>NC_140077.1:74084010-75284010 GCF_964194135.1 Talpa europaea
CGTCTGACTTGGAGACAATGGCTTGGCCAGAGCACGTGGGCGAGCCCAGGAGACTGGCTCAGATCTGTGGCTTCCTGGGAGGAAGTGAGGCATTGTTTCAGGGTTGTGTGGGCCCGCTGGAACTCCGCACAATGCAGGGCGCACTGGGTGCCAGGGCCAGCCCACCGACAATCGGGAACTTGTTTATTGCTTTAATGACCCCATGGTGGATCCACCTGGAAACAGACCTGCTAATGAGTGGAGACAGAGCTGGCACAGCCCCAAGGGAAGCCTGTCGGGCCAGCTCCCCTGGAGGCACTAAGGGTGTGTGGTCTGAGACTGGGAGAGCTGGGAAGCAGAGACCTGGGTTCCGTCTGGGAAAACCACAGGGAGATCTCCTGCTCTCCCATCCCCGTCTGCCTGCTGCTGTGGGGTCAGGAGAAGGCACAGTGGGGGAGGGGGCCATTCAGCTGCGAATGGGAGGCTCAATTGGACTTCCTATTGGAGCCTCTGCTCCAAACTCCTGGTGGCCTTGACCAAGCTTCGGCTTTCTCGGCCTCAGTGTCCCCATCTTTCAAGAAGGGATACAAAAATCATTCCTGCTGTCTCCCCACTTCCCCAGGGTGTTGGGAGGATAAGGTAAGATCAGACACAGCAACTGCTTTGAACTCCTTGGAAGAAAAAAAACCTTTTAGACATCAAGGCTTTACACTGTTTGCTTCTTTCCCCTGTGGCTGGAACCTGGGAGCTTGGAGAGATATACTGTCTGGGACTTGGTTTTCCTAGACTGTTTGTCAGACACATGCCAGGGACTGAGACAAAATTAAAAACTGCCCTGGTGTCAAGGCCATGTGGGCAGCCTTGGTGGGGGCGATTGTGTGCTGGGGCCAGTCCCTGCCAGCTCCTGAGCGCCAAGTGTTAAATGTTCAGGAATGTTCAATCCATGGGTACTTGTAATTGGCTACTGTAGGAGATTTTATACCATGGAAATCAGCAGTCTCTACAAATCAGGCCTGCTTGGTGATGCTCTAACCCCCACCTCACTCCCCAGGCCTCTCAAAGCAGGCCCATCCCAGGGGTGACCCCTTTGCCTTCTGGACACAGACCCTGGAGATAGGAGACAGTTAGGAAAATGATCCCAGGCAGGGGTGGCCAGTGAGATGGACACTGGACTCCAGTGTTAGGGCCAGGAGAAGAGGCGTCTGTGTGTATCATATGGCGCTGTGGGACTCCGGGCGCTGACGACCATCCTGGTGCTCTGGGGGTTCTTTGCCTTCCTCCAAACACCACAGAGCTTGGGGATGGGGCCGAGGGGACAGGGTTGAGAGGCTCCAGAAGGTGCTGTGTCAGGTTTCTGTGAGGGCACTCTCTCTGGAATTTAACTCAGAGCTCTCATTTATTATTTGAGGGATTATTTGTTTGTTTGGCGGGGAGGGGGATTTGTCTTTACTCCAAAAAGGCTAAAAGGAGGGGTCATTGTGGATTCTGCTGGAGGCCTCCGCCATAGCAGGCAGTGGGTAATGGAGGAAGCTGACAACACCCTGGGTCAAGGGGGCAGTGCTGTGTCTGGGTGTCGGGGTACTCACGGTCCAGTTCTGTCTCTGCCATTTGATCCACTCTGCCTGTGGCCTTCCATGTGCTCGTCTGACTCCATGGTCATCTGCCTGCCATAGTGAGGAGCCCTGGCTCCATGTACTTTCTCTAACTTGGGATCCTCTCTGCCGCCCTGGCTTCTCTTGTAAGCGCCCCTTCTTTTTGGGGGAGCACACACACTTGAGGTGTACTCCCTCCTATAGCCTAGTGTGTCGTTCACAGTGACAGGCACTGGCTCCAGAGACCAGAGGCCCTGGGCTCAAGTCTTGGCCCTACACTCTCATTGGCCATATGACATAGGGGAGGCTGGCTCTTATGCTCTTGCCATATCCTCTGAAAAATAAGAGCCCTTGCCAGGGCTCTCTGGGGTTATTGGTTATCTCCAGGGTTATCGGGAGAATGTGGTGGGCTAATTGCCGTCGAGTCTTGGCACAGATCCTGGCACGCAGTAGGTGTGCAGTGATGCAGCTGTGGTCAGTCCTTGTCCTGAGGGAGGTGCTGCTCTCTAGAGGAAGATGACATGGGTGGCCTGGGGGGAGCCTGCTGCTGGAGAGGCTGGGGACCTTAAGCCCCATGACAGGGAAGCTGCGTATCTGCAGAGGGTCTCACCAGGGGATTTTACGCACCAGGAGAAAGTGCAGTTTCCCAGAGGACACCCCCATGTTATCACCAGGAAACTGCATAATTGATATGAGCTGGAGAGGCAGGGCCCTGGGGTTCTGGTTTGACTAGGGGCAAGTCACCTAGCCCTCTTGTCCCCAGCCCTCCTGTCTGTGCATGGGACCTATCTGCCCTGCCTCACAGCCCTGGGCAAATGAGGTCATGCTGATGAGCAAAATGAAATCAGTAAAAATGTTTTTGACTACCCTATAAAAATAAAATGTATTATTAACACAAATAATGCTAAAGTTAATCTCCGTGGCCCAGGACAGCCCTTGGAGACTTGTGGGTGGAAGAATTTTGTCTCTTTCCCGTTCTTTTCCAGGGAGGTTTTTTCCAGCAGGAGCCTCTGCACCTTGGGAACAGAGTGGAGCTGAGTGTCCAGTGTGGCTCACGGTCCTGCCGTCCTCCCTCCCCCTCCTCCCTCCACTGGGAAATCTCAGTGTATTTTTAGGGAGCCTCATTCCTCCCGCCCAGCTTCCTTTCCAGGGCATGCCTGGGAAAGCTCTCAGGACCGAGCTGCTGAGGAGAGGAGGCTGAGCAGTTCTCTCTGCCGCTGGGCTCTGGTCCCTCAGAGGGCTGGGCAGGGGAGGAGGCCCTGGGGCTGAGACGCCTGAAAACACAGAAGGTGTGGCAGTGACAAGGGGTGTGAGAAGCACACAGACAGTCGGGGGGGCAGGGTAGGGGTGCGTGATGGGTGGCCCAACCCCCAAGGAGAGAAAATGAGTCGACAGCTGGGGCTGTCCCTGCTCTGCCCAGGCTGTCCCTGCTCGGGGTTGGGGGCTGAGGCCAGGGCTCCAGACCCAGGCAGGTCAGCTCCGGCGCTGGAAGGCGGGCGGGGCAGGGCTGGCGGGTGACACATGCTCCTCCGGGAGTGGGATAAATAATCTTCAGCTGCAACAATAAAGATCAATTATGACCTAATCGCCCAGCCCAGTTCCAAAGGCCTGGGGGGACGGGTTTCTCGTGCCCTGTCCCTCCAGGTTTAATGATCTGAAGAGTCCTTGGACTTTGGGAGGCACAAAAGGGCAAGTAGCTCTGCAAATAATTAAGCCGGGGAATGGCTGAAAGCAGCCCCCGTGGGCAGGCGCGAGGCAGGGGAGATGGCAGGATCCCCCTGCACATCTCTGTGGGTTGGGCGTGGGATGGGGACCCGAGCCAGAGCGGAGGAAGAGGCCGCTGAGGCGGACCGGCCAGAGCTCAGGCCCGGGGCGGAAACCGAGCGCGCCTCAGAGCGCCTCTTCTGCAGGGCCAGGCGGCGCCTGGGGAAAGCTGCCCGCCTCTAACTTAGGCTTCTCTGCAGTGGTCACTGCACATTTTCAAATCCTGCCATTTTGGCAGTGACCTTGAGGGACTAAAAGAACTCAAAACAAGTCTTTTGTAGACGAGTGGACATCACTGGTGCACTCCGCCCACAGTGCAGGTACCCAGGACCGCGTGGGCCGAGCGCCATGCTCCCGGGGCCTGTCACCATCCACACCTCCCACAGAGCACCTGCCGCCCAGCAGCGCCTCCTCTGCCTGCTGCGCTGCAGCCACCAGGTACCATCTCTCCCAACTCGCCCAGGTCCAACGGTGCCTGACAACCCTGCGGTGTACGTGTGTCCAGAGGTGGCCAAGGTCAGCCTCGCAAAATGATCAAAAGCCGCGCAAGACCCCTCCAGGATTCTGGTGGAACGTGGGTTCTCCTTTGAGAAGCTTTGTGGTTGCAAATCTTTTGGCCAGGGGTGCCTTTCTGAGACCTTCATCTTTTTCCTTTTTTTTTTTTTTTTTTTTAAGATTCATTTATTTATTTATACAAGCACTGGGTACAGTCAGAAGCGCGGGAGGGTGAGAGGATTCACCAGAGCCAGAGCGGGGAACAGAACAGGCAGACTGACGAAGTACACTGCGGAGGGGAGCAGCGGGCAAGACAGGAAAGGTCTACACGCTATATGGGACCCTCACCAGGCGGCCGGAGATCTAACCCCTGCTGCAGAGACTGTGGGGCAGCTTCGCAAGCCAGCGCTCAACCGCTGCGCCACTGGGGAAGGCCCTTTTTCCTTTTATTTTATTTTTTTTCTCTTTAGAGGTGTATTCGGAAAAAGAGACGCCTGCATAGACACAGGCAGGGCCTGGACCTTCATTTCTTTCTTTCTTCTTTTTAAAAAAGATTTATTTATTTATGCATACGAGAGGTGTGTGGGGTGAGAGAATTCACCAGAGACAAAGTGGGGAACAGAACAGGCAGAGTGACCGAATTACACTGCTAAGGGGAGCAGCGGGCGAGTCAGGAGAAGTCTGCTGCACCAGGTGGGTAGCTCCCTGGCCGGCTGGGGATCAAACTGGTGCTGCAGAGGCTGCAAATTTCTTCATAGTGTGGTGCTTAACCCCTTGCGCCACCAGGGAGGCCCTCTTCTTTTTTTTTTTTTTTTAAGATTTATTTATGCATACCAGAACTGGGGTACAAGCCAGAGATGCAGGGGCAGGGGAGGGTGAGAGGATTCGCCAGAGTCAGAGTGGGGAGCAGAACAGGCAGACTGACTGAAATACACTGCTGAGGGGAGCAGCTGGAGAGACAGGAGAGGTCTGCCGGGCCATGTGGGTAGCTCTCTGGCCAGGGATCGAACTTATGCTGCAGTGGCTGCAGACAGCTTCATAGCTTGCGTCTTAACTCTTTGCGCCACCAGGAAGGCCCCTGGACCTTCATTTCTAATGGAGGTATCCAACGGCCCCCAGTTGGGATTTTCCTGTCTCCTCCACTCTGCCCCTGGTTTCCTCAGTCTATCTGCACCTGAAGGAACAGGAGACATGTCAAGTCCCCGCTACAGATGAGGAAACTTGACTTTTATCTCCATATGCCCCTTTGCTTGCTTTCTGAATTGTTTTTCATGTTGGGTTTTGCTAATCGATGGCTTTCCTGAGTCCTCGCATCACATGGTTTGTTAACATGAGGATGGATCAAACTGAACCCCAGCAGCCCCCCTCTGGGAAGTCAGAACACAAAACGCCTGTGAGCACGAGACCCCTCCCCCACCCGGTCTAAAGCTCTACCATGTTTTAAAATCACCTTGGTATATTTATATATTAGTGTTCTTTTCTATTTTAAAAATGCTCTCCCATTGTGTGTTGGCTCACCGGGGCAATGCTGTTCTCCTGCTTGTGCTGATAGGCTTTTCAATCAAAACAAGAAAAAAATCCACATGTTTCTATTTCTTTATATATCTCTGCTTTTTCAGGAAAATAAATATTTGTTGAATTGAATTGGAAAAATTTTTGAGAAAAATGTTTTTGTACCTTGTGTATTTTGCTGTTATTGTTGTTAAATGAGCACTTTCAGTGACAGGCCTTTTGTACTGAGAAAGGGCTTTCTGGCGGGGGGGGGGGTTGTTGTACATCTGGGTTGTGTTAGGAGTTTCAAAATGGGAGAATCTGAAATCATACAAGCTGGCAGTGGCCCCTTCTCTTCTTATCTCCCCCACCTCTCCCTCTTCTCCTCACTTGTTTCCCCCTCCTATCTCAAGCATTGCCGCCTATCTCCAATGCCATCACCCCCTACTTGAACTTCCCACTGTTTCATGGTAAGAGAGCAGGTTTTTATTCCCTGAGGGAGAGCAGGGGTGCTGACACCATTGGAAGGTCCATAGAACAGCCTGATCCGCTGTGGAGAAGGAGAGATGAGGCCGGTAGGTGAAGCAGCAACCTCCCACCTTGAGATGAACAGAAAGTTGTTCTAGGGTTCAAGTGCCTAGCAGCTTAGGTCATCCCTTTGCCCATCCCCAAAGCTCTTGCCAGCACCCACGACTGACCTGACTCTCAAGGACGTCTCTCACGGAGAGCTGTATGAAGGCCGAGACACTGGTGGATATGGGGGCACAGAATGAACCCACTTCATCCTCTCCAGCGGGGAGCAAGGCCCTGGGACTCAAGGGCCCTGGGCAGGTGCAGGCCAAGCCTAGCCCCTCTCACAGGGCCTCCCCTCCTCTTGTGACCCGTCTCTCTAGTTCACTGAGAACTGCCACAGCCCCAGCTCTCTGCCAGCTTGCTGGGAATGGGATGGAGAAGGAGACATGGCCTAGGCCCTCCAGAACATCGGTCAGGGAAGAGACACTCAGAAAATTGAGAGGACCGATGGGTGGTAAGTGTTGTGGTTGGGAGCCCTACCAGGTGGCTCAAGGAGTTGAGCGTCAGGACTATGAAGCTATCTGCAGCCACTGCAACATGAATTCAATCCCCTGCCAGGGAGCTACCCACATGGCACAGCAGACCTCTGCGGTCTCGCCCACTGTGCCCCTCAGCTGTGTATTTCAGTCAGTCTGCCTGTTCTGTTCCCCACTCTGTCTCTGGTGAATTCTCTCACCCCCCCACACCTCTGGTCTGTACCCCAGCTCTTAAATAAATAAATCCTTTTTTAAAGAAAAAATGTAGTTGGAAAACTCCTGATGCAATGGAAGCACTTGGGAGGCTACCTAACTCAGGAGCATGAACTTTCTTAAGAGATGAGGTTTTTGGGCCCTCCCTGGTGGCACATGAGGTTAAGACGCAACACTAGGAAGCTATCCACAGTCACTGCAGCACGCGTTTGATCCCTCGCCAGGGAGCTACCCACATGGTGCGGCAGACCCCTCCTATCTCGCCTGCTACTCCTGAAGCTTCCACTCTAGTGGGGAAGACAGACAAAAACTAGCCAACCACGCATGTCAGGCATGATAAATGGTATGCAGAATCGCTGGGGGGAGGGCATGATGATGAGTGGCAGGGCCCTTCTCTGAGCTAGGCAGCCAGGGAACCTTTCTGGAGATTATTGAATAGCAAGGACATAGGCTTTGTGGAAATCAGTATCCTGGGCAGTGAAAAGGGACTCAGCCAACATGCTGTTTAAGGATATCTGAATAGTGGAACTGATTTAAGGGGAGTCCCAAATGCACGGCCAATCAACAAAGTTAGGAAAAAAGAGTCCCCCACTCATGCCTCTTTAGTCCCTTGAAATAGTTCTGGCTGTACACCAAATTGCCCCAAAACACTGTAATACAAAAAAATGAACATAACTCAGTTTCTGAGATTCAAGATTCTGGAAGTGACTAGCAGGCTGTTTCTGGCTCAGGGTCCCTCGTCCTCCCCACTTGGACCTCTCCATGGGCTACTTAAAATATAACAGCTCGCTCCCCCCAAAATCAGTGATCCGACAGACAAAGAGACAGACAGACAGAGGGAGGAAGCAAACCCAAAACAATCTCAGTCTCCGATAGGCTGCCACTCAGACGAGCAGAGCAAGCCGTCACTTCAAAAAGGTGGCTATCAAGAGACAGGGGTCACTGTGGACCATCTTGGACATTGACTACCTCTGTGTCTGACCCTGTGTTCGTGGCCCTCACATATTCAAAATATAGTCACTCTCCCCTTCCCCGAAAAAAGACCCAAAAGCTTTTCCCTATTATAACATCAGCTGCATCTCAATCAAGTCCAGGCACAGATAGGTATCACTTCTAAGTCTGGATCCATAAATAGCTGCTCCTCATCAGTCAGAGACCAGTTATCTGGTCCCTATATCCCCAATATCGTATGTTCTAGAGAGGCTCAGAACAGCTGCTACATACATTCTTGTTCAAAAAGGAGAGAAACGGTCCATAGCAATTCTGAAATCCAGACAATTCTGAGGTCTTGACGTTCCCCCTGGCTCTGACCTCCGAGGCAGACTTCCTTTTCCGGGAAAGCTGGTAGGTATTTGTTGCTGAGCAGCTTTCTCGGTTTGCTTCCTGTAAGTAGAATTTTGGGAGTCAAAAAGCTAATTTTTTCTTTTCTCCATGGGTGTGAAAATACTTAAAGAAATAAAATAAAAGCTAGTCCAGAGCCTAAACTACAAGTAATAATTTAAAAGGAAGCATCTAGGTGGGTGTGGTAGAATGTTCTCCTAAAGATGTTCACATTCTAACCCCTCAAAACTCTGAAAATGTTACCTATATGGCAAAAAGGATCATGCACATGTGAGTAAATCAAGAATCTTGAGATGGGGCCTCCCTGGTGGCGCAAGGGATTAAGCACTGCACTATGAAGCAACCCGCAGCCTCTGCAGCATGAGTTCGATCCCTGGCCGGCCAGGGAGAAA
Source organism: Talpa europaea (assembly GCF_964194135.1). Classification (NCBI taxonomy): domain Eukaryota; kingdom Metazoa; phylum Chordata; class Mammalia; order Eulipotyphla; family Talpidae; genus Talpa; species Talpa europaea. Next base: position 74,092,327 of record NC_140077.1, read on the forward strand.
CCCACATGGCGCAGCAGACCTCTCCTGACTCGCCCGCTGCTCCTCTCAGCAGTATATTTCAGTCATTCTGCCTGTTCTGTTCCCCACTCTGTCTCTGGTGAATCCTCTCACCCCCCACACCTTTGGCCTTTACCCCAGCTCTTGTATGCATAAATAAATAAATCTTTAAAAAAAAAAAAAAAGAATCTTGAGATGGGGAGATAATCCTGAATTATGCATATGGGCCCCATATGATCAGAAGAGTCTTATAAGGGAAGGAGGGAGACAAGAAATTCAGAGGAGCAGGGGGAGGGTGGCTGCAGAGGCCACAGTGATGTAATTGAAGATGGAGGGAGCCATGAGCCTTGGAAGGCAGGTGGCCTCTGGAAGCTGGAAAAGCCCAGGAAGAACATTCCCCCGAGCCTCCTAAAGAAACATAGTCCTGCCAATACTTTGATTTTAATTTTGTAAAGATTTATTTATTTATGCAGATAAGAACTGGAGTGCAGGCCGCAGGTGCAGGGCCATGAGAGGATTCACCAGAGACAGAGTGGGGAGCAGAACAGGCAGATCTACTGAAATGCACTGCTGAGGGGAGCAGCGGGCGAGACAGGAGAGGTCTGCTGTGCCATGTGGGTAGCTCCCTGGTTGGGGATCAAACTCGTGCTGCAGTGGCTGTGGATAGCTTCATAGGTTGCATCTTAACCCCTTGCGCCACCAGGGAGGCCCAATACCTTGCTTTTAGATCAGTGAGAGCCATTTTGGGTTTCTGATCTCCAGAATAATCAAATAATGCATTTGTGATGTTATAAGCCACAAGTTTGTGGTAATTTGTTGGAGTAGCAAAGGAAATTAACATAGAGGGTAATGATGTTGTTAAGGCAGGAAGGGGTAGGAGCAGATTTGGGGACAAGAGAGGTTTGTGTTTTGGACATAGTATGTGTATGGAGCCCAGGTTCATATATACAAGGTACACAAACAGCCGGGTATTTGAGACTAGATCAGGAGGGAAGTCGCCAGGGTTTCAGGAGATATGGATGCCAGGAGACTGAATGGAGATGAGCGTGAGGAGAGGCGTAGGATGGAGCGTGCCTTGAGGCAAGGAGAGGAACAGAGGATCCCTTGAAGGGGAGAGAGGGAGAGAGGAACAATTATCAAGGAACAACTAGGAGATTAACAGACCCTAACAAAGGTGGTAAAGTGATAACATGATAAAGACTCCAGTTTCATTCTGCTCATTCCCTGGGGTTCCCGCTTTATTTGCCAGGTTGCCTGAATCCCCAGAGCTTGTCTGGAAATCCTCACGAACTGGAGTCTCATTGCTCCTGGGATCCCAGGGAGGAGGGATATGGGAATTGCAAGGGAGCACATGCCTCTGAAGCAGCCTCACCTCTGTTCCGGAGCGAGGCCCAAGGCCTGATTCACGTCTCAGGAGCATGCTCTGCGATCCCCAGGGAACAGAGGGGCAGAAGGGATCATTGGGGTGACGCTGTCTTTTTTACTTCTTTGGCACTCAGCCCAGAGACCTGGATTTATCCTACGTGCGGTGAGCATTTGGGCCATGATAGCGACCAAACAGGGCTCCTGAGCAGAGCTCAGAGACTCAGGTCAAGCTAAGGCGGAAGAGAGGTTCTTTCCAGGTTTATTTTCCTTCTGTAACAAGAAGTCTGGAGGTTATCAGTTGCTGGTGTTGATTTGGGGCTCTTTAATAGCCTTATGTTTTCCTTGACCTGAGAGAAATCTCAGTCCCAACAAGGTTTCTGCCTATGTCTCATTGACCAAGACATTGTCAAAAGTCACCTCTGGCTACAAGAGACAAAAAAAGGTCGATTTTAGTTTTTCCAGCCTCTACGTTAGAGGCTGGTAAGGGAAAGGAGGTTCGTCATGGGTGCAGTTAGGTAAACCCGTCTATAATGAAAGAAATGCTTGTCAACTCAAATTGCCTCTCCTTAATCAAGATTCCTTGCTCAGTTGAGGGCAACTGGAGTGCAGGGGACCTTTGACTCCTCACTCACCATAACTAGACAGGCCCCATAATATCTGTCCAGGCACCTGGCACCAGGGGCTAGAGCCCGCTAACACTCCCTCTGGGGGTTCCTGTCTTACAGAGCCAGCCACTGAAGGAGACGTGAGATGACGTCAGTCTTAACTTCCAAGCAATAAAACGTAGGGCTATTTTTGTTTTTTGTTTTTAAAGTTTTATTTATTTATGGATACAAGAGCTGGGGTACAGGCCAGAGATGCGGGGTTGAGAGGATTCACCAGAGACAGAGCAGGGAACAGAACAGGCAGACTGACTGAAATACACTGCTGAGGGGAGCAGCAGGCCAGTCAGGAGAGGTCTGCTGTGCCATGTGGGTTGCTCCCTGGCTGGCCAGGGATTGAACTCGTGCTGCAGAGGCTGTGGATAGCTTCACAGTGTGGTGCTTAACCCCTTGCACCACCAGGGAAGCCCAGGGCTATTTTTGAAATAAAGGATAACTATTCAGTTAATTCAGAAAGGAAAGAGTGAAAACTAGTTGTCTGCATGGTGACTCGTCCTCACCTTTCAATCAGGCTGGCTGGACAGCAGGTGCTCAGGCTAGGGGTTTACCAGGGCCTTCTTACCGCCAGCTCCGCCCCCCCTCCCCCCCCCCCGCCCTCACCCCCTACTCCCCACCCCCTAGCCCCCACCCTCCACCTCTCACCCTCCACCTCCCACCCCCCACCCTCCTCCTCACTCTGGCTCTTCCCTGGTCCTATCCGATGGCCCGATGGCCATTCCTGTTCACCTTAGTTTGAGTCACCCTCCCACTCCTCTCCCTCACCTACAGCTGGAGTAGCTCTGAAGCATGTCGACACCCACCTCCTCTCCACCACCCACACCCTGCCCACCCCACCGCAGCAGCTGGCAGGGAGACTCGCCTTCCGATGCACAGCGCCATGCCAGAGTGTAGGCCGGGAGATCCCCTGGAGCGATGTGATCTAGCAGATGTGATAGAGGGCAGGAGGTAAGACTCTGCCCATTCCCTCTGGGAGAGGATCAGGGTTTGGGGAAAAGCCAGGTGGACCTTCAGGCGTGACTCATGCTGGGTGTTCAGTGGGTGTCTGCCCACAGGAACCAGAGCGTGGGCACCCAAGCAGCTCTGGCACACTTGGGGCCCCTCTACTTCAGTGGGTGTGTTTTTGCTTTTGCTGGGCCGATGGCGCCCCTTTCTTGTGCTTCCGGAGCTGGGCCTTCCCAGCACAGCACCCAGCCTGCCAGGGGCAGAGCCAGGGCGGGAGCCATGCAGGCAGAGGCCATCCGCTCCCAGTGATTAATGGACAAGGGTCACTCACACACACCCCATTTCCTGAATCCAAACAGCCTGGGATGGGGGAGGGGGCAGAGCAGGGGCAGGCTGATACAGAGAGAATTCCAAAAGTCTGCTGTGGATCCTCTGCTGTGCTGGTGCGGGTGTGGACAAAGGGCGGAAGGGTCCTCTTGTAAGCTATTGGTGGGAACATAACATGGCTTAGCACTTTTTTTAAAAAATAAAAAATTTATTTTTATTTATGAATATAAGAACTGGGGTACAGGCCAGAGGTGTGGGGTTGGGGGGGTGAGAGGATTCACCAGAGACAGAGTGAGGAGCAGAACAGCCAGATTGACTGAAATACACTGCTGAGGGGAGCAGCAGGTGAGACAGGAGAGGTCTGCTGCGCCATGTGGGTTGCTCCATGGCCGGTCGGGGAGATCAAACTCGTGCTGCAGAGGCTGTGGAAGTTTCATAGGTTGTCTCTTAACCCCTTGCGCCACCAGGGAAGCCCCTAAGCTGCACATGTATTTCCACACATGTATAATGTTAAGGTTACTGTGAGCCTGAAGCAGAAATTGGGGAATTGGGGGGACATATACTTCTTATTTCATATACTTTTTTATTTGCATTTCTCGACCATTAGCATGCACTATCTTTCCAATTACAAAAATTGTACCAGTGCCACCAGCATCTCCAGAGTTCACATGTGATATCAGCAGAGATAAATGTATCATTTGGGGGTCCAATCTGAGGGGGCTTGCAGTCGTCTCTGCTTGGGGCTAGGCCTGCCTCATGGGTCTCCTGAGACTTGGGCCCCCTGCATCCAATTTATTAAGGGTAAAAAAATAGAAAACAGGAAGACAAAAAAACAAAACAATATAGCAGTCCATTAAAAAAGATAAAGTAAATTAAAAGAAATAAAAAGATTATTAAAACGATATAAAAAGCAGTATGAAGCTAAATGATGAAATGAACTAAAAATAGCCCTGGACTCAGCCCACAGCTCACCAGCCAGGGGTCAGTGCTGCAGACGAGGAACCCGACCACTAGTCCCCTAGCAGCCCCCCAGCCCCCACTGCACTGACCTGCAAGAACAGGCCTGGAGGCAGGTGTCCCCTCTATGCCCCTGCCGGAAGTGAGGAGACAGAGGGCTCCCCACTGCTCACAGAAGGCTCCCCATTTCTCGGAGCTGGAATATGGTGGGACTGTTCTGACAAAACCCCAGTGAAGGTTGGGGGACCCTTAAAGGAGCAGTGGACTGTAAAGGGGTCCTAACCTGGTTCCCTCTGAGTCCCCACAGCCCTCTTCTGAGCCTGCTCCCCTGCCTTCTCCTTCGTGCTGTGGGGAAAGGGAGAGTTGGGCCATCATATAGAGATCCTCAGAGCACAGCCTCCCAGGTCACTTCTCCTATCTTCTCTCTTGGGGTCTGCCCCCACTAGGGAAATTGATACAATGTATACCCCTTGGGAGAAAAAGGATAGTCTAAGACTTGGCCTAGACTCTCCCTACATATCTCAAGATGAGGGGTCTTAAGTCTGGTGTAACCAAGGAGATTTCAACATTTCCCCAGGTGGGTCACAGGTGCTCTTGGTCAGGCTGTTGGGGAGCACGTATGCCAGGCTGGGAGCCCTCAGTGGCCGCCCTGCTGCTCGCAGCCGCCTCTCTGTGCCCATCTAGCCATAGCTGGCACAGGGCACATCCCTGCAGGGACAAATGGGCACAGTGCCTTCCACATCCCTGCAGGAAAGAAGCACTTTGCTGTACCCGCCCCATGGGTTGCTCTAGAGCAGGAAAATGGGTGATGAGTACATGAATGTGGGGATGAGGAAGGGCCTTGATGCCAGGTTATTGGAGCCCTGGGTCTGGTCTCCCAGAAAGGTAAAATAAGGGTTCACCACTTCTAACAGCTCCTTGCTTTTCCCCGCTTTGAGACCAAGTATTTCCCAAGGCTTTAAAGTCCTGGAATCAATTCTTGGTTAAAGCATGAGCTAAAATTTTGAGGGCTCCCCACCACCCAGAAATCTCCTCAGAGAAGGAATTTTCTGGGCCTCCCTGGTGGTGCAAGGGGTTAAGCACAGCACTATGAAGCAATCCGCAGCCTCTGTAGCACGAGTTCAGTCCCCAGCTGGCCAGGGAGCTGACCCACATGGCCCAGCAGACCTCTCCTGGCTGGCCCGCTGCTCCCCTCAGCAGTGTATTTCAGTAGATCTGCCTGTTCTGCTCCCCACTCTGTCTCTGCTGAATCCTCTTACACCCCCCACATACCTTTGGCCTACACCCCAGTTCTTGTATGCATAAATAAATAAATCTTAAAAAAAGAAAAGGAACTTTCCCTAGTACAGAGCAGTCGCCCTGAGGGAGGGGCAGGAAATAAACATCAGTTGCTCCTCTAAACCCCAGGGGTTTTTCTCAGTCACAAAACAAATAGCACAATAACAATAAAAATGAGAAGATAAGATGAGATAAAAGAATGTAATATAAAATTATAAAGGATGAAATAGAGATAAGGAATGATCAAGATAAGTAAAACAGCTGGAACTAGAGGACTAACAGATTAAATGGATAAAAGAAAGAAATGAGCTTTAAAATTACACAAACTATAATCAATAATTTATATGATTAGGAGCAATTATAAAACAAAGAAGGTTTATAATACTCATAAGGAGCAAGGCAACCAGTGTCTCTGCAGCCAGCAGGGCACAGGAGTCCCCTGACCCCCCACCCTCCCCAGAGTCAGGGTGTAAACCCCCCCATTAACCGACTCCAACATCCCCCTTCAGACTGCATCTCACTGCTGAGCATCTGCGGGCCTTTGTTTCTGATTTTTGCTAATATCCAAGGTGGCATCCAATTCGTCTTTCTGCCTGCATTTCCCAAAACAAATTTTATTGAGAACTAGTAAAGCTTCAGCCCCCAATGCCTAAATCTCAACTCTGAAATCCAAAGCCAAATATATTGTCATATCTCATTTGGAGGCAAAACCTGATCTGGCCTGAACTCACTTGGTGGCAAAACCGGACCTGAACTAAAGCTATTTCTGGGCTGAAAATTCATTTGTTGCCTTGCAGACTTATTAATGTGTTGATGAAAGGGAATAGCCAGAGACCCTCCCAGGGAGCTGTGTAATAGAGTGTGTGTGTCCCTTAGCATCTTTCTAAAATTCTGAAACACAGGGTTTCAGATAAGAGGTTTGTGGACCTTGGTTAAACTCCTCACCAGATAGAAGAATGGATATGGAGACTGTGGCATGTTCACACAGTGGAATATTAGACAGCAGTGACAATGACAATGCAATACCATGTTGCTAGAAAGAAGCCAGACACAAATAAACCTGCTGGAAGGCCTGAGGCTATTTGTTTTTGTTTGTCCAGTTCTTAAATTGCATTCTTATAAAGTTCAAACACAAGAAATCTAATCAAGGAGGATTTCTGCCATCATATATCGGTAAGAACCCGAATAGCCCCTCCCTTGAGTACAAACGGCTGCCCCCATGCACACAGCCCTGTCCCGGTGCAGGACCAGCTTGCGCGCCCTCCCAACCACCTCTCTCTACCTTTGTCCCAGCTCTTTCGGTGGAGTGGCTCATGGGATGGTGGCGATCTTGTCTTTTCATGCTTTTGTCCCATCTCCATTTGGGGTCCCTCCCTACCCTCTCTCCAGGCCATTCACATCCCCGTTTTATCTTCCTTCACTGCCTCTCCTCCTTGGCTGGGGCTGCAGGTCCGCGCGGCCTGCTCTCTTCCTGTCCTTGTGTCTCCACTGTCTGATCCTGAGGATCGGCTGGTGTTAGGCTTTTGTTTGGGCCGCAGGGCTTTCTCTCTGCCTCTGCCTCTCTCTCCCACCACCCTCCCTTCCTTCCCCCTCATCTCCGAGTCCTTTGTGGGACATGCACTTTTATCTTCCTTTGATTTTCTCTCTCCTCTTTGTAGAGGGAGAATGAAAGGCTCAGCTAATTGTAGCAGGAGGGCAATGCCGCCTGGTCCCCTTCCCAGCATCTTCCCCACCAGGGCTGAGCAGGAAGGGAAATGAGGGCAATTCACACCCCACCTGCTCCTGAGCCTGGCCCCAGATCCCTCTCCCCTACGGGCTTTTCTTCCCCAGTCTTCTCCAGGGGAAAGGAGACACTCCTGGAGCCCCTCACCACCACCTCCTTGTCTCCGTGGACCCACCACCACCCACTTATGTATTCATTGCACACTAGGGTATGGCACCCCAGTCCCGCCAGTCACGCCCGGTGCTGGCTCAGTCTCTGACTTAAGAGGTCATAGGAATCAAATGGGCCGGGTGCAACCGAGAAGTTCCCCTTGTGTCTCTGCCCAGGGACTGAGCTCAGACAGGCGGCTGGGCCCATCACTGAGGAAGTGATGTCTAAGCTGGAAACTGACTTAGAGGAGTGAGGTGAGCAGGAAAGGAAAACAGGCCCTAACACAAAGAGCGTTCAGGCTATTGGGGAGAGAATGTGCACGACACTCATTATGGTTGGGCCATAAGCTGCAGGGGCACAGTGTGGATGTGTCCTAAGGAGCTGGGAATTTATCCTAAAGATGCAAGGAAGGGTCTCCCTGGTGGCGCAAGGGGTTAAGACGCAGCCTATGAAACTATTCGCAGCCACTGTAGCATGAGTTCAATCCCTGGCCTGGGAGCTACCCACATGGCACAGCAGACCTCTCCTGACTTGCCCGCTGCTCCCCTCAGCAGTGTACTTCAGTGGATCTGCCTGTTCTGTTTCCCACTCTGTCTCTGGAGAATCCTCTCACCACCCCCCTACCTCTGGTTCTTGTATGTATGCATAAATAAACAAATATTGTTTTAAAAATAAAGATGTAAGGAACTTAAAGAAGCACTTTCATTGGGGATGTAATAGATCATATTTGTGTTTGGGGTGGGACAGAGAACAAAGAGCAAAGCAAGACTGCAGGAAGGCTGAGGAGGTGGGTTTGGTGCCGATGGTTATGACAACAGACCACACAAATTCGGTGGCTTAAAACATGATTGTGTTCATTGACAGTTCTTGAGGTCACAAGTCCAAAGTTAGGCACCCTGAGCTACAGTTAAGAAGTTGGCAGGGTTGGTTGGTTCTCGAGGTGAAAAATCTGTTGCTTTGTCTTTCCCGGTTTCTCCAGGCCATTCCCATTCTTTCTCCAGCTGCAAAGAGTATGACACGATCTCTGCTTCCATCCTCACATCCCTGTCTGTTTTCCTGCTCCCCCTTATAAGAACCTTGTGATTACATTGGGCCCAAGTGGATAATCCAGGATAATCTCCCCATCTCAAGATCCTTAGCTCAGTCACATCTGCAAATTTGCTTTGCCATGTAAAGTGACACAGGTTCTAAGGATGAGGAAGTGACCACTTTGGGGCCATTGTTCTGCCTGCCACGGGAGGTTATTGTGGGCTTTTCAGGGGAACATAATGATAGCTTGCACTGGGTGGATATGGAGCCAAAGGGATAGATTTGAGATAGCTTTAGGAAGTAGACTCACTCGTGACTGATTGAATGTGGAAGATATGGGAGAGGGAGGTGCAGGGACCAGTTCTAGCTTTCCAGCTCCAGCAACCGACAAAATGGGGATGTTATTTCCAAGACAGAGAACACAGAGGGAAACCAGGTGTGAAAATGTGAGGCCAGAGACATGAGAAGACAACCAAGAGTCATCTTGTCGGAGACAAGTGAGGCTGCTTTCAAATATATCCTCACACGTGGTATATTGGAAATCTCAGAACTTCCTTCTCCATGTAGCTATAAACCTAAATTGCTCTAAAAAGATAGTGCTGGGGCCTCCTCCCTGGTGCTGCAAGGGGTTAACTTTCAGCTCTATGAAGCTATCAGCAGCCATTGCGGAACAAGTTCCATCCCCGGCCAGGGAGGTGACCCACATGGTGCAGCAGACCTCTCCTGTCTCGCCCGCAGCTCCCCTCAGCAGTGTATTTCAGTCATTCCATCTGTTCTGGTCCCCACTGTCTCTGGTGAATTCTCTCACCTTCCGCACCTCTGGCCTGTAGCCCAGTTCTTGTATGCATAAATAAATAAGTCTTTAAAAAAATAAAGGAAGATAGTGCTAATCAGGAGTTCGATCCCCGGCCAGACAAGGAGCAATCTACATGGCACAGCAGACCTCTCCTGACTTGCCTGCTGCTCCCTCAGCAGTGTACTTCAGTCAGTCTGCCTGTTCTGCTCCCCACTCTGTCTCTGGTGAATCCTCTCACCCCCCACATCTCTGGCCTGTACCCCAGCTCTTGTATGCATAAATGAATAATTCTTTGTAAAAAAAAAAAGAAGATAGTGCTAATCAGACAGAGAAAAAATAAAATAGGATATGGCCACAAAGTCTTTGATACTGTAGGGACTCTGAATATGCCACCCCAAAATATGCCACTTTGGCATAAGGATTATTTTGAGCTAAAGACAATTCAGGAAGAGCAAACAACAAAAACAGACAAAACAAAACCCAAAAAACCTCTCTGTTTCCCCCACTGTTAGGGAAAAGCTGAAGTAGGTTCTTAATCACCAGAGACTCTGATCAGTCCTGAGACAGCAGTGAAAGGAATCTACAAAACAAATTATATTGAAATAACTCTGCTCTTCAGCTAGTTTTACCCATATATTTACCTCTCCAATTTTGCACCCTCGGAAGCCTAAAATCCTTTCCTTTGTCTCCTTCTCTACAAATTTATCATCCTTTGTTAAGATGTTATAAGCTGGAGTTCTAACCACTCCTCTCAGTTACTCATCACCAGGTTTCTCCTGAGTATAGGCTCTGCACTTGTTAAATAACTCTTCTGTCTTTTGTTAATCTACCTTTTATCAGTCTAATTTGTAGGCCCTGGATCCTGAACACAATCCTCTTCCCTTTAAAAGGCAGAGTCTAGTTCTCCTCCCCTTGAGTGTGGGCTAGACTTAGTGATTCACTTCTGAGAAATAGAATAAAGTTGAAGTAACAATGTGTGAATTTGGTCATAAAAGGGACTAGGTCATAAAAGGCACTCCCAGTCCCTCATCTTTCTTTTTGGGGCCAGTTATGCCATCTTGTGAGGACACACAAAGTCCCTCGGGAGACATCCCCATGACCAGGAGCTGAGATGGGAGCCGCTTGGTAGCCCCCAGCCCTGGTCAAGCCTTCCAAAGTCTTTACCCTCCGCCAACATCTCAACTGCAACTGGGGCCTCCCTGGTGATATCCAAGGGGACTTATCCCTTTGGGATAAGTCTCAGACTATGAAGCTGTCCGCAGCCACTGCAGCACAGCTGAGAGTTCGATCCCCGGCCAGGGAGCTACCCACATGGCGCAGCAGATCTCCCTATCTCCCCGCTGCTTCCCTCAGCAGTATATTTCAGTCAGTCCACCTGTTCTGTTCCCTACTCTGTCTCCAGTGAATTCTCTCACCCTCTGCACCTTTGGCCTGTACCCCAGTTCTTGTATGCATAAATAAATAAATCTTAAAATTAAAAACAAAACAAAACATTGCAACTGCATGAGACAAAACAGAACCACCAAGTTGCTCTGGAATTCCTGACCTACACAAACTATCACATTGTATTTGCTTTTTAATCAACACAAGTTTTGGGGTAATTTATTACACAACAGAGATAACAAATATAATAAGGAAACATATGTTTCAAGGGAAGAAGATCGCTTGTGTCCATGCTGCTAAGAAGTCAAGCACACATTGGCAGGTTGAGCTCAGCTCGAGGTTATCTTCTGCTGGGAACTCAGTCCTGGTGGATTGTTCCAGAGTGAAGGAATTCTGAATAAGCTTTGCAGACCTCCCCAGGCTGCGGTTAGTACAGCTGTGTGAAGCGAGCAGTCATTTGCTTTATTCACTTATGTAAGTGCTAGAGGGGAAGAGGGGAAAGGAGCATCTGGGGCCTAGCCTAATATCAGCCCCACAAACTCCTTTTGGCCCACTGCGATATGAATGTGGAAGAAACTTATGTTGTTTTTTTTTAAAGATTTATTTATTTATGCATAAAGAACTGGGGTACAGGCCAGAGGAGTTGGGGGTGATAGGATTCACCAGAGACAGAGTGGGGAATAGATTTCAGAATCCACTGAAATCCACTGCTGAGGGGAGCAGCGGGCGAGACAGGAGTGGTCTGTTGTGCCATGTGGGTAGCTCCATGGCTGGTTGGGAATCAAACTCGTGCTGCAGAGGCTGCAGGTAGCTTCACAGTGCTGTGCTTAACCCTTGTGCCACCAGAGAGGCCCAGAACCTTATGTTTTTAGAAGGTACCAACTTACCAGTCTTCCCTACACCTTTGACAAGGCACCTTATAGAGCAAAATCAAATAGACGAATGTTCCTGCTTCGTTTCTGAATCCCTCTAGGTGAAGTCAAGACACCTATTGATGGCTTCATTATTTTCATAAATCATCCAAATTATTTGTGCTTTAGTCAGTCACCATCTGACTGAGCTTCTCCAGAGAGGGAAAATATCCCAGGGATCTGACTTTTGTTTCTACCTTGCACCTAAAACTGGTTTCTCAAAAGCCTCAAAGAACTCGACTCCAAATAGACTGTCCTCTCTCTCCCGCATGCTTTTTGACATAATGGGTGAGAGAAAGAAGCCCTAACTAATGTTCTAGGCAGCCACTGTACAGAATGAAATCACTTCTCTCCTTTGCATTGATTGATTGATTGATTAGAAAATATCTTTTTTATATTTTTTTACATCGTTGTTCATTTTTGTACAGTAATTGCTTTCTCCCCTCAGGTATAGTCCCTGTAGTTCTCCAGCCACATGTGAATCATCTCCACAGTCTCTTGTGCTCCGTTTGACCCCCTTGCTGTAGGCCTCAGATCTACGGTCAGCTTGCTAGTTTTGTCTTTTTCTTGACCTTTTGTTTGGTTTGCCTATATTCCACATGGGCATGAAACCATCCGATATTATTTTTTTCCTTCTGGCTTTTTACAGTTAGGTAATTCCTTCCAGTTCTGTCCATGTTTCCTTTGCATTTTGTTTAAAGATTTATTTATTTATGCATATGTGAACTGGAAAGCAGGCCAGAGGTGTGAGGGGCGCTGGGAATAAGAGGATTCACCAGAGACAGAGCAGGGAACAGAACAGGCAGACTGACTAAACACATTGCTGAGGGGAGCAGTGGGCGAGGCAGGAGAGGTCTGCTGCACCATGTGGGTCAGCTCCTTGGCCGGGGATCGAACTTGTGCTATAGTGGCAGCGGTGAGCTTCATAGGTTGCATCTTAACCCTTGCGCCACCAGGGAGGCTCCCTAAATAAATAAATCTTAAAAAAGGGGGGGGGACAGGGAGGCCTAAAGTCAGAGATGGCCGCTTGAGAGAGCTTCTGCTGCTGGACAAGGCTGGGAAAAAACCCAGCTGTGCCCATGGGTCGGCTTAAATCCACAACCACTGGTCTCAGAGTGTTATAGGGCAACCCCAATATAAAATAAATCGGGTTACCTGGCTGTGGGTCCTCACCTGCGTGCTTAAAAGGGACTTATGAATACTCCACTATGGGCACACACAAAAGGTTAATAAAAGGTTTATTTACAAGGGAAAAGGAAATAAGGAAATGTACAACTCAGGGAGAAAACAGGGAAATAAAGTCTTTAATGCGTCCTACCCGATCCGCCAACCTGGAAACCCAAAGTCACTCTCAGAGCTGGCCGGCGCTGCGAGCTGGCGGAGAGCCAAAAATGGGGGAATCCTCCAAAGCCCAGTGTCTGCCTTTTATATCCACCTGGCTGCTTAACCCCACCCTCAGGTCCCAGCCACCTTCCCTTTGGTGGTGATGGGATTTGGAGTTCCCAGTGTCTTTGACTTTGACCTGGGGTGGGGGTGGAGTCCACAAAGCCTATATGGAATTAGCTTTAGGACATCCTTTTCCCCCTAACAAGAGGAGCCCATTAAACTGGGCAATAACCACTCGGACTTGCACCCTCCCAGGACACACGTTCACATTTGCTCCTCCTTCCTCTGGAACCCCAACTCCTCTTCCTCCATCCTCACTCTGAGTTAAAGGCCTTACCCCTTCTAGCCACCTCTTTTTCTGTGCCCTGCTTTGCCCCCTCCCCTGCTATTGTGGGGACACTATTCTCCTCACACTTTAGATCCTACCTGCTCTCTTCCACTCAAGATTCTGCCCCACCAACCCCCCTCTGTCCTATCTTCTTTTATTTTTTTATTTTTATTTATTTTTTTAATAGAGGCATGTTTTATTTATTTGTTTGTTTGTTTGTTTTGTTTATACATGCACTGGGTACAATCAGAAGCGCAGGAGGGCGAGAGAATTCACCAGAGCCAGAGCAGGGAGCAGAGCAGGCAGAAGGACCGAAGTACACTGCTGAGGGGAGCAGCGGGCGGCAGGAGAGGTCTGCGCGCCCTGTGGGACCTTCCTCCAGTGACCGGGGAGCAGCCGGGGATCGAACCGGTGCTGCAGAAGCTGCGGGCAGCTTCGCAACCCAGCGCTCAACCGCTGCGCCACCAGGGAGGCCCTGTCCTATCTTCTTAACGTCTCTCTCCACTCCCTTCTGCAGTGCATGAACATGCTGTTACATCTCCAACTTTAAAAACCTGTCTTGACTCCACGTGCCCCATCACTTGTGACTCCAGTTCTCTTCCTCCCTTCACATAAAATTATTTGAAAGAATATTCAGTCTCCAGTTTCTCTCCTTTCAGTCTAGCTTTGCCTCCACCACTCTCGGTGGATGAACCCCATGTGCTGCATCCAACATCTCTCTTCCTCTCAGCAGGATTTCACAAAGAGTCTGAAAGTCTTCCTTAGAAGATATTTTCACCGGGCCTCCCTGGTGGTGCAGGGGTTAAAGTCTCAGGCTTATCAAGCTATTGCCAGCTATTGAGGCCTAAGCGCAATCCCTGCTTGAGTTTGATCCCTGGCCAGAGAGTTGATCCACATGGCACAGCAGACCTTTCCTGTCTCACCCCCTGCTCCCCTCAGCAGTGTATTTCAGTAGATCTGCCTGTTCTGCTCCCCATTCTGTCTCTGATGAATCTTCTCACCCCCTGCATATCTGGCCTACACCCCCAGTTCTTGTATGCATAAAAAATAATGTTTTCACCTGGCTTATAGAACACTGTGCTCACTTGGCTTGGGCACTGGGCTCACCTGGCCCCGCTGGCCACTCTGTCATAGCTCTCTTTGTTGGCTCCCCCTGTCTCATAGCTCTCTCCCCCTGTCTTCTACCCTAAATGCTGAGGCCATGGCTCAGTTTTGGGCCTCACCACTTTCTATCTGCACTCACCCCTTAGGGGATATTATCCAACCACAGAGCTTTGACTAGAGTCTGTATGTGATAAGGCCTGTATTTGTATCTCTCACCTGCACCTCTTTCCAGAACTCCAGCCTTAATTACCCAATTGTTTACTCAACATCTCCACTTGGATGTCTAACAGACATTTCAAACTTAACATGTTTACCCTAACTGCTGTTTACCCTAACACGGCTCCCGCTTCTGTCTTACCAATCTCCGTTCTGGCAACTCCAATCTTCCAATTAAATGGCAACTCCATTCTGCCAGTTACTTGGGCAAAAACCTGGTATTATCTTTGACTCCTTCTTCTCTCACATCCTACAACCAGCCGTTCAGCAAATCCTGTCTGTTCTACCTTCAAAGCATTTCCAGAGTTCAACTACCATCACCCCTCACCTCCTAACTGTCTTCCTGCTTCCGCCCTTGCTTTCCTTTCGTCTATTCTCCACACAGCAACCAGAGCACTCTGCTAAATCCCAAGTTAGATCTTGTCGCTCCTGTGCTCCAGACTCACCTTTCATCAGGGTACAAATGGGAGCATCCTTCTTCTGTGACCTCACCCCTCTCTCTGCTCCAGCCCATTGCACGCTGCTGTCCTTCAGGCACACCAGGCACGTATATTAGCTCAGGCTGTTCCATCCACATGGAATGCTCTTCCTATCACTATCCCAATGATTATTTCCCTCACTTCCTTCAAAGCTTAATCCAGGGCCTCCCTGGTGGCGCAAGGTGTTAAACACAACACTGTGAAGCTATCTGCAGCCTCTGTAGCACAAGTTCGATTGCCAGCTGGCCATGGAGCTACCCACATGGCACAGCTACCCCTCCTGTCTTGCCCGCTGCTCCCCTTAGCAGTGTATTTCAGTTGATCTGCCTGTTCTTGTTCCCCACTCTACCTCTGCTGAGTCCTCTCATTGCCCACACCTCTGGCCTGTACCGCAGTTCTTGTATGCATAGGTAAATAAATCTTTTTAAAAATAAATAATTAAAAAGTATATGTATGAGAGAACTAATGGATAGTGGGAGTTGGTCTTATTTGGTTTGTTATGTAGATTCCTCTGGTGCCATCTCTGGGCTGATAAGAGTCTAAAGTTCTATTTTTTTTTTTTTTAAAAAAAGACTTATTTATGCATACAAGAACTGGGGTGTAAGCCAGAGGTACCGAGCGGTGAGAGGGTTCACCAGAGAGAGTAGGGAGCAGAACAGGCAGATCTACTGAAATACATTGCTGAGGGGAGCAGCGGGTGAGACATGAGAGGTCTGTTGCGCCATGTGGGTTGCTCCCTGGCCGGCGGGGCTTGAACTCATGCTGCAGTGACTGGCAATAGCTTGATGGCTCTGTCTTTAACCCCTGCGCCACCAGGGAGGCCCTGGATCTAGAGTTCTTCTGGTGATTAACCTCTGTCTTTCCTGGTACACCAGAGAGAGCAAACACCTTTACAAATGTATACCCTGCTTTTAAGCAGAAATGGGAGATCAGAGAGCTTTTCTTGTGTCAGCTTATTCTCAGTGACCTTCAGCTCAAAATAATTTTTATACTAAGGTAGTACAGTTTGTGGAGGTATAATCTGTTACTCTTCGTTAGCCTTCTATGAGAGCCCAACTCCTCACCCCAGACCATCGCTGCAGTAAGTTAATTTCTTTTTTTTTTAAGATTTATTTATTAATGCATACAAGAACTGGGGTACAGGCCAAAGGTGAAGGGGATGAGAGGATTCATGACAGAGTGGGGAGCAGAACAGGCAGACTGACTGAAATACACTGCTGAGGGGAGCAGCAGGGAGACAGGCGAGGTCTGCTGCTCCATGTGGGTTGCTCCCTGGCTGGCCAGGGATCGAACTTGTGCTGCAGAGGCTGCTGATAGCTTGATAGCGCTGCGCCACCGGGAGGCCCTGTAGTAAGTTAATTTCCACTTTGTTGAACTTCCTTGGAAACATAGCTCTGCACCAGCGACCTTCTCCCTGTAGGATTGTTCCCAGACTCCAGATGAGGCCATCTCAGCCTCACATGAGGGCTGGGGGCCTTCCCTTGTGTCTGAGGAAGCTGGTCTGGGATGGTGAGTTCATGTCAGAAGACACAGGACCACGCAAAGGGGCCAAAAGGCATAGCAGGCTCCTGTCCTTCTAGCCCTGAGCAGTGGCTGTGTGCATAGAAGAGTTAAGGACACAGCTTTGCTGGAGCAGCTGGTGCTTGCTGAGCTTTAAAAGAAAATAGTAATTCCTCCGTCCCTATTCTCTGTTGTTGAGAATTCAGAACTAATTATAATTCTGTTCAATGGCAGTCCATTACAAACCTTAATGTTTTTTCTCTTCTCTGCTTTCCCCTAATTTGAGGAGTGGGGGTGGAGGGTATCTGAGATAAATGGCCTGGGAGGAGTCAGGATGGAACTTCTGAAAAGCTGATTTTCCAGTTTGGCCAGTAGTTAGTCAACCCAAGTCATTTTCCCCTCCTCCCAAAACGTGACTGGCCAAAGAACAGAAATCGTGCTGCTGTTCATTTCACTGGAGGGGATCGACTGCTGTGGTTAGGAAAGACAGTCAAATACTCGTTCTGTGATGGTGTGCAAATTTGTTAAGACTGATTGAGTACATGGGGGTCGTGACGGTTTTCATAGAAGAGGGTGAAATAGAACATTTTAGTATTAAAACAATGCTGTTTATAAGTAGGCATTAACCAAGGTGTTTTGGGCACCTTTTTAACCTAGAAAGAAAAAAATTTTAATTTTTAGAAAAGATTTATTTGACTCATTTATGCATACAAGAACTATGTGGTGGGTGAGAGGATTCACCAGAGACAGAGTGGGGAGCAGAACAGGCAGATCTACTGAAATACACTGCTGAGTGAGCAGCGGGCGAGACAGTAGAGGTCTGCTGCCCTATGTGGGTAGCTCCCTGGCTGGGGATTGAACTCCTGCTGCAGTGGCTGGTGATAGCTTGATAGGGCTGAGACTTAGCCCCTCTGCCACCAGAGAGGCTCCTAAAGAAAGAAATTTAAATTTTAATTGTAAAAGTTAGATTCTATTCATTTGTAACCTTTCAGTCTACCAGTTGGGAAGATAACACCATTGTCTAAATGACAGCAGCAAAATGCGTAAAGAGTTGTGAACTGGGACAATCACGATGGTCTGAAGTGCCCATCCCTCCCTGGCCATTGCTTTACATTGTTGGCACCACCCAGCAGCCTTGCTCCGCTCACTCTACGTAGAAAGGTAGTGAAATTATTGTCTTTGAAAGAATTACGAGGTTCCTTATGCCCTAATTGAGGGGGCTTCTAGAGCCCTTCTGTTCACCCCTGCAGGACAAGAGGCCTCCAATATGCTCCTATTGTCAGAGAAGTATTAGCTCAGGCTGCCCATCACAAATACCATAAACTGCATGACTTCAACAACAGAAATTTATTATCTCACAGTTCTGGAGGTTGCAAAATCCCAGATCAAGGCCCAGGAGGGTCAGTTCCTGGTAAGAGTGCTCTTCCTGGGTCATAGGTGACTGTCTTCTCTGCATCCCCAGGGTGAGGAGCAAGCCTTCTGTAGTCTCTTACAGGATGCCCAAAATATCAGGGCTGCACCCTCTGATCTCATTTAACCTTAATTACGTCTTTATTCCACAGCGCTTTTTTGTTTGTTTGTTTGTTTAAAGATTTATTTATTTATTTATTTATACAAGGACCAGGGTACAGGCCAGATTTGTGGGAGGGTGAGAGGATTCACCAGAGACAGAGTAGGGAGCAGAACAGGCAGACTGACTGAAATATACTGCTGAGGGGAGCAGCGGGCGCGATAGGAGAGGTCCTCCATGTCATGTGGGACCCTCAGGAGCCAAATTCAGTCATATTGGCGCTTCAACGTATGAATTTGTGGGGGACACAATTCAGTTCATAATGCTCTATCTTTGCCCCCCCCCAATTTATGCGAAAGTACATCCATTCCATCTCAGCATCAATTCTAAAGTCTAAAGTTCCACCTAAATATCATCTAAATCAGGTATGGGCTTCAGGTCCATTTATTCCGAGGCAAAAATTCTTCTCCAACTGTGAATCTGTGAAACCAGACAAATTACACGTTTTCAAAATACGATGGTGGACAGGCAAGGATAGACATTCCCATCTCCAATGGGCAAGATCCACAGGAAGGGGCAGGTGCTGGGTCCCTACCAAGACAAATTCTGTTAGTTCTTAAAGCCTGAGAATAATCCTCTGTGGTTTGACTTCTTGCCTTCTGGACTAACTAGGGTGACTGCCCTATCTTGGGGCCATATGGTCTGCCCCCAAGTCTATGGGTATCCCCACTGCAATGACTCTACCCTTGGGAATCCAAGGGTAGAGCACTAGTGATCTCTGAATTACCTGAGGGGGGCCATTTTTCCCTTTTTTGAAGAACAACATGCTTTTGCAGCCAAACAGCTCTATGGACCTGTCCTAGAGGGCCTAAAACTCCCAGAAGCCTTTCTTCATTCTGCTCGGTGCTCTCTGGTCCTCTAGTTCAGACTGAAGCATCTCTGCTGGTGGTGACCGACCAAGTTCAGGAGATGTACTTGTGGTCTCTTTATCAAATGGGTGTTCAGCTAGCTATTCTCTTCTTTAGAACAAGCTTTCCCTTTTTTTACCATATGGATAGACTGATCATTTTCCAAATCTTCTAAATTCTGATTCCGGGATCTCCCTGGTGGCACAAGGGTTTAAGCACCTCACTATAGAGCAATCTGCAGCCTCTGCAGCACAATTTCGATCCCTGGCCGGCCAGGGAGCAACCCATATGGCGCAGCAGACCTCTCCTATCTCGCTCGCTGCTCCCCTCAGCAGTGTGTTTCAGTCAGTCTGCCTGTTCTGCTCCCCACTCTGTCTCTGGTGGATCCTCTCACTCCCCACATCTCTGGCCCGTACCCCAGCTCTTGTATGCATAAATAAATAAATCTTTAAAAAAAATTGAAAAAGAAAAAAAATACTTCTTAATTCTGATTCCTTTTTGCTTAACAATTCTTTCTTCAATCCAGCTCTCTTCTTTCACCTTTTACTAAAAGAGTCAAGAGGAACCAAATTGCTCCTTCAATACTTTGCTTAAAAACCTCCCCAGCTAAATGTGCAATTTCATTGCTTACAATTTCTGTCTTCCACAGAACACTAGAACATAGTCCAGCCAAGTTCTTTGCTACTTTATAACAAGGATCACCTTTGCTCTAGTTTTCAATAATGTTCCTCATTTCCATATGAAATGCCAGAGTTGCCCTAAAGTCCATACTTCTAGCATGCATGTTAAAAAGCAGCCAACCTCTACTCACTCCCAAGCCAATTCCAGGAGTTTAGGTACCC
Organism: Talpa europaea; assembly: GCF_964194135.1. Classification (NCBI taxonomy): domain Eukaryota; kingdom Metazoa; phylum Chordata; class Mammalia; order Eulipotyphla; family Talpidae; genus Talpa; species Talpa europaea. Next base: position 74,112,120 of record NC_140077.1, read on the forward strand.
GTCACAGCACGACACCATTTCTTGGTACCAAAATGTGTATTAGAGAGGGTTCGCCAAAGAAACAAAACCATATTTATATCTCTGTAGATACAGATAGACAGATTCATATTTATATATGCGTGTAAATGTATATTTACATATTTGTCAGAAGGAATTGACGCACATAATTGGAAGTCCTGAGCATTCAGCATTCAGTGTGCATTTAGCAAACCAGAGACCCAAAAGAGCCAACAATGTAGTTTCTCTCCGAGTCTGATGGCCTGAGAGCCAGGAAATCCAGCGGCATCAGTCTTGGTCCTAAACAGGCAGAAGAGCTGAATTTTCAGTTTGCATCTGAAAACAGAAGTCCAGGCTCCCAGTAAGCAGTCCAGGGAAGCGAAGTTGCCTCTCCTTAGCCTTTTACTCTATTCAGGTCTTCAAGGTCAGATCAGGATAAGGCTGACTCACACTAGGGAGGGCAATCAGCTTTCCTCAGTCTACTGATTCAAATGTTCATCTCATCCAGAAGCACCCTCAGAGATACTTCCAGAATGTTTCACCAAACAACTGGGCACCTGTGTCCCAATCAAAGTGCTGCGTAAAATTAACCATCACAGGAGCTGTCTGCAGCCAGTGCAGCATGAGTTCGATCCCCAGCCAGCGAGCTACCCACATGGTGCAGCAGACCTCTCCTGTTTTGCCCATTGCTCCCCTCAGCAGTGTATTTCAGTCAATCCGCCTATTCTGTCACCCACTCTGTCTCTGGTGGATCCTCTCACCTGCCACACTTCTGGTCTATACCCCAGTTCTTCTATGCATAGTAAATAAATCTTTTTTAAAAATTAACCATCACAGGGATCATCCAGAAAGATTGTAATAGATGATTTTTTCTCAATAAGTTTTGACTGAACATAGGCTAATGGCAAGACTCTTTGAATGCCAATTTAATCCTGTTCATTCTGATTTGATTCCAACTGTGGAATGAACAGAGGTCTTCCTGCAGATGTCTGCTACATGATCGGGTTTAGTCCACAGTTTCTATGATTCTGTTAGAGGGAAAGGATGTCCTGAGCAAACTCCACACAGGCTTTGTGGCGTCCACCCCCACTCCATCAAGACACTGAGAACTACAAATCCCATGATCACCAAAGGGAAGTTTGGGAGGACCTGAGGGCAGAGTTAAGCAGCTATGTTCTCTGAGTATTTAACTGGCCATGTGGTTGAGGGGGGGGGGTGGGGGGGTGGGGGGTGGGGGGTGGGGGGGGTGGGGGGGTGGGGGTGGGGGGGAGGGGGGGTGGGGGGGTGGGGGGGTGGGGGGTGGGGGGGATGGGGGGTGTTGGCGGAGGTGGGGGCGTGGGGGGAGGTGGTGTCCCTCTCTTGGCCATGCGGCTGGCTAGCTCGGTTTTTCTCCAGCTCGGCGGGTCACTGGGATTCCAGGTCAGCAGAACGGGGCATTTACCAACTTATCTCCCTCTTTTTCTCCCTGAGTTATTCATTTCCCTTTCCCCTTCCCTTGTAAATAAACCTTTTATCAACCTTTTGTGTGTGTCTGCAGTTTAGCATTAATAAGTCCCATTTACGCGTGCAGGTGAGGACCCACAGTCAGGCAACCCGTTTTGTATGGGGTTTGCTCTGTAACAATTCTAGACCATGGATGGCAAAACTGTCATGAAATGGGCAGGACTCCTGGGCAGACAAGATGGAAAAAACCATATAGAACAGTGCTTCTCAGGGAGTATATGAGTTACAGGGGCAGCTTGTGAAAATGTGGATTCTGAATCAGCAGCTTGAAGGTACAATCTTAGGTTCTGCATTTCTTACAAACTCCACTATGATATTAATGCTGCTGGTCCAGGCACCACACTTTGAGTAGCAAGGCATTTGATCAACTGTAAGTTCCCTTCTGATTCTGGAAATTTGGTCCAACCCAGCAAGTGTTCATTGAGAACTTACTAGGCATTCTGTAGCCTTGAGTAGCCAATAAAGGTATAAAATATGTCTCCTGCCTTCAATGAGCTAACTTTTGTGGAGAAAACTAGACAAACAGTCCCCAGTTCCATAAATTAAGTGATGGCTCAATCTAAGGTCTCAATTTTTTTCAGGAAGTAGAGATCTGACATGTAGTAGCTTAGTCACCTAGAAAGAGAATGTGGCAGAAGAATTATAATAGCAAGAAGAAACTCAAATAACAAGGAGCTAACTGAAAACGTATTAAGGCTCTTTGTAAGCCTGCAGAGGTAGCAGTAGGAGGAAACTAAGGTGAGGGCCTCATGCACAAGATAACCCTGGAAAAGGACAAAGTCTAGGGTCAGATTCCCTCTAGAAGGAGCATAGGGGAGCTGCTTTTCCGGAATGGCTACCACTGTAGACTGGGTCATGTGGATGCCGACGGGAATGGCCAGCAGCCTACAGAAGGGCCAGTCTTCCCCTAAGCTGGGACCAGTCCCTGGGACCACTTTGGTTCAATGGAGAGTGGCAGAGGTGGGGAGGGAAGTTGGGAGGTGAGTCAGGAAACCAGTAAAGACATAAATAAAGTGGAGAAAGCAGTGACTGGGGGAGGGGAGTGGGAACATTTGCCAGCACAAAGGGAGAAGGGCTGGGTGGGACCCCTTAGAGCCTTTACTATTAATGAACAGTCAGCCACACAGGCAAAGCACTCACTGAGTAGGCCTTTGCCGTGGGAATAGCTCACATCTCTGAACAATCCTCCTCACACGCCCCAGTCCCAAGTCCCTACTTGCCCAACCTTAACTTCCACTGTCCCCCACGAGGCCCTGCTGGGCTTGAGGGCACCTTGAAGGACTGATAGACACCCTGCCGACTTGGTCCCACAGTCCCCTTCCAACATACATGTGCAACACACACACACACACACACACACACACACACACAGAGCTAACCAGGCCAGACTTGAGCTCAGGCTCGGCTGGGGGGGGGGGGTTGGGCAGGGAAAGGGGGAGGGAAGGAAGAGGAGAATCAAACAGAAACCTTCTCATCTTTCTATCAGCAGCCATGCAAGGAATATTGTTCAGCATGGCACAAAAGCGGCACTGAAAATAGCTGCAGCCAGAGCGGGGCTGCCAACCACTGCCTGAGATAACGTCTACTTGGAGACACTGATGTCTTTGTGGGGCTGTCAGTGTCCCTATTGTTCCCCAGCCTATTGCCTGGGGAATATTGTTCCCAGCTTTTGTCTCCCCTGTTCACTTTTGTTTGCCTTTACTTACCATTTCATTCCTCGCTCCCTTTGTCTCTCCCTCTCCAAGCCTGCCCATGGCTGTGGATTGGTGCCCAGGGAGACAATAGGCCCTACCCCCTCCCAACCTACAGCCCCACCCTGAACCACACACCCCGTCGTTCCATTCCATTCTCTCCCTCTCTCAAGTGGCACCCAAGATGTCCCAAAGGCAGGAAGTCTCAAGGGAGGGCCCGTCCAAGCTGCCCGCTTCCCACCCGGTAACAGGGTGGAGAAGCCAAGGGAATATTTGGTGTCCAAGGGAAGTCTGAATGCCGGAAGTGGGTCCCTGCCTCTTTCTGCATCTCCTCATTTTTTTTTAAAAGGGTTTTCTGTCCAGTCAAAGGGATAAGGACAGGCTTATGTCTGCATCTTCCAAGCCCTCTTTCAAGTGCCCAGCATGCACTTCTCTGACCAGGGCACTCAGTTTTCTCCCTCCTCCCACCTCGGCCTCCTGGATCAAAGCGACTTCTGTTTATTTGCACATTCAAATCCAGACTGCTCCAGTAACCCGATCTAGTTGGGCGCCAGGATGGTGCAAGGAAAGTCCTGCTCCCCTCCCCCATCAAACAGTCCTTTTGGCAGAACTGGGTATGGAAGGGGACAGGAGTCTCCTAGGGTCAGCGTTGGGAGTGGAACAGCGCTCTGGGCGGTGAGAAAAACAGGCTGCAATCCCTTTGGGATGGCCTCTGCTCCTGCCACTCAGCGTCCTGGGGAAACTAAGGCACCCAAAGAGATTTGGAGAACAGAGGAACCAAGTCCTGAGCCAGCCTGCCAACCCCCAGCACACCAAGGTTCCTATAGGGCACTCCTTCTTAGTTCTAGCAAAGAAGGGACAGGCCGGAAGTGAGGGGATAGTTGAAGGACCCGGACTGAATGTGGGGTTCAGAAGTAGTTAATGGAAAGTGTCATTTCTTCTACCTCCCCCAACTTCCTGTCTCTCTACAGATGGGCAAGCTGATTGGACAGCTGAGGAAGCTTTTGCTTTGGGGAGGGAGAAGGCTGGGAGCAGGGGTGTACTTGGAAGCCAGAGAGAAGGCTCTACTCTCTCATTGTTCTAGTCCAAGGACAATGGGAATAGTCTCTGGAGAGTCATTGTTTCAAAGACTGGAAATTGGGTAGGGGATTTCCGGAAAGTTTGAATGGAAGCCAAGCTCGGCTTAGAGGAGACAGGAGGAAGAGGAAGGGGAGGGGACAAACTGGGGTTAGGGGAAACTACCACTGGACCCTGAGGACAAATCCGCTCCCCTGATTTCATGGTCTTCAACCCAGACTGCTGGTTTCCTTCTGCTTCTTTCTCTGTGCTTCTCCCCTATCTCCCTTCTCCAGCCAAAATTATCTCTAGATTCTTAATAAACACTCCATGCATAAAGAGAAGCAAAAATAATTTGTCCCTGTCTTGAGGGCAAGAATTGAGTCTGAACCAACTTTGCAGCCCTTGCCTGTAGCACAGAGCCCAAAACACCTAACAGCTCAGAAGATGTGTGAAGGATGGACCAGGAAGACCCAGAAAGTCTCTGACTTTTCCTAGAAGGGTAGGTGCCAAATTGGAAATTTGAGGTGAGAACGATGTAAAGATGGGGGACAGTGAGGATTTGGGGATGGATCAAGCATGTGACACATAACATGAGCTGTCGTTGTAAGGCACAGCAGTGCAGAGCAATATTTGGCCTCGAGAATGAAATTCTCTCTCTCCCACCCCTTTTCCCATTTAACGTAGTAGTCTGAGCTATCTTTCAGATATATGGATATGATCACCTCTCTCATCTGTGTAGAAGGATCAGGTGTATTCCCCCAACCACCAGGACATTTGTGAGTCATGGAAATTGGAACTCCTCAAGGACTGGCCAGCCTGATTGTTCCCAGTGCCCATCACAGGTAAGTGGCAAGGAGCCAGCACTGAGGTAGCCCAGTCAACATGGAACTGAATCAACTGGCAATTGTGTGACTTAATTCTATAGTGTTCTCTGGATGGTATTTCAAGTTTGAAATAGCACTGGCTATATCACTTTTGATACTTAATGTTTTATCCACTTTAGAGTTATTGATTTGATCTTTGAAAAAGCCAAGGACCACGAAAATCAAAACACTTGTATTTATTTTAAGAACTGGGTCATATCCCATTTAACTAGAATATGACTGGGAACCAGAAAATAAGTTAATGTACACTGTAGAGCAACCAAAAATTATGGCATAAAGGCAATATATGCAAATTTTTTGAGACAAGGAAATACATCCCTTGTAACTAACGCAGCCAATGGAATAGAAGGAGCAGAGACAGGGTATCTAGGAACATCCCTTCAAGGGAGTTGACTCAGATGGGAAGCATACCTTTTTGCCTTTTACACCCTCCTTTTTGTCCTGTATGGAATGTGGCTGTGATGGCTGGAGAGCTAGTAGCCATCTTGCGACTATGAGGGGATGTTAAGTTCAAAAGTCTTGTGTTAAGAAAAGTCACACACGAAAATAGTGCTTAGGGGTCTCTGATGATAAAAGAACCACAAAATTATCCTCAAACTGCTGACCTGTGAAGTTTATGCGGGATTTAAAAAAAAAGCCTTTATTATATTAAGTCCTTTAATTTGGACCTCTGTTATTAGGAGTCAGATGTAAGTCTCACGAGTATAATAGCAAGATTTATTTCAATGAGGAAATACATTTCTATGCCATTTCTTTCTGTTCCCTGAGTTGGTAGGAAAGCGAAAAGGAATCAGACAGATATTCCATTGTGTACTGGAGTGCCTGAATAATCCTGTGGATTTTCAAAGTGAAGTGGCAAGCTGAGTTTGGAGGTTGGGGGTAAAGAGTGCACAATTACTCTGCACAATAAAGCAGGAGGAATCATTCTGAGGTGACCAGGGAGCAGAGATTGCTCTGGATGGTACATGGATATTCAGAGGAAGTGGCAACTAATAGCCAGAAAGAAGAGGAGAAGGGAAAACACTACCAGAGGACACAATGACTAAAATAACACAGAAATTATTAATATTAATGACAATTAGGGTAACTCCAGATAGTTCTATAAACTTCAACGTAGCCTGAGCAGGAGCAGTCTTGCAACATTATACAAAAATGCACACTGCAAAATGGTAAGGTCATGTCACTTAAACAAGTCCACGCCATTTCTGTAGGTGCCACATTCTGGGGCAGAAGGGCAGGTGGAGCAGATGCAGAAATTTTCTTCTTCTGAACACCTAAAATAAGTGAATGAACTGACTAAAAAAGCTCATAGGCATACTTGAAAGTAAGAAAGGGAAATATTAAAAACTACCAAAGAGGGAGGACAGGTTATTTAGGAAGAAACAAGAATCAAATCCAGGGTCCTATCTGGTAGCAAAAGTGGTTAAGTCTTAGTGCTATCAAGCTGTCAGCAGCCACTGCAGCATGAGTTCAATCCTGGCCAGGATGGTGACCCACACGGCACAGCAGACCTCTCCTGTCTCGCCCGCTGCTCCCCTCAGCAGTATATTTCAGTAGATCCGCCTGCTCTGTTCCCCACTCTGTCTCTGGTGAATCCTCTCACCCCCCTACCCCTGTACCTCTGGCTTAACCCCAACTCTTGTATGCATAAATAAATCTTTAAAAGAAAAAAAAGAGGGCCTCCCCGGTGGCGCAGCGGTTGAGCGCTGGGTTGCGAAACTGCGCGCGGCCTCTGCGGCGCCGGTTCGATCCCCGGCTGCTCCCCGGCCACCAGAGGAGGGTCCCACATGGCGTGCAGACCTCTCCTGCCGCCCGCTGCTCCCCTCAGCAGTGTACTTCGGTCCTTCTGCCTGCTCTGCTCCCCGCTCTGGCTCTGGTGAATTCTCTCACCCTCCCGCGCTTCTGACTGTACCCAGTGCATGTATAAACCAAACAAACAAACAAAACCAGCAAACAAATAAATAAAGCATGCCTCTATAAAAAAAAAAAAAAAAAAAGATAAAAGATATCTTTAAGCATACAAGAACTGAGAAATTTTACTGTCTGCAGATATACTGAAAGAATGATTTCAACAGGAAGAAAAGTGAATCCTGAAGTGACACAAAATTCAACAGATTTTACATATATTACATATGTCATTTTCAACAAGGCAATGCATATGTGGATGATGCCACAGTACACACAGTATCCCCAAATGCCAAAGACATAGAATCACAAAGACACATGTCTTTTTTTAATTTAAATTTTATTTTTGTATTCCCCATACAATTATAACCCCCTTATTTTGACCCCAAGCCCTCTTTTCCCCGCCCCCCACCTCCCATAGAGTATCTCTGGTTCATAGTTGTTTGTTAATTTTGATATTTTCTTTCTTGTAGTTATTCTTTTTCCTGGTCCCTTATTTAAGTTTTCTAGATTCCTGCTATGAGTGAGACCATCTGGTATTTTTCTTTTTCTTTCTGGCTTATTTCGCTGAGCATGATCCCTTCCAGCTCCATCCATGTTGCTGCAATTGCATGTGTTTATCTTTTTTGAATGCTGAGTAATATTCCATGGTGTATATATACCACATCTTCTTGATCCAGTCATCTATTTTTGGGCATTTGGATTGTTTCCAAAGCTTATCTCGTGTAAATAGTGCTGCTATAAACATAGGGGTGCAGGTGCTCTTTGGAATTGATGTTTCTGTGTCCTTTGGGTAAATACCTAGGAGTGGAATTGCTGGATCCTATGGAAGCTCTATGTTTAGTAGGTCCAGAAATCTCCACACAGCTCTCCATAGTGGCTGGACCAGTTTGCACTCCCACCAGCAGTGCAGGAGAGTTCCTTTTTCTCCACAACCTCGCCAACATTTGTTGTTGCTAGTTTTTTAATATGTGCCATTCTCACTAGTGTAAGATGGTATCTCATTGTAGTTTTGATTTGCATTTCCCTGATTACAAGTGATGTTGAACATTTTTTCATATACCTGTTGGCCATTTGTATTTCCTCTTTGGAGAAGTTTCTTTTTAGTTCTTCTGCCCATTTTTTGACTGGATTATTTTCTTTGTTTTTGTTGAGTCTCATCAGCTCTTTGTAGATTTTTGTGATCAGTCCTGTATCATTAGTGTTGTGTGCAAAAATGTTCTCCCAGTTGGTGGGGTTTCTCTTTGTTTTTGAAATTGTCTCTTTTGCTGTGCAGAAGCTCTTTAATTTGATGTAGTCCCAGCTGTTTATCTTTGCCTTCACTATCACTGCTTTGGGTGATGTGAAAGACACATTTCTTGCTGAGGTCAAATGGGCTGCAGGTTGGCTAGGCTCTGCTCTGTCTGTCTTCTTTATTCTGGGATTTCAGTGCAAACAAAAGCTTCCATTGGGAAGACGCTGTTCTCATGGTAGAAAAAAGAGCAAAGCATCTGCTATAAAGCACCACAAAGTCTTTTAATTCACAAAACAAGTGAGGTGGCCAAGCCTGCCCATAAATGGGATGTGTCCTGAAAATTAGGTGGCCATGGGAGGGGGCGCGTATAATTTTCTCAGGAAAGGGTATGAATAATTTGGGAACAGTAAACAGTAATAACAAGCAAAAAGACAGTAACCCGGCCTCTCTGGTGGCGCAAGGGTTAAGGTCTCAGTACTATCAGGCTATCCTCAGTCATTGTGACTTGAGTTCTATCCCCAGCCAGGAAGCTAACCCACAGGAGGCGCAGCTGACCTCTCCTGTCTCCCCAGCTGCTCCCCTCAGCAGTGTATTTTAGTCAGTCCTCCTGTTGGCTCCCCATTCTGTCTCTGGTGAATCCTGTCACCCCCTGCACCTCTGGTCTGCACTCCAGCTCTTGTGTGCATAAATAAATGAAATAAATCTTAAAAAAAAAAATGACTGGGAAACCATGGCTTTTAACAGCTATCCCCAACTCTGGGTAGGAGAAATATAGGTAATTATATTCAGCATTCTCCAAGTTCTCAACATGAAATAAGTAGACAAAAGGTTTAGGGCCTCCCCGGTGGCACAGCAGTTGAGCGCTGGGTTGTGAAGCTGCCCACGGCCTCTGCAGTGCCAGTTCGATCCCCGGCTGCTCCCCGGCCACCAGAGGAGGGTCCCACATGGCGCGCAGATCTCTCCTGCCGCCCGCTGCTCCCCTCAGCAGTGTACTTCGGTCCTTCTGCCTGCTCTGCTCCCCGCTCTGGCTCTGGTGAATTCTCTCACCTTCCAGTGCTTCTGACTGTACCCAGTGCATGTATAAACAAAACAAACAAACAAACAAACAAATAAATAAATAAAACATGCCTCTATTTAAAAAAAAAAGGTTTAGAGCCCCTAGAACAAACATGTATCCTGTTTTTTAAAGTTTAACTTTCTACAGTTGGGTCTCTGAGAATTACGCTGACAAAGACAGATTAACAGAAGAAAACAGCTTACTAACATGTGCAGAGAGAACAACCCCCCACACTCGGTGATGAGTCACACAAAGAAGTGGTAGGAACTTGGGGCTCATGTAGTATCTAAACAAAAAGCAATCAACTTGTAGAGCTCTGAAAAGATACAGGAAGAGGAGTGTAGGCCTGAGGGGTGGCAACTGTGGGAAAGTAAGAACAGGAGGCCCAATGAGAGAAGTTACTGCAGCAAAGTGTTTGCAGGCCCCTCGGTGCTGCCATTCCCCCCCCCCCCCCCCCCCCGCCACCCCGCTTTGTCACAGCACTCCCTGAGGAGACCAAGGCAGTCCTCATTCTCTGAAGTGCCCACTTTTAGTCAGATGGGGAGCTCTGAGAAGCCTTCTTTCTGCATCTGTTCATTCTCAGGTGCCTCCAGCTCAATATAATCCTTGTGCTGCAAGTGACCCATTTTGTGTGTCCCAGATGGATCGCCACAGATCGCCTTCAAGAACACTGGCTCACACCACCGATAGTCCTCCTGTTTATTATAAGAGGCGGAGGTCAAACATGATTTAGAAAAACCAAAATAGATGATAGAACTTTGGGGTTTAACGATATGACATCATGCCAATTTCTGAAGGAATCTGAGCATCTGATGATTTACAGTCATGCTTTGCTTAATGAGACAGGAGAGTTCTGAGAAACGACTCCTTGGGTGATTTGTTGCATGAATGTCAGTTATTTATGCAAACCTAGTGGTGGAGCCTGCTACTCTGTCCTGGTCGGCCATCTGGAACCCCATTTTATATGCAGTCCCTCGTGGACAGACACGTCATTAAGTATTATATATTCAGTACTGATTAAGTAACTTCAAATAATTAAAAATTTCATTAAAAATATGAGAAGTGGGCCTCCCTGGTGGTGCAAGGAGTTAAGTCTCAGCACTATCAAGCTATCAGCAGCCGCTGCAGCATGAATTCAATCCCAGGCCAGGGAACTGATCCACATGGTGCAGCAGACCTCTCCTGTCTCGCCCGTTGCTCCCCTCAGCAGAGTATTTCAGTATATCCACCTGTTCTGCTCACCACTCTGTCTCTGGTGAAATCTCTCACTGCCCCCCCCCAACCCCGGCACCTCTAGCCTAAACCCCAGCTCTTGTATGCATAAATAAAATAAATCTTTTTTAAAAAAAGAGAGAAGTGGGCCTCCCCGGTGGCGCAGCGGTTGAGCGCTGGGTTGCGAAGCTACCCGCGGCCTCTGTGGCGCCAGTTCGATCCCCGGCTGCTCCCCGGCCACCAGAGGAGGGTCCCACATGGCGCGCAGACCTCTCCTGCCGCCCGCTGCTCCCCTCAGCAGTGTACTTCGGTCCTTCTGCCTGCTCTGCTCCCCACTCTGGCTCTGGTGAATTCTTTCACCCTCCCGCGCTTCTGACTGTACCCAGTGCATGTATAAACAAAACAAACAAACAAACAAATAAATAAATAAGACATGCCTCTAGAAAATTAAAAAAAAAAAAAAAAAAAAAAAAAAAGAGAGAAGTCGGGCCTCCCTGATGGCGCAAGGGGTTAAGACACAACCTGTGAAGCTATCCACAACACCGCAGCTTGAGTTCAATCCACAGCCAAAGAGATACCCACATGGTGCAGCAGACCTCTCTTTTTTCTCCCACTGCTCTCCTCAGTGGTGTGTTTCACTCAATCTGCCTGTTCTGTCCCCCACTCTTTCTCTGGTGAATCCTCTCACCCCCCACACCTCCGGCCTGTACCCTAGTTCTTGTATGCATAAATAAGTAAATTATTTTTTAAAAAATGAGAAGTCACCAAATAATATTGAACATGTAAAACTAATAGACAGTGAGAGAATTGTGAAGAAATGTTGATCACCAACAATTCAGGTATTTTTCAGTCATCAATAAAAATGGTGTAAGATTTTGAAATGGATCAAAGAATAGAGAATGTCTTCAGTGGGAAGTATGCCTCATCTAGAGCCCACCTTTCTATGTTATCCTATTTTTTTTTAAAGATTTATTTATTTATGCATACAAGAGCTGGGGTACAGGCCAGAGGTGTGGGGGGTGAGAGGCTTCACCAGAGACAGAGTGGGGAGCAGAACAGGCAGGCTGACTAAAATGCACTGCTGAGGGGAGCAGCGGGAGAGAAAGGAAAGGTCTGCTGTGCCATGTGGGTAGCTCCCTGGCCAGGGATCAAGCTCATGCTGCAGTGGCTGGCAATAGCTTGATAGCGCTGTCTTTAACCCCACCAGGGAGGCCCCTGTCTTGTTTCTTCATTGAGAAAACTGAAGCATAAGGTAAGGGCTTGTACAGATTTGATCCACTTCAGCCATGTGACTTCCAGGATGCCATGGCCTCTTGCTTGCCCTATGACCACTCCTTCTCAGTCTCCTTGATTAGTCTCTCTTCTTCAGAAGCCGTTAAGTCTGCCTTGTCTAATATGTTAGCCGCTAGTCTCACACAGTGTAGAGAAATGTAGCCAACCTGACTCAAGATTGCGGAAGGTATTCAACTCATACAAGATTTCAAAGACTATAAAATATTTCATTAAAAATTTAATAGTGATTGATGGAGGCATCTCAAGACCAGAAGCTGGAGGTGGGGGTAGAAACAATGATTATGTAACAGGGTGGTCCCCAGGAAAGGGGCAGGTTCCAGTTTCCCTGCCCCACCCAAATGGAGGGTGGAGCTGAGCAGGGAGAGAAGAAGCTGCAGAGGAGACTGAGGAAAGAAGGAAGCGGGATGGAGATCCAGAAGGAGACCGGGAGGAGGCACACGGGGCCAAGAGACATGTGAAGAAACTGCGCTTGTCTTTTGGTCTTGGACTGGATGACACAGATGTGGGTGAGACCCGTGGGGAGGTGACAATGGCAGCTTTTATCTTGATTTTGATTTTGCTCTTTTCCTTCCGGGCTCGTCTGGTTGTTTCTGACCCTTTTCTGTGGGTCCCACTGGAAGATGCTTTAGACTTGTGGCAGGCTTTGGGGCCTTGCTCTGGGCCAATCCCATTTGGATGGACTTTTACCCACGAGGGGATGGGTAACTTTGGGTTCCTGATTTAGAAACTAGATTCTTTGCCTTTCCTGTATTGTTTCCTAGTTGTATTAAAGTTCCTTCCCATTAAAGTCTCATATGTTTTGTGTTGATGCAGCGGATGGCAGAACCCATTTAGAATAGGCAGGTTTGCAGGGTTTGGGCTGCCCCTCTCCCTGCCCTGTAACAATTATAGTCATTAAACCAGCTATAGCAAAGAAAAATCCTTAGACACAGGCTCTCTTAGGCAGGACTGACAGCCTTAGAAAGTATGGGAGGAGGCACAGACCAGAGTGGGGAGGTGGGGGTGGAGGCCACTAGAGAATAACCGACCCTCACACATCAGCCCACTCCAAACCTAAGTGGCCGATTTAACAAAAGGTAACAATTCCACAAAGGGGTCTCCCTGGTGGCCCAAGTTGTTAAGCATTGCACTGTGAATCTATCTGCAGCCACTGCAACATGAGTTCTATCCCGGCCTGCCAGGGAGCTACCCACATGGCGCAGCAGACTTCTCCTTTCTTCCCCGCTGCTTCCCTCAGCAGTGTATTTTAGTTGTTCTGCCTGTTCTGCTCCACAACCCCACATATCTGGCCTGTACTCCAGTTCTTGTATGCATAAATAAACAAATCTTTTTAAAAAAATTCCACAAAGGAATGAATCCGTCCCCAAAAGATGAGTGCACTGTATCAGAGCAATTTCTGCTCTGGCAAAAAGCAGTTCTCTGCCCATCTGTGACTATGCCCAGATCTCTTTTTCTTTTCTCTTTTTCTAATAAGCCAATCCTTTCATAACAGGGTAATCATCAGGGAAAAGGGAGGTTCTAGGTTCCCTTCCCCACCCAAGGGAGGGTGGAGCTGAGCAGGGAGGAGAAGCCAGAGAAGGCAGGGAGAAGGAAGGAAGGAGATCAAGAAGGAAATCTGGAGGAGGCACAAGTAGCAGAGATGTGGGAAGAAGCTGTGTTTGCTCCTTGGTCTTGTACTGGTATCAGGGACTTAGGGGACATGGAAGGAGACACTTGAAAGAGATTTGGGTGAGAGGCCCCTGGGAGGCTGAGAAGGGCATCCTTTGTCTTGATGTGGGTTTTGATTTTGCTCTTTTCCTTCCAGACTTGTCTGACCCTTTCTGCCCCTTTCTTGTGGGTCCCCACCAAAAAGTGCCTTGGACTTGTGGTCTAAGCTTTGAGACTTGTGCATTAGCTTTGAAGTCTCAGTGGTCCAGCTTTGGGCCAACCCTGTTTAGCTGGGCATTTACCCATGAGGGGATGGGTAAATTTGGATGCTTGCTTTGGAAATTATATTTTCTCTTCTCTCTGTTGTACACTAATTCTTGTATATTAATTGTATTGAAGGTATGTTTTGTATTGATGAGGTAGATAGCAGGTTTGGGGGTCCCACGGTACCCCTCACTCTTTCCAGTAACACTTTCAAAGTGTAACCTTCACCTGCCTAAGTCTGTGTAAATGTCTACATATGCTGGGTAAACTCACCACATGTTGCTGAAAGGGAAATTTTGCTGAAGCTTTCCCAGAGGGAACCCAAGGACTCCGCTCACTGAGCCCAACATCTCGTCATAGCAACATCAGTGATCACATGTAGACAGGATAACATTTTGAACACCTGAGATTAAGTGAAATATAGTCAAAATTTATTTCACCTGTTTCTTTTTTTCCCTAAGATTTATTTACTTATGCATAGGAGAACTGGGGTACAGACCAGAGTTATGTGGGTGGGGTAGGGTGAGAGGATTCTCCAGGGACAGAGTGGGGAGCAGAACAGGTGGATCTACTGAAATACACTGCTAAGGGGAGCAGCAGGCGAAACAGGAGAGGTCTGTTGTGCCATGTGGGTAGCTCCCTGGCCGGCCAGGATCAAACTCATGTTGAAGTTGGCTACGGATAGCTTCATAGTGCTGAGACTTAATCTCTTGCACATCCAGGGAGACCTCACTTGTTTCTTTTTCTTTTTTTTTTAAATGTAGTTACTAGACAACTTAAAATTAGTGTGTTTCTACTGGCATGCATGGTCTCTGATCTGATATTCTTTAATACTTTGTATGTTCCAATAATTCTCAAAGCCATATTTCTACCCCATACCGCTCCTGAGCTCCTGACTTGTGTAGCCAACTGTCAACAGGACTTCTCCATCTAGAAGCTTAATACAGACCTCAGCCCTTCTCATCTCAGCTCACCTAACATTATCCAGTTGCTCAAGAAAACATGGATCATCTTTGACTTCTTCTTCTTCCCCAATGCCTGACCCTCCCTGTGGGTCATATTCAATCCACCACTCTGACTTGGGCTTAGGACACACTATCCCCAAATAGGGCATCTTGAATATGGAATCTCTTAAAAAAAAAAAAAGATTGATTTATTTATGCATAAAAGAACTAGGGTGCAGGCCAGAGGTGCAGGGGGTGAGAGGACTCACCAGGGACAGAGTGGGGAGCAGAACAGGCAGATTGACTGAAATACACTGCTGAGGGGAGCAGTGGGAGAGACAGGAGAGGTCTGCTGCACCATGTGGGTCAGCTTCCTGGCCAGGGATTGAACTCGTGCTGCAGTAGCTGTGGACAGCTTCATTGTGCTGACACTTAACCCCTTACCCCACCAGGGAGGCCACAAATATGCCCAGGGTTGGGGGGAGGTAGGAGCCCCCAAGAGAAAAACACAGATACGGAATGAATAAACCTTTCTGAGCTATCCCTAGTTTGCTATACTTACCTCTCACTCTTACCGTATCCTTCCACAGCTTTCCACTTTTCATCATACCTAGCACCCATTCAGGTTTGATCAGTGGGACTGGGGTGCGGAAGAGCCCTCATTTCCTTGTGAAGGCTCCTGTGTATGTTTTTCTACTGTTAATCTTTTTCAACTTAATTTTCAGATCCAACCAGAGACCCTAACAGAGTCGAGGAAAATGACTGTTTTCCCTGCTACTGTTAGGGGGGAAAGGATGTCCTAAAGCTAATTCCATACAGGCTTTGTGGACTCCACCCCCACCCCAGGCCAAAGCCAGACACTGGGAACTCCAAATCCCATCACCAGGGAAGGGAAGGTGGCTGGGACCTGAGGGTGGGGTTAAGCAGCCAGGTTGGTATAAAGCCAGACACGTGGGCTTTGGAGGGGTCCCCCATTTTGACTCTCTGCCAGCTTGCAGCGTCCGGCCAGCTCAGAGAGTGCTTTTTGGGTTTCCAGGTCGTCGGATCAGGTAGGACGCATTAAAGACTTTATTTCCTTATTTTCTCCCTGAGTTGTACATTTTCCTTATTTCCTTTTCCCTTGTAAATAAACCTTTTATTAACCTTTTGTGTGTGCCTGTAGTGGAGTATTCATAAGTCCCTTGTAAGCATGCGGGTGAGGACCCACAGCCAGGCAACCCGTTCAATATCAGGACTGCCCTATAACACTACCACCATCATTTCTTTCCTGGGTTGCTGGGGATAGTAACAGTTCTCCCTGTTACTGCAACAGTCTGTTGGCCACACAGAGCTGGAGAGATCCTTGTAAAACTTAAATGAATGTTGTCACTCCTCTGTTCAAAATCCTGCTGACACCCCCCCAGGACATTCGTGACAAAAGGCCCAATGTGAGCCCAATGTGACCCCATCACCTCTCTGACCTCATTTCCGGTCACTTGCAGTCACCCTGCCCCAGTCGCTCTGCTGTCCAGCTCTGCTGTCCTGTAACAGGCCCAGCATGCTCCTGCCTTAACACCTCAGTACTAGATGCTCCCTCTGCCGGGAATGCTCTCTTCAAAGATATTCACATAAATGTACTAAATGACTGAAAATTTAATTCACCTCCTTCAACTTTTTCTTTGATGTCACATTGTAAGGGATGTTCCTTGATTTAGAAATTGTTACCTAGCCCCCATTCTCTACTTCCATCTACTTTTTTTTTCCCTCCAAAGTAATTCTTTATCACCTTCCTAAATCCTATGCAACTTGTTTATTATGTTTATTCTTCATTGTTGTCCCACCTACACTAGCTGGGAGACTCCACTATGCTAACTAAGTGTTTAACAACAGTGTCTGGCACATAGTAAACACTCAATACATAGCTGTTGAATAAACATTAGGTTAATCAGAGTAGGTTGATTGTTCTCTGAAGTGCAATGAGGCAAATTCCAGTTCAGAGAGGCCAAGCTGGAAGCAGAAAAGAAAAGCAGAATCACAAATCAGATTTTGAAATCTGGTTCAATAAATCAATTACTTGCCAAGCACAAATGCAGTCAACCAAATGCTTTGATTTGCTCCTTTTTTTAGACTCAGACTGTTTGATATACTTGATTGGGAAAAGTGGGATACTGAAAATCTCACTGGCAATATGGGGAAGGCATCAAAGAATTGTAACCCTGACCCTGGCCCCCTAAACAGTCACTTGTCATGCATGCCTTTGCTGAAAGAGGGTTCCCATTCCAAGGCTTGGAATGGAATGTGGTTGGGGGACAGGGGCAACATTCCTGGAGAGATTAGAGATGATAGGTCCATTGCGACCTCTTTTCTACCTTTGTTCTGGGTCTGTGCCTGGAGGCTAAGGCCATTAAGCAGAAAACAATTGGGATGCTAAGAAATGGAAGACCAGGCAGTCTGGGCCAGGTCTGGTTTTCCGGCTCTGTAAGAATGGGGGTAGAGGTGGTGAGACCCAGCAACAGTAATAACATTCTTTTATTCCCAAACAAGTATTTATTGAGCTGGTGTTATGTCACAAACACATTCTTGACCTTGAGGAAAAACTGATGATTAATATAATGTCCCTGCTTTCATGAAACTTACATTCTGGTCGAGGAGACAAAATAATCAAGTGAAAAGCGATTAAGTTAATTTCAGATTATGGCATTTGGTAGGCACTACAATGAAAGTGGAAATGTGATAGGGGCCAGGCTGGTTTGAATAAGGTGGTCAGGGAAGCCTCTCTGACCCGTACCATTTCATCTGCTACCTGGATGATGAAAAAATTCGAGACCTGAAAGAACAATAAAGAAGGAACAGCAGGGTCTCCCTGGTGGCACAAGGGGTTAAGAAGCAATCTATGAAGCTGTCCGCAGCCTCTGCAGCAAGAGTTGGATCCCCTGCCAGGGAGCTACACACATGGTGCAGCAGACTTCTCCTGACTTGCCCGCTGCTCCTCTCAGCAGTGTTTTTCAGTGGATCTGCCTGTTCTGTTCCCCACTCTGTCTCAGGTGAATCCTCTCAACTCCCCTCACACCTCTGGCCTGTACCCCAGTTCTTGTATGCATAAATAAATAAATCCTTTTTTTTTTTTTTTTTTAAAGAAGAAACAGAAAGGCCTCCCTGGTGGCCTAGGGGTTAAGTCTCAGCACTATCTTATGGCATGAGTTTGATCCCTGGCCAGGGAGCTACCCACATGGCGCAGCAAACCTCTCCTGTCGCACCCACTGCTCCCCTCAGCAGTGTATTTTAGTCACTCCGCATGTTCTGCTCCCCACTCTGTCTCTAGTGAATTCTCTCATCATCACCGTCATCCTACCCCCTCACCCTTGCTCTTCTAGCCTATACCCCAATTCTCCTACTCAAAGCAAAAACAAATAGTACTCTAAATTGTAGGGACGATTAAAAAACGAATTCAATAGTCCAGGAGAAACATAATCAACTTGAACAAGTGAGGTAGTGTTTGTGATGAAAATAAAAAGACATGAGTGGACTTAAGAGATATTAGATATTTTGGAGTGTGGAAGAGAAAACGTTCTAGACAATTAATCAAAGTATTTGACAGAAAAGAGATAGATTATTGTGTACTGCCTGTTATACACTAGCATTATACACTTCCCAAAGTGGCAGAAATGAACACGTTCATTAAAAACTCAAAAATATGGTCTTTTTGTGCATATAAAAATAGGCATACATGGGCCTCCCCAGTGGCACAGCGGTTGAGCGCTGGCTTGCGAAGCTGCCCGCAGCCTTTGCAGTGCCGGTTCGATCCCCGGCTGCTCCCCGCCACCGGAAGAGGGCCCGCATGGCGCGCAGACCTCTCCTGCCGCCCGCTGCTCCCCTCAGCAGTGCACTTGGGTCCTTCTGCCTGCTCTGCTCCCTGCTCTGGCTCTGGTGAATTCTCTCACCCTCCCGCGCTTCTGACTGTACCCAGTGTTTGTATGAATAAATAAATAAATAAATCTTTAAAAAACAAATAGGCATATAAACTTGGAATTACACTTTGTAATCAGTATTTCAGTATTCTATCCTGAAAGCCATCTAGGTGTCTTTAATTAATAGTATAAGTTCAAGTTTATCTAAGGTCTCAAAACCTAACTGCAAATTAGTTATTAAAATAAAGTTGGGCAGAATCATTATTTGGTAAAATACATATTTACATTTTATATAATCTTAGGCATTATGTAGAAGTAATGCTAGGTTATTTGATCAGTAAACCTATGTAAGTTTAAGAATATATTTAAGAATAAATATATATACTTGATGTCTATAATTCAGGGAAAGCATAGCTATTTTTAGTTAAACTATAACAGGGTGGTCCCCAGAGAAAGGGGAGTTTCCAGGTTCCCTGCCCCACCCAACAGAGGGTGGAGCTGAGCAGGGTGGGAAGAAGCTGGAGAGGAGATCAGGGAAGGAAGGAAGCAGGATGGGGTGCCTGATGGAAACCTGGAGGAGGCACATGGAGCAGACATGTGAAGAAGCTGTGCTTGTTTCTTGGCCTTGGACTCCTACCAGGACTCGGGGGACAGGGAAGGAGACACTTGAAACAGATGTGGTGAGAAACCCATGGGGAGGCTGACAGTGGCAGCCTTTATCTTGTCTTGTATTTTGACTTTGTTCTTTTCCTTCCAGACTTGCCTGGTCCCTTCTGCCCCTTTCTTATGATTCCCCACCAGAAGGGTACCTCCTGGTGGGCAAGCTTTGGGGCTCAGTATCCAGGCTTCATGCCAAGCCCTGTTTGGCTGGGCATTTACCCATGAGGGAATGGGTAATTTGGGGTGTTTTATTGGGACACTAATATTCTTCTCTCAATGCACACTAATTCTATTAAAGATATAGTGGATATATCAAGTATATATTTTTATTCTTAAATATATTCTTAAACTTACATAGGTTTACTGATCAAATAACCTAGCATTACTTCTACATAATGCCTAAGTGTGCTCCCTTTGTCTTTCTGTAGTGGATTACAGGACCCAGTTTTAGAGCATGCACCCTGTTTCTTTGGGGGTCCCTGGGTACCCCTTGGTCATATACTGCTGGATGGAGATAATGAGGTGTGAGACAACACACAAAATCTCAATCATTGTTACAGGGCAAGATGAGGGGCACCCTACAACCCCCAAACCTGCCTGCTCTAAAGAGCTTCTGGTGTTGGGGGTCAGAGGATTCACCAGAGACAAGAGCGGGGAATAGAACAGGCAGACTGACTGAAACACACTGCTGAGGGGAGCAGCGGGTGAGTCAGGAGAGGTCTGCTTTGCCATGTGGGTTGCTCCCTGGCTGGCTGGGGATTGAACTCATGCTGCAGAGGCTGCCCATTGCTTCATAGTGCGGTGCTTAACCCCTTGTGCCACCAGGGAGGTCCCAAAGAATATAGTTTTTAAATCAAGCACCCAAAGTCACCCACCCTTCCATGGGTAAACGTAACAGGGTTGGCGCAGAGCAAGGCCTGAAAGCCGCCACACATCTAAAGCAACTTCCAGTGGGGACCCATAGAAATGGGTTAGAAACAGGCAGACAAGTCTGGAGGAAACGACCAAATCAAAACCAAGATAAAAGCTGCCATTGTGAACCTCCCCACGGTCTCTCACCCACATCTGTTTCAACCAGTCCAAGACCAAGAAGCAAGAGCAGCTTCTTCACATGTCTCTGCTCCATGTGCCTCCTCCAGGTCTCCTTCTGGCTCCCCATCCTTCTGCTTCCTTCCTTCCCCAGTCTCCTCTCCAGCTTCTCCCCCTCTCCTTAGCTCTACCCTCCTTTGGGTGGGACAGGGAACCTGGAACTTCCCCTTTTCCTGGCCACCACCCTGTTACACTTCCCCCTTTTAATTGTTATTCTGTTGTAGGACAGGGAGAGGGGCAGCCCAAACCCCGCAAACCTGCCTATTCTACATGGGTTCTGCCATCCGCCGCATCAACACAAAACATAGGAGACTTTAATGGGAAGGAACTTTAATAAAACTAGGAAACAATACAGGTAAGGCAAAGAGTCTAGTTTCTAAATGAAGCACCCAAAGTTACCCGTCCGCTCGTGGGTAAAACTCCATCCATATGGGATCGGCCCAGAACAAGGCCCCAAAGCCTGCTACAAGTCTAAAGCATCTTCCAGTGGGGACCCACAGCAAAGGGTCAGAAACAATCAAACAAGCCCAGAAGGAAAAGAGCAAAATCAACATCAAGATAAAAGCTGCCATGGTCACCTCCCCACGGGTCTCACCCACATCTGTGTCACCCAGTCCACGACCAAAAGACAAGCACAGTTTCTTCACGTGTCTCTAGGCTCCATGCGCCTCCTCCAGGTCTCCTGGCTCCATCCTGCTTCCTTCCTCAGTCTCTTCTGCAGCTTCTCCTCTTCCTGCTCAGCTCCACCCTCCCTTGGGTGGGGCAGGGAACCTCCCCCTTTCCTGGGGACCACCCTGTTACAATTCTACCATATCTATGGTGGCACAGATGTCAGGGATCTCAGGGTTTCCTCGGAAATTGAATCCTGGGGTACCCTGCTACAGTAGCTGGAAAAGAAGAAAAGTTAGTAGCATCTAAGTGTTTCTGTCTTTTTTTAAACCATTGGCTTGGAAGGAAGCTTTTTATTTTTATTTTATTTTTTTTTAAAAGATTTATTTATTTATGCATACAAGAGCTGGGGTACAGGTCAGGGATGAGGGGACTGAGAGGATTCACCAGAGAGAGCGGGGAACAGAACAGGCAGACTGCCTGAAATACACTGCTGAGGGGAGCAGTGGGTGAGACAGGAGAGGTCTGCTGCTTCATGTGGGCTGCTCCCTGGCCCATGATCAAAATCCTACTGCAGGGTCTGATGATAGCTTCATAGGCTGCGTCTTAAGTCCTTGCACTACCAGGGAGGTCCCTGCCCATAAGTTTTAAAGAAGTATGTGTGCTTAGTAAAACATCGTGTGGGGGCCTCCCCGGTGGCCTTGTTAGGGGGAAAAGGCGGTCCCAAAGCAAATTCCATACAGGCTTTGTGGACTCCACCCCCACCCCAGGTCAAAGCCAAAGACACTGGGAACTCCAAATCCCATCACCACCAAAGGGAAGGTGGCTGGGACCTGAGGGTGGGGTTAAGCAGCCAGGTGGATACAAAAGGCAGACACGTGGGCTTTGGGGGCGCTCTCTCCATTTTGGGCTCTTGGCCAGCAGCAGCGTCCGGTCAGCTCTGAGAGTGACTTTGGGGTTTCCAGGTCGTCGGATCGGGTAGGACGCATTAAAGACTTTATTTCCCTATTTTCTCCCTGAGTTGTACATTTTCCTTATTTCCTTTCCTCTTGTAAATAAACCTTTTATTAACCCTTTTGTGTGTGTCTGTAGTAGAGTATACCCCGATATTAAACGGGTTCCTGGCTGTGGGTCCTCACCCACGCGCTTTAAAGGGACTTATGAATACTCTACTACAGACACACACAAAAGGGTTAATAAAAGGTTTATTTACAAGAGGAAAGGAAATAAGGAAAATGTACAACTCAGGGAGAAAATAGGGAAATAAAGTCTTTAATGCGTCCTACCCGATCCGACGACCTGGAAACCCCAAAGTCACTCTCAGAGCTGACCGGACGCTGCTGCTGGCCAAGAGCCCAAAATGGAGAGAGCGCCCCCAAAGCCCACGTGTCTGCCTTTTGTATCCACCTGGCTGCTTAACCCCACCCTCAGGTCCCAGCCACCTTCCCTTTGGTGGTGATGGGATTTGGAGTTCCCAGTGTCTTTGGCTTTGACCTGGGGTGGGGGTGGAGTCCACAAAGCCTGTATGGAATTTGCTTTGGGACCGCCTTTTCCCCCTAACAGCCTCACAGTGGGTTGAGCGCCAAGCTGTGAAGCTGTCCACAGCCTCTGTAGTGCTGTTAGGGAGAAATAGTGTCCTGAGCTAATCCCATACAGGCTTTGTGGACTCCACTCCCAGTCCAGACTAAAGCCATCAAGACATTGGGAAAGACAAATCCCGTCACCACCAAGGGGAGGGTGGCTGGGACCTGAGGGTGGAGTTGGGCAGCCAGGTTGGATATAAAAACCAAACACGTGGGCCTTGGGCTGGCTCGCTATCGCTCGCCTCCTGGCTTCACGGCTCCTGGCTTGTGGCCAGCTCTGAGAGCACCATTTTGGGATTCCTGATCCGTGGATCGGGTAGGACGCATTTAAAACTTTGTCTCCCACTTTTCTCCCTGAGCTGTACATTTCCTCATTTCCCCTTCCCTTGTAAATAAACCTTTTATTAACCTTTCGCGTGTGCCTGCAGTAGAGCATTGATAAGTCCTTTTAAGCATGCGAGTGAGGACCCACAGTCAGGAACCCCGTTTTGTATTGGGGCTGCTCTACAACAGTGCGGGTTCGATCCCAGCTGGTGAGAACCCCACATGGCGCGGCAGACCTCTCCTGTTTCGCCCGCTGCTCCCCTCAACAGTGTATTTCTGTTGTCTGCCTGTTCTGTTCCCTGCTCTGTCTCTGGTGAATCCTCTCACCATCCTGCGCTTCTGGCCTGTACCCCAGCTCTTGTGTAAAAATAAATAAATCTTGAAAAAAAAAAATCATGTGGACCCATCCATTTCTCTGGTTTTGGGCATCTCCACTCTGCCAATTCTTGAGTAAGGCCTGATCTCCAGGTCTGAAGGGATGTAATGGTTGATCAGGAAGGAGGCATAGAGATCCTCGAGATTGCAAAGCTGTGGATTACTGCCAGAACCTCCTGGGTATGTTTCACATATTGTGTGGTCCTGCAATCTTGTTCTATTTCTGGAGTGACTTTCAGAACTGAGGCTGGAAAGGTCTTCCAAACACAATTTCAAAGGGTCTTAATTGTAGCCCACTTCTAGGCGTCACTCTTATCTGAAGGAGGGCAAGGGATAGTACCTGGTCCCATCGCTTACGGGCCTTGCTCTGGGCCAATCCCATTTGGGTGGACTTCTACCCACGAGGGGTGGGTAACTTTGGGTGCTTGATTTAAAAACTACATTCTTGGGGCCTCCCCAGTGGCATAGCAGGTTGAGCGCAGCGCTGTGAAGCTGTCTGCATCATCTGCAAAGTGAGTTCGATTCCTGGCCGGTCAAGGAGATACCCACATGGCACAGCAGTCCTCTCCTGTTTTGCCCACTGCTCCCCTCAGCAGTGTTTTTGGTCTTTCTTCCTGTTCTCCCTGCTCTGTCTCTGGTGAATCCTTTCACCCTTCCATGCCTCTGGCCTGTACCCCAGCTCTTGTATAAATAAATAAAACCTTAAAAATAATAAATAAAAACTATATTTTTTGTCTTTTCTGTATTGTTCACTAATTGTATTAAAGTTCCTTTCCATTAAAGGTCTTATGTTTTGTCTTGACGCAGCGGATGGCAGAACCTACTTAGAGCAGGCAGGTTTGGGGGTTCTGGAGCGCCCTTCTCCCTGCTCTGTAACAATATTAAGTCAAGTATTTGTTTTCTTAATCCCATATTAAGGTTGAATTTCCAGGTCAAATAATTCAATTGCCACAAATTCTGTTCTCTGAAAGGCCATACCTTCCTGTCATTTCCTTCTGATTATATATAGTAGCCAGTTGCCTATAAATAGCCGTGTCCTCTGGCTGGTAGTGCCCAATCCCTGGCTATGCAACTGCAAAATAATACCTTCCCCTTTCAACAACCATTTTTTTTTTTTTAATTAAGATGTTAAGGAGTTTTCAGACCATATTTTTTTTAAGATTTATTTATTTAGGGGGGCCTCCCTGGTGGCGCAAGGGGTTAAGACGAAACCTATGTAGCTGTCCACAGCCACTGCAGCACGAGTTCGATCCCCGGCCGGGAGCAACCCACGTGGCCCAGCAGACCTCTCCTGACTCACCCACTGCTCACCTCAGCAGTGTATTTCAGTTGGTCTGCCTGTTCTGTTCCCCACTCTGTCTCTGGTGGGTCCTCTCACCTTCTGCAGCTCTGGTCTGTGCCCCAGTTCTTGTGTGCATAAATAAATAAACTTAAAAAAAAAGATTTATTTATGTATACAAGAACTAGGGTACAGGCCAGAGGTGTGTGTGGTGGGGGTGAGAGAATTCACCAGAGACAGAGTGGGGAGCAGAACTGGTAGACAGACCAAAAACACCGGGCCATGGATTGAACTTGTGCTGCAGAGGCTGTGGACAGCTTCACAGTGCTGTACTCAACCTGCTGTACCACTGGGGAGGCCCACAACCATTTTTTAGAAAAGATTTATGCATACAAAAACTGGGGTACAGGCCAGAGGTGCGGGGTTGAGAGGATTCACCAGAGACAGAGTGGGGAGCAGAACAGGGAGATCTACTGAAATACACTGCTGAGGGGAGTGGGGAGGAGACAAGAGAGGTCTGCTGTGCCATGTGGGTCAGCTCCCTGGCCGGGGATGGAACTGGTGCTACGGTGGCTAGCCATAGCTTTATAGTGCTGATACTTAACCCCTCACACCAGCAGAGAGGCCCCTAAACCTAACTTTTTGGGGGTATAAAAAATATTTTCAGTGATCACTCTGAGGAATTGATACATAAATAAAATCACATACCGCGTGTCTTAGAATCAAAAGACTCAAAAATTCCAAATAAGTTGATGGTCAACGTTTTTTGTTATAAGGAGGTCTCTGAAAGGCAATCAATCACTCAGAAATTGCTTCCCTTAATTAGGGACTCTTTGAAAAAGGTAAAATCTAGGGAACCTAAAAATCTAAAGTTTCCTCCTTCTTCTGACCTCTTTTTTTTTTTAAATATTTTATTTTATATAATTCTTACATCATTTTTCATCTTTGCACAATGTATGCATTTTCATTTTGGTTATATTCCCCATACAGTTGCACCCTCCCCCTTATTTTGATTCTAGTTCTTCCTCTCCCCGCCCCTCCCTAATCCCCCCCACCTCTCTTTTGACCTCCCCTTTGCACCCTGTCCTCTTCCCCCTCCCCCAGGCCTCTGACCTCTTCTCTGCTCCACACATGCTCACTGGACAATGTGCCCTCACGCCAGCTAATAAGTGGCTGTGATGGAAGATATCAGTGCAGTGACACATGCCCCGCATGACCCAGTTAAAGTCTTCCCTAATTTTCTCAAGGAAAGAAAAATTTAGTATAGTCTTGTTAATCTATCTCTCTCTGAGATCTAGAGGTGCAAAGTCTAGAAGGCTGAACGTATCACCAAAGTCTGTTAAACAGACACATCAAAATTTGAGCACCGAAGGATAGTCAAAAGTATAGAAAGAGCACAAGTCACTCCGCGGTTCGGCAGATGTCTCTTGCTTAACAGTGTTTGGACCAAAAAGACCCAGGTCGCACCTTCTATCTGCCTCCCGCTCGCACCCGGCTGGACCATCTCTGTAATCTGTAATCCTCTTCCTCTGCCGTTTGGGCTCAGCTCCCTATAGTAGGACAGCCCTGGGCTCCTCATAACTATTCCTCCGAGGTGGAGGCCGCTGGCCACTGTCTGGCCATGTGAGGGCCGGACATCTACCGCTCCTCCAGCTCCTATTCCTACCGCATAGGAGGCTGTGGAGCGCATGGGCCACCTGTGCGAGTTGCAGAGGAGAAGGGCTGAGGAGGGCCATGCGAACCCAGTGCAGTGGTCCCCTTTTCCTGGATGTCCAGAGCCATCCTGAGCGGAGGGGTCTCTGTGGTCCTGGAGAAGATTCTGAACCAGGCCCTCTGGATTTGCATGCCCTGGATTCTGCCTGTGCAGAACCCCATCTCTGTTCTTCCTGGAGAAGCATTTCCTGGAAAAGGGATGAACATTCTCAACAAGATGGGGGATCCCCGACTGACCTCCGCACATGTCCTGGAGCCCAGGCTGAGCTGGGCAAATGTCTCCTGGAAAGGCTCACCCTCAACTACTTACTTGAAGCCTGTGGAGTGGAGTGTCTTTTGGGGAGCCCCAAGAGGCACTCCCCTGGTGCCAATGGCTTCTGCTCGAATCTCTGCAGCCAGTAGGCAGTGTTTTAACCATCCCCAAGTCCTGAGTCCTCTCCCACATGAAAACAGCAAAAATCTTTGTAGGAAGAAAAAAAAAGGAGAGTCTCTTTGTAGCTTTCCATAATGTCTTTCCTACCAAAAACAAAAACACAACTGATCAAAAAGTCAAGTTTGTAGATTTTTTTAAATGTATACCAGAACTGGGGTGTAAGCCAGAGGTGTGGGGGGTGTGTGTGAGAGGATTCACCAGAGAGTGGGGAGCAGAACAGGCAGATGTACTGAAATACACT
Source organism: Talpa europaea (assembly GCF_964194135.1). Lineage (NCBI taxonomy): Eukaryota > Metazoa > Chordata > Mammalia > Eulipotyphla > Talpidae > Talpa > Talpa europaea. Next base: position 74,139,003 of record NC_140077.1, read on the forward strand.
GCTGAGGGGAGCAGCAGGCGAGACAGAAGAGATCTGCTGTGCCATGTGGGTAGCTCCCTGGCCATAGTGGCTGGCAGTAGCTTGATAGCTCTGTCTTTAAACTGCTGTGCCACCAGGGAGGCCTCAAAATTTATAGCTTGAAAAAGAAAAAATCTGGCCTCGCCTCCCCGGTGGCGCAGAGGGTTGAGTTCAGCACTGTGAAGCTGTCCGCAGCCTCTGCAGCGCTGGTTTGATTCCTGGCCCCAGGGAGAGTCCCATAGGGTGAGGCAGACCTCTCCTGTCTCTCCCACTGCTGCCCTCAGCAGTGTACTTTGGTCCTTCTGCCTGATCTTCTCCTTGCTCTCTCTGGTGAATCCTCTCACCCTCCCGCACCTCTGGCCTGTACCCCAATGGTTGTATAAATAAATAAATCTTTAAAAAAAAAAAAAGAGGGGCCTCCCTGGTGGTGCAAGGGGTTAAACATAGCACTATGAAGCAATCCGCAGCCTCTGCAGCACCAGTTCCATCCCTGGCCAGCCGGGGAGCAACCCACATGGCGTGGCAGACCTCTCCTGTCTCGCCTGCTGTTCCCCTCAGCAGTGTATTTCAGTCAGTCTGCCTGTTCTGTTCCCCACTCTCTCTCTGGTGAATCTTCTCATCCCTCGCATCTCTGGCCTATACCCCGGTTCTTGTATGCGCAAATAAATAAATCTTTAAAAAAAAAAAGAAAAAGAATAAATCCTTCCTAATTTCAGAGACCACATAACCACCACCTTTCAGGAAGACTCTAGGCCTCATAAAAAGCAGCGACAACATTGCTGTCTTATGTAATTTCTTTGCTGATGGCTTAAACTAGAGTGATAGCTTTTGTTAAAAAATAGAAGATAGTTATGTCCCCTTTTCTATATTACAAGATCTTTAGCACATTGTGAAGATAGTTTGACTTAGAAAAGATTATATAGATCAAATTAGTAGCTCCTTAGATTAAGTAACTAGACAGAACTAGAAAAAAAGACAACTCTTTTATATTCTAGACAAAGACACCTGCCAATATTGTTTAAAAAAGAAGACACTGGGCTAACTACTGATCTGCTTTAGTTTGGCAGATAGGATCTAAAAAGATAAAGGACAAAAAGGCCTGTTTTGCTCCCCACTCTGTCTCTGCTCAATCCTCTCACCCCCTGTACCTCTCGTCTATATCCCAGCTCTTCTATGAAAAATAAAAAAATAAATCTTAAAAATAAAAAAGAATGCAAAACATGCAAACACACACACACACACACAAACGAACAAGGTCCTGCATTGTTGTTTCCTTGCAATCCCTAAAACCAGTTCTATCCTATCTGCAATTTTGGAAGCGGCTGCATAATTCATAGGGGTAGAACCATACCTCATATTGTTTAGAATACACTTGTACCTAAACAAGTGTTTACTCATATACATTTGGGAGAACCAAGAATACTATTATATGGACAATTATGCCCCAAGAATTCATGGTGCACCCTCTCATTTTTCCCAGATGCTTAACCATAACCTTCAAGATACTAAATTCTCCCAAGAATCAGATGACATGATGACTTTCTGTTGTGCTTGCAAAACAATTCCCTCAATTTATGGACAGCATTAGTGTACAAAGGACACAATGTCTCTAAGAGAACACTACAATTTTATCAGCTCCAAGAACATTATCTAATCCATGACATCACACAAAGTATGAAGTCTGTTTCTCCTCATATTTTGGGAGTTACTTAGGACTTGCCCCTTCAATTACCAAAAGATCATATCAAGAATTTCTCAGCCTAGGGCCTCCCTGGTGGCACAAGGATTAAAGTCTCAGTGCTATCAAGCTATGGCCAGCTAGAGGAGCATGAGTTTGATCCCCGGCCAGGGAGCTAAACCACGTGGTGCAGCAGACCTCTCCTGTCTTGCCCACTGCTCTCCTCAGCAGTGTATTTCAATAGATCTGCCTGTTCTGCTCCCCACTCTGTCTCTGGTGAATCCTCTCACTTATCCCCCAGCCCCTGCACCTCTTGTCTACATCCCTGTTCTTTTTCTTTAAGATTCATTTATTTATGCATACAAGAGCTGGGGTACAGGCCAGAGGTGCGGGGGTGAGAGGATTCACCAGGGACAGAGTGGGGAGCAGAACAGGCAGTCTGACTGAAATACACTGCTGAGGGGAGCAGCTGCGCCATGTGGGCAGCTCCCTGGCCGGGGATCGAACTTGTTTGGAGTGGCTGCGGATAGCTTCATAAGTTGCGTCTTAACCCCATGTGCCACCAGGGAGGCCCTTCTTCCATTTTAATATCTTAACTCTACCACCCATCTAACCCTCCAGATGAAGGTGACCTCATAACTAACATGCATTTGGGAGAATTTCTCACCTCACTTTGGTCTTGAATTCTAGTTTAATCCCATTGATCGAAAGAACATACTTTGTACGATTTGAGTTCTTTTAAATTTGTTGAGATTTGTTTTATGTTCCAAAATGTAGTTCTACTTGCTCTGAAAAAGAATATTCTTGCAAGATTGGGATCAACTACAAAGTTAAAGGTCACAGCACCCAAGGCTGCACATACCTCTGATACCAGCTACAATTCAGGATTTCCCCAAAATTGACCCTCAGCTTTAATTATTTGAAGGAAAAAAATCATAGATCTTATTGACAGTATTATACTCGTGGTTACAGTTTATCACAAGGAAAGCCTACTGATAAAAATCAGCTTAGTTAAGTGCATTGGGCAGAATTCAGGAGATTTATCGAATGCAGAATTCCCGTTTTCCTCTCTCTGCGAAGTTAGGATGTATTGTTTTGCTGACATAGGTGTGGATCAATATACAAGGAAGTATTGCTAAGCAGAGAAGCTCACCTGATCATTGGTACCCAGTTTTTATTGGGATTTCATTATGGAGGCATGATTAATTTATTGCCCCTGAAGTTGAATTCAGTGTCAGGGTGACTGATACCAAGTGATCCAAAGCATCTAGTATATCTATTGTGTGACCATTCACACCCTAACATTCGGTGTGGCCAGCCCCTTTCCTAAACAAACACATTCCTACCAGTTATGACATAGTTTACCTCCCAGAAGTTGAGGGCAAACAAAGGCTAGACTTCTATTTGGGTAAAGACAAATTCTTCACTATAAAATTTGCAGGGCCTCCCTGGTGGTGCAAGGGGTTAAGACACAACCTATGAAACTATCCGCAGCCACTGCAGCACGAGTTCAATCCCAGGCCAGGGTGCCACCCGCATGTCATAGCAGACCTCTCCTGACTCGCCCGCTGCTCCCCTCAGCAGTGTATTTCGGTCCATCTCCCTGTTCTGCTCCCCATTCTGTCTCTGGTGAATCCTCTCACCCCCCACTCCTCTGGCCTGTACCCCAGTTCTTATATGCATAAATAAATAAATCTTTAAAAATATATTTCAAGTGATGATCTCCCAGGTAGCGCAAGGGATTAAGCACAGCACTATGATGATATTTGCAGCCTCTGCAGCACAAGTTCGACCCCCAACCGGCAAAGGAGCTGATGCACATGGCGCAGCAGATCTCTCCTGTCTTGCCTGCTGCTCCCCTCAGCAGTGTATTTCAGTCAATCCACCTGTTCTGTTCCCCACTCTGTCTCTGGTGAATCCTCTCATGCCCACGTACTTCTGGCCTGTACCCCAGCTCTTGTATGCATAAATCAATAAATCTTAAAAAAAAATTTGGTTGTTATATAGAGTATTTTATAATGTCAAGTAGGTGGTATCAGTTAGTGGTGTGACCAAGTCTTCCATCTCCGTATCTATTTTTTGTCTATGCACTTTTTAATATCTCCCACCCTAATTGTAGATTTGCCTGTATCCACCATCACCTCTCTTTCTTCATGTGTACTGCGCTATAATGTGCATAAATATTTAATTTTATTATTTCCTCTGGATAAATTAATATCTTTATCATAAAATGATCCTCTTGACCATTGGGATGACAGCAGTTACAAACTAGAATGGTGTCTGTGCAATGCTGTTTTGTTATAATATTGATGGGACGAAAAGAATACTTGCCAACGTTGAACAAAACAATGCTAGTTGAGGACCTGGTTTTATTATGTGTCCTTTTACTAGAAGTAGGAGTTTCTAAGAACCTATCGATGATGTAAACTGAGGACTTTACTGTATTCTTTTATCTGAAATACACTGTACAGTTACATAGAAACTTCAGCTTTCTTTTTTTTTGTAATAGTTTTATTAAGATAAGATTTACACTCCAGGGCCTCCCCAGTGGCGCAGCGGTTGAGCGCTGGGTTGCGAAGCTGCCCGCAGGCTCTGCAGCACTGGTTCGATCCCCAGCTGCTCCCCGGCCACCGGGGGAAGGTCCCACATGGCGCGCAGACCTCTCCTGCCGCCCGCTGCTCCCCTCAGCAGTGTACTTCGGTCCTTCTGCCTGCTCTGCTCCCTGCTCTGGCTCTGGTGAATTCTCTCACCCTCCCGCGCTTCTGACTGTACCCAGTGCTTGTATAAATAAATAAATAAATAAACAAACAAACAAATAAATCCATAAATCATTAAAAAAAAGATTTACACTCCATTAGGATCATATTTTTTGAAGTATACAATCCAGTAGCTTCATGTTCACAGAGTTGTGCAGCCAACATCACTAACAAATTCCAGAATATCTTCATCAATACAAGAGAAATTCATGACAGCAATTATTTTACATTTCATCTTTTTTTTTAAAGATTGATTTATTTATGCATACAAGAACAGGGGTATAGGCCAGAGGTGTGGGGAGTGAGAGGATTTACCAGAGACAGAGTGGGGAAAAGAACAGGCAGATCGATGGAAATACACTGCTGAGGGGAGCAGCTGTGGCTGTGGACAGCTTCATAGTGCTGAGACTTTAACCCCTTGCACAACCAGGGAGGCCCCTTATCTCCCTCTTGTTCTGTCTTCATGTTCTCAGTCATTTTTCTGTGGTGTCTAATTTGCAATTAATCTGTTATGAACTGAATGTGTCATCCTCAAAGTTCATGACTTGAAGCCTTATTGTTACTTTATTTGGAGTTAGGGCCTGTAAGAATAATAAGGTTAAATAAGACCCTAAGAGTGAGGCCCTAATTTAATAGGGCTGGTGTTCTTATAAGAAGAGTAAGAGGGCCTCCCTGGTGGCACAGGGGGTTAAGATGCAACCTATGAAGCTATCCACAGCCACCGCAGCACAAGTTCAATCCTCAGCCAGGGAGCTACCCATATGGCGCAGCAGACCTCTCCTATCTCACCCGCTGCTCCCCTCAGCAGTGTATTTCAATAGATCTGTCTGTTCTGCTCCCCACTCTGTCTCTGGTGAATCCTCACCGCCTGCACCTCTGGCCTGTACCCCAGCTCTTGTATGCATAAATAAATAAATCTTTAAAAAAAAAATAGTAGGAGACACCAGGAGTGCATGAATATAGAGAAAAGGCCATGTGAGGTGACGCCACAGTAAGAAAGTGGCCATCTGCAAACCAAAGAGGGAGCTCTTCTCAGAAGCCAACCCTGATAGCACTTTCATCTTTGACCTCAGCCACAGAACAGTTTGAAAATAAACTTCTGCTACTAAGCCATTTAATCTGTGTTATTCTGTTGTGGCAACACTTAGCAGATTCCATGCAGTGTATTTTTCATCTCTAAAAGTTTTATGTAAATATTTTATATATTTTCTGTGTCTTTCAGCGTGCTTTTAATTTTATCTAACTTTTGAAATTATGGAATATATTACAGCTATTTCAATGCTTTTGTTATTACTGGGTCTGCTTCTATTGATTTTTCTCCTCATTGTGAGTTGTATTTTCCTGCTTATCTGCACACCTGATAATTTTTTATTGACTGGTCAACATTGTGAATTTAACATTCTTGATGCAAGTTATTTTGGTCATCTTTAAACAATTTTGTGTGTGTTTTGGGATTCTGTGAGGTTACTTGAAAACAGTTTAATATTTTCAAGCATTGCTTTTAAGCATAGTTAGATAAAATCAGAGCACTTTTTATTCTAGAGTTGGAAATAGCCCCTCTACGAAGTACTCTACCCTAGCCCTGTATATTATAATGTGCCCCACTCAGATTGTTTGGACTATGAACAATTATCAGCCCTATGTAATTTCAGGGAATTATTCTGCCTCCTTCTATCCACTGTTTTTTTTTTCCAATGGTATAGTGTAGTCTCTCATACCCTTGTGCTGATCAGTATTCAACTGAAGGCTAAAAGCAAATTCTTAGCAGATGTCTGAAGTTCTCTCCTCTTCAGTAGTTTGACTTGTGAAGAATAGATGTCTTGTTATCGCCAAATTCTTAACTACAGCTCCACAACTCAAAGAGACTCTGGGCTCGGGCCTCCCCGGTGGCGCAGTGGTTGAGCGCTGGGTTGCGAAGCTGCCCACAGCCTCTGCAGCGCTGGTTCAATCCCCGGTTGCTCCCAGGCCACCGGAGGAGGGTCCCACATGGCGCGCAGACCTCTCCTGCCGCCCGCTGCTCCCCTCAGCAGTGTACTTCGGTCCTTCTGCCTGCTCTGCTCCCTGCTCTGGCTCTAGTGAATTCTCTCACCCCCAGCGCTTCTGACTGTACCCAGTGCTTGTATAAATAAATAAATAAATAAAATATAAAAATAAAAAAACAAACAAATAAATAAACAAATCTTTAAAAAAAAAAAAGAGAGACTCTGGGCTCTGTTTGGGTCCTCCTCACTGTGCTGATGTCTAGACACTGTCTCTAGCTATGAAGCTACATGGTTCATTTTCCCCCTTTTCTTCCAGCAGACTCTTGCATTGTTTGTGGTCCACTTTAGGAAAGCCATTTTATCTAAACTTTAATTTGTGTGTGTATGTGTGTGTGTTTAAAATATATTTATTTATTTATGCGTATAAGAACTGGGGTGTAGGCCAAAGGTATGGGGGTAAGAGGATTCACCAAAGACAGAGTGGGTAACAGAACTGGGGGATCTACTGAAATACATTGCTAATCAGGGCAGCGGGTGAGACAGGAGAGGTCTGCTTCATCATACGTGGCTTAGCTTCCTGGCAAGGGATTGAACTCAGGCTATGACAGTTATAGTGCTGAGACTAAATCCCTAGGCCACCAGGGAGGCCCTAATTTATGTTGTCAGTTATTTAAGGTGAGAGGATGAATCTGGTCTCTTGTTATACTTACGTGTTCAGAAGTTGAAATCTTCTTTTTTTTAAAGATTTATTTATTTATTTATACAAGCACTATTTATGTATACAAGCACTGGGTACAGTCAGAAGCGCGGGAGGGTGAGAGAATTCACCAAAGCCAGAGCGGGGAGCAGAGCAGGCAGAAGGACCGAAGTACACTGCTGAGGGGAGCAGCGGGCGGCAGGAGAGGTCCGCGCGCCATGTGGGACCCTCCTCCGGTGGCCGGGGAGCAGCCGGGGATCGAACCGGTGCTGCAGAGGCTGCGGGCAGCTTCGCAACCCAGCGCTCAACCGCTGTGCCACCGGGGAGGCCCCAGAAGTTGAAATCTTCTTAAGAGCATTTAAATACTTGATCCTTGGGCCTCCCTGGTGGCGCAGCGGTTGAGCGCTGGCTTGCGAAGCTGCCCGCGGCCTCTGCGGCGCTGGTTCGATCCCCGGCTGCTCCCCGGCCACCAGAGGAGGGTCCCACATGGCGCGCAGACCTCTCCTGCCGCCCGCTGCTCCCCTCAGCAGTGTACTTCGGTCCTTCTGCCTGCTCTGCTCCCCGCTCTGGCTCTGGTGAATTCTCTCGCCCTCCCGCGCTTCTGACTGTATCCAGTGCTTGTATAAACAAATAAACAAATAAATAAATAAATAAATCTTTAAAAAAAATTTAAAAAAAATTTAAAAAAAAATTTAAAAAATAAATAAATAAATAAATACTTGATCCTTATAGCTGAATGCATGCAAAGAGCATAATATCATTAATGTGTGACTAGAATAATGATCTTGGGATATAAGGCTCATAAAATTTCCTTGGATTGCATTATGTCAAAGAGAAAATTAACTCGAGCAAATCTGTGAAGGTATATTATAGGCCCTTCTGGGGCAAAGCAAATAGTCTCTGGTGATTCCTGCAAATAGATACATGTTTTTAAAAATCCTTTGCAAGATCAAAAGGTACATATCTGGGCCTCAGCTCACCAGCTGAGGTGGCGCAGGTGGTTGAGTGCTGCGCTGTGAAGCTATCTGCAGCCTCTGCAGCACCGGTACGATCCTGGCCTGCCGGCGAGGGTCCCACATGCAGCAGACCTCTCCAGTCTCACCCGCTGCTCCCCTCAGCAGTGTATTTCGTCAGTCTGCCTGTTCTGTTCCCCGCTCTGTCTCTGGTGAATCCTCTCACCCTCCCGCGCATCTGATCTATACCCCGGTTCTTGTATAAATAAATAAATAACTTTTTTTTTTTTAAAAAGGTACATATCTGTTATTTTTATTTGTTCCAAAAAATATATCATGTCTGAAGTAATAGCTGTAATTGGAGTCACTATCTCATAAATTTTATGATCCACAATTGTTCTCTAGGGTCCACAAAATAAACAGGTGAGCTAAAAAGGAGTATTTTAGATACCAATATCCTTATAAACATCAAGCTTAGAAATCAGGATCACCAATTACAAAAAAAGTTAATATTGTGTGGACCATATTTTCTGATAAGGAGAGAAAATTAGAAATCAGTCATAAAAATATAGTTTTGGTTTTTTTTTAAAGATTTATTTATTTATTTATACAAGCACTAGGTACAGTCAGCAGTGTGAGAGGGTGAGAGAATTCACCAGAGCCAGAGCAGAGAGCAGAGCAGGTAGGCGGACAGACAGAAGAAGTACACTGCTGAGGGGAACAGTGGGCAGCTGGAGAGGTCTGCGCGCCATATGGGACCCTTGCCTGGCGGCCGGGGATCGAACTGGTGCTGCAGAGGCTGCAGGCAGCTTCGCAAACCAGCGCTCAACCACTGCGCCACCGGGGAGGCCCCATAAAAATATAATTTTTAAATGCACATATTTGGAAAACCTAAAACGTACTTCTCTATAGATTTATATGGAATAAACAAACTATGCATTTGAAGTAAATACCAAATATTGTTTCATATATGTTACTATTTATGTAAAGAGAGAAATTATACACACACATATATTGCACGTATATGCATGTAAAAATTATTTGGACATATGTTCTCAAAATCTAATAGTGTACACACATATTGAGGGATTATATAAAATGATATGGGTCCTATCACTAGAAGGAAAGAAAGCACTGAATGTTAGTTTACACTTTTTCATTTTTGACTTCTATGACTATTTAACTCACCATAAATTATCTGCTTAAAATCATTTGAGGGCCTCCCTGGTGGCACAAGGGGTTAAGCATAGCACTGTGAGGCTATCCTCACACTCTGTCGCATGAGTTGGATCCCCGGCCAGCCAGGAAGCTACCCACATGGCGCAGCAGACCTCTCCTGTCTCACCCGCTGCTCCCTCCAGCAGTGTGTTTTGGTCGGTCCGCCTGTTCTATTCCCCACTCTGTCTCTGGTGAATTCTCTCACCCCCCCACCTCTGACCTGTACTCCAGTTCTTGTATGCATAAATAAATCTTTTTAAAAATTTATTTTAAAAATATACCTTAAAAATCATGAGTCCTATAAAACAATTGCCATTTGAAATAGCATGAGTGGAACTGGGGGAATTCTGTTAAGTGAAATAAATCAGAAGGAGAAAGGCAAATACTTGGTGATTTCAATAATATATGGACAATAATGAAACAAAACCAAGAAACAGAAAAACTAAACGAAAATAAACCCTAGACATCTGACTGCAGAATTGAGGCTTCCAGAAGGGGAAGGTGGGGGTGGGAGCAAAAGAGAAGGGGGCCCATTGGGCTATGGGGGAGGGTTCTTGATGTTTTGGCGGTGGGCATGGTATGGTAACATATATACGAAGAGGTAATACACAGAGTTGTAAGCCAACATTACCTCAATAAAATAATACAATTTAAAATGTGTTAATTAAATTAGAAAATGAAAAAAAAATATGGGCCAAAGGAGAAAATATAATGGGGAATTTAGAACTGAGTAACAATAAAATTCTTATATTTCAAAATTTGTAAGGAATGGCTGAGGGAGTTCCAAGAGGAACATTAGTAGTCTTAAATAGATGGATTGCAGAAGATGGATTGGGGTTAAAGTGACAAGAATTTTCTTCTAAAATTAGAAGTATTATAATAATCATATAGATATAGGGAAATGTTTTAATTGAATTCTGACTATATGATGAAGAAAAAATTTGAAGAAACTTGTTTCAATTAAAATTCTTAATAAAATAGTATTTTGAAAACCATTCCTTGGGGCCTCCCTGGTGGCGCAAGGGGTTAAGATGCAACCTATGAAGCTATCCACAGCCACTGCAGCATGAGTTCGATCTCTGGCCAGGGAGCTACACACATGGTGCAGCAGACCTCTCCTGACTTGCCCGCTGCTCCCCTCAGCAGTGTCTTTCAGTAGATCTGCCTGTTCTGCTTCCCACTCTGTCTCTGCTGAATTCTCTTATACCCCCCACCTCATACCTTTGGCCTAAACCCCAGTTCTTGTATGCATAAATAAATAAATCTTAAAAAAAAACCCTTCCCCTAAATGCATCAATGGGCTATCTTAAAAGAAATATCCAAGGCACTGTGAAGCTATCCAAAGCTTCTGCAGCACAAGTTTGTTCCCAGGCCAGGGAGCAACCCACATGGCACAGGAGACCTCTCCTGTCTCACCTGCTGCTTCCCTCTGCAGTGGATTTCAGTCAGTCTGCCTGTTCCTCTCCCCACTCTGTCTCTGGTGAATCTTCTCACCCACACCTCAGGCCTGTACCCCAATTCTTATATGTATAAATAAATAAATCTTAAAAAAAAAGAAATATCCAAATTTCCAATATGAGTTCCAGAGAGGGATTCTGGAAGTTAAATGCTATAGCATCTATTCTGAGGTTTTCTGACCAACCCAAGGTCTTGATTTCCACTTTGATGCTACCTAGATCATGGGATTCAGAGGACAAGCCAGTTGTTACAAAATTGTGCATGTGCAAAAAAATCTACTCAAAGTGAAAGACAGATCAATAGATTCTAATTTAACAAACTGAAGGATTCATTGGTAGGGTTTTAGATTCCACATTGCAACTAACTTTTAGGAGATCATTACTTGCTGAATTTTGGTATAATAGTAAAGAATCATCTGAATAGATTATTGAAATACTTCTTTTTCCAATTACATATAAGTCAGATTTTCTTCAACTATTCCAAACAAGGCAACATATGACAATAGATTGGATGCAGAAGTGTATGAGCTACTATCTCTTAAGCAGAGCTACTATCTCTTAAAACAGTATCTTATATACAAACAAATTATTGTTTCTAGGGGAAGACAACAGAAAAGTATTCTCAGGCATATTAGGACCCTATGAATAGAATACCTACCTGTCCTTCTGAAAAGAAATTACTTGCATGGGCCTCCTCGGTGGCGCAGCGGTTGAGCGCTGGGTTGCGAAGCTGCCCGCAGCCTCTGCAGCACTGGTTCGATCCCCGGATGCTCCCTGGCCACCGGAGGAGGGTCTCACCTCTCCTGCCGCCTGCTGCTCCCCTCAGCAGTGTATTTCGTCAGTCTGCCTGCTCTGCTCCCCACTCTAGCTCTGGTGAATTCTCTCACCCTCCAGCGCTTCTGACTGTACCCAGTGCTTGTATAAATAAATAAATAAATAAATAAATCTTTAAAAAATAAAAAAAAGAAATTACTTGCAGATTTACTTCTGCCATTCAAGATATGACTAATTATGACAATGAGAATGGAGAAATTGGGTGCTAAAAGGATTGTTTTGTGATTTAATTGTCTCCAAATTACTTGTACTATTGCTGGGAGAGGGGCATTTCCCAAAAAGGGGAGGGGATGCCGGCCAAGCAAAAACTGGGAGCCAATACATCACCTTGTTATTGGAATAAAAACAGGCCCACAGATCAATGGAATGGAGTTGAAAGTCTGGAAATAAACCATATGTATGTGAAAAACCAATTTATGATAAAGGAGGGAAGAGCAAACAGTAGATAAAGGAAAGTCTCTTCAATAAATGGTGCTGGGAAAACCGAATAGACACACGCACACACACACACACACACACACACACACACACACACGAGACTAGACCTGTATTTTTTTTGATATACTAAAATTGATGCAAAATGGATTAAAGCCTTAAATATAAGACCTGAAACAGAAGAGAAAACATTGGTAATAAGCTTTTCGACATTGACCTTAATGATGTCTTTGTGAAATTGTCTCAGCAAGCAAGAGAAACAAAGGAAAATATAAAGAAATGGGCTTCACCAAACTAAAAAACTTCTGCACAATGGAAGAAGCCATCATCAAAACAAAAAGGCAGACTACTGAATGGGCAAAGATATATGCAAACCAGATATTAGACTGGGGAATTAATATAAAAAATATAAAAACAACTCACGCAACTCAACAACAGCAAAACATGTACAAGCTGATCTATGGGCAAAGCATGTAAATAGACACTTCACCAAAGAAGATACACAGTCAACAGGCACATGGAAAGATTTTTTTTTTTTTTAAATTCTTCTGTATCACATCATTTTTTATTTTATTTTATTTTTTTATAGAGGCATGTTTTTATTTATTTATTTTGTTTGTTTGTTTGTTTGTTTGTTTATACATGCATTGGGTACAGTCAGAAGTGCGGGAGGGTGAGAGAATTCACCGAGCCAGAGCGGGGAGCAGAGCAGGCAGAAGGACCAAAGTACACTGCTGAGGGGAGCAGCGGGCAGCAGGAGAGGTCTGCGCGCCATGTGGGACCCTCCTCCGGTGGCCGGGGAGCAGCCGGGGATCGAACTGGCGCCGCAGAGGCTGCGGGCAGCTTCGCAACCCAGCGCTCAACCGCTGCGCCACCGGGGAGGCCCTGGAAAGATTTTTTTTTAAAAAAGATTTATTTTATTTATTTATGCATACAAGAGCTGGGGTATAGGCCAGAGGTGCTGGGGGTGAGACAATTCAAGAGAGACAGAGTGGGGAATAGAACAGGCGGATATCCTGAAATACACTACTGAGGGGAGCAGCGGGCGAGACAGGAGAGGTCTGCTGTACCATGTGGGTCAGTTCCCTGACCAGGGATTGAATTTGTGCTGCAGTGGCTGTAGATAGCTTCATAGTGCTGAGACTTAACACCTTGCACCACCAGGGAGGCCCTGGAAAGATTTTATTTTTTAAGATTTATTTATTTATGCATACAAGAACTGGGGTACAGGCCAGAGCTGTAAGGGGTGAGAATTCACCAGAGACAGAGCAGGGAACAGAACAGATAGACTGAAATACACTGCTGAGGGGGGCAGCGGGCAAGTCAGGAGAGGTCTGCTGTGCCATGTGGATCAGCTCCCTGGCTGGGGATCAAACTCATACTGCAGTGGCTGTGGATATTTTCATAGGTTGTCTCTTATCCCCTTGCACCACCAGGGAGGCCCTGGAAAGATCTTCTATATTGTTTCTCATTAGGGAAACGCAAATGAAAACCACAATGAGATTTCACCTCACACCAGACAGGATGGCTATAACAGAAAAGTTAAGAAAACTAGTAAGTGTTGAAAAGATTGTGAGGAAAAAGGAAATCTTGTGCACTATTAGTGGGATTGTAAATTTGTGCAGCCACTATGGAGAACTGTATGGAGGGTCCTCAAAAATTTTAAAACAGAACTACCAAACTACCGTAATCCAACTACGGTAATTACCAACTACGGTAATCCCACTTCTCGGTATTTACCTGAACAGAAAAAACTAATAATAATTCAAAAAAATATATGCATCCCAATGTTTATTGCAGCTCTGTTTTCAATAGCCACAAATAAAGAAACCTGCCAAATGCCGGATGATGGGTCAAGAAGATGTGGTACATAGACATAATGGAATACTACTCAGCAATCAAAAATGTCACATCCTTTTGCCACTTTTGACAACATGGACAGATCTTGAGGGGATTATATCAAGTGAAAAAGGTCAGAGGAAGAAAGATAAATACCCTATGATCACTCATTTGTGGAATATAAGGGGAAAATTTCAAATGAACACATGAAACGAACCCTTAGAGTCTAACAATAGAATGATGGTAACTGGTGGAGATGGAGTGGTGGGTGGTGACTGGACATTTGGTAGTAGGTGTGGTGTGATATGTACAGTTGCTGAAGTGAGAAATTCTACACATGAAACCTATAGTGTTGTAAACTAATGTTACCCCAATAAAAAGGAAAAATAATAACTGGTATACAATAAAACTGAAAAAAAAAAACAAAAACAAAAACAAACACATCACCTTGTCAAAGTCCTGTTCAGAACTCCCATCTCCTTCAGTGCTCATCTAAGTCTTATTTATGTTTCAAGACAAAGATCAGATACTACATACACTCAGAGAATATCAGTACTGGAATGGCACAGAAGAGAGGGAAATAATTTATACTGAGATCTCCTATGTACTGCCAGGGTCTTTAAAATTCATTCCCCTTTAGTCCTTACAGTAACCTTGAACAGGGTTTCTTATCTCTACTTTATAGACAAGGAGGTGTTCTTATTGGCCTTCAGAGAGGTCAAACCACTTGTCCATTGTCATCCTACAAGCTAGAGGCAGGTTGGGAACTCAAATCCAGATATTTTTTCCTTTGAATTGCGCAGCGTTTGCATTTCACTCTACAGCCTTAAAGTTCACATGATCTAAATAAGTCCTGCCCAATCTGTTGCTTAAATTCTCAGTGTTACTTAAATCCCCGTGTGTGGTTATTAGCCCAATCTCCATGGACAGAGAAAATCCCACACTTTTTAGTGCAGTCCATTATATTTATTGACTGCGTAAAAGTTTCTCTTGATAGTAACCTAGTGTAGTTCTCCTGAAACACTTACCCTTAAGTCCTAACAATGCCCTTTGGGGTGATGCGTAATTAGTGGAAGAGGCTTGGTGGAATGTCTATCCTCTTCTGTTTACAAGGTCATTGAATTTTTACCTCCCCAGAGGCCCACTACCAGAAAACCAAAAAAGCTACAGCTTCAGAGCCCCCCATTTGCTGTGCCCTCATGAGTGCTGGCAGTGGCTGGGAGTTTGGAATGTTCCAGGTGGAGAGGGGAACAGATTGCACAGGAAGCATGTCTGCCAACTTGGCTAAAGAGACTTCAGAAGAAAAGGGCCTGAAACCCCACAGCTCCAGTAATTTGTTGTGATTTATTTTCTTGTATTTAACAAATATTTGCTCTTGTACCTAATTTTGTACTGGAGACTTTTTTTTTCCTTACCAAGGGTTCCAAAAATTATGTTCAGCCTTATAAAATCTGAGCAGACTCTTGTTTTTGTCATTAGCCATCCTGTTAAATATATTTTCAATACTAGATAAGTCTGGACTTTTTACATGAGAGAAATTAATTCCTATCTTATTTAGCCTGTTGTTATTTTGGATCTCTATCACAGTGGCTAGACCAATGTCACGGTCAATATCAGAATGTTTAATTTTGTTTCCAGTATGCGCGTACATAACCACTCCGGTACTACCACCACGGGGCTGCACTGCCTCAGGGAAGGCCTGGCCAGGCCATTAATTCCTTGCTCACAACTTTTGAACTAGGATAATAAAGACAGTCATTCTCTGCGGTTATCTGGACTTTAATCAGTACAGCACTGGGTCCCTGCACTCTGTGTCTCATTATTTCCATGTAGAAGAGGATAGTTCCCATTCAGAGAACATGCAGAAAAGGAAAGAAAAGATGAGAGCTATAAAAAGTCTGTCTCTTCGGTTATTTCTTGAGTTTATGTCCTTCCTGTGGTTTGCATCATCAATTTTTTCTTGACTAGGAAAACAACACCAATATCCTTCCAATAAATTCCTGGTTTTCCCAAGCTAGTTAAGTTGGGTTTCCATCTTTTATAACCAAGACACCAGACTATTAGAATTCATTGTGCCAGAAAAACTCGTAAGGCACATGTGAAGCAAGCAAGGAAAAAGGCCCAGGGCACCCCCACCCCGGGCCTTTTCATGTTCACAATTTGCCTCTGACTATGTATCTCTATATTTTTTTTTTTGAAAAAAGATTTTTTTTTTATGCATATTAAGAGCTGGGGTGCAGGCCAGAGATGGGTTGGGGGGTTTGCTGGCAGTGAGAGGATTCACCAGAGACAGAGTGGGGAGCAGAACAGGCAAATTCACTGAAATACACTGCTGAGGGGAGCAGGGGGTGATACAGGAGAGGTCTCTGTTGGGCCATGTGGGTAGCTGGGGATTGAACTCATGCTGCCGTAGCTGGGGATTGAACTCATGCTGCCGTAGCTGCAGATTGCTTCATAGTGCTGCACTTTAACCCCTTGCACCACCAGGGAGGCCCTTATGACTCTGTATCTCTTGAGCTCCTAGATCCACCTGCCTTACTCACAGGGTATTGCAAAAATTCCTCAAACTCTGTATTCCATGAGCTGAAGTCGCAAATTATGATGTGATCCATGTCTTGAAAGAATTAACAGGTGCTGGCCCCTGTACACCCCTCGAGGTCAACCATGCTGTTTCTGCTTCCATTTCTACCTCCAGCCACATGGTTTGTCTGAAATTAATTATGTAACCTCTCTCTTCCCCCATGTTCCTCTCCAGTACCCATTTGCATAGAGCTTTCTTTTGCAAATCCATCACTGTATGCAAAGTACTTAAAATGGAGAGTTACACAATGGAGTGAAGCCACAAGCTCCTTCTGCCCTCACCTCTGTCTACACAAGACACAGCTCTCAGGGATAATGTCAAACTCATCCCCACATATCTACGAGTTTGAAATAAAGGGGATAGAATTTTAAAAAACAAACACAAAAAACCACCAGAGGGGCCTTCCTGGTGGCGCAGCAGTTGAGCGCTGGGCTGTGAAGCTCTGCAGCGCCAGTTCGATCCCTGGCCACCAGGCAAGGGTCCCACATGGCGCGCAGACCTCTCCTGCCGCCCGCTGCTCCCCTCAACAGTGTACTTCGTCACTCTGCCTGTTCTGCTCTCCTCTCTGGCTCTGGTGAATTCTCTCACCCTCCCGAGCTTCTGACTGTACCCAGTGCTTGTATAAATAAATAAATAAATCTAAAAAAAAAAAAAGAAAAGAAGTACTTAAAAAAAAAAAAAAAACCACCAGAGAGGTAATGGGGTATCACGGCCCATGCTGACATATTGATACATAGGATGAGTTGGGTGAGGCCCTATCCTGTTGTGGGGGCTGGGGGGCGGGGAGGGGGAGGATGTCCTGAACAAACTCCACCCCCACCCCAGACCAAGGAGATCTGAGGCACCAAGGACTACAAATCCCATAATGTCATCACCGCCAAAGGGAAGATTGCTGGGAACTGAGGCTTGATCTATGCCAGGCTTGATATATAACCAGACATGTTGGTCTTGGGGGGCTTGGTTTTTTGCCATCCTTCAGCGTGCTATTGGGGGTCCCAGCTCAGTTGGCACTGGTGGGACACATTCACCAATTTTCTTGCCATCTTTCTCCCTGAGTTACTCCTTTCTTAATTTTCCCCTTTTGCAAATAAACCCTTTATTACCCTTTTTGTGTGTGACTGCGGCTGAGTCTCATTATAAATCCCTTTTAAGCGTGCAAGTGAGGACACACAGTTAGGCCACTCCATTTCACATTGGGGCTGCCCTGTGACAATCTTACTTGACAAATAGATGATTGGGCATCTGCTGCTGCCCTGGTATTGAAAATTGGTCCTGCGTGCCCCTTGCATCCCTATCCTGCTCTCTTCCTAATCAGAACCTCACATAGAAGCATTTGATTGGAGAGCTGCTTTCATGCTGTGCCCTAGTTGCAATAGATACTGAGATAGTGAAGGCCTGGCTTCTACTTTGGGGAGGTAAGACTTACAATGGCACCCTCAAATCCTAGGGTCCCCTGCTCCTAGCTTAATCCTATCAGCTCATGGCATTCTTTTGGCCATGATTGTTTGCTGTAGATTTCTGATCCACTTCACCGCAGTGAGATGTTGGGGAGATTTCCAGGGTTGTTGTCAAACAAGGTCCCGCATCCTTAAGGTCAGCCAAAAATTGTTCTCTCCTTCTGGACAATGTGAGACCTGGAATTACTGTAGTAATCTGTCGTCATGAGAAAGGTTATGCCCTAGGTGAAGAGCACAGCAGGATGCAGAGTGGAGATACGGGAAGGCAGTGAGAAATGAAATTTCACCAATCCCAAAGCCTGCACATATACCTCTGGATCTTACAATTATGTGAGCCAATATATTGCCTTTGTATTTTAAGCCAGTTTAAGAGTTTTTGCTTGGTTGTCTAAAAAAGCACCCATCTGACAAGAAGCCAGTCTCCATAATATATAAACAACTTTCAAAACTAAATAACAAAATAACAAACAACCCAATTAAGAAAATGGGCAAGGAATTTGAAGTGATGCTTCACCAGAGAAGATAATACATATAGCAAATAAACATAAGAAAAGATGATTGTTATCATCAGTTATTAGGAACAAATTAAAACCACAATGTGAAACTACAAAACTGTGCAGCTACAAGGATGACTAAAATGAAGTCTGACAAAAAAAAAAGCAACTGAGGGCCTCCCCGGTGGCGCAGCGGTTGAGCGCTGGGTTGCGAAGCTGCCCGCGGCCTCTGCGGCGCCGGTTCTATCCCCGGCTGCTCCCCGGCCACCGGAGGAGGGTCCCACATGGCGCGCAGACCTCTCCTGCCGCCCGCTGCTCCCCTCAGCAGTGTACTTCGGTCCTTCTGCCTGCTCTGCTCCCCGCTCTGGCTCTGGTGAATTCTCTCACCCTCCCGCGCTTCTGACTGTGCCCAGTGCATGTGTAAACAGAACAAACAAACAAAACAAATAAATAAAGAAATAAACATGCCTCTATAAAAGAAAAAAAAAAATAGCAACTGAAACTTCACACACCGTTGATGGGAATGCAAATGAAACAGTAGTTTGGAAAACAGTTTGATAGCTCTTTTTTTTTTCTTATTAAAGATTTTATATTTTTATTTATTTTTAAAAAAAGATTATTTATGCATACAAGAACGGGGGTACAGGCCAGAGGTGTGGGGGTGAGAGGATTCACCAGAGACAGAGTGGGGAGCAGAACAGGCAGATCTACTGAAATACACTGCTGAGGGAAGCGATGGGTGAGACAGGAGAGGTCTGCTGTGCCATGTGGGTAGCTCCCTGGACAGGGATTGAACTTGTGCTGCAGTGGCTGTGGATAGCTTGATAGGTTGCGTCTTAACCCCTTGTGCCACCAGGGAGGCCCAGATTTTATATTTTTAAAGCACTTTAATCTTCAGACAAAAGGAAACAGAATTTCTTTTATTTTAAATTTAATTTTATTTATTTTTGTGTAGAAGAACTGGAATGTGGGGGGTGAGAAGATTCACCAGAGACAGAGTGGGGAGCAGAACAGGCGGATCTACTGAAATCCACTGCTGAGGGGAGCAGCAGGCGAGACAGGAGAGGTCTGCTGTGACATGTGGCCATGGAGGCCCACAGAGAGTTTCTTTTCAAGTTAAACATACAATTGCCAAATAATCCAGGAATCCCATTCTTATGTTCCCATATCCTAAGGGAAATAGGCAATTTTTGTTGACACAAAAACTTGAACATAAATGCTTATAGTTGCTGTATTCATAATCACAAAAATCTGGACACAACCCAACTTCAACTGGTGGAAGGATAAGCAAATCTGACACATCCATGGAAGAGAATACTACTCAGCAATGGAAATGAACAAATGGGCCTCCCTGGGGCACAAGGGTTATAAGTCTCAGCACTGTGAAGCTATCACCAGCCACTCAGCCTGGGTTCTATCCCTAGCCAGGGAGCTATGCACATGGCGCAGAGGACCTCTCCTGTCTCACCCGCAGCTCCCCTCAGCAGTGTATTTCAGTAGATCCACCTGTTTTACTCCCCACTCTGTCTCTGGTGAATCCTCTCACCCCCTGCTCCTTTAGCCTACACCCCAGTTCTTCTATGCATAAATAAATAAAATAACTTAAAAAAAAAAGTGGGAAAGTACTCAAGTCAAATGAGAAGCCCCAGAATAAGTCCCTGTGCACAAGCGCCAAGGCTGCCAAGATCCCAAGGATTTTCTCTTGTTAGGGGCAAAGCTTAGGGGTTACCATCTGGTAATGTCTTGATATGGGGTGACTGAGGACTGGCTTTTGCATGGCAATGTTTGCTGTCTGAGTGCCTGGTCTTTTTTTTTTTTTTTTTTTTTTAAAGATTTATTTATTTATTTATTTATTTATTTATTTATTTATTTATTTATTTATTTATTTATGCAAGCACTGGGTACAGTTAGAAGCGCTGGAGGGTGAGAGAATTCACCAGAGCCAGAGCAGGGAGCAGAGCAGGCAGAAGGACCGAAGTACATTGCTGAGGGGAGCAGCGGGCGGCAGGAGAGGTCTGCGCGCCATGTGGGACCCTCCGCTGGTGGCCGGGGAGCAGCCGGGGATGGAACCGGAGCTGCAGAGGCTGCGGGCAGCTTCGCAACCCGCGCTCAACCGCTGCGCTACTGGGGAGGCCCTGAGTGCCTGGTCTTACTCTCATGTGCCCTGCTCACTGTGAAGATGCAGGTTCTGCTGGGCAGAAGAGCAAGTCCCCACCTGCCTGCACTGGGGTACTTCCTGGGGCAGCCCCCACGCTTGCCCACTTTTCCTGCCTGCCTGCCTCGCTCAGCATTCTGCAGAAACTAGCTTCGATGGTATCACGTTTCCAAGATCTGCGAGGGTCCTCTCAGCTGCAGAATGAGGATGTAACAACTAACCTTCAAAGTGGACTGATCCCAGGTAGGGGGTTCAGAGCAGCAACCACCTCCGGAAAGTCAGTATCTTGTGAGCCCACTAGTACCCCACAAATCAGCTGCCACTGAGATTTGCTAGAGTGAAAGAAAACTGTTTAACCATTTTGCTTGCCCCGCCAAGGATCTGAAAGCCTGAATTCTCCCCATCAAAAGGGTTCTTTGCCTTGCAAGCTACAGAGTAGGAAGCGTAAAGAATCAACTATATTCAAATAGGTCCTGTAATTCCTTCCCCTTTTGGGCAGCCCTAGCTGGACACTTTCCCTGGACACCAGACACTCAACTCTTTTTTTCTGGGGAAAAAATAAGGATTTATCTTATTTTTTAAAATTTATTTATGCATAGAAGAACTGGGTGAAGGCAAGAGGTTCAGGGGGTGAGAGGATTCACCAGAGAAAGAGTGGGGAGCAGAACAGGTGGATCTACTGAAATACACTGCTGAGGGGAGCAGCAGGTGGGACAGGAGATGTCTGCTGTGCCATGTGGGTAGCTCCCTACCCAGGGATTGAACTTGTGCTGCAGTGACTAGTGACAGCTTGATAGTGCTAAGACTTAGCCCCTGTGCCACCAGGGAGGCCCTGAAAATGTCCTTCTTTTCAACTCTAGAATCTACTAATCGTTCACGAAAATACCTCCTACTGCACTGTTGTTGCTTTGGTTTTCTGTTATTGTGGAAGAGATCTTCATAAGCACACCTATCTCAAATTTTAATGCCATAGAAGAAAAGCACTGACTCTGATCTTCTAGAGTGAAACCTAGCAACACATGATTTTTTAAAATCATAAACACATCACATGGAGGGGAAAACAAAGGTGTAGCAAAAAAATATTCACAGCTCCCCCTCTTGCAAGTTCCTGCCTATACATAGAAAAGAGTAGGGGGCTCCATGCAAAACCAAGAAGTACAGAGAGACTGAAAATCACTCATTCCTTCTAAAATGTTTCTGGACGTATGTATTTTTTTTAAGATTTTTTTTTATTTTTGCATACAAGAACTGGAGTACAGGCCAGAGGTGTGAGTGGTGAGAGGATTCACCAGAGACAGAGCGGGGAACAGAACAGGCAGACTGACTGAAATACACTGCTGAGGGGAGCAGCGGGCAAGACAGGAGAGGTCTGCTGCGCCATGTGGGTTGCTCCCTGGCTGAGGATTGAATTCATGTTGCAGAGGCTGCGGATAGCTCCATAGTGCTGAGACTTAACCCCTGCAGCACCAAGGAGGCCCTGGATTTATGTGTTTCTTTCCTTTTTTTTTTTTTTAAAGATTTTTTCTTTCTCTCTTTCTCTGTTTCTCTCTTCAAGCACTGGTACAGTCAGAAGCGCCGGAGGGTGAGAGGATTCACCAGAGCCAGAGCCGGGAACAGAACAGGCAGACTGACGAAATACACTGCTGAGGGGAGCAGTGGGTGCAACAGGAGAGGTCTGCACGCCATGTGGGACCCTCACCTGTGGCCAGGGATCAAACCGGCGCTGCAGAGGCTGTGGGCAGCTTCATAGCCCAGTGCTCAACGGCTGCGCCACCAGGGGAGGCCCGATTTATGTGTTTCTTAATGCAATAGCTAAAGACCTGCTTTCATCTCTTTTTCTATTTTGCATACTCAGAACTTGAGAGACACAGAAAATATTTACAATATATTCTAATTACAAAAGGTTTTCCACATTCAATGCGGCATTGCCCTGGCCCTCAGCTGTCCTCCTTCTTCTGGCCTCCTCTCCTCGAGGTGACCTGGCACCTCCAGGGTCCCACCTGCCCTTTACTCTTCCTCTGCCTCAGTTCTCTCCGGGTAGCTCAGTTTCATCCTTCTAGTTGTGGCCAGACCTGGGGGTTATTTCACAAAGGCAGGAAGTGCTATGGGGTCCTGGGCAATTTCCTTGCCTAACCCACAGACGGGGAGTTTGGAAAAGCCTAGAGAGCACCTAGTAGGCTTTAAATTCTCACATTCTAGGGCCTCCCCAGTGGCGCAGCGGGTTGAACGCAGCGCTATGAAGCTGTCCACAGCCTCTGCACCTCCGGTTCAATCCCGGCTGGCTGGTAATGGTCCCACATGGCACGGCAGACCTCTCCTGTCTTGCCTGCTGCTTCCCTCAGCAGTGTATTTTAGTCAGTCTGCCTGTTTTGTTCCCCACTCTGTCTCTGGTGGATCCTCTCACCCCCCATATCTCTGGCCTCTACCCCAGCTCTTGTATGCATAAGTAAATAAATATTTGAAAAAATATATATATATAAATTCTCACATTCTAAACAAAGGCAGCCCCCAGGGGACCGGATCGGTGAGGAACTCTAGCACCACGGGCAAGGTGCCTCTGCCTGGAGACACCACAGCAAGTGGGAATTGGGAATTTTCTAGCCAATCAGCTTAAACCTGTAAGTCAAAGTCTCTGAGGGGGACACTCTGGGACCAAATGGGGGAATGAAAAGCAGTGCCTGGGTTAGGCAGGTGCAGAAAGCACAAGCCAGCTGTTCCTGTGAGGGCTGGGAGGCCCTCCCTGCAGCAGTGGGGTGCATACGTTAGCATCTGCACTTTGGGGGCAACCTGTTCATCCCAACATCACAAATCAAGGCAGAGCTCAGATGATGTATTTAAATCCATGGGATAGGAAAGCTGCTTGGTGCAGTGACAGATGTAACATCCTTTTTTTTTTTTTTTAAATTTTTTTTAATCTTTTTTTTTTTTTTAAGATTTATTTATTTATTTTATAGAAGCACTGGATACGGTCAGAAGCGCGGGAGGGTGAGAGAATTCACCAGAGCCAGAGCAGGGAGCAGAGCAGACAGAAGGACCGAAGTACACTGCTGAGGGGAGCAGCGGGCGGCAGGAGAGGTCTGCGTGCCATGTGGGACCCTCCTCCGGTGGTGGCCGGGGAGCAGCCAGGTATCAAACCAGCGCTGCAGAGGCTGTGGGCAGCTTCGCAACCCAGCACTCAATTGCTGCGCCACCGGGGAGGCCCAGATGTAACATCCTTGAAGCAAGACATGAGGAACCGCTGGGTTCATATCTTCCAGACCTGCAGAAATTTCCAGGCAATACAGATGTAGGACCTAAGTGCTCGGGTCTATGATGCTTGGTCCATGCATTGAGAGGGGAACGTTATTCTAGTTTCATAGAACACTTCACTGTTCAGAAAGTTTGTATGCATTCTCTGATTTCATCCTTGTGATAATCTTATGTGGTGGCCTTCCCCCCCACCTTACAGAACAGGACACTAAGGCTTGCCGAGAGGAAGGTATATGGAGATCGAACAATTCCAGTGACACAGTAGCCGGGCCTTCCGCTGCCTAATTTGGTCTTTGTTGCACTACCCAGTGGTTCTCAGATGGTTTTTCAAGACCTTTAACAATTCCATGGAGGTGGTTGCGGAGATTCTACTACAGGTCGGAAACTTCAAATCACTGCCTAGTCATGGCTGAGCCAGGTGCAGACCTTTGATTCCGAGGACATTCGACTCCCTCAGCTGTCCCCAGAGGGTTGTTAGCCTCACTTCCCCCCACCACAGTGATGAGGCGGGATAATAACAGAGATGGGACCCCGCCTTGAAACCAAACCTCGTGTCGGTGAGAATCCCAGCCTGGCAGGCTGTGGTGAGAGACAGGCTCAGCGAAAGGAAGTCTGTTACTGATGCTCCGTGCTTTTAGGTGATAAGGCAACCGTTCATCTTCCTGTGGAAGAGCTTGAAGTGCTTTCACAGTTATGAATTAAATGCTCCCAGATTGGTTTTCAAAATTCTCTTAAAACCTCTAGTTCCTGACTTATTATAACTTCCTGCGCCAGCAGTTCTGACACATTTCCACAGTGACCACTCTGACATAAGGCGGGGTTTGCTCGCAGTCGGAACCCCCTTCCTATGTTTGAGGAATTCCCTGTCATTTGAACCTGAGTAAAAACAGGGCCAGCGTCCCGCTCCAGAAGGGCAAGGCCCAGCTACTTACTTTCCCGGCACCTCTAGCAGCTGGGGGCTGCATGAGCTGTGGGCCTGGACAACTGGACATGCCCACCTGGGATTTTTACTCAAGAAACAGTAAAGCAGAGAAAGAAGTAGGAAAACAATATTATCTTAACAACTGCTGTCCCCAGTTTCCACACCAGGAACGTCACGCGGGGCCAGTGCTGGCCCGAGCAAAGCTTCATCACACCGGCTGTGCCATCCCATCTCCACCTAGAGCCATTTTCAGAGATTGAGTCTCCATCTTCTGGACTCCATCTCCTTTGCTTGCTCAGGTCCAACCCTGAGACATCTTTGAGTCTTCTTCGCACCTCTGTTACCCAATTCATCAAGAAATTCTGGAAAGTGGCCTACCTCTTCTACTGGTGCCGCCTTCTTCCTCGCTGGACCACTGTGCTGGTCTCAGCTGGTCTCCAGGCTTTGCCTTTGTTCCCATCCAGTCCCATGTCCACACGGTAGTTTGTGATTTTTTAAAGTCATGAATCAGGTCATGTCACTCTTGTGCTCAAAACCAGCTCCTTGTAGTTCCTTAATGTTTATCTTACTCAAAATTCAATCGGAAATACTTAGCAAGGTCGATATGATTGTCCCCTTGCTTGAGACTTTTCTGATCTTATCTCCTATCTCTTCTTCACTTGCTTGTCTGCTCTGGCCACACCAACCTCCCTGTCATTCTTCAAAATGCTGAGCAGGGGCCTCCCCAGTGGCGCAGCGGTTTAGTGCTGGGTTTCGAAGCTGCCCGCGGCCTCTGCAGCGCCGGTTTGATCCCCAGTCGCCGGGCGAGGGACCCACATGGCGCGCAGGCCTCTCCTTCTGCCCGCTGCTCCCCTCAGCAGTGTACTTCATCAGTCTGTCTGTTCTGTTCCCTGCTCTGGCTCTGGTGAATTCTCTCACCCTTCCACGCTTCTGACTGTACCCAGTGCTTGTATAAATAAATAAATCAATCTTTAAAAAAAAAAACAAAAACAAAATGCTGAGCACACTCTTGATGCTGGACCTTCAGCTTTGCTGTTCCGTCTTCCTGAAACACTCTTCCCACAGTGACCAGCTTCTTTACTTCACTCAGGATTTTTTTTTAAGATTTATTTTATTTATTTATACATAGAAGAACCACTGTGTAGGACAGAGGTACGGGGAGTGAGAGAATTCACCAGAAACAAAGTGGCGAGCAGAACAGGCAGATCTACTGAAATACACTGCTGAGGGGAGCAGCAGGAGAGACAGGAAAGGTCTTCTGCGCCATGTGGGTAGCTTCCTGGCTGGGGATTGAACTCGTGCTACAGTGACTGGTGATAGCTTCATAGTGCTGAGACTTTAACCCCTATGCCATCAGGGAGACCCTTCAATCAGGATTCTTAAATGCTGACTTTACCAGCTAGTGCCTGGTCCACCCTATCTAAATTAGCACTCCTCTGCCAGATCCTTTCTTTTTTTTCAAATATCGGAATCACTCATCTTTATTTTTCTCTTCAGCACTTGAAATGAAACATATTTATGCATTTGTTTATTGGCGATTTCCCCTACTACAATGTAAACTCCTGGAGAAAAGGGACTTGGTTGTCTGCTATGTACCCAGGGTCTAGAGTGCTGAGCACATGGTGGGAGCAGAATAAAAATACATTAAGTAGATGTGTTGACCAAATGTGGTAACCATTTTGCCTAAATCAGTCATAGTTGGTATCTGTTTCTTACTACTAAAACACCTTAGACCAGATAGACATAATGTAGGATTCAGAATATTGGGAATTAATTTTTTTTAATGATTTATTTACTTACGCATACAAGAATTGGGGTACAGGCCAGAGGTGCAGGGCAGTGAGAGGATTCACCAGAGACAGAGTGGGGAGCAGTGGGCAAGACAGGAGAGGTCTGCTGTGCCATAGGTGGGTTAGCTCCGGAATTCATGCTGTAGTGGCTGGCATTAGCGTCACAGCGCTGAGACTTAACCCCTTCACCACCAGGGAGGCCTCAATTAACTTCTCTTGAACTCACTTGGAAAATGACAGGGCTATGTCAAACTTACTTCCTATTCAAAAACATGGAAATTCTCTCAGCTAGCCCATATTTCTTGTGAAATGACATTATACTATCTCCTTAAGTATCTATTTTCCTTCTCAAAGACAAAACAACATTTCTCTTCGGTCTAATGATATTTTATCAATGGTGAGTCTTGCAATTTTCCCAATAATAGTCTAATTTTGATTCATTCCACAAATGTTTGTTGAGTGCATAGTATTAGGCCTTTTGCAATCATCAGAGCCAGTTAAGCATTCTACTTGAGTCTGTGGCTTCTGCATTTGGTGCTAGGCCTGAAATCAGCAAGGCTGACAGTTGCAAAGGGGAGACAGACATGATGCGGGGACCAAAGGACAAATTGGACCCTTCGGGATAAACTCAAACTGTGTGTCTCTCCACTCTTTCTACTCTAAATGCCACAGATGATCTGCAGAATAAGCTGGTATTCCTGTGTCCATACTTGGCCCAGGGTTTGGAGGAGACGGAGGAGATCCAATGGGAGATGGCTACTGCACCAAACCAATGAAATGAGTCAGTTGAGCCACCCACCTGCTTCTGCCCTATGTTGTGCATCAGAGGATAAAATTGGCTATTTCTACCTCCAAAATTTCATACAAATTTCTCTTATGGATAATTCGAACCAAGAAATATACAGGGAAGGAAATTATGGAAAATGTAGTTCCAGTTTAGCTATGTCGACCCAGTTCAAAGCCATCATAAGAAACAAAATACCGGGGACACACTTACATACTTCACCCTTGCTCTTCACCCACCCCAAATTCCCTGTTATTGCAGTTGTTTCTATTATCAGGGTAGGAAAAAAAGAAGAAAAACATTTTCAAAAATCCTTGCAGACTCCAGTGGCACAGCGGGTTGAGTGCAGTGCTGTGAGTCTGTCCACAGACTTTGCAGACCGGGTTCGAGTTCTGGCCAGCCAGGGAGATACACACATGGCGCGGCAGACCTCTCCTGTCTTGCCCACTGCTCCCCTCAGCAGTGCTTTTGATCCGTCTGCCTGTTCTGTTCCCCACTCTGTCTCTGGTGAATCCTCTCACCCTCCCATGCCTCTGGCCTGTACCCCAGCTCTTGTATAAATAAATAAGATTTTTTTTTTTAAAGATTTATCCATTTATTTATACAAGCACTGGGTACAGTCAGAAGCGCGGGAGGGTGAGAGAATTCACCAGAGCCAGAGCGGGGAGCAGAGCAGGCAGAAGGACCGAAGCACACTGCTGAGGGGAGCAGCGGGTGGCAGGAGAGGTCTGCCCGCCATGTAGGACCCTCCTCCGGTGGCAGGGGAGCAGCCGAGGATCGAACCGGCACTTCAGAGGCTGCAGGCAGCTTCGCAACCCAGCGCTCAACCGCTGCGCCACCGGGAGGCCCATAAATAAGATCTTTTTTAAAAAAAAATCCTTGCAGAGAAAATTTGGAAACCTTATTTTAAGACATAAAATTAAGGAAAAAAATATACCACGATCATGGATGGGAAAGGTCAATATTGAAAGTCAATTAAAGTGTGTTAGGCCTAACTAATCTAAAAATCCAATGAAAATCCCGTTAGACTTGTTTTATAGAATTTATACTTCACATGAAAGATTAAAGGGAATAGCCAGGACAATTACAAGAAGGACAAGGTATCAGATATCAAGATATCAGATGTCAAGACCTATAAAAAGACACATTAAGATCTGTGGTACTGGTAAAAGGGTTGTAAAGGCTGCCAGCAAACAAGAAAGAGACCATGGTACAGACCATCCAAATATGACTGAGGGCCTCCCCTGGTGGCGCAGGTGGTTGAGCGCCGCACTGTGAAGCTGTCCGCAGCCTCTGCAGCGCCTGTTCGATCCTGGCCTGCAGGCAAAGGTCCCACATGGTGGGGCAGACCTCTCCTGTCACGCCCGCTGCTCCCCTCAGCAGTGTATTTCATCAGTCTGCCTGTTCTGTTCCCCGCTCTGTCTCTGGTGAATCCTCTCATCCTCCCGTGCATCTGGCCTGTACCCTGGTTCTTGTATAAATAAATAAATAGCCTCTGGCCTGTACCCCGGTTCTTGTATAAATAAATAAATATTTTTTAAAATTAAAAAAATACGATTGAGGTGTATTAAAAATGTTGTAGCAAAAAATTTATGATTAAAAAGTATACATTAAAATAATTAATAACCCTAATTGAAAAAATTTACAATGGATCTTTATTTTACATCTTATGCATAAAGAAAAATTCAGGGGCCTCCCTGGTGGCACAAAGGGTTAGGATGCAACCTATGAGGCTATCCACAGCCACTGCAGCACAAGTTCGATCCCCAGACAGGGAGCTACCCACATGGTGCAGCAGACCTCTCCTGGCTCGCCTGCTTCTCCCCTCAGCAGTGTGTTTCAGTCAATCTGCCTGTTCTGTTCACCACTCTGACTCCGGTGAATCCTCTCACCCCCATACCTCTGGCCTGTACCCCAGTTCTTGTATGTATAAATAAATAAATGTTTTTTTTTTAAAAGAAAAATCCAGATAGACAGCAGATCTTAAAATATTTTAGAAGAGAATAGTGGAGAATATTTTTTATGACATTGGATATAGACCTTAAAGAAAAAGAATAATAATTTTGAAACTATTGTAACTTCTTTAAAACAGGACACCACAGGGCCTCCCTGGTGGTGCCAGGGCTTAAATACAGCACTGTGAAGCTATCCACAGCCTCTGAAGCATGAGTTTGATCCCTAGCCAGGAGTTACCCACATGGCACAGCAGGCCTCTCTTGTCTCACCCACTGCTCCCCTCAGCAGTATATTTCAGTCAGTCTGCCTTTTATGTTCCCTACTCCGTCTCTGGTGAATCCTCTTACCACCACCCCCTGCACCTCTGGTCTGTTCCCCAGTTCTTGTTTGCATATATAAATAAATCTTAAAAAAATAAAATAAAATAAAACAGGACACCATAAATAAAGTGAAAACAGGCCATTGGCGAAGAGAATATAATTGTATTAAATACAAATGACAAGGAGTTAATAATGAGAATATCTAAAGAACCCCTACAAATCAATAATAAAATGAAGAATAACCTACTAGAAAAATGGGCAAAAGATAAGTTCAAGCAATTCACAAAAGAGAAAACCTCAAATAGCCAATAAACATAAGAAACCTAACCCTTCTACTAAAAAAGGAAAAGTAAAACAACAACACCTCCCACACCTCTGGCCTGTACCCCAGCTCTTGCATAAAAGCAAGTACTAGTAAGATTGTGAAAAACTAGAACCAGTTAGCAGAAGGTAAATTGGTACAAACACTTTAAGGAATAATTTGACAATGAGTAATAAAGTTAAAGATGCATGTAACATGTGACCCAACAATTCTATTCCTAGATATAAATATTCTATAGAAATTGTATGTGTACATGCAAGGAGAAATTTACCAGAATATTCATTGCAGCATTTACGTGCAATGAAAATGCACGTAACAACCCAAATTGGTAACTAAATAAATATAAGTTGCAATATAGTCATTCACTGAAAATCATTCAATAGTTAAAGTTAATGTCCCAGAGTTACATCAACATAGATAAATATAAAAATAATCTTCAATGGAAAAGCACCCTGTAGAGCCTCCCTGGTGGCGCGAGGGGTTAAGACACAACCTATGAAGCTATCTGTAGCCACTACAGCACAAGTTCCATCCCCGGCCAGGGAGCTACCCACATGGCACAGCAGACCTCTCCTGTCTCGCCTGCTACTCCCCTTAACAGTGTATTTCAGTCGATCTGTTCTGTTCCCCACTCTGTCTCTGGTGAATTCTCACCCCCTACACCTCTGGTCTGTACCCCAGTTCTTGTATGCATAAATAAATAAATCTAAAAAGAAAAAAAAAGAAAGAAAAGTAGTCTGTAGAATCTATAGTAAATGTCAGGGTACAGTCAAACAAGGTTAAAAAGCAAGCCCCACCGCTGACTCAGCAGGTGGGTTGGGAGGCTGGAATGGATAAGGGAATGGTTAAGGCTGTCTCGGGGACAAGGACATAAAACTGATCACCAGGACCAGAAGGACAAGCCCGGCAACAGGAACCAGAAGCAGAGGCCAGAACATGTTTCTGTGTCAAAGGCCAGTACCAGAGACCAGACATCCCAGCAGATAACTGGTGCAAACTGATGCCCCAAGTTAGAAAGTCCACGAAAACAAAGTATAATATAAAGGAGGGCCTCAAATCCTCCTTAGCACATAGACGTCTCCCATCTCACCTGCTGCTTCTCTTAGCAGCATATTTTTTTTTTAAGATTTATTTATTTATGCGTACAAGAATTGGGGGATAGACCAGAGGTGCAGGGAGTGAGAGGATTCATAAGAGAGGGGGGGAGCAGAACAGGTGGATTGACCGAAATACACTGCTGAGAAGAGCAGCAGGGAGACAGGAGAGGTCTGCTGTGCCATGTGGGTCAGCTCTCTGGCTGGGGATCAAACTCGTGCTGCAGTGGCTGGTGATAGCTTCATAGTGCTGAGACTTAACCCCTTGTACCACCAGGGAGGCCCTAAGTGCTTTACATTTACTAATTTATATTAATGAAGAATCTGGGACACACACACTTAAGTAACAAGCTCAAGTGACACAGAGCATAGAGCCAGGATCTGACTCCTGAGTCTGTGTTCTTAATCCCACAGCTATACATAGATAACATAATTTCCTCTGTAGAGCTTTCTCTTTTCTTTCCAAAGAAAACAGAATTTATATTCCTCTCATCTCATGAAAACACTCCATTTTATTTTATTTTATTTTATTTTATTTTATTTTATTTTATTTTATTTTTAAAGATTTATTTATTTATACAAGCACTGGGTACAGTCAGAAGCGCAGGAGGGTGAGAAAATTCACCAGAGCCAGAGCGGGGAGCAGAGCAGGCAGAAGGACCGAAGTACACTGCTGAGGGGAGCAGCGGGCGGCAGAAGAGGTCTGCGCACCATGTAGGACCTGCCTCCGGTGGCTGCAGCAGCCGGGGATTGAACCGGTGCTGCAGAAGCTGCTGGCAGCTGCGCAACCCAGAGCTCAACTGCTGCGCCACTGGGGAGGCCCAAAAACACTCCTTTTTAAACAAGTAGAGTCAGTGCTGGGATTCAGATCCAGGCATACCTGACTCCTTTACTTCACCACACTGAGAAGCAGCAGGGGTGGTAAGAGACACTAGACAGATTCTGTGAAATCCCAGACTAAGATCTTTGTGCTGGTGCCATCCCATACTTTCACAGTTGTGTAAAAGAAGGAACATTCTAGCTGTGTTGCTTTGAGTGGTCAGAACTGAAGAGTTTCAGTCTATATCTTTAAGAAATGGGCGTTCATGGAAAACTCACTTGCACTCAGTAATAGGAGGAAGTGTATATAGTAGAGGCAGGTGCACTCACAGGAGCAGAAATCAAAGGCAAGAAGAGCACAGAGAAGTCAAGGAGTTGGGAAATTGACTCTGGGGTCACTGCCCTCACCCCTTGAGCTTCATTTACTCATCCCAAGTCTAATCCATTCCCTTCTTGCTAAGCAGTCCCTGAATCTTTCTTTCACTGTCTATTTCCACTGTTTGCCCTAGATCTCCTCCTCTCATGGTGAATGCTTTCCATGACAGTGAGCGCCTGTGTATTCTCACGGCTCCCATTCCACATTTACTTCATAAGGTCGATAAGAGAAGAAACCAGAAGACCAGATTTGAGAAAGAAGGCCACGCATCGAGTTTGAGCTGTTACAGGCTACCTAAGAGATGCTGAGATGGGTAAATTTGGCCTGCTGAGCCAGGGAGGTATTGGCCTATTGAGCCAATGTGAAGCTTTTGATCTGTATGTGTGGTGTGAGGCATGAAGAAGAGCAAGCCTGGGCTAAAGATGTGGACTTGGAAGTCACTGGTCCGTAAGTGGCAAGTGCTCTGAACTGAGGCCAGGAAACTCTCTAGTACCCTCATTTCTTGCTCGTGCAGGGTAGCATATTACAGTGGTGAAGATGTGTACGGGCCTTGCAATCTGATAGAGTGGCATTAATAGCTAAATACTGGGCTAAACAGTCAAACAATTTAATAGCTAAACTAACTAGGGCATGTCATTTAGTGTTCTTGAATCTCTGTTTCCCATTTTTAAAGTGGAGCAATTATTTGAAGATTAAAAAAAAAAATGAAGGGCCTCCCCTGTGGCGCAGCGATTGAGCGCTGGGTTGCGAAGCTGCCCATGGCCTCTGCGGCGCCAGTTCGATCCCCAGCTGCTCCCTGGCCACCGGAGGAGGGTCCCACATGGCGTGCAGACCTCTCCTGCCGACCGCTGCTCCCCTCAGCAGTGTACTTCGGTCCTTCTGCCTGCTCTGCTCCCCGCTCTGGCTCTGGTGAATTCTCTCACTCTCCCGCGCTTCTGACTGTACCCAGTGCATGTATAAACAAAACAAACAAACAAACAAATAAATAAATAAAACATGCCTCTATTAAAAAAAAAAAAATGAAACTGGGCCTCCCTGGTGGCACAAGGGGTTAAGCACCGCACTATGAAGCAATCCACAGCCTCTGCAGCGTGAGTTCAATCCTGGCTGGCCAGGGAGCTGCCCACATGGCACAGCAGACCTCTCCTGACTTGCCCACTGCTCCCCTTTGCAGTGTACTTTATGGTTAATCTGCCTGCTTTGCTCCCCACTCTGTCTCTGGTGAATCCTCTCACCCACTGCATCTCTGGCCTGTACCCCAGCTCTTGTATGCATTAATAAATAAATCTTAAAAAAAAAAAAATGAAACCATGGGCCCCTTCATGGCCTAGGGATTAAGTCTCAGTGCTATCATTCCTAAAGACTGAGTTCCATTCCCAGCCACCGAGCTAAGCCACCTATGGTGCAGCAAACCTCTCTTGTCTCACCTACTGCTCCCCTCAGCAGAGTATTTCAGTAAATCCACCTGTTCTGCTCCCCACTCTGTCCTTGGTGAATCCTCTCACCCCCCGCACCTCTGGCCTACACCCTAGTTCTTCTACAAAATAAATATATACATGATGAACATCTCTTTAAAAAAATAATGAGACCTGGGCCTCCATGGTGGCACAAAGGGTTAAGCACCCCACCATGAAGCAATTCGCAGCCTCTGTAGCTCAAGTTCGATCCCCGGCTGGCCAGGGAGCAACCCACATGGCGCAGCAGACCTCTCCTGACTCACCGCTGCTCCCCTCAGCAGTGTACTTTGGTCAATCTGCCTGTTCTGTTCCCCACTCTGTCTCTGGTGAATCCTCTCACCTGCCTCCCGGGCATCTCTGGCCTGTACCCCAGCTCTTGTATGTATAAATAAATCAATCTTTTAAAAAAATAATAAAATCAGAGGATACTACTTAATATGCTAACTAAATGCAATGTGATCTCCTGAATTAGATCCCAGAAGAAAAATTAGGGCAAAATTAGTGGGAAAACTGATAACATTTGAAATTTATTTAATAATAATGTACCTGAATTCATTTCTTACTTTTGACAAATGTACCAAGTATGTAAGATGTTAACATTAGGTAAGGTTGGGTGAAAGGATTTTAGTAATTTTCTGTAGTATCTTTGTAACTTCTGTTTAAATATAAATTCCAAAATAAAGCTTATTTGAAACAAACAATCACCAGTATCAAGAGAGTGACTAACATGTTCTTTTACAGTAGTAAAAAATTAGTCACTTTTTTTTTTTAAGATTTATTTATTCATACAAACACTGGGTACAGTCAGAAGTGCGGGAGGGTGAGAGAATTCACCAGAGCCAAAGCGGGGAGCAGAGCAGGCAGAAGGACCGAAGTACACTGCTGAGGGGAGCAGTGGGCAAGGCAGGAGAGGTCTGCGCGCCATGTGGGACCCTCGCCGGCGGTCGGGGATTGAACTGGCACTGCAGAGGCTGCGGGCAGCTTCTCAGTCTAGCGCTCAACCGCTGTGCCACCAGGGGAGGCCCTGTCACTTTTTTTTTAAAGATTTATTTTATTATTTATGCATACAAGAGCTGGGGTACAGGACAGAGGTGCGTGTGTGTGGGGGGGGGCGGGGGGGAACAGGATTCACCAGAGACAAAGTAGGGAACTGAACAGTCAGACTGACCGAAATACACTGCTGAGGGGAGCAGTGGGCGAGACATGAGAGGTCTGCTGCGCCATGTGGGTTGCTCTGTGGCCGGCCGGGGGATTGAATTCGTGCTGCAGAGGCTACGGACAGCTTCATAGGTTGCATCTTAACCCCTTGCGTCACCAGGGAGGCCCTCTGTCACTTTTTTGTGAGGTCCTAGAGACAGGATTCCTCAGGTTTGTAGGAGCAAATACCAGGAAAAAAATATGATATTCAATATATTTATTGAACATAATATGTAAATTGTTCAAATAAAGAGAGCACAATCAGGCCTCCCCGGTGGCGCAGTGGGTTGAGCATGGCGCTATGAAGCTATGCAGCGTGGGTTGGATTCCCAGCTGGCCAGGGAAATCCCACATGATGTGGCAGACCTCTTCTATCGTGCCTACTGCTCCCCTCAGCAGTGCTTTCAGTCATCTGCCTGTTCTACTCCCTGCTCTGTCTCTGGTGAATCCTCTCACCCTCTCGTGCCTTTGACCTGTTCCCCAGCTATTGTATAAATAAAACATAAATCTCTAAAAAAGAAAGCACAATCATACATTTATATAAATTACAATTGCACATGAATAAGAAAATACTTAATAAGCTTTAAATAAAAGAAAGTTTATTTTTCTCACATTGGAAATCTGGATGTATTTGTTGTTCAATGAATCTATCAGGGATTCAGGCTTCTTCTGTCTTTTAATTCTAGTTGGTCAAATTGTTGCTGCTGTTGCTCCAGCAGTTTCATCACAGTTCCAGGCAGGAAGAAGGGGGGGAGAACAAGCAACAAGAGTGACATCTGTGGTGGTGGATGGGTGATTTGTGATGAGTGCACTAAGATCGCAATACCTAATAGGGGTATCCAAATGTTACTTCAATTAAAAAAAAATAGTGGCCCCTGTCCTTTATATAGGAAGGCAAATCTTTCCACAAACCACAAGACAACCTCTTCTTTCTCATTGTCCATACTGAGTTATGTAGCTACTTTCACAGGCAAGGGATGCTGAGAAATCAAGTATATAAGTTTATCAGTCTTTTTTAAAAAATATTTATTTATTATTTATGCATACAAGAACTGGGGCACAGGCCAGAGGTGCAGAAGGTGAGAGGATTTACCAGAGACATAGTGGGGTACAGAACAGATTTACTGAAATACACTGCTGAGGGGAGCAGCGGGTGAGTCAGGAGAGGTCTGCTGCACCAAGTGGGTAGCTCCCTGGCTGGCTGGGGATTGAACTTGTGCTGCAGTGGCTGCAGATAGCTTCATAGGTTGTGTCTTAACCCCTTGCGCCACCAGGGAGGCCTGGTTTACCAGTCTTTTTAAGGGATTATAAACAGGTGTTAACTAGCAAGCTCACTACCTGCTATAATGAAATATAGGATTAGCTACAAAAATATACTATTCTCCTGTTGTTCCAAACACAAGAAAAATTGATTACTGAAGGGGAAACTGAGAAAATTAGTAAATGGTGTCTTATCTCAGAAAAAAATTTAAAAAATAAGAGGGGAGGAGCTAAAACTATTTCTGTTCTCAGATTAGAATTGGAGATATCAGTGTGAATTTATGTTTAATTATACACACATACACATATATACACAGAAATAGTTATGGAGATGTCTACACATGGCTAGTATACACACTTACATTTCCTAGATCCATTCTGCTGAGTCTAGAAGCAGTGATATCCCAGTATCAATGAGCACACCTGAGCCCAGATTTTGCTTTCTAAATCATTCTCCAGTAAAAAGAATCAAGGGGTCATTGAATAAATGATTGATTCAAGGGTCAGGGCAAGGAAAAAAGATGGGTTTCCAGCATGTTTTAGTGACAAAAAGAAAAGATGGCTCAAAAGACTAATGGGGGCATGTCAAAGGGACACAGGAGCCAGCGGAAAGAGCTACCAATGACAGAAGCTGGGACAATTTGAACCATAAAATAAATAGCACAGTATTGGATTAAAATCCAAAGCATGACATAAACAATCATGAATCTATGTGGACACAAATGATTGCATAAAGGGAGAAGAGACAAATACTACTGACAGAAGAACTCCAAGTAATACATGTAGACATTTTCCCTCAAGGTGTGGAGCATAATTGCTCTACCTTGAGTGTGAGCTGTAGTAAGTCACTTGCCTTCAAAGATAGTGTGAAAAGAGAAGAATTCAAGGTTTCAGTTGAGAGACTTGGCCGACACTACCCTAACCAAGTGATCAGGGTTAACTCACCAGCAATGTCATGTTGATAACAGGACTACCCCTAACATCTGTGCCAATACAGCGGGCATAGGCACAGGAGGTTCAGGTCAAAGGTCACAGAAGATTGTAAACAGAGATTTCCAGTCTCATA
Organism: Talpa europaea; assembly: GCF_964194135.1. Classification (NCBI taxonomy): domain Eukaryota; kingdom Metazoa; phylum Chordata; class Mammalia; order Eulipotyphla; family Talpidae; genus Talpa; species Talpa europaea. The sequence continues at coordinate 74,176,169 of NC_140077.1, forward strand.
AGCATCTAATTAAAATCCAAAGATCTTCCTGGGAGAAATATATTGATAACACGTGTATAATTTTTTTTAAAGATTTATTTATTTATGCACACAAGAGCTGGAATACAGGCCAGAGATGCGGGTGGTGAGAGGATTCACCAGAGAGAGAGTGGAGAACAGAACAGGCAGATTAACCATAAAGTACACTGCTGAAGGGAGCAGCGGGCAAGACAGGAGAGGTCTGCTTTGCCATGTGGGTTGCTCCCTGGCCGGCCGGGGATCGAACTTGTGCTGCAGAGTCTGTGGATTGCTTCATAGTACAGGGCTTAACCCCTTGCACCAGCAGGGAGGCCCGATGTACAATTTTTAAACACACTATAACCTTCTTTGCCTTTTTGATGGGGCTTTTATTATAAATTTAACAGAATAAGTCCTCACTAAACGTTGTGAATAGGTGCTTGAAAACTGAATTTAAGTGAAATGACATTTAAGAAACCAATTTTACCTTAGGTCAATTGATAAAAATAAGAGATAAGGTATCTTTACCTTATCTTCTTGAGAAAGGTAAACTTACTGATTGTTTCAATAGTTTAAAAAAGAAAGCATAATAAAATTCAGCAACATACTCATTAAGAGCAAAGATATATCCTACCAGCATTAACCACATTGTAAAGACTGAGGGAAAACAGCCTCTCTGGTGGCCTAGGGAAAGTCTCAGCCCTATCGCCATGAAGACCTGAGTTCTATCCTTGATCAGGGAGCTGACCCACACGCCACAGCAGACCTCTCCTGTCTTGCCTGTTGCTCCCCTTAGCGGTGTAGCTCAGTAGATTCACCTGTTCTGCTCCCCACTCTGGTGAATCCTCTCACCCCCTGCACCTCTGGCCTACACCCCTGTTTTTCTCTACATAAATAAATCTTAAAAAAAAAAAAAGCTAGGTAGGCCTCCCTGGTGGCACAAGGGGTTAAGCACAGCACTATGAAGCAATCGGCAGCCTCTGCAGCACGAGTTCGATCCCTGGCCAGCCAGGGAGCTACCCAAATGGTGCAGCATGTGGGTAGCTCCCTAACTCGCCCACTGCTCCCCTGAACAGTGTATTTCAATCAATCTGCCTGTTCTGTTTCTGACTCTGTCCGTGGTGAATCCTCTCACCACCACCACCACCCCACCCTGCCCCCGCTCCTCTGGCCTGTACCCAGGCTCTTGTATGCATAAATAAATCAATCAAAAAAAAAAAAAAAAAAAAAAGCAAGGAGCATTGCCAACCAGGGTAGCTCAACCTGTGTCTTTTGTGTCATGCTTTCATTTAAGACTTGATCAGAAACTGCCCACATGGTTGATTTTTAGTTTTCAGTCCTTCTCAAGGTCAAGTTAATGCCTTTAGTCATCAGTTCCTCTTGGAGGTAGTAAATGATATATAGGGCTCAAAGTTTGTACCATAATCATACTGTTATACTATTCAGTTATCAGAGCTCCCCAGCAAACAAGAACACCCCTATTAGGCAGGATGTTTCTGTAAGTCAGAGCCTAGAGATCATCTTCCAATATCAAAGGACAAAGGCTAGACATCTCTTTGAGTAAGATTCTTTACCATATATCCCTATAATAAGGAAATGTGCTTCAAATCATGAGCCAATATTCTATTTATTGGAATGAAAGCTAGAGATACTCTCTTCAAGATCAGAAAAACAAACATGTATGATCTATGTAAAAATTATTACTATGTCTTTGAAAGTTCTAGCCCAAGATTAAGAATTTGAAGAACTGATGTTTGTTTCTGGTAATGTTAGCCTAAGTATTTGGATCAGCCCACATCATCCATGGTGGTCAGATTAAGCAAATAAAAATACCAGATGCATGGTTAAATTTGAGTTTCAGACATATTAATACTGAAAAAATGATTTACCTAAAACCCAAATTAAACTCATGCCCTATATTTTATTTGGCCACCCCAAGTCCTCCCACTAAAAACTGAAAGTGCAGGAGATACACAAAGACAGACGTGTTAATATACACCTTCTTAAAGGCAGGTGTGGTGAGGATGTGTGGTGATTTTGTATTGTGTCAAGGAATTAGTAATTTATTAACATATTAGAAATAAAACGTTATATACTCATGAGAGGCAAAGAATTTTCTCATATAGACATGCAGACCTACAGAGAGCTTCCTGCTTTACTATCAGAATTGCAGCTAGGGATTCAAGTTATCACAGAACACAAAATCTAACCAGTTCTGATCTCAAAAGGAAATTCTCTTTTTCAGTTTTCTTAATGATTTGAACTAAGTAGGAACACGCACAAATAAAGAAAAAAGAGTAACAAACCATACTGTGTCATGTATTAGTTAACAGAATAAACCCCCATCATGATGATATTGCTAACCAAATGGTCAGGCCATAAAATCAGATCCCTAGCTGTTATTTCACCAGTTGAGATTAGTTTATGAACTAGTACAAATCAGAAGTATAACTAAGCTTGGCCGAGAACCAAAAATAAAGTAAAAACTCAAGATCAGGAATAAAGACAGGGATCGAGAACAAAGTTATATTTCCAGCAGGATTCACTTCCCCTACCCTTACCCCAACCCCAAAGAAAGTGCATGCACGTGGTGTACTTCTGGCACTCTAATTGGCTTTGGTAGACGTGTCCACTTGGGCATCTCAGTGGAGTCATACAAAGTAAAATATTCAAAAAGTTAGCAATGTATTTTACAAATAATAGAATGAAGCTATGTTAAAAAAATAATTCACTAATTATGACCCACAAAGATGGTAAAGCTCATTCCAAGTGATTAGATAAAATAATTGATACATTATTTTTAAATTTTTGTTCACAGATTAAAAAAATTGTTTATGCTTACAAGAACTGGGGTACATGCCAGAGGTATGGGGGATGAGAGGATTCACCAGAGACAGAGTGGGGAACAGAAAAGGCAGGCTGACTGAAATACACTGCTGAGGGGAGCAGCGGGTGAGACAGGAGAGGTCTGCTGTGCCTGTAGGTCAGCTCCCTGGCCAGTTGGTGGTCAAACTCATGCCGCAGTGGCTGGCGATAGCTTGATAGTGCTAAGACTCTAACCCTTGTGCTACAGGGAGGCCCAATGCATTATTATTTTTTTTAATGCTAGATTAATATTGCTAGGTTAGATACAAAACTGGTAAAGGAGTTTCAGGATAATAAAACTACAACCTTTGGGTTATCTTTTCTAGTGGACAGAAAGCTAAAAGCTAACACGTAATGTCACAGTCTGGGCTCTACAGATGGGAAACGGAAAAGCAAACACAGGCACAGCCTTGTGAAGTCAGTAACCCTTGGATGGTCTTGCTAAATAATGCTCCAGGAAGACATTGAAAAGATAGGCTGTACGTCTTTTGCTTACTTCCAACTTTCATTTTTTCCCCTCTTCCTTTAGATGAGTTCAGCTGAAAAAAAGGAAAACTGAAACTGCAGAATACTCTCACCACATTGATACTCTCCTGATACTCTCCCCTAAACTCTAGTTGCCTTGACCTCACAGGAACCCAGCTCCATCTCCTTTAATGCAGGGAGTTATCTGGACGGTAGGGAGCACCCCCTCCCTGCATCCTGGCAACTGTTTTCTGTTGAAACAGCTGTAGGGCTTTATTTGTTTCCCAATAATCAGGTGCCTGAAGTTCAATGTCTTGAAAGCCATTGCTTTATATTTGGTCTGATTACAGGCAGGAGGGCAAATCCATTTCTTTACGCCATCTTGGCTTTCCACTTCTTTCCTCTGCCTCACTGCAGTAGCTAGAACATTCAGGACAATATTGAACAAGTGAGACTAGATCTCAATGCCTGCTTCCTGGTCATAGAATGCATTCAATTTTAACATTAAATGATGTTTAATGTAAGTTTTAAAAAAAGCCTATCCCTACTTAAATTTGCTGATTTTACCAAGAATGGATGTTGTATTTTGTCAATGTTTTTGTGCAAGTATAGAGATCATATTTTTCATAGGCAATTAATAGAGAATTCTACAAATTGGCTTCCTGGAATAAGGGAATGTACTTTCCTCTTTGATTTTCTGATTAACTTTGTGAGGAATTGGATTTTTTTTTTCTTCCTTTAAATGTTTGACAGAATTCACTATTCAAGAATCTGGGTCTGGAGTTTTCTTTATGCTATTTGTAACTAAAAATCTAAATTGTTTAACCATTGTTACCTATTTCTTCTTGAGATTTGGTAGGTTTGTCTGTCAAAATTTTTGTTCATTTCATTTAAATTGTAAAATTTATTATTTATTCTTACTGTCTTTTAATTAGTAATATCCCTATTTGTCATTTCTGATATTCATAATTTTGCCATGTCTTTTTTATTCCTGTCCAGTCTAGCTAGACATCAACAACTAGGTTTTGGTTTCATTGAGTTTATTACTTTTCTGTTTTCTATTTCATTGATTTCCGCTTTCATTTTTATTACTTTTTTTCTCCTTACTCCGGATTTCATTTATTCTTTACTTTCTAGTTTCTTAAGGTAGTACAGGCTATTGATTTTAGAAATTTCTTTTCAAATACTGGTATTTACACTATAAATATTTATCTAAGTTCTGCCTTAATTGTATACATACATATCCAACATACAAAACTCCCAGATTTGATATGTTGTATTTTCAGTTTTTGTTCATTTTAGAATAGGTCCCAATTTCCCTTTAACTTCTGCTGATTCATTTGCTATAAAAAAGCATGTTCAGTTCCAAAATATTTGCGGATTTCGCAGACTTTTGTTATCAATTTCTAATTGAATTTTGAGGTTAAAGAACATACTTTGTGTTGTAATCCTTTTAAATGTATTGCTATTTGTCTTACTCCAAATATGACCTATCTCATGAAACAAAACACTTTTTCTGTTGCAGAGTACTGTGTCAATTGTATTAAACTGGTTGCTAGTGTAGTTCAAGTTTTCATGTTCTTATTAATTTCCTACATGTTTTACAGTTATTGAGAGATGTTGAGATCTCTGATTACAATTGTGAAAATTTTGTTTCTCCTCAGTTGTTGTTCCATGTATTTTAAAGCCCTGTTGGTGGGCACATAAACATGTAGGATTGTTATTGCCTCTTACTGAACTGATTCTCTGATCTTTGTATTTATTTATTTATGCATACAAGAGCTGGGGTGCAGGCCAGAGGTGGGGGATGAGAGGATTCACCAGAGACAGAGTGGGGAACAGAACAGGCAGATTGACTGAAATACACTGCTGAGGGGAGCAGTGGGAGAGACAGGAGAGGTCTGCTGCACCATGAGGGTCACCTTCCTGGCCAGGGATCGTTGCAGTGGCTGCAGATAGCTTCATAGTGCTGACACTCAACCCCTTGCACCACCAGGGAGGACCCTCTTCTGATGTTTTTAAATGGTATCTTCTCCCTGTGTCCTGAAATCTACTCCAATGATACTTGTATAGATTCTCCAGCTTTCATTTTATTAGAGATAGGTCATCTGTTTTTTTTTTTTTTTTTGAGATTTATTTATTTATACATACAAGAACTGGGGTGTAAGCCAGAGGTGCAGGAAGTGAGAGGACTCACCAGAGAATGGGGACCAAAACAGGCAGATCTACTGAACTACACTGCTGACGGGAGCAGCGGGCGAGACAGGAGAGGTCTGCTGTGCCATAGGGGTTGCTCCCTGGCCAGCACGGGATTGAACTAGTGCTGCAGAGGCTGTGGATTGCTTCGTAGTGCAGTGCTTAATCCCTTGCGCCACCAGGGAGGCCTTGATATGATGGATTTAAATGCAATGCCTTGTCTTTGGTTGCTCCTAGATCTTCTATGTTCCCCCTTTTCCTTTGTATTGTCTTCTTCTATGCTGAGAATTGAGTCCATTATATATATCCTTTGTCGGTTTGTCAGTTTTGTAATTTTTTGTATCTGCTTTAGGATTCATCGTATACACCAATCTTTAAACTATTACACTCTATATTCAAGTTAAGTAAGACTCTCTTTTCCCCTTCTGAAGGGAATTTTGTCACACATTTTTACTGCTACATATTTAAAGCTCTTGATTAATTTTATTAAGCTTTAATTATCTTAACAAAATCTTACTCCTATTCCTGTGTATAGATCCAGGTTCTCACTCAGTATCTATTCTCTTATGCCTGAATGATTTCTTTTAACAGTTGTATAATGAATGTACTGGTGATGAATTTTTTGAACTTTTGTATATTTGAAGCAGTGTACTTCACTTGTTTTTTGGAAGATATTTTTGTTGTTATTGGAGATTTATTTCTCACTACTGTCTCCACACTTGCATTGTATCTGATGACAAATATGCTGTCATTCTTATTTTTTGTGCTTTAATATGTACTTTCTTTTCCCCTGGCTTTAATATTTTCACTTAATCTCTGATTTGAGAGTATTGAGTGTTCAACTTTGATCTAGTTTCATTTCATGTTTGTTGTGTTTGGCCTTCAACTGAGATTCTTGGATCTATGGGCTTAGCGTTGTGATCAAATCTAGAAAGACTAAGCCATTATACCCTCAAACATTTTTTCTGTCTTCCTTTCTTGGCTCCTTGGGGACCTACAGCACACATACAGACCATTTGAAATTGTCGCTCAGTGCCAGTTTGCTCAAGTGCTGTTCAAGCTTTAGTCTTTTTCTTTTTGTGTTTCATTTTGGATAGTTTCTATGCTATCTTCAAGTTTATTAGTCTCCTACTTTTGAATTCTAAATCTGCTGTTCATTCTATCTATTGTGTTCTTTATCTCAGGCAGTGAAAGTCACATCTCTAGAAACTTGATTTGGATCTTTTTGTTTTTTTAATCTTTCGATGTTAAAGCATTTTCCACTTCTTTGAATATAGGCTAAGTGAAATAGTCACCAAAAAGACAAATACTTGTATGATACCAACTATATGGGTATCAAATCAGAGTAGTCAAAATCAGAGATACAAAGTAGAATTATGATTGTCAGGGGTTTGAGAAAAAAAGAGTTTGGGGATTATTCTTTAATAGGTATAGTTTTATTTTTTATTTTCTTAAAGATTTATTTACTTATACATATAAGAACTGGGGTACAGGCTAGAGGTGAGGGGGGTGAGAGGATTCACCAGAGACATGGTGAGGAGCAGGACAGGTGTATCTACTAAAATACACTGCTGATGGGGGCCTCCCCAGTGGCACAGTGGTTGAGTGCTGGGCTGCGAAGCTGCCTGCAACCTCTGCAGTGCTGGTTTGATCCCCAGCCGCCGCGTGAGGGTCCCACATGGTGCGCAGACCTCTCCTGCCGCCCGCTGCTCCCCTTAGCAGTGTACTTCATCATTCTGCCTGCTCTGCTCTCCGCTCTTACTCTGGTGAATTCTCTCACCCTCCTGCGCTTCTGACTGTACCCAGTGCTTGTATAAATAAATAAAAATAAATCTTTAAAAAAATAAATAAATAAAATTCACTGCCGAGGGCAGTAGTGGGCAAGTCAGGAGAGGTCTGCTGCACAACATGGGTTAGCTCTCTGGCTGGGGATAGAACTCATGCCACAGTGGCTGGCGATAGCTTGATAGTGCTGTGACTTAACCCCTGTGCCACCAGGGAGGCCCAATAAGTATAATTTTAGCTTTACAAGATGAAAAGAGTTAGATAGAGATAGACGGTGATAACGTTTGCACATTATGAATGCATTTACTTAATGCATTACTTAATGCTCCCCTCAGCAATGTATTTCAGTCCGTCTGCTTGTTTTGCTCCCCACTCTGATGAATCCTCTCACCCTCCATACATCGCGGCCTGTATCCCAGTTCTTGTATGCATAAATAAATAAATCTTTAAAAAAAAAAAAAAGGTAGGGGAGCCTCAAGTATTAATCTCTGGAAAAAGGATTAGAGATCCACAACCACATTCTTGAAATTTTCCTTGCAAAAATCCTGTCTCTAACAAGTCCGTACAATCAACTTGATGTACCTTTTTTGAAGACAAAGTTATAAGGTAACTCCCCTGAGCCTGAGTATAACTATGTTCCAATTTTCCTTACCTTTCTTATATACTTTTATAACAAAGGGTAAGAAATGTTAAAATACTGAGTACATTCTGGGACACTCTTGGAAACATACCATATGAGGCATGAAGATGTTCACTGTGGCATAATTTATAATAGCAAAAAAGCTGAAACTATGGACATGTTTTATAAATTATGATTTGCCAACTCAATGGAATATCATGTGCAACGCCTAAAGGATGGCAAAAAAAACTATTAGAACAAATTTAATTAAAGGTGAGATTTTTTTAAGTCCCTGAAAGTCATAATAAAATTGTCTTAACAATGAACTCTGGAATACTCTATAGAGTTGAAATAAGGTAAAAAGATTATAGTAGAGTACTTTTTCTTCCCTTTAGCTGTCTGGAAGAAGTTAACAATAAAAGGAAATGCCCTTATTGATCGTCACCTACAGCTTTTCCTGCAGCTAATTCCATGACACTGAACCCTAGACACTTTTAAAGCCTCCTATACAGAAATGAAATAATTCCTCAAATTTGTTCTAAGAGGTGGTGGGAAGATTATGTATGAAAAAAGCCTAAGTAGTAGCCATGAAAAGATCCATTTGGCATAAAAAACAAAAACAAAACAAACAAAACACAAAATTCACACTTCTTTGAAAAGAACAACCTGAAAAAATTTTTTCAATCCAAAAGTCTATGTTAAATGTTAAAAAGTTCGTAAGACAAAGAAGATGGGACTTTCCAACTGGGTATTCAGCTACACAATTAGAATCTTAATAAACTATTTAAATTTGTTTTATGGGATTTATATCTAAAAATATAAGAAAAAGAGCAAAATCAGGTCAAAGAATTAAGAGGTAAAATCTTCTTTTACCATACATGAAACAGTGAAATAGTACTGAAGATAACTATAATAAATTGGATATATATTGTAATCCCAAGGAAATAATGCTTTTTTTGTTTTTTTTTTTTGTTGTTGTTGTTGTTGTTTTTAAAGATTTATTTTATTTATACAAGAGCTGGGGTACAGGCCAGAGTCGTGTGAGGGTGAGAGGATTCACCGGAGACAGAGTGGCGAACAGAACAGGCAGACGGACCACAAGCACTGCTGAGAGGAGCAGTGGGCGAGGCAGAAGAGGTCTGCTGCGCCATGTGGGATTCTCCCTGGCCGGCTGGGAATTGAACAAGTGCTGCAGAGGCTGCGGACAGCTTCACAAGTGCTATGCTCAACCCGCTGCACCACTGGGGAGGCCCCCAAGGAAACAATGTGGGAAAAAAAAAATTTTGATGAGGGAGAGCTAATAAACCAATAGGAGAAATAAAATGGGATCATAAAAATAATCCAAAAGATAGAAAAATGAAAAAAAAAGAGGAAATGGGACAAACAAAATATAAAATGAGGTCAAGAACTATGAAATATAAGAAATTTTCTTTCTTGCAAGCTAACGAGTTGGACTGCCAGTTTCATGGCTGTTGGAAGAAGACATGAAAATCTGGATCAGGGAATGCAGTTTATCGCTCACTTCAATGGCAGCATCCAGAGTATCAGCATCTTTGCACCAGATCCCTAATATCAATTCCCTGAGTAAAGAAATGAGACCCACAGTATACAGCCACATGCAATGGGCTGTATTATAGCAGAAAAACCCTGAATTTGAGTAACTACAGCTTAAAGAAAGATATTATATGTTTTCCAACGATGGTTGCTAAGTAAACATCCCGACAGTCCTAAACAAAGTGCAGTTAGTACTTTGCAAGACTGACAGAAATATAAGAGATTTATGAACTGTATCCTGGCAGATTATGGTTTTATACCAATCATATCAATAATTAAAGGTAAATGACTTAAATACCCCACCACCACTAAAAAGGGGCAGAGATTGTCAGACTAGACCCAAATCTACTATTACCCCACTTTGTTCAGCAATTGAGAGAATGAGTAAACCAGGTATTAATGACATAGGAGACCTAAACAAAACTATTAACCAGTTTGACCTACCTGACATTTATAGAATATTTTCCCCAATGACAGAACACATTCTTTTAAAATGCATATAGAATATAGAATAGTCTATATACTACGGTATAGTACCAACAAGCTTAAAAAATTAAAAATAACTGAAACTGTATCTAGTATATTATCTGAGTTCATTGAATTCAGCTATATAAAAATGGATTAATATACCATGACCAAGTGTTTATCTCAGAAATGCAAGATTAGCTCAACACTGAAAATCAGTGATTTACTTCATCAGACAAAAATAGGAAAACTCTAGGATCATCTCAAGATTCAGGAAAAGACTAGGAAAACTCAATATACTTCCATTTCAAAAAGTCTAAGCAAGTAAAGGGTATTTAATCTGATAAAGGGATATATGCAAATGAAAATGAAATACTGTTACATATCAGAATTAATTTGGTATTACACAATACCAAATCTAACAATATCAATGTGAATTCTAACAATACCAAATGCAGAGCAACTGGAACTCTCATTCACTGCTAACAGAACTATAAAATCAATTTCCAAATAGTCTGATAGACTCTTCTAAGGTTAAAAATACACTTGTCATTTGACCTAAGTAATCCCACTCATAGATATTTATCCAGAAAGTTAAAACATGTCTGCAACTAAGGTTTGCACATGAATTTTACAGAAGTTTATGCATAATTGCCAAAACCTGGAAACTCAAGTGTCTATTAACTAGTTAATGTATAAACAAATTTTTTACATCCGTACAATGGAGTATTGCTCAGCAATAAAAGGGAACAAACTACTGATACACAAATTATGAATCTCAAGAGTATTACATGAAGGAAGCCAGACACAAGAGGCTACATAGATTTCAGTTGCATGACATTCTGAAGAGACAAAACTCTTAAGTTCAGAAAACAGACTTGAGGTTGTAAGGCAAAGGAGTAGATAAGGTAAATTTACTACAAAACGGCCTGAGGCACAATTTTGAATTTTAGACTATGGTAACACTACACATCTATATATTTGCCAACTATCAAAATATACAAATACAAATTCTATCTCAATGAACTTGATTTTTAAAAAATTCCAAAAATTATGTTTTGTTCTGTATGGGATGAATTTATATTTTCCCTACATACATTCCTAGGAAATGATCTATAACTACAAAAATACTTGCGTATACCTGACATTGCTAAGGTGCTTTCTTATGTATTATCTCATGAAATTAATCCAACAACCCTATGAAACTAAGATTCACATATTTGGGTTAACTTCAAAGTTGAGATTTAGGGTCTCCCTGGTGGCGCAAGGGGTTAGGATGCAACCGATGAAGCTATCCACAGCCACTGCAGCACAAGTTTGATCCCCGGCCAGGGAGCTACCCACATGGCGCAGCAGACCTCTCCTGCCTCGTGCGCTGCTCCCCTCAGCAGTGTATTTCAGTCAATCTGCCTATTCTGTTCCCCACTCTGTCTCTGGTGAATCCTCTCACCCTCCCGCACATCTGGCCTGTACCTCAGTTCTTGAATAAATAAAAAATAAATCTTAAAAAATAAACAAAAAACTAAGTTGGGATTTAAATCCAGGTACACTGGACTTCAGGGTAATCTTTCCCTCAACATCTCACCACTTCGCCATATCTTTGATGGACTAGATTATATATGATTTACTCTATCTAGTACATATCAACATCCAATAAAAATTGACATTGGTGAAAAATAATACCCTACAAAACTTATTATTTTAAGGCATAGAATCTTAAAGTGACTGTTTTCCTGGATAAAATACTCTCTTACCCTATTCCTCTTCTACTGTCCAATCCTCTGTCTTGTAACACGGCAGTACATCAGGAAGAGCATTCATTTGTTTATTCTCCCGTTTCCCACTGCAATTTCCCAGCCCAGCAAAACATCTCTAATTCAGAAGGCTCTGGGGACGAGGTTAATCTGCTAATACTCCAGAGACAGCAGTTTCTATGGACATGGAATGATGGATGATGGTCATCTTTCTCAGGAATTATTTTCTTAACAAGGGAAGGAAACAAAATTTACTGCTTTATTGAATAAAATCAGTCACAACTACTTATTTCTATTCTACCATATTGTCCAAAGTTATCACTTCAGTTGCCAACTTTCTCAACTATGACATTTAACAATTTTTCTAAGCAAATGATCCACTGTCAGAACAGTGTTGTGACACTGTTCTCAGTTACAATGCTTTTGTTGTGACAAAACCCAACCCGGAAATTTATTCTCTCACATAACAAGTTTGGTGGCAGGGAAGTTCCTGAGCTGATTAATTCAGTGGCTCAAAAGTCATTGAACACCAAGTTTTTTCCGTTTTTCCACTCTGGTATCCTTAGGATGTTGGCAGTGATTATTTCATACCAGCTTCAAGTAAGTAAATCTCATTAAAACAACTGTCTGATGATTGGCTGGTGTGAGGAAAACAATTTCCCCCATGCACTTTCGAAGGCAGTTTAGAGGAGTCTACAGAATTTTTTTCCCTACCCCACCCTATCTACAGAATTTTTAAAACTATGCATATCCTTTAATCTAGCAATTCCACTTCTAAGAATTCACCTCAGAAAAACATGTAAGTGGGCAAAAGTAGGTATAAAAGATGTTCATTACAAAACTTTTTTTTAACAGCAAAACAGCTGGTAATAAAATATCCATCAACAGAGGAATTTTTTTTTTTTTAAAGATTTATTTATTTATTTATATAAACATTGGACACAGTCAGAAGCGTGGGAGGGTGAGAGAATTCTCCAGAGCCAGAGCAGGGAACAGAACAGAAAGACCGATGAAATACACTGCTGAGGGGAGCAGCAGGAGCGGCAGGAGAGGCCTGCGCGCCATGTGGGACCCTCGCTGGTGGCCGGGGATCGAACCAGCCGCCCAGCACTCAACCACTGCGCCACCAGAGGAGACCCGGAATGTTTTCTTAAATTGAGAGATTAATACAATGAAGTACATAATAGCTACTTAACACATAAATATGCCAAAGTTTTGCTGATATGAGCAAGTTGAAGAGCATGCAGAAATACAGGGGCCTCCTTGGTGGCGCAGGGGTTGAAGTTTCAGTGCTATCAAGTTATCTAGGCAGCCATTGCAGCATGAGTTCAATACTTGGCCAGGCAGCTGACCCACATGGCGCAGCAGACCTCTCCTGTCTTGCCCGCTGCTTCCCTCAGCAGTGTATTTCAGTAGATCCACCTGTTCTGCTCCCAGCTCTGTCTCTGGTGAACCCTCTGCCCCCAGCCCTTATACCTCTGGCCTAGACCTCAGTTCTTGTATGCATAAATAAATAAAATAAATCTTGAAAAAAAAATAAGTAAAAATACTTTCAACACCAAAAGCATAGGCAACAAAGAGGTAAAGAGATAAATTGGATTATATCAAAATTTAAACTTAAAACTTTAGTGCATCAAAAATCAAAATCTATAATAGAGTGAAAAGGTAACCCACCAAATGGGAGAAAATATCTACAAATCAAATTCTAATAAGAGGTTAAAATCTAGAGTATGTAAAGAACTACAACTCAACAATCAACCTGCTTAACAACTGACACCATCAGGATGGGTGCTGGCAAAAAAAACAGAAAATAAGTCTTGAGGATGTGGAGAAGTTGGAATTCAAAATGGTGTAGCTGCTGTCAAGTTTCAAAGAAATTTCTGGATGTGTAGTCAAAAGAATTGAAAGCAGAATCTTGAAGATTCTAGAGCATCACTATTCACAACAGCCAAAAGGCTGGAGCAACCCAAGTGTCCATCAATAGCTGAATGTATACAGAAAATGTGGTCTATACATACAATGGAGTATTCAGTCATTAAAAAGGACATTTACACATTCTATAGTGGTTTGAATCATCAGGACATATATGCTAAATGAAGTTAGCCAGTTGCAAAGATATTTATGAGGATTTGTCTATATGCATATCTAGAGTCATGAAATTCACAGAAACATAAAGGAGGATGGTAGCTGCCAGAGGGTGGATGGAGGAAAGAGAAAATTATTATTTAATAGATAGTGATTTTATCATAAATTTTCAAAATTACTTTTAAAAAAAGAAAAAGGGCCTCCCAGGTGGCACTGCGGTTGAGCACTGGGTTGCGAAGCTGCCCGCAGCCTCTGCAGCGCCGGTTCGATCCCCAGCTGCTCCCTGGCCACTGGAGAAGGGTCCCACATGGCGCGCAGACCTCTCCTGCCGCCCACTGCTCCCCTCAGCAGTGTACTTCGGTCCTTCTGCCTGCTCTGCTCCCTGCTCTGGCGAATTCTCTCACCCTCCTGCGCTTCTGACTGTACCCAGTGCTTGTATAAATAAATAAATAAATCTTAAAAAAGAAAAGAAAAAAAGTCCAAATGAGAAAACAAGCCCAACTATACATGTTTGTCAAAAGCTTAAAAGGATAAGCACCTAACTATTATTATGGTTATTTGTGAAGAGTATTGGTGGGGGAAGGGAGGATTTTTGTGCTTTCCAGCTTTATAACTTTGCATGTTACATGACTTTTGTTTTCTGCTTTCTATCTTTGTTAACTGTTTGTATGTTGATTATCAACATGTACTAAGCTAATATCTTTCAATGAAAACTTTTAAAGTCCTGTTGGATATAATTTTTAAACTCTAGATACTAATCAAGTTCTCATGACGCCTTAATAAAAGCTTTACCAACATCTCATAAGCACACCATTCGCTCTAGAAGTCATTAAGGGAAAGCTCTATTATCCTGTTAACATAAGATGCTGCCAGCTGAGCATCCCCAGGAGCTGCCCATGGCAGTTCCTGACCAATACGCCTTAAGTCAAATTAGATAGAGATCTGGAAACTGTGACAGATAGGACAAGAGCTGGAGTCTGCAAACACAAAACCCTAGGGTTTTCCAATCATTCTTTTCCTTCTTTCTCCTTACTACTAGTAGAATATCAGGCCCACATCACACTTTTCTTTTAGAGCCTGATTCTCCTCCAACCCCACTCTCCCTTCAAGAGAGTTAGTGGGTGGTTAGCAAGACCCCCCCCCCCCAGAAACCAACAACCATTCCAGAAAAATAATTGCTCACATTCCAAGGGCTGCCTACAAGAGCAGCTTCCCAGCAGCATGTTTTAATAACCTTAATGAAGCAGAGAGCAACGCCTCCTGTAATACAAATTCTAGTTGGAAGAATTGACAGATTGTGGAAAAATAAAACTTAAAAAGCAAACACCACAGGCTCCTGGAGCACAGGAAAGCAAATGGACATTTCTAAATACAGCTTGATTGTAAGAGTTCACTCTACCTTATTTCTCACTATCATCATTTGCTGTCGGAAATAGAAACTCTCACGTGTTGATCCATTCAGAGTAAGCCACAGCAGGCACAGCTTTGCTTACACAGTGCAGCCAGGTAAGAAAGGCAGCAGAGGGAAGTGGAAAAGCAGCCAGCAGGTTTTCTTAGGGATTATACTGCTCCAGCTTTTATCCTTCTTCCCAGCTATTTTGGTGCCAAGAAAGCTGCAGGGAGGTCTTTGCTCTGCTCTGAAAAAGCTGAAATCTTTTCAGCAGAAAGGCTCAAGCAGCCTACAGGCTGCAACTCCCTCTGCTGCCCGGTATTTTCTTGACACGCCACAGCAGGCTCAGTGAATTTAACTCAATGTTAAAGGAGTTCAAGTGGCCCTTTATTGCAAAATGTGACCATGAAGGGAAAAGTTCAAGTAACAGAGGAACAGCAGGAACCCACATTTGAAGCTGAACTGGTTTCTACACTCACCTACAAATCTCCTCTGGCTCACGAAGGGTTTCTTTTACTCAGCTTGACCAGAAGTTCTATTTCTACTTCACAGGCACTTGAAAAGCAGGAAGTGGACTTTCGGTCCTTCCTCAGCCATCCTCAGTAATGCTACCTATCAGAGGAACTGAAGGCAACCTTACTCATCTTTTTTTTTTTTTAAAGATTTATTTATTTATTTATACAAGCACTGGGTACAGTCAGAAGCGCGGGAGGGTGAGAGAATTCACCACAGCCAGAGCGAGGAACAGAACAGGCAGACTGACAAAATACACTGCTAAGGAGAGCAGCAGGCACGGCAGGCGAGGTTTGTCCTGCCATGTGGGACCCTGGCCGGTGGCCGGGGATTGAATGGTGCTGCAGAGGCTGCAGGCAGCTTCGCACCTCAGGGCTCAACCACTGCGCCACCAGGGGAGGTCCAAACCTTATTCATCTTTCAGGATCCAGTTTAAACAACAACTTAGCATGCCATTTGTCAGTTTCACCAAATGTATTCAACTGTGCACTTAACAGCAGATGCCTAATTGTCATTTAACAGAATTATAATTCAATCTAACCTGAAAACTGGGTGAGGGGAGATTTGTCCAATGAAAAAATACGAGATTACTGGGAGGGTACCCTACATTTATTTTTTTTTTTTTTAAAGATTTATTGATTTATTTATTTATACAAGCACTGGGTACAGTCAGATGCGCGGGAGGGTGAGAGAATTCACCAGAGCCAGAGCGGGGAGCAGAGCAGGCAGAAGGACCGAAGTACACTGCTGAGGGGAGCAGCGGGCGGCAGGAGAGGTCTGCGCGCCATGCGGGACCCTCCTCCAGTGGCCGGGGAGCAGCCGGGGATCGAACCGGCGCTGCAGAGGCTGTGGGGGTACCCTACATTTAGAGACAGGTAGTAGCTCTCCTGCGCGCCCGTGACTATGCAGGTGTTTTTTCACAAAGCTTTTCCCTTTGCAAAGCAGCAGCAGCTCTCCTGTGACTATGCAGGTGCCTTTTTTTCTTTCTCCTTTTCCTAATAAACCTGTCCTTTTAAAATGTAAAAAACAAAATACAAAAAACAAGAAAGAAAGAAAAAAATGAGATAGGCAGTTCTCCAAGTAATATACTTATTCTCCCTAACAACTTACCAGTTCTGGGTAAGGGCATTTTCAGGTTACCAATCTCAGTCTTCCATTAACTCTCAGCTGAGCTTGTTTTTAAGGTACTTTCAAGGGACTTCATTCTTTGCCTGTATGCAATTACTTCTCTCACATTCTGATCCTGGTGGTAAAAGAGTCTCAAAGTCCTCAAGCACTGACTCTATGAGAGTGCTAAGCAAATACTGCAGTTATTATAATGGTTAGAGGGCCTCCCTGGTGGTGCAAAGTGTTAAGACGCAACCTATGAAGCTATCTGCAGTCATTGTAGCACAGAGTTCAATCCCTGGCCAGGGAGCTACCCACATGGTGAGGCAGACCTCTCCTGTCTCGCCCACTGTTCCCCTCAGCAGTGTATTTCAGTCAATCTGTCTTTTCTGTTCCCCACTCTGTCTCTGGTGAATCCTCTCACCACCCCCACCTCTGGCCTGTACCCCAGTTCATTTATGCATAAATAAACAAATCTCTAAAAATAAATAAACAAATAAAATGGTTAGAAACGCTAGTCTTCCAGCATCCAGAATCAGAACTGAAGACAAAGACTTGTATTAGTGCAACAACCTTTGTTTATTTTTGTGAACCTGCCCATTTTCAGCCACTTTCCTGTCAGGTAGAATTCTTACTTTCTGCCTTAAGAATCTATATGTCAACCTCCTAGAAAGCAACTGCCAACAACTCCCAACCTTCAGAAACCATAAACACTAACAGCTAGCAGTGCTGTTGTACAACGTTTCTACCACTGGATAGAAAGAAACAATGTCAATTTTTAAATAAAAACAATTCCACAGAATTTATTGCCATCTGGTAATAACATAAGGGTTATCCAAACAATAGGAACAAATGCTTCAGAACTATCGTCCCAATAAAGAACAGGTAAAAAAAGCTAACTGAATTATCTTCTCAACCATCCCTCACTTGATTGATCTTTTCTAGTTGGAGACACTTTGGAGCAGGGTAATGTTATCACCTTTCAGCATGATCCGACCTGCAATAAAAAATAATAAAAAAAAGGACTATTAATAGCCACCCAGACAATCGTGCAACCACTTTTTAGCCTCAGTATTTTGGATTGCTCTCAAGCAACATTTTGACAATGACTTCGCTTATGAAATCTGTGAATATTTTCACGTATCCACGTTCTGAAAGGTGTGCATATCAGAGCACTCGTACAATTTCAACCACCACCTAATGAAGGCAGATTATTTTATCAACACTACAATATCCAGACACTAAGTCAACTGAACAGTCTACCCCCCAAATTTCCCCATGCTCTGAGCTTCTGTAAAACTGAAAATGAGTTAGTCTTATGCCAAATTTAGTGACTGCAGCATGTAAACCCAACTCTTAGAGCTCTTATTAAAAACTTTGCCCTGATATAACAAACCTATGTTTCATCCAGAAATAAACAAAGCTGTTTGTTTTATCCAACATTTCCTAAACTTATGTGAAAAGAGGACACTTTTTTCCTGAGAAGTATCCATAATCTTTAGGACACCTGTAGTCAGTAAACACTCTGAGAGATGCTAATCAACCTCAAATGTGGTTAAATTCACCAGTCTCCTACAAGAGCAAGTTAAGCCTATTCTACAGGTGGACATTTCCATGGAAACTCAACACTTTGCAAGTAACTTACAAACATGTCGTAAGGCTAGCTTGTCCTTGTGGCAAGGTATGTTTAAATTTGAAATATTCCAATTTCCATCTAAAATGGCCTAAGCAGGAAAAAGCATAGTAAAATATTCTCTCACTTCTCAAAAATCTACTCTTACTTATCTACCAGACTCCTGCATCCTCAGAGTCAGGAAAAAAGAGATACCTGAAACCCACTGTAATAAAATGACTAGCGAGCCATGAACCAGGGTATTCAGTGTGGACGCTCAGCAAACTTCAAGTTAATTGGACAGTAACAGAAATAAATTTGTCTAGATAGGCTTTATATTTCTAAAGACTCTTTATCAACTGGGTTAAAAAATTATATCCACAGTTCAAATACTTTTGAGTTTCAACTAAATGCCAGGCAGTGCCTTACTGAGTTGAGCACTGAGCATATTAGAGAGCAAAAGACACGACTCGTGCATTTATGAAGAATCTGGTCTAGCGGACAGAGTTCTGCTACAGAGCACACCCTGTCCTCCCCCTCCCCACTCCAAGTAAAACCAAAACAACTCAGGGGGGGACTAACATTTGATCTGAGTCCTAAAGACACTTCAGGACTTATGGCAGGGCAATTCAAAGGGCTCAAAGAAAACAAATATGGCAAAAGTTCAGAAAATGGGAGTCTCCCTGGTGGCATGTGTTAAAGACAGAGCTATCACACTATTGCCAGCCACTGCAGCACGAGTTCAATCCCTGGCCGGCCATGGAGCTGACCCATATGGTGCAGCAGATCTCTCCTGTCTTGCCCACTGCTCCCCTCAGCAGTATATTTCAGTCAGTCTGCCTGCTCTGTTCCCCACTCTGTCTCTGGTGAATCCTCTCACCCCCCACACCTCTGACCTATACCTCAGTTCTTGTATGCATAAATAAATAAATCTTAAAAAAAAAAAGTTCAGAAAATGAGGCAGTGTGTTACAAAACAAGCAAAGGGAGATAAGAACGTATCATGAAGGAGCTGTGAATGCATTAAATATTTTCTTATCCTACAAGTAAAAGGACACCACTAATAAATCTTTAGTGATCTTGGTGTGAGCTGTCTGAATGGAGAGACAGTAGTAGAAATGGAGCGGACAAGGAGTAAGTGGTAGAGAATGATTTCAAAAGTATACTACTTTCCCGAATATTAACTACTCAAATGCAAACTAGGTTTAATCATGGACTGAGTCACAAGTCATTCAATTCTGCCAGTGAATAAAAATGTCACAATTCATTAAGGCCGTTGATATTCTTACCCAGTTGTTTTCTTGACTTTGTTTTAGAATGAATCTCTTCTGCATCATCTAATACGAGGTTCATATACTCATCAAAACCCTAGAAAAACAAACCAACTGACCGTCATCTTTAAATAAGATCACATTCAAACCATTTTAAATGAATATGCCTATCTGGATATTGAAATGATAACTAACTTCACTCATCTTTCAGTTGCAACACAGCCTCCTTGGTCTCTTTTTAAATAACAAAGAAAGTCTAATGCAACAAAGAAAGTCTAATGCACTCCAAATTCCTTCCGGAAGATTTTGGACATAAAAGATTTCAACAGCTATGCCAAAGAGTCACTCTCTTTATCTTTTAATAACCTGCTCAAAATAAAATGTGTGCATGTATGAATTAATTGCTACTACTCCCACACTTTCCGTGTTCCCCCACAAAACACTAACACTGCTAACTGCCACCATTTTAACTACTAAATAGGAAAGGGGGAGATTATTAATGGAAACTGAGTCCACATGATGCTTTCAGCCATATTTTATCTTCCTTTAAAACACTATTTAGGGTACTCAATGTGCCAAAGGTTAAGTAAGTTTAACCTCACCTTGCTGTATTCAGGACTAATCTTCCATTAATCCTCACCCCCTCCCACTTTATTTCTTTTGTCTCCTATTTCAAATAACACTGTTGTTTAAATAATTTTTGAAAGTTAATTTTCCCTCTATTTTTTATTGCTCAGTTTCTATTAAGGAGGACAATCAGATAAGGACAGCGGGCCTTGTAAAAGTCTTCCTGGGTTGGGTTTTAACTTTTTGTACATTGCTCTGGCTGGTCACTTTCTATGAAATAGTTTTCAGTGAACAAACTGCTGAGATAAAATATCGTGGGTACTCACAATGATACAGCCCTCTATCCGCATATTCACTTGCTCATAAAGCCACACCTGAATCCGAGATCGCTGAAATAATCATAAAAATAGAAAAATTAATAAGTTAACAAAATAGGGAAGTAGGGAAGTACAGTACTTAAAAAACTTTAGTATGTTAAAGTTAGGAGTTTTAACCATCTGACTCATATCCAAGAATTAGTAACCAAGATTAGTTACCTGTCAAACATTTTAATTTACTAAATTCTACACTAAGACTTTCCAAGTGAGTAATTTTCCTGCAATCTTGGATCTCAATCATAGTTCTTACTGCTTTTACTCTCAACACTTTCAGGGTCAAAAATGGTGATAGTATAGCACAAAATATTAATTACCGATGATCAAGAACTTTTTCCTTGTCTGTGAGGGAAATCCAGCTACAACAGAGTTCTTAGTTTTTCATGCCTTACACCTAACAACCCAAAGAGCAACCCTCCATTTTGATGATTAAAGATTACAAATGGCTTCAAGTTATTCTGTTATCTAATTCTGTTGTCACAAACCAGGAATTGTCTTTTCAGAGATCACTTAAACATACTGCCCTGGCAACGCAAAAATCTGAGTTGCTATAAACACCCTCAAGTAGGGCCTCCCCGGTGGCGCAGCAGTTGACCGCTGGGTTGCGAAGCTGCCAGCAGCCTCTGCAGCACCGGTTCGGTCCTGGGCCACGGGGTGAGGGTCCCACATGACTCTCAGACCTCTCCTGCCGCCCGCTGCTCCCCTCAGCAGTGTATTTCGTCAGTCTGTCTGTTCTGCTCCTGGCTCTGACTCTGGTGAATTCTCTCTCTCCCGCGCTTCTGACTGTACCCAGTGTTTATATAAATAATTAAATCTTTACCCCCCCCTCCAAAAAAAATTAAAAAAAAAAAAACACCCTCAAGTAAAGCCGACTGCCACTAAATTCTCTGATATAATCCCTCCCCTCTTTCTCTTTTAGTGTCTTCTCAATTTTTAAGTTTCCCTGCAGGTACTAAACACACCACCGTATACCAAGTTTTAAGCTGATTTGCTTTTCCTCCCATACTTGTGGGGCAAAGAGGTAAAGTTTCCAACATCGTGTTCATAAAGACAGTGCCCAACTAGCACTGTCATGTCTGCCAATAATGATTTTAATTAATTTTGGACAGGAAAATAATAACGGTACAATTCTTTGCAAGTTTGGAATTGGCATCGCTAGACACCATTTTATCAAATGAGAGCCCACCCTCTACCTCTTCCCCTGGAATGCTCCTCCAATCTCGCGTTTCATGTATTTTGAACTCTAGGACAGTGATCAGACAGGATAAAACAATAGCTCAGTAAATTTACCATTTGCTTAAGAAGCAATTACAAAGCAACAAACCACAAACAACTTACGTACATTTTGCAAGTATCTGAAGATGAGGTTCTGCATCGGTGGTTAAGGAAAAAATACACAGCATGCTCTGCTCCCTGAAACTGGTCAATCCCCTCCCCCCCATCTCACCGTGTTTCCTCAAACAAGATCTTGTGTCTACATAATGAAAAGTGTCCAACTAGGAGCTATGGGGTCCAACAGGCTTTGAAGGAACATTCCCCCACCCCCAAGCCCCAGTCTTGAGACCGAGAACTCTCTTCACTCAGTACCTAATTAAAGGTGTCTTCCCTCGCACACCCCCACCACCCTGCATTGCCCACCGCAGGGTCCGCCCGAGCCCACCTCCCACCCATCCCCGGCTCTTCAACTACCCGCGCTTTCTCCCCGGCTCGGTCGCCCCGGTGGCTCATGGGATGTGGCCCGCATTCCGCTCCCCCGGGCCTGTTCCCTGCTCCCTCCTTCCCGCGTTTCCGTCCCGAACCTCCTAGTCCTAGACATCCCGCGTAGGATACGATGGGCTGCACCATCACCTTCTGCACTTTCTGACCCTGGCCGCGGTACGCCATGGTGGAAGCTCACAAAGACCACACTAAGTCGCACGCTAACTCAGGGGCAACTTCCGGAATAATGAGCCGGAAGCGGAAGTACTTGCTAGCGCGATGACCTGGGTGGCTCCTGGGAAATGCCTCTCTAGCCACGATACTCTGTGCTCTGTAGCTTCCGGGGGCGGCAAACCGAGGAGACTCGTGTTGGGACGTGGGTCGGTCCTACGGCGCCGCCTGGAGGACAGGGGTGGAAGAAAGCTCTGAGGGTCTTTGGTGCCGTGAAGGCCGGGTGGGTGGTGGCGTCTTTGTCAGGTTGTGCACCTCTGCCTGAGATGGTTGGGTTAGTCCCATTTCTAAGGCCTAGTTTCCTAGAATTTGGGTTGGATGGCAACACTGTCCCAGAGAGGGCGGGGCAGCGAGAAACCCCATTTCAGGGCTTCTACGACGGGCACCCTCAGCCACGGGCAGTCTCAGTTCAAAAGCTGGGCCCTGGGCCGCCTATGAAGCTATCTGCAGCCTCTGCAGCACGAGCTCGATCCCCAGCGAGGGAGCTACCCACATGGCGCAGCAAGACCTCTCCTGTCTCGCCTGCTGCTCCCCTCAGCAGTGTACTTCAGTCAGTCTGCCTGTTCTGTTCCCCACTCTGTCTTTGGGGGATCCTCTCACCACACGCGCCCCTGGCTAGTGCCCCTGTTCTTGTATGCATGAATAAATAAATCTTAAAAAAAAAAGAAAAAGCTGGGCCCTGTTTCTGCATCGACAGCTTTGCAGGGAGCAACAGAGCACGGCTAATTAGCGCTGAGAGCCAATTGCAGGGCTCAGGGGTTGCTGTTCATGAAGTGGTAGTGTACGTGCACTTGAAGCCCTCAGTGTTCAAATTTAGCGTGTCCTGGGTAACAGCCGCTGGGATGGGAGGAGCTGGAGTTTGTTAGGTTATGTCATGGGCTTGTGATCTGGCAGAAGTTTCATTCCATTGGAATGTCTGTTTTATAGGTGAGAAAACTGAAACTCAGAGTTGAAGGGGTTAAGGGGACTTGGGGCAAGTGGCAGAATCATAACTTGCTGACCTGGGCTCTTATGTTTAATGAAGATATTAATGCTGATCTCATAGAGGTGTAGAGATCAAAGGATATGAAAGTGATTTTTAAACTATAAAGAGCTACAAAACACATGGAATAATTATTTTTGTGAAAAAAAAAAATTCCCCACCCTAAACCCAGTAGGTCTTATTGTGCACAGAGTAAACTGAAGATAGATTTGGTGAATTCAAAGATAGCATGCATAGAACATAATGGAATGTCTGTCCCAGCTCAGATGCACACATATTCAGCTACTGATTTTTGCATTCTCCTGTTTCTGAAGTAATGATTTTTAAACTTTTGGGGGAATCCCTGTTGCCAATCATTTGACTGCTAATACAAGTTATCAGGAGTGATTTTAATAATATTGCTTTTTTACATTTAAATCATAGATACATCTAGAATTTATCCTAGTATATCTTAGAACTGATACAGCTTGATAATTTCTAGATGGCTACTCTGTTTTCATTACTACAAAAAAAATTCATAGTTCCCAATTCAATCTGAAATGCCACATTTAAAATATGCCAAGTGTATATGTGAATGTATATAGTTTCTATTTTGCACAATTGATTTTTGTGTCTTTTTATGGCCATGTATCACCATTATAAATATTGTATTATGTTTTCTTATTTGATAGGACTAGATGAGGACAAAATTTTCCTATCCATGTTTATTTTTCTTACAAACTTTAAAATTAGCTTATCTAATTGTTTAAAAATCATTTTTGATAGTTTTTTTCTTTTTTTCTTTTTTAAAGGTTTATTTATTTATGCATACAAGAGCTGGGGTACAGGCCAGAGATACAGGAGATGAGAGGATTCACCAGAGACAGAGCGGGGAACAGAACAGGCAGACTGACGAAATACACCGCTGAGGGGAGCAGCGGGCGCGACAGAAGAGGTCTGCTGCGCCATGTGGGATGCTCTCTGGCCTGCCTGGGATCAAACTCTGCTGCAGAGGCTGCTGATTGCTTCATAGTGCTGTGCTTAACCCTTTGCACCACCAGGGAGGCCCAGTAGTTTTTTTTTTTTTTTTTTTTACTGTGATTACATCTAACTGTAAAACAACTTAGAATTAATTTGTTCAGATCTAAGTACATGATGTCTTTATTCAAATATTCAAGTACTTGAGAAGTTTTTAGTAATCTTTAGTGTTTACTTCTTTCTAATTTACCTAGTTTCATCAAAAATATTTCATCTTTCTTTTTTTTTTTTTAAAGATTTATTTATGCATACAAGAGCTGGGGTACAGGCCAGAGATGCAGGGGTGAGAGGATTCACCAGAGACGGATTGGGGAGCAGAACAGGCAGATTGACTGGAATACACTGCTGAGGGGAGCAGTGGGCGAGTCAGGAGAGGTCTGCTGCACCATGTGGGTTGCTCCCTGGTGGGCCGGGGGATCGAACTTGTGCTGTAGAGGCTTACGGATTGCTTCATAGTGCTGTGCTTAACCCCTTGCGCTACCATCTTTCTTTTTCTTGCAATTTGTCTTCTCCTCGACAGGATGCTCTAGCATCCTGATAAATTCAAATGCATAATTAAATTCTGCATGATTGGGCCTCCTTGGTAGTGCAAGGGGTTAAGCACAGCACTGTAAAGCAATCTGCAGCCTCTGCAGCACGAGTTCTATCACCAGCCAGACAGCAACCCACATGGCAAAACAGACCTCTCCTGTCTCACCCACTGCTCCCCTCAGCAGTGTATTTCAGTCAGTCTGCCTGTTCTGCTCCCCACTGTCTCTGGTGAATCCTCTCACCCCTGCACCTCTGGGTGCATAAATAAATAAATCTTCAAAAAAAAAAAATCTGCATGACTAAAGAGCCACCATAGTAAGCAAAGTCAAAAGACCCAGGAGAAATATAGCTGCACCACATCAGACAAGTTGCTAACTTTACAAATATACTTTTGATATGTGAAGAACTCAGGAAAAAGCTCTTCTGGTTAGTAATTGCTGTGTAAGGAATATTTCAAAACTTAGTAGTTAAAACAACAGCCATTTTGTGGTAATTTATGCCTTTGTAGGTCAAGAATTTGGACGGGGCACAACTGAGCAAGTCTCCAAAGCCTCGGTCTCCAAAGCCTCGGTGTGTGCATTTGGCAGACTGGCTGCAGCTGGCAGCTGCCCTACAGACATAGCCCCAGGGCCTGCCCACACAAGTCGTCTATGGCAGAGCAGTGTGCTTTCTTACATGGGGACCTAGGGCTCTAAAATCAAGGCCAAAGTCACCAGTACCTTGAAAAGCCAGGTTTGGAACTAATGTAATGTTCACACCAGACCAGACTCAAGTACCAGAAGGCCCGCCTCTTAATGGGAGATATGTTGAAGACAATGCAGCCAGCCATTTTTATTCTGACACAAGACCCCAAATAAAAATTGGCAATGGGTGTGAGCAATCAGTTTATAGCAAAGAAATATAGTCAGCCTTCAAACATATGAAAAGATTACCTAACTTAACTTGTTAAACTTGGAAACTAAATGACACTGAGAAATCATTTCCCCTGTTAGATTGACATCACCAATTAAATGAATTCATTAAATAGTGGAAAAATGCCTTTTTTATTGCAATTAATCTGGAATGTATAAAAAGTTGAGATTTTGGGGGCCTCCCTGGTGGCGCCACTGTAGCACGAGTTCGATCCCTGGCTGGCCAAGGAGGTGACCCACATGGTGCAGCAGACCTCTCCTGTCTTGCCCGCTGCTCCCCTCAGCAGTGTATTTCAGTCAATCCACCTGTTCTGCTCCCCACTCTGTCTCTGGTGAATCCTCTCACCCCCACACCTCTGGCCTGCACCCCAGTTCTTGTATGCAGAAATAAATCTTTAAAAAAAATTTGAGATTTTCATGGCACTCCCCACAATAGGCTTGAGAACTGTGCATCCAGAGACCCACTTTGAGAAGTTACTTCCACGACTCCCAAATATTAAAGGACAGCTTTCCTCTCAGCTTGCTGTTTCTTCGATCTCAACTAGAAGCTTCATAATTCAGTAAATGGTTGTGGTCAATTAGAAGAGTGCCAAAGAATGGGGCTGGGAAGGGACAGGGGCCATGTAGAGAAATTAGCAGTCCCTGAGAATGGGTCAAGAATGTTTTTTCACATTCAGCAGACTATTGGCTGAAGTGTGCCCCCCAGAACTCATGTTGAGGTTCTAAGCCCCTAGTACCTCATAATGTGACCTGTGTTTGGAGTTAGGGTATTAAAAAGTATTTAACATTAGGTGAAGTCATTTGGGTGGGCCCTAATCCAGGCTGGCAGTTGCCCATGTAGAGGCTAACACAGCTGTGCATGCAGAGGAAAGACCCCATGAAGACAGAGCAAGACGGACATCTGCAAAGAAAGGAACCAAACTTGCCAACAGCTTGATCCTGGACTTCCAGCTTCTAAAACTGTGAGAAAAACTTGTGTAGTAGAATAAGACCCCCCATCTGTGGTATTTGTTGTGGCAATCATAGCAGACTCACACACCTTCTGAGTGCCAGGTCTGGGCTAGGTATTGAGACTATGTGTTGAATAGGTTAGTAAATCTAAAGAAGTTTATAGGGCCTCCCTGGTGGTGCAGTGGGCTGAGCGTAGTGCTATGAAGCTGTCCGCAGCCTCTGCAGCGTGGTTTGATTCCCGTGCAGCCAGGGAGATACCCACATGGCACAGCAGACCTCTCCTGTATTGCCTGCTGCTTCCCTCAGCAGTGTTTTTGTACCGTCTGTCTATTCTGCTCCCTGCTCTGTCTCTGGTGAATTCTCTCACCCTTCTGCCTCTGGCCTGTACCCCAGTTCTTGTATAAGTAAATCTTATATTAAAAAAAAAAAGTTTATAGCTGCTGAGGATGGACAGATAAAGGATTTGGAACAATGGGTAAGTGAAGAGCATACGCCTCGTGGAGAGGCACTACATCTGGCTGGGGAGAGGTAGCCTGGAGTGTGGCATATAAAATGTGTAGACATTGGCCAAGAGAAAAGACTTTTGCATAGAAGACAGACAGCATCGACAAAGAGAGAGGGCTTGAGAGAATGTAGGAAGTTATCTTTGTTGCAGTGTGGAACATGAAGACGGAGTGGCAGAAAAGGAGGCTGGCAGAACAGAGTCTGAGGGAATTGAACTTAATTTTGGAGGGAGGGGAAGGTATTGGAAGATTTTACGTGGCAGTGACTCAGGTTTGTATTTTAAATAGATCTTCCTTTTTTTTTTTTTTAAAGGATCAGCTTCTATCTTAGCCAAGAAACTGACAGCAAGCTGAGAGCAAGGAGACAAGGCAGACTGAGTGTACTAATGGGGTGAGATGATCAGATGTCACGAAAACAAACCTTATATACCCAGCACGGCTGTTTGCCGTTCAAATCATCTCTTTTACTAAGCAACACAAAACTCCGGCTCTCACACCTCAAGAAAACCTTCCCTGACCAGTTTGCTTTCTCACTCATTCCTCTGGTCATTCTCTTAGTACTTGCACCTTCTTCACTCCTGTTGCTTTTCCCTGAGAAGTATTTCTTAAGTATAGTTGATCCATGGATTTCAACTGTATGAGTTCACTTATACAGGGAAAATTTTTTTCTACATTTGCTCTCCTTAGTGAATTCTGCATTCATGGATTCAACCAAACTTGGTTGTTGGTTGGTTGAATCTGGGAATGCTGAGCCCATAGATATGGAGGGCAGACTAAGGGCTAGGTAGAACACATTGGGATTTTAGTATCTGCAGGAATTCTGAAATTTGTTGGATACTGAGACAACTAAAGATTTGTGGGAGTCAAAAGCTACATGTGTGTGGGGCCTCCCCGGTGGCGCAGCGGTTGAGCGCTGGGTTGCGAGGCTGCCCGCAGCCTCTGCAGCGCCGGTTCGATTCCCGGCTGCTCCCTGGCCACCATAGGAGGGTCCCACATGGCGCGCAGACCTCTCCTGCCGCCCGCTGCTCCCCTCAGCAGTGTACTTCGGTCCTTCTGCCTGCTCTGCTCCCCGCTCTGGCTCTGGTGGATTCTCTCACCCTCCCGCGCTTCTGACTGTACCCAGTGCATGTATAAACGAAACAAATGAACAAACAAACAAATAAATAAAAAAAACATGCCTCTATAAAAGAAAAGAAAAAAAAAAAAAAAAGCTACATGTGTGAGGTCAAGCATTCCTAACCCCTGTGCTGTTCAAGGGTCAATTGTATTTCAAGGTTCTGCCTCTGTTGCTGGTAGTGTTTTGGAATTCGGGTTCTAATTTGAGCCTCGTCAGAGGATGAGGTTCAAAGTATTTTGTGGCCATTATGCCACTGTATCTTTCATTTTTCCTCACAGCAACCTTTCTAACTCGGCTATTCCCCTTGAACTCCTAATCAAATAAGCACTTTCCTAACCACACACACTTCTCTGGTAAGTGTTCTTCCAGTTGAAAATCTCCCCCTCCTGTTTCTTTTGAGAATACTTGATCCATTCGGATCCCTATCTCATTCACTTGCTTTTTCAAACAGGAGTCTTTAGAATCAAAATCTTGGCTGTTTATCCTTATTAACAATTCTAAAAGTTGTTTTACTCCTGAGGACAAGTCAGTTATTGAGTATAAAACCAAGAAACCCAAGGACAGACAGGTTTAATTCGCAGCTTTTTGCTTATCACTAGACTCAAGATTCTTTATCACCTTAGCAGTTAAGTGCAAAATCTAGGCATTTTACTAACTTGCAAATTCCTACCCCTAAATTAACTTTCCAAAATTGCAGTTTCTTATTTAGGTCATTATTATTTGCCCATTTTGTACAATGTTAAGAAAATGGTCAAGATTAAGCATTTGTCCTCATGTCCTTAACATCAATTGGCAAAATCAAATAAATGGAAACAATTTGGGTAATTCAAATAATAAAAAATGTAGTTAGATGCATGGGTTGTGGGAACTATATAGGCAGCTTCCTAAGATCAGATTTAAAAGATAAAGAGCTCTTAGAAGGCTCAATGAATCAAAGCCATTGCACATAAGAATGTACGATCTGACTGTTAAATTTAAGCATGCTGATTTCAGCCTCACAGTGAGGATAAGCAGTAGTGACCTTCCAGGGCAGTGTAGGTGATAAGTGTCAAAAGGGTTGTATGAACTAAGAGGTACATAATACATACTCAGTAAATGTTGGCTATTTTAAAACTGTCAAGTTCAAAACAATACAGTATTTTAAGGGATTGTGCACATATTCTGGCAAAATGAAGCCAATTTTTAAAAAAGGACATTTAATATAGAACAAGTTATATTTCTGCAACTGTCATATTTCTTTGCTGGATTCAAAGACTGGTCAAGATCAAAAGGAACTATATTCTGGCCATCAGAATGAAAAGATCCACTAGCATTTGAGGTTAAGGTCAGAACTTTAGGAAGCATTTATCTTGAGACAATAAACACGGACTTCCCCGAATTAAAAATATGCCTTCATGTTTGAAAACTTAAAATTGTTGAATCTATCTAAGAACACTTCTAAACCCTCTGTCCTGCTACACAACGGTATTACTTAGTTATAATGGCTACATATCAATGTTAGAAAAAAAAAAAATTCTCACCTAAAATATTATTTCTGTCTAAAGCACATGTTGATAAAACTGAACAATTCGTTTGGGTAAGTTTAGCAGTATGTTCTTGTTTAAGTTTTCTAAAGCCAAATAATTGTGAAATTGGAGCAGTTACACAAAAGGCCAACAACATACTAATTTGGGCCTCTATCGAGGCTGAAGTATTTACGACTACTTAACTCACAACGTCAAGACTTTCCTATGCCAGTTTTATTTAAAACACAAATAAGTATTTCTCTTTCTGTAATGGCAAATGGTTCAAATAATGCTGAACATGAATCACTGACTAATACAAGGGCTATAAATATGAAACAAACTTTTAAAAAAGCAAAAGAATAAAGGTTATATACAAAAGGGACCTGGAATTTATACGCCAATTCCCAAAATGAAATGAGTAAAAAATCTACGGTGAAACCAGAACATTCCACCCCTGCTTTGGAGAAGGGCTATTATACAACATTCAGTCAGCTGAAGATGGACTGGTAGAGAAGTGTCTATACATAAATTTCAAGTCATTTTTGCTTGTGCAGAGTCATCCAGATCTTCCCAAGACTGAATGAGCAGTCCCGTGGCTTTCTTCCTTTTCCATATTCCCGACAAGGCTACATGAAGTTCAACTCTTGATGAGCCGCTTACAACAGCAGTTCCTTAGGAGCCAACATGATAGGTGGGTCAGATTTCCCTATGAGAAACAAAACTGGCCACCTACAGCAAAACGTCAAAGTAGACAAGTCCTTCTTTCCTTTTCCTTCTGATTATGTACAGTATGTCTCCTTTCAAGACTATTATCCCCATCATACTTGTTCCTCCACAAGTCTAAACCTTGAGGTGATATGAAGGAGACCAACATCAAAAGAAAATCCAATTCAGAAATGAAGAAAACTGGAAGGCATACAATACACCCCCAGAGCGTCTCAGTAATCCCTGCTGACAGTACAATTCCGTGCACTGCTACAGTCCAGAGAGAAATATTGGCGGCTTGCATGAGTTATTTTTTTCCCCTAAAGTGGTTAAAGGGCATCAAATAAATACTGGGCAAAAGGAGTTTGCTGGGAGAGTTACTAATAAAAAATTAACCAATTTTTATCTCTGTGATAATTCAATGTTAGTAAGAGACAAGTACCGAAGAGAAGGGACAACTTTTATATTAAAGACAGAATTCCTCTAATACTTTGTCACCATCTCTTACAAATCCAGGGAATCCCAGAAATAGAAAATTAGTTTCATAGGACCCCTGAGGCACTTTAAAGCCTTAAACAAATTACAGTAATAATAAATTAGCTATTGCTTATCAGAGGTTTACAGAGCAGCAGAAGTATGAAAATCAGATCCAAAAAGTAATGTCCAGATTACAGGTTTTCTGAGCTGCTCAGCTCTCTCTAAAGCTTAGTTGACTCTCCATATACCTTTAAATAGACATACAATTTAACACAGACTGAGTGGATTTTTGCTGTTGTAGTATAGTGCTAGCATGAAATTTGGTCCTTAATGGTAGCAGCTGTCTTCATTCCTTTTCAAACTTGGGCAACATTAAGTATAGCTAAGACAATACATGAAAGAAATAATACAACAAAGGGGAAAAAGCCAAAACTGACAAACACCTCAAGGAGTCACTAGATTTTCTTGCACCCTCTTTCACTTGAATCTCCCTCCCTCTGTCTTTTTGTGGCAAGAGGGGTAAGACACAACTTTTTTCTCAAAGATGCTAAATCATGGCATCAGATGGACAAAATGGTTGTCAAGGGAGTTTAAAAATCTCATCCCAAGGAATCCAGGACACATACATATAATTCAGAGGTATACTTCTGGTTTGGGGGAAATTCTAGACTAAAGAAATGATCATCTTGGTAAATGTTACAATAGATGAAACTAAGTCCAGTTTTTTGGCGAGGTTTTTTTTTTTGTTTAAATGTTCTACTACCACCTTCAGCTATCAATCATTTCTGATAGCTCAAGAAGAAGGTCATCTTCATCCTTCCCAGGATCCAGGTCAATCTCTGCTTCTAATTTGCCTCCTGAAATTTCCCATATTAGTTTTTCAAAATCATCCTCCATAGAGAGTGGTGGCTTTCCTGTTGAGGCAGAGCTGAGTCGGCGAGTTTTTGTGGCCATCTGGGATGAGGAAGGGCCAGACACTTCCGGTGGGGAGGGAGCTGAAGAAGATTGAGCTGGAGGCAGCACAACACTGATAAGGGAAAAAAAAAAAAATTGTTTTTAAGGGCAAACATAGACAATTATATTCCTGTATTGGGACAAGGCATTTTCATCCTTTAAAGCAGAATTCAAATAGGCAAAATATAAACTAAGTCACCCAAGGAAGATAGCACCCCTGAGTTTCAAGTTTTTTTTGCAATGAATCTGAAGTTTAGCAGGCTTACTTAGATCTCAGATGTTCCTAAACTGTAAATGTTTCAAGTTAATTTTTATTCCTTAGACAGCATAAACAGTAGTAGTTGACTAAAGCTTGGGTAAAAAGAATTCAAGGCATTACCTGTCTCTAGGTTTTTCTGTCTCAGGCATGGTGACTGACTTATCCTCAGAGAAGAGTGGGACAACAGCCTACAAAAGTAAGAACAACGTAATTCAGTGGGAGTCAGGCCTTTTAATTTGAGCATATTAATTTTCTTCTGCTGCCTTCTCAGATTTATGTACATCATTCTGTAAGCCCAGGAATCTAAGAACAGATAATCTGAAATATCATACATATCAAACCAAAATTAGCTTTTAAAAAAATCCCATCTTGTCACTCCACAAGCAGAGTGCTTAGGAAAGGGCAGAAGAATTACACACAGATACAGCTGGCGCTAACAGAGTTCATCTGTCCTGCTGCCGTACTACACGGACTGACGCATCACTGGGCTCGATTGACCTACCACAGCAGCTTTCTTGGCCGGGCTCTCCTGCAGGACACCGCTACTGCTGAGCGGCTTTACAGCTGCAATGACAGCGGGATGGACTTCTGCTGCCTTGCGTTTTGTGGGCAGTTTGGGAGATGAGACAACTTTCACCACAGATGGCTTCACATTCACTTTGGGTTTAGCTATAAGAGACAGAAAACATTGAGTTAATAACTAGAATAATTCCTCTTTCACAAAGAATAACTCAGAATATCAAAATCCTTCATAGCCTGAGAAACATACAACTAATTAGAAATGAAAAACTCCGAAAACGATCCCAAACGACAGAATTATCTTAAATATTACTAGCCAATGGTGTGCCCAGTATATTAGACAAATAAAATTCAACCCAATTGTTGCCAGCGAGTTACTGACACTGTAATTTTGAAATCCTAAAGTAAGACAGGCCAGGAAACACACTCACCTTTTCCCTTTTTTTCCAAGGTCTGTGCTGCATATTTTATATTCAATACTGAGTCCCCAATCCCTGAGGTTTCTACCTCCACCTTCTGGAATGATTTTGTGGGAAGTCTCTTTGTCAGGTGCCGTGTGATGCCTGGCACAGCAGTGAGCACATCCCCCAGAAGGGGTGTCAACATTGATTTTTCCTTCTGTGAGGCTCCCCTCTCTGACTGTTTCTGAATGTGCTTCTCTCTCATGGTTTCACATCTCTTGACTTGAATTTTAGTGATGTCAGCTCCTACAGTCTCACCTGAAGCCTATAAATAAGTTTAAAATGAATTAAAATCTAGTATTTGTAACTACTTATAGGATTGTTATTATTTATAAGTTACCAGGTTAACATCTAAGTCAGACATTCATGTATATTCACAAATATAGATCTTTTGCCTTTTATTTGATGTCAAATAGAAAGAAGCAGGCTAAAGATGATTAAAAATGTGCAGGAAAACAGAAATCCACCTTCTACAGAGTAGACAATTATGACCCTAAATCTAATGCAAATGACTCCTAAATAATAAGACACTTGCAAAAGATTTATATACAAAGACATTCATTATCTTAATAAAATTTTAATGTCCAGAGCCAGATTATATTTGTATAATAGAACGTTTTATGACTAGCAAAAACAAATGTCCTGAAGAATTAAGGTAAGTTAAAGTAGGTTGCAAAATGATACACTGTAGAGTTCTCAATTACAGTCTAAAAATGAGCTAAACATAGAAACAAGTTACATGCTTACATATATAAACAAAAGGCCTAAAGGAAATCCATGACAAAAACTAATGGTGGTTACATCTAGTTTGTGGAATCTCAGAGATTCTCATTCTTTCACAAAATAAAAATTCCCAAGTTTTGTACAATGAGTGGCATTACTCTCAAAGACAGGAAAAAAACAAGCTTAAAAATTATTTAATGGCGGGCCTCCCCGGTGGCGCAGCGGTTGAGCTCTGGGTTGCGAAGCTGCCCGCAGCCTCTGCGGCGCCGGTTCGATCCCCGGCTGCTCCCCGGCCACTGGAGGAGGGTCCCACATGGCCCGCAGACCTCTCCTGCCGCCCACTGCTCCCCTCAGCAGTGTACTTCGGTCCTTCTGCCTACTCTGCTCCCCGCTCTGGCTCTGGTGAATTCTCTCACCCTCCCGCGCTTCTGACTGTACCCAGTGCATGTATAAACAAAACAAACAAACAAACAAATAAATAAAGCATGCCTCTATAAAAAAAACAAAACAAAAAAAAAATTATTTAATGGCAATTTAAAAAAACAACATTAAAAAAAGTTGGGAACACTGATATAAACAAAAATTCAGAGCACGCTCATAGAAAATTATACGTATAGTAAAAGACAATTCACTTACTATAGTAAAATAATATCAGTGAAGTGTAAAATAGAAATTACAAGCTTTATTAAAAAGCATATTTTTCCATTCACTGAGCCTTTTTTTTTTTAGAGGTTGATCACCTCACAGGGAGACCTTAAGAGTCTCTCATTTGTTTTTTTTTTAAGGTTTATTTATTTATTTATTTGTTTGTTTGTTTATTTATTTATTTTTACACGCACTGGGCACAGTCAGAAGCGCGGGAAGGTGAGAGAATTCACCAGAGCCAGAGCGGGGAGCAGAGCAGGCAGAAGGACCGAAGTACACTGCTGAGGGGAACAGCGGGTGGCAGGAGAGATCTACGCGCCATGTGGGACCCTCCTCCGGTGGTTGGGGAGCAGCTGGGGATCGAACCAGCGCTGCAGAGGCTGCGGGCAGCTTCACAACCCAGCGCTCAACCGCTGCGCCACCGGGAGGCCCATTCACTGAGCCTTTACTTGCCATGGACAAAACTATAAAATGATGGAAAACACACTCACCTCTTTAGCCTCTGTCCTATTAACACTATTCTGAGAAACAAATTCACTTTCTTCTTGAAGTTTCTTTTCTTCTTTTATACCTATGTGCACATTAAACACATCAATTATTTCACGGGCTGCAACTTCAAGAGAGATAAAGTTAAAACTTTTCTTAAAGAAAGTAATGATAATTGTAGTTAAAGTCCATTAGTCATCATAAAATTTCAAAATGCCCATTAGAATAGCAGAGGTCTAGATAGCACTGCTATAAAGAAATACCTTAACCTTATTTAATCCAGTGATTTTCAAAATCACTTAAGAAAAGTTTTCACAGGACACCTATGAATATCCTGTGCGATACTGTCTTTTAAAAATATTATTTGAGGAAACGGTGCTACAGACCTAGCTGTTTGTTACCTGCTTTTTTGGCGACTCGGAGAAGCCGCCTTGCACCTGGGGTGGCCTCAAGCAGAGGCTGGGCGCTGGAGCTGCTCTCAGAGTTCTGCTGCACCCGCAGGGCCTTCTCCAGTTTAATTTCCTCCAGTGTCTTGATATGCACCTCCTGCATAGGCTTTGTTCTGCCTGCAGGGTCCTCTGATAGTCCTTTGCTGGCAACTATGGGCGGCAAGACTGCAGATTTTTTAATTTCACTCTCAGTCTTTAGCTTGATACAGGTTACATCTTTTTTGCTTTTTTGTCTCTCTGCTTCCTGCTGTCGGTGTTTCTTTTCAGCCAGAACCTCAGAGAAGGTTTTGATTCGGATATTGGAGGAGCTTCTTGTTCCTGAAGTAGAATCATCAACTTTTGAAGGTCCTTCTGTTTTGAGTTTAGTTTGCAATTCTCCACGTTTTTGACTGGCTCTTTCAAGAAGAATTTCTTCCAAGGTCTTCACATGGATCTCACCAATTTTAGTCACTCTCTCTATTTTTATGAGGGAAAAACAAGTCACTGTACTTGGAATTCATCTCTCTCTTTTTTTTTTTTTAAGATTTATTTATTTATACAAGCACTGCGGTACAGGCCAGAGGCGTGGGAGGGTGAGAGAATTCACCAGAGACAGAGCAGGGAGCAGAACAGGCAGAAGGACTGAAATACACTGCTGAGGGGAGCAGCGGGCGAGACAGGAGAGGTCTGCCGCACCATGTGGGAATTGAACCAGCGCTGCAGAGGCTGCGGACAACTTCACAGTGCTGCGCCACCAGGAAGGCCTGGAATTCATCTCTTATTGACATGCTCTCTCTATCCTTAGATCAGGACAGCATCCAATAGAACAGTATCATTTGGACAGGCAATTAAAATGATCAAAAGTACATGAGTTTTGATCTTAACTTTGGAATAAAACATGTTTCTGGTAATGGCCCTCAGGGGAATCTCTTAGGAGGCAAAAATTACTCATTTGAATTTCTATTCAGAAGCTTATTCTTGAGGAACCTGAGAGCCATTTACTAGTTAAAATGTGTTATTAACTTTTACCAATAAAAACGGGAATAAATTAATTCTCACTCATAGATCAAACATGTGCTGGATACTGCTAAAAATATGATGGTCAGCAAAATACAATCTCCCCCCACATGTGGTTTATAGCCTAACAGATCAATAATTAAGCAACACAGTATTATAATAACAGCTTTGATAAATAAAGCACAATGCTACACAGGAGCATGTAGCAAAAACACTAATCTCTGGGAATTAAGAGAAGCTTTTCAGACAAAATAGTAAGTGATAAGAGGTAATAATGGTGAAAATGAGGTAAAACAGAAAAAAAAACGGGAAACGCTCAGAGATTGGCATGTTACCAAAGAAGTATTTTTTTTTTTATCATTTTTCATTTTTGTACAATGTATGCATTTTCATCTTTGTTATAGTCCCCATAAAATTTCCACCAGCCTTGTTTTGATCCTGCTTCCTTCTCCCCCCCATAGGGTGTCTCTGGTTTATAGTTGCCTGTTGATTTTGATTTTTACTTTATCATAATTAGTCTTTTTCCTGATCCCTTTTTTGGGTCTTCTAAATTCCTGCTATAAGTGAGACCATCAGGTATTTTTCTTTTTTTTCCCCCTGGCTTATTTCACTGAGCATGACCCCTTCTAGCTCCATCCATGTTGCCGCAAATTGCATGAGTTTATCTTTTTGATTGCTTAGTAATATTCCATTATGTATATGTACCACATCTCAAAGAAGTATTTTTAATGATCCATTCATCATTTCATATTTAAATTAAAGAATAAATTTCATACTTGACAGATATGCCTATCATTGCTACTATAGGGCTAAATAATATGAAGTGATGTGGAAATAACAGGATTTGGAGATTATATACACAAAACTTAATCACTGAATAACAGCTCTGAATGAAGTATCAAAATTAAATAATGTCCCTTCACATCTTAAATACATTATGTTTATTCTATTACATTCTGAACCTTTGAATATGCTATTTCTTCTATACAGAATGTCTCATTTGTCTTGTTACCTCATTAGTTTGAACTAAGTTTAGCTTAGAACCTGCCACCCTCTGGTCTTCTTTGTTTCTCTGATAACAGGACTGATCACATAGTAATATAACTGCCTGTATTTCCAACTACATTAGATACTTCACAAGAAAAGTGACTATTAATTATCTGCAATCGTCTAATATACAGCTGACCCTTGAACAACGGGGATTAGGAACTCCCTGCACTTTTGAAAATCAATGTATAACTTCTGATTGCCCCAAAACTTAACTACTAATGACCTGCTGTAGACCAGCAGCCTACTAATAACATCAACAGCCAGTTAACATTTTCTATGCTACATGTATTACATACCATATATTTAACAATAATGCTAGAGAAAAATGCTATGAAGAAAACTGTAAGGGAGAGAATATATTTATAGTACTGTACTGTACTTATTGATACTTTAAGTTCATGTCGTCTACAAGAAAATCCACATATAAATGGACCCATGTAGTTCAAACCCAATTTATTCAGGGTGAACTGCACTGTCTGTTACATAGGAAGCACTCAAAGTCACTGAGTTATTTCCTTGGGTCTCTTGAATAAAAATTCTTCCATTTCAAGAGTCAGCCTGATCTCAAAATTACCACTCCATGAAAGTGCAACGTGAATGGTGACATGGGCACCCTATTTTCCTGATCCTGCCAAAATTTAATTAAACTGATAGAAGACAGACAATGCTTCAAGCCATTCATGACAGCAGTGGGGGGGGGGGGGAGGATACCACTGGCACAGATTAA
Source organism: Talpa europaea (assembly GCF_964194135.1). NCBI lineage: Eukaryota > Metazoa > Chordata > Mammalia > Eulipotyphla > Talpidae > Talpa > Talpa europaea. The sequence continues at coordinate 74,214,684 of NC_140077.1, forward strand.
ATCTTGAGGAATTTCTGAGACACAAGCAGATAGCTACATTTACAAAGAAATAGATAAAACTGTAGGTATAAGATCTGTTCTTGTAACAAATCTAAAGCTGCCAAAGTATGAAAGGCATTAGTGGGTAAAAATTTAAGGGTGGTCTATACAACAACTGGGCCAGCTGTGACCTCCTCCTGAGAACTGTTTTCTAAAAAGAGGAGCTATCTGCCAGGGAAGAGAGCAAATTATGAGGATGAGGAGGGTGGAGAGAAGTAGAAGACAAAAATTTCATGCTTTTACAAATACCAAACAGAAAAAAAGAAAAAATGGGAGAAGAGCAAAAAACAAAAGCTAGAGAAAGAAGTCAGTTCTCTGAAAGTAAAGAAAATCTTCTACTATGCCAATTATTTGGGACCCCAGCCTTCCAGGCTGCGACCTAACACAAGAGCTGAGTACAAATCTCCTTTCAGTGCACTCTCTCCACTTAAGCAGACACATCAAAGTCTCCCAGGCATGGGGGAGCACTACTTGGGAGAAAGAACTTCCAAACCACAGAGGAAACCCACCCTGGGGAGTCTCAACTATGGAAGCGACATTAAAGATGAACCTAAATAAAGAGAAATTATAATAAAGACGACAAAATAACACACAATTTTTAAAAAAAGATTCAGATATGAAATCACAGGGTAGCCTAAACTTATACTGTGAAAAAGGAGAAACCTACACTCCTCCATGCACATATGCATATAGTGGCCTCACAGCTGCAGAGCTTAGTATAGTTGGGCACCTGAATATCATTTCGTTTAACATACTTCCTGATAATGATAATGAAAAGGGAGGGAAAAATTAATCCCAAAGGTTGTTTTCAGAAAACCTGGATTCTTAAAGTAGCTTGTTTTGTTTGCAGTTGCAGTTTCTGAGCACCCACCAATGTCATGGAGAATTTAACTGTAATTGCAATGGAGACTGGACTGCAGAACCTAAAATATTTACTACCTGAACCTTCAGAGAAAGTTTACCAATTCCTGATCGAGGGGAAAAAAACCAAGCAAAAATATAGAAGGTGAAGCAAAAATAACAGAGATGGAAAGTATGACAGCTATATTAAGAAATGTTGATCACACGTCTAAAAGTTCCAGCATCTAGTAAGAATTTCTCAAAGAAAAAACAAAAAAAGGAATAAGAAAGATATATGCAAAAGAAATTAATGGAATGTTTTTTAGAATTAAAGATTCTAAAAAAAACCAAAAACCTTAGATTCAAAGGGTCCACTGACTACTAGGCAGAATGAACAAACAGATCCATGTTTATAGCTATCACAGCGCCGGTCATAACACATAGCACAGAAGGGGAAGAGATGTATCCAAGTCAGATAAGGATGAAAAAGGAAAGCACAGGCTATCATCACTCCTACTACAGAAATAAAAGTGGAATAGTTGAGTACATGGATGTTTATTTTATTATTCTATATTTGCACACACATATAAACTTATGTAGTTATATCTTGCAATTTAAGAAGTTTAAAGAGAGTACAGGAAGAAAATAATAAAGGAAATTAAAATCACCTAAAACCTCAATATTCCAGGTAAAGCCCATTCTAATATTTTGGTGTATTTTTTTGGTATTGTTTCCCTAGACATGTATTTTTATCTTATAATACTGGAATCATCTCATGCTTTTCTTGAAAATAAGTTTTTATAATAAAAAAGATGACATCATCCAAAAAACCTGAGGATTCTTATGTTGCCCTTAGTCAAGTGATGTCCTTTCACATACTTTCTTTGTTCAACACAATGAGGAATGTTACCATCATAACTGCTCAGAATGTGACTTTTCACGACAGCAATACTCTTGAACATAACTACCTTCATTTAATCAAATTCCATTTTTAAATATTTATATTGTTTCTAATTTCCTATTTTTCTCTAATTTCTTACTAGTAATGCTGTAGTGAGCAATCATTTAGCCATGGTTACATACAATAGGAATTTATAGCAGTGAATAATTAATTACTTAAAAAAAAACATAAACAGAAAAGGGAAAAACTCCAAACCTAATACAACCACAACAGGTAAAAGTGAGAAAAGGTATTCACATGACAAGGAAAAAACTATGAGAAGCTGGTTTTAGGTTTACCCACCTGCTGCTTCCTCACTGTTTGCACCAGCTGACACGCCTAATCGCTCCTTCAGAGACTTGGAAACTTGAACTATAGAAAGATTAAAAAAAAAAAAAAATCAAAGTTTAAAGGACTTTTTCTTGTCACATATCTTTTTCTAAGTTCATAAAAAATTCCCACCACCAATTCATCTAATTCATGTTTCCAGGCTAAGCTTTTCCTGACCATGTGTAAGATTAGGTACCCTCCACATGCACTGCCATAATACTGTACCTTCTCTGTTACAGAAGCTGTGTATTTATATATCTATGTGTTTATTTATTTGCATGTATTCCTATCTGTCATTACATTCTAAGTTCCCAAGGACTGTGGTGTTGGTTATTTTATCCAATGGTATGTACTCAGACTCTAGCAAAGCAAACACTCAAATGTCTGTTGAGACAAATGTCATGGTCACACACACGCACACACACAAAGTGTAACGAAGCAAATAAACCTTTCTTTGGTGTTTTGTCAGAGTTAGTTTCTGGAGCTTCAACTTTTTTTCCTAGCCTCTGTGCAAGGCTGCGCTTCAAGGGAGGATCACTGTCACCACCTACAAACAGAGGAACTCAGTTCAGGAATTCAAGTCAATCTTCAGCAAGATAAAAAACAGTAAGTCCACTGCAAAGGACTGATCAGAAGATGTGGTATAACCACATAATGGAATGCCATTTAGCCATAAGGACAGACAAAATGTTGCCATTTATTATAGCAAAATGGAAAGATGAACTTCTATGTTGTAAAGCAAGTGATAATGACAAATACAAATATTGAACATTTACATCATGGACAATGAAGCAAATGAAATGAGGATTCTAAAGATAGAAGTGAAGGGAGAAAGTATCAAAGGGGTAGCCAGGGGGTGGTGGGGAAAAAATTAACAAAATTTGTTTTTAAAGAAAGAAAAAGGAAATACAAGTAAAAACAGCTAACAAAGAATAATTCTGTAGTCTTTCTGTACCAATACAGTGTATTCATTCAGGAGTTTCCTTAGAAATCAATGTTAGAGAAGGAATCAAAGTGTCCCAGAGAGAAGGGGTAAAGGGGTGAAAAATTAGAATGCAAAAATCAACATTTACCAAGTAACTCACTAAAGTTATAAAAGGAGTATTGTAAACCCTGAGGTTAGTTACATTAGGAATATGAGGGGAAATAAAACCTCATGTATAAAATAATCTTAACTGACCGCCTGTTAAATTCTAGGTAACTTTGTGTTCAAATGCACCTGGGATAACTAGGAAGACAGCCAAAGAATCATATAATTTTTTTTTTAAGATTTATTTATTTATTTATACAAGCACTGGGTACAGTCAGAAGCGCAGGAGGGTGAGAGAATTCACCAGAGCCAGAGGGGAGAGCAGAGCAGGCAGACTGATGAAGTACACTGCTGAGGGGATCAGCGGGCGCCATGTGGGACCCTCACCCGGCGGTCGGGGATCGAACCGGCGCTGCAGAGGCTGCGGGCAGCTTCGCAACCCAGCCCTCAACCGCTGCACCACCGGGGAGGCCCGAATCATATAATTTAAAATCATACAATTTAAAATCTTTTTCTGACATGAAGACTGCAGGCAAAATAGCCTCTTTTTTCCATTCCAGAGAAGAAATCTAAGGTCATGAAAGATTCTATATTTTACCCAAGGACCAATTAAATAGTGATAGAGCCAAGACCTGAACCAAGTTTCCAACTGTTGGTGTATTATATCACACAGTTTCATACAAGTTGTTTGAAAGTTAATGAGTTGTTAAAAACTGTTTCATGGATTAGTTGACTAAAGACAGACTTTACAGAGTTTCAGTAAGGACTTGAAAGAACCTATACTTCAAATATGATTCTCTCTCATTTATGAAAATGAAGCAAACAAATCACAAAGGTTATATGCATGCTGACACTAATAAAGCTCACTTCTATATATTTTAGCTAAAATTTCTCAGATGGTAATAATGGCATCAGGAAAACACAAAACAAATTAAGAGTTCATATTTGTAAGAACATTTTAGAGGATGAAAAAACTTCTGTAGTTCAAAATTATTCTTTTGGGATAGACACACTAGATTATCTAGTACACTGCAACTCATTAATATGGTAAAATACTTCTCCCCCACCCCAAATATGAAATAGCATATTTCATTTGGTTCAGGGACCAAATTTATATTAACTAGACGCCTTTTCCCTCCTAAAAATTCAAATTTAAATTTGCCCACACAAACAGCAGTATTCTTTACCATTTTAAAAACCTACTACCTTCTAAAAAGCTGGCCACGGGAGGAGTAGGAATAATAAAGTGGTTGGGGTGGGGGGCACGAGGTGCGGGGGAGAGACCACAAAGGACAATGGTGGAGGACTATGGGTGCTTTGGTTTTGGGAGTCTTATAGTGACTACACCTGAGTGAGGAAATCCTATACTGGCAACACAAACAAGGATATAAAACAATGGCACTTAAATTAAAAAAAAAAAATTTAAATAAAAGGCTGCCAATATTCTAAAGTTAACACTCTAAATTTCTCTGACTTCAATGAAAATTACAATGCATATGTGAAAAACATGAATTTTTAAGTGCAAAGCCAAGAATATAGGGGGACTAACAGAGTTTTAGAGAGGGTATCATGTTAATAACAAGTAGAAAACAAAGGGCATACACAAAACTCATCTTACCTACTGAAAACTTCCGTTTCCCCAGTCTTTCAGTGAGACTCAGTCTTACCAAGGGCTCCTCTCCTAAAATAGCAAAAACAGAATTTTTCTACTATTAGTCAATTTTTCTGTATTCAGTTTACGGCTAGTATAATGTATTTTCTGTTATTAATATGAGTCTACTAGAAAGCCTCTTGAGAATCATATCTAGTCTTATGACTACTACATTAAAAAAATGATTCAACTACTAAATAATAATTTAAATAATCAAATGCACAGCCTAAAGGAAAGCTGCAGTAAAATCCTAATTATTATTAGCAAAGTATATGAGAAGAGAGTTGCATTCCAACTATAGGTATAAAATCTAAACTATGCTTTTGCACAGTAGGAAGTGGGCTCTTTCTCCTCTCTCTGATATCTGAATGTCATAAGCACTTGAATATATCTAGATACTACAATAACATATCATATTCCTTATTTAGATTTAAAAATATTAAGGAAAAGGACTTTACATTTCACTGTAATTTAAAGGATTATATTATTTATTATACTATTTGGTAAAAAATAATGAGTGGTCAACAACTTTATTTAATAGATACAATAGTAATGTAAAAATCAGATATACACAAATATGAGAACTACTTGAATCAGGAATTCAACACAGGGCCTCCCTGGTGGCACAAGGGGTTAAGCGTCAGCCCTAGGAAGCTACCCACAGCTACTGCAGCACGAGTTCGATCCCCGGCCCACATGGCACAACAGACCTCTCCTGTCTCGCCCACTGCTCCCCTCACCAGTGTATTTCAGTCAGTCTGCCTGTTCTCCTCCCCACTCTGTCTCTGGTGAATCCTCTCACCCCCCACACCTCTGGCCTGTATCTCAGCTCTTATATGCATAAATAAATCTTAAAAAAAAAAAAATTCAACACAGTCCAATGCACTGATACTTCATCCTTTTATCGGAGCAACATACTTAAAAATCTTCCTGCAAATCCATCCAAGATAAAAATATACCCAAGAATTTTGTCCCCACAAAGAGTAGCCTGACAACTCTTAGCACCTATCTACATATACTGCACCTTGTTTGTTGGACAGAGTTACTGTCCTCACCACAGTCCGGACATTCTCTTTTTCAGGACCTGGAACGGGCTGAGGTTGGAGTGAAAGACTGGAAGCTCCTGAAGAACCTTCTGAATAAAGTTAAACAACACAATTTATCAAGAAGTTCCATTCTCGTGACCAGCTCAGTTCCACAACTACTGGATAACTGAAAACCAAGCAGGCTTTCAGCTTCTGTCTGCCTACAGTGAAAGAGGGTGGTGGTGGTGGGAACAGGAAATAATCCGTATTTTGTATCTGCCTTGGGCACAATGTGAAAATAAAATTGTTTTGAGAGATTTAGGCACATAATCTACTTTTATTTGCCAATAATGATGATGTTACTCAAAAGTTAACCAAGAGCAATTCAACTTTTTCCATCTGCATTTAATCATCTGCAAAACAAAATGCCAAGGTTCCTGTAGAATAAATTTTCACAAGAACATATCTTAGAACTGACCATTTCGTTCTCTTTAAATACTACATTTTTATAACATTTTTAGGGTTAAAAGTATACATCAACATTCTGAGACAAGCTCCAGAAGAAAAACTTAGCAGCAAGAATTCATACACTACAAAACAGTTTTTCCTTGTTTACTATGGTTTATATGTTGTTCTTTTGAAGTATAGATCCCAAGCTAAATTTTTGTTTGTTAATTATACTTCAATTTTTTAAAAAAGTTATTTCAGGTTCTTTATTGTCATATGTTAAGTTCTGAATAGTTGGGACTGAAAGACAGCTTTGATGAATTTAAAAAGCAACCATATGTGTGTTTTATTTCAAACAAGCATAAGAGGTCAAAATCGATTTGCTGGGCCTCCCAGGTGGCGCAGCAGTTGAGCCCTGAGCTGCGAAGTTGCGCCTCTGCAGCGCCGGCTCGATCCCCGGCCACCAGTGAGTGTTCCCATATGGCGCGCAGACCTCTCTTGCCGCGCCTGCTGCTCCCCTCAGCAGTGTATTTCATCCGTCTGCCTGTTCTGTCTCTGGTGAATTCTCTCACCCTCCTGCGCTTCCGACTGTACCCAGTGCTTGTATAAATAAATAAATAAACAAACAAACAAACAAATAAATAAATAAATCTTTAAAAAAAATCAATTTGCTCATTTGATCTGCTGTCATGTGTCATTATCAGAAATGTTCTTGTTCTCTGGTAATATTTAACCACCTGTGTGAAAACTCTCAATGACTTACCACCTTGCTTCTTGGATTTTTCCTTCATTTTCTTTGACTTAATTTCCTCAAGAGTTTTTATTCCAAAATTCAAACATTCACCTGAGAAGTGCAAACAGAAATCATATGAGGAATATCTTTTCACCTCTGTTTTATTTATACATAGCAGGCATTCAAATATCTTCTGATTTGAGGAGAAGATATATAGTAAGTATGTGTATATAAAATGAGGGCATGGTGGTGATTGTGAATCAAGTTCAAAGGTATTTAAAATAGTTTGGACACACACCAGGCTAGATGGGGCAGAATGAAGATGCCAGGCTCACCTCCTCCAGATATGCACAACCAGACTGCAGTAAAACAAAGCCAAATGCCCCTTGAGGGAAAAACAGATGACAGCATCACACACGAGGGGAGCAGTCCAGAAGAAAAGGGTAGGAAAAGCTTTGTTCACAGTGATACATGGCAGTACAACCCACAAAAGGGGGGTAGGTCTGTGGACAGCCCCCTACTGTTGTCAACTAGAGCTCAACACCAGTACTGGGTATCCTGAGACCCCACATTACAATGAATAAAGGGAGTGTGATTTGGCACCCAGGAATGAGTCTGCTCTGTTGGTGAGCTGCAGAGGTGGGGGTATAGAGCAAGGATTACTGGCTCGAGCCTGAAACTCTCAATATAGAACAGCAGCGTAGGGGGAGTGGGCGCAAGTCAGATCACCTGGATCTCCTCACAGAAGAGGCTACTACCCCAGCCAGAGGTTAGAGGCTGTGCTATTCAAAATACCTGTCACCCTCCTCCCCAGGGCCAAAACAAAAACAAAGGAACAGTGAAACAAACTAGAGCTTAAGCACCTGTCAATAAAAGGAGAAAACACCCCAAGTGAAGGTTCCATGCAAGAGAAGGAATGAAAATGACTGTGACCCCATATCAATTACAATCCATACCCAGAGCTGCATCTAGTGCTGAGAAACAATGTAGACTGGAAGCAGACATAAGGTATAAGAAACACTTTGCTGGCCCAGAGGAAGGGAAAACTTCCTATGTGGATCCCTACCATACCCCTTTGGCACCCAGAGCACAACAGGTTGTTCCAATTCCTGAGCTTACTGGAGGTGATCCTTTGGTGTCTGACTACCGTGATCCTCTGGGATACCTGCTACCGTACTCCTCAACAGTACCAGTCTTCAGATTACTTTAAGAGGTACAAAGACAACAGTCTGAACTATATAACCTTATTACAGCCCAAAAGAAATCACAAATGAGGAAATCACATTATAAATGCCAGAGCAAAAATCCTGAGCTCCAACCCAGAAGAAATGCAACAGGACAAAAAAGGAGTTCAAGGTAATAGTTCTAACAATGCTACAGAGGTGATTTCCAGAGAATGTACCATCAACATTCATCAGCGCATCCACAGAGTGGTCTGCAAGAAGTGTGCTGCTTGAGCACTGAGAGATATCTGGAAATCTGCATGAAGGAAAGGTGCACTCCAGATGTGCTCACTGACAACAGGTTCAACAAAGCTGGGCCAAAGGAATAAGGAACATCCCAGATCATATCCTTGTGTGGTTGTCTAGGAAATGTAATGAGGATGAAGATTCACCCAACAAGCTGCAAACACTGGTTATCTGTGTACCTGGCACAACTTTAAAAAATCTACAAATAGGCAGTGTGGGTGAGAACTAATTACTGATGGTAAAATAAAGTTATAAAACTGCAAAAACAAAAAACCCAAAACCAAACCAAAAGGAGGAAATGCTCCCTAATACATTTTATGATGCCAACATTACTCTAATACCAACACCAAAGAAAGCACAAGAAAATTATAGACTAATATCCCTGATGAGCATTAAAACAAAAATCTTTGACAAAATACTAGCAAATGGAATTCAGCAGTGTATCACCAGGACTATACACCATAATCAAGCTGGATATATCCTGGGGCTCCAAGGATGGTTTAACATGCTTAAGTAATGTAATACCTCACATGTTATAGTTAAAAAGCAAAATAATATCAATAGATGAAGAGAAAGCATTTGATAAGATTCAAAACCCATTTATGATAAAAACTTCTTTTTTAAAAAGATTATTTATGCATACAAGAACTGGGGTCCAGGCCAGAGGTGCGGGTGGTAAGAGGATTCACCAGAGACAGAGTGGGGAGCAGAACAGGCAGACTTTACTGAAATACACTGCTAAGAGGAGCAGCAGGCGAGACAGAAGAGGTTGCTGTGCATGTGGGTCATCTCCTTGGCCAGGGATTGAATTTGTGCTGCAGTGGTTGTGGATAGCTTCATAGTATTGTGTCTTAATCCCTTGTGCCACAGGGAGGCTTTTATGATAAAAACTTTTAAACAAGATGGGAATAGAAGGAACTTAACTCAATATAATCAAGGCCATGTATCACAAATTAAGAGCCAATGTAATACTTAATGGTGATCAGAAACAAGACAAGGATGCCCATTGTCACCACTTGTATTTAACGTAGTACTAGAGGTTTTGGACAGTGCTATCAAACACAGGAAAGAAAAAGAATCCAAAATAGAAAAGTGAAACTATCACTATTCACAGATAATATATGTAGAAAATCCTACAGACGCCATCAAAAAGTTTAGAAACAATAAATGAATACAGCAAAGTGGCAGGTTACAAAATCAACATGCAAAAATCCATAGCCATTTTATATACAACCAACACAGAAGAATCAATGTGGTTAACTCCAATTATAACTACTTAAAAAATAATCACATATCTCACAAGATAGCTAACAGAGGAGGTAAAAAAGACCTATACAATGAGAGCTACAAGATGTTAGCTCTCCTTGAAGAAGTGAGAGAGACATAAGGAGGTGGGAAGATATCTGGTGCTCATGAATGGAGACAATCAATATAATAAAAATGACCATCCTGCCTAAAATGATATATAAATTTAACACAATCCTCATCAAAATACTGGCAATATTTTTTTAAAAAAGTGAACAAAAGATATTGAAGTTTATATGAAACCACAAAAGGACTCAAGTTGCAAAAGCAACCCTAAGGGAAAAAAAGATAGAAATGGAGGTATCATGTTACTGACTTCAAACTTCACTACAAAGCAACAGTACAAAAAAATATATGGTATTAGCACAAGAGCAGATGCATGATCAATGGAATAGAACTGAAAGCCCAGAAATAAATCCATGCATATAGCATGTACATATGATAAAGCAGCTAGGAGTATAAAATGGGAAAGGACAGTCTCTTTAGGAAACGGTGCTAGGAAAATTGGAAAGCTGCAAATAAAAGAATGAAGTTGGATTACTCTTTAACCCCCTTCACAAAAATAAACTCCAAATGGTTAAAGATTTAGATATAAGACTTGCAACAATGCATATAAGAAAACACTGGTGATACATATCATGATGTCAACAACAAAGATATTTTTGATGACTCAACCCTGCGGCAAGAGAAATAAAACCATAACCAAATAATTGGGATTACCTCAAGTTAAGAAGCTTCTACACAGTAAAGGAAAATACAAGACAATTAAAAAGACATCCTATTGAATGGGACAAAATAATTACAAAATATATAACTGATAAGTGATTAATATGGGAGATATATTAAAAAAAGCCTCATTCAATTCGACAAAATAACTCCAAAAATGGGCATTGGCTTTGACAGACAATTCCCTAAAGATGATATCTAGAAGGCCAATCTAGGAAAAAATGGTCAAAGTTGCTTCCAATAAGAGATGCTGGTTAAAAATACAAGGTGAGGGCCTCCCTGGTGGCGCAGGTGGTTTAGTGCAGTGCTATGAAGCTGTCTGCAGCCTCTGCAGTGGGGTTGGTTCCCAGTCAGCCACGGAGATGCCCACATGGCGAGGCAAACCTCTCCTGTCTCACCGCTGCTCCCCTCAGCAGTGTATTTCATCAGTCTGCCTGTTCTGTTCCCTGCTCTGTCTCTGGTGAATCCTCTCATGTTCCCGCACATCTGGCCTGTACCCCGGTTCTTGTATAAATAAATAAATCTTTAAAAAAAAAATACAAGGCGATAGCATCTCACAACTGTGAGAATGGCATATTTTTTTTTTTTTAAAGATTTCTTTATTTATGCAAGAGCATAAATACAAGAGCTGGGGTACAGGAAGGGCAGGGGGGTGGAGGGTGAGAGGATTCAGAGCGGGGAACAGAATAGGTAGACTAACCAAAATACACTGCTGAGGGGAGCAGCGGGCAAGACAGGAGAGGTCTGCTTCACCAGGTGGGTTGCACCCTGGTGGGCCGGGGATCGAACTCACGCTTCAGAGGCTGCAGATTGCTTCATAGTGCAGTGCTTTAACCCCTTGCACCACCAGGGAGGCCCGAGAATGGCACATATTAAAAAGACCTTCAACAAGTGTTGGAGAGGATGTGGAAAAAGAGGAGCCCCATTATACTGCTGTCGAGAATGTAAACCAGTGAACTAGTATAGAAAGGATCTACCTTAAAAAAATAAAAATGGGGCCTCCCCTGGTGGCGCAGCGGTTGAGCACTGGGCTGAGAGGCTGCCCGCAGCCTCTGCAGTGCCAGTTCATTCAGCACCGGCGAGGGTCCCACAAAAAATAAATAAATAAATAAAATAAAAATGGAAAAAACATACAAATTTGGCATATATCCAAAGAATATGAAATCCTCTACACAAAACCCATATGCTCCAGTGTTCACAGCAGCATTATTTACAAGAACTGGGGCAGGGAAGCAGCCTGCATATCCATCAACAGACCACAGGATCAAGTGGTGGTCTGTCCATACCACAGAGTACTAAGTCACCATAAGAAAGGATGAAACACAGCCATTTTCAACAAAATGGAAGGATTTAGAGAATTATGTGCAGGGAAGTCAGAACAATAAAAACAAATCCATTTATATAGCAGACAGTTTGATAACGTAAAACCAAAGAACATGAATAAATATCCTGAGGTTTCTGAGGTTAACAGGGATGGGGATGGAAAGGTACAAGGGGAAATAGATGGTGGCAGGGGAAAAGAAGTTTCAGTAGCTCAGTACTGCTGGAGACAACACTGTAGCTAGGAGCAACTACTGGTCACCTACAGAATGATTACAGTTATGTCATGAATGGTTATAAATCTTTGTAAGTTTTATGTTACCGCTAAAAGGCTACACACAGTCATAATTTCAAAGGTACAAATACCCAGGTGCAGAAAAAAAATAAGATAGGCTGGAGTAATTCAGTTTAATAGAAACACCATCTTCTAAGAACAAATCATAAGTTATTTGTTTTATATCTTTATCTGAAAAGTATATGGGAATACTTAGCAATTCACGTATCAATTTCTGTGGAAGTATTTGTGACTGTTTGTTTGCCTTAAAAAGCTAAAATTTACCATCACCATCTTCAGCACTGATTACAACTGCACTAGAAGTATTATTCCACAACAAATTTAGAACAGAGAGGGGGAAAAAAGCTAATGGACAGGAGTATTTTCTAAATGCTTTACACAACTTAGTATCAGATATATCAGAATTAGAGTATAAGAGAGAAAATTACATTACGGTCAGGGCTAGGACTGTGACTTTTAAAACAAGTTTTCAAATTTCTTGAATTTTTTACCCATCAAAGTGGGGTTTAATTCTCTTCCACTTCAACACAGGCCAACATTTCTGAACGTTTTGCTAATAAATATAATCAGCAAAAGAGAACTGCTTGACCTTTGGTGGAAGGTTAGGAAAGCCCTAATTTTTTTCTTTGGATGTTCATCTTGGGGGGGAAAAAAAGTTTGGACACATTTAATAGTGCACAAGATTTATGACTGGGAATTAGCATTAATAGTCTCTTCTTACCTTGCTTTAAATTGACCCCAGGTTTCCGGGCCGAAGTTACTCGTAACCCGTTATGAACTTCAGGAGGTGGCTGTAGGAGAGGTGCTTTGGTTTCATCACCTTCCTCAGAAAACTGATCTGTACATCAACATTTAAAGCAAATTTACAGTTAAAAACAGGTTTTAATTCTGATTATGTCTAATTCACCAAATATCTGTGACTATTTGCCATAAAGAGCTAAAACTTACCATCATCATCTTCATCATCATCTGCAGCATTGATTACAACTGGTGGATGTGTGGGGCTAGGAACATTTTCTGAACTTTCTACTTTCATAACACTTCGCAGCTGAGGGGAGGGGTTAGACTGGACAGACAATTTGTTTTGCTGAACTGTGAGCTGGCTAGCCTTCACTTCCTCTTCTGGTGACTCAGGCACAGTGGGCAACACAGCTAAATATACAAAATCAGTCATAAGTTAAAAATAGAAAACATAGTTCCAGTTTAAAAATCTATCACCTGCAAGTTTGGTGCATTTTCCTTACTAGCATTTATCTAATTTCTCCACTTTCTCAATTAGGTTCTAAATTCCCAGGGACTGTTAAATGCGGCTTTTAGTTAATAACTCTTCACTGTATGTATACATCCTCAAAGTGGGCACCCAAATCATAAACTAGGAAGCTAAATGCATTGTAACTGCAAATCCTTGGTATTCAAATTTAATGCTGAAATTCTAGGCCTTTTGCTCAGCAAAATGCTATAAAGAGAGTAGAAAACACTTTTGAACCAAACCAGAAAAGAACGAGCTCACTTTTTTATCTTAAGCATGAAAATATGTTAACCATCAAATTTTAATTACACAGATAAGACTTTTGCTTATTGCACTAGGGAAATACTTTAAAAGGAATTTTGGAAATAAATACTAGTTTCTGGTAGAGTGAAAGTTTTACTTTACATTATGGCCTAGAGTGGGGCTGACAGCCTTTTCTTATAAAGAGCTAAATGGTAAATATTTTAGGTTCTGTACGTCTCTATCTCAACTATTTTGTAGCAAGAGAACAAAATTTGGCCATAGAAAATAAGTAAATGAGTGGGTCTGGTTTATTCTAATAAAACTCTATTTTACAAAACAGGTGGAGGACCAGGTTTGCCAACTTGTGGCCTAGAGAAATCAAGTTTCTTTTGAAAAACCTCATTTGGTCTGATAAAAAAAAAAGGAACTGAAATAAAGTATAGCAATCTAAACTGTCATTACAAGAAGCACCTTGTAATGTTTCTTGCATGGCTTTTTGTCAAAGGAATTTTAATGATTCTGCTACTTACTGGCTAGTGACTGTTTTTTAACCTTAATAAAGTTCCATTCCCTCAAACTATGATGGAGTAATTCTGCTTTCTCCTACGACTAAAAGAAGGCAATGTATATAAGTATACTTTGTTCACTGTGCAGAGTAGGTGTTTATTAAATAGAACTTACTTTTGCTTGGAGGTAGGAAAAGTCCTTCAACATAACGTCCTTTGTTGTGATGAAAAGCACAGTTTAGCTTTTGACATCCCATTGGCTGATTTTCCCAGTAACAAGGAATCTCACTGCGTTTTTTCTGTAACAGAAAACAAAAAATGAAGAGTGACCTATATTAATTTGGTCATTTATTTTTCTGGACAAAATTCATACAGGTTTTAAAAATCTGAAGCAGATGGACAAACAAAGGGAGAAGAAAAGTAGTTTATCTTCTATTCTTTTCTCTTTGACATCACCCTGGAACCCTAGATGTCTACATTCAATTTAGAGAAGCAGGATAACATAGTAGTTAAGATTATGGACTTAAGGGTAACAGGATTTGAATCTCCATTATGCTACTTACTGGCTATGTAATGTTGAACAATTGAATGCCTCTGTCTCAACTACTAAATGGGAGTAACCATAGTACCTAATACTTTCTGATGAAGATTAAAACAAATAATGTACAGAAGGCTCTTACCACATAATCGAATAAACTGCAGCTATTATTTACAGCTTTGATCAAAATTTTTCTACTCCTTGCCACCTCAAAGTAAAGCACTAGGTATGACATTTTTCTTCCCAAACAACTTCACTTTCATGAGGAAAATAAGAGAAGAAAATCTGCACATCTAGAATAAATTGCTGGATCACAGGATCTATGTCCAACAGAAAATATATACCTTAGTTTATATTAATGTGTATATAGACATATATTAGATGTGTAAAAATGTTTAAAGCAATACTATTTATAACAGTGCCAACCAGAAACAACCCAAATGTACATCAACACTAGAAAGGGGAGAGATATTGTTGTACAGTCATACAATAAAATGTTATCCAGAAATGAGAAGGAATAAACTGTTGCTAACACTGAACCACAGATGTACAGGAACCAGATATGAAAGAGTACATGCTCTGTTCCGTGCTCTGACTCCATCTGCGTCAAGATGAAGATGGGCAAATCTTCTCTTTGGCAGAGTAGTCAGGATGGTGATTAGCTTTGGGGATGTGGTTAGTGACAAGCAAGGGATGAAGGGGCAAGAATGAGTGCTGAAAATGTTTCACTTTTGGATCCTGCAGTATTTATGTTCTATAACGTTACCACAAACACCGATTTAACAAGTACTGAGCTACTGCTGAGGGAAATACAGTTAGGTTCCTGAAAGCTTCTGGTCACATTTTCTTCAACCACATGTAACACTGTTTCATGTGTGTTTCTGACTTTATTTAACATAGAAGGTTGACTCATTAACAATGAACTCATAGGCAACAGCATGGTAACTTACAGCTGAATGAACCTTATCTTCATACACTCATCTTAACATTTTCCCAATAAGGAACCTAAGAGTGCTTTAGCATTATGCTTGGGAGCCACTTTAAACAGCAAAATAACCAATAAAAAGCACTAAAATATCCCCAAAATATTTTTTAATAGACTTTGGAAAGGACACTTATTTTAAGGTATAAGGCAATATCACTTTGTTTGACCTTAGCTGGGAGTTAGTTTGTATGTAAGGCTATTTAAGCAGCTCAGATTTTTCATATTTTCAAATGACACTGAAAGTATCACAAGTATTGCTTAGAGTAACAATAAATTTTAGTGAGTATGCAAATTTGCAAATACGAGTAATGAAAAGTTACTTCATGTAGAAGGGTATTCAGTAAAAAGGCTCCCTTCCACCCCTGCCCCCACGCCTCAGTGGGCATTGTTTATGTTTCCCCATTAAAATAAGTTCCAGTTATTTTTTAAATGCACATGGCAAGTGAAACAAATATACTTTTACGTCTCATTTTTTATATAAATTATTTGCTTTTTCAATGACAGATCCTGATCTTTCCTTATCAATCAATAAACCTCTCCCTTTTAAAGTTTCTGTTAACAGTTGCCTAGCGCTCCAGTGTAAGAAGACAGTAAAATTTATTTTAAATGAAGGTTAGGATGTCTGATAATTTACTATTACAAATTATGCTATGCGTAATTCTGCATAGTTCTCATTTTGTACATGAGTACAAATGAGACAAAGTTATATATATCATTTAGCATTCTTAAAAGATGACCCAAATAAGGTTCTGTGCAGAAAAGAGTTACTACAGCAGCCCTAACTGCTCTTCTTAGAGAGCTTACAAACTTGGCACCTGCCTGGCATGTGAATACTTGGCTCTAGGAAGGTTCTCAGTCAACTTATCACTGTGCAAAGAACACAATTTATGCTGAATGCGTGCTATCCTCCTGAGAGTCTTGGTATATGTAAAGCAGAGGATGCCTATGTGTCCAGCTCCAATAAAAATCTCGGATACTCGGCCTCCACTGGGTTTCCCCGAGCAGAATCAACCCATGCATATTCATTTTTGAGAGAAGAGTGTTGTGTGACCCTGCACTGAAGGAATAGGGCATAAAGAAAACTGCACATGGATTCCTCCAGACTCTGCCTGTGTCTTTCTCTCTTACAATCAGTATATCCTCACTGTATCAATGCAATAAATCTCAGCCATGAATACAACTGCATGCTGAGTCCTGAGTCCCATCTATTTATGGAGATGTTAAGGACTCTGACACAACTTCCACTGGAGTTATGCCAATTTACACTATGCCAGCAACGTAATAACATGATTTTTCAAAAGTTGCAGAGTAATTCTTTCTCTAAATTTTAGTGAACTCTCTGCTACTTGGAAACAGGCAGCATAGAATATAGTTGAGACTACTTATCTGGAAACAGATTAAAGTGGCTATCTGACCACCCCAAGCATACATGTAACTTATTCAGTCTCTTCTTTTTACTTTTTTTTTTTTACATTTTATTTATACAAGAACTGTGGTACAGTCAGAGGCGCGGGGGTGTGGTGGTGGTGGTGAGAGAATTCACCAGAGACAGAGCAGGAAGCAAACAGGCAGACAGACACTGTTGAGGGGAGCAGCAGGTGAGGCAGGAGAGGTCTGCCGCACCATAAAGGTTTCCCCCTGGCCGGCTGGGAATCAAACCTGCACTGCAGGGGCTGTGGACAGCTTCATAGTGCGGCACTCAACCCACTGCGCCACTGGGGAGGCCCTCTCTTCATTCTTTCTCCACCCCTTCTCAAACAATTGAGTCCAAAGGCTTTAGGTGAGGCTGAGAGAAGCAAGCATTTGTGCTGGCAGAGGAAAGGATACATGGCCTAGAGGGTGGTGGAGCCTGACTGAGATGAGGAAGGTGTCCTCATGACAAGATTTAACTGCCATACAGTCTGAAACCTTCAAGGGATTAGAAGGACATTTGCAGAGAGGCCTGGCAGAGGGCTGGAATTTGAGCAGGGTGAGCAAGATTTCTATGCAGAAGGAATCCCAATGTTAGGTGAGTAGTATATACCCATGGAAAGTCAGCCTAGAATGGTCATGAAATAATAAGTGGGGTGAGGAAGGCAGGGTCTTCTTCGTTAGGGACCTGGTGGAGTCAGAAAATAAGCAGGGTGTGGAGAGAAAACATACCCCAAGGGAGGGCTGTATGACAGCAATATCAGAACCCATAGTGTGAAAAGGGAACCCAAGGGGGAAAGATGGGGTCAGAGTAGGATACTGGGGTTCAAACAGGGTGAGGAAAAGGTTCTCAAGGTGGAACAAGGAAGGAGGTCTGGAACAGTGTTAGAACTGAAACAAAGTGAGAAAGATGTCCCTGATTTTGGAGCCCAAGAAGGAGAAAGAGGCTGTGATTTAACAGTGGTTTACAGGGCCTCCCTGGTGGCGCAAGGGGTTAAGACACAACCTATGAAGCTATCTGCAGCCTTTGCAGCACTAGTTTGATCCCAGGACAGGGAGCAACCCACATGGCACAGCAAACCTCTCCTGCCTCGCCCGCTGCTCCCTTTAGCAGTGTATTTCAATAAATCTGCCTGTTCTGTTCCCCACTCTGTCTCTGGTAAATCCTCTCACCCCCCACCACACACACCTCTGGCCTGTACCCCAGTTCTTATAGGCATAAATAAATAAATCTTTTAAAAAAAAATAGCAGTTTACAGACTTAGAGGAAATGATCAAATAAGTCATATTAAGGACAGTGAGAATAAAATTTCTCACTTTGGAGAAGTTACAGGTATGAAAAAGGAAAAGTCCATAGTAAACCTTATTTGTTGTAAACTAGAGGCCATCTATATGAACACACGATTTTCAATACAAAGACAAAGTGCAAAAATAATGATGTAAATGTGTGTATTCCTATGTTCTGTCTACTGTGGGCCTGGAAACAGTGACACTCCAAGACTAGCTCAATCTTATTTCCATCTATCATTCTTCTCAAGGAACCACAGTTCCTTGGAGAAATGGAGGATCCCAGGTTTGGAGGAGGAAAAGTACGGGATGACCCTGAAAAATGCTGTTGGCCCAGAAAGCAAAGAAACACTTGAAGAATGAGGGAAATATCAAAAGGACACAAAAATCAGCCTGAAGAGCTTTACTGGCCAAATCTGGCTCAATTTGAGAATAAAAAATGACAGTAAGTACAAAAAATGACAGTAAGTACAAAAATGACAGAATAAAATAGGAAACCATGATTTCACACAAATACAAATAAATAGAGGAAATTTAAAGTCTGATGTGAAATGGGATAACTACAGGGTCTCAAACTATCTCTCCACAAAATGTTTATTACAAAAATGAAATAAAACAACTTTACAATGATGTAATCTAACAAATACTGCTTTTATAAAGTAATCAAAGTTAACATCATCAAGAATGAAATTATTAAAATTATGTCATCTGATATACAACTTGAATTTGGTAGTGAGGACTACCAGACAAACCCAAAATGAGGGACAAATCCTACAAAATGACTGGTCTATAACTACCCTAAGTGTCAAGGACAATGAAATATAAAGAAAGAAAGAGCAACAATTATAGACTGGATGATACTAAAGTCATGACAACTATAAGCAACAACTGATTCTAGGCTCATTCCCACAACACAGAATATTATTGGGATAAATGGCAAAACTTGACTGGGCTCTAAAGATTAAATAAAGATAATATGTCAGTGTTAATTTTCTAGTTTGATGGTTGCATTATGGTTATGTGGAGAATGTGCTTCTTTCTTGTAGGAAAGTATCTGGAAATGGTAAGGAATATGTAATTTACCAGGTGACTTATAACAATACAAGTTGGGGGTCTCCCTGGTGGCGCAGGCGGTTGAATGCCACACTGTGAAGCTGTCCGCAGCCTCTGCAGGGCAGGTTTGATCCTGGCTGGCTGGCGAGAATCCCACATGGCGCAGCAGATCTCTCCTGTCTCGCTCACTGCTCCCCTCAGCAGAATATTTCCTCAGTCTGCCTGTTCTGTTCCCCACTCTGTCTCTGGTGAATCCTCTCACCCTCCCATGCATCTGGGCTGTACCCCGGTTCTTGTATAAATAAATACATCTTTAAAAAGAAACAAAAAAAAAAATACAAGTGGGAAACTTACATCAATCTCCATGTGCCGAAACCTGCACACCTGTCGAAAACAGCGCCCTTCTTGCCATAATGTACAAACAGTTTCATTTCCTAGTGCAGCTTCACAGTGACGGAATGGACAGCTGTCACCCTGTAAACAAAGGGAGTAATACAGAAAACTACTGTGGTACCGACATAGATCCTAGCTAAAATGTTCAACATAAGAGTTTCTGGCATCAAGACAAACACAAAAGAGGAGACAAAATAGGCAAGGTAGAAAACAAACACAAAAGAGGAGGCAAGATAGACAAGGTAGAAAACAAGATGCGATAAGAACAAGCTGAGGTCAACAAAGGTATACTTTTCTATTTCTTGACAGTACCCTTCATCTTATATGACAACATGAGTAACACAAGCTGGGAGATAAGGATGAAGAAGACAAATGAGAGTATTAGGCACTCTTCAAAGATATATTTTATAGTTCATCTGCAAAAGTGTTTCATACTTCCCCATTTGTTTAAGTAATTTTTGATGGAAAATAAGAAAAGTTAATAGATTACGATTAAAGTATAATTCCATGCTTCACTACACACTTTATGAAATGGTAGTATCTGCAACAAAATGTTTCTCTTTTAAAAATTTTGCTATTCTTAAAATGGATCATTCTATTTTTTTTTTTTAATATTTTTTATTTATACAAGAACTAGGGTACAGGCTAGAGGCGTGGGAGGATGACAGGATTCACCAGAGACAGAGTGGGGAGCAGAACAGGCAGACAGACCGAAGACACAGCTGAGGGTAGCAGCGGGCCAGACAGGAGAGGTTTGCTGCGCCATGTGGGTATCTCCCTGGCCAGCTGAGAATCGAATCTGCACTGCAGAAGCTGCAGACAGCATCACAGTGCTGTGCTCAACTCGCTGTGCCACCAGGGAAGCCCAAAATGGATCATTTTAAATATGATGATTAAAGAAAAAGTCTCAATATATACATTTACAGAATCAGCAATTTTTAGCAAAAGAAAAGCCGACAGAACAAAATGGAGCTGCAGAAGACTGAAGCAGAAAAATAGGAAGTTTTGAAAAAAGTAAAAAAGCAAAAAGCTGCAAAAGCATATATTAAAGATGGCTTTAGTACCCAGCAAAAAATCTGAAGAGGTCAAATACAATCTACAAGTTGCTAGAAGTACAATTCATTTAATACAAAGTAAATAATATCAAAGTTAGCAAGTCATGGGCTAAAACATCCCTAATTCCAAAGGCACCCTAAGTTATAAATTTGAAAATACTGAAAAACAATTGTATGCTATGCATCTTTTTCATTTTTGTAGACTACAAAATGAAGAGAAAAAAATATGAATTCTAAGAATGCTACATTTACTAAAAAAGCTGACAGCAGGTAACAGTTAAACAAAACATAAAAAAGAATTTTATATACTTGGAAAATTATATCCAGTTTTATTAGGAAACTCAGAACTGATTTAGAGATAGCCATTCTTACTTTGGTACATGTAGAATAGAAAAAAAAATAGCAGTCTTCTCCTTGATTAGGCATGCTGCGTCAATCCTTGGATTAGGTGGCTTCTTGAAAACAAGCCACTGTTTCTCAAGGCGAGGACCAGCTCCAAGTCCTCTTGCAATGGATTTAATCTTCCAAAAGACAACTCAATCACAGAAACCGCCTTTAAAATGTTATCCTAAAATGAGGAGATAAAGAATTAAAATATTTCAGGCAAATTCTTCCAACTTCCTCTTCCAAATCACCTTGATCAATGAGACTGCAAGTTAAAACCAAACTTTAATTGTATTAATAGGCCCGAGCTTACAAAGAGCTTAGGAAATTCTTAGCCTTTTTATACTGCAAAATGTGGTCTGTACAGAATAACAGTGTGACTAGACAAGGGTTTGCTGATATTAGGTGTGTGACTTATGGATCTAATCAACCATCACAGCAGAAATGATGCCAGACTGGAGTGAAGGGGACAGACATATACAAGGGTCAGATGATATGAAGACATAGGGAAAAAACAGCCATGTGACTAAATTGACACATCTATAAGCCTAGGAATGCCAAAGATTGCTAGCAAACATCAGAAATCAAAAAAGGCAAGGAAACTCCTGCAGGTTTCAGGAAAAGCACAGACATGCCAAGACCTTTTCAGACATTTCACCTCCAAAAACTGCAGATTATAAATTTCTACTGTTTTACCCAGTTTGTGGTATTTTGTTATGGCAGACCTAGAAAATTAATACAGATTATAAATATAGTCAACTGACTTGACAAAAGAGCAAAGGCAATTTCAATGGATAAAGGATAGTCTTTTCAATGGAAGATGCTAGAAATGGATACCATCTAAAAGAATATAGAAAGACCATATACCTTTCAAAAACCAGACTAAAATAAGAAATGAAAGATTATACAACTAAAAGACAGTATTCTAGAAATTCAGGTGACTTTGTGGTTGGCAATAACTTTTGAGATCACCACCAAACACAGGACCTATAAAAGAAAACATGATTAAGTTGGACTTCATTAAAATTAAAAACAACTGCTCTGTGATAGCAATCTTAAGAGAATGAAAAGAAAGTCACACACTTGAGAGAATCTTTGCAAAACACATAACTGATAAAGAATTGGTATCCAACATATATAAAAACCAATTAAAACTCAATTAGGAAAACAAACCAACTAAAAAATGGGCAGACCTCTTGGCCCCTTTGCATACTGAGGTAGAAAATCCAATGAATTCTTTCATTCACCTGAAATTATTTAATTTAGAAATGTAATCTAACATCTTGTTACTCCAACTTTGTTTCAGCACCAACAGCATTAACCAAGAGTTTCTTAGAAATGCAAGACGACTACCCTAGACTTCCTGAATCAGATCATCACAACAAGATACCTACATAATTCACACAAATGATAAAGTCTGAGAAATACTAGTCTTAACTGGTACTCAATTTCTGTTTTGGAATGATTCCATCTATTAGATCTTTTCTCACAGAATTCTTCAAGTAGCTTCAAACAACAAATGAAAAGGAAATCAAATAAAAACCAATGATATCCAGAAAAAAAAAGGTCTGACTAAATGAACAGAGATGTCACCAAAAAAAAAATATATGGGGGCAATTAAGCATATGAAAAGATATTCAACATCATATGTTACTAGGGGATTGTAAATTCCTTTCAGAATAACAAAAATCCTAAACACTGACACCACCAAATGATGGTGCAGATGTGGAACAACAGGAAGTACAAAAAACATACCAAAATGTTAGTAATAGTTACCACCAGAATGGCAGGATTATAAGGGGCTGTTATTCTGTTTTATGCTCAGAATAATATTAAATTTCCTAATATAACGCAACATAGACATAATAAAAAAGTTGGGCCTCACTGGTGGACCAGGGGTTAAGTCTCAGCGCTATTACTGCTAAGACCTGAGTTCAATCCCTGCCTAGGGAGTTAACCCATGGTGCAGCAGACCTCTTCTGTCTCACCCACTGCTCCCCTTAGCAGTATATTTCAGTAAATCTGCCTGTTCTGCTCCCCACTCTGTCTCTGGTGAATCCTCTCACATCCCCACACCTCTGGCCTACACTCCAGTTCCCACACACACACACACACACACACACACACAATAAAAAAACATTCTACCAAAACTGGCTTGACCATTACTGATCCACTACAGAATGGCACTAGGGCTGGACTTTTAATAGCATCTCATTGATCCACTAAACAGGATTCCCCAGACCTCAACCCCAGGGAGTACCAATCTACATTTTAGGGTATGTGAAAAAGTATTTTAAAAATCATCTCAAATGGGATCAATTCTCTAATGGATATTCAACTATAAGGACACATGCATAGAAAAATAGAGAGTCTTTTCAATAAATGATGAGAATGAAAAATCTAACAATAGAAAATAGTATTAGAATGGAGAAAAAGAGGTCAATTTTATTCCTAAAAATCAATCAAGAATATATAGGAAACTGTTGCTGGTTTCTGGAAGACCGCCAACATACTAAACAACCAATGAAATAGCAACAAAATAACACGAAATTGCTTTTTTTTCAATGAGTTTCAAATTAGCAGACAAAGGCAGTGTGTGGAAATACTGAATACTTACTAATGTTTTAATAGAGCAGGTTCTTCCATGTATGTTTTATATACACTGAGCTTCAATGTATATTGAAGAGGGTAGGCAGATGTAATTGCTATTCAAGAAAATGGAAAAAAAATTTTAGAGATAAATATTGATAGCAATCACATCTATCCCAAGCAAAAATCCAAAGATGTGTAAAGTTTCAAAGGAGGGGGGAAAAAGTGACCAGTGTCTCTTCCCCTGGAAAGAGACTTCAATAGAAGAGATAGCAGAATAAGCATTGATGAAAACCACAACTACATTGTATCACTCACTGTTCAGGATATATCCCAAAATGCAAGAGGTTAAAATGAGAAAAAAAGTGATGTATATATGTGGAAATAAACCCAGAGGATTCAACAATGGAAATTCTAAAAGGAAGGCAGAAAATAAAAAAATAACAATACAAGAAAATTTCTCCAAGCTGGATGGACTTGAGCCTTTTGATTAAAAGGCTCATCAAATGCCAGGTAGAAATTTTCTTTAGAGGTATCTCTGCTACATCTAATATGGTAAAACTTTTGAATTCAAATGGAAAATGTAGAATTACAGAGGCTTCTAAATAAAATCCAGCTGATAACAAAGAAAGACACTTGACATTAGACTTCTCATCTGAATCACTACATGCCAAAAGACAAATAAATGCT
The DNA here is from genome assembly GCF_964194135.1 of Talpa europaea. NCBI lineage: Eukaryota > Metazoa > Chordata > Mammalia > Eulipotyphla > Talpidae > Talpa > Talpa europaea. The sequence goes on from NC_140077.1 coordinate 74,239,216, forward strand.
ATGCATCCAGAATTTAAAGGAGGATTATGACCTTTGATTTAGTCTTTCAAACTCCATTTCAAGGTGAACTCAGGATTTTGAAGTCTTTAAATGTAAGTCTCAAAAAGTATACATCTAGGTACATCATGTATTCTTGAAAATAATTACTTAAAGAACTATTCTATATAGGGCCTCCCTTGTGGTGCAGGGGTTAAAGACAGTGCTATCAAGCTATTGCCAGCCACTGTAGCATGAGTTTGACTCCAGGCTGGCCGCAGACCTCTCCTGCCTTGCCCACTGCTCCCCTCAGCCATATATTTCAGTAGATCTGTCTGTTCTGCTCCCCATTCTTTCTGGTGAATCCTCTCACGCCCCGCATCTCTGGATTAAACCCCAGTTCTTGTGTGTATAAATAAATCTTAAAAAAAAATACTATTCTACACACTTGAGAAAAAGAATTTTAAAAAATGAACTTAATGCAAATAGAAAAAAACTGTCACATGCAATATTTCACTGCTTTTTAAAAGAACTTTAAAACAACTGCTTTGGCTATCTGATGTATGATTGCCGATAAATCTTAAATAAAGTATTAGCAAATTAAATCACAATATATTAAAGGAATAACATACAATCAAAAAAGGTTATTCCAGTACTAAGAATGTTAACATTAGTAAATTCTTTACATTTATAAAGGGGGTAGGGAACTAAAAACAAAACCAAAAACTGATATCTGGAAATTAAAAAAAAAAAGATGGTGAAAAAGGATTTTAAATGGTTTTTTAAAAAAGTTAAAATGGCTTTCTAAAAAGGGCTAAAATGCAACATCTACTCCCAATAAAACTTGTGAGTAAATCACAAAAGATCCTCATTAACATAAGTGCACTTAATTATCAGGAACTGTCAGCATATGTGATATGGTAAGACACTAGGGGTATGGCTCACTCAAGGCAACCAAAGAAAGAACAATCACTGTCTCCACTGTGATTCAACACAGTCCTGGAGTCTAGCACTTCCAGTAAAGGAAAAAAAGTATAAATACTTTTAGGTTAGAATCTTAAGTAATTTTTCCCAAAAAATTTTATCTGCAAATCACATGTTTGCAAACTGTCAAATCTAACAATCAACTAAAAATACTAAAAATAGTAAGATATAAAAAAATCAATTTTCAGTATGCCAGCAACAGTCACTCAGAATGAAAATGAAGCCATATACAAGACCCACATTAAATTAAATTAAAAACAAAAAGCTATGACTCTAACGACCAGGATATTGAAGAGGTAATGGAATGGAGACTTAAAGTAGTTCACTTCTCCCCTGAAAAATGTATACACTGAATAAAATACAAGTTGAAATCTTAGAGTTATTTGAACTTGACAGAATGTAAAATCTTCTAGGAATAACTATTTGAGAAAATTAAGAAAAATTCAAGAACAAGGACCTCGTGCCACCTCTATTACAGATGTGAAATAAGACACTTAAATGGAGAATTAGCAAATAAATGAATAAACAGAACTCAAGAGAGTTCATGAGTAAATGTAATGAGAAAAGTAGCATCTGAAATTAATAAAAATGACCATTCATTTGAAGAAAAAATTCTATTCCATACAGAAATGTTCCAGAGGAATAAAAGACAGGAAAGAGGCTTTGGCTCACTAGCTAAAGCACTGTTCTAAAACAGATTTTGTGCTCAGCAACAGCTGACAATGTTTACCATGCTTATGAAAAAGTGATGATGTCATTACTATAATCCCTAGATTATATTTTTAATTAAAAAAACTATCACCACTCAATTACTGGGGAAAAATGTCATTTTTACTTTAATAAAGATGGAAAAAAATCTTCTACGAACACAATACCAAAATTTAAAACTCTAGCAATAAAATTCACAGATCTGACTACATAAAGTGAAAAACACTCATATAGCAAAAGATTTATCAATAACACAGTCAAAAACTATTATCATTACCAAAAGGAGTGTTTTAAGAACTTTAACAAATCCAAAAGGCCCTATTAATTATTAGCAAATTCATAAAACCTCTCAAGAATTACACAATTCTACAAATTAACTGGTTCTAAGGAAGCAAGTTCACATAGATGTGTACACAGGACTGTTAGTGGATATTGGGTATTTTTGTTTTTAATGGAAAAAATCCAAATGCCTATCAATCAGGAAAAAAATCAAATCATGGCACATCCTATAAAGGAGAAGTATGTCATCAAAAAAAAAAAGGTAAGGGCGAGCTCTGTGTATGGACATGAAACTATGCTGTGAGGGACTATCCATGATGCTTCTCTCTGAGGAGGCAGAATTACAGGGAGATGTCAGCTTTCACGAAATCATTTTCATTTTTTGGAACATGCATGTGTTACTTAAAAAAGAACAAAAAACCAGCTAACAACAAAAACCCACACATGCAAAGGGAATGTCACCATCCAAAAACAAAAGCCGGTAAACAGTTATAAGAAAAAAATGCCCGGAACAATAATTTTAACTTTACTGATCCAGGAAAATTAAAAAACCCATTTTCACACTTACATTAGCTGGTTGCTCTCAACAGGGACGTCTGTGTCTTCACTGAGTTCCAATCTATTACGCCTGTAGGTCGAACCAACACTCAATCCATGAATTAATAATAATGAGGCAGAAAGAATTTTCCTCCTCACATTGCCAAGGAAACCTCTCAGCCACAATTCAAACACAGGACGTGTTTTTAAAACCTCTCCCAACTACTGGGAGATTAAGTCCATTCCAATAACCTTTGTCAGACTGGAGACAGCTAGAGTTAGTTATCTCCTCAAAAAGACAAAACCAAAAAACAACAACAACAACAAAAAAAAAAAAAACAAAAAAAAGTTCATGTAAAGATGAACTTGAGATTCAAAGGATTATTTAAAAAAAATCCATCTTCCATAGCCGAACAATATAATTTAAAAAGAAAAAGGAAAAGAAAAAAGAAAAAGAACACCAAAATTCATTAAGATCCAATTTCTGGTCTTCAAGATTTCTTCACCTATTAAGAAAAAAACAGAAACCTTCCCCCATCTTTATTATATGTATAATAAAAGCATACTTGTATGTAAAAATATAGTGTTTTATGTATATAATATACATATATACTAACTGGCTTATACACACACACACATACACAAATGTGTAGAAATAAAACATTTGGGTAAGTTTTCCCTTTTAAAATATAGTATAAAAGTCTTTAGATTTGGGTTCATTGTAAAAATAGTGAACTTAGTCTTATACCAAAGTATCATGAAGTACATTAATATGTTATGCTAAATTTTGCCCAGCCCACAAAATAAAGATGAAGGGAAATCCTTACACATTTATTAATGTGTATAATATGGATGTATGTATATATATCATCATCATCTTTATCCTCTTCGGGGAGTGTTTAACCAAAAAAGATAGAAGCACATAGTTACAGAGTAACTACAGAGAGGTGCAGCAAGCTGTAGAAGGCAGAGCAGCAGTACAGCCATCCTGAACTGGCGCTATCAAAGCACAGAAAGCTTCTATAGAAGGGAAGAATTTTTTTATAGCAACACCAATGTGATTGGCATGACATTCAATATGAGCCCTGCAAAGGCTTGCTTATGCAGCCTAGTTCCAAATTCGTTACTAGTGTTGGCTACACCTAAAGACTTTGCAGTTATCTATTTACTCCAGTTAATAAAAGGGTAAACTTTAAGAGTTGAAATTTCATTTCACAATGGTACATATACCATTTAAGAATTAAAAAAAAATACAAAAACAAAAAACTATTTTGATACATAGAAATTTTGAAACCAGCCCAGTAACAAAGCAATTTTGATTCTCATGTAATAAATACTATTGGGTTGTCGGAAAAGTCATGATGTATTTTTTTCTATGTTTTTCAAAGGTCATTTATTTAAAGAACAAAGATATCTCAATGATATATTGCCCATTTTGTTTGATAACCTTCTGCAATCTTTCAGTGAGCTTCATAATGCCTCGTTCATAGAAGGACCTCTCTTTTATTAGCAAAAAACTGAACAAGGTGCTGATATACAGCCTCATCTGAATTGAACATTATACCATACAAGAAATTTTGAGAGTGAAACAAGTAGAAGTCTGGCGGTGCAAGGTAGGGCAAGTTTAGTAGATACGGCAACACATTACATCCAAACTCCAATAATTTTTGATGGATGATCAAACTTGTGTGTGGTCTCACGCTGTCATGATAGAACACAACTCCTTTATGATTAATGAGCTCTGGACATTTCTGGATGATGGATTAGTTCAAACTGTCCGATTGCCGACAGTGCACATTTGAATAGATTGTTTGGTTCCGTATAAGGAGCTTGAAAAACACACCTTTAAAATCCCACCACACTTAGAGTATAACCGTCCTCTGATGAATGTCTGCTTTCGATATCTTTTGAGGCAAACTACCACTTTGGGACCAAGACCATTTGTGTACCATACTGCTGTAAACAATCCACTTCTCATCACCAGTTATCAGTTACTTCAAAAAAGGATCGTTTTCCTCCCGTTTAATGAGTGTATTGCAGATACTCAAACGTGCTGCCAAATGAACTTCTCTGAGTTCATGAGGAACCTCGAGATAGCTTACGTACCCCAAGTTTTTTCAGGTGCTCATGAATGCTTGAATAATGATGTTCAATGTTTCTGCAATCTCCATGTCAGGTAACCTGGGTTTGACTCATCAATGCCTTTATTTTATCATCATCAACCTTGGCATTGCCTCCCTGACTGAGGAGCATCACTGAGATCAAAAACACCAGCACGGAATTTGATGAACCATCACCGCCACTGATGTCGTTGTAACCATAAACTTGATGAAACTTTTCACAAGCTTGATGTGCGTTCTTCCCTTTACGGAAGTAAAACAGTAAAATACAGCGAAAATGCAGAGTGTGGTCTTCCATCTTCAACTTGTAAGATTTCCGAAACTCAACCAAATCACTCATTTTTTTTTAAATGAAGCCAGAACTGTCAACTGTCAAATGACTAGCAATAACATAGATGCGAATGACTCTAGTACTTCCAAAAATGAACTAGTGCCATCTGTTGCAAAAATGCATCATCACTTTTCCGACAACCCAATACATAATTTCTAGGCTAAATCTTGCCAAATACTATCCAAGACAAAACTAAAATCAAAACTTAAAAAAAAGTGGACACCTTTTACTCACACTTAATACTAGTCAATTTTCCAGGAAATTTTTGGGCAGGGAATATCCCCAAATCTAAAATGAAAAAAAGGAAAAATTGGGATCTCATATTAGTTATTCAGTCTAAAACTTTTAATAGACTTTTACTAAAAGTCATCATTTTCTGGCCTCCCACTCAATCACAAAAATATACTTTTAGAGTGGAAAGGGACTTTAAAGATCGCTGAGATCAATTTTTCACTTTACCAGTGAGGCAATGATTCCTAACACATGAAAATATTGGCCAATTAATCTCATAATTATCTCATAATTAATAATCTCATAATTAATAATACAGTAGTATGGATCAGACAGTATACTTTTTAAAGGCGATCTAAAATCACTTAAATTAGAGAAACATTCTTTGGGAAATGGATACTGGGTCTCAAAGTATGTTCATGGGACTCATGCTCATTCCAATTACCATTCAATCTGTAAACTTCTGCTATGTCATTTACCCATAAATTATGTAAAAGTACGAACACAATATTTTTATTTTACACTATCTTATAAAAGTTTAAAAAGGCAGTTCAAAGACTACACATAAAAATTGTTTTACCTTTTATATAAATCCAATCCTAAATATAAAGGGTAACTATGACACTAAGATGAAATTATAAAGCTGACCAGTATGAGGAGGCAATTAGAAATTGCCAAATATAAAACAATTTTGTGAGTTTTTGCCATGCAACAAGTAGTAATCAGTTTTTAAAGAAACAGGAAAATGGGAAAAGGGAAAGGAATACCCACTCAGTATGCTTTCTTTCTCAATTACATTGGTTTCAGAGCAAACTTTCCACATTGGGAGAAATCTTTACTTAAAACCAATCACTAATTTAATCAACTAGTCAGAAAGTCTCAGGCCTTTCAATGCTGCACTATATTTTTTAAATTAAAAAGTATCTTTTTTCTTTCAGTAGGCATAAACCAAAACTCAAGTGACAGCTGTATTGAATTACTAGTATGAAATCTTGAAAGTTAATCTTCACTTTGCAACATTATATTGCCTCTGAGGAATTTTCAGCAATTGCATTTTCAGATTTACTCAGATTAGTTTATAAGGAATAGTTAGTATAACTATATGTAACAACTATAGCAATTAGGATACAGTAACAGCAATAAACTGCCCATTTTTAATGGAGAAAGGAAAAAGAAATTAAGATAATATTTCTTTTTCATTGCTTTGAACAACTTCATTCTCAGGATCCCAGCTCAGAACCAATGTAGAATAATCATAGTTAACATTTTTCAAGTTCATTTTCAGAAACATCAGCTGTTCTATATTGTCAAAGTCCAGGCTCATGATCTGCTTTGGATGAAAGTGGCTATTTGTAGTAAAGATACACTCAGATTGCCAACTACACATGGGGCAGCTCAGATACTGAATGGCAACTTGGGTCAAAGCAGGCCATATGCTCACCTTCCTCTGCCAGTAAATCAAAGGGTCATCATCTCCTGAGATCTCTGCGTACTTCTCTTTGAAATATTCATCCACTACTGCTATAGCAGAAGGAAACATGAAGCTTTTGCTTCCAATGGCAACAATATCTGCAGTTGAGCTATCAATAGACCCTGAACTGGAGGGGCCTTCTCTTATAGATGAGGTAAATGAATCAGTTCCTACTATAGTTGAGGGACCAGAAGATTCTGGAGTTGCAATATGGCAGACCTCTGGTGAAGATTCCATATAATTACAAACTTCTTCTGCAAGGATCTGCTTATAAGTTTCTATATCAGCACCTTGAGGGAAAAAGTCTTCCAATTTGTTTTTAAAGCAAGGATCTAACAAAGCAGCCAAGATACAGGGCTTGGACTTGAGCATGGCACTTAGAAGGGTATCTGTTTCAAGTTTCAGAGATAAACTGTCCACCAGATTGAGTGCCTGAGTAATACCTCTGACCTGAAAATCTTCTCTGAGTTTCTGCAGTGAAAAAAGTAGATGATGGATTAGGGGTAGCACCTGATTCAATCCTGTGGTTTTCACACTCACTTTCTGAGTGGCCTCCTCAAATGGCTTAAGAATATCACAAACATAAGTCATTAGAGTCCATTGAAGGGAGGTTAGCACAACTCCACTAGCTCTACCAAGACTATGGTGAACTGAGTAGCAATGCTCCAAGAGCCATTTTAACATATAGAAGGTAGAAATCCAGTGGCCAGTTTCATCCTGCTTCAAATTCTTCCAAGGAAGTTGGTGATCATTTTGGAATTCTTGCAGTATCTGACGAGCCTTGACTGAATGACTAAAATGATGACAGGTTTTCCTAGCAGCCACTAACATATTCTCAATGCTTTTGTGCTCACAGAAAAAGTCCTGAATGACTATATTTAAACAATGCAGGAAGCATGGCACATGCGTAAAGCCACCATCTTTGATTGCATGTACCACATTAGAGGAATTGTCAGAAACAATGAAGCGGGGGATGAGGAAATTAGGAGAAAGCCACAGACCAATCTGGTCATTTAATTCTTGTAAAATGTTGGTGACCAAGCAGTCTTTGGCCAAACCTGTTACACAAAGCACTGCCCACTTTCTAAAATTGGGGCACCTGCCATTATTGAAAGGTGTAGTTTCCAAAGAGACCCAGTGCACAGTCACAATGAAATAGTCAGTGGACGGATCATGGGTCCATATGTCCACAGTCAGGTGAATCTTCTGGCTTTGAACATTCTCCAAGGTCAAGAAAATTTTTTCTCTGACCCAATCATATAATTGAGGTACAGCCTTAGTAAAAAAGTAAGTCTCTGATGGTAACCTATAATCAGGGGCTACAATCTGCATAAACCGCTGAAAAGCTGGGGTTGAAAAGTAGTTGTAAGGATGCATATCCTCCACAATCATCTGAATAATTGCCTGACTTATTTGACTTGAGACTGAATTTTCACATGTTTCTCTCTCCTGTGCATTCAGCATAGAATCTTGCTCTACAACAGGAATAGGACTCTCAGATCTTCTGCTTTCAATCTCTAACACAGGAGGTTCATCTGACTCAGAGTCACTAAGATCCTCAACTGTTGTATCATGGCTGCCTGTAGACTTCTCTCCATGCACAGTATCGCTCAAGAGCTCATTTCTCTCAGTCTCAGCCTCAGCCTCATCTAATCCATTTCCAACTGTACCACTGTCTTTATTGGCAACAGCCCAATGGATGGGATGTGTGGCCTGCAGATGTCGTTGAAGTGTTGAAGTTCCTAAGTGAGAACCTGGCCTACCACGGCTCACACTTCTTTTACATATGTTACACACTGCTCTTGAGATGTGCTGAGGATCAGTATAAAAAAAATTCCAAACTGCAGATGTCTTGGCTCTTGTTCCAGGAATTAAGGCATGCTTGACAATGTTACTTTTGATGAGAAATCTCCCTCTTTCTGCTCTCAGGGCATCAGATACTGATTTCTCACGTTTCTTGCCCACTCTATTATCATCTAATGAATCGGTAGGGATATAGTCAAAACTTCCATTGCTTCCAGCAGAAGAGGGAGACAAAGGTACATCCAAAGTAAAATCCTCCTCCCCACTAGTGACTCCAAATTTGTTGGCCCTGGTCCAGTGAGGTGAATGCCTTGCCTGCAGGTGTCGTTGAAGAGTAGATGTCCCAAGATGGCTGCCTGGTTTACCCCTGCTAACACTTTTTTCACAGAGGTTACAAATAGCACGCCAGGTGTACTGTGGGTCAACATGAAAGAAGTGCCACACAATGGAGGTCTTGGCTCTGGTACTAGGTAGATAAATCTGCTTTTCGATATTATTCTCAAAAAGACTTTCTTCATCCTGCTCAGGAGCACTGGAAGTTAACAAGGCAGGACCATCTGCAACAGGCCTTCCAGATCCCAAATCCTTACTAAATTTTTTTGCAAGGATCAGTTTTTTCCGTCGTCTTTTCCCCTTAATTCGCAAACCCTTCTTTCTTTTTTTTTTAGCAGGCAATTTCGCCTCTCTATCCATTCCTTCTGCCACCATCTTTCCCTCTACCACATCATCTTCATCTGTACTAGAATTAATAGAAACACATCCCAGAATCCCAGCACCACTAAAAGTGCTGCATCTTCTACCAGGAGAGAGTGAGGAAACCGGTACACTTAAGGTACATACACTCATTCTCTTTATGTCTCCAAAATTCGTACCAGAATCTGTTAGAGGGTTTATTGCTCAAGCAGACATACGGCTGTTTCTCTCTACTTGCATTAACTTTTCTCCAATTTCTATGGAGACTCAAATTCCCTTTGGACCAATGACTTCCAAGCCAGGTTATTTTTGGAGCAAAAGTGACAGCAATGAAGAACATTCCCAAACTCTTTCTTAGAGGGCTTTAAGATCCCTTCCAACTTTCTGAGTTCTAGATTCAAATAGTCCAATCTCCTCATGGTACAGAAAAAAGAACTAAGGCACGCTTTCCCAGGGTCAGTAGCAGCTAGAAGGCAGGTCTTCCAAATCCCTGGCCCATGTTCTTTCTGCTTCAAGAACTTTATCTACTTGAAATGTCTTCAGCTTTTAAAATATTTTTATAAAGCCTCACGGTAGCGACACTGATTTCCCTTACTTCTGAAATTAATTATTTTTTAGGAAATTTCAAGTAAACAAAAACATAGTGCATCATTCAACATTCATCATTTCGGACTATAATTTACTAATACAACTCCAAACGTCAATTCTGGGAAGCTAAATCAGACTCCACATACTGGTCACTAATGGCAAACACTATTTGCACCCTTTCAACTCTAACTAAAAAGTAAATACAATTTTTAAAATTGTGGGTAGCTGAAAAAAAATGCTTCGAGAGTCAAATGAAAATATCAAGGTTACAAGCTGCATTTTCAGCTGACTGTTTCTATCAAGAGTTAATCTACGTTTACTTTTCAGACTAAAGGCTGGAGCAGCTTTTACAGCTTTATGGCCTGTAAATGAGTGACTCATAAGTTGGACGCTATATGAGCAGCAGAAACTGAAATAGGAGCTTTAAACCACTTCCATACCTTCTCGGTTGATCTTCCCCCTTCCCCCAATACCTACATACATTTACCCTAAAAAGCATCGCTATCACTAGTTCCACAGCCTCCTTCACAAGGTCCAGAACCAAGGCCTGGAAGATGTCAACAATATGGGCCTTCCCCATAGGAATCCGCACCGATTATGGGAGTTTAGGGGATGTTCTTCATTACGGTTTCATCAATCCTACAAGGAGAACGGAAGTGCCCCTGTTGCTCTTGACTTCGACGCTGAGGGCAGGGGTGGGAGTGTAATTAAGGTAGGGAAGGGGCGTAGGATACCGGAATAAGGTCGGAGGCTTTCTGTATGTGGAGTTTGAGAAAATCCCCAAAGTAGGAGGACCCTGGAGAGGAATAGAGTAGGTAAATTCAGCTCCTGGCACTCAGCTTCGTTGAGGCAGGGGGGGCCCGCTAACCTAGGGAAACTGCAGCCCCGAGGACAGCAACCTGCGCTCTCTCTGGGAGGCAGGAACGAGGCTGCTTTCTGACGGCTCCTACGGTTTCGCCAGCACCGGATGTGGGGGAGGGGAGGAAGGTTGGCCGGGAAAGGAGCAGGCGCTGTGGGGATGGGGTGAAGTGGGATGGGGGTGGGGCGGATGGGAGACGGGAGCGGGAGCCTGGGGCTCCCAGCCCGCCCGGGCGAGGGCAGCGGTAGGGGGTGGGGTGGAGAGGAGGGGGTTGTTACGGCTGAGCCGAACGACCCGCTCTGACTTTCTGGACTAGGCCGCGACCCAGGGCCGAGGAGAGGCCGCAGCCACTCCCCTCGCCCTCTCCCCCCACCTCCCCGGCCCAAGCCACCCGGGAATCAAAAAACGGGTCTAGTTACCAGAGAACAGAAACTTTACCGAACCGAGGACACTATCCCCGACTCCCGCTTGCTGCCGCGACTTTCTTCTTTCTTAGCCGCTGCCGCCCGCCGTCCTCTCAGCAGCAACACCAGCAGAAAGCCAAGACTGCCAGCGTCAAAGATGGCGCCCGGCTACAGGCTCAGCTCTAAGCCCCGACCAGTAAAAGTGCCAGCACGACGCGGGGCGCAAGGATTCTGGGAAATGTAGTTTCCGCTACGAGGCGAGGCTTAAGATGGCGTCCTGCGGTCACCGGTCACGTGATGGGGAGGCGCTAAGTCGTCCAGTCCCCTTCCCTTCGGAAGAATGGGTTTTACAATAGAAAAGCGACGGTTTCTTGAAAATATATTTAGTTTATTGGGAAAAAAAAAGTTTTTAAACCAACCGAAGTAATAGGCGAGAAAGCCGGGAGAACTGTGTCAGTAGGTGTTCAGTTTTTTCTTACCTAAATGTTTGTTTACTAAATGAATTGTCTGACCGTTTAATTTAGAAACAAACTACTTTCCCCATGCAATGTTGAAGAATCCGTGCATTTATTTTTATTTAAAGAAGTGAGATTGAGCTTGGGGACAGTTTCTTTTATTTCTTAAAACGAATTTTTGTATTGAAAAATAATTCATGCACACTAAAAAGTTCACGAGGTTTAACATGGGTCATGAAAAGGGAAAAAACAGTCACCTCCCACTTTATTATTAACAATTCCTTCTTTTTTCGCACTTAAATGTTTTTACTTTGTTCTCATAAAAATGATACACAAAACTGGTTTATAAAAAATACATAAATATATGTAGAGTAGAAAGTTTAAATCTCAAGCTCATTCCTGAGAAATAATCTTACTAATTTAGCATATATTCGCTATAAGTTTTTGGTATGCAAATATACTTAAATATTTCACAGTGATAGAGCAAGTAGCCCAGGCCCCCTGCCCTTCTTACCTCCCACCCGGCCGGGCATAGCAGGCGCCACACAATTTGTTGAGGAGGCAACATTTTACCGAACTAGGATAAGACGATACAATTTTCGTACTAAGAAAGGATAATTGATGGTAAAGCAGATGGGACTTGAGGCACCTTTTTTTTTTTTTTTTTTCCTCTTGGGCTCCTCTGCCAGCTACCAGCTTGGTGAGGGAGTCCCAGCCAGTTCACACGGGGTATGTATCAGGTCAAAGGGGTCCTGAATCTCCTTACACTCGGGCTTTCATCTCCTTTCAAAAAGAGAAGTCACAGCTCTAGAACACTAGCCCCATCCCTCCCTGACAGGACAATACTCTCTGATTGCCATGCCAACCAGCCCTAACAAGCACGTTCACAGTAACCAATTTCTGTATGTACCAAACACCTAGGGTTTTCCATTAACAGAGGGCTTCTCAGACAAAGGGCTTTCCAGCCTAAGGCTTTCAAACTGCAGTCCTGGTCTGATTGGTATGCTGTGCGTACTTTTATCATGTCATCAAGTCCAAAGTATTATAGATTGCAAGATGTATCTTATCTTTAAAAAAAAAAAATAAGTAAAAGCCCTGACAGGTCAATTAAGCCCTGACAGATCATTGATCAAAGATCGAAGATCAAATCTGTAAAGATTTGAAAGAAGGTGCATCTTACAATAAATGAAACCTGTGTCCCAGTTCTTGTATGCATAAATAAATAAATCTTTAAAAAAATAAATGAAATGCAGTATTTTAAAGATAACAGGCTAAAATTATGTATATTGTCATACAGTTGTTGGTTTTTTTTTTTTACTTTGTGATGTATCTTAAATATCTTTCAATGGTCATCAGTGCTTAGAGGCCTACCATATTCTTTTTAGCAGTTCACACCTCTGTAAGGCTATTTTGCAATATGTTTTACCAGTTCCTTATTGAAGGAAATAATCACGTTTCAGTTTCCATATTCTCTCCTGAGTGGGGAACGAAAAAATAATGGAGCAATAGGAACATTGAAGAGGGCAGAAGTTAAAAGCTTGGGATTATTAAGACAAGGTAGAACCTCTGAAGGTCAAGGGAGAGCCCACATTGGGATAACCTCCCCCATATATATGCAAAAAGAATTCTCAGGGGTGGCTCTGTGTTTGCCCTTGTATATAAGGGAGCAAGTGTCTCAACCAAAGGCATAATCCCCGGTTCCTCCTGTACCTCACCTTGAATTCCAAATGAATTTCAATCTCTAGACCGCTTCAGTAAATAACTGACAAAACCTTTAGGATGGCTACTGTGAGAACCAAGATTTGGTAGTGCTCTTTAGGAAAGCAATTCAAAATTAGGCAAAATTCGACTCAAATGTAAATATTTATTTAGACTAGGACAAGAAATAATAAATGGCACATTTGAAAACTCTGTCCCACATATATTTGAAACTCAAAGTCACTTTTTTGCCATAACTTAACATAGATATAATCCCCTATGAAAGTCTTCTATGATTTGGCTGAATGACAGTTTTGTAATAATTTCTATAAAGACAATGAAAATATAAAGCAGTCTTTCAACTGGCATCTTTAACAATTTTATCAACGATAGTTTAGAAAAGTTTCTATTCAACTTCACAACTTATTGGTAATGTCTTGAGAATTATAGGATTGTTGTGAAATTTTTTTTTTTAAAGATTTATTTTTTATTTATTTATACAAGCACTGGGTACAGTCAGAAGCGCAGGAGGGTGAGAGAATCCACCAGAGCCAGAGCGGGGAGCAGAGCAGGCAGAAGGACCGAAGTACACTGCTGAGGGGAGCAGCGGGCGGCAGGAGAGGTCTGCGCGCCCTGTGGGACCCTCCTCCAGTGGCCGGGGAGCAGCCGGGGATTGAACCGGCGCTGCAGAGGCTGCGGGCAGCTCCGCAACCCAGCGCTCAACCGCTGCACCACCGGGGAGGCCCAGGATTGTTGTGAAATTTAGGGAAATTTCTATCAAATTTACAGATGCAAGCACTAAGGCTTTGTTGAGTACTATTGAATTTATATAATATATACTTGATAAGAGAACTATTATTTTTACTAGATATATTAGGTATCTAATGCTGCATAATAAAGAATTCTAAAATTGAATGATTTAAAACAGCAACTGAATTATTACTCCTCTGGTTCAGGAAGTCAGAAGCAGTTTCACTGGATGGTTCTGGCTCAAGGCCTCTCTTGTGTTTGCAGCTGTTGGTCAGTTTCACAGGTCATCTGAAGGCTTGAGCTAGGGGATCCATTTCCAAGTTCATGATATACCTGTTAACAAGAGGCCTTGGTTTTTCCATATGTAGGTTTCTCTATGCTGCTTGTTAGGATGTGGGCAGCTGGCTTCCTCCAAAGCCAGAGGGAGGGATGCAGAAAGAAAGAGGGAGATCAAGATAAGAGGATGGAAGCTACAATTTTTACCATCTAGCCTTGGAAGTGATATACCACCACTATCTTCCACTTTTCTTATTTATTCTTTAGATTTGCCACTTGTCTCCATAACTAAATAAATTTTGGAGTACAACTTCATATCTCCACATATGTGCATACCTCACTCCTCTCCACCCAATCTCCATGGAAGAGAAACAGGGAGGAGGAACCTAGAACCCAGTGGAAGATGGTGCTAATAGTCAACTCAATGGTAGAAAGTAGAGCTTTCCAGACTCCACCCCCTGAGCAGGGGCTGATTGGAAGTCGGGGCTGAGCTGGGCCTTTTCATGATTTAAAAGTTACCGGGCTTTTGGAAGTTGAACTGCTGGTGTTTTGGCAATTGTACAGCTGGGGCTTCGGCAGTTCAGCCACTGGTGAGATGGGGTATCTGGAGAAGCTGCCAGCTTGCCCTGGGCTTCTTTATGGGCCTTGGTCTCTGCTCAGTGGATTCTATCTGGGGTAGCACAAATGGCATCTGGTCATATGTCAGAGTGTAAATATTTTCTCTCTCCTTTTTTTCCTCACTCCCTCTGTAAATAAGTCCTGCTATTGCTTTTCTTCCCATGTGGCTGGGAAGGATAGGACTAGAATGGCTTTTACTTCTCATACTAGATAGGACACCCTGTCCAGCCAAAAGGCGCTTCCCTGGGATAGGACAGTTTCCTCTGCCAGGCTTGGTGAGTTGATTGAATGAACAAGGGCAACCTGCCAGAGACTATTGGTCTCATACTCCTCTTTCCACTGGGGATCTCCTGAATTGAAGAAATTGTATCCCTTCATACCAGCAGGATCCCAAAAGGATGGCTCTTTCTTTCTTTGCCTTTTTTTTTTTTTTTTTTTGCCTCTACTTTTATGTCACATTTTCCTACCTGGGCAGACATTCATGTTACATGTGCTATTAATGCCCAGATGGGTGGGGATGGTTTTAAGGGAGGCTACTGAAGAGGCTCATTATCTCCATCAGGAGGATCTAGAAACCCCATAACCAGAAACTGTCTTAGTGCCAGACCCTAACTAGGACCCCAGTGATAGGGGGATAGAAAGGTGAGAGCACTGTCCCAACTACTCATTAGTAGGGCTGAGGCAGGAAATTCTAAACCAGAGAGTTTAGTAAGATACTGGAGCTTCAGCAGAAAGCCAGCGAAGGTCCATTTGAGTTTCTTTTTTTTTTTTTTTTTAAGATTTATTTATTTATGCATACAAGAACTGGGGTACAGGCCAGAGGTGTGTGTGGAGGGGTAAGAGGATTCATCAGAGACAGAGTGGGGAACAGAACAGGTAGATTGACAGAAATATACTGCTGAGGGGAGTATATACTGCTGAGCAGGCGAGTCAGGAGAGGTCTGCTGCACCATGTGGGTAGCTCCCTGGCCAGGGATTGAACTCATGCTGCAGTGGCTTTGGACAGCTTCATAGGTGGCATCTCAACCCCTTGCACCACCAGGGAGGCCCCCATTTGAGTTTCTTGAAAGGATTAGCTAAACTTAGGTACTTACACAGATGTGAATCCTCATGTGCCAGAAAATGGCATGACATTCATTGGGCACAGCACTCCAGATACAAGGAGGAAATTAACCCAGGTAGCTGGTGCTATAGAGATGAGTCCTTCCCAACTGGTAGATATAGTCTTTGGAGTTTACAATGTTAGAGAGGAAAGGGATGGCAGGGAGAGAGAGAGAGAGAGAGAGAGAGAGAGAGAGAGAGAGAGAGAGAGAGAGAGAGAGAGAGAGAGAGAGAGAGAGATGAATTTAGAGTGGGACATGGTCAGATGCTGTCTGCTTTACCCCAGCAAGTTGTATGTGGAAAACTGGAGGCTTTTCCACAGATACCCCACCTACCAGCGATTTAACTACCAGCAGCCTCAGCCTCACCCCTATTTCCCATCAGCCCCTGATCAGGAGGTGGTGTCTGGAAAGCTCCACCTTCTACCACTGAGTAGGCTGTGAGCCACTAACTCAGAGGTTGCTTCACCCCAGTACACAGCCCTGTCACCTTCCATCCCCTGCAGCCTTCTTCCTTTCTCTTGGTAACCTGCTCACATTCTGTTCATCACACAGATGCACCCTGATGCAATGTGGAAGGGGACTAAACAGGACCTGAATAGCATGATGCAGAGATGTTGGGATCTATATTGAATGTTTGTTGCCATTTCATGTATTAGTGATAACTGAATATTACACCTAAAATTTTAAAAAATATTTATTTATTTTGGTATGGAACTGGGATGTAGGCTAGAGGTGCGGGGGGGTGAAAGGATTCACCAGAGACAGAGTGGGGAGCAGAACAGGCAGATCCACTGAAATACACTGCTAAGGGGAGCTGCAGGTGAGACAGGAGAGGTCTGCTGCACCATGTGGGTTAATTCCCTGGCTGGAGATTGAACTCAGGCACTCGCGGTGGGCCCTTGCAGTGGTAGCACTGAGACTTAACCCCTAGGTCACCAGGGAGACTTCACCTAAAATTTTACGTGTGTGATGATTAAAAGTATTTTCCAATAAACTCATGCCATTTGCAGCAACATGGATGGAGTTGGAAGGGATCATGCTCAGTGAAATAAGCCAGAAAGAAAAATAAAAATACCGGATGGTCTCACTCATAGCAGGGATTTAGAAAACCTAAATAAGGAAACAGGAAAAAGAATAACTATAAGAAAGAAAAAATCAAAATCAACAAACAACTATAAACCAGAGACATACTATGGGGGGGGGGGCGGGGAAATGAGGAATTGGGGTCAAAATAAGAGGGGTGCAATTGTATGGGGAATATTAAAAAAAAAGAAAAAAACACACAAAAATTTTAGATTTTCCCAAGGATAGTTAAAGTAAAAATGTGAATCCTTGAGTCGTTAAAAGAAAAAAAGAATTTCCACAGACTAGCTTCTGGTTCCATACATTTCAAATCTTGTCTCTTTTCTACAATCTGCATGCTCTTCATATCAAGATATGGCCTCTGGTTGTGGAATTTTAGGTCATAAGTCCAGATGAGTCTGCATTGTGGATCATCAGGATATCATTGAAAGCCATTTCTATCTATCTATCTATCTATCTATCTATCTATCTATCTATCTATCTATCTATCTATCTATCTATGCATACAAGAACTGGGGTATGGGCCAGAGGTGAGGGTGAGAGGATTCACCAGAGACAGAGTGGGGAACAGAACAGGCAGACTGACGAAATACACTGCTGAGGGGAGCAGCGGGCAAGACAGGAGAGGTCTGCTGTGCCATGTGGGTAGCTCCCTGGCTAGCTGGGGATCCAACTTGTGCTGCAGAGGCTGCAGACAGCTTCAGAGTGCTGTGCTTAATCCCTTGCACCACCAGGGAGGCCCTGAAAGCCATTTCTGTACCTACATGTCTAGCAGTAATTTAACTCCAATGAAAGTGACTGTGTGAGCTACATAAATATAACCCAAAATAATTATATACTAACTGAAACTCTTAGCCAAATCCCAAAAAGGATTTGGAAAGTATTAGAAGGTTGGAGGGAAAAGAAACAGGGCTCTTAACCATTGTTATTAGAATATCCTATTTCGCAAATTTTGCAATGACCATATGAACATCTTGCTAATTTCCTTGCCCAGAGCCTTGAAGGGGGTTTATATCGCAAGGGGCCCTGAAGGTTAAATTTTACGAGCTTCATTGTAACCCTCTTCTCTTTGTGTGGTGGCAAGGTGTGCCGATTGTGGAGTCAGATGATCTGGATTTAAATCCTGGTCTCTCCCTCATCCTGAAGTTCTAGCCAACTCAGTGTGCACTACAGGCTGGGATTAGTCCCAGTTTGTGCTTCCCCACATTGGAGAATAGAGTGGGGGAAGGAAACTTCCCTGTGAGTAGCTAATGTCCAACAATAAAGTCCATTCTCTCTTTTTTCCTCCCTGCCTTTAGGTCTCAGCTGCCTGACATGAATGAGAAAATAGGGATCAACAAAGCTTCGAGCTTGGAGATTAGATGGGTCACAATACGTGCTACCTACAGGTTAGTAGGTAATTCATAAGCTTAAGATTCAGATATCTCGCTCTAGCTGCAAGGACTGGTATAACTGAAATCAACCTTCCCGAGACTGCCTCTTCACTCCTGATCCTGTCTTAGGCTGTTTCACTTCATTAGATAGAATGCATTTCTTGGTACTTTGTTTTGGATGGGTTAGCTGTGCTTTTATTGGGCGCTGGGTTAGTGAAGAAACGCCAGGGAAGGTTCTCATTGTCATTGTTGTACATATCATTGTCGTCATCATCATCACCATTATCCACCTTGCACTGAGTGCTCTCCAGTGTTTACGTCCTTGCTGTAGGCATTGTGGGGAATCCCAAGTAGCCAAAATATGTAGATCTGCCCATGTAGAACTTTTCTGGAAGACATGATAAATATAAAGATAAATAAAAACCAGATAGTGTACACTAAGTGTCAGGCTCCTGTTTAGACTTGGGGTTACAAACTTGATGCTTACATAAACCAGGCACATGTGTACATGATCTGGTGAACTGGGTATAAGAATAAACATTGAGGGCCTCTCTGGTGGCACAAGGGGTTAGGACACAACCTATGAAGCTATTCGCAGCCACTGCAGCATGAGTTCGATCCCCGGCCATGGAGCAACCCACATGGCATAGCAGACCTCTCCTGCCTCGCCCGCTGCTCCCCTCAGCAGTGTATTTCAGTCAATTTGTTCTGTTCCCCACTCTGTCTCTGGTGAATCCTCTCACCGGCTGCACCTCTGGCCTGTACTCCCATTCTTCTATGCATAAATAAATAAATCTTTTTTTAAAAAAAAGAATCAACGTTGAGGGCCTCCCTGGTGGCGCAGGCAGTTGAGCGCAGTGCTGTGAAGCTGTCCCCAGCCTCTGCAGTGCGAGTTTGATCCCTGGTTAGCCAGGGAGCTATCCACATGCCACATGTGCGGCAGGCCTCTCCTGTCTCTCCCGCTGCTCCCTTCAGCAGTGTATTTCAGTCAGTCTGCCTGTTCTGCTCCCCGCTCTGTCTCTGGTGAATCCTCTCACCCTCCCGCACATCTGGCCTGTACCCCAGTTCTTGTATTCATGAATAAATCTTAAAAAAAAAAAAGAATAAACGTTGAGAGTGTGCATGCCCTGCCCAAAAGGCTCGCCGTTACCACACAGCTGCAGCCCTTTCCTGCCAGGAGGAAATGCACACCCAGTGTTACTATTTGTGGGCAGGGTGAGGGGCACTCTGGGACCCCCAAACCTGCCTTCTCTGTATAGGTTCTGCCATCTGCCTCATCAAGACAAAACATATTCTAGTGCGTAGACCTTCGACAGAAAAAGACTTGAATACAATTAGTGTGCAATAAAGAAAAGAGAAGAAAAAGAGAAAGAATGTAGTTTCCAAATCAAGCACTCAAAGTTACCTATCCCCTAGTGGGTGAATGCCCAAACAGGTTGGCCCAAAGCAGGGCCACTGAGGCCTGAAAGGCTGCCACAAGTCTAAGGCATCTTCTGGTGGGGACACATAGTAAAGGGGTCGAAGGGGCCAGGCAAGTCTGGAAGGAAAAGAGCAAAATCAAAACCCAAGTCAAGATAAAGACTGCCATTGTCAACCTCCCTGCAGGTCTCTCTCCCACATTTCTGTCTTTCAAGTGTCTTCTTCCATATCCCCCAAATACCTGGTACAAGTCCAAGGCCAGAAGCTTCTTCACATGTCTCTCTGCTCCATGTGCCTCTTCCAGGTGTTCTTCTGCTCCCTCTGTCTGCATGTTCTCAGCCAGGTTTTCTCTCCTTTCTGTCTTTTCTAGCTTTACCTCCCTGCCCAGTTCCACCTTCCTCACAGTGGGACAGGGAATCTGGAACCTCCCCTTTCCTCATGGACCACAGATTACATTACCACATCTGATTTTTCAAGACAAAATAGAAATCCAGATTTTAAAAATTTTTTTTTATTTTTATTTATTTTTTTAAAATTAAAAAAAAAGATTTATTTATTTATTTATACAAGCACAGGGTACAGTCAGAAGCGGGAGGGTGAGCCAGAGCGGGGAGCAGAACAGGCAGAGGGACCGAAGTACACTGCTGAGGGGAGCAGCGGGCAGCAGGGGAGGTCTGCGCGCCATGTAGGACCCTCCTCCGGTGGCCGGGGAGCAGCTGGGGATTGAACCGGCGTCGGCAGCTTCACAACCCAGCGCTCAACTGCTGCACCACCGGGGAGGCCCCCCAGATTTTTTTTTTTTAAAAAAGATTTATCTTTATTTATGCTTACAAAAATTAGGGTATAGGCCAGAGATATGGGGGGCATGAGAGAATTCACCAGAGACAGAGTGGGGAACAGAACAGGTGGATCTACTGAAATACACTGCTGAGGGGAGCAGCAGAGAGGTCTGCTGCACCATGTGGGTCAGCTCCCTGGCTGGGGATTGAACAGTGGCTGGTAATAGCTTGATATATTACTTTAACCCCTGCGCCACCAGGGGTTAAATACAGATGTTCATGAAAATTTCTGATTTGTAAATTTGGAAGCTAATTCAAACAAAAACAAAAAAAATCACTTTGTGGGTTGGTCTGCAACCTCTTCTTTAGTTCTAGGAGAGTTAGGAGGAAGAGGTTGTCATTGAAAAGTGCAATGTTTCAGGAAATACTCTGAAGGGAGGGAGACTTTCATTCACCTTACTGGAGGGCAGGAGTGACATATGGAGTCACTTAATGTAGGGCAGAAGTGATTATGGAGGAGGAAAGAAGCTATGTTGGGGTAACCCCTGAAGGGGCAAAGAGAGAAATTCAACCGAAGAGGTGTCCACAGGTTCTAGGAAGGCATGACGTTGTAAAGGTAGGTTGAAACAAGACCATGGAACCTTAAATATAGGGAAGGCATTGATAATTGGCAATAGGGATTCCTTGCAGGCTTGAGGAGGGGCAAAAGCTAGAGGATATGCCACTTGCAAAGCTATGTTTCAGGAAGGCTGAGGAGTGTGGATGTTCAGTGGGTGTAACCACAGTAGAGTCAGTGGAAGCATCAACAGTGGTCCCCTGCCCAAAAATAGATGACTGGATCAAGAAGATGTGGCATATATACACAATGGAATATTATTCAGGAATTAAAAAAGATAAACTCATGCCATTTGCAGCAATGTAGATGGAGCTAGAAGGAATTATGCTCAGAGAAATAAGCCAGAAGGAAAAAGAAAAATATCGGATGGTTTCACTTATAGCAGGAATATAGAGGAACCAAATAAGACATCAGTATAAAAAAATAACAACAGTACAAAACACAGCAAAGCAAAAACAGACAATTATAAATCAGACATCCTGCAGGGGAGGAGGCGGGAGAGGGATCCGAGGGAGGGAGGGAAGAGCACAGGGGACTGAGGTGATGGTGCACGGGGTGCATTAGTGAAGGAAACTCTATGGGGACTACACCTGGGGGTGGGGGGTAGCATAGTTTAAAAATGAACAATGATGTGAAAAAAAAGTTTAAAAAAAAGAGTAGTCTCCTTCTTAGTCCTCCCCATTGCCCCTCTTGTTCTATAATTTATACTTTTCTTGTTGTTCCCCCAAAGTCTAATAACATACACAATTCCCACATCACCAAAAAAAAGTGCACATGAGAGCATTATGCTCAATTCTTAGCCTCTGTCTGGCATGCCTAATGTAAGGGCAGGAAGGGCACTGAGCAGATTTTCTATGATTCTATGCAGACCGGGTAAAGGAGTCCTGGCGCCCTCAGTGGCTTTTCAGATTTTTATTGGGATTCACCTGGTACACAGCAGGCAGGGGTGTCGGGGGTGGGGGGGCTGCCGGGAGGCTGGCAGGCCTCCCAGCCCCCAGCAAGTCTTCACTCTGTCTAGGCTCTGCTGCTCTCGTAGTTCTTCATGCTTTGCTGCTTCTTTTCTGCTTCTCCTGGCGTCTCTGTGACGCCGCCCTTATAAGTCCAGTCTCAGCCCAGGTGAATCCCATCTACCTATGCCCACACCCTACTCCAGGCACCTGCCATCAGGCATGCATTCAGGACCGCAGGGATCCATCATCTATCCTTATGGCACGAGGGCAGAAAAGCCTGATACTTTTTACCTTACCCTACACCTAATTTCTCATCTTCATTGCCTAGTTTCTTGTCTACTTTTCACCTCCTATATGCTCTTTAACCAATTTCATTTGGATGTATGTCCTTGTGGCATACAATGGGAATAAATGGATCCATTTCAGTGCTTATTTTTCTTTTTAGTTTTACTCATCAGCATTATCGATAGTTTATTACATGCCAGACTTTGTGCTAAGGTTTTAGGTACATTGTGCAATTGAATCCTTCCAATAATTCCATTAGGTAAGTACTATTATATGTCGCCTCATGGGGCGGCAGCGTTGGGAGTGGCTCAGGGAAAGACAACTCAAAAGTCCAAGTAGAGAGAAGAGACCGAGAGGGGTTTACACCTCAGGAGTGCAGCCCCTTTCCGAGGGCAGTCTCACATTTATTGGAGATCAGGTTCGGGGAAGGTGGGCAAGTACATGGAGGAATGCATGTGGTGGGGATGGTGTAGGGTAAGGTAAAAGGATCAGGCTTTTCTGCCCTCCCGCCATTAGGATAGATGAGGGAACCCTGTGGTCCTGAATGCATGCCTGATGGCGGCCACCTGGAATGGGTACCGCTGGGCTGAGAGACTGAGGTTATAAGGGCGGCATAATGGGGACGCCAGCAGAAGCCAGGAACAAACAGTAAGCCAAGAGAAGAAGAAGAGAAGCAGAGAGAACGCCAGAGAGCCCAGAAAGAGTGAGGATTTGCTGGGAACTGGGAGGACTGCCAGCCTCCCGGGGCCCTCCCCCTCCCCCCGCACCCCTACCTGCCATGTGCCTGGTAAATCTAAATAAAAGACCTGCAAAAGCCACTGAGGACTCTGACTCCTCCTTTACCTGGTCTGCTAGATCAGAAAACCTGCACAGTGTCATTCCTGCCATTACAGATGTGTATTGGGGATGCATAATAGTCTGGTGGAAATGTGTATTGGGGTGCATAGCTGTCTGGAACAAGCTAGGGGGGAGTAACTAGGGCTGTTGCCTAGGGGCTCCATTGTTCCTGCTGATCACAACATCCCATCTCTGGTTCTGTGCCACCATAGATATGGTGGAATAAAAATTAAAAGGGGGAATTGTAACAGGGTGGTCCCCAGGAAAGGCGGAGGTTCCCTGCCCCACCCAAGGGAGGGTGGAGCTGAGCAGGAAGAGGAGAAGCTGCAGAAGAGACTGAGGAAGGACGCAGGATGGAGCCAGGAGACACGTGAAGAAACTGCGCTTGTCTTTTGGTTGTGGACTGGGTGACACAGATGTGGGTGAGACCCGTGGGGAGGTGACAATGGCAGCTTTTATCTTGATGTTGATTTTGCTCTTTTCCTTTTGGGCTTGTCTGGTTGTTTCTGACCCTTTTCTGTGGGTCCCCACTGGAAGATGCTTTAGACTTGTGGCAGGCTTTGGGGCCTTGCTCTGGGCCTATCCTATATGGATGGACTTTTACCCACAAGGGGACGGGTAACTTTGGGTGCTTCATTTAGAAACTAGACTCTTTGCCTTACCTGTATTGTTTCCTAGTTTTATTAAAGTTCCTTCCCATTAAAGTCTCATATGTTTTGTGTTGATGCGGCGGATGGCAGAACCCATTTAGAATAGGCAGGTTTGCGGGGTTTGGGCTGCCCCTCTCCCTGTCCTATAACAGATTCTGTTGTCACTTAATTTTCTATTAAGGTAGTCTATCTGGTTATGCTAATCTGGCCATAATGTCTGCCTGCTATTTTCAGCAGATACTGGTTTTCCAGTATGTTCCTCAAACCAAGATTTTTGTCATAGTGAGAGGCCTCCTACCTGACTGTTAGCTTGACCAGCAGGAACTCTGGGCACCAAGACAATATCCCTGAGAACAAGGGGGCTGGGGAATCCACAATTATAAACCCAATTTTTACAAATGCTTGTGCATTTCTAGTTCAAGGTACCATTGTGGGTAGATAATAAAGCCTGGATTCAAATCCAGGTGTGTCCAATTGCAAATCATCATGCAATCATTTGACTTCATTCACTATTTTCTCCTTCTTTAACTACCTTCCCATGGTTTATAGGACACCATCCTCTCTTGATTTCCTCTGCCTATTTTCTAGCACTTTCTCAGGATCCTCTTTCTTTATCCCTTACTTGCTGGTGATAGCCCCAGGATTCAGTTCTCAGCCCTCCCCTTTTCTCTCTACATTTGATCCCTGGGTTATTTCATCCATTTCCTTGGTTTCAACTATGAATTAATTATATGTGGTGACTCTCAGATTGTATCTCTGACCCAGATCTCTGTGTAGCTGCCTGGAGGTATCTTCAGTTGACTCTTTCACAAGCACTTTGAATTTTGCATACCAAAACCTGAAATCATCACTTTGTCCCCATGTCTCTGCCTCCTCCTGAGTCTCTGTCTTAGCAGGTGTTGCTGCTCACCACCACCCAGTTACTGAGATCAGAAATCTGGGAGTTAACAAGGACTCCTCTTGTTTGGTCACCTGCCATATCCAAATGCTTATGAAATCCTATTGACCTTACTTCATAAAAGTCTCTTGAATCTACATTTTCTGGTCTATTCCCATTGCTTCTGCTGAGTGTAAGCCTTTGTCACTATAGGGTAAGGAAAAATGTCAGGCTTTTCTGCCCTCCCGCCATCAGGATAGATGATGGATCCTTGCAGTCCTGAATGCATGCCTGACGGCGGGCACCTGGAATAGGGTGTGGGCATATGTAGATGGGATTCACCTGGTCTGAGACTGGGCTTTTAAGGGTGGCGTCACGGGGCTGCCAGCAGAAGCTGAAAGAGAAGCTGAGAACGAACAGAAGCTGAGAGAGAAGGCTGGAGAGCCCAGATAGAGTGAAGACCTGCTGGGGGCTGGGAGGCCTGCCAGCCTACCGGCCCCCAGCACCCCTGCCTGCTGTGTACCTGGTAATCCCAATAAAAGCCTGCAAAAACCACTGAGGACTCTGACTCCTCCTTTACCCGGTCTGCTGTATCCTAGAAAACCTGCACCGTATCCATCCTGCCCCTACAATCGCTCATTGCTCATTTTCCACATTGCTGCCACAGCCTCGTCATTGATATTGCTCTTGTAACAGGGTGGTCCCCAGGAAAGGGGGAGGTTCCAGGTTTCCTGCCCTACCTAAATAGAGAGTGGAGCTGAGCAGGGAGAGAAGAAGCTGTAAAGGAGACTGAGAAGGAAGGAAGCAGGATGGAGATCCAGAAGCAGACCTGGAGGAGGCACATGGAGTGGAGAGACATGTGAAGAAACTACACTTGCCTTTTGGTAGTGGACTGTGCCGCGGACCAGCACAGCGATGGACGATGAGGCCGTCTCAGGGTTGAGAGATTGCGCAGGGTGGTCAGGGATTCGATGAATAAATGGCACACAGACACACTTCAAGAGAGTGAAAATCTGAGTGCGTCTTTATTAAGCTAGTGGTCAGTATATATATGTTTTTCTAAAAGCATAGGAACAGTGAACATCAAAGAGATCAGTTTGCTCATAGACTTAGCTTAATTGACAGGGCAGTGATTTATGTCCGAAGTTACATCTGGACCTAGCCTCATTCCTAATTGGACAGGCTATAAATTCTTTCTACTGTTTTATATAATTATTTTCTAGTTGCACTATCATTTTTACTCATAATTGTCATGGGTGAATTTATTTTATAATGCAGTTAATATCAAAGGTACTAAAGTTAAGCACATAATAGAAAGATTATTAAACCAACAATTCTATTATAACACAGTGTTTAGTAATGTTTCATTTGCATTAGCCTAATTATTAAATTATGTATGTTTTTTAATTAGCAATCAATGACCAGAAAAAGGAAAGATTTTAGAAAGACAGTTGTAGCAGAATAAAGTTTGTGGGCCTTGAGAAAGCGAGATAAGGTTCCAGGTGGTCAGCATTTCTTTTAATCATCTTTGTGGCCGCTTTTGATGGTCATTATTTCTTGGCAGGCATTCAGTTTCTCTGCATCTTAGGGAGTTTGCTGTTCTCCCCCTGCGCGCATGGTTCCTTGCCCACGCTGGACCTCAGGGACCATGGCAACAGCCATTAGCCTTGAGGGTCACTGCAGGGGGGGGTGCAACAGACTGGGTGACACAGATATGGGTGAGAGACCCGTGGGGAGGTGACCATGGCGGTTTTTGTCTTGATTTTTATTTTGCTGTTTTCCTTCCGGGCTTGTCTGGTTGTTTCTGACCCTTTTCTATGGGTCCCACTGGAAGATGCTTTAGACTTGTGGCAGGCTTTGGGGCCTTGCTCTGGTCCAATCCCATTTGGTGGACTTTTACCCACGAGGGGACAGGTAACTTTGGGTGCTTGATTTAGAAACTAAATTCTTTGCCTTTCCTGTATTGTTTCCTAGTTGTATTAAAGTTCCTTCCCATTAAAGTCTCATATGTTTTGTGCTGACGTGGCAGATGGCAGAACCTATTTAGAATAGGCAGGATTGTGGGGTTTGGGCTGCCCCTCTCCCTGCCCTGTAAACCCTGTTACACTCTCTCCATCTTGCCCTTTCTTTAGACTTTTCCAATCTGCCACAGGATATGTCTTTCTAAAATGCAAGTAGTCCCCTTTCATCTGAGGGGGAGCCCCTCAGTGGCTGTTGAAATCTCAGGTAGAGCTGAGCCCTATCTACACTAAGTTTTCTCCTATATACACATATCTATGGTAAAGTTTAATTCGTAAATTAGCCACCAGAAAAGATCAATAATAACTAATAGTAAAATAGAGCATTTAAAATAATATATTGTGATAAAAAGTTGTGTGAATATGGTCTCTCTCACACATATGCTGTCTCTCAAAATATCTTATTGTTAATACTATTTTTGGATTGTGGTTGGCTGAGGGGAACTGAAATTGTTTAAAGTGAAACTGGATAAGGGGGGATGACTGTAGTATAAACATCACACACGCACACTCTTATGCACAGAAAATATTCTGGAAGAATCTATTAAGAGTGGTTCATTGAGGTGAGTGGAGCTGAGTGTCTGAGGTGGAAAGGAGATTTTTTTGGGTACTGATTCAAATTTTGTTTTATTATGTAGTCAAGCTTCACTTAATGCCTTGGTCAATGATGAATTGCGCACAGTGGTGGTCCCGATAGGCTAACCCATACAGCCTCGGGGCACAGTGGGTGGGGCCAGCAGGGTTTGTATAATTATAACTCTGTGATAATCTATGGTGTTCACACAACATGAATGACATTCCCTGACATTCTATATGTTACTTTTATTATGTGTAAACTAATTGATGGAACTGGAGGGGATAATTAAGTGAAATAAGTCAGATGGAGAAAGACAAATACTGGATTCCACTTATATGAGGAATGCAGAGAAACAAAGGGTCAAACAGAACCAAAATCACTAACACACTCTAGAAGTCTATGGAATTGAGGCTCCCAGAAGGGAAGAGGGAAATGGAGAGCAGAGGCTTGTTTCTTTGCTAAAATGCTTTTTCCACCTTCAATCTAGTGACTGTTTCCTCTGTGTTCAGCAGACAGTGACTTATCACCTGGCTTAGGAAGGGCCTGTCACTCCTTTGCGTCTTTCTATGCACAGTGAAGGCGTTGGGAACAACATCTCGAGAGCCTTACAGCTTTTAGTGCAAGGCTGAATGTGGGAGCCCAATGCTAAGACTGGGTAGATGAGGACACAGGGCTTCCAGACTAGGGAAAACAGTTTGGATGGTTATAGGTAGGAAATCATGGTTTCTTGCACAGGGAATGACATGACAAGATGGACTGAGAGAGAAAGATGCTGGAGGGAGAGAGATTAGGTAGTCAGATGTTGGGACTGATCTGAATGTGAAGAAATGAAGACTAAGATTTTGGGCTGTGGCCTTGTGAGAGGAGGAAAAACCTGAGGGAAAACTGGTTTGAGGAGAAGAATGAGTTTGCAAGGCAGAAATGAGCACTAATTGGAAAAGTTATCATTTATAGAACATCATCTATACCATGTACGTGCCAAGTGTCTTCAGGCCTGAGCAGACCTTGAGCTCTTGCTGAGCTTACTGAGGCCCTCCCCCAGTGCAGCTGTTTGCTGTGGGCGCTTGGTTATTATGGCTGGTGAATTCTGGTAGAGTCCCCTATATTTTTCTGCAGGCACAATTTATTCAGATGAATAATTATTGACTCATCCATCCCTCCAAACTAAAGGAATACTGACCCCACTGAAATTTAAAGCTATAAAAACATGACAGATGATGAGTTGTGGAGGCTAAAGTTAGATTTAAGGAAAGGATAATCTGGTTCCCAAGAAGGAAATTTCTCCAAGAGAAAGTGGATTTGGGGCCAGTGACACAGACTCAAGTCAAAGTCCGGATGGGAGGTGCGTGTTATGTACCCGAGGACCGTGCAAAGTGGAGGTAGGTGTGACCCTTCAGGAGTCTTGGTAAGCAGCTTTGCTTACTGGAGATGGTGTAAGTTCCCTTCCACATCACTGAAGCTTTACTCTCCGGGAAAATCTACACGAAGGCCTTGGAAGCCAGTAGAATTTTATTCCTTCAGGATTTTTTGGGTGTAAGCCAGGAAACTGAGACCCATGCTGTTGACTGGTTTCTAGCTCTGCTGAGTGCAGAGCTGTGGACAGTGGCGGCAGGTGTCTGGCTACCCCTGCCAGGGGCAGAGGCCAGCAGGCAGGGGTGACTTGATCAGAGTTGTGTCTTTGAGATTTTTTAGAGACCAGGAATTGCAGGACTGATCTCAAAGGGTATTTTAGTCTTCTTTCATCATGGTCTGAAGCAGCAGCAGTGAGCAGGGCTATTAACAGATACCTAAGGTGCCAGGGAGATTCTCAAACATAAGAGTAGAAAGTAACCCCTGGAAAATGCTGTACCTTCCTATTTGTCTCACAAGTAGAGACTCAGCAGTACCTGGAATGTTGTTAGGAATGAAAAGCCTCAGACCCACTAAATCAGAAAAGACTGCAGTTTGACAAGCCCTCCAGGCATTTCTACTGAACATTCAAGCCTGGAAGTCCACTGACAGAGCGTCACTGTAAAAGTAAAATGCCTTGAGTTCAGACTAATACTGTCTTTGACATAGATTAACTATAATCTGTAATCCACAGGTCAACCCATTTTACTGATGGAGGAAATTAATTCATTCTGTCCTCCTTGGTGGCAGATCCAAAGAAGAGGCCCTGTCCCTTGTCCCCCAGCTGCTCTGCATCAATGGCCGTGGACAACCACTCCTTCTTGGAAACATGCTCTTTGCATGGCTCCTTGGATGGCAGGCTCCCCTGGTCTTTCTCCTCCAGCATCAGACTCTTCCAGGTTGTTCCCGCCATTTTTCAAATGTTGAGGCCCCAGGACTGGGACCTGCATCTCCTTTCCTCCGCCTTGACTCTCTCCCTAGGAGATCATTTCTCATGCCTTGAATATCTATGAGCTCGTGACTTCCCCACACTCCAAACTTTCCTTTTTTAAGAAAGGCACACTGCCACGCGAATTTGATGTATCCTATTTGATGTGTCCCGAGTCTTAGAAGCTTGACTATTCTTTGTTCTCCTTGTTCTTGACAAATGGACCTGGAGTGTTGGAGGTTCTAATGGGGGAGCACAGCTACTTGTATACCTTTGACAGAAGAATAATCTTCTGTCAAAGATCGTGGCATTCTCCTACATTCTGTCTGTTCTGGGGCAATGTCGCCCTCTTCCACCAAGGAGGGACCACAATGGAGTGGTGAGGGAGACAGGGCCACCTGCCAGCCAGACCTGCTGAATCGGCCCTGGCGAGCAATGAGGTGACAGTCAGCCAGACCACCCTTCTATTGTCATCTCAAACTTGTCATTTAATTTCCTACTTGATGCCTCTACTGGTTTCACTAATGGTATCTCAGATGTAATCAAATCAAAGTGGAGAGCTTAACTTCCCAGTAAACCTTCTTCTTTCTCGTCTTCCCAGATAATGACCTCATCTATCCATCATCAGTTTGCTTAGGCCCTAAATCTGGGAGTCTTCTCTGATGTTCTCTGAGGCTTATCAGTTCTGCTTCCAAAATCCACCTCGGACCTATCCACTTCTGTCCACATCCCCAGCCACGATGTCAATGTAAGCCGTCATCGTGTCTCTCCCGGTGGTTGCTTGAGCTTCCTGGCTGGCGTCCCTGCTTCCTTCTACTCATGCTCCTTCTCAGTACTTTCTCTATAAAGCAGCTTTGAAAACAGAAAGCAGATCATGTCACTCTCCTACCTAAAACCAGTAAATGGCTTTCCATGATAAATAGAATAAAATCCAAACCCAGATTTTTTTTGTGACTGAAAGGTACTGCCTCCCCTGGCCCCCAGCTCCATCCTTTCCCCTCACTCCCCTCACTCCAGCCACAGGGGCCTCCTTTGTGTTTCTCAGGCCGAAGCTGAGGCCTGTTCTGCCCCTGGGGCTTTGTGCTGTGATTTTTCCTGGAATGCTCTTTCTGCTCAGTTCCTTTTTACCTTCAGGCCTTTGCTCGAAAGTTCACTCACTCGGAGAGGCTTCCTCTGGCTGCTGCATCTAAAGTGACTCCTTCAGTTACCCTGAATTATGGTTCTGCTCATTTCCTTTATAGTGCTATAACACTTGTCACCGGTCTATAAGTAAAGACTTGCTAATTATCTGCCTCTCCATTAAATTGTTCACTCCATAAGGGCACAGGGATTTTCTGTTTTATTTACCATTTTATCCCCAAGACCTAGAAATGTATGTAGGACAGAGGACACATTCTCAATATTTGCTGGATGAATGACAGTTTAAATAACCTTCATACCCTAGTTCTGTATCATATCAGTTGCGAGGATACTTGCTATGTAGGAGAAAGAAAGGAGCGCTAGGCATCTGAGACAGAGGACCTTATTCTGAGAGCTGGAGATGGGATTATATTAGTTCAGGCTGCTATAATAGAAGAGCACAGTTTGGTGGGCGGGTAGGGGGCTTCTACACATTTATTTCTCATTGTTCTGGAAGCTGGGAAGTCCAAAATCAAGACCCTGGCAGACTGAATCTGGTAAAGGCCTCATTCCTAGTTCATAGACACCCGTCTTCTTGCTGTGACCTCACATGGTGGAAGGGATGAACAAGTTCTCTGGGGGCTCTTTTATAAGGGTACTAACCCCATCCATGAGGGCTCCACCCTCACAACTTAATCACTTCTTTTTTTTTTAAAGATTTATTTTTGCATAAAGAACTGGGGTGTAGGCCAGAGGTGCAGGGGGTGAGAGGATTCACCAGAGACAGAGTGGGGAGCAGAACACACAGATGTACTGAAATATACTGCTGAGGGGAGCAGTGGGCGAGACAGGAGAGGTCTGCTGCACCATGTGGGTAGCTCCCTGGCTAGGGCTTGAACTCATGCTGCAGTGGCTGGTGATAGCTTCAGAGTGCTGAGACTTTAACCCCTGCGCCACCAGGGAGGCCCACAACTTAATCACTTCTCAAAAATCTGGTCCCCAACTATCATCTCACTATAGTTTCAAAATGTGTGTTATACTTGGACACAGACATTGAGTCTGCAGTAGTGCTTGATGACAGCATGACACACATGTAGAAATCTTTGTTGAACTTTGCATTTTATTTCCTCCTTTATTTAGCAGGTAAATCAGGATCCTAGGAGGGCTGCTGAGAATATGGACTCTGCTAAGGGCTGATGCTCCTGGAGAACCTTGAGTTGAGTAGAGTCTTTTCCAGAATTTAGATTTTTTTTAGGATTTTTTTAATGGTATCTTTAAAAAAAATAGTTTTCTTAAATCACTGTTTTTGTATAGTACAGTGACTGCTTTCTCTCCTCTCAGGTGTAGTCCCACCACCATCACACCCGGGAGCCGTCACCATATTCTCTTGTGTTTTTCTCTCTCCTGTTCTGTGTGCCTCAGATCTACGGTCAGCTTGCAGGTTTTGTTTTTTTCTTGACCTTTTGTTCAGTTTCTCTATATTCTGCATATAAGTGAAACCATCTAATATTTATCTTTTTCCTTCTGACTTATTTTGGTTAGCGTAATCCCTTCCAGCTCCATCTATGTTGCTGCAAATGGCATAAGTTGTCTGTTTTGATAGCTGAGTAGGATTCCATTGCTTATATACCACAACTTTTGATCCATTTGTCTGTTTGGGGGCATTTGGGTTGTTTCCATACCTTGGCTACTATAAGTAGTGCTGTAATAAACAAAGGAGATCAGGTTTCCTTTTGAATTAGTGTTTTTGTGTTCTTTGGGTAGATTCCTAGGAGTAGAATCACTGGATCACATGGTAGATCTATTTTCAGTGTTCTGAGGAACCTCCACATAGCTTTCCATAGTGATTGGACCAGTTAGATCCCACCAGCAGTGTAAGAGGGTTCCTTTTTCTCCACATTCTCTCCAGCATTTGTTGTTTCCAGTTTTTTTAATGTGGGCTATTCTTGCCAAAATTCAGATCTTTGGGCCTCCCTGGTGGCGCAGCAGTTGAGCGCTGGGTTGCGAACCTGCCCGCAGCCTCTGCGGCAACGGTTCGATCCCCGGCTGCTCCCCAGCCACCGGAGGAGGGTCCCACATGGTGCGCAGACCTCTCCAGCCGCCCGCTGCTCCCCTCAGCAGTGTACCTCGGTCCTTCTGCCTGCTCTGCTCCCCACTCTGGCTCTGGTGAATTCTCTCACCCTCCCGCGCTTCTGACTGTACCCAGTGCATGTATAAACAAAACAAACAAATAAATAAATAAACATGCCTCTATTAAAAAAAAAATTCAGATCTTTGGTAAAATTTAGATTCAAGGAACCTGGTGAAAAGAATGGAAAAATAATTCTAGATCACTTTAAATGTTGGCTGTCAACTTCCACTTTAGACGGAGTAGATTATTCAACTGTGAAATGTCCCAGGGACATCCAGGGCCACAAAATTGGCATCCAGAAATGAATGCCATGAAATGAGGTGATGTTTCTGAAACCACAATGCTTGGGGAAGTGTGATGATGAAGAGCGTATATAGGGGCTTGAGACCGCTCAGCCATATCCCAAGGGGGTGGAGGGGCGGATCAGGAGCTGGCTCCCTGAGCCCTCAGACCCATCCATGTAGTGTCAAAGTGTTGGTAATATCTGCTGACTGAATCCAGTGATTGGTTAATACATCGGGAGTCTTTTTCAGTCAACAGTATGGACTCTGAGCAGGTGAAGAGTCCATTCCTGAACGTAGACTAACTGCAAAGACATAAAACAAGCTCTCCCCCTGACATGGGGTTCTGAGACTCAATTAAGTATTAATTTGCGGTTGTAGTTTAAGAACTCCTTGGTATCCTCAGGTACACAGATTATGCAACCTAATAGATCTTAAGACATGGAAAACAGGGGAAATAAAATTTTTAAATCCTCTAATTGAGAGAAGCATTTAAAAAATCAGCACTGGCTCAAACCCTGGGAGGTTATAGGCTGAGTGTGTAACTATTGCCCTGCAGCTGACACAGCAGCCAGAACTAACTAAAGATGAACAGAGCTTTTGAGATGAATGGTCCTCAATGTTTCTATGCCATGTTTCAACCATCGCATTTTGAAGAATGTTACCCACCCTGCTTTAATCGTGGGAGAAATGATATCTGATAGAAGATACGAGAGATGCAATGGACTCTGCATCAGGCAGAGTAATAGCTTTTTAATCAAATAGCTCAATCATAAAAAATAGTAAAAATGAGGTTTTTGGTTTTGTCCAAGATGGAATAAGTTCACTATGGCCTCTGTAGCCTGTGGATTACAACTAAAAACTCGAACACAATGGAAAAAATAGCTATATCAGGATCTTTTTTTTTCCCCAAAGATTTATTTATTTATACATACAAGAGCTGGGTTACAGGCCAGAGGTGTGTGTGGGAGGGGTGAGAATATTCACCAGAGACAGAGTGGGGAACAGAATGGGCAGATTGACTGAAATACATTGCTGAGGGGAGCAGTGGGCGAGTCAGGAGAGGTCTGCTATTCCATGTGGGTAGCTCCCTGGCTGGGAATCGAACTGCTGCAGAGACTGTGGATTGCTTCATAGGTTGCCTGTTAACCCTTGTGCCACCAGGGAGGTCCTTCACAAG
Source organism: Talpa europaea (assembly GCF_964194135.1). Classification (NCBI taxonomy): domain Eukaryota; kingdom Metazoa; phylum Chordata; class Mammalia; order Eulipotyphla; family Talpidae; genus Talpa; species Talpa europaea. Next base: position 74,273,592 of record NC_140077.1, read on the forward strand.
GATCTTGAGAGTGAACAAAGCAAATGAATTATGGAGAGATGTCAAAACCTGGAGAACTAAGCCAGAGAGAGTTGACTTTCTAGTTTTTAAATTTTCCCTCTTTTCTCTCTTGACCTGAGAGCAGGCACAGCTATAAAACTGTGTGGTGAAGGAACAAGCAGTAAACCCGTTAGGGCCTCCCTGGTGGCGCAAAGGGTTAAGATGCAACTTATGAAGCAATCCGAAGCCTCTGCAGCACAAGTTCAATCCCTGACCAGGGAGCAACCCACATGGCACAGCAGATCTCTCCTGCATTGCCCGCTGCTCCCCTCAGCAGTGTATTTCAGTCAATTTGCCTGTTCTGTTATCCACTCTATCTCTGGCGAATCCTCTCACACCCCCCCCCCCCCACACCTCTGGCCTGTACCCCAGCTCTTGTATGCATAAATAAATAAATCTTTATAAAAAAAAAGAAGCAAACCTGTTACAGAAACCCCATGTGGGGCCTCCCTGGCATTGGATTTATTTTGAAATCCACTCAATACCCTTTAATTGGTGAAATCAAGTCATTTACATTTAAGCTAATTAATGAGACATATCGCTTGTTGCCATTTTTTTCTAGTTTGTCTTTATTTTTGACACTTTCATTTCATGTTTTATTTTAGTTCTATGCCCATTGTCATATGTGTTACTTCTGTTGATTTTTGTTTGATGGATCTGCTGAGGTTAGTTTATGATGGGAATGTTTTTGTGGTCCTTGGATGGTCTGATCGCAAACTCATTCTGAAAATGATGCTTTTTTCTCTCTTCCTGCTTCTTCATATTGTGTAATGTAGGTGTTGTTACCTCTATGTTTGGGTGTTCATTTTGTTGCATTATAATAGCTCCTTTGGTACTTCTTTCAAATCCAATTGGGTGTTGATATATTGTTTTAATGTTTGCTTTTCAGTGAAGCTCCTCTCCCTTGCTTCTGTGTTGAATGGTAATTTTGCAGAGTAATGGATTCTAGGCTAAAAATCTTTTTCTTTGTGTACTTTAAATAGCTCCTGCCATTCCCCTTTAGCCTATAAGGCTTCTACTGAAAAGTCTATGGACAGTATAGCCGGTATTCACCATATTGCCAGTGTTTTCTTACAAGTTCTTTTTTTCAATGCTTTTAGTAGTATTTTCTTGTCAGTGGCTTTCAAGTTTTATTAAAATGGGTCTTGGAGTGTATCTGTAGGGTTTTATTTTGTTTGGAACTCCTTGGACCTCTTGGATCAGGTCATCTCATTTATTCCCAAGACAGATGGTTCTCAGCAATTATATCTTTAAGTAAATTTTCTATGCCTTTTTCTTTTCTTCCTCTGGGACCCTTATGATATGGATGCTGTTTTTCATTAGGTAATCTCAAAGGGCTCTACGCTGTGTTCATCTCAGTATTTTTTTTTTCTTTCTGTTCTGCTTGTGTGTTCTTCACCACTGTGCTTGTTTTTTTTTTTTTTTTTTTTTTTAAGATTTATTTATCCATTCAAGAACTAGAGTACAGGCCAGAGGTGCGGGAGGGTGAAAAAACTTACCAGAGACAGAGTGGAGAATAGAACAGGCAGACGGACCGAAGACACTGCTGAGGGGAGCAGCAGGCGAAATAGGAGAGGTCTGCCGTGCCATGTGGGTATCTCCCTGGCCGGCAGGAAATCGAACCTGCACTGCAGAGGCTGTGGAAAGCTCACAGCTCACTCTGTGCTCAATCCCTGCGCCACCGGGGAGGCCCTCCACTACTGTATTTTCAAGCTCACTAATTCTCTCCTTTATTTGCCTTTGTTTACTTGTTTCCATTACTTGTATTTCTTGTGGATGCCCTCTATTGTTATTTTTAACATTGGTTAAGTATTTTTTAGATCCATTAGTTCTTGCTGTAGCAGCCTCATATTTTCTCACCTAAAAATCAGAGGATTTTTAGTCAGAGTTTTTGGTGTCTATTATTTCCCAGACTGATGCACTTTCACTTGCTCAGATAGCTGGTCAGGGATTCTCTCTGTGTGTCTGCTTTTGGGTCTTGTCCTGAATTCTTAAGTGTCATCCCTGTTTCCCTGGGATTGCCCTGGCTCAATATCAGCATCCTTTATAGTGTAATTGCCAAGGTTGTGTGAAATATTTTACTTATAAACACAAAATTCTTTTAGTCTGCAATTAGAAGCTGAAGTAAGCCTAAAATCTAGTAATTAATATTTCAGCTTAATGACATATATTTAATGAAGTCCCATTAATGTCTGAGAGACCAGTGAAGCAATTGTTAAGATTTCTGTCTCACTTGTTTAAACCTTACACCTCCTTGAAGGACCTATACAAAGAAAACTATAAAACACTGTTAAAAGAAATAGAAGAAGACACAAAGAAATGGAAAGACATCCCCTGCTCATGGGTTGGAAGAATTAACATTATAAAAATGGCCATCCTACCAAAAGCAATTTACAGATTCAATGCTATTCCAATAAAAAATTTCAATGACATTATTCAAAGGAATAGAACAAATATTGAAGAAATTCATATGGAGCCACCAAAAGCCCTGAATAGCCAAAACTCTCCTGAAAATAAAAAGAAGGGAATAGAGGTATCACACGCCCAGACTTCAAACTATACTACAAAGCCATAATAATCAAAACTGCATGGCATTGAAACAAGAACAGATCCACGGACCAGTGGAACTGAATAGAAAATCCAGAAATAAACCCACAGATTTATAGTCAATTAATCTTTGATAAAGGAGCAAAGAATATGCAATGGAGCAAAGAAACTTTGTTCAATAAATGGTGCTGGGAAAACTGGGTCACTACATGCAAAAGAATGAAGCTTGACTACTACCTCACACCATGCACAAAAAACAACTCAAAATGGGTTAAAGAACTAGACATAAGACCTGAAACCATAAAATATATAGAAGGAAATATAGGCAAAACACTACATGACATATACCTCAGTAACATCTTTAAAGATACTATCACCCAAAGCAGTGCTAGTGAAGGCAAAGATAAACAGCTGGGACTACATCAAATTAAAGAGCTTCTGTATAGCAAAAGAGACAGTAACCAAAACAAAGAGACACCCCACCGACTGGGATAAAATTTTTGCATACAATGCTAATGATAAAGGACTGATCACAAAAATCTACAAAGAACTAATGAGATGCAACAAAAACAAAGTAAATAATACAGTCAAAAAATGGGCAGAAGAGCTAAAAAGGAACTTCTCCAAAGAGGAAATGCAAATTGCCAACAGGCATCACTTGTAATCAGGGAAATGCAAATCAAAACTACAATGAGATACCATCTTACACCAGTGAATGGCACATATTAAAAAAACTAGCAACAACAAATGTTGGGGAGGATGTGGAGAAAAAGGAACTCTTCTGCACTGCTGGTGGGAGTGCAAATGGGTCCAACCACTATGGAAAGCTGTGTGGAGTTTCCTCAACCTGCTAAAGATGGAGCTTCCATATGATCCCGCTATTCCACTCCTAGGTATTTACCCAAAGGACACAGAAACATTAATTCAAAAGGACACCTGCATCCCTATGTTTATAGCATCACTATTTACAATAGCTAAGCTATGGAAACAACCCAAATGCCCAAAAATAAATGAATGGATCAAGAAGGTGTGGTACATGTACACAATGGAATATTATTCAGCAATCAAAAAAGATAAACTCATGCCATTTGCAGCAACATGGATGGAGCTGGAAGGGATCATGCTCAGTGAAATAAGCCAGAAAGAAAAAGAAAAATGCTGGATGGTCTCATTCATGGCAGGAATTTAGAAGACCCAAGTAAAGGATCAGGAAAAAGACTAATTATGATAAAGTAAAAATCAAAATCAACAGGCAACTATAAACCAGAGACACCCTATAGGGGGGAGAAGGGAGTAGGATCAAAACAAGCGGGGTGGGAATTTTACGGGGACTATAACAAAGATGAAAATGCATACATTGTACAAAAATGAAAAATGATGTAAAAAATATATAAAATAAAAGAAATAAACCTTACATCTCTTAAGGCTGACATAGGCCAACATTTCCAGGTGATATGAAGTTAGTATTCAATTTTGGGCCTATTATTTTCTTGATATTGGCCATAAAAACCTCATGAAGCTACTAAAGTTATTATTTCCTTTTTCTGTTATTTTTTAATTAAGGCAGTTAATTTTCTTGATAGCATGAGCTATAATTTGTGTTCATAAACACAAGTGTAAAAGTATTACTTATAATCCTGAAGATGCATGTTCATGTTTTAAATTAAGCCATTAAAATTTAAAGCTGGTTCTCATTAACTAAAATCCAAGATTGTGGGCTGCTTTAAAAAAAAAAACCTTTGGGTTAATTTCTATTATGTTAATATTCCTGAGTTTAGAAATATTTATATAGGTAAGTGAATTTATATATGGATTAATTCCAATATTACCATGCAATTTCATAAAATAATAAAACATATAGATAGAGGTATATAGACAAACACAGAGATCTCTTAGTTTTCAAAAATTTTTCCATGTGTTAAGTAAGACATCTGGGTCCTCTCTGGTGGCGCAGGTGGTTGAGCGCAGCACTGTGAAGCTGTCCACAGTCAATCTCCGCCGGCCTTGGAACAACCCACATGGCGAGCAGACCTTTCCTGTCTCGCCCGCTGCTCCCCTCAGCAGTGTATTTCATCAATCTGCCTATACTGTTCCCCGCTCTGTCTCTGGTGAATCCTCTCGCCCTCCCGTGCATCTGGCCTGTACCCCGGTTCTTGTATAAATAAAATAAAATCTTTAAAAAAAATGTAAGACAGTTGACAATCTCATCTCACAGGTTTAAATATAATATTTGAGGAGAGGTAGCCCCATTCCTTAAAAAATCATGGCAAGGAAATCTGTTTGAGTTTAAAAGTGTTTCTTTTCCTCTCCGCCCTGCCCCCTTTCTTATCCAATAAGATTCCGGGGAAGCTGCTGCCTTTTAAACTTATAATAATGGTTTTGCAAATGAAATAAAAACCCTGGTCTTAGCCAGAAAAATTTTGGTTCCTAATTTGACCAAAATGTTAATTATGGAGTTATTATAAAATGAATCTTTTCAAATACCGTAAGTTTTAGTCAATATTAATAGCAAATATTTCTGGCAATGCTAGAAAACCTCAGAATCATCCATAGATAATTCCCCCGAGGGCAGGCGACAGTAAAAACCCTGCTCTGAGATTCCTCATCTTCCTTCCAGTTGTTTATTGGCCCTAATTAGATCATTTGAACTATCTCTTTCTTTGAAACCTGCAGTTTCAAATTTAGAGCATTTTAGAAGCCTGAGGGGCATTTTTGCTGTTGTGGGTCCAGTGAGCCTGGAATTTTCATAAGGCTGTTAATTTCACTAAGACATGGTTTTAAGTCTAATCTGTATTTTCATCTTATTGATAAATTGCCTAAGGTTAGCCAAGATACTTCACTACATTTTCATTTTTACAGTTCTCTTCCCCTTTGTTTTCTTCTACACAATTTAGCCTCTTTTTCTAATAAGAAATTGAGAATTACTTTTTTCACTGGTCCAGTAAGCAATTTAGAAGTTTTCCAATTCAACAGCATCTGTACTGACTAGTAAGCATTCTTAGTGGCTTACCCAAAGATTCAGAAGTTCATTCCTAGCATAAGATACCACAAAAGGAAAGACTTGACATATTAATACATTAATGGTTTGGCTAAACCAGAATTATAACCTAAGCCCCCCAAGTTTGTGACTTTTTGGCCTCCAAGTTTTCCTTAACAAATAGCATTTTCCTACTTTTTTTTTTTTAAAGAAAAGATTTATTAATTTATGCATATAAGAACTGGGGTATAAGCCAGAGATGTGGGGGTGAGAGGATTCACCAGAGAGAGTAGGAAGCAGAATAGGCAGATCTACTGAAATACATCGCTGAGGGAAGCAACAGGCAAGGCAGGAGAGGTCTGCTGTGCCATGTGGGTCAACTCCCTGGCCGGCTGGGGATCAAACTCTGTGCTACAGTGTCTGGTGATAGCTTGATAGCACTGTCTTTAACCCCTGTGCCAGCAGGGAGCAATGGCATTTACCTTTTTGTAACAACACAAAAGACAGAGACTAGAGGGGTGACCTGAGAATATTGCTAGCAATTCCTTTGAGGCCTTTTTGGTAGCCTAGGGTTTCAGTCTCAGTGCTATCACTGCTATGGCCTGGATTTGATCCCCAGCCAGGAGCTGCTGTATTTCAGTAGACCTGCTTGTTCTGTTCCCCACTCTGCCTCTGGTGAATCCTGTCATCCCCTGCACCTCTGGTCTACACCCGAGTTATTTTATGCAAAAAAACCCCACAAAAAACCCTTTGTATTGGAACAACATGGGGATGGGCAGGATGGCAAGAACTGGGAACCTGAATTTCCTGCCCAAGGAACAGAACAGTACTTCAAGGTGGACGAGACCTTTACCCAAACCTCCAGTTGCAAAGTACATCATAAGTCAACATGAAACATATATCAATGAAGCATGACCAAATAAAATGATTCTGGGTGAAATGAAAACCAATTGGTGAATCACAGCACCAAAATTCTTACAGCCAAAAGAGTTGCTCAAGACCCAGGAATCTAGCCTCAACAATATTTTCTTCTACTAAGTAAATTATGAAATATCTCTCACCACTTGGCTTCCTTTAGATTTCTGCAGGGAGAGGGAGCAGGAGTCTGACCTGGTAAAAATCTTCGTGTTGCTTGCCAGTGTGTTTGCAAGTCCTCAATCTCGTTCTCTGCAACCGTCCCAGGAAAACAGGCAACATCCAGCCATTTGCTACTCTGGCTCGGCTTACTAAATTGTCTGAGCACAGGGGAAATTTCCTTACCCATCTTTGTTCTCTTAAGTCTGGACTCATGAACAAAGTAACATCAGACAGATTGGTAGGAGGAAAGCCGAAAATTTAATAACACAACCTATGGAGAATTTTCATTTTTTATAAATATCCCTGGCTGTTTATCCTGCATTTGGGGGCTGGGGGCCTCATGCAGTGGGGAGGAACTTTACATGACAGATGGGAAGGAATTACCTCACCCTTACTCTGAGAGTAGAGGACATGTTCTCTGGTAAACCTTCAACTGGGTGAGACCCTCCCTGCCTCACCCAAGACTGCATTCTTCTAGGTAGCAAAAGGGGCAATAGTGATTGCTTCTCTGATTAGGAAAGGGCGGAAGCTTGGGACATGATCTGTTTCTTGAGTTGGGAGAGAAGGACTTTGGCAAGGGACTTAGCAGCCTCAAGGGACTTCAGTGTTCTCAGCTCAAAATACTCCGCCTACGAGAGCTGGGTGTCTTGAGAAGAAGAGGTCTGAGAATTCTGGGGTGTTCTGATTACAGCACCTTCAATGGTCACTTTATAGACCATAACTACTATGAATAGCAAGAATCAATCGTGGGCCTCCCTGGTGGCGCAGGTGGTTGAGCGCAGCGCTGTGAAGCTGTCCGCAGCCTCTGCAGCGCCAATTCTATCCCCGCCGGCTTTGGAGCAACCCACATGGTGAGGAGACCTCTCCTGGCTCGCCCGCTGCCCGCTGCTCCCCTCAGCAGTGTATTTCAGTCTGCCTGTTCTGTTCCCCACTCTGTCTCTGGTGAATCCTCTCACCCTCCTGCGCATCTGGCCTGTACCCCGGCTCTTGTGTAAATAAAATAAATCTTAAAAAGAAAAAAGAATCAATTGCATTTCTTTCTCATAAAAACAGTAGCAAGACTGCATGAAACTAACTCCTGTGATGTTGTAATTTATAATAAGAAAAGTATATATTTGACCTAGTTCTGGCAGAGTTCCCAAACCTTTGGAATTTCCTAAGTGTTTAGAATGAGAAAGCTACCTTTTGTGATGTTATTGGTGACTTTTTACAAATTAGGCAACAGTAAGGATGGGGGCTGGGTGACAGGAGAATCAAGCATGTGATTAAAGAGATGCACCTCCCACCAGCAGTGCAGGAGATTTCCTTTTTCTCCACATCCTCACCTACATTTGTTGTTGCTAGTTTTTGTTTTTTTTTTTAATATGTGCCATTCTCACTGGTGTAAGATGGTATCTCATTATAGTTTTGATTTGCATTTCCCTGATTACAAGCGATGTTGAGCATTTTTCATATGCTTGTAGGCCATTTGCAATTCCTCCCTGGAGAAGTTTCTTTTTAGCTCTTCCATTTTTTGACTTGTTATTTACTTTGTTTTTGTTGAGTCTCATCAGCTCTTTGTAGATTTTTGTGATCAGTCCTTTATAATTAGTGTTGTGTGCAAAAATTTTCTCTTAATCCGTGGGGTATCTCTTTGTTAAAGTAAAAATCAAAATCAACAAAAACTATAAACCAGAGACACATACAGGTGGGGGAAGAAGGGAATAGGATCAAAACAAGGGTGGTGATTGTACAGGGACTATAATCAAGACGAAAATGCATACATTGTACGAAAATGAAAAATGATGTAAAAATATATTAAGTAAAAAAATTAAAAAAAATAAAAAGCAAATGTGTATTAAACAAAAAGAGATGGACCTTTCAATCCCCCCAACCTTCCAGGGCGGGGAAAGGGGCTGGAGGTTGAACCTATCATCACTGGTCAATGATATAATCAGTCATGCTTATGTAACAAAGCCTCCAGAAAAACCCAAAAGGATAGAAGCTGGAACACCATCTTCTGGGGTGGTGAACCAGAGTGGCTCTACCAAGGATAGAAGCTTGTTAGTTTGAGATCTTGCCTTATGTACCTTTTCATCTGACTGCTGACTAGTATTCTTTAATACTCAATGTGATAAATCAGTAATCTGAGTAAACGGGCTTCCTGAGTCCTATGAGCTGCTCTAGCAAATTAATCAAACCCAGAGGATGTTGCGGGAACCTTTGATTCATAGGCAAGAGTCAGCAGCATGGCTGACAGCCTGGATCTGTGATCTGCACATGGAATGAAGGGCAGCCATAGGGGACTGAGCCTCAGACCTGTGAATAAGACACTATCATCTGTGGGTAGCGTTGAGTTGAATTGTGTGACACCCAGCTGGTGCCCCAGAACTGCTTGATGGTGTGGAGAACCCCCACCCCCACCCCGGCTCCATCCCACACACTGGAGTAGGTGATCAGAACCCTTAGCTCCACTTTTTGGTATATTCCACCAACATGCTCCACCCTCCACCCATGCTAGCTTACTGCTAGCAAAGGGAGACTGGAGGGAAGAGAAACTATAGGTTGCTTTCCCTTTCTTGCTGTCATTATTTGCAGCATAGTGGTTAATTAATACAGCAGACCCTCTAATCTGCAGCTTCCTTTTTCATGCTTGCAGTCCCCAGACATCACCTGCAATCTGAACATGTTATATACATGATACCGAGGAGGGGGACAGCGAGTGAGACCAGTCACATAACTTCCGTTACAGTTTGTTGTTGTAATTGTTCTGTTATTACTGTTAATCTCTTACTGTGCCTCATTAATAAATGAAAGTTTATTATAGGTAGATATGTATAGGCAAAAGTAGCTTATCTGGAGTTTGGTGCTAGTCACAGTTTCAGGCATCCTCTGGGGGTCTGGGAGCACCTCCCCTGAGGATAAGGGGGGACTACTGTATAAGGAAGTGACAGAAGTATGAAAGGATGTGCGTGTCCTTGGTTGTTTGTGTTCCTTAGAGCACCGTTGTCCTTCTGTGACTCCGGCTTATAGGTTGGTTTAAGACTCAAAGTTTGAGAGTAGTTGTGAAGTCAGCACAGGCCGCAGCCCACAGGAAAACCAGAAGTTCTGATGAAGCGCCCTGATCATGAGGGAGGGAGTGCTTGGGGAGGATGCAGGCAGAGCAGAGCAAATCTTGTATTCTTCTGCCATTAGGGGGTGAGTAATGGAGAAGGAAGGTGGACACTTAGTAAGCCTCTGAATTTGATACCAAACAGCATTCTGAATGATATAATCACTATAATACATGGTTGAATAATTAATACACTATATTTTACTAATTATGGAATCAGAGCTGATTAGTTATCTTTATATCTATTTTTCTCATCATGATCTTGGAGAATTTTCCCCATGGTTGGCATTAACAGAAATATGAGATGAGACAGTTACGACCATTGCGCATTCAATTTAACTAAAAATTTTCTGGTAACTAATGTGAGGAAATAAAGAGAGAGAAAAATTATAATTTCATGAAAGAAAAAGTCTTTCATCCATTCATTTGTAAAAATTCTCAGAATAAGAAATAAATAGAAAGAGAAAGATTACCTATTTAATAAAGATAGTCTATAATTTTTAATTCTCAATTAGGGGCAGTATGCATAAGGCTACCTGGTTTATTGAGGGCTCCATCTCAGTGGGGTATAAACATGAGTTGGCGTTGTTTTTTCTCAGGACCTGCCCCTCTCCAGGTAAGTTGAGCATCCCTTTTCTCCTGGGTGGTAGCTCTCTTATGCTCCTGTAAATTTTCATCCCCTCTTGGTTATGAGAACTCTCTGTGCCAGTATTTAAGACTCAGTTCTGTCTGACAGCCCTCTTCTGCTTGCGCAGGGGAGGTGGCCATCCTCTCTCAGCTTGTTTCTCTTTCTCTGGCTAACTCTGACTGGCCACCAAAACCGGACTGACTCAGAGCCCTGTGTGGCAGGAGTTCCGCCTCATGACCTCCAAGCTCCACCTCAAAGTACTATCTCTTTGAGGATAAGGTTTCAGCCTATGAATTTTGGGAGAGCACAAATGTTCAGTCTGCGGTACTGACTGGGCACTTGTGAGGCCCCCTCTGATGGTCTGTACCTTACAGATTTATCCCATAGACCCTGGCCTCAGCAGTCCATTCAGGTGGTACCAACAAGATGGCCCCACTCCAGTCACCTTCCCTGTTGACACTCTCACTGTTGCTACACCCCATAATGGGTGGGCTGCTTCACAGCCCTCCTGTCAGCTCTGGAAACACTCTCCTCTTTCTGTTCTCCTGGGGCACCAGGCACTCTGCAAAAGGGAAGAGTCATCACCTGGAGGCAGGAGCTGTTGAGGAGAAAAGAACCTCTCTTCCTGATCGACATGTTTCTCAAAAGTGAGCCTTACATGTCTTAGTACTCCACGGAGCAGGAATGTGGTGTGTTGGAGAGAAGTCATGGTTAAACAAGTCCCAATCTCTGTCCTTGGGGGTTGCCTGACCCCTGACATATGAGCTCACAATGCTGGCTGTTGTACTCAGTTTTGGAGTTTAACCTTCATTCCTGAACAAAATTAAAAAAAACCGGACTCAACATTTTTTGTTATAAGTATGTGCACTGAAACCACATCATCAACAATCAGTGATCAATAAGCTGCCTCTAGCTTGTGCTAAGAGCCAGGGTGAATACAAAGGACTAACATGTATTTTCCAGCAGCAAAGTGACTGCTGGTTGACAGGGGAGACTGAATTAACAGAGTAATGCAGACGGCAACCCCCAGAACAATTGTACTTGCGCGTGTTTTGTGCTGCATTCTTTTTGTGGACGGAGCAAAATGCATTTCTTTAAGTGGGGTGAGCCAGGATGTCTTTACTTCCACCTTTGTCCGTGCTTTAAAATTATTTTTTATTTTGAAATATTTTACAGAAGAGTTGCAAAGTTAGTATGGGGAGCTCCTGTATACCCTTCATCCAGCTTCCCCCAATGCTAGCATCTGACATAGAGCCACTCTCCTTGTCTGTCTCCTCCAGCCTGTCATAGTTCTGAGTCGTGATTTTAACACTTGAAGAGTTCTAGTCAGATATTTGTAGAATGGTATTTACTTTGATTTTTCTGCTGTTTTCTTATGATTTGGGCAAAGAACACCACAGAGGTGAAGTACCCTTCTCCTTGATCATATAGCAACAGAATGTTACCATTGGGTTAATCTTAATCACATGGTCAAGGGAGTGTTGGAAATTTTTCCACTGTGAGTTTAGTATTTTCCTCTCTTTATATTCTGCATGAGAAAAGACTCACTAAATCCAGGCCATTGAGCCTCCCTGGTGGCGCAAGGGGTTGAGTGAAGCTCTGTGAAGCTGTCTGCAGTCTCTGCTGTGTGACTTTGATCCCTGGCCAGGGAGCTACCCCCATGGTGCAGTAGACCTCTCCTGACTCGCCCACTGCTCCCCTCAAGCAGTGTATTTCAGTCAGTCTGCCTGTTCTGTTCCCCACTCTGTCTCTATGAATCCTCTTATCTCCTACACCTCTGGCCTGTACCCCAGTTCTTATATGCATAAATAAATAAATTAAACAAAAATAAATCCAGGCCATGCCGAAGGGGAGGGAAATTAAGTTCCAGGGAAAGTATCAGATAATTTGTGGACATATGTTAAAACCACCCCAGTAATGAAATATTTGGGGGGAAATTCTTTGAGGCTATGCCTCTATCTTATTTCTCCTTAAAATGTCACCCACTAATAATCAGTAATTATTCTGTGATGTCTTAATGGTGATTTAATCAGCTGCCCCACCCCAGCCTTCTTCCCTGTACCCCACCCCATTGCTATTTCTTCTTTTCTACATTTATTACTTGGAATTCGCCTACAAGTAATATTTCTTTCCTCCATTTTATCTGACTGTTAGTGTGAACTCACAAATGCTTATTTTGTTCTTTGAGTTATAAATCTGTATTATATATTTTTAAAATAAATTTTATTTTTACATTCCCCATACAATTGCAACCCCCTTATTTTAACCCCAATCCCTCCCCTCCCCGCCCCCTACCCCCCACAGAGTGTCTCTGGTTCATAGTTTTTTGTTGATTTTGATTTTCACTTTCTTATAGTTATTATATTTATTTTTATTGCTCAAATTGTTCTGCTTTGCCTTTGGGAATTCTCTCAGCCAACTCCTTTTGGCACACTGTCATCTTTTCTTCCCCTCCTCCACCTCGCTCTCTTCTCTTCTCATCCCTTCCCTTCTCATCCCTTTCTTTTTCAGTCCCTTCCCCACAAGATGGTCAGCTTCATCCTGTGTTTTCCCTATCCTAGCCCTACAACTAGCCATTTCTCCAAGGAGCTCTGCTTTCCTTTATTGGAGAGTGAAAATTAGAAACGAAATCTGAGTGCTAAGTATGTTCATTGCTCATGGGGTGTCACTGCTTCTGGCCCTTTTAGTGGGTAGAGCTAGAAAATATATGTATACTAGCTTACATATATACACACACCTATGTTTATTTCTGTATCTACTCATATTTATATTAAAGTTAACATGAGTTCAGCTGTACCCCAATTCTAATTTAGCAGCACAGATTTCATTGTAGCCTTTTCCACTTGTACTTGTCACTTCGTTCTATGACAGTAAGAATTATCTGTAATATGTTTTTTTATTTGTTCACCCTTACATTTAAATAGTTTCAGAATTGCTCCCATATACATTTAAAGTAGTTTCAGAATTGCTACCATATATGCCTGTGAGATACCAGTTGACTAACTAGAGCACAATGTTTGTGTGCAGTTCTTTGTGTCTGTATCTTAGAGTTTCAACTAAAAACCTTGCTTCCCAAAGTTACTTAGGTGAGCTTCTTTCCCCCTTACTTCCCTCCATCCCCCACGGGAGGCTATGCCATACAGGAGGCTATGCCATACATCGCTATACGTGAGATCGTTTGTTACAATCTGCATTCCACCATGGGTTTCCCTGTTTTTCAAATTCCCATGCAATAAAAGCCACTCTTTATTCTATACAGTGTGTGTGTGTGTTGGCAAGTACAGAATCAATATATCTACCACCCCAGTACCTTCCAGAAAAGCTATCACCTCAAAAGTTCCCTCCTCTCCTTTACACTGCAACCACTGATCTGTTTTCCTTCCTAGAGTTTCATCTTTTCCAAAATATAATATAAATGAGATGATACAATATGTGGACTTTTAGGTCTAACTTCTTGCACTTAACAAACTTAACAAGCCTTGTTCATGCAGTTACAGGAACGGAAAGCTGGTTCATTTTCCCTGCAGTGTGTGGCCAGCCCATCTATGGATATGCCATTGTTTATCCGTTCACCTGTCAAAGGACATCGGAGATTTTGGCAATTGTGAATAAAATGCTGTAAGCAGTCAGGTTTTGCTTTTGTGAGAAGACAGGTTTTCAGTTCACTTGAATAAATATCTAATGATGGAATGGCTGGGTTACATAATAAGTGTAAATTTATATAAACTTCCAGTTTTGCAAAGTGGATGTTATACTTTGCCATCCATCAGCAAGGAGTGAGAGATCTTCCTATTCTGCATCTTCACCAGCATTTGATCATCCACATTATTTTAAAACTAGAAACTGCTTTCCTCCTTCATTCACATTTCCCCCTTCCTCTTGACCTCTGCCTGGATTATAAAGTAAATGTGTATACCTGCTTTGTAGCCTGTTGATGTTAGGATAGAGATTGATTTTAGACTACTTCATATGTCCACTGTGCACTACAGCACCCTTCTATCCCCCTCCCTCCCAAGTGGTCCTAAGGCACTTTCAGCAAACAGTTTTTAGGTTGGTAGGAGGGACAACAGCATCCTGCTTGAGAAGAATTCCTTCCCTCTGCTTCTGTGAATCTCTTCACTCCCTACATATCTCAGCCTCTTTTGGCACAACTGAACAAATCCTGCAAAATAGAAGGTTGGTCAAGGGTCTTCACTAGGCCATTCCATGTGGCTTTCCAGCTGGTGACTGGATGTTGATTCATGAGGAAGGAACCGGGTGTCAGACCCCTCTTTGGCGTCCTTGTCTCCTAACTTGGTGACTGGCAGGTTCTCATAGTCATTAGAACCTTCATTTGACATCTCTTCTCCAAGGTTCCCAGCACTATGGTCTCCCTGCGCAGATGGCTGGCAGTTCACATGATCTCCTAAAGCCAGGGACTCACCCTGTTGTGTTACAAGTTGGGCATGGGTCTCTGGAATATCTGTCCGGCCTGCTACAGGCTCAGTGTTTGAGAATGTCACTTCCTCCGCCTGCTGCTGGCTTCCATGAGGATCTGCTGGTGGGACATTCTCATAATCTCTGCGCTGCTGGAAAGTGACCCAGGGCTGCTGCTCCTGGATGACTCCAAGATCCACCCCTGCTATGTTGACGTAGTCGTTTGAGCTCTGAGAAGAGCCTTCCTCATCACTGAGTGGGTCACTGTACCCAATTTCCAGACACCAAAGACCAGTGTGGTCAAGGCCATTCTCACAGTCCCAGTCTCTTTCCTCAGTAAACTCCAGCTCCTGGGCACTTGGGAGGACAGAGAGGCTTTCAGGGGCGCTTCCAGTAGAAGCCAGAGACTCAGCAAGCTCTTCTGCTGTGGGGACATTGACATAATCTCTCGAGTCCTCTGAAGAACTGCTCGAGCAGTCTCTGGAAGCTCTGACGTTGATGTTGTGTGCTGAGGGACAGAGGTTGCCACACATCTGGGGCTCTGAGGTACTGTCATAGATGCCCACTGCATGGTCCATTGTAGGAGCCTGGGTTCCGTGCAGCTGGAGGCCACTGTCCACTGGGGAGGCCTACAAACCAGAAGAGGAAGCCAGTGATGGGATGGAAGCATATGTAAGGACAGAGCCTTTGTTCTTTCATGCCAATATAATTCCTTCACTCAGGTCTCAACCTTGGCGAAAGGCTCTAAACGGGGGATTGCAAACTGCAAGGCTTTAGCTGCTAAGTAGATATAACTGAAATGGACTGAGTTTAAGGAAAGAAACAGTGATGATATATGACAACTGGTTTTGGCCACAAAGTGGATATTCAGTGTAGGAGTCAGGGCAAGTATTATAAACTCCAAGAGGCCACCTGCTCCGAGCATGTTGAGAGGCAACACATTGTAGTATAGGGGAAAAGGCAGAAACTTAGGTACACACTGAAGCTGCAAATCCCAGATCACTACTGAGTTTGGACAAGTTCCCTAATCTCTCTGTGCTTCAGTTTCTTAACTTACAAAATGGGGATAATCATAACATCTATGGCATGATGTTTTCATGAGGAGCAAATGGATTGCTATGTATCAAGTGTGTAGAATAGCGCCTGGCTCAGAGAAAACATTAAAAAACACTAGCTCTGATTATTAAAGGGGCAGCTGACACGTAGACTCGGGGCCATTTAGGGATGCTGGTCCAATGTTTCCAGAACTTTTGAATTTTTAAGAAAAGCTACACATCTGAGCTTTCATTTGAAATCTTTGAGAGTTTCATATGTTGGCAATGGTTTAAACTGTTCTTCAAACACTAAGGGGCCCAAGACAAACATATTTGTGGGTTTAAGTCAGTTTGGGATCTCGGCTCTAAATGCCAGATCCCTCAGGGCCAAGGAAGTCCTGAAACCGCTTTGGCAATGAAGCTTCCTCTTCCCCGCCCTTCATCCTTCTTTCAGACTTCCTGCCCTGGGAAGTCTCAGAGGCCAGAGCAGAGCCCGGGGATGGGGCATCTGGGGGAGGGGGAGGCAAAGGTGGCTACATGGAGGTGGCTGCACCACAGGGGAGCCCAAGCCTCTGGGTCACCAGGGTCGTCTACCCCAGCCCCCAGCTGCCCAGGGCGGCTTGTGCTTGAGAGGACCACACAGCCCCAGGACTGATTCCTTCACAGCACATGGGAACTGATTGTGGAAATAAGCACCCCAAGCTCCAACAGTGTCCCTCTACCACCCCTGATGCTCCTGCTCCACACCCTGTGGGACTCCTGCTAGGGGGTTGCCTTCAGAAGCGGGTCATAAAACACATGGGTGGGTGGTTGCCATGAGTGGTATCACTCCCTGGCAACCTCAGCGGATGTCCCGGGTGATCAGACTCTTTCTGTACCAGTTCCACACTGAACGCCTTATCACTGTTTCTGCCACCAGGGATGACTGAAACAAATCAACACAGGCCCCAGAAGTAATTCCCAAAGTGGGAGTTACAGCATTGTCGGGATATTTGTGTCCCCTCCCAGGTGATCGCTTTGGTGGGGGCGATCAATCCTCATTTGGATAAGATCGTGTTTGTTGAAACTATCATTTCAGTTCTAACTTCAGGTCCTTGGACACATGTGCCCTGGTGCCTTTCTTAAAGTTCCAAGTGCTTGCTCTTCTCTTTCTGGATTTTCCTCCTTGGGGAATTCAGGAGGACCTGAGCTTAGTCTCCCCAATTTATTAATAGGATGCAGAGCAAATGCCACAGGACAATTTGTGGTAAAACTAACTCTGAGGCCCAGCTCTTTTTCATCTCAGTTCATCTGCCAGAGGCATGTCCTTTCTCCCAAGGGGCCCAACATTCCACGTCACTCTTACCACACCCTCAGAGGGGGGACTGTTGGCGCTTCTGGATAGGAGGCTCGCGGTACTGAAAATACGGACACTCCTTGGTGGGCGTCTCCCTGGAAGGACAGAAGACAAGTGCTGCAGCTGGTTGGCTAGTGTGTGCTTCAGTCCCAAACCTCCTACCTTGTGGTGGGGTGGGTATGTGGCAAATGGTATTTGCATCAGAGCTACAGGATGATGCGCTGAGGTCTGGCCCCCCTCAGCCTCTGTGGCACCCTAGACACTAGCACAGGGTTTGGAGAGGCAGGAAGGAGGTTCCTGGGGAGAAGTCTCCAAGCCTGCAATGATGGCACCCGTGTTCTCCTTCTGCATGTCTCTCCCATCCTTAGACACTCCCATCTTTCCCTCTGCTACCTTAACATCAAGAAAAAACAAAACCCCAAACCTTGACTGCCCCCTGCACCCTTTTAAAAGCTCTCTACACCTCCCACCGGATTTCTGTCTTGCAATCAATCTGTTCCATCTTCCGAGCTTGCCTAAGGCCTTAGAGCTTAGAGAAAGTACTTCCAAGTGGTGCAAGGTGCACTCTGGGGAAGAATTTCCGTTGGTCTGTACTCCATGGATCAGAACGGACAACTTACTCAGCTCTTCCTGCCTCCGGGGCAAGTGGTCATAGATATTTTTGGCTCGTTGTCTGGGTCGAGGCAGACTCAGCAAGGGCAAGACTGTGACTCGGAGGTAAGGAACTTGCCCTGCAAGGCGAGGAGACAGGTGAGGGTCACGACACAGCTACTGCAGAGAATGTGGGCCCTCTTGGGGGCTGAGATGGTTCCCGAAACTATTCCTCACCCTCACATGTATCACAAATACATTTCAGACTTTACCTCTTCCACATGAGGTAAATGGATGGGGGCTCAGTGGAGAGGAGCAGAAAGGGGAAACGGCTCAGGGGCCACCGGGGCAGTCACCTCCAAAATGGAACCCCAACTAGCATGGAGCCCATTGGAGCCAAAGCTCAGGATCTGGAGCGAGGCGGTGACTGGTGTGCTGGATCCGTACAGGGCGCGCCCCTGTGCAAGAGTTTAGAGAATACACTGGGCTGTGATATCAGGCCACATATTGGTCCTAGCATGTCTCCATGTTGGGTAGGTGAGGGACTCACGCTTCTTCCATTTATTCCAGTTCCACAGGATACAGAAAATTGTGATGAGCAGGAGGATGACGAGGAATCCCGCAAACACAGAAATGATGCTGCTCCAGTCTGTATCTCTAGGAGGAAAGTCAAGTGCCATGACCCATGGGAGGCTGGAGAAGACGCTTCCTCCCGGCTTCCAGAGGGAAAGCAGAGGTGGGTGAGCTGTGTGATGGAAGCAGTCACTGAATGGTGACCCGGGGTGGAGGGGAGTGACCCCAGGAAGGACCCTTTTGCACACCTATGGGAAGCTAGGGGTTGACATGTGAAACTTAGTCTTACAACAATCCAGTCTCTCATGATGACCCCGGAACTTGAGATGGAGACTCAGAAAGTAATATGGCAAATAGCACACAGTGGGGAGGAGCGGAGACAAAACGTGAATCGGGGTCTGTGTGGGTCCCAAGACTGTCCTCTTTCAGCTGCACCACACTGTCTGCCAAGCTTGCAAATTCAAGTCCATCTTCCCAGCTCCCCCCTTGTCCCTGCTCCTGCATTTCCTGTCTTTTGTGGAGGAGATGATCACCCAATTTACAGTTCGGAAGTGACTCTGGATAGTCCAGAGTGTGCACTGGCACTATTAACTCGTGGAGCTGGTCTGCAGCCACACTTCCAGTGTGTGGCACTTAACGAGGCAAATGCACGTGGAGCTCTGTGCCACTTGTGGCTCCTGGCACGGCTGGCCTTACTGCTGATGTAACAGAAAGCAGGCCATGAGGTGACAGCAGGAATCACGAGCAGACTTGCTACCCCCAAATATTAGAAAGCCGGTCCTCTAGAGAAGGTTTTCTCCCGAGATCCAGCCTTGTTTATCCAACTTATACTGGACATTTCCCCTCGCCTGCCTAAGAGAAATCTCAAAACAAATCTGTCCCAAGCAGAACTCCTGTTCTCCCCGCACAGGTCTGCTCTTCCTCCGGCGTTTTCCATTATGGAGTAGCTCAGTCAAAAGCTTTTGCGTCATCCTTGACTGCTCTTTCTTTCATGCCCCATTTCTAGCCAACCAGCAGATTCTGTCTGTTCAAACCTGGACACCTGTCCCTAATGCAGTCATCTCTTGCTCTCCCCACTGCTGCCACCCTGGTGCAGGCCACTGTGTACTCCACGCAGACCTCGGGGCTTGCCCTCCCGGCCCCAACATACTAATGTCATGCATGTCAGCATCTCTGCACAGTAAATCAGATTATGTCCCTCTATTTGTGACCACCATGATTTCCTCTCCCCACTCAGCGAGGGCTTCACAGCACCTTATGGTCTGGTCTCTGCCCACCTTCTGACCTCATTTCCTACCACTTTCCCTTGCTCTGCCTGCCAGCCTCCATGCTGTTTCTCGCTGTGCAAAGCACAGCCTTGTCAAGCCTGCGCTACCTCTCCCAGCTGTCTGCCTGGCTCAGATTCTCATTTCATTTGGGTTTCTTCTGAAATGTCACTTTTCCAGACAGTTCCTTCCTGACTACACCCTGTTACTCTCACCCTGTTACTGACTACTCCTTGTTACTCCCTTACTCTGCTCATAGCGCTTAGGACTGCTGGACGTTATTCTACCTGTTTGTTCATTGACCTGTTTATATTTGACTGCCCCACTTGACTTTAAACTCCACAAGGTTATGAGCTGTCTGTCCTGTTCACTGGTGCCTGGAGCAGTGCCTGGTGCTGAGTAGGTGACTGATGGGGGTTTGTTCAATGAATGAGTGGATTAATAAGTGAGTACACTGGGGCCTCCCCAGTGGCGCAGCGATTGAGCGCTGGGTTGTGAAGTTGCCTGGAGTCTCTGCAGCGCCGGTTCGATCCCCAGCTGCTTCCCTGCCCCAGAGGAGGGTCCCATGTGGTGCGCAGACCTCTCCTGCCGTGCCCGCTGCTCCCCTCAGCAGTGTACTTCGGTCCTTCTGCCTGCTCTGCTCCCCGCTCTGGCTCTGGTGAATTCTCTCACCCTCCGTGCTTCTGACTGTACCCAGTGCTTGTATAAATAAATAAAAATAAATCTTTAAAAAAATAAATGAGTACATGTGGAAATAGTTTTTTGGGGGGGACTTCAAGATTCTGACAACTTTATGAATTCATTCCTCATCAATGTCCCTGTCCGCCTGTAGGTGACATGTGTTTATCACAGTAGTACAAACATTTATTTTCCTAAACTGTAGTGGTTTTAAACTTTTTATCATTGAGCTGTACTATTAGCTGAGATCTAGATCTAGATCCCAAAGTTTCAGCCGCTGATGGACTTTTTTGTCTTTTGTTAGTATGATATTGAAAGTTCTAGCAGTAAAATTTACACCCACTATTAGTTCTGTGAGATTTTATGCCTTAAAGACTTGTCTTGATCACATCCACAATGACATTTTTCATTCATAGCAAATTTCTAGGACCTAAAAATACATCTTTAAAAAAGTGGATCTTTTGTTTCCAACATGGTGGGACCTAGTTTTCTTTTGAGGAGTGGTTGTTGTGACCTGAGAGAGGAACGATTGAGAACAGCCACCAGGGCCCAAGGTGTGAGGACTCTCCAGGCCAGGCAGCTGACTCTAAGGAGTTCCTGGGTTGTGTCCACAAACAACTCCCTTTGCTCCTAAATGGCTTCCTTCCTAGCAGTCTTGAGAACTCCTTGGAGCCTGGAGTTTGGTGGTTTGAGTGAGGAGTGGCAGCCTGGCTGGGGCAGGAATCCAGCAGGGCAAGCAGGGGGCCCTTTGTCTAAACCAGGGGAGGGTGGATCTCGCCACCCAGCCACTCACCTCTTCGTGCTGTTGGGTACTTCTGAGGTCTCCCCTCTCTCTGCCGATGGTGTTCTGGTGGGCGTCATTGCCGTGGCCGCCAATGCCGTGGCTGCCTCTGAGATGCTCTCTGACTTCAATCACCTTCTCCTTCAATGTCTTCTCTTAATCGTAACCGGCCAGTCAGCATGTCTGCCACTTTTCCTGGCTTTCCTTAAGTTGTTTACTCCCAGGAGAAAAGGCAAAATTGGTTTGTGTTTTACCTAAAATCCCGAGAGGCACAACCAAAATTTTTTTTTTTAAGTAGATAAGAATGACAGAAATATTTCTGGTCTCCCACATCTTCCAAAGGCCCCGTAACATATAACTTTTTATTCTCAAAATTTCTGCTTAAATCTTTATTCAGCAAAGTCCCTCACCAAAACAGTGCCTATTATTTTAATTTCTTCCTTTCTCAAGCTTCTCACCTTTCTTTTCTCCAACAAACTCCCTACCTCGTGTCTACCCCTGCAATATCTGTCTGGGTTGATCCAAAATACAAATTGGTTCTACCTGGCTGTGGCCCATGCAGGGGTTGAGAGCTCACCCAGGCACGGTGCTCCCAGGTGAGGTTGCTCGGCAGCTGGCGTGGTGTCTGCCTCTCCTGGAAGTGCAGGGACACAGAGGGGGAGCCCGGCAAGAAGTCTGAGGGAGGCTCCGTGAGAACCTCATCTTCCCTCCCACCCACCCCCAAAACAGAAAGAAAAGAGGAAATACTTTGCTAGAATGGAAACAGAGAGTCAGTGGCAGGAAGCGACACCACCAATGTGCTAATGAAGCATGGGGCACAGGAAATGCTGCTCAGCTCTTACTGAGAAAAAAAAACATGTTCATGCCTGTTCCCTGAGCTGGCCAGGTGTGCTGTGGTCTGTGAGGAATGTGATTAGAGATGGGGCAGGATAGTGGGGGTTGTGATGGTTCACGCTGAGATTCTGAAGCATTTAGAATTTTATGAGACTCTGAGTTTAATAATGTTTTGATTATTATTATTATTTTTTAGCAAGTTCTGAAGCTGGTGCTTTCAGAAACATGTGTGGATCTCCGGCCTCCCCCACACTGATTCTGTGGGTGGCAGAGGAGACAGAGGGGACAGGCTGTTGTCACATATGCCTGCCAGGTGATGTTAACAGAGATGGTCTGACTTTTGCATTTTGAGAACCTCTGCTCTAGGTGTTACTCCCAGAATGGAGCTAGAATGGGATAGGAGGGCCCCTCCAGGCCGTTCTGCCCCACAGTCCCTGTCCCCTGAAGGCCTGCCCTCAGTGGCCCCTGGCTGTTGGCTCTCTTGCTCCAGGGCTCTTCTGGAAAAGGTCCCTCCCACTCCTGCTGGTTGTGCACTTGTCCCAGAAGCAGATAATTCACCTCCTGGGTCTACCAAAGGGTCCCAAACTTTGGAGATTGTTCAAAATTTGTTTCTAACTCCCTTGCCTTCTTCCCCCTAACAATCTTCTGAAATCCTCTTTGCATCTTGGGAAAGTACAAAGACCAGGGGCCACTAAGACTACTACGAGGGAGTGAGGAAGAGCTTCCGACTCGCTTTCCACAGCAAGTGAGTTCCCAGCTGGACGTCCTTACCTCCACGACCCTCTCCCGCCTCTCCCTGAGCTGCTGGCCCCCACCCTGTGTGCCCAGGCTCTCACGGGTCCCCCAGGGCTGCGGGCTGGTCCTGGCTGGTCCTGCTGAGACCCCTGTCATTCCAGGTCCTCACTGCCCTCCCTCCAAGTACCTGACCTGGCAGGAAGCGGAGGTGGCTCAGAGGCAGCTGGTTGGAGAGCCGGGACCCAGGTGTCTGTCCATTTCTCCTAATGGGTCGAGTCTGAGTGAGAAGTAGGATTCCGCATGGGAAAAAGACCCATTGCTCCATCGCAGTGGTGGCTGGGATGGGAGGAAGAGAGAGAGGTTCTCTGGACCTCTCCCGAGTCATCGGTGCCAATAGGGATTGTGTGTGAACAGGAGCTTGTAAGATGGTACAAGGAGGACAGAGAGCACCAAACCTCAGAACTTTGAATGCTCACTCAAAAAAAATTTTTTTTAAAAAGAACTTCCCCCTGTGTGTGATTGTCTCAAGGCCCGCCAGATCTTTTCTACCCAGCCTGCCTGAGTCAGACAGGTCTGCCCTCTGCCTTTCTGATTCTCTCCTGCCCCCACACTGGAGGGAAACAACCTCCTCAAAGGAGGCTTCGAGCCCCCACTCCCAGGCTGGGAGCCTTGCAAGTCCCGGTTCCCAGGCTCTGGCTGTGGCCTCCACCTGGCTCCCCTCCCCATCTCTGTGGCGCAAAAAGCAATCACACCAGTACTTTGCAGTACAAAATAGGTGTCTGAAAGTTTTCCTTGTCATAGGGGAAGAAAACGACGGGTTCCTAGGAAGCAGGGTATATTTTTAAATTTTATTTATATATTTTTATGTATTTTACATTGTTCTTCATTTTTTTTTTTACAATGAATGCTTTCTCATCTCAGTTGTAGTCCCCGTGAAAGTCCCACCACCCATTCACCTGTGAACCATCACCATAGTCCCTTGTGCTCTTCCCACCCCTGTTTTGATCCTACTTTCTTCTCCCCCTGCAGAATGTCTCTGGTTTATAGTTGCCTGTTGATTTTGATTTTCACTTTATTATTATACATTTTAAACTGAACTGCCCTAGGGCTAGTGGGGTCTAGAAAGCCCTTTAACCACCTTTAAGGACCTCAGGGGTTGAATGTGACAAATGATTCTGAAGCACTAAATAAAGAACCCCTGGAGGGGGAGGCGCTTCACGCCAACCCTCAACTTGTTGCTGACACGAGTCCTGGGGTTGCACCGGGACAGGCACCCAAGTGCGTTCAGGCCCTAGTGACTACGTGGGCGGTCTTGGGCAGGTCACCTCATCTTCTAGGGCGTTTCCTTGGTTGAAAAATGACAATAATAACAGTACTTAGATGATGCTATTGTGAGAATTAATTGGGCTACAATGAATAACACGGAACTTAGGACTTGGCCTGTGCAAGAGCTCATTAATTGGGGGCTATTATATTATCACCTCATGATGAATTAGGCTTACTTCTCTACACTTGATGTCTGCTCCTTTTGGCTTTTCTTCCTCTGCCAGCCTGCCTTCCACATGTCACTTTATTCTTCAAGCACATATTTGTGGAACCCCGGCTTACAGAGTCAGCCTGGCTGCCCCCTCACAGGCACCCCGCACCCCTTTACACGTTGCTCCTCCCCACTCGGGGCCTTTGCTCTGGCTCTTTCATTTTAGTAGCGGTTTATTTTTCTCTTGTAAATTGCAGCAAAATCACCTTTTGCAAGTTTATACCGGTTATTTCTGGGTTGCAGGACTTGAGGTATATTGCTAGTTTCTTCTTTGGACTTGGTGCTTGAATGACTACAAAAATCAAGCATCATTTTTATAAAAAACAAAATTATTTTTTCAAAAATGCACCCAAGTGTCCCTGTCTCTCTGGAGACTTCTCTCCTTGGTGCTCGGTCCTTGCTCTTCTGAGCCCCATGGCCCCCAGCCCCGAGTGAGCTGGCACCTGTTAGTTGTTGGAATTAGTTGTTTAAATGTCAGTGTCCCCAAATAGTCTGTGCCCTTCAGGGTGAGGGCTGTTTTATTTATTGCCTGTCTGGCATTTGGCACAGAAGCCTGGCCCGCAGAATTAACTGGGCCGGGGGCCTCTCCGGTGGCACAGCGGGTTGAGCGCTGTGCTGTGAAGCTGTCCACAGCCTCTGCAGTGCGGGTTAGATCCCGGCCAGCCAGCGAGAATCCCACGTGGTGCCACAGACCTTTCCTGTTGCGCCCGCTGCTCCCCGCAGCAGTGTATTTCTCTCATCTGGCTGTTCTGCTCCCTGCTCTGTCTCTGGTGAATCCTCTCACCCTCCCACGCCTCTGGCCTGCACCCCAGCTCTCGTATGGAAAAAAAAAAAATCTTTTAAAAAAAATGAATTAACAGGGCTCTCAAGGTTCTCTAGATACTTACTGCTGCTATGAATTTACAACCTAAGTGTATAGTGGGGTGAGAAACTGAGAAAGAAATCAGTTTAGTCTTTTTCCTGCTATGTGCTCATCAGCCAAAGGGAAAAGGCAAGCCCTGTCCAGGCCTTCCTGCCCCTTGTGGGCAGGGCCTCCCAAGCGCCCCTGCCCCAGGAAAGGGTTAAGGTTAAAGGGAAAGGCTTTTGGATTTCTGGGCCAGGAAAGGCCAAAATCAGCCTGTGGGAAAGACTCCTGCTTAGCTTTGTTTGTGACTCTGGGAGCTGAGAAAACCAGGGCAGGATGACAGCTGGCGCCTCAGTGGTGGCCACAAGCCCTCCCCCACCTTCTTGCTTGCTTGTGTGCTTCTCACCCGGAGGCGTTCTCCAGTCCCGACAAGCCTGAGACAAAGGCAGCAAATATCTTCCTTTTAAGTTACAGTTGTGAGTTAGCAGACTTGGGAAAGAAAGATTTAGAAAGTAAAAAAAAAATTCTCATACTTCTCTGCTCCCTGTCCCCACACCGCCCTGGGGAAGAGTGAGAATCTGGAAGCGAGGAATGTGACAGAGACAAGGGGGTAGTTTCTGCTCTCCGCTCAGGAGAGGCCCAGGGAGAGAGGGGGCGGGCACTGCTGACCAGTAAGAGAACACTTTCCTTACTTAAGTCCGGGGTCTGGAGAGGGGGGCAGGCCTCCGCCATGTGGTCCTTCTGGAGTTCCTGCTTGGCAGTCTCCCCTGGAGTCTTAGTAAGCACAGAGCTGCAGCGCAGAGACAGCTGGGAGGCGTGTCCGGATGAGCAAATGTCGGCTGACAGCCCCAGAGCTATGAGGGAGCTGGTTTCCCTCCCTGAGCCCACACAAGCAGAGCTTCTGACCCCCTCTGGCATGAGTAGGTAACTCCTTGGCACAGAAGCAGCTGGAATAGTCAGTCACTTTAGGAATTGGAGGAGGACAGTGCATTCAGTGGCAGCACTGAGGACCACGGGCTGCTTGCCTGGGGACCAGGCAGGGGAGGTCACAGAGGGAGAGCACAGGGCAAGAAGGTTCCCTGCCCTGCATCTTTTTTTTTTTAAATTAATTAATTAATTAATTTCTACAAGCACTGGGTACAGTCAGAAGCGCGGGAGGGTGAGAGAATTCACCAGAGCCAGAGCGGGGAGCAGAGCAGGCAGAAGGACCGAAGTACACTGCTGAGGGGAGCAGCGGGCGGCAGGAGAGGTCTGCGCGCCATGTGGGACCCTCCTCCAGTGGCCGGGGAGCAGCCAGGGATCGAACCAGCGCTGCAGAGGCTGCGGGCAGCTTCGCAACCCAGTGCTCAACCGCTGTGCCACCGGGGAGGCCCAGCCCTGCATCTGTTGTGAGTGAAGAGAACACCATCTCAATCGTTTCCTTAACAAGACTGTCCCGAACAAGTTAAGGTGGTGAGCAGTATATCTTAATTCATTTTTTAACAAGCATTTCCTTTTCACCATTTTGTGTGTCATTGGACAACAGCATGGCAGTGGAGCTTGGGATTATCTGTACCTTTCGATATTAGGGAAGGCCCACATCTGGTATGAGTGCTAGTCCAAGCTGCCGCCTTCTTCCATTATTTCCTAGGCTGCAGCCACAGGCTAGTCAGGCTTCTAACAGTCTTCAGAAACCCCTCCAGTGAATTCCCATTTTATTCAAGCCAACCATATAATTGCTTATAGAGTCTGCCCCTTTCCTAGACCTCCATCTCTGAACGTATCTCCATCACTTTCCCAGTTAGTCACTGCATTCCAACCCATGACTTCCTTGCATGTTCTCGAACAAATCAAGATCTCCTACTTCTGGGCCTTTGCATGGGCTGTGCCTTTTGCCTGGAATCCTATTATATATATGCACTGCTCACTCTTATTCCCTTCACATCTCTTCACAAATGTCTTTGTCAGAGAAGCCTTCTGTGACCACTCTGTGTTCTTTTCTCCCACCTTTCTCTCTGGTCCTTGTCACCATCTGACATTTTATATATTTACCAGTTTATTTTTTCTCTCCTCCATAAGTCTAAGCTCAAAGAGGCCAGGGACTTTTTTTCTTGTATTCCCACTAAATAAAAAAGTGCCTGGCACCATGAATATTCGTTGAATGAGTGGACTAATATCTGAGCTGAGGAGATTAAACCATAAACAATTGAGACCTTTCACAGATCTTGGTGAGTGCTACCTAGTTCAGTGCTAGATCCGATTTGATTTAGGAAAGAAACAAAATAGAGTTATTATACTTCAAGAACTGCAGAGCAATTTGTCATTGTAGATATAAGTGTCTGAGCCCCCAGTGAAATCTGCCTACACACGTCCCGGTATGCAGTGTGTTCCCCGCACACACAACACTACATTCCAGGGAAGATAAAGCCCTGGAAGAGAAATGCCATTCAGACATTGTCTAGCAGTTGTTAATAGCGAGTTTGGTCACTGGGATAAGAATGGAAAGAGTCCTGGAGTTGGGAGGACTCTGATCCTTAGGTCACACTGCAGATTTGCGGCAGGAAGGGTTAGAAGGCCTTCTACTGTGGGGCCAACTTTGTCGCTGTACCTCCAAGGAACCATCTTGCTCCTCCTCTCTCATCCGATGCCACGCCATTGGACTAGATCTCTGGACTCCCAAGCTGCCTCTCTTTCTATAACTGTCCAAAGCAGAATCCGCAACATGAAACTATGATCTCTAAGTTTTATTTTATTTGCGCATACATTGTTAATTATAATGGAGGACAATTTAGGCTTCCTGGTGTACTTAATCATACAACTTGTTAGGTTGTCACTCAAGTGTGAATCACTTCAGCACTGATTATTTGGTGTGTTAATTAGATTTATAGAATTTCAGAGCTGGCAGGAACCTTAGAGATGGTTAGTGCACAGCATTTTAAGTCATTTTTTAAAGCTACAACTAACCTGTAAATTGTGTGTGTGAATCATCTTTGGATTTGCCACAAGGTCAGGGAGCTGTCTGGTCGCATGTGGCCTTGGGAAGGAGTCAGTCTTGATGGAGAACTTCAAACCAACCCAGTGACTGTGGGGCGAGCACACAGTGGCTGAGGAAGGGGAGACTCACAAACCATCATTAAAGTGGAGGACAGGGCCTCCCCGGTGGCGCAGTGGTTGAGCGCTGGGTTGCGAAGCTGCCCGCAGCCTCTGCAGCGCCTGTTCGATCCCTGGCCACTGAGCGAGGGTCCCACATGGCGCGCAGACCTCTCCTGCCGCCCGCTGCTCCCCTCAGCAGTGTACTTCATCAGTCTGCCTGCTCTGCTCTCCGTTCTGACTCTGGTTAATTCTCTCACCCTCCCGTGCTTCTGACTGTACTCAGTGCTTGTATAAATAAATGTTAAAAAAAAAAAATTAAAGTGGAGGACAAATAGAGCATTCTTTTTAAAAAAGTTAATACAAGGTTTATTTACAAGGGAAATGAGAGAAGGGAGAAAACACACACACATAGACAAACACACACACAGATTAATTGGTCAGTATGTCCTACCAGTAATGCATCAGAGGTGAGACCCTGGATGCATGCTGAAAGCCAAGAGCATAAATTAATCTTTCCTAAAAAAATATGGAAGAAAAGAGTTTACTCTTTTCTGTATGAGAAGTCAGGCCCAAGTAGCTGAGCTGACTTTGCACCCCATTAGACCAATGGTTCAAGATGCCCTGGTCTCTGTCAGAAGCTATTTTGAAACTCATTCTCCAGGTATCACTGCACCTGTGTGTGTCTGTAAGGTCCTGTTTGGTGTAGCAGAGGCATAGATACAGGGTACAGCAAAGACAGGTGAGGATAAGAGGGGAATTTCAGGGCCTAAGCTTTAGAAGGGACTCAAGGGGTATGTGTGTGTATGTATGTGTGTGTGTGTGTGTTTCATACCCCCTTTTAGCAAGCCCATTAGTATTTGGGAGAGACCCTAAAAGTGGGGAATAAAAACCCTACAAAGTTCTCTACATACTGAAGTATCTCCAACACAGATGTTTGTAAATGACTTGTTATCAAATAATCCTCAGCCCCTCTTACTCCCTCTTTCCCTCTTCCTTTTTTTAAAAAAGATTTATTTATTTATTTATACAAGAACCAGGATACAGGCCAGATGCGCGGGAGGGTGAGAGGATTCACCAGAGACAGAGTGGGGAACAGAACAGGTAGATTGACAAAATACACTGCTGAGGGGAGCAGCAGGCGAGACAGCAGAGGTCTGCAGCGCCATCTGGGACCCTCACCAGCCGACCGGGATAGAACCAGTGCTGCAGAGGCTGCGGACAGCTTCACAGCACGGCACTCAACCACCTGCGCCACCAGGGGAGGCCCCTCTTTCCCTTTCTATCCATCCCTCCACCCACCCTTTTCCAGCCAGCATTGGTTCATTGCTTGGAATCAACCTGTTTAAATAGCCAAGAGTAGGTTGTTA
Source organism: Talpa europaea (assembly GCF_964194135.1). Classification (NCBI taxonomy): domain Eukaryota; kingdom Metazoa; phylum Chordata; class Mammalia; order Eulipotyphla; family Talpidae; genus Talpa; species Talpa europaea. The sequence goes on from NC_140077.1 coordinate 74,303,014, forward strand.
TTCAACACTTTTCCTAAAGGATCTCAAAAGGCTGACAAAGTCCACCCCTTTCTTGGATGTTTTAAAAGAGAGTAGCAAACTGGATTGTGGACCTGTGGGATGGAGTTCTGAGTTCTGAACTATGAAAACTCAGCACCTAAATGATCTGCCAGGGAGATGTTTTCACCTGCACACAGTTCAAACTGGGAATTAATATCCATCATGCTAGCGACTCAATAAATGGAACAATTTTTAAAAAGGTGAAAAAAGAACCAATAAAAACCCCAGCAACTTTGGGAAGGTGGGGTCTGGAGGACCCCAATGTGAAAGTAGGGATAAGACACTAATACAGGAGAACTCATTTTCCCAAAAGAAAATACACTTTAAAGAAAAAGGAAAAAAAGGAAGGACTGTCAAGCCTGACTTTGTCTTATTTTTCTAAACTCACACATTTTAAAAAGCTCCAGCTTACAGCCCCGATTGTAGATTCTCACCAACATGGGCAGAGCAAACCTTGTACAAAGGAATGAAACTGGCAAGCAGGGCCCTGAGCTGCCCAAGAGAAGCACCGCGAAAGGCCTGCCAGGACCCAGTGACGAGCTGAGTGTGGGTTTGTACAGCTGGGGTTCTGGGCACAGCGGTGGCAGATTCCTTCTCAACCTCGGGAGACCACCAGGGACCTGACCCCAAAGCGGAGACGCATGGAGGACAGCACAGTCACACGTGGGCATGGGTTTTATTCTCAGTGCACGGCAGTATTGGTTTCTGCTCATTAGCAACAAGCTTTATTGGTTCCCAAAATTTTATCCTTTCCCCCCGTCTTTTAAAATCCTATTCTTCCTGTCTCAGTGGAACAACATATTTGAATCTCAGATTTGCCAGTTTAAAGCATTTTTTCTATGAACCACATAAATACATGCAAAACATTGTACAGAGAGTTTAAATAATATCAAAATGCAAATACAGATTGGGTGCACTGTTAAGCTGAACTGCAAATTATGGCAACACACACGAGGGTGCACGTTGCTTTGATATCACCATTTGCTTATATCATGCAGACCACAACAGTCAATCTTTTATTTTGTTTTTCTTTTTTATACAAAAATACCAGTGCTTGTTATACTAGTACTGGGGAAAAAAAAGAAGAAGAAACTCGAAATTCCTATCTGCGTGCTGACTTGAAGAGAACGCAGAGTTGAGTTGGCACATACATGGCATATGCACATATGGCATGTACACATGTGGGGAGAAACACAAACCACAGGCCAAGTCAGTCGTGGGGACCTCACCTCCCTCCAGCTCTCCCAGTCAAGAGGAATGGGGCAGCAGGCCTAATAGCAGAGTAGGGAAGGCCAGGACTGGCGCTGAGCAAAGGGAAGGGTGTCTGTCTATTCTGAGAAGAGTCTGGAATGGCTTAAGAATAGCAGGCATTTGGAAGTGTCCCACCCCCACCATTGTAGTGGGATGGTCCCTAGACATGAAAAGTGATGGTGTCGTAGGCAAGGACAGCTGGAAAGAAAGGAAACCAGGGCTTTAAGGGTTTAAGAGCACACATGGGCTTGCCACACCCCTCTCGCTTTTTAGCAGTGAGGCAATCACTCAGGTTTAATAAGCCAACTTTCCCCTCTGAAGTTCAAGGGGAAGAAGAAACCTAAACCCGAAAGAATCCACAGAGCCAAAGGGTTTTCTAGGTGGTCTCTCCAACACCTTTCGGGAGGGGGGAGTCATTTCGGAGGGCGGGGAACACTTAAGGGAAGGACCGAGCTCCCATCCCCAAGACTGTCACCCAGCGCTGAAACCAGTCTTTGTTTTGCCCGCTTCTGAGCCCTGTCCCCCCTCTGACACAGTGCACAGACCTCTCCAGGGGAAGGAAGAGTCCCAGATCATATCCTGGCACAAAACTCACCAGTGGAAAATTCTGGGGGTGATAGGAGGTGAGCGAACCACAAAAAACTCAACCCCCAAATCAGAGTACCCTTGTAGCTCAAGAGGTATTCATGTCTCGGGTACCACTCTGCCAGCTGTTCAAGACCCCCAAATCTCCCTTGAAGTCCCTAATCACTGGTTACAGATGCGCCTGGGGCCCTTCTCCCTGGGGGTATCAGAAGGTCATTTCCTACTGGCTCTTCCTCTATGCTGGGTGCTCCCCTTCTCATCTGCAGTCTCCTGCCTGTTTACTAGGTTTATCAAGAGAGGAATTCTAGGATATTTTCCCCTTCTCCCCATCAGACTCTTTTCAAACCCAAAGCACCATTTTTGGGGAAAGCTTTATTAACTTATGCCATATTTATTCACTGCCAGTTGGATCACTGAAACTGAGTAGAAAAAAAAACTTATATAAAAAACATATGCATATAAACACTTAAACTTACTCAATTCCATATCAACAAAATTTATATTAAAAAAGCCTATAACCCAACAAATTGTTTTCCCCTAAGTATAAAGATGGCTGTTTGGAGAAAGGAAGTATGGTGCGCAGGTTTTAAAACCAATTACAAATATACTAAGTCACCTGTCATGTCTAACAGCTGGTTATGCACTCCATCCACAGGGTTACATGACGGCACTTTAAGTCTTTTAAACAAAATACATATGGCTGACTCAAAAATATCAGTTTCTGATCTAAAGAAAACTATAGATTTTTGCATAATATTTCTCTATTTTCTCTCCTACTATGGAAACTAGAATACACACACACACACACAAACCGTTGACTCTAAAAGAGTAGACACACGTCCTCAAGAGTGACCTGTGAGGCATCATGGGAGTCTACTGGGCGCAGGAATGATAAAATAGCCTTCAAAGTTTGTTATTGGCTTGGTTTTCAAACGATCTGAGGTAATAAAAGACTTGACAGAACTAAAGCTTCCGATGTATTTAATAAATATATATGTGAACACCTAACACCTTGGCTGAGCGGGCTATCCCCCCATGGATATTTAAGACAGAGGGAGAAATTACTGAAGCATATAAGCTCTATAAAGCCAAAATCCAAATCGGTGTATTATGTAGTGATGGGATGGACGTTGTCTATTTACTCTTCCTTGGGCAGCTCAGGTGACAGGTGGAGGAAGGACTCCAGAAGGAAAGGCTGGAGAAGTCCAGGGAACCCTGCACGAGTGGAAATTTGGTAATTCCTGAAAGTCTCCAGCCCTTTCTCCCTCCTCCCAGCATTCTAGAAAGAAGGAGGCAGGGGACACTGATCTAATGGGAGAGGTGACCTGGCAGACATGAGCTGACCCTCCCGACAGATGAGCCAAAGTCAAGACCAGCAGGGATGAAAATGGAGCTCCAGCAAATGCAGCTCCCACTTGGCCTACTAAGGAACACTTATTTTCCTAGGGCAGTGCCTGACTCCGGAGAGGCAGGTGGGAGGGGATGCGTGGGCAGTGTTCAGGGAAAGAAGGCACAGGGCCTCACTGGGCAGCACATCCTGGAGAGGAGTGTGGGGGGCACGTGGGAGAAGGGAAGAGAGGAAGGGGAGCTTTTCAGAGTGGGCCTTCTTCTCCTTCAGTAAAATGTCACTGGAGCCTTCCACTAGCGATACATCTTTGCAAAATCAATTTTCGAGAAAAGCTGAACCCTTTTCAGAGACTAGATGAGTCAGGGAACATGGCAAAACAGTAGAATAAGAAAAAGGAAGGGGCTGTCAAAGCTTGGACCTGTCATCTAGGCACAAGGTTTCTGGGTTCTCAAAGGAAGGTGTTCTCAGATCCCGCAGAATGGCACTTTGGCCCTTCCCGAGCCTTCTGAACACTCATTCCCTCAACGGTCAGGTCCTGCCCTGGAAGAGCCTTTCAGTGGATGGCTTTGAAAGCAGTAGTGGTCACCCCAAGGGGGACCCCGCAAGAGTTGGCTTTGATGGTCTGTCTTGTCTTAGACCTGCCAGATTCTGGTATTCAATATCCAAGTTCAGTTGGGAGGCAGGGTCATTTTCCATTCATTCTTTTCCTACCACTTTAGTAATAGGAGAAAGTTGAGGCTTTCAGTAAAAACTGTATACCACATATATACAGGCTTCATCGTCAAGACTGATCTCCCTGGCACTTAGAAAGCACACACACCTGACAAGATGGCAGTTTCGAAGTAGAAAAGGTAACCTGGCAAGAACAGGAATACATTCTTAGCAGCTCTTAATTGCTTCAAACGGACCCTTGTAACAGACAAACCCATCTGCCTCTAGAACTACATCAAGGGTTCGATTGGGACCAGAAGGGAGAATGGTCAAAGTTGACGTAATTCATCCATGTCCTTTCTAATTTCTTAATCATCACAACTTAAATTAAAAAACGAAGAGTAAAAATAAGTAACACAACAGTCACAAGCGACCAGAAGAACCTTGGGGAGGTTTTGACAGAGCTAGAAGGTTTTAAGTCTAACTTTCTAAAATGGGAAAATTGTTTTAAAAACAATCACTCTACAGGCAGATTCCGTACACTCCATTCTTACCTCACGACATTTCGTTTGAGGATATTTGTCTCTGTGAACCCTCAACTAAGCTTATAAATAGCAGACTCATAGGGTAAAATCCAGAAGTTGGGAGACGGTGACCTACATGTAAATACTGGGTAAGAATTTGGGTTGGGGTGAATGCCAAAGGGATGATTGTCATTTCTTTAAAAATGACAACGACAACACCCAAGGAAGAAGATTCTACTGCTCATTACCTGCTGGGGTTTGACTGGGTCCTGCTACAAACCTCAGCTCAAGGTTTTTAAGCCAAATCCTTGTAGATTTGTGTTCTTGCCTCTTCGTGGTCACATAGGGGTGAATCACACATACTTGGGAGCAGCTGACATGACAGTGAAAAGTCCCGCCCTCACCTTAGAGACTGGATAGATGAAGAAGGAAACAAGGAAAGCAGGGACGGGAGTCAGAGAACCAAGTTCAAACTGATGTCTCCAGGCTGTGCATGGGGCTGTCCGAGTGGGCGGCGACAGTCTGCACTGGGCTGTAGTCCACAGCGTTGTTGTTTCTGTTGGCCGGTGGGGTGACCTCACTGTCCAACAGGGGCACCCCAGTCTCAGACGTAGAGGCATTTTCAGGAATTTCCTCCTCTTGCTCTTCCAGCAGCGGTGTCCGTGGCACCTCCTCCTCTATGGCATATCCGGGGTGGGTCATGAAGTTGTGGATGGATTCTTTGTTCCTGGGCTTATGACGGGCTTCGTGGAGGGAACTATGGAATACTTTGACCACCTTGATCTACACCGGGGAAAGGAAAAGGAGAATGAGGAGAGGAAGTGAGCCCTAGCCGGTAGAACAGGAACTGGTTTGAGGAGAGAAACAAAATCCAAATGGAAACATTATGCACAACGACCGACACGACACGTCTAGGGAGAGGTCGTGGAACGCCAGAAACATCACGTGGCTCAAATGTCAAGCATGGGGTGGGGTGAGTCATGGCAAACAACTAGGATATCTCAAAAGTTTCATAAAAAAAGTAGAAAACCCAAAGCAAAGTCAGCATTCCCAAACAATCCGCTCGTAAAGAAACAGAAACCAAAAAGATTCATTAGTTTCATTTCCATGGAGGGCAATGATGTTGGAGCTGGGTGCAAATTAATAGCCAAACTCAAAAGATGATTCAGACACACGGACTTCTGTGTTGAGGCCAAACATTCGTGAATATGAAATGGAAAAATTACACACTGATGTTTAGTTGTCGGTCTACAACCCTCAAAGAGCCAGACACACCAATATGCACAAAATACACTTTGGGTGATGAGTGACCACGAATTCCGTGCAGCAAGGCAGACAAACCAATCCTCACTGGTGTAGTGGCATGCAAGAAATTAAAACTGTTACATTCTCCAACTTCATAATTTTCCCCTTCAGTCAGAAAACATGCAGCTGTTTCTGTCCCACCACCTCCATGTCCCCAGCCCCCAAAAGAAAGCAGAACTTCACTCCTTCAGTGCCCCTCCTGCAAGACAGGCGGGGCACAGGCATCTGCTGGGGACGAGAGGAGACCTGGCTCTCACAGCTTAAATGTCCGTCCGTTTCTGACACAGCAGCTACGTGGGGCGCGGCTTTCCCCAGCGGCCCCAGATTGCGAAAAGGAACATGAGCTTATGCGGAGAAGGGAGGATGAGGCCAGGAGGGAAGCCACCAGTCCAGGAGGCAGTGCTGCAAACGGTGGCTTTTCGGATGGGGCGGATGAAGCGGGTATAGGAGGGAAACAATGGACCCTTTTACTGGGCAGTGGGGAATGCACCGCCCTGGGAGCACTACCGCACAGAACGGGAAGGATCCAGCCAATTAGAGAAGGTCAAAATTAGATAAAAAATTGACCTGTGGGACTGGCCTCCGCCTCATCCACAGGCACCGGTTCTCTTAGCAGCTCTGCTCCAAACTGCAGGCCCCTGAGGGTGAGGTTTACAACTTGGGTTGGGGGGGTTGGGGTAGGGGAAATGCTGGGTCCAGAGGCTGGAGAGAGACCAGGGGGAAAGAAAATGGCTGTAGGACAGTTTTAGTTGTTGGGAGGTGGGTCTTACCCAAAAGTTACACCTCAAAAAGAAATGCAAGTGATGTTGAGGTGGGAAGGGATAGGAAGGAGTGATGAATGTTGGGGTAGGGCACCTCTTTCTTGTTGAAGCAAAGAATATGTTCCTGGAGAAGAGTCAAGAATGTGGGGTGGCAGAGCACACCACGAGTCTGGCCAATAAATTGGTTGGCTTCCACTTTCAAAGTTCCGACTACCGCATAGAACTTGCAAAAATCATGGATAGAGAAGGTCCACAAAAGTTGTGTCTCAGCTGACTCAGGCTTTCCCTCTGTTCCCCCACTCCCCAAGAGCCTGGCTGACCCACCCAGGACTGAGGGGGCTCAAAGTCTGTGACAAAGGACTCTGCCACTCAATAGAATCAGCTCAGCAGCTCAGCCAAGAAGAGCTAAAACTCCTGGGCCACATTCACTGAGCTTAACAGAAAGTAAGGCTGAATTCCCCACCTCCTCGGCTCCCTACTGACCATCTAGGGGATGAACTTTACCTGTCATGTTCTCATTGCTCCAGATCTTGGGCGATCAGATAGAACAGAGGCTCCATCTGGCCTTTAGGAAGTCTCAAGTTATAATTCTCTATGTCAAACTCTGGAGCGAGGCAACTTGGACTGAGTAAGCCTGAACTCGAGGCCTTCTCTCGTGGTTCTGGTCAAGAGTTGGGTTCAAGGCCAGTTATATCCATGAAGGAGTGATAACACAGCCTTACTTTTCACCAGCATTTAACTCTCAAAATTTCTAACAAACACTACAGGAGAACAGGTACCTTTATGTGACCGGTTTTGTTTTTTTCTTAAGCAATTGAACACTTTAATGAAATAATTATATGTGAAATCCAGTGTAGGAGTAGGTTTTTAAAACATGGGATTAGGGTGAGGGTCTGGAGCCCTGTTTGCTGGCTTTTTGTCTCACCTGTTGGGGTGGTCAATAACACTGTTACAGGGATACAAGGAGGGAGATACAGTGAATTGGGGATGGACAGATAGAAGATGGGGGGAAGTTTCTTCCTTGGGGGAGCAAGCAGAAGACATCCAGCTAGACGGCAGGCTTCTGGGGTCTAAAGGAAAACCAGCCACCTGCAAGGGAAGCTCAAGTGAATGTGAGTGAGAGAGCTAGGGAGTAGCTCCTGGGGGGTAAGAGAGGGGTGACAAAGCAGAGGGCACAAGGTGGAGCCAGAATGCTCCAACACTGGCCTCAGAGAAAGTAATACAAGCTGGTGAACAATCACCCAGATACATCTCCATTCCACCCCAAGTGGCAGCATCTTCCCTGTCTGGTGCCCGGGGCCTGAGCCGTGTCTGGGGAACAAGATGGAGCCGATGAAGCAGGTGCTGTGAAAGCTTCGGTCTTCCTGCTCAGCCCACAGCCCTTCCTTCCCAGTCATCAGCTCTTGAAGCCACCAGGAAATGCCTTTTTGGGGGCCCCTGCCTTATAGGTGAGAGTGATGAATGCAGGGCAACTCTTCCTTATCAAGAACCCCCACCGGGCTGGCCCTCAGCTTAGGCACAAGTTCTGAGCGCCCCCCTCTGGAGCTCGGTGGATGGACAGGTGTATGGACAGGTGAAGACACCATGTCCTCAGCTGGTAGCTCAGGTGGTTTTCAGAAACCAGAGGAAGAGAAGGGATTAGGGCCTTTCCGCAGGGAAATCTTAGAGATTTAGTGACTGAATGTTGGCGATCTGAAATGGCAAGGGGGTTCTAGCTGCATGAGTCTAACTTCGAGGAACTCCAAATGAGAAGGCACAGTGGGAGGAAGGGCGCCTGTCTCTCCTGTCTGGTTTCTGGACTGTGGTTTTGGGCTGCAGCTTGCTCTCTATCAGTAGCTCTGTGGGAGCCTGTGGGCTCTGCCCTCTGCTTACTCTCCTTCCACCTTCTAGTCAGTGGGATGCCCCAAACTAGCCTTTCCTGCCAGAAAGGCACAGTATAAAGAGAACAGAAGCTACCTAGAAGAAGAAGGAAATAGAGGACTATGGAAGTACTACAGCAAGAAGCTCTTGGATATTTGCATAGTAAGAAGTCTTTAGTTCTTTCTCACCTGCCTTTGGGCCTACGGAAATGTGTATCTATAAAATCCCCTGCCCCACTTACAGTTGGCTAAAAATGACAACAAATCTGTCTAGTCAACCTGCCCAGCTCACAGTCACGTGACCCACAGACAATGCATCTGCTTTCTTCACCCCCATGTTCCAGGGATTGGGATGGGAGCGGCTGGGAGTGGGGGGAAGGTGGAAGGGATAGATGGAACACTTGGATATTTGAAGCCCACAACATACCTAGCACAGAGAGAATGTTCTCCCCATCCCCAATACCTTAATAGCAGTATTGGCCAAGAGCCTTCTTTCTGCTCTCTGTGTTGGGGAAGGTAAAAGAACCGGGATGAAGCAAGAACCCAAAAATCTACCCAAGGAAACAAGAGCTCTCAGGCTGAGTGTTGACAGCAGTCCCGCTGACAGGCTGGCTGAGAAAGGGGTCCTAAAACTTTATACACAAAAAAGATAGGCAGGCTGGCTACAGGTGAGACAGCCGAAGTAGAGGAAAGAGAAGCAAAAAAAAAAAAAAGAAAGAAGACTTGTTCTTCAGAAATGCCTAAAAAAAAGGTTAACAAGTGAAGAAAAAATGTTATTTTGATCTTTTCATATATTTCTCCTACCATATGGGAATGAACTGATTCTTAAATCAGAGTTGGGTTATAGTCCCTGCAAAGTAAAACTGGTGGGGGGGTGTCTAGACATGTGCATGTCAAGTGAACCCCTTCTTTCCTTCACACTGAGCTTCGACTTGCATGACCATAGTGCCAGCTGACCGTAGACAAATGGCCAAGTTCAATGGTAGCCCAGTTAGTACATACAGATCTAATGTTCAAATCTCTGTGGAATAGCACCCCCTTTTCCTATCTTTGTTCAGTGGATCTCAAATGCCCCCAAATGAAGAGTGTGTATGTTTCCATCCAGCCCAACCTTACATCTAACCTTCAGAGACAGAATTTGACTCAAAGGAGGACGAGAGGAGAGAAACAAAAACATGTCCAAACAAAATAAGAAACAAAAAACACCAAGTAAAGGGAAAAAACTCAAGGGAGAAACAAGCAATGCAGAGGAACAGTTCGAAAACAAGATTATTATCTTAAAGGTGGGTATGGCTGCATCCTTTTGCGACATTTAAAACAATGAACTCAAAGGGCACAAGCCTGGCTGGAGTGGAACTTCTGCCCCACTTTTCTTCCCTTAAGTCAAGAGATCAAAGGGAGAAAGCAAAGAAAAGATAACCACACTGGTTAAGGTGGCTGCCGCATGCTCCAGTGGTCACTTTAGCGAATCATGCATCATAATAGACTGTCACTCACTGCCCAGAGTAGGAGATGAAACAGCAGCAGCAACAGAGGTGGCGGGGGGAGATTTGGCTGGTGCCACTGTTACACAGGATGAGCTAGGAACATGTTTTACATCAAGGTGTTGACCCATGGTCTGTCGCTTTATGACTCCCTTAAAATTGGCTCCCGTCTGGAATGTGTTAATTACGTCGATCTGCAAAGAATCACAGGGTGAGACAGCTTTGCTCCACAGAGAGGAGAGAGAGGAAGGGGGATGGAAGGACCTGGGACAGATGTCAGGGAACGAAAAGCAGGAGAGACCCTCCCTCACACACGAAGGGTGGTGAGAAGGGGAACGTTAATTGCATTTTTGGAACAATTTGCTGTGGAGTCCAGAGACCCAGTTGATTCCAGTCTTCTCTTCCCTTTTAGCCTAGGAAGGACATTTTACGTGTGCCAGAGGACCCCCCCCCCACAAAAAAATGTAGCATTTAAAGGGACATCCCACTCTAGGCTTCTAACAGAGAGTGAGAACTTACCCACTGTTTTGATCTCTACTCTTGAAAATAAGGCACGCAATTTAACACAAAGTATAAAGGACTGGATTCGAGGCTCAGGCCTCTAAATCAATTAAGCTGACCACCCATTTTTGCAGATTTTTCAGGAAAATATGAGTTGAAAATGAAAATAGAGGTGTGCAGAGTCCACATGGGGGCAGCCGTGGGTGGCTCCCGGACCACAGGGTCTAGCCTCACACCAGCGGTGTCCAGTCTCCAGTGTCCAACAGTGGTCTTGTTTGCGGCCTCAGTCAACCCCCCACCCTATTCCTGACACTTCAGTAACAAGGAACAAATCAAAAGGAATTCCTGTATCCTTCAGGATTTGGTAGAATCGCCTTAAAAATACCCATGTGCCTCATACCAAGGACCATCTGGGATGCAGGAGAGGCGCATTTATCTGACTTCACTTCCCCGGGAGAGAGGCCGGGAAAGCAGGCATCTGTGAGTCAGGCAGTACTCTAATTTATAAAGCCCCCTAAGAAGTCATGGAGCATTTAGGGTTAGTTTCTGGATTCAGGGCAAAGTTTGAGCTAAAACACCATCCATTCATCAGAGCAGTTTTCCAAGCCAGCGGACTGGCAGCCTGGCCCTGCGGGAGGAGAGGATTCGGCTACATGGAAGCAGGCTCTTCCTCTGTGCTTGTTAGGGTTACAGGGTCCCGAGCTCCACAATGAAACTGGATCCCAGGTTTACTTTCCAGAGTTCTAGCCCTGCGTTTCCCAACGTCTGCTTTCCAGGACCTTTAGCATCCCCCAAGTTAAAGGGACCAGATAGAACAACAGCTGGCAACCACCTCTTAATCTCGGTGTTGCAATTAGAGTAATGAGGATCAGCAACCAGAGGGCAGGGGTTTTGTCAGCACCCACTGAGGCTGAAGAGTGATGGCAGCCAGGAGGGAGTGGCAGGCATCAAGGGCACCGGTTACCACAGCCGGCCTCATCTGCCCAGGGAGCCGGGCGCTCACTGAAGGGCACAGATTGGTCACTGTGGCATCTTTAACAGGTTGCCTTGGCTGCAGAAGATGGGGCTTTAATGCCCATCTGGCTCAACTGCCTGTCTTCCAAAGGGGGAGCGAGTAAGGCTAAAGCTACTCGGGCTGCGAAACCAAATGGAGCAGATAGCGAGGGAACGGAAATTGGTGCTGGGGAGGAAAGAAGATCCATGAATCTCGGCTCCCCCAGAGAGAGACTGGCAAGGAGCCAGGAGTCACTGGACGAGAGAATTCTGGCTAGGAAAAAAAATCACAGAGTAGAAGCGAAGGCATATGTTCCTGGAGGGGGGAAACGCAGAGAGGTTATTTCGCAAAGCGCAGACCTAAAGGGAAGCACCAGGGTCTTAGAGACAGGAGCCCATGCCAATGCCCGTGGGGGTGGGAACGCTGCTGCAGGCACTTCCTGTCTTAGAGGAGGGACTTAGGGGAAAGGAGCCCAAGTCCCCCTCCCCTTCCCACTCTTCCACCTACTGTCTTGTCCCTGGATGCAGGTTCCGAGCAAGTGCTCAGTTTGGAATATTCCTTTCCCTCTCTCCCCCCCCGTGTGCTGAGGAGACAGGGTTGACTAGGGAACCCTCTAAATCATCTGTAAGGCTTCTCGTAGAGAGTGAAGCTTATTTCTGCATTCTCCAGTCAACCAGCAGAGAGGAAAAGGCCTGCTCTCTGGAAAGCATCCTTGAGACAGTGGGATTTGCAGTCTCTGGAGACAGGGACCGACAGAAAGAGGCACATGGACGGGAACCAGGAACATGACAGGACTATCACTGCCTGGGCACCCCCTCACACCTCCCCCCAATCCGTTCACCCAGGAGAAGGCAGTTACAGTTGCTGTGTGGAAATGGGGGGGGGGTAGTTACAGGAAGCTACAGGCAGGGGACTTAAGAACACAGAAGCAGCTTTTTTCCCTTTTAGAAATTGTCAGAAGGGAAAGGTTTGAAGAAATTATAGCTTCTTCCTTTCTGGGAAGCAAATCTGAATCCTGCAAAAGACACTCAAGCATTGAGAGACTATGGTCATTTATACACACTTGGCCATCAGTAGCCTGCCGGGACCTTCAATGTCAAGTGGGCCAGGTCAGAGGGGGTGTCCTTAATAGAGATCCTTCCAGATAACATCTACAGTCCTGCAACACAGTGTGTCTGCTGGGGAAGCGGCATAGACACTGTCTGACATGTTTCTTTTGAAGGGCAGGGAAGACTGAACATGCGCACCATGGGTTAGGTTTAGTGCTCAAAAGAGACCTTGAACAGGAAGCATGTCCACCCAACAGAGGAGGGGAGTGGGCCAAGGGCTGTGCTGACAGTCAGTGTTCCAGGCCCTGGGGCAGCTCTGCTCTCAGAGGAGCCCACACAGCTACGTCTCCCTCTGTCCCGGAACTGGGGACCCAGAGCTGCCATGAGTAGTGGGCCTCAGGAGGGAAGAGATGTTGGCCACCAAGAACTGCTGCCCTCCCAACACCGCCTGGGGGAAGCTCTCCCAGGGCTAGGAGAGGCCACTCGGAATACCTGAGTCTGGATACGGTTCAGGCCGCGGAACCAGAGGATCTGGCCCTTGCGCAGCTCCATCTCTGCAAGGTCAATCTCGTCCAGCCCCTCGGCATCCTTGGTGATCTCCTCCTTGGTGGTGCCGTGCCCGGCCTCTTTCAGGAACTTCAAGGATTGGGTAGGTATCGTGCAGATTACCTGAGAACAGGTGCAGCAAGAGGAGACACCAGAATCAGGGCAAGAACAACAGTCATCTCACTTACCTGGCTCAGGCCCACCCATGGCTGGCTCACTGTTGGCCTAATCTACTTTCCTACCAGGAGAATGGTAGGGGGAGCCTCAGCCATTCAGGCAGGCATCTACCCAGTGCCACCAGCTGTCAGGCCCTCAGGAAGATCTTCTGCATTTGTGGACACACCAAGAGGAACTTATACATTAAACTAGTAATCAACCAGCCCGTCTCCATCTCAGCTCTTCCTTTCCAGCTGTCAAGCATTATAGAGCTATAATGTATGGCACCTAGGAGGCCAGGGCCAGGGCCTGGTGGGAAACAATTCTGGGGTCAGGGGAGTCGCATTGCATATGAACGGTCAAGGGCCAGAGAAGGTTTTGGAAGAGAACTACACTCCCCTTGGCTACCATGTGCAAAGGCATTGCTGTGTTGTAAGTCCTCAGTGCCCCGATACTAGGTGGTGTGCTCAGAACCTGTCAGCTAGCTCTCCTTTACAGACAAGCTGAGCATGCTGGGCTTAAGTGGGACAGCATGCACTATGGGCAGTCCCCCAAGGGGCCATGTGTTTTGAAATAGGAAGGACATCAACATTCTGCTTTCATTTGGGAGGAGCTGGTGAGATACAGAAGAAGGCTGCCTCTAGCATCGAGGGCACGTAGCCATGTCATTAACTCCCACAGGGGAGTTTCAAAAGACAGGTGGAACAAGTGTCACCCCAGTATAAAACTGCTCTAGAAGCCTGTTGGTGGATGAACTTCAGCAAACAGAATGGGGTGGAGGGACTCAAGTTAGGAGCCAGGCATTAATCAGGGGGCATCTAGATGTGTATGGGGGAGACCTGCAGCTCCACAGAAGGAACTTGGGGGCCAGTCAGAGCAGAGCCTCCTGCTACCCAAGTGGTGAGGCTCCAGGGGATGTTGGTAGAGACCTGGGGTCTACAAAGCTGAGATGCAGCCCAGGCAGAGCTGGGCATGAGGGGGACTTGCAAAGTGGTATTAGGAGGGAATGAGGCTCTTAGCATACCTGGTGATACGATTTTAATATTAATAGCTAATATTATTAAGTACTTACAAGGTACTAGACACTGTTCTAAGGTACTTTGTTTCTTCTTGATTTACTGATAATGAATGATTACCAATTACCCTGTTAGCCAAAATTGAGGAAATCGAGGCACAGAGTAGTCAAGTAACTTGCCCACAGTGAGTCAGTCTATAAACAGGAGAGCTGGGATTTGAATCTGGCAGTCAGGCCCAGCGTTCATGCCTGAGTCGCACACTGTGCAGCTGCTCCAGAGACCTAGTGAGTCTGGAATCACCTTAAGTGACACAGGTGAGCTTATGGTAAGAAGCAGAAGGGGCAGAGGAGCCCCCAGTTATGTTGGCACAGCACCCACAGCCCGACTGCAGTTTTATTAGTGGGACAGCATGCATTTTTTTAAAGTAAAATTCTGTTGCAAATCTCCACTCCCTCTCAGAGAAGCTAAGAGATTGGCCCTCTGTGGGCAAGGCTGGAGGAGGGGAGCGGCCTCTGATGTGGTGGGCACTGATCCTTCCACCCTGGGGTCCTTGAAGATGGAAAGACCTTGAAGCCAAGGTGGGGAGGGGAGGGCAGGAGAGAATGGGGGGAGGAGCTGGGAGTGAGAGGCTGCTTGCTGTCCAGGTCCCCAGCGGGGGTGCCTGTGTGCTTGGTGGGTGTGGTGCTCACCTGGCCCCACAGCAGCTCTCCGATACCGATGAGGAGACACCACAGCCACTGGGACAGGGTGAGCTTCGTGCAACTGAAGGGTTTCCCCCCGAGTTCCACGATGATAATCTAGAACAGAGAAGCAGGTGGTCCACCGTCAGGGAGGTGTAGCAGGCAGCGGCCCTCCAGGCCAGGCCACTGCAGCCACGTGCACCGACCAAGGACCTCTGTGGCGCAAGTCCTAATCTGCTGGTTAGGAAAGAGAAAGGTGACATCCAGAGGGGAGGAGGAGGTGCACATACATAGCGTCACGAGAGCACCATGGTGTTGAGATGGACTTACTCTGAAAGTTATTAAGGTAAGGATAAGGGCAACAGCAGGCTGGAGGCAGCTTATGGATAAAGCCAGTGGATGACAAATAGAAGGCATAGTGATGATGAAGAAGAATTGGGGATGGGACAAATAGCAGGGGTGCCCTGGAGAGGGGTGAGGCAGGAGCTCTCATACATGATCTCCCGTATCTACAGGTGTTTTATGCTAGTCTTGACTAGGGTGAGAAGGGCAAGGCCTGAGCCTAGATGACCAGGGCAGTTGTGCCCTTGACACACCCAGGGGACCAGCCAGGCCTGCTCCGTCAGCTACGAGATACCTTCCCCCACTGCTCTTTGTGAATTGTGCAGCATTTTAGAAGCAAGGAGCAAGGACAGGGAGACAGTCCACCTGGCATGCCAACAGGGCAGGAGAGTATCCCTCCTCTTGGCCACTTTGTGAAATTTCTGTTTTAGAAAGACAATGAAGGGATCCTATGAGTCTTATTTACTATCAAAGTGCTGCCTTGCGCTGCAGCACTCAGCATGACTCTGATTCTAGAGCCATGTACAAATGGAAACAAACTGGGAATCCCAAGAGTTCAACCCACAGCTGGGCTTTCACTTCTCCCTCACTCCTTTTCCTGCTACTCTGGTCTTTATCATCCCAGAGGCTCCCCCTGGCCCCCCAACTCTAGCTAGAATCTCACCTGGCTGACGAAAGTGCCTAAGACCACGGCGCAGAAGATGGCGTTACGGAAGATGCCCGAGAAGACATTCCTCTCCCCATGGATCTTGCGGGAGTTGATTTCATTGAAGAGCTGCATCAGCACGAAGGTGTTGAAGATGATGGTGTAGTGCTGGCTGGGTGGCGAGTGGAGAGGTGCGTTCCTCCCACTGTCAATGTCAAAGAACTTCTCACCTAGCGGGGGAAGGGAAGCATGGGGAGCTAAATACGGTCTCAGCCACAGCTCAGGATGTGTGAGAACATGTTGTGGGCCATCTGGTGCTTGGGCCCCTGTCCCTTCTACCTGGCCAGTGGCTGAGCTGCACCAGCAAGCAAGTCCTTTACATGTCAGCCTCGCTCTCGACATCTCTGACTGCCCCCCCTTCCGCTGCTCCATTGACCTTTGCCTTCTTGTACGGCTTGGTGATGAGAATATGCATCCAACAGGCTTGGCTCTCAGGGCCCCTACTCACTGCTCACAAGGGGTCCTGAGCTCCAGTTTTACAGTTCATAAGGAAAACCACAGAATAAGACCCCCTTATAAATTCTCGAGAGGAGTGATAGACAGCGGACACACTAAGTGAAATTGCTGTGCTACCTCCCTCCCTCAGGCCGCTCTCTGCCCCGTCCCCAGCTCACCAGCAAAGACAAGGGAAAAGATGACAGTGAGCTGATAGACTGCGTGGCCCAGGATGTTCTTCATCATGGTGCGTGAGATCAGAGGCTTGTTTCGGCCATAAGGGCGGCGCTTCAACAGAGCATCTGTGGGAGGCTCCGTGGCTAGGGCCAGCGAGGCAAATGTGTCCATGATCAGGTTAACCCACAACATCTGCACGGCTTTCAGTGGGGAGTCCTAAGGGGAAGAACTAGTCCTTTTAGCTGTCCCTGGCCACCACCCCTCAGCTCCCCCATCAACCTCACCCCTGTCCTGGGATGGCTTAACAGCTGCCAGACTTCAACGTTTTGGATCTGGCCACTTATTAGCTGGGTGACCTTGAGAAAATTTCCTAACATTTTTGAGCCCGGGGTTCCTCACCTGTAATATGGGGATAATACCTACTTTGCAAGGTTGTTTTTGAAGAATAGAGAATTCATCTAAGTGAGTACCAGTGGCTGACACATAAGCTGAGTTAATGGTGGAGTTGTTACCATCACCCTAGGGATGACGGGAGCTATGTCCATGAGCAGATGGACACCTTGGACCTAACATAGCTGACTCCTGCCCCCAAACCACTGGGACTACCATTCTTACTCCTCCATAGGCCTACTGCACTCCACACCCCATGTTCCCTGGCCCCTAGCTCGTCCCTCCCATCTCAGCCTATCCCACTCTCCCATCACCTGAGTGATGCAGGCACCGGTGAAGGCCACAATCACAGCCACTACGTTGACAGTGAGCTGGAACTGTAGGAACTTGGAGATGCTGTCGTAGACGTTTCGTCCCCACATCACAGCCTTAACAATGCTGGTGAAGTTGTCATCAGTCAGGATGATGTCTGAGGCTTCCTTGGCCACATCTGTGCCCGCGATGCCCTGTGGTAGGAACGGGAGGGAAGACAGTGAGTAGCTGGTGGGAGCAGTGTGTATCTGAGCCTTGAGCCCAGAGTCCGTTCCCTGCTCCCTTGGGAGCTCCAGAAGTCAGAACACTAGAGCGGGCACAATGGTCACACTAACCCCAGGCTGAGCCACTGTGCTTGGGTTCCCTTCTATCCCAAAGAAACTGAAGGCGAACTGTGCTGCTGCCAGTGCCCACAAACGAGGCCGGGCAGCTGCCTTCGCCTCACGTCTCACCCCAGATGCAAATGACAGCTGTCTTGGAGAGTCCTTCTTAGAAATGAACTAACAGGTAGGGGTAAGTCCTGTCTTTTCTACCTCCAAATTGCTGCCTTCTTTTTCCACGGCCAGTATCTCATTTACACCCTTCTCCCTGACACCTTTAGGTCACCGCGCATTTTTTCTGAGGAGCAGCCTGGCATTCTAGGTCAGAGGTGCTGTCCTTGCGCCCAGTCCCATCACTCGGGAAGCACTAAGGGTTGTGCTTTAGAAACAGTCAGTTTTCAAGCCTGGTAGGCAAAGCCCTTGCTCCATGGACTCAGGTTCATGTTCCAGCCTGCCCTTAAATCATCTGTCTGCTCAAAAGCTGCTGGTTTATTCACAGCTTTCCGAATCCCTCAATTACATCTAGAGTTGAGACTTCTGCTTTTCCCATTCCCCGAGCCTCCAACCTACTCTTTCCCCATCATGCCCCAATTTGATTAAGTTCTGCTTCTTTGAGAAGCAGCCCTGACACCCAGCCTATGTATTTGTTTCACATCCTGCAACTCCTGTGCCCCTGTCAAAACTGCTTCTTTCACCTGGCTGTACCAGCAGATTTATTTGTCCCCTTACCTGGTAGTATTATCATCCTATTCACAACAAACGATTCTCTATTAGGCCACACAATTCAGTTTCCCCTAATGCACTCATACAATGCACTCATACAATGGCATCCCACGTGCTGTAAAAAGAACATCTCTAACATTGACTCCCATGTATGATCACCAAGTCATGCTGTTAGGTGACAAAAACAAGGTGGAACAACAGTATGTAATAGAGTATCACCTTTTTTTATGAATTATTTTATTTTATATAATTCTTACATCATTTTTCATTTTTGTGGGACACAAATCTATTTCGTTCTGGTTTAAAGATGCCAACAAAAGGGCAAACCAAAAATTAAAGAAAAAATTCCCTGTGGGGTTAAGAGGGAGGCAACAGGGCAAAGTGACTGAAGGAGACACCAGATTTCTAGGAAGAGACTTTGTTTCATATATTTGATTTCAGAACTATGTAGCTATTTCATACAAGTATAAAATGAAATGAAGTTTAAAAAGCAATCTCTAAAATGGAAAGCAAGGAGATATAAAGGAACTGATACGGTCAGTTGGTAGCAAACACACACAAAGGAAAAATGTTTCAAATGACTTTTTATTTTATTTTTATTTATTTACTTTTTTTTTTTTAAGGTTTATTTATTTATTTTTATACAAGAGCTGAGGTACAGGTCAGAAGTGCGGGAGGATGAGAGAATTCACCAGAGCCAGAGCGGGGAGCAGAGCAGGCAGAAGGACCGAAGTACACTGCTGAGGGGAGCAGCGAGCGAGGCAGGAGAGGTCAGCTGCGCCATGTGGGGTTCTCCCTGGCCGGCAGGGAATCGAACCGGTGCTGCAGAGGCTGTGGACAGCTTCGCAGGGCGGCACTCAACTGACGCGCCACCGGGGAGGCCCTCAAATGACTTTTTAAAAAGTAATTTTATGGCATATTACTAGTAGGATGTACTTACAGGCTAAAAAGAACTATAAGAAAAATCTTTGTTTTCAGTAGGATAATTATATTATTACTGTTGTTTAGAAACTAACATATATTATAGGATAACGCACATAATAATGATGTTAATATTATTTCAGTTTCAGAGACATAAACAAAATCAGGGAAGTTAAATAAAATTAGTTAGAAATGAGGAAGTTAGAGTTCCACAATTCAAAATTTGAATTGGAAATACCAATATGAATTCACAAAGTACTTTAAAATAAATAAGCACAAAAATAAGAGAGCTACAAAAGACACATTTTTTAGTTTTGTCCACAGACTGAAGTTTTAGAAACAATTTTCTCAGTAGTAAGGAACTCCCCGGTGTTCAGACTGTGTTCGCTAAATACCATTTCTCATTACAATGTAGTGGGACATCTTTGAGAAATGGATGATTCCAGATCTAGGACAAGGAATCTACTTGATGACTCTGGAACATCTAAAGATGTAAGAAACCAAGAAAACTACTAAAGACAGGTGGGTTTTGCCAAAAGGCCTCAGCAGAGTTGGAGACCAATAGGTCAATTTGAGCACCAAACAATGGGAAGGGCAGTAGATCAAACACACCGAATATATATAAATCCATCGTGGTGCTAGTCAAAATAAATAAACAGTTTACTGATCACCTTTGGAGGATCTGAGGAAGTCAACTGCTCATTATTTTGAAAAGTATAAAATGAAGGAAAAGAATCAAGCATGGGATCCTCCTTTCCTGTGGGAATGCAACCTGTGTGTAACCAAGATGTTGACGAGGGTAGTTTCTTTTTACGGAAGGTTCAAATGAAATAAATAAGGAAAATCAGAACATCATCATTTTGCAGTCCCTAATGAAAGAAGGGATCTGGAATCAGACTGCTTCTAAAACTACCAGTTCATAGGCAACACAAGGGACAAAAGAGCCCATTCAGGACACTATGGGGCTACAATACACAGAGTCCATGATTTGGGGTCATCTATGAAGACAAAAAACCTGCTCCTTTCAAGACTAAATAGCCGGGGGAAAGGTGGAAGAGTTAACCAGAAAGGCCGTTTGCAACCAGAAAGGCCTCAGCTGGCACCTGGGAACTTGGCTCTCAGATGTTTCCAGTCAACAATTAAGTGACAGGGGCCTCCCTGGAGAAGCAAGGGGTTAAGACGCAACGTATGAAGCTTCCACAGCCTCTGCAGGACGAGTTCGATCCCCCGGCTGGCCAGGGAGCAACCCACATGGCGCAGCAGACCTCTCCTGACTCGCCCACTGCTCCCTCCAGCAGTGTACTTAGGTCAATCTGCTTGTTCTGTTTCCCACTCTGTCTCTGGCGAATCCTCTGACCCTCCACACCTCTGGCCTGTACCCCAGCTCTTGTATGCATAAATAAATAAATCTTTTAAAAAAAACAAACAATTAAGTGATAGTTAGGAGTTCACTGTGGCTAGTTGGTTAGTTGGCTGGTTGGCTAGTTAGTGGTTCCTACTAAACCCCTTTTTCTCTGGGAGTCTGGGATCACAGCACATGCCACACGAAGTTGCCTGCATTACCAACCTCAATAAAAACCATGGGTGCCAAGTCTCTGATGAGCTCCCTGGGCAGAAACATCACAACCTGTTGCATTTTCACTGCTGGGGGAGAATGAGCTCAGTGTGACACCCCTCCCCCACCCCATGGGCTGGAGAGAGTGCAGAGCATCTGTGGATCCCTCTAGACTCTGTCGGAGCTTTCTCCAGCTGCATCACTGCAATGGGTCTAGCCATGGCACAACTATATGCTGAGCCCCAAGACTCTTAGTGAATCCACAAATGTAAGGGCGGTCCGGGGGCACTCTTGCAGGGACCCCATAGAAAATAGTTCTCAAACTTTAGGGTGTGTCAGAATCATGGAGGGGGCTTAGTAAAACAATTCTCTGGGCCTCAACTCCAGGGTTTCTGATTCAGTAGATCAGGGGTGCCCCCTCCCTCCAGCATTTGTATTTCTCTAGGTTTCCAGGAACTGCTGTTATAGTTCTGGAAGAAGAGCATACTTCGAGGACTATGGCTATATTTAAGAGACGTAAGAGACACAGCAAATAATTGCAATTATGGAACTTACTTGGGTCCGGATTCAGATGAATAAACTATAAAAATAACATTTAAGAAGAAATTTATGAGGAAATGTGAACACTGACAAAATATTTGATGGTAAGAAGGAATCAATTTAATTACGATAATGGTATTATATGGTATAATTCTTTTAGGTATATTTTGATATCATCTTATAGAGACATGTATCAAAGTGGATGAAATGACACAATGTCTTGGATTTGATTGAGAAAAACTAGAGATCTCAGCTAGAGATTGGGGAAGGGGGGTAAAGTAGTCAGTGAAAGAAGATGGCCAGCTGCTGATAATTATTGATTCTGGTGACAAGTACATGGGATTCATTCTACTATTTTCCTTATTTTTGCATAGTCTTGAAGTTTCCTAGAATAAATTTTGCTATTTTTGTTCAAGATAGTGCCCTAAAGACAGATTACTTCTTGACTCTCTTTTCACTGCTTAGAAATCACTAACAGGGCTTCCCCTGGTGGCGCAGCGGTTGAGCGCTGGGCTGCAGGGCTGCCCGCAGCCTCCAGTGCCGGTTCAATCCCGGGCCGCTGGCGAGGTACCACATGGAGTGCAGACCTCTCCTGCTGTGTCTGCTGCTCCCCTCAGCAGTGTATTTCGTCAGTCTGACTGTTCTGTTCCCTGCTCTGGCTCTGATGAATTCTCTCACCCTCCCGCGCTTCTGACTGTACCCAGTGCTTGTATAAATAAAAAAAAAAAAAAAATCACCAATAGTTCAGTATATATGGGAGACTTACAATCATAAGTTAATTGAGTGTGAGGATGGACTTAGCAATCTGGGGGCTTCTAATTGTTCCTGAATATCAGAATGAATAAAGTACCCCTGAAGCAAACTCCCCCATTCGTGGACCCACCCCAGATACTACTGAACTGAGATGCCCAATTATGGGGCCTTGGAATATGTGACTTAAAATGAACTTTCCAGGGGATCTTTCTGCGTCTGATGTCACAAGCGAAAAGCAGGGTACTGAGGCGGTGGGTCAGAATACACATTCACACCTGGCAAGTTTTCTCCACTTGTGCCTGGGTTGACAAAAGCATTTTGTTCATGGGCAAGTTCAAGTGGGTCTTGCTGTGCTGAGCAGTGATATTCACGGTTTCCCTGCCTGTGTCATTTAGTGTTTGTTCTTGATGGCTCACCCATTACACATATTATTGACCAGGTTGGTAGGAAAGATGAAGCTAGAGGAAAGAGCATAACATGGGCCGTGAAGGTGCGTGAAGCAGCAGGTCCAGAGACCTAGCCTGGCTTCCCGACGCAGCTGTGCCCAGATGCTTACCATGGCAAAACCAACGTCTGCTTTCTTCAGCGCTGGCCCATCATTTGTGCCATCACCAGTGACAGCCACCACCTGCCGCTGCTCTCCAACGGTGCTGTCAATGATGCCTGCAGGAGACAAACGCTACTGTGAGTCCACGTGGAGTCCTCTGAGGCCCTCTGTTCCCATCAGAGGTGCTTTTTGGCTCTTCCTCCCTGGCCCCTGTCACCACCTCCCTTTGCACTTTCTTCTTCCTTCTTTTTCCTCTGCAGGAGGTAAGACAGCATCTCCACGGGCACTAATTGCTGCATGGGGGCACTGTGGGTTGATGAAGTCTGTCCTCTGATATCCTGTCTGTGCTTTAAGCAGCTACTATGTGGTGGACAAAACACCTGATGATTTGAAGTTAGTGACTTGGGGGTCAACTGTACCCCTTTCTTCCATCAGCTGGGAAATTTGGGCATGCTTCTTCCTTGATTGCCTCAGCTTCCTCATTTGCAACATGGGAACAAGTTAATCAGCTCTGCCCACTTCACCATACCATTGGCAAACAACAGGGGTCTTGTTTTGGAAACTGTGCTTTACTGTATGCTCTCTGCATGCCGGGGTGCAGCTGTCAGCTGATCTTCGTGTTCTGCCTCAGAGCTGGCAGCTCTCCTGGGACCTCCCTACGCAGGTCAGGAGGTTGCTTTGGCTTTGGGGTCTTATCTGTGCTCACTCCGCCTGCCTCCACCTCCACACTGCCCTGCCCAGACGCCAGTCTCACCTTTCACCAGTGTGTGCTTGTCAGTGGGCGAGGATCTCGCCAGGACGCGAAGCTTCGGCCAGACCTTGTCCAGCTTTTCTTGCTCTACCTGCCAACACCAGACCACACCTGGGTCAGTCAAGCTCAGAATGGCCAGCCAGGAAAATCTTTCTTCCCCACACACTCTGAGCTTCTGGGGGTTCTGGCAAGCCAGGGCCAGGGGGAGTGTTATATTGGCCCCTGGTGGAGATGTGGCAGGTCCAGAGACTTGGTCTGGCTTGGTCTCCCGAGTGGATGCTTCAAGGGTGCCCACTCAGGCCCTGTGTGTCTTCCCTTCCCTCCCAACCCACCCCCGACCCCGAGTCCCCTCTGTCTCCTAGACCCTTGACGGGGATGGGCCAGGGCCAGCTGTTGGCATGGCGGCCACAGCGGTGCTTCTGAGGGCTCAGGTGTGATCTCTGCACAGACCAGTAGGCGCTGATTGCTACACACCCAGATCTTGTACTCTCACACGCTGCGCCACACTAGTCACAGGGTGGTGACGTGGAGGGGCGCGGTGGAGGGAAAGCAAAACAAAATCATCCTGTGATTGAAAAAAACGGACAGACGTGAAAAGTGAGAGTCACTGTCTCAAAAACTTGTGAATGAAGATGAGAAAGGAGAAACTCCCAATTTTATCCTCTGAGCAGCTTTGGTAGAAGGAGCATTTTACTATGAAGAGATGTTAGTTTCAAACCACCTGCAAAATTCCAACCCCCTCCCCCTGCACCAAGCCTTGGAGCCAGCCCTTCCCCTTCCTTTGGACAAGGTCCTGGGTCCTCCCGCTGCCCGGACCCACCTCGCCCTTCTCGTTGCGGATGAGCCGGTTGAATTCTTTGCCCTCCAAGCACAGGAAGTCTTCCCCTGGGGTCAGGATGCCACACTTGGTGGCGATGGCCCGGGCGGTATTGATGTTGTCGCCTGTCACCATCCTGACAGTGATGCCAGCTCGCTTACATTTGGCAATAGCTTCCGGCACCTGTGGAGAGTGAGTTGGAAGAAAGGGGGAGATGGGCGGCGAGGCCTGGTGAGCCACTCCTGGTCAGCAGTGCCATCACTGTGGGTGGGGAGAGGCCGCTGAGAAGCAGGGCCGCAGGCGCCACCTCTCTCTGTCCTTACCCGTAACACTTACGTTTGAGTGACCATTACTGTACCGGGAATTGAAGGGGAGCCTGTTTCAGGAACTAGGTGTAAAAGCTCACTCTTCACGAGGACCCAGACTCCTAAGCAGGCTCCCTTCAGAGATCTGGCCACCCCCTTCCTTTCTGGCAGAAGTTTCTAGCATCTCCACTGCTCTGACCTGTTCTCCAGCCACATCTATTCTGTGTGGTTTCCCAGAGGCATGAACCCCTGTTATGCCTCTGGGCCTTGACAACTGCCCTCTACTTGGACTTCTTAGAAGGGGAGACTTTTCCAACGGCCCAGTGTCGAGAGCTCTTCTGGAGGCACTCAACAAGAGTGGGTTGATGGAAACACAAAGCTGGTGTCCCAGCTAGTTCCTGACTACTCCTAAGTATCCAATAATAAGCCCAACAAAGCCTCTGTGTCTCATCCCTCTGCAGCATTAACTTTAGCCACCTTCTATCAGTTTGCAAAGCAAGAGGCAGAAAACATCTGTTCCTCTAAGTGAGAAGTTAGGTGCCTGGGGTCACAACAAGAAACAGAAATAGGGCCTCCCCTGGTGGCGCAGCGGTTGAGTGCTGGGTTGCGAAGCTGCCCACAGCCTCTGCAGCGCCGGTTCGATCCCCACCCGCCGGCAAGGGTCCCACATGGCGCGACAGACCTCTCCTGCCGCGCCTGCTGCTCCCCTCAGCAGTGTATTTCGTCGGCCTGCCTGTTCTGTTCCCCGCTCTGGCTCTGGTGAATTCTCTCACCCTCCCATGCTTCTGACTGTGCCCGGTGCTTGTATGAATAAATAAATAAATCTTTAAAAAAAAAAAAAGAAGCAGCAGAAGTAGCACCCCAGTTCATGGAACTCCTGGGGCTTCCCAATAGTTCACTCTGGGCCTACACTGGACCAGGGGTTGTGAGAAGACTCCCATTCATGTTCTCTTGCCCTTTTTCCAAGCCAACATCTCACCTCCGGGCGCACAGGGTCCTCAATGCCCAGCACGGCGATGCAGGTCAGCTCAGTAAGGATCTCGCTCTCATTGTCCCACAAGGGCTCCCCGTTGTTGAAGTCCCTATAGGCTATGCAGATGGTCCGGAGGCCCTCACAGGCCATGGGCTCGATGACAGTGTGAATCATCTCATCTCGGTCCTTATTCTTGAACGGCACGATATCCCCTTTCTTGTCCAGGATTCGATTACACCTGGGGAGGCACACAGTCAGCCAGCAGCATCCGTCTAATGTTCTAGAATCATTTATGGACACGCTGGCAAGTCTGCATTATTCCTAAAGACACTGGTCCGTGGCCAGAAATCTCCATCTGTCACCCCAAGGAGCCCCCCTTTGCCTAGCTTGGCAGAGTACATGCTTCTCCTGGGTCATCTGGACCTACTCAGATGTGAACGCAATGCCACGGGTCTCGTTGAATCACCTCTTCTTAGGGCCCAGGCTATGTTTAACAAGAATGTGTTGAGGGAAAGAAGGCCCTAGACTCCAACTGGGGCAACGGTGAGCTCAGCAATTGGCCCTCTTCCCATGCAGGGTCAACTATCAGTGACTTAGGAGCAATCCAGCTGCTTTGATCAAGTTTTGTAATTTCCCTATATTCAGAATTGAGAATGGGAAGGAACAGGGAACACGAAACAAACATTTCTAGTGCTAGCGCTGTGCAAGGCATTTCACATATATTGAATCATTTAATCGCGGAAGCCCTGTGTGGCGAGTGGCTACTACTCTGTTTTCAGGCAGGAAATGAAGCTTGGAGTGCCTCCGCCCACATCCAGGCAGTAACGTGGTAACTGGGTCACCGTGAGAAGCCACTTAATTTCCTTGGAAAGAAGTTACTTAACTTTGTCATCTGTAAAACAGGCACCATAATAGTATCCACATCACTGACGTGTGAGGATTGAATCAAATGAGCCCCCTAAGGTACTTAAAGAAGGGCCTAGCCCACGCTCAGGTAGTAGTGATTGTGCCACCACAGGGAGGAGGATTTGCTCCTCGTCTGGCTGGGCCCAGTGTGGCATGGAGCACGCATGGAGCACGCATGGAGACGCGCCACCCAGGCCTTCCCGAGGGGGCCTTGAGAGGCGGGAGCAGGACGGGCGCTCACTTGCGCAGGATGATCTCCGAGGCGCCCTTGCTGTACATGCGGAAGCCGCCGCCCGGCTTCTGGACCACGGTGCTCATGGACTTGCGCACCGAGTTGAAGGTGTACACCTTGTAGAGCTTCTCCTCGGGCACCTCCTGGCGCACGGCGTGGTAATCCTGATTCAGGTCGGAGACCAGGCCCAGCAGGGCGCACTCAGTCTTGTTGCCCACCTGCCGCGGCAGCCCTCCCTCCTTCTCCGGAGGCTGCGAGAAAAAGGCACGCGTGAGATGGCAGGGTAAGAGACCTGCGAGAACCAGAAGGAAGGAGCCCCAGGCAGAACTCTCCCATTAGCACCCAAGCTGGAGGCGGGGTTTGTCTCCTCCAGGCCAGGCAGAGGGTCGTGGTAATAGGGTCCCTTGAGCCACCCAAGAGTGTAGGGATTTTTTCAGTTTGCCCTGAGGGTGGTGCTGGTCTCTCACCCTGTCGCGGCCTTATTCTAACACCTAGCTCGGTTTCTGGAGAGTGAATTATTTATCCTCCGGCCAAATCTGTTGCTGGTATGAGGTCTCTCGGGGCCTGGAGCTATTGCCTTACATGTTGATGGAAGGGTGTTTCGCAGCCACAGGCTCTGACCTGCCCTCACCTACTTTCTCCATGGATTATTCCCTAGTAGCACTCCAAAATGTTCACAGAGAGTAGAAGTAGGATATGAGATGGCAATTCGGGTAGAATAAGCCAGAGAGAATTAACTGTCCCACAGAAAATGAACGTTCCCTCCCAACTATCGGCTCTAAGTGTGCAGGCAGAGGAGCTCACCAGGATCTTGGAGGTGTAGGCGCTGTTGATGGCAATTCCATTGACAATAAGGTCCAGGATCTTGGGCGGGAGGGCATCAGGGCTTGGGACCTTTGGGTAGTGGGTTTCTCCAACATAGACCTGTACCACAGTCATGCGGTTCATAGTCAGCGTGCCTGTCTTATCCGAGCAAATGGCCGTGGCGTTGCCCATGGTCTCACAGGCATCCAAGTGCCGGACCAGGTTATTGTCTTTCATCATTTTCTGCAAAGGAGAAAAGATTTGGAGGGAACAAGTTAGCTCTCTTAGATATAGACCAAAGACCATTTCTTTTTTTGTTTTTTAAAGATTTATTTATGCATACAAGAACTGGGGTATAGGTCAGAGGTGTGGGAGGGTGAGAGGATTCACCAGAGACAGAGTGGGGAACAGAACTGGCAGATCGACTGAAATACACTGCTGAGGGGAACAGCAGGTGAGATAGGAGAGGTCTGCTGCGCCATGTGGGTCAGCTTCCTGGCTGGGGATTGAACTCGTGCTGCAGTGGCTGGTGATAGCTTCATTGTGCTGAGACTTAATCCCCTGCACCACTAGTGAGGCCCCCCCCAGACCATTTCTTAGCCAATATCTCTCCACAGTTCATTTTCTTGTCCCACACAAAAACACAAGGAGACTATTTTTGTGAACCCCTTAAGGCTCCACTGGGTTATTTAATTAAGAGAGTCCTTCCAACGAGCCAGGGACTTCCGCCCCTGGGAGGCACACCGGAGGTGAGAGGCTAGACTAGCCTAACCTTTTGCCAAAGGCCACTGGCCCCCTCCTTCCTGACTTGCCCTAAAAGGAGGAGGCAGCGTGCCCCCCGCCTCACCTTCACGGAGTAGGCCAGTGAGATGGTGACGGCCAGGGGCAGACCCTCTGGCACAGCCACCACCAGCACAGTGATGCCAATGATGAAGAACTTGACGAAGTACTGGATGTAGATGGGCGTGCACTCGGGAAGCCAGGACCTGCGCTGGATCACGAAGTTGTCGATCACAAAATACAGAATCAGGATGATAACCGTGAAGGTGGACATGATCAGACCTGTCAGGGAAACAAGTAATCTCAACCCAGGCTCCCGGATGCTCCAAGAGCCCTAGCCAGAGACAGATTGGCTAGATGACCTAAGCTGTGACTTTTGCAATTGATTTTTATTTTTTTTTTTTAAAGATTTATTTATTTATGCATACAAGAACTGGGGTACAGGCCAGAGGTGCGAGGGGTGAGAGGATCCACTAGAGACAGAGTAGGGAGCAGAACAGGCCGATCTACTGAAATACACTGCTGAGGGGAGCAGTGGGCGAGACAGGAGAGGTCTGCTGCGCCATGTGGGTCACCATCCTGGCCAGGGATTGAACTCGTGCTGCAGTGGCTGGTGATGGCTTGATAGTGCTGTCTTTAACCCCTGTGCCACCAGGGAGGCCCTTTTGCAACCAATTTTTAAAGCCATTATGTCCAGGAAGTCATACTAAGATCCCCTATCCATTCTCTTTTGGTTGTATATTATAGGGTAAGGAAAATCAGCATCTGCTGAAAATCAGATGAAAAACTTGAAATCAGCAGATGCTGATTTTCCATTCTAAAGACACAGATTCTAGTCTCAGCACTGCACTGTACTTGACCATGGCTTTAGATCAGTTGTTGACTTCCTCTGGGCCTACTTCCTCATTCCTAATAAGGGAGTTGGTCTAGTTTTCCAAAAGCAGCATTCTATGATTCTGTTCCAGACCTACCCTCCCCCTGCAATTTACAATGTAATGACTTTCTCCTACCTCCTGGTAGCTTATTGGCTTGGACGTCTCCCTTACAGCCTGCGAAAGTCAGGCACTTCACAAGCAGCTTACAGCAATGCCCCCATGGTGCTAGCACATCACCTTCGAAAAGCACTTCCCAGACTTGATCCCAACATTGCACAGACAGAAGATGACCATAAGGGAGATATTTACATAGGTCTCACTAGGGGTCTGGCAAGGACTTCACATATACTAACCCATCTAACCAGCCATCCTCAGCTGACTGTGGCTGAGCAGTTTGCCGATGTGGCCTTCAGCATTAAAATCAGGAAAGTCCTAAGTAAGCTGGAACAGCTGGTCACCCCACATGTTGAATACAAGGAAGCATTTGCTCAGGGTGAGAAAACAACCAGCCCTGGGGCCCCAGCTGGCCTGAATGCTGCCAGGCCACTCGGAGGGCTTTGGGGCCAGGTACCCAAAGTACCTGGGACAAGTCTGCTTCAAACCACAGTCTGGTTTTGCTTTCCTGATGATTCAAGGGGATCAGAGCAAGGTCAGAGGTGACCATAGCAAGGAAAGGTCAGTCTTCTGTACTTTGCTTCTTTGGGGCGAGAGCTAAGGTGGGGCAAGCAGGCCACCTGGGGCACACCATCTCGGGAGGCTCCAGGGTGGTGCAAGCACCTCGCTTGCCTCATCTAGTCCTGGACTGGCTTGATATGCAAAATAAAATAAGAGAGGAAACTTGATGTCTGGTTCATAATCCCTAAGAAGAATAAGGCAAGGATTAGGAGAATAGGAGGGGCTAAGTGGTGTCTGTTTAATGCTTTAAGCCTTGTGTCCAGCTCAATAACTTGAGCTCAATAACTGCAACTCATCTCATCCATG
Organism: Talpa europaea; assembly: GCF_964194135.1. Lineage (NCBI taxonomy): Eukaryota > Metazoa > Chordata > Mammalia > Eulipotyphla > Talpidae > Talpa > Talpa europaea. Next base: position 74,332,908 of record NC_140077.1, read on the forward strand.
TATAGTTTATATGCAAGGGATTTCATGGTAGTCAAAATTAGCTGAGTAAATTTCATGGTAGTCAAAACTAGAACTGAATGAATTGGCTACACCAATGCTAGAACTTTCTGTAATGCTTAAAGTGTTCTCAAACTTTGTGCTGTCCAATGTAATAGCCACTAGCCACCTGTGATTGTTCATCAACTAAACAATCAGTTGATGCTGCTAAGGTGATGGAGGAGCCGAGTGTCTGACTTTATTTCATTTTAGTTTGTTTAAATCGAAGTAGCCATATGGTGGTGGCCACTGGAGTGGACGGCTTCTGTCTGAGCTGTTCACCGTGCCTCCGCAGGGCAGAGCATGGCGTCATCTGGGGCACATTAGAAATGCAGTCTCAGGCTCCACCCCGGACCCCCTGAATCAGAATCTGCACTTGACCAAGCTCCTGGGTGGACAGTACACACAGAAATAGGCTGGGCTAGACTATGATCTTGGCAAACGGGGTGGGGTGGGTTTGGAAGCAATAAATAGCAGCGAACGTCTGTGCCTTGACAGATAAGTCCACTGGACTTCCTCTGCTCCCTTCTCCACCGCCCCCCTACCAAGAGAAGGAGTTAGGAGTGTAGATAACAGGCCGGTGATGGGGGGAACACTTCCTCTCGCGGTAACACAAGTGCTTTTAGTGACCTCTCTGCTGCAAAGAGCCTCTCTAATCACCATCTTTCTATTTCCTCCTGTTTTTATTTTTAATTCACTGCTCTATGCCTGACCAGATGCACCTGCTGTGCTAGGGAATTGCCGTCAGCCAACAGCAACTTTCTCCACCCTTGAGGAATTGATAACCCGATACCTGAGACAAGTCAGCAGTTATTAGCCTTCCTTCTTGTTAATGTAAATCTCCCCCGCCTGATATAAATCCTTCCCTTCCCACTTGTTTGTATGAGGGAGACCGCTGAGCTTTTAGCCCGTGCATACAGGTAAACATTTCTGAAAAAACCTAGAGAGAGACCCAAGGGCGGAAGAGATAGGGCCGCAGCTCCCGAGGCAGCTCTAGCCTCTTGGAAGCTGCAGAACCTTCCTGTGGACCAGGTGGGGTAGGGGAGGGGTCAGCGTAGACCCAGAGTGGCTCCAATGAGACCCTACTCACCGGCTTTCCCGATCTGCACAGCCAGGCGCGTCAGCTTGCCCTGCAGCACCGACTTCTCCTTCTTGGGCAGTTTGACGGTCTTCTTCTCCCTCTCCTCACTGTCAACTCCCTCCTGGCTGTTGAGCGGCTGGATTTCCAGGGCCACTCCATCCTGAGTCTTTGCTAGGGGGCACAAAGGAGACAGGTGAGTGGGCAAGGTAGTAGGGTTGAGTGACAGGCAGGTGGAAACCAGAATCCCTTCTGTCTTCTTCCTGGGAGACACCTGAGACCCCTGGCATCGCTCCCACCCACCCGCATCCCCTGCCAGTGGGGAATTTGCCTTCCACCCTCTATCGGACCTTAAAAACAATGTTCTAACAACTGGAGATAAGCGGGCTTGTGTTTAGGGTATGGATTTCCTCTTCATTGGCAGCCTCCTGGTGCCACCTCAAAGCCCCAAGCCAGGCTTATTCCAGCAAGAGGAATAGTTGTGCCCCTGAGCTCTGTACCCGACATCCTTCCTGGAGTCCAGTGCTTAAAATAGTGACTCTTGACTGCAGAGACGGGCAGAAGGGAAGGTCAGCAGATGTCTCCAGAGTCTAGGGGTCCTAGCCTGCTCTGTTTAAAGGTTCATCTCTCTCTAGTGATAGAAATGTTAGGGAAGAACACAGACCCCAGGCACAGGGTATTTTTCAGATCTGTCTTACATCAGTTGAATGATCAGGGAAAGAAATCTCTTTTCCCCCCTGCCGAAGAAAGGAGGGAAGCACAGAGTGGGAGTTGGGGTGAAGTCTCTGGAGAGAAAAGGGAGAAGTTGGTATAAGGGGCCTCCTGGAATAAGAGAAAGCAGGGATAAAGACAGATATATAAATCCAGTTTTCCTTTAAAAGAAGAGTTAAAGAGATGTAAATTTAAAGAATTATTTCTGTGTAGCTCTGCCTGTCCAGTATGATGACTTTATTTCTAAAGACTACTATGAAGTAGGTTACAAAGGAAAAACAATCTCTAGGAGCTGTCGACAAAAGAGCAATTCTCCCTGGCTCCCAGTACCCCTCCAGCCTCACCCCTGCATCACCTAGCCCCTTGGCTTAGGAAGCCCTTTCCGAGATGGTCTCTGCTGTCAGACTCACAAACAGGACAGAGACGGGATGTAAACACAGCCACCAGAAAAGAAACACACATCGGATCAGGAGGAAGAAAACAGACTGTGGAGAGAACAAGGAAAGAGGTGGGGAGAGAGGTACTGATAAAGGACTCTCTCTAGGCACCCCCAAGAAGACTAGCAGAGAAGGAATCCAGACCAGAAGAAGACACCGATGAGAAAGCCAGCAAGAGGAGGGTGCAGGGACTGCCCGCCCCACTCCCTCCACCATAAGGACCCTGAAGTCTTCCAATCCAGAAACTGATGACCATTGGTGTTTAAATCTGGCCTAGGGCAATGAAGCAAAGAGTTCAGCACCCGGGGAAGAGCAGATCAATCCCTACAGGCTCCCCAAGAGAAACCCGGACATAAGGTTCCGTGAGCCAACAGTAGAGGGCACTGTTGTTCCATTTTAGATTGGGATTGGAAACTCAGCGACCACCCCAAATCTCTGCACCTTCCTCAGGATGAGGCATCTGAGCCATAGCAGCAAAAAACAGGTTTATGGAGAGGAGAAGGGAGAAGGCAGATGGCCTGGAAAGGTCTGGTTTGGGCAGGTAGAGATGGCAAATGAGTGGGTGGAGAGGTTACCTTTGTTGCGATTTTCAGGGACTCCTTGTTTTTTACCTGTTTGAACAAGAAAGAAAAAAGTGGGGTGGAGACCCAAAGTGACTATTAAGAGATCAGACATCCAATTTATTGGTCCTGCTCAGAGCCCAGAAGGGCGACGGCAAGGGGCCGGGTTGCAGGGAAGGGAACGTATAGGAAGCTCACAGCTCTGCTCAGGCCCATCCTGAGCTCTCGGATCCTTGAGGGGTGGGCGGGCCGCCCATGCAGTTGCTGCATGCCCACACCTGAGCTGCTCTGTGGTGGAGCACAGTTGGTTGGGGAGGGCACTCCTGGCCTGAGTTACATCACTTGGGGCAGTGGGGTGTAGGGGGTCAGGAAGTGAGAGGTTTGAACTGTGTCTGCCTAACGGCAGAGGCCCTGAAAGGCGAGCCCTCTCCATCCCCCAAACCGACGTGCCTCCTCCTTACTAATCTGCAGGCAGCGGAGGAGGACAGTCTAGCTCCTGGGGCCACAGGTTTTGCTTCTGCCTGGGAAACTGCCGTCTGCTGAACAGCCTAACTGCTCTTGCAGCCGAGCAGAAGAAGTCACTTCTCTTGGCCAAGGGAGGGAAGAATGCTTAGGGAAAGGTGTAGATTTGATTTTAGTAGCTCTTTTGTTTTCTGTTTTTCCTTCCTTCAGAAATACGGCAAGACAGGGCTGCCCGCGGGGTAGACACAGCCTCTCTGCTCCCATTCTCCTCGCTGTGCTCTCTGGCACGGGCAGCCCACCCGTCAGCAGGAATCATCCTGTTTCTTCTACTGGCCAGTTTCCCCTTAGCCTGGATGGCTCGTTTCCACCCGTGTCGAGGAAGGAAGGGGCGGGGTCGGAGGAGCTGGCCTGCTCACAGGGGCAGGCTTTAAACTTATCCCTTTAAACTTATCCCTGCAGACACAGGATTGAGGCTGCCCCCCGATTTAAGAGCCTAGATCCAGGGCCTGGTTTCATCAGAGAAGGCTGGGGGGCGGGGGCAGGCTTGACATCTTCATCTTGGCAAGGGGTTTAGATATCTGTGCTCGTCATCCGGCAGGTCTTCCAACCAGGTCTTCCAACCGGGGCATCTCCCCTGCTTCCTAGTTTGTCCATGGGAGTGAGCGGGAGCAGAATCTCATTCTTAATGCCTCTTACCTTTCTTCTTCTTCTCCTCCTCTTCTTCCTCACTGGCCCCCAGGAGGGTAAAGATGATTCCAGTCTGGGAGTTGATACCCACAGCAGTTACCAACATCCGGCCAGATCCTTCCATGACATGGGTCCCTATATGGAAATGGAGAAGATAGGAAGTGTTGCTGCTCTACACCTGGCCATGACTTGGTGAGAAACACAAATGTAGGAGAAACAGCCCTTCTTCCTGCCTCCTTCAGGGATAGTGACATATGCAGCAGATAATCAGGAGCTGGGCCCATTTAAAATGAACCAAACAAATTGGGAGTAAGGAGAAAACTGTATGTAACTCCTTTAGGGGAAGCCTCCCTTCCTAGCCGCCCCTGCTCCAGCAGAGCCCTTCCCAGGCCCCCACAGCCCTGGCTTTAGAGAACTCTGAGGTTGCCTGATGTCCTGTCCTCATCCCACTAATACACTATTGGTCTACTTGAGCACAGTGGGGCGGCCAGAAGAGAGCAGGGCCTATGATCTGGCGGTCCGGGGGAGGTAGGCAGGAGTCAGGAGACCCAGAGGTGATACCTGAAAGCAACATGGGGTCTCTTTCCAGGGACTTCTTGACATGGTTCGACTCCCCAGTCAGAGCGCTCTCATCAATCTTGAGGTCATTCCCCTGGATTAGGACCCCGTCAGCAGGCAGCAGGTCCCCTAGTGCATAAAAGAGAAGGGCCAGAAGGGAAGGGGCATGGGTAAGAGCCTGGCAGGTGTGTGGGGACCCCCAGCCCCATCTCAGGGCTGCTCCCCCTGGCCCACCTGTAGGGCAGTGGCCCAGAGTGCATCTAGAGTTCAGAAGAGCATCACCTCTGATGCTCCTTCCAGGAATTACACATTCAAACTATTAGCAATCCCCAACTGCTCTCCTGCAGCCTGAGTATTATACACCTTTAGCTTTAAGACATAGGGTACAAGTCTGACATCTATGGGGGTCATTTCAGCTACCTCTTTCTTTGAATTTTCTTCCTACAACCGCCTTAGGCGCTAACCCAGGAACTAACACATGTTGGGAGCTTTGCTTTTTGGATCCCCTGACCTCCGGATGGCGAAGGACCTGCCGCTCAAATGGGGAGGGTGGCCAGCTCAAGCCTCGGGCTTCTCACCGTATTTGACTTGGGCGATGTCACCCACCACGATCTCGGCCACCGGCAGCTGGATGATGTGGCCATTTCGGATAACGGAGAATTTCTGTTCCCTTTCAATGCGGTTCTGCAGCCCCCGGAATTGCTTCTCCTTGCTCCAATCATTGAAGGCAGTCACTAGCACCACGATGATCACTGAGAAAAGGATGGCTGCCCCCTCGATCCAGCCAGCTTGGGCCTCCCCTTCATCTTCTGGGCTGCTTATGGGTAGACCACACTCTAGCCCAGGGGAAGGGGAGAAAGGGTTACCTGGGGGCTTTTGTCGACATTAAAAATAGGGATAGTGCTTGTGCAAGCTCTGGGATGGAAGTCAGGGAAAGAGAATAATAAAAAATAAAACTCTTGGGGAGAAGAGCTGTTCCCTGGAGTTGGCAGCGGACAGCAGGCTATGGCACTGCTTCACCACCTGTGAAGCTATTTACACCAACCCAGAAGAGTAGATGGCCAAACAGTTAATATGAATTAAGGACAAGTTCTGAGTCAAGAACTTACAGTTCTCAGTACTGCCAGGCTCCCACTATTCCCCACAATGCCAGGCAAGTGGTGGGGGGCACCCTGGGGAATGTGGGGAGAGGATTTGTGCCCTGGATAAAGGACATGGGTTCCCTTAGGAATCCACCCTGGACAGTGGGGCTGGAAGGAACACAGACGGGAGTGGAGCGGAGTTGCTCGGGACACTCACGTTCATTCTCCTCCCCAGCGGGGCGGTAGAAGGACAGGACCAGGGAGATGATGGCGGCAATCTCCAGGATGATGAGCGTGACGTCTTGAAGGGCTTCCCACACCAACTCTAAGAACGTCTTAGACTTTTTGGGGGGGATCAAGTTTTGCCCAAATATGCGCTTACGCTTCTCCAGATCTGCAGGATTCCCAGATAGACCTGAAAAGGAGAGAGGAATGGGTTAAATGAGCAAGAAAAAAGGGGTAGAGATGAATGACAGAAGGTGGTTTAAGACCCCTTTGAGCAACGATCCCTCACTTCCCTCTCTGGGAATGCGAGATCCATTTGGGGTGATCAACCACCAGACATGCTCAGGAGAAATGGGGATGGAACTTTCTGCCTAAAGCTGGGCAAAGCTCTCTGTTGTCTGTAGGGTAAGCTAACCCAGACCTGAGGTCCCCACTCCTCTGAGAGCAAGCTGCAGGCTCCAGCTCTAAGAACATGTAGGAGTTCCCTGGGGCTCACTGTTCTCACACTGACATGTAAATGTTGATGATGGTCTAGAAGCAAGACTTAGCTTCTGTGAATGGCTCTCACACAAAGAACAGAGAGGATAAGCCTCTGCTCAAGGTATTGCTAGAAGCCAGCTACTCAACAGGGCTGTCACCATTCCAGTGGCTTTAGGAGAGCAACAGAACAGAGGCTTAGACTTTGAGACCCCAAGAGGGCTCCCCGTAAGCATGCCCTCCTTTCCTGTCTCCTATACATAGATAGCCACGTGCACCCACCATGGAGAGGTACTGCTACTTAGTAAGTACTGTGTACAGAGAAGTGCTTGCTCGTCGAGAATCACCATTGGACTAAGTACTGCTACTACAGAATACTACCACTACAGAAAAACTACTGTTCAGGTTGAATAAAAACAGAACAAAAAAAGTGAAGTCACAAAGTTAGACAGTACACAGGCCTAATTACCAGTGTGCCCCCCAACACACACGCCCGCCTAGACACCAGCGTCTACACATGCACATGCACAGCTGTGTGCCCAGAGAGAACAGAGAATGATGCCCAGTGCCCGCCTTGTATGTAGGCCCCTCTGCTGGGACCAGGGGGTTACACTTTAAGGGAAGAGCAGAATCCTGAAACTTCAATTAATGCCAGTTGGCACTTATCAAGTTGTTTACACACAGAGGGAAATTAGCCTTGGTCTTGACACTTGAAGCTGCAGGCTGCATGCTGTGGGGTCCCCGCAGGCAGGGTGGGCCAGCAGCTGAGGACAGTGGGAATCGGAAGACAGGGACACTCAGTAGTGCTTCCTGCGGAGGATGCGGAAAAGCTATTTCCTTGGGGGAAATAACTCTTCTCAATATGGCAGCAGAAAGGTCTTTCTCAATCCCAAACCGTGTCACTCATGGACTCCGAATCCTCTGTGGCTTTATAACTTGGAGTGAAACTACAAGACCCCTGATGTGCCCCCAACCCCCACTCTGTTACTACTATCTTCCCCTCTTCATTGAGATCTGCCAAGCCAGCTCCCCACTATTCTCTGGGTGCACTAGCCCCAATTTCGGGCTTCGACACAGGCTGTTCCCTTTGCTCAGATTCCTCTTCCCTGGTGGGGTGCGTCCTCTCCCTCCTCCAGGTCTCGGTATGAGCATCGCTCTCTTAGTGAGGGTCGTCCTCCCTGACCATTGTATTTGCTGTCTCAGCTTCTCTCAACCCCCCTCACCCTGCTTGTTGTGGCACAGGTCTTGCCCCGACATGTGGTGTGTTCCTCTCTCAAGTTTGTCCCTCCTCACCGAGGGGCAGATGTCTGTCCAGGTGCCCTGGGTCCACAGCAGTTCCTGGCACACAGCATGTGGACAGATTTGCTGAATGAACTGAATGAATAAGTAAGAAGTGAGGTCGTAACATTTAAGTGAGTGGTCAAGCCAGAAGCCTCACCCGGCACGCTTGTACCTCTCGTTCCAACACTGCAGAACCCTGCATGGCAGCTGCTGTCACCCACACTTCACAGGTCCGCAGCCTGAGGCCTGGGGTAGTGGCAGGCAGCTGGAGGCCAGCGCGTGTGAGGGGGTTGGGGGGTGGGAACTTTATTCTGGGTGACTGACTGGTCCCGGGTTGCCTGGGACTTTCCAGGTTTTCAACTGAAGCTCAGGTCTCCAGGAATGTTCCTCAGTCCCAGGCAGACCAGGGTGGGTAGTGGCCCCACCAGACTCTCCTCACCTCAGGGCAGGCCCCCCTGATGTTTTCCTCTGAACCTCTGAGCAAATTAGGGCCAACCCCAGCATTCCCAACTGGGAGGAACAAGAACTGCCTCTCCTCTGTCCTCAGGGGTGGTGACATCAGGCCTGCCATGGCCCCATCTGTGAATTTTATGCTCATTAAAAGCTCTTTACGGACTTTTTTGGACCCAGGCAAATGAAACAAGGCATGTTATGGAAAACAAAAATGGTCAGATCTTGCTCTTCTTAAATGCCCTCAAAGTCACATGCTGATTTCCTTTGGGCCAATTTCTATGTCTACCGGCTCCACCTTAAGGCCCCCTGAGCTCTCACAATAACTACCTTAAAAAGCCAAGTGGCTGCCCCAGCTCCCAGCATGCATCTGCAGGGAGGGGGCCGCTGCTCCCCAGCAGCCTTGGGAATCCTCGCTGACGTGTGACAGGGCCAGGCAAGCCATGTGGGGCCTGGCACTCGGCCAACCCCCATTTGGGGCTTTTGATTCCGATTCTTCCTGCCCCAGAGAGGCTCCCAGGCCTGATCTTAGCAGCTGTAACATCACAGAAATGCTGTCCAGCCCAGGAGAGGGTTTTTGTCCCTGATCTCTGCAGTTGCTTCACAAATACTCATACAACTTCCTGGAGAGGGGAAGAAAGACTTGGCAGGGAGAGAGTGCTGGAAACACAGGAAAAGGGCTTCCCTTAGAAATACATCAGGAAAACCTTGTCCCTGAGAACATGAGTAGAAAGCCCCACCCAGGTGGGGGAGCACCTCTGGCCCCAAGAACCAAATTAACCACATGATCTGGGAGAGAAGAATGTCCAGCTGTGAAGTCAGGGGCCCCACCCCGTACTGGGGAGCCCCAGGGCCCCTGCCCAGCCAGGCAGGGGGGCGGAACAGGCAGCCATGGAAAATCTGTGTTGGCCGCATGCCTGTGTAGATACTAGGGCCTGGGAGAAGCTCTAAGGCCAGGCTCCAGTAGGGGAGGCCCAGGGGGGGTGGCCCAAGGGCACCCTTTATCAGAACAGCTCAGTTCCTGAAAGGGTGGGGCAAGGTTAAACATCAAGAGGGACTTCCCAGCTGTCTGAGTTACAATACCTTGCCAGCAAGACAGCAGTGTCTTCTCCCACACAGAAAGTACAAGGGAGAGGTTACTCTAGGTTGATTTGGAAGCTGTCCCCTTTGGTGCATGAGAGATGCAGGCTTCGGGTTATCTTTCTAGTCCTTCTTAAAAAACCCCAGCCTAGAGGGGCCTGAGGAGAAGAGGGACTTGTAATCAATATAGGAACTTAGCCACATGGGAACCTGCCTCCCCCAATGCTCCTCCTCCAAGGATGCAAAGCGACTCCCCCATCTCAGCATCTCCACCTAACACTCGGGTGCCTTGGAGATGTGCTCTCCACTCCCTTCTGGGCCTGGCCGGAGATGAGCCATCCCCTCAAGGTCACAGCAACAGGAGGATGGACTTTGCGAAGACTTTTCTAGGGGGGTTCCTTTGTCAGTGTGACAGGCTGGAATTTCCAACAGCACTGTCATTCTGGGGAAAAACTGAGCACAGAGCTCCTCCCGAGTCCTGGCTCCAAATGCCCTGCCCAGGTGGGCAGCTTCCTCTGGGGATGCCTCCCTCCACTCTCTGCCCTTTTTTATTTTTTTTGAGCTCTTCACTCCCACAGAGAAAAGAAACAGATTGGGGTGCCCCTCAGCCCTCTGCTCAGCCACCTTCTCCCGTACTGCGTAATGCGTGCATGTGCTTCCAGCCAGTGTCACACTCCCTGGGGCTCACACCTCTGAGCTAAATAAAAAGAGCGAAAGCCCCACTTCCAAGGGCAGATGCAACCTCTGCCTCAGCCAAAGAGGGCAGGCGCTGTCTCTTCCCACCCAGCTGGTGGGCCAATAAAAGATAACAAGAAGGTTCACAAGCAAGCAAAATTTGCAAGTCTTTGCTGAACTGCCAGAGGAAGACAAGAAAAATGGCTCCAGGTCTGGTGGAAGAGAGAGGTCTCCATCTCTAGGAAGGTTCAGGAAGACAACTACACACTCCTCATTTCACCACCCCTGATGACCTGTGAAGCAGCATTCTGCCATATAATCAGAAGCCCAGCTATACGCAAGGGGAGGCTGGAAAGAAGAATTTGCAGAGCCCAGGGCTGGGCTGGGAAAAGAAGGCCCACAGCTGACAGGCCCTAGGGGTCTAAGTTAGCCCAGGCGCCTAATTCAAACCAGATAGGGGCCCCCCAGGATGCAATGCAGGATTCCCTGGGAGGAGAGACAAAAGCAGGGCACTTTCATACTTTCTCAATCATCTACCATCCAGCTGTTGATGCTGTTTTCCCCAAGTTTTATGAAAACCTGCCCTACTCCTCATTCAAATATCAAGTATTTCTTTCATGAAGCTACTGGACATCTCCTAACTACTCACATCACAGTTTGTAGCTGTTGGAGCTGGTCTGCCCACCTCTACCTCTTCCCTGCCCTCCAGGGTAGTCTAACAGCTAGCAAATCTCTCATACTTTTTTTTTTTTTTTTAATAATTTCTATTTTCTGGGGCAAGGGACTAGATCTTTTTTCTTTTTAATTTTTTCTTTTTTTCTTTTTGCATAGAAGAACTGGGGTGTAGGGCAGAGGTGTCGGGGATGGTGAGAGGATTCACCAGAGACAGAGTGGGGAGCAGAACAGGCAGTGTATTACTATAATACACTGCTAAGGGAAGCAGTGGGTGCAACAAGAGAGGTTTGCTGTGCCATATGTGGGTTAGCCCTGGCTGGGGATCAAACTCAGGCTATAGAGGTGATAGGGCTGAGCCTTAAACCCAGGCCACCAAGGAGGTCCCTCTCTGTGTATCTGAAACAAGTGCTTATTTATCTGTCCAAAGTGTGGTAGGCAGAGGGGTGGCCACGCATTGTTCATCTCTGCAGCCATGCCCAGGTAAGCTGTTATTTGGCATCTTCTATAGACTTGGGGCAAGAGTATAAGCTGGTGGCTGTGGGGAGAGGGCATGAGGACAGAGAGGTAATTCAGCTGTGTTTCTGTCCTGAAAAGCTCCTAAAAATGGATATTCCAAGGCAGATTATAAACCCTACAGATTGGGAGGAAAATCTCAAAGAAGCCAGTTGTCCATCTTTCCCTCACCTCCCTTCCATTCCTCACCCACTTGTCTGGCTCTCCACATCCCCCAATACTAACATTCTCCAAAGCAGTGGTCTCTAAAAGGGGGGGCCTGCCTCCATCTGTTGGAGTATGGGAAGAATATAGTCACCCGTTGGTACCACAGGGGATTACTTCCAGAGGACCCCTCGCAAAATCTGTGGATGCTCAAGTCCCTTGTACAAAAGGGCACAATATTTGTAAATGACCTATGCAAGTTCTCCCATGGACTCTAAACCATCTCTCGATTACTTGTGCTGCCCAATGCCACATGAATGCGATGTAAATTGCATTTACATATATAAACGGTTGTTATATTGCTTGGGGAACAGTGACATGAAAAAATTCTGTACACAGTACAGATGCAAACACTGAAGTCCTACATAGTCCGTATTTTACATTGGCAGTGGTTTTAATGTGTGAATATGGAATCTGTGGGTATGGAGGGTAGATTATACTAGAACTTTCTATATTACTTCATCCAGTCACTTATTATGGAAATACAGTTGTGTTGTGGTGTTGGGGTTCCATGCTCAGTTTTTTGCCATATTGACAATGCTACTAGAAATTTCAACCTGTCACACTGAGAAAGAGCCCAACCCTAGTATGTCCCAGGTAGGAGAGAAATGGACAATTCTCGGGAGAATATGCCACTGACCTCAATAGACCTGGTAATAGGAGCAATTAAACTAGAGACATCTTAACGTGGCAGGGATGTTAACCTAGATTGTGCAGTTAACAAACCTGCCATTCACTCCCCAAAGAATTTCAGTTCTCTAAATCTAGTAGCTGCTCAGTCATTGTGGAAGCAGAGACACGAGCGTCTTGAGCCAAGAGCATTCAGTGAGTGGTGGCGGTAACCACAGAGCAAGGCCAGACGAGACCTTCTGTAGGCAATCAAATGATACAGGGGTCCTGTTTCCAACTTCCAAGGCCCCGTCCCCTCCCACCCAATCCCTTCAGCTTAAGTCCCCATCCTATTGCCTGACCTGGTTGTGAAATGGCCTGACCTTCTGTGCATCCTGCAGGCTATAAGTTCTATGGAAGGAGGGACCATGCCTGGTGATGGTCATTATGTTCCCATGTGGACAGTAAATATCTGTTGAGTGGTGTTGAAAAGGAAGTGGGAAATCTCTGATCCCACCCTCAGCTCTGCGGAGGAGAAAAGCAGTGGCAGGGAGCAGAGGGAACACGACAGAAATTCCCATCAACATTCCTCTAGCTTCAAATTCGACAGAAATAGTCGTAGCCTTCTGAAAGAAGATCCGCAGTTAATGATTAATTGTTTGGTCAAGGTTTCCCTTCTCTGCCCTTTCTGGTTTGGTCCTGGACCTTCCCCCAACTGTTGGCTTAGGTCCTGCTCAGAACACATCATTCTTCCTCCTAAAAGGGGTAGCTTAACCAAAAGGCAAAGACTGAGGTCCAATGCAGGAAAGTTCTAGACCAAAGAATTTCTCATCTAGGCCTGTCTCTTCTTCCTGCATACAAAGGGAGACTGAGACTAAGAAAATGCCTCTGTTTTCTTCCCTTTAAGCCACAGGTGATTCTCTTTCTGGAAAAGCCAGGAGATACCAAGGAGGACTACGTGCAGGATAAAAGGGTATCTTTTAACCAATGTAATCCAAAAGACTCTGCTCTTTGGGGAATAGAGATTGGCTGGGGATGGGGATGGTCTTGGGAAAGAGACAATAGTCTGGGAGGGGTCAAGGGGTCAGGGTCTGCTGCGGCCATCAGAAGAGATGGCTTTCAATGACAGGTCTGACACCAGCATGGGGAAGAAAGTCATATGTCTGTAATATGTGGTGTCTGATGTTGAAGTTAAAGTAGAATATCTTTTGGCCTCTGGGAAGGGGAGTGCCCGGGAATCTGAAAGTAAATAGTAACAGATACAAGGAAGGACTTGGAAAACTAGGAGGGAAGTCTGCGTCCTTTTACCAGGTGCTTCCCAGGTACCAGGTTACGCCGACTCTTGATTCACATTGTGAGAGAAAAAACTGATCGAAGAGACTGAGCACAGCATAGAAAGGGAAGTTGAAAGATTCTGTTTAGATTCCAGCAGGTGTTTTTCAATTAGTGCATTATTTCAGTGAAAAATAATAAGAAGGGACTCTCTTTAAGGTCATTACTGCTACACAAGTGGCAGGATAAAGAAATCAAGCAGACGCGGAGGAGGCAGTGCCTGAGGACTGTCATCAGATATTGGCCAAAAGGCAAAGACTGAGCCACTGAGCACAACTGGGCACCACCACCTTCACCAGGACTCTTTTTTGATATCAAAGTGAATGGAAGAAAATAGGGGTTGCGGTTCCACCTGCACCTCCTTCTCCAGATACAGCAATACCTGGCGCTCCATGGCACTTAGCTGCCAACAAGTATCTTCAGACACCTGGGCTGTGCTTTATTCTGAGACAATGAATTTATTGAAGGCCCACTACAAACTTGAACTATCAACATACATTATATTAATTCATCCCAACAACTCTAGGGCTAGGTATTTAAATCATTTTCAAAGAAGTAACAGACTCAGGAATGCTGAGAAATTAGTTCAGTGCTGTTAAACTAATAAATGGCAGAACTAACCATTAAACTCAAAATCCGTGTGATAGGAAACCGAGCTAGAGAACTAGAGAGAGAATGTAGGGCAGCTTGCCCAGATGGCAAAGAAAATTAGACATAGGCAATAGACTGAGATCTAGAAAAAAGTCTCCCCCCCATTTTTTTAAAATCCCCTAAATAATCTGGACTCCAAGTCACTTTATAGCATTGGCTAAGGATCAGAACTTCTTAGAGGTGGCAAGAAATATGACATGACCTCCAAGGAAGGCTCAGAAATAATATACCTCAAGAGGCTGAAGGCATCTAAAGGACAAGGTCTTGGCTCCATCTCATGCTACTCAACTATGGGCTCCCTGGCTAATGAAGCCAAACAAGAACCTGTTCCAGAGAGGATGAAAGCAGGCAACACAGGAACACAGGTTCATCTCTTCTCTCCACTTTGATAAGGTCAAATTCCATTTTACTCAGGCTCACTGGGCACTTGGCTGAGCCAGGTGAGCATGGAGCTGAATTTTTTTATTCATTTTTAAGTACAGGTTAAGAACTATATTTAAAGGGTGTCAGGCAGGATTGAAAAAGTCATCCACAATTTCCTGACATAAAACAGTGAGTTATTCCGAGACAGGCTGGGTACAACTATCTACCTGACGACTCACTGTCTCATTTCTTTCTTTCTTTCTTTTTTTTTTAAGATTTATTTATTTATGCATACAAGAACTGGGGTACAGGCCAGAGGCATGGGGGGTGGGAGGATTTACCAGAGACAGAGTGGGGAGAAGAACAAGCAGACTGACCGAAATACACCGCCGAGGGGAGCAGCGGGCGAGTCAGGAGAGGTCTACCTCACCATGTGGGTTTCTCCCTGATGGGGGATCGAACTTGTGCTGCAGTGGCTGCGGATTGCTTCACTGGTTCCGTCTTAACCCCTTGCACCACCAGGGAGGCATTTCTAACCGTGTACAATAAAGCAGTACAGCAGGCAGGGGGACTCACATTTGATTGCTCTTTGGGTGCTCATCTTCCCACTTACAGGAGGGGAAAGAATCTTATCCTAAACCCTTTGCAATCAAAGACTGATACTGAATAAGAATAAGAGACTTGAGGATTATTTACTAATAGAAGTATCCCTCCCATAAACACTTGTCAAATAGAGATAAATATCCTCCTTTCTGTATATTGATTCAGAAAAAGGGGGAAAGAAGGATCTTCAAGAGAAAAATCTCAACCCCAAACATTATCTCTGGGGAAGAAATGGCTCTCCATGACCTCATTCCCTTTCAGTAATTCAAGTGCCACACTTTTCCCACCAGACACAGCTATACCAGGGACGTCTCTAGGAAAACACTTTCTCCAGAAGCTGGGAAAGTGTCTTTTGTAACACTCACCATCGTCCTCCAGCCCCACCCTTACCTTCCACAGGGTGCGTTTTCAGCCTCGTGCAGAGGTTCATCACACCTCCGTAGTGGGTGTTGATCTGCTCTAAGGCATCGTTTGAACGCAGCTCCATGAGCTTCCTCAGGTCCATCACCGTGCAGCCAAAGTCTCCATCACGGCTCTCAGCCACAGAGTTGGCTGGCAAGGCAAGTTCTGTTGGGTTCGTCATTTTGGTTGCTGTTACCAAGCCCCTCCGCCAGAGAAAATGTGGAGTTCTCCTTCAACTGACCAAGGTCTCTCGCCTCCCTGCCTCAACTGTTCCCAATTGCTTCTTTGGGGGCCCAGTTAGGCAAGATCGACTATATCTTGTGCAATAAGCTTCAGAGTAGCAGCCTTCAGCCCAGATCCTTTCTCGTGTATGAAGCCTGGCAGCGAAAGGAGGAAGAGGATGGGGGAACTGAATGGAGGCTGGACCACGTGTCACGATGATTGGTGTCCCCAGGTGTTGTCCCCAGTTGTCCAAGATAGGTAGGTTCCTAGTTCAGACCAACTCGTCCAGATGGAGGTGTAAACAGGATGTGCATGTTACCATGGAGGCAACCTTAGCAACAACCAGCAACTGCAGTGGTGGAGCTGTGGCTGGAGAAGGAGGAGGAAGAGAAGGGCTCCCTGGATACCAATGACAACTGGATCTCTGGAATAAAGAATCAAAGACAGATAAAAAGAAACAATTAGAGCAGTGATGGGAATCTGGCTATGGGAAGGGCAAGAGGTACCCATTCTAGCACTAGGGTTTAGGTGACAGTTGGGGCCTCAGCTGAACTGACAGCTGAGGCCTGGGCTGAGGGAAGGGACTCAGGAGAAGCCCCTTTCTCCCTGGGAGGCCCCAGCATCTTATAATCTCCAATGTAGAGAAGTAATTTCAGATATACCCCAGTGTATCTGAACTAAGTAACGGAAATCCTAGTACTTCAGGAACCTGGAAATAGAAGGTTACGACTTCAATGGCTGTAACGCTCTCCCACTCTATGTGCGGGACCCGTCAGGATCCTCGAGTCTGCGCTTACCTGGAACTGGTGAGCAGAGATCAGAAGTCTGCCCCTCCCCCATGCCCTGCACCATCCCCCACTTCTGACACACACACACTTACAAACCAGGAGGACAACGTGATAGACGATGCCAAAATCCAACGAGGCCCAGCTCTGTGGAAATTCTGCAGCCTGCTGCAGTTATCGGTCAATTAGGCACTAAGTTAAGGTCTTAGGACTAAGCCCCACCCCACTTCAAAAAGCTTTGGGGAAGAAGAGAGAGTGAAATGCTCTGGCAGTTGGTGATATAGGGTGGAACTTTCTCATATAAAGGGGACAGACAGACCTCTGAGGAAGAAAGATAGTGAACTTGAAGCCTAGGAGTGTTCAAGTTTCTCCAGAGTGGTGGGGATGAGGCTGCTCTCATCCACACAGAGCATGGGCCACAACTAGGTCAGCAGGGGAGCAAAGGGGCCCACTTGTCGGGGAGCCCTAGTGGGTCTCAAATCAGCATCTAAGTGGCAAGTATTTCTCCCTTCAGAAAGGGCCATGTTCCCCTTTCACACACAAACCACCACACACATACATAACACACACACACACACACACACACATACACACACACTGACTGGGGAGTAGGAGTGGCAGTGCTATGTGTAGGTGAGACACAGAGAGCTGAAGGTGGGAAGAAAATTTATCCTGAGTCTGTTCTCAACTTCAGAGGGGGGCTGCTGCATCTTACAGGAGCCACTGCCACACAGCAGTCCTTGAATGGGATTGGGTAATCCTGAGCTCAGCTCCAGAACATGGGGGCCCAGCGCTGGCTCAACAGCCCTGCAGATTTGAATTCAGTTACTAGGGGGTAACCGAAGTTACAAGAAGTTCTGGTCAACCTCTCTGTAATGAATAGAAGACATCCTCTTCCTAGAAGGTGAACAAAGAAGCACAAGAGCCATCAGAGAGGACGTGGCTCTTTTATCAAGTATGTTTCCAAAAATCACCTGTGGCCAAAGTTCCTGGACATTTCAATTAATCGTGTCTCTGCAGGTAGCACTGGGTGGAAATGGTTACACTCTCCCTCTCCCAATCTGTCCTCTCCTCCTGCTATCACAGAGTTTTAGAGCCACTTTAACTTATAAAGGGGGAAGCAAACAGGGTTTTGTGTTGCTATTGTTTTGGGTTAGATGTCCTCAGAGAATCCTGGAGGACAAGGAGGTATGAAAAGAACCCAGGGCAGTGCATCAAAGCCCCTTCAGGCAACTGACATGGGGTAGGCGGCACCACAGAATGTTCGCTCTGGTTCAGTGTCTCCCCTGAGCCTGGAATCAGTGAGAGGGACAATAGCAGCAAGAAGCCCATGTTGACCCCTGAGTGGAACTCCTTAACCTCTCAAAAGGATGTTGATAATAGCACTGATAGAAAGCTAAGCTGGAAATCAGAAGATTTTACTTTTCCTGTGTTCATCCACCACAATGTTTGTTCCATTAAAGCAGATTTTTTATTGTCTTGCTGAGCACATTATCTCCAGTGCCTAGAGGAGAACCCGCACATAGTAGACATCCAGTTCATTTTCTTGGTTAAATAACCAGAAGCAGATTTACCCAGCATCCTTTGGGCAAGTCACTTAGCTTTCTTAGAGCTTAGTTCCTCCCACCATAACTGAGGGACAGATTCAGCCCATGAAAGTGATAGGTATAATAATAGTGCTTGGAAATCTTAGGTGAAAGGTGCCCAGTTCAAGTTGATCTTAATGAACTTTTTAAAGCTAACCCTTTGGGCCTCTCTTGTGGTGCAAGGGGTTAAGTCAGCATTATGAAGCTATGGAGAGCCTCTGCAGTATGAGTTCGATCCCTGGCCAGGGAGCTACGCACATGGTGCTGCAGACCTCTCCTGACTCGCCCGCTGCTCCCCTCAGCAATGTATTTCAGTCAGTCTGCCTGTTCTGCTCCCCACTCTGTCTCTGGTGAATCCTCTCACCCCCTATACCTCTGGCCTGTACCCCAGTTTTTCTATATAAGAATAAATAAAATCCTCAAAAAAAAAAAGATAAAGCTAACCCTTCAGGCAGAGGGTCATAAGTCTCCATCTTTCCTTGCTGGAGCGGAACTCTCTTCCCACCAAAACAAATGCAACATTCTGAGGTAGTTTCATTGGGAATAACCATTAGCAAGGTTAGAAACACTGGCGATAACCACTAGCCCATATGGCCTTGGATCTCCAGAGAGGAAGGGACAGTCCTGTCAGAGTCCCTTACCTCTCCTCAAGGTATCAAGAGGAGATGCTTCCCTCCAGAGGCGACCCATGAGAAAGGTCATGTATGGTTAGAGCCCATGGAGCATGCGGCAAGGAATGAGGCCCCTCTGCTTCCAGGTGTTCTAGAGACACATGCACAGGAGGTCAAACACTGAGCTCCATGAACAAAATCAAAAGGCAGTGCCCAGCTGGGGGCCTAGGTCAAGGTGGGACTTCCGTGAAGTGCTTCCGGCATTTGGAGACTCCTCTCTGGGCTCTGAGCTCTCTAGACCACGAGTTCCTTGCTCCTGCTGAGCTTGCCTAGCCCCTGACCTTATTAGGCAACTGGCAAAGAATAATCTGTGAGTGCTTGCACTGCCTCAGCCTCAGACGCAAGGCTCAGATGCCTGGGAGGTCCCACCTCTTGTCAGGTCCAGATTAGTCATTTGGTTTGGGGCATTCTGGGTAAGATGTGCTCTCACTCCCGTTTCCAGCCTTTCACCAGCCTAAGGGATGATAGGAAGTGCTAACTCTCTCACCCATTCCTGCAGGGTCAGGATATCCTATTACTTTACATGACCATTAAATAATTTCAATTTTTTCCTCCTAAAGTTCTGTAACATCTGTTGTATAATTTGTAATGACATGTGCAAGCACTGTCACATCAATTCCAGGTAGGATAGCATGATCCCACCCCTCCCATATGAAGACACGGAGGCCCAAAGAGGTAAAAAGTGATTTGATCTTTGGCAAATCAGTGGCCTTGACTGCTGGTGCCTTTTTGTTACCCCTTACTTCATCCCCTGAGTCCGGACCTAATCATATTCTAAAGAACATCTAAGTAGTTCTTTAAAATGCAGTTGTCCCTGGGGTACAAAAAACACCCCTTTCCATTTGAAGGAAATGCTGACTCTTATCCTCACACTTTCTCCTTCAGAGTCAACTGCATTGCACCCGTCCATACCTGAGAAGCAAACCACCCACACTTCCTAAACCCCAATCTGGGGCTCGGCTCTCCAGCAATTTCCAGAAATGAGGAACATCCAGAGACAAGAACTTCATGCCTTAGGCCACCAAACCATAAACAATAGTCAGATGCTCTATCTCCAACTTTATCCCAGGAATTCCCTATATTTGGGAACCTTCCCAGGGTGCCAAAGAAAGAGCTACACCCCAGACTATGAGGAAAAGGGTAATGCCTCACGTGGGGGGAGAGCAGAGAAGTTTTTTGAGGACTGTCAGGAGCCCACCCCGCGTCACCTGCTCATGGCTCCCATTGAACCTGGTGCACTGTGCATGGGAATGAAGTATGAGTGGAAGCGGGGACAGCAAAGACGGGGGCTGGTGGCTAGGGTTTCAGGCGGCTGCAGCCAGACCTGCCCAGAATAACGAGCAGCTGCATTCGACTCCAGCCTGGACTGCAGGCAGGGGCTGCTCAGAACAGCAGACTCTGGCCCCTGCCCTGCCCTCTTCACTGGCCTCAGACCCTCTGCTCAGGATGGAGCTGGCAGCATTCAGAGGTGCAGGACATGAGGGGTGAAGAAGGGAAGACCTGGGGAGCAGGACATACTGCTCCCACCTGAGAATGCACCAGACTGAAATATGAAATCTGCTTGGCTCCCCCCAACCTGTTGTTTTACTCCTCATCCCAAGTGAGGGTCTACTTCTCCCTGCTTTAGGTGAGGCGGTGAAGGTGCGCATGCACGTGCG
Organism: Talpa europaea; assembly: GCF_964194135.1. NCBI lineage: Eukaryota > Metazoa > Chordata > Mammalia > Eulipotyphla > Talpidae > Talpa > Talpa europaea. The sequence continues at coordinate 74,352,981 of NC_140077.1, forward strand.
CGCGCGTGCACACACACACACATGCATCGTGTAGCACCTGGCACAGCGCTGGGCGTGCAATGGCTGGGCCACACAGAGAGCTGTTCTCACGAGTCCAGGTGTCATTTCACTGCTCTTCACCAACAACCCTGTAAAGGGCCCCTCCGTTTTACAGCAGGGAAATAATATTCAGAGAACCAGGACTCGTGCCCTAGTGTGAATCCAAAGCCACCTGCTTCAAGTACAAGAAAAAACACGTAAGAAAACAGATCTAAAGTTCCAGATTCACTTCCTAAAACTTGATGAGAAGGTCCAAGAGCCCTAAGAGATTTTGAAACAGGTCAGAGAAACACCAGTCCTGAACTCTTTGAACTTTCTGGGCAGGTACAGGGAGAGCTGCACAGCTTATGGGCAAAACCCCCAATCCCTCCCCCCCCACCCCCCAAGTCCCATTCAGAGTGCACTTGGCTCTGGACGGGAGTGATTCCAAGCATACCCAGATCACGCCTGGGATCCAGGATTGGGGCGAGGGCTTTGCAGCCATGGCAATTTGGGAGACACAGAGACCCTCCTCAGATTCCCTCTCCTTTCTCAGCAGAGGCATTTCTGGTCTCATCGCTGACTGTTTCTCAAGTGTCACTCTCCTCTTGGGCACCCCCATGCTTCTGAGGGCTGTACTCCAACAAGAAAGCTGGCAAGCAGTTGAACAGGGGGGCCTTCTCTCCAAAGGTCTAAACTCCACACAAAAGCTTCTCTGCTCCCCTCCTCTTTTCTGGTCCCTTATTTCCCTGACCCAGATTCTAGCCCTCACTTATCACTTCCTGCCACTCAGGTTTGGCTGCCATCCTCACCATGACCCCAGGTCCTTCCTTCCTTCCTCAGACCTGCCTGGCCCTCACTCTCCTCTAACACCTGTTGGGCCAGAAGGAAACCTGCACAAACCTCCTTCAGCCCATGGAAGGAGGCCCACAGGCAGGTCAGCGTCAGGTGGCTGAAGTGCACCTGGGGGCAGCACCACCTGCAGCTTCTCCCCATGTCCATGCCCATGCTGGGAAGCCAATGAGTGCCAGGGCACCCAAACTGGGCCCTGCAGGGACCACAGGATGCCCCACTGTTGCCTGTTGTCCTGGGCGCTGGGGCTGATTCTCAGCCAGCCCTTAGGTCTTGGGTACTGGGGGGCACTGCCTTGCCAGAGGGGGAGCTTCTTGGTTAAAGACAGTGTACACATGGCTCCCTCATTGTCCTTCTTTCCCTAAGGCTGCTCGTTGCTCGTCCCCTTCACTCCGTGCAGAAACAGAGTGCTAGAGTTAAAGCATCTATCCAGAGAAAATGTGTCACCCTCAGCCTCTGGGCGTCAGGGATGCAGAATTCATCCCTTCTCTGTGGAGTGACTGAGGGGTACTTCTGGGCCAACTGGAATCCATGCACACCCTGGGCCCAGCCTTCCCCTGGGCATGTCTCCCAGAGACAGCCTCACACAACTCCAGCAGGGTACACGTGCAAGGCTGTTCGCGGGAACATTGTGGTGACGGTGACGTGGAGCTGGTGACGTGCCCCAGTGATGGATACAAGCTAGAAGACAGGGCTTTTAGCCACACAATGACAGCTACCTACAACCATATCGACGATTTTAAAAACAGCTTAGCTGGGGGAAAAGGTGATTTAATAGCTTTTAGATAAATTAAAAGCGAATGCTTCCAAAGCAATACTATAAATTTTAAGGGGCACACTTAAGCAAAAAGATACATGTCAGCCTGTTAGAATGCAGCTCACAGGCAAGAAGGGAACAGGTATGGGACATGGGGACGGTGAGCCTAAGAAGGTCCCAGCCCAGACCCATGATGATAATGGACCATGAGTCTCTAATATTGACTTGAATGACTGCACCCCAGGTCCAAAAACAAAACAAACAAAAATAAAACATACACAATGCTAAAAGCTTTCACTCCCAGAGGGGCCGTACTGTCTAGGATACGCTGTGACAATGATGACCAAACTTATCAGTTCTGCCCAGATGCCTTCAGGAGGCCGGCAGAAGGTAGGCCCAGATAGCACAGACTTTCTCCAAACAGTGATACTGAGAACTGACCCAACGTTCGTAGTCTGTTTCTGTTCATAGTCTGTTGAGTTTCAAGCCATGTCAGAGACCCCAATGGCCCAGAGGCCATCAAGATGATCAGGAAGCTTCCTGGCAGGAATTGAAACCAGCAAGAATGTTCCTGAGGGCAATATCGCCCTTAGCTCCACCCTAAAGGGGCATCAACATCTTCATGTTTCAAAGGGCAGGCCCTTGGGCCCACAGCCCCTTCCCAACGATCTGAAACATACTGGCCCTAGGTCACTGTGTGGTCTCCTGTGAGGCAAATGGTGTAGGGGTGTGATCAGAGCAAGCTGGAGCTCAAGGCAACACAGAGGATGAAACAGCAGTGCTGACCGTTTCATTCAATTGATTGAGGAGAGTAAGTTGATTTCAAGGGGAGTTAGTGCCCATCTAGAAGATCTTTTCTAGTGCAGCACTGATAGCCTCTCCAGTCCCTCTCACCAGATGGTGGGGTGCTCGGGACGCGGGTCAGCAAGAGGGTCTCTGTTCTCACCCTGAGCAAGGCGCAGCTCCAAGGAACTGGACGAGAAGTTTTGAGGCCAGCAGACAGGACGCAGACTTGGGCAGTAACATTGAGCCGTCTAGTGTATACACTCTTGGACAACATAGATTGCCTTTCTTGGGGCTGCTGTGGTTTTTCCAAGGGAACAAAGAAGCTTTTTAGCAGCTGGTTTGGATTCTGTTATTTTTAGAAACAAATTTCAGCAGAATCATGCCATGCTTGTGGGTGGGGAGAGGAGGGTCAGCCCCCCTTGGCTGATAGAGTCAGATCTCATGGCCCCAAGGCCTCAGTTCTGGTGGAGGCCTCGGGGGTGAGGGTGAGCTGCCTGACCTGAGACAGAGGAGGCCACGTCTGTCATTGAAGGGGCGTGTTGGATGGCTGCGCTGTCCCCAGGGCTTCAGTGGGAGAGGAAGCAAATGAATATTCCTGTCTGACCCAGACAGCGGTCAGAGTATCACACACTGGACATCAGGCCTGGCCAACACTCTGGTTGCCTTCCACCCTCCGTGACAGTCACCTGTTCAGTCACTGGCTTTGCCCAATCCCACCTCTCTCAGCCCAGCTATTTTCTGGAAGCCCCAGACAAATGGCAAGGCTCCTCCATGCTGAGATGATGGCAGGAAAGAGCCGGAGACTCTCCCTAGGGATGGGTCATCTTGCTTCCCAGTTCTCCATTACACAGACAGGACCTTGAGTCTGCCCTGGGGTCTTAGAAGTGGACTCACATCCTCGCTCTCCAGTCCTTTTCTAGAGCAGTGGTTCTCCAAGTGAGCACCAGGGACGGCCACTTAAAACCTATGCTGACTGGGTCCTGTTTCCAGAGTTTTGTATTCAGGAGGTCTGGGTAGGGCCTGGGGATGAGCATTTCTGACTAGCCCCCTAAGGAGGGGCTGTGATGCTGTGGTCTTGGGAATGCAGAAGAGACCATAAAGTGTCTCCGCAAACCATGGCTTGAGAATCTCCAACACCAGCTGACAGCACTTGAGGGACTTTAATGGGGCCCCAGTCCCGACAATGTCCTCAGATCCTGGCCGATGGGGGGTGTCAGAGGTGCTTGTCACATAGGTTCTCCTGCCGCTTCCTCTTGTCCTTCCAGGATACTGCTTCCATTACCTCAGGGCAGCCCCCCTTGCCCAGAGAGACCCACTATTTCCCCCAGGGAAAGCCCCTCCCCCTTGTCCTTGAGAAAACAGACTTGAAGGGTTTCCCTTAACAGATTGTGCCAGAAGCTAAGATTTATTCAGAAAGTTAAAGCAAGCTACCTTTTGAGGTTCCAAGGAACAGCTTTCAGGTACAGGGGGAGCTATGCACCCTCCCGTTTCCATGGGAGGGGACAGACAGTGGGATAACGCACAGGTGAGGGGAAGAGGAGAAACAAGATGCCCAGCACCCACTACAGGCTTCCCAGATGTGCCTGACACCCCGGCACATCTGGACATTGGCTGCCTTATCCCCTGCCATTCTCCATGGCCCCATGGTCCCCACAGAATGGCTGGCCCAGACCCCCCCACCCCCCAGGGGGTGCACCCGCTGTTCTGTGGCCAAGGCAGCGGCCGGCGGGCGCTGGTGGAGAGCAGCTGCTGTTTTCCAGTTGGGTGACAGGCTGCTAGAAACACTCCCAGGTTGCTATGGCAAAGTGAGTGTGCAGCCTGGCTACGGGGAAGCTATTTATGAGCCTGCAAGGGCAGAGTGGTCTGTTTTTTATTATTTTACTTTTAAAGTTTTCCTTTCCCAGCCCCCAAGATAGCTTAAAAAAAAAGAAAAGAAAAAAATCCACCACAACTTTCTCAGGAATGAAGAATATAGCCAAAAATCAGAGCTCAGGACTTGAGCCAGGCAGGGGAACCACAGTGAGAGCCCCTCTGAAGAAGGGACTGGGGCGTCTTGCCGACCCCTGCCTCTCGGCTCATAAGAGGAAGGTCAAAGCGCAACGTCCCCCCACCCTTGCACCACTTACGTGGATGGAAAGGGGCAGTCACTTTGTCTCTTCCTTCCATCAAAAAAATGCTCCATCAGGCAGCATTCCTCCCCACCCCAAAGTCCCCACCAGGCCCACTCTGCCAAAGCCATAAAGGGTGAAGACACCGAGGATCACGCCAGAGGCCGTGGGAAGATGCCTTAGCAACCCCCAGCCCCCAGGGTCAGCCCACCAGCAGGGCCTTCCCACTCTTGGCTACAGGCTGCAGGCCCTGACCTAGGGGTGCTTCTGAAAGGCACACGATTCTTCTACTTGTGCAGACCTGGAGAACCTGGGGCGGGAGGGGGCAGGGAGAGGCAATTCCTGCACAGCATGACTTAAGAATTAGTTAGGGTGGTGAGTACCCCAAATCAGCATCATGCGGCCACGCTCAAGGTTCAGAGGCTGAAGGATTTTCAGAGGGAAGTTAGGTTGCCTCAAACATATACATGTGGGGGGCCTCCCTGGTGGTGCAAGGGGTTAAGACGCAGCACTATGAAGCAATTCGCAGCCACTGCAGCACAAGTTCCATCCCCACCAGGGAGTTACCCACATGGTGCAGCAGACCTCTCCTGTCTCGCCTGCTGCTCCCCTCAGCAGTGTATTCAGTAGATCCACCTGTTCTGCTCCCCACTCTGTCTCTGGTGAATCCTCTCCCCCTTGCCCTGCATCTCTGGCCTGCACCCCAGCTCTTGTATGCAAAAATAAATAAATCTTTAAAAAAAACAAACAAACAAACAAACAAACAAAAAACCATACACACATGTCCAGGACTCAGGCACATGGGAAAGTTTTGACAGAAAAGACAGGGGTGAGTGGAGGGCAGTCTCCACTTATATGAGGACCTCTGCCTCCTCCACGTGCCCAACCACAAATAAAGTAAGGAAGAGGCTCCCCAGTGGAGCAGCAGTTGAGCTGGGCTGTGAAGCTGCCTGCAGCCTCTGCAGCGCTGGTTCGATCCCCGGCCGCCGGCGAGGGTCCCACATGGTGCTCAGACCTCTCCTGCCACCTGCTGCTCCCCTCAGCAGTGTACTTCGTCAGTCTGCCTGCTCTGTTCCCCGCTGTCTCTGGTGAATTCTCTCACCCTCCCGCACTTCTGACTGTACCCAGTGCTTGTATAAATAAATAAATAAATCTTAAAAAAAAAAATAAAGTAACGAATAAGAAAGAAGAAATGAGCCACGGGTGATAGCAGCTCAGAGGGGCCAACACTGTGGGAGGAACTAGACCACATGGTGGAGGCAGAGTTGAGGGAGCACTGACAACCTCAGGCCAGGCTGCCAGGGCCCAAGTCATGTCCCAGTAAGAGAGGGAGGTATCCTGCAAACAGCTAGCACACAAAGGATGCTGCGGGATTCGATCTCCCTCTTTCTCTACCTTATTCCAGCTCCTTTTGGGTTAGTCCACCCTTAAAGGAGGAACCCCACCCCCCTGCACTGCCGATGGGCATATCAAGCAGATAAAAACATGAATGGCAAATCGTCAGACTGTTCCAATCCCTTCCATCATCACAGCTTATCACTGAATGTCTCCCAGATGCCACCATGGCTTGGAAAGGATATTGATGAGAACAAGCCCCATGGGGAGAGAGAGGGCAGGAGAAGGGGGCAGCTGTGCTCCTTCTATCAGGGGTGCACCCTCTGCACCCCGAGGAGAGGTCAAAATTCTAACTGACATGCCTGGTGAGCTGATGGCATCTTGCTGGGAAAATCAGAACTTGGGACAGAGATCTGTCCTGGCAGCACCTTAAGGTCAGAAGAGCAGAACGGGGATGATTTCTGAGCCTGTCAAACCAGCTGTCAGCAGCAGCCAAGTGTTCCTGTAGGGTAGAGATGGAGAAGGGAGGCAGGCGGGGAGGAGAGAGTCCGATACTGGGCACTGACCGGAGCAGTTGGGAGAAGCTGGTAGAAACAAGCTGAGCCAGTGTCCCGGATGTTGGTGTTTCTGTTCCTAGGACTCGGTATCCACTCAAGCTGAGTGGCCATTACTTAGGAATATAAAAGCAGACAAGTCCCACAACCCCCAAGGAAGAGTGAGCTTTCAAAAATCATGGCTGACAGAAGATCGATTGAAAGAACTCAGATCCATGGTGATGGACAAAGGCCCAGTGTGGTGAGACAAAGGGCAAGCGAAGAGGTAACTCAGCCCCGCTGGTCATGGTGACAGAAGCCTCTGGGAGAGAGAGTGGAGGACCCGGGATTCCTGCTGTGTGCAGAAAGGTGGCGTCTTAACCAGTGCTGACCTAACATGCAGAATGAAGAAAGGATCCACCCTTCCTGCTCCATTTCCAAAGGAAGGAGAAATAAGGAAGTCCAGAAAACACTTGTCGCCAACGAGAACCAGTTACCTAGAGGTCCCCTGACCTTTTGCACCTTCCACACTTGCCCCATCTCCCCCTCCTCCCTCTTGGGACCCTGATGTCAGCAGACTGAAGGGGCTGGGGGGCATCTCCTCGGTTCTCCAGGACACAGCCACAGGCCGCTCTGGTGCAGGCAGAAGGAGACCTGCATCCTCCCAGGGAGAGGCAGCGGTGACCGCAAAGATGTTGCCCCAACACCACTGGACTCTGCACCCCCAAACATGGCATGGTAAACAACCTCAGTGACTCCAAGAGAAACCAGGGAGAGTGACGGTGGTGGTGATGGTAGGGAGGTCCGACGAAGTGGCAAAAAAGGATGGTTTTTGAATTATCTCTAAGGCATTGAGCTGCCAGGAATCATGGGAGAAATACCTAGTGCCAAACTCTTTCCATCGCCTCATTTTCCCCTCTGTACCTCGTTCCCAAGCTCCTGACATCGTTTCTTCATATCTTTGGAGACCCCTTTCCCCATCTCTCCCTAGCTCCCTTTCCCCACATTTCCAGGGACAGCCTCATTGGATGAAATTCCATTCTCCTTATCTGGATAATTTCTGACATCAACCCTGTTCTTGTCCGCATTGGCTGGAAGAGTGGAAGGAGAATGCATGTGCCAAGAGGCAAGTCGGGCTCCGCCAGGGTCGACCCAGGCCAGTCAGTACCACCAGGTCGCAGATGATAAGCCAAAAGGGCTTATAGGATGAACTCTGAGCCAATCTGCATTCTTCCAAATGCATCTGGAGCTTGCTTGGCTAAGTCAAATATTTATGTAGCATCTAACCATGTTTGGAGCAGAGGCCAATTCCTAACAGGGATGGGGGAAGAGAAAGGATAGGAGAATATTTTTATGGATTAAAAACAAAAGTCAGGATTTAGTATGCTCAGCTGTGTTCTCAGTCCAGCATAAACAGGGAAGTGTCCTGAGGCAGGAAGGGCTAGGAGGCTAGATAGATGTGGTGGGGTCCTCAGAGGTGTCAGGCCCCCTGGTTCCAGAGCACGTGGCACAAATGGCCACACCCCATAGGCCCTCCCACCTTAATCAATTTAGTGACTTGGTAAAGTTCAGAGGATAAAGTTGCATTTTTGCATTTTGCAAATGCCTAGACAGATGTGAAAAGCACCAGCGGTTACAGTCTGACCCTGGCTCTCCAGACAGTGGGAAATTCAAGAGCTAAACACAACCAGCTAGTCCTACCAATTCCAAGCTGCAAGATGGCGCCCCTCCCCACCTCATTTCCACTCCAGGCCTATATAACTTGAGCAGGGCATAGAGATGTGCGGAGGTTAGAATCCGCTTGCTGGTGACCGGCTGCCTTCCAGCTCTCTCCTCCCCCCATGATGCACAGATTCCCAGAGGAGGAGTAACCCAAAGTCATCCTAACCTAGGAGGGCCTGGCCTTCACAGGGTCCCCTCCAGCATTTGCCTGTCACTTGATTCTGCAGAAACTCCCCAGGGCTCCCTCTTCCCCACCCTGCCACACAGCCTGGCCAGCTGCTCTAAATTAGTAAGATGGTCACCACCAGAGAACAATCTCTTTGGTGTGGGGAGGGGTCCCTGCTCTCCCTTCAGGGTTTTAGCCACTAAACCCTCCCCCTGCAAGCAACCAAGTGCAAAGAGAAACAGAGGACAGGAGGACACGGAGGACAGGAGGACACGCCAGCCACCAGCTGCGCGCTTCCTCCCTCCTCCAACAGCGGCTGCTTGGTAGGGGAAGTCCTGGGGCAGTGAGCTATGGAGACTTTGCCGTCTAAGGCTGTGGAATTCTTGCACCGGACTCCTGCCGTTAATCATCTCAACTCCCCGGATTCCCAACTTGGGGCTTTAAAAGGTAGCACTAGAGCAAGGACAAACATGTCAAGAAGAAAAAGAAAAAGAATGTTGGGTCAGCTACAAGATAACCGCTCCTCATGCTGGTCTTCTGAGTAACTGTAAGAAGGGGAGGAAGAAATGAGCACAGGAAAAGTAAGTGTAGACCACACTCCAGAATCCTCTTCTAGGGTCCCAGCTGATCCTGCCTATAGTCACACTCCAAATCCTACAGGGAACATTGCACTCATTCCTAATCTACTTGTGGAGGGATTATCTGGGATTGCTTTGTTTAAAATGTTCTCCTTTTAGCAGGTCTGATAAATCAGAGGCTCCTGTCCCCATTTGGAAAGAAGCGCTCGAGAGCTCCCAGCTGTGACTTCAGGGAACACTGACTTCCAAGATGGTAGAAGTGGCCTCCCGGCCAGGTTGCCATAGTTTCAAGAGAACAAACAGAAGTTGAGCCTGAAGGATGGGTAGAAAGGTGAATTGCCTTTTTCTTTCTATAGGAATAGTTTCAGGAACCAGGATAGGAAGGGGCCAGAGTAAAGTGAAGGGGACAGAAGGTTCCCTGGGAAGGAAACTGGACAGTCATGACAGTTCCCATTCTCTCAGGGGAAGCTGGTGTGCAAAGCCCCATATACAATGTGAGAAGGTACTACTCAGGGGGTGACATACACCTAGGAAGTAAATAGCAATCTCTCTAGCTAATGCCTAGACAACCTAACCTGCGGGGCAGGAAGAACAAAGGCTAAGGTTGAGAGGTTGTGGAAAAGGTTCACCAAAGGTTCTGAGTTTTACCTGCAAGAGGACAGGTGAGATAATCCCCAGAAATGATGTGCAAAGATACCAGCCCCAGCGGTGAGGCCCACCTTACTGCCCTCCCCCTGCCCGGGCATCGGCATACCACCTTCCTGGGCCCCTGGCCAGGACTCTGACTCTCATGTCCAAAGGTGGGCTAGAATAGAATCCAGCGCCAGCAGAGCTATCAGCTGAACAGGGCCACCTGGCCAGGGAATTCCATTTCCCACTCATGGGCAGCTCCCTGCAGCTTCTGAGAACCCCCTGGAAGCCTTTTTCAGAGCTGGTGCCAGTTTGGCTTACACTAGAGTGAGTCGGAAAGGAGGCACCATTTCTATCTTGGGACTCGGCTACAGCCAGGAGCAGCGACAGCGGTGCCACTAGAGGTTAATACCGCTAGCACCCAGCTACCTTCTCAAAGTAGAGTGCGGGCAGGGGCCAAGTGCGCACAAGCTAGGAGGCCTAATCACACCTCATCACTAGCAATTGTACTAGCCAGCAAGCTCCCAGCCTCTCCCGACCAACTACAGCAAACATCTTTTAGAATCTCAGAAACACAGTCAGGTGGGGGGCTTTGGAGAACATCCACTACAAACTCCTTTATGTTTAAGTGCTGAGCCCTGGGTCAAAACAGCGATACTGCCTAGAGGGCAGCAGCAGGTGATGCAAAGAAATCTGCATTTGGTGGCAAATGAAGGGAAGAAATAACTCCCTTGCTTGCTCACTTGTGTGTATCTAACATGTCCAGGGCTGTCCTGCAGACTGGCTTGTGGCTGTTACAGGGGAGGATTCACTCCCAGCCTGGGCCTCCCCATGGGGTTCAGGCTCACACTACTAAGCAGTGGGGAGCTTGCCTAGGGCTTTCCAGAGCTGCCACATGCAGGTGTGCAGAGTGAGCCCTGAACATGGGCAGCAGGGAGGGAGGTGGTTGGGAGATGAAACACCCGACATTGTGCCGGACAGGCTAGGCACACCAGGCTGTTTGCATCTGAAGCAGGCAGGTTTGTGAAATCACTGTAAGGCCATTAAAGGGTCAGCAGCTACACTTAACTGTCAGCCTGGCTCCTTGCCTTGGGTGACCAGACCCGAAGAAATAACTAAGGAAGAAAACCCCTCAACAGGGGATGCACCAGGGGCTGTCAACGTCAAAGTAGCCAGCCCCACGGGCCCAGGCCCTCCTCAAGCCAGAGCTGCCTGTCCTTGGCCAGGCTCCTGCCACTGCAGCTCACTGGACTTCCCATAACTGGGCTTGCCTTCCCCTCAACGCACCCTCCAAATCTATTCTTCCAGATCTTTAGCTTCCTCACCTGAAAAATGGAGATCATAAGAGTGACATAAACCAGATAGAAGTTGAGAGCATTATTACTTTTTTAGTAGGCCAAGGTCCACTGTCCTTGGATAAAGGTCAATTTTGTACTAAGAAGCTACTGAACAACAGAGACCAGCTCCCCGTGTCCCTGCCACCTTGCTCCTGCGCATTCCAGTCCTGGATCTGGACCCTTGTTCTTGGCGCCAGGAAGACAGCGGCACTCCCCATGCCTGGACTTCTCCTGAATCTCCAACTTTTGCAGGAACATTCGGGGAATCTGCCTGCCAGATTTCCTCCTAAGTGGCATCAGCAAGACTGAGCAGGAAGACAGAAAAGTTCCTGAGAGTCCGAGAAAGCTGTGGGCAGAACTCACATCTGCGTCCTGCCTCACAGTCTTGAAGTTGACATGTCATCTTCGTCGGCACGGCACTTTGAGAGGCTGTCCTCCTACAGACTTTCTAGCACAGGGTCTGAAAGGTGGTGTGACTCACTAAGGTCACCCAGCCACAGGAAGAGCCTGCAAAGAACCAAGACAAACTACTTGCTACAAGGTCCTGTAAAGGCAGTGGAGAGAGACAGGAATATGAGAACAGGAGAACGGCCTACATAAAGCACTCAGCTAATTTTCCACCCAACCCAGGACATTGGAGCTGGAGGATTCCTGTTCTGATGAGCTCAGAAGATCAACAAAGGTTCTCTTCCTGCCCCCCAGAAGTTGTTGTGAGACACTCAAGGGTGTGTGCGATGCTGGTGTGTGTCATCGCTGAGGTCACGGGCAGCCTGAGGACACAGATGGTGGCCCAGAAAGAATGTGGGTGCTGGTGCACTGAGGGGTGTAAGAGGGAGAGAAGGGGAGAACCCAGACAAGAGACGAAGGAAGATTCAGAAGGAGGAAGGAAGAGGACCCTTCCCCTCAGGGAACTTGCAGGCACAAAATTCTAAATAAAGAACACAGGGCACGCCTGAGGTAAGAAGCAATAAGATGAAAGGACTGTACATCCCCCCAGAAATAGTGAGGTGCATGACGCCAAGCAGAGACCAGAGTGACATAAAGGGATAAGCAGACATGTACAAGACAAAACCAAACAAAATCTCAGAAACATAAACAGGGGCAGAAAGTTGCTCTGGAATTGCTGGATACTTTGCCCACAGAGCATCCTGGGGCAGAGCAGGCTTGTCCCCAAAGGCAGCAAAGGTGAAGGCAAGGCGACCAGCAGAAGCAAATTTGTAGCCCCTTCGTTCCTTCCCAAATAGCCTTTCTGGGTTTAGGAGATGTGATGCACATTAAGTCTCTGTTGAGAAGAGATATCTCGAAGGGGGACACCCCAGAAGAGGCTGCAGAGCAGTTTACAAGCAGTAGATGCAGTTGCCCCTCCGCCCTTTCCCATCTGGGAGTTTCCTGCTTCAAGGAAAGAAGAGGCTGTTAGAGCCCCGCGCTACCGGGCAGAACTGTTACTGAAAAGAGCAGGTGACACATGATAAGCCCAAAGAAGTCTGATTAAAGAAAAGAGAGGCTCTCCACAGACGCCTGGATAGACACAATCTGGCATAGCCACATGCTGAAGTATTAGTCATAAAAAAGGGCGAAACCCCTAGAACCAAGGAACATTGATCGTAACAGGATAAACCTTAAAGACATTACATGAAGGGGAAAGAAGCCAGAGGCAGAAGGCCACGCTGGACAATTCCACAGAATGACACACCTACTTGAGGGACAGAATCATAGCGACAAAGAGTGGTGTGGAGGTCGCCAGGGCTGGGGAGAGGAGGAGAAACCATTTAGAGATGCAATGTTTCTATTTAGGAAAATGAGAAAGTTCTTGAAATGGACGGTGGTGATGGTAGCACAACAGTGTGAATGTGGTTAACACCGCTGAATCGTACACTTAAAAATGGGGGGGCCTTAACGGGGGGGGGGGCCTCCCTGGTGGTGCAAGGGGTTAAGACGCAACCTATGAAGCTATCCACAGCCACTGCAGCATGAGTTCCATCCCCAGCCAGGGAGGTGACCCACATGGTGCAGCAGACCTCTCCTGACTCCCGCTGCTCCCCCCAGCAGTATATTTCAGTCCATCTATCAGTTCTGTTCCCCACTCTGTCTCTGGTGAATCCTCTCACCCACCATACCTCTGGCTTGTACCCCAGTTCTTGTATGCATAAATAAATAAATCTTAAAAAAATTCTAATAAAAAAAACAAATTTTGAGATCAAGATCAAAATTGTAACAAACAATAAATTTAAAAAATAGTTAAAAGGGTAAAATTTATGTTCTGCATATTTTACCACAATAAGAAAATATATTTAAATGAAGAAAGGAAAGCAAATGAAATAGTGCTGGTACAGACAGGTGGGAAGGGTAGAGAAGGGTGAGCAGAGCTAATCAGGACCGTGGACGCCTGTTGGGCTGTCCCAGGCGCTCCGGCCAGGCCCAGAGCCAGAGGTCAGTTACCCCAGACAGTGGCCTCTGACACGTAGGGGTGGGTATGGGAGCCCACAGAAGGCCTGGTCAACATCAGACACATCAACAGGTGACCTGGCAAGGTCAAGGGGAGAGGAAACAGACTAGGCTTTCTGAATCCCATACATGTGTGTATGTTGGGGGGATGCTGAGGGTAATGGACAAGTCACCTTTCCAAGGAGCAGGGAAAATTTTCAGTTTGTATCTGTAGAGTCCCCCAAAGCCACCCTATCCTGGCTCAGAGCACAGGGGTCCCTAAGGTCTTCCCCACCCAGCACAGAAACACAGACTTCCAGTCTAGTTGGGTACGTCTTACATCATCTCATTGATCCTCTCAAACTTGGGAAATGGGTAACTCACCCCCATTTTACAGAGAAGAAAACTGGTTAAATATCCTGTCTAGGGTCACTTAGTAAGAAAACAGCCAGTAGCTAAGCCCAAGTTTGGCAAAGGACACTTTTTCTAGAATATTGCCTAGAAGGAGCTTTCCAGACACGAGGGCTCTTTTTCTCAGGGAAACAACCATTTCTTGGAGGGCAGAGTGGCCAAGGCCCAGACCCATCACCACTGCCCGTTTGACCTCGGGGAAGCTAGTTCATGGCCCTCATCCTCAGCTTTGGCATTGATAAAATCGCCGCAATTAGTATCCCCATTTAAAATACTTCCCAAGTATTTTTATTTGAGACAATTAAATAAGTCATGTAGAAGGCCAAAGTACTGCCACATAGTAAGCACATAAATATAAGTACTGTGGGTCTGCTACTCCTAGGCAGCCTATTCGGCCGCCATTTTGTCACCTAAACAAGGTCAATGTGGCCTGGCCAGTTAGGAACAGGAGCCCAACCCTTCAGCCCTTCAAATCAAACAAGAGCACAAAGCTGGATCACAGTGGGGAGGTTATGCATCACAAGGTATGTCTGGTATGCCCAGGGCGGGGGCTGAGGACCTATGCATAACATGTGCATCAGGAGGTATGTCCAGAGTGCCCAGGGGGCTGAGGACCGATGCAAAACAACAACACATACTCCCGATTTATACATCACCAGGTATGACCAGGAACGCCCAGGGGGGCCCAAGGACCGATGTATGACAAGTGTAGGGCAGGAATGGACACAGTGCAGGTTTTCTGATCCAGCTGACCGGGTTAAGGAGGAGTCCTGGAGCCCTCAGTGGTCTTTGCAGGCTTTTTTATTGGGATTACCAGGTACATGGCAGGCAGGGGTGCTGGGAGGTCGGGAGGCTGGCAGTCCTCCCAGCCCCCAGCAAATCTTCACTCTATCTGGGCTCTCTCTGGCGTTCTCTCTGCTCTTCTCAAGGCTCTGCTTCTCTCTCAGCTTCTCTTTCGGCTTCTTCTTCTGGCTTCTCCTCGGCTTCTGCTGGCGTCCCCGTGATGCTGCCCTTAAAAGCACAGTCTCAGCCCAGGTGAATCCCATCTACCTATGCCCACACCCTACTCCAGGTGCCCGCCACCAGGCCTGCATTCCAGACCACAGGGTTCCGTCATCTATCCTGATGGCGGGAGGGAAGAAAAGCCTGACATTTTTCCTTACCCTACAACAAGGGACCCCAGAAGCTGATCAGTGGAATGCCTTGTTGATAAAATTAGAACCATGGCTGGGGGATCAGGGTGTATCATCAAGTAGATAAGAAGTGCCTGGAGGGCAGACTCACAATCCCTACTCTTCTACACCCTTCCCCTTTCTTTAATTCCCTTAATCTCCTCACAACCAATTACATGTGTCAATAAAAGGGCCAGGATCTTGCTCTTCAGCAGCATCCTGTATTATGTAGCCTGCTCCACGACTCCTGTTTGTCAGTGTGGTGGTGTGTGACACGACAAACTGTAACAGGGTGGTCCCCAGGAAAGGGGGAGGTTCCAGGTTTCCTGCCCCACCCAAGAGAGGGTGGAGCTGAGCAGGGAGAGAAGAAGCTGCAGAGGAGACTGAGGAAGGAAGCAGGATGGAGCCAGAAGGAGACCTGGAGGAGGCGCATGGAGCCTAGAGACATGTGAAGAAACTGCGCTTGTCTTGGTCGTGAACGGGGTAACACAGATGTGGGTGAGACCCGTGGAGAGGTGACAATGGCAGCCTTTATCTTGATTTTGATCTTTTCCTTCTGGGCTTGTCTGGTTGTTTCTGACCCTTTTCTGTGGGTCCCCACTGGAAGATGCTTTAGACTTGTGGCAGGCTTTGGGGCCTTGCTCTGGACTGATCCCATATGGATGGACTTTTATCCACAAGGGGACGGGTAACTTTGGGTGCTTCATTTAGAAACTAGATTCTTTGCCTTTCTTGTATTGTTTCCTAGTTTTATTAAAGTTCCTTCCCATTAAAGTCTCATATGTTTTGTGTTGATGCGGCGGATGGCAGAACCTATTTAGAATAGGCAGGTTTGCAGGGTTTGGGCTGCCCCTCTCCCTGCCCTGTAACAAAACTACTGTGGTTACTATTGATCACTCCCATCAGACATTTCACCTGTGGAGTCAGGAACTAGCAGGAGCCTGCTCCCAGAAAGACAGGGAGCAGGGAGCTACTGCAGTGTTCTCCTGGCTTCTACAGGAGGAGGAAATGACCACTGTAAGGTCTTACAGGATTTAAGGTAATCTAGACCAATCTCTTTCCAATGTGAGAGATTATTCTCTTCCCACTCCCTAAGAACCTGCTCATTAGCGCTTACCTTTTCATATTGACCTGGGAACTAATTTGTGATCTCTCCCACAAACTGATTGTACAAACACTTGTACAATCTTTTTTTTTTTTAAGAAGTGGGGTACAGGCCAGAGTCATGGTGGTGGTGGGGGGAAGGTGAGAAGATTCACCAGAGAGAGTGGGAAGCAGAAAAGGCAGATGTACCGAAACACACTGCTGAGGGGAGCAGCGGGCGAGAGAGGAGAGGTCTGCCGCGTCATGTGGGTAGCTCCTGGCTGGCCAGGGATCGAACTCAAGCTGCAAAGGACAGCAGACAGCTTCACAACACTGCACTCAACCCCCTGCGCCACCAGGGAGGCCCCACTCACATAATCTTACAAGCACCTTTTGTGACGGCTTTCAGCAGTTGCAGAAAGTGAGGCCCGAAGTCTTCCGTGTAACCAGTGCTCATACTGGATCATGAGTTCAGGTCTGCCTGATTCCAAAGCTCATGTTATCAATTATTCCATGATGCTTCTGTATTAGCGAAGAGAGGAAAAGTCTGCCATGTGGTAGAAGAAAGTAGCTCTGTTTGAATTCCAAATGACTGGATTGGAGTCCAAGCTCTGTGACGTTGGACATGTTTCCAATAACATCTGCCATTAGTGAGCATCTAGCAGGTGATGAGGGTGATTTTACATCAATGTTTGCCTTAATTTTCCAGAGAAGACAACGGAAGGGCATGTTATGTGCAATACTCCCAATTCCCAAGTAGAAAAAGGGATTTTCAGATTCCTGCTGTCCAACTTTTGCTTTCACCAAGCTGTTTCTCAGAATCTCTCTGTCCTCATTCCTGGAAGATTTTCCCTGATGAGAGACTTCTGTGTTAACAGAAGATCATGGAGTCTCATTCCCACTAATTCACTCTTCAAGAACAAGAGTCTACTAAGTTTCCATAACTTTTTTAAGCACAGAGCTATAGCAATAAGAGGAACTATAATTTCAAGGCCCACTTTGCACTTGGTACTCTCCCATATATTATATAACATTATGAAGAAATTAATGATTCAAAATTACTAACATGGCAATAGTTATTATTTTCTTCTATATCACAGCCTTAAAAAAATTTAAGCTGCTACTATATACAATATGTAAAACCTGGAAATAACTCAAATGCCCAAAAATAAATGACTGGATCAAGAAGATGTGGTACATATACACAATGGAATATTATTCAGCAATCAAAAACGATAAACTCATGCCACTCACAGCAACGTGGATGAAGCTAGAAGGAATAATGCTCAGTGAAATAAGCCAGAAGGAAAAAGAAAAATATCAGATGGTTTCACTTATAGCAGGAATATAGGGGAGCCAAATAAGACATCAGTGTAAAAAAATAACAACAGTACAATACACAACAAAGCAAAAACGGACAATTATAAATCAGAAACATCCTACAGAGGAGGAGGAGGGAGAGGGATCAGAGGGAGGGAGGGAGGAGCACAGGGGACTGAGGTGATGGTGCACGGGTGCATTGGTGAAACTCCATGGGGACTACACCTGAGGGGGTGGGGGGAAGCAAATATTGTTTAAAAATGAACAATGATGTAAAAATTAAAAAAATTAAAAAAAAATCTAAGCTGCTACATTTCTTATAGTCTTCATTTGTGTTTCCTTTTCTTTCCATTTTCTTCCCCTCCACTAGTTTGGAAGTTTTATTATACTTAATTTTTTAGTGTTAGCCTAGAGATCTTAACATGTACCTTTAACTTAAAAACTTGATAATCTCCCCAAATAATATGAAGATCTCAGAACACTTAAAATTCAATTATTTGCCAGTTTACATGCTATTGTTCCTAGGGATTTTAACTATAGCTTCATTTTACCACTATAAATTAGACATTGGTATCTTTATTTTCTCTTCAAATATAAAATATTTAGATTTAGCCTCATATTTGCAGTTTCCTATGATTATCACACTTTCTTGAAGCTTAGACCTTCCTTTGGATAAGTTTTCTTCTAGATCTATTTCCTTTAAAAGTTGCTTTCGTGGAGGGCGTATTGGTGGAAACCTCTGTTTTATTTGTCTACCATGGATCTGATTTTTCACTCATTCCTAGAAGATATTCCCTGACAAGCGACATGGGTGCTAGCAGTTATTTCCCCAGCAGTTAGAAAATTCCACTACCTCCTGGTTTTTGTCATTGATGATGAGATATCAGTTGTCAATCCCACTGGCATTCTTTTGACGGCAACTTACTTGTGGGTTTACTTCAAAATCATTTATGCTTGGTGTTTTGTAGTTTCAGTATGGTGAATCTCGTGATGAGTTTTATTTATTCTTCTTGGGATTCAGTAGGCATCATAAATATGATTGTGTCTCATCAATTCTTGACCATTACTTCTTCAAATATTATCCTACTTCTGCTTTTCTGGAGTATTAATTAAATGTATATTAGGATCTTTACTCTATTCCAGGGGTGGGCAAACTAACACATGGACCAAACCTGGCCTGTTGACTGTTTTTGGAAATCCCATTCATTTACACATTGTCCATGCAGCTTTCACTCTATTGAGTAGCTACGACAGAGACCATGACCACAATACCTAAAGTATTTACCATTTGAACCCTTGCAGAGAAAGTTTGCCAACCCTTGCTCTATTATCTTTGCGTCTGTACCTCTTTCACATGTTCCATCTTCAGCTCTTTCTTTTTTATGTATAATAAACTCCTTTTTTAATAGATGATTGGATCAATAAGATGTGGTACATATACACCATTGAATAGTATTCAGCATTCAAAAAAGATAAACACATGTAATTTGTAGCAACATGGATGGAGCTGGAGGGGATCATGCTCAGCGAAATAAGCCAGAAAGAAAAAGAAAAATACCGGATGGTCTCACTCATAGCAGGAATCTAGAAAACTTAAATAAGGGACCAGGAAAAAGAATATAAGAAAGAAAATATCAAAATCAACAAACAACTATGAACCAGAGACACTCTAGGGGGGCGTGGGGGGCGGGGAAAGGAGGGCTTGGGGTCAAAATAAGGGGGTTGTAATTGTATAGGGAATATAAAAATAAAATTTAAATTAAAAAATAAAATAAAATAAAATAAAAACTCCTTTTATAAAGATTTATTTATTTATGCATACAAGAACTGGGGTGCTGGCCAGAGGTGCAGGAGGGGTGCACAGACTCGCCAGACAGAGTGGGGAGCAGAACGGCAGATCTACTGAAATACATTGCGGAGGGGAGCAGCAGGCTAGGCAGGAGAGGTCTGCTGTGCCATGTGGGTAGCTCCCTGGCCGGGGATGGAACTCAGGAGCAGAGGTGATAACACTGAGACTTAACCCCTAGGCCACCAGGGAGGCCCCATCTTTATCTCTTTCATTTTCTATAAAATTTCTCCAGAAATATCTTCCAACTTACTGATTTCATCTTCAGCTGTAATATACTACTTTAACCTATTCATTAAAATTTTAATTCTTTTATTAAATTCTTTCATTTCTAGAATTTCTTTTTTAGTCCTTTATTATATCTGCTTGGTGAATTAAGTTGCTTGGTTTTTTTTTTTATCATTCTCTCAATGCCCTACATCTTTGAACATATTAGGTATATTTTTATTTCCTATATCCAATTAATCAACTATCTGCAATTTTTATGGTTATATGTGCAGTGCTATTTCTGCTGCTCAGTTTCATCGGTAATCAGGGAAATGCAAATCAAGACTTCCAAGAGTCTTGTTAGCAAAAAATTAAAAGGTATCACAGTACCAAGTACTTGAGAAGACCCAGATCAATAGTATCTCTTACAAATGACTAGTAGGGGAAACTACTGCAAATGTATTGGGGAGCAACCTGTCATTATCTTGCAAAGTTGAATATTCACATACCAAGACCAATATCTATCCCCAAGGGAGACTTGTATATGTGCATCAGGAGACATGGGAAGAAATGTTTGTGGCAGTATTGCTCATTATGGTGAAAAGGGGTAGTTTCACCCATGGAATATGAATGAACTCTAGCTGTACTCATAAATTCTAGTTTTATAATATTGAATGGACATAAGTAATTCCCAGAAGACTACGCACGGTATGTTTTAAGTAAAGCATAGAAAACAAAACGAAATAATATACCGTTTAGGTGTTCATATGTTTATCAAGAGACTGGTGAACACAAAATTCAGGACAATGGTTGTAATGGATGATGAGGTGGAGGGATAGGATAGGAAGGACACATAGGTAAGTTATTGATAGTGATCTTGTTTTTGGTTTGAATGGTGGGTTTAAGTATTTTCATTAGATCTTATAATACATATATAACTTCGATTGATAAGTAGCAAAGGAGGGACATACATAAACCACAAAATTGGATTTATCAAAATCCATGCATGAGAAATAAGGAAAAAAGAACAGCTAGAGGAGAGAGAGAAGTAGATTTCCATTATTTCTTCCAGCAACATTTAAAAAAAAATTCTGCATGGGGCCTCTCTGGTAGTGCAGGCTGTTGAGCACGGTGCTGTGTAGCTGTCCACACGCAGCCTCTGTAGTGCGGGTTCGATCCCAGCCGGCCACGGAGATGCCCACCTGGCACGGCAGACCTCTCCTGTCTCCCTTGATGCTACACTCAGCAGTGTATTTTGGCCAGTCTGCCTGTTCTGTTCCCCACTCTGTCTCTGGTGAGTCCTCTCACTCTCCCACACACCTGGCCTGTACCCCAGTTCTTGTATGCACGAATAAATAAATCTTCAAAAAAAATCTGCATGATCAAAGAGGCATGGAACTACCAAAATTTAGCAAGACTCTCTTTTAGGTAAGAATTTCTATTGTCAATTTCATGGTCTAAAATTATCATTTAACAAAATAGTCAATATATAACGTTTGGTCATATTAGCTTAGTAAGAAAATATCAATCAACTTAGAAGTAGAGGGAAGCAGGCAGACAGCTCTGTATTATTCCTCTAGGACCCTGAGAGCCAGAGGGGAGAGACACGTTAGGAAGGTGGACAGTGGCTGATCTGCTTTGGTGGGGAGAGACAGGAGGAGAGGCATTTCATTTCACAGCTAAGGGAGACTCAGGAGATTATCTATTGATGACACAGGCCTAAGCGCTTCTCTTCCTGGGTGCACAATGAAACAGCCAGGGGATAAGCTGAGATTCTTCAGCCTAGACTTCCAGGGTCCTAGAACCCAGACCATCCACACCAGACAGGGAGCAGGATTCTGGCCATCGCTGAGCCTGCTGCCTGCGGGGTCCTAGGCCCGGCCTCCAGCGCGCTGGCCTTGGCCGGGTGGCGGCCTTGCCAAGTGGCTGTCCCGGGCCTCCTCTGGAGCCAGCGCACCCGCTCCGCGCCGGCCAGAAGCCGGGCCCTGCCGCTCCCAAACTCCCAGCGCCGCTCCAGCCGGGGATAGGCGAGCATCCAATACCAGCCCTTTGGAAGTCTGGCTCAGAGCAGCTGCCCAGAACGAGGCGGGCGGGGCAGGGCGGGGCGGGGCGGGCCAGCGATGGCTCAGGGCAGGCCGTGACTCACCGGCCCCGCCAGCCAGGCAGCCGCTCTCCCTCCCCTAGGTCCGGTCTTCCCCGCCACGCCCCGGGGAGGAATCTCCATCCTTTGGGCTCCGGAGCTAGCTCCCCCACCCTTTCCCGGGGGACAATGCCATTTCTCACCCCGCCCTTCACCTGCCTCCCTAACCACTCCAAGAGCAAAGCCCGGTGGTTTTGGTGGACAAGAGACTTCTCTGCAGTTTCCTCCAAAGAGCCCGGCCCGCCCGGGAAGAGCCAGGCTGCTGGGAGCAGGTCCCAGCTGCCCGGCTGGCCCACTGCTGGCCCGCACAAGAGCTTCATAAATGCTGATGCGTGATGTCAGGGGACAAGGACTAAAAACCGGGTCATTCTGGTTGTTAGCGGGAAAGGCACTTTACATCCTGGTGGAAGGGAAGACTGGTAATCTGAGATGCCTGCGCAGGATGTTATAGTATAAAGAGCAAATGATCTCATTAGTCCTCACTCAGCAGGCTGGGAGATGGGGAGGAAGGGGTGCCCCACCAGGCATGTGGGGGATCTGGTCAGGGCTCAGTGGGGACTGCATGGCTTCCTTTACCTCAATTTTTTTAAAGATTTATTTATTTATTTATTTATTTATTTATTTATGCATACAAGAACTGGGGTACAGGCCAGAAGAGTGGGGAATGAGAAGATTCACCAGAGACAGAGAGGGGAGCAGAACAGACAGATATACTGAAATACACTGCTGAGGGTGTTGGGGGAAAGGATGTCCTGAGAAACTCCATGCAGGCTTTGTGGACTCCACCCCCACTCCAGACCAACACCATCAAGACGTTGGGAAAGACAATCCTGTCACCACCAAAGGGAAGGTGGCTGGACCTGAGGGTGGAGTTAAGCAGCCAGGTTTGGTATAAAAACCAAACACGTGGGCCTTGGGGGGCTCGCTCTCTAGCTCGCCTCCTGGCTTCATGGCTCCTGGCTCGCCACCAGCTCTCAGAGTGCCATTTGGGATTCTAGATCGGCGGATCGGGTAGGACGCATTTAAAACTTTGCCTCCCACTTTTCTCCCTGAGTTGTACATTTCCTCATTTGCCCTTCCCTTGTAAATAAACCTTTTATTAACCTTTCATGTGTGCCTGCAGTAGAGCATTGATAAGTCCTGTTAAGCACGCGGGTGAGAACCCACAGTCAGGCACCCGTTTTGTATCTGGGCTGCCCTATAACAAGGGGAGCAGCGGTCCTCAATCTTTCTGTTCTGTAGAATTAAGGGGGCTACACTATGGCCCCTTCCTGTTTGGAAGTAATGGCATTCTAGGGCTTCTGGATCTTTTATTTTTTAAGAATTATTTATTTATTTATACAAGTACTGGGTACAGTCAGAAGCATGGAAGGGTGAGAGAATTCACCAGAGCCAGAGCGGGGAACAGAACAGACAGACTGACGAAATACAGTGCTGAGGGGAGCAGCGGGCAAGGCAGGAGAGGTCTGAGCGCCATGTGGGACCCTCACCGGTGGCCGCGGATCCAACCGGCACTGCAGAGGCTGCGGGCAGCTTCACAGCCCAGCGCTCAACCGCTGAGCCACCAGGGCTTCTGGATCTTAATCAAACACTGTTTCATCTCAACCCTGGGGAACCCTCAGGCTCTGCAACATGCACTGTACAAAACATTTACAGTGCTTTTAACCTCACCAAAAAAAAGCCTCTCTTTAGATTTCACACTCTTCCCTAGATTGCCTCAGTGACACTCTAGAGTTAGAAACAAATGACGAATGAGGAGACTGAGGTTTCTGACCATGGCTGCTAGCTCGTGGCGTGGACAAGAGTGAAGCTCAATGGGGCCACTCTTAATGCCTCAAGTGCCAGATCTTTCACCAACTTTGGACAAGTCATTCACACTTGCTAGGACTCAGTCTCCCACCTAGAGCCCACCCTACCCAGAATGGGGTTTGATTTGATAGGAGCTGGAGAAGTGACCTATCAAACCTTACAGGAGTCAAATTGTAACAAGGGGGTCCCCAGGAAAGGGGGAGGTTCCAGGTTTCCTGCCCCACCCAAAAGGAGGGTGGAGCTGAGCAGGGAGGAGAAAAAGCTGCAGAGGAGACTGAGGAAGGAAGGAAGCAGGATGGGGAGCCAGAAGGAGACCTGGAGGAGGCACATGGAGCTGAGAGACATGTGAAGAAACTGCGTTTGCCTTTTGGTTGTGGACTGGGTGACACAGATGTGGGTGAGAGACCCGTGGGGAGGTGACAACGGTGGTTTTTGTCTTGATTTTGATTTTGCTCTTTTCCTCCCAGACTTGTCTGGTTGTTTCTGATCCTTTTCTGTGGGTCCTTCCTGGAAGATGCTTTAGACTTGTGGCAGGCTTTAGGGCCTTGCTCTGGGCCAATCCTGCTTGGGTGGACTTTTACCCACGAGGGGATGGGTAACTTTGGGTGCTTGATTTAGAAACTATATTCTTTGCCTTTCCTGTATTGTTCACTAATTGTATTAAAGTTCCTTTTCATTAAAGTCTCATTTGTTTTGTGTTGATGCGGCCGATGGCAGAACCTATTTAGAGCAGGCAGGTTTGTGGGGTCTGGGGTGCCCCTCTCCCTGCCCTGTAACAAGGTGAGTGAGGAGGAGCTTCCCCATTCAAGAATTTTCATAAACATAAGCAGTGTCTGGTGGACAAAGCACTTTCATATCCATTATTCCCTATCATTCTGGTAATAACCCCACAGGTGTCCAGGATTACCATGTCTGCTATTTTAAGGAGAGTGAAAAGGCTGAAGTCAGCAGCTAAGTGGCGTGTGGAACAATAACCCCTTGCTTTCCTCTGGGTTTGTTGCAGGAGCTTCTGGGGTAAGCAATGTTATAGTGAAGCAATGTTATAGTTTCCTTACAATTCATAAGGAAACCCAAACATTTCCTTCCATTTTTCTCATCTATCTCGCCAAGATGACCAGGAAGGAAGAAGGTGCAGGGATAAAATCTTCCTGCAGGCCAGAGAGTGGCAAAAGCTGCTTCAGAGTCACACAGCCAGAGACCTACTAGCTCGGGGACGAACCCGAGACTTCACGTCCCGGCCCTTTGCCTGCATTGAACATGTGCCAACATTCTTTGGACAAGCCTGTATCTGTCATGGAGAAATCTTTGTCACTTCCAAATTTATGAAAGGCAGTTGGTGCAACCTCCAAGAGGCTGGTATCTCAGGCTGTCACTTCAAAGCCTCTAACCGCTGAGGTGTGTTGAGCCACTAATGCAATCACAGGAAATTTCTGCCCCTATATTACACACTAAATTTTTTGCCCCCAGTTCTATATTTGCTAATTATCTTCTGGGTGGTGACAGTTTCCTGATCTTCCCAATTCCTTTTCTCTGCCCCTCCCTGTTCTATTCTTGAATGATTAAGAAAAAAGTTCTCTTTTCTTTAAAAACACAGCCCTAGATAAAATATACTCAGTGCGTGTGCATGCACGCACGCGTATACACACACACGCACACACACACACACGAGAATGGAGGGAGGATAACCTCACAGTTTTCTCCAACCAATGTGAGAGTTCAGACCCAGCAGGACAAGCCCGCGTCTCCACCATTAGTGAGTAATTCCACTCACAGGTTTATAGGGGGCTTGATTTAGGGTGTTCCACATCTTCCAGAAAGCCTGGCCTTTAGCTGAGCCCATATAAATGCCACTTTGCATTTTTATCTCTCTCTTCAAACACAAGTTGACCTGCACCTTCATGTGGGATCTAGACATACGGAGGAAGGGAAGGAACTTTTCAAAGGCAAGTCGAGAGTTTCAAGCTTTCTCCCTTTGACTGATCCCTTCATGTTAGGCTCAGACCTCTGAGCCACACCCAGCCTGGCTCCAGCGCGTCCAATCTCCAGGCAAAGGCTGTGGGCATCCTTGCTTATTTCCTTACTAAATCACAATGACCTTTCGCCTCTATTTGCCTGCAATAATAATTGAACTCGGTGGACCAGGTTTGGAACTGAGTTGTGGTCATTTCCTTAATGTGTCGGGAAATATTCATGATACAGTACTGGGTAGGGGAAAATTTGAATCAAAAACTCAGTTCAATGTGTTTTCAATTTTGTCTAAAACATGTGCACGCTTACCCACATGTAAAAAAGAACAAAAGAGACTATACCAAAAGGTCAAAAGTTATCTTTAGACTTATTTTTCCCTTTATGTTTTTCTGAATTTTCCTAACTTTCTAAGCTGTACAGAGCTCAGACTCTGGAATTTAAGAGGCATGGTTTGAATTCCACATTCACCACTTAGTAACTGTGGGAACTTGGATAAAATATTTTCTCTCTCTAAGCCTCAGTTTCTTTTTGGGAAAGGGGAAGAGTAATGACAATTTCTTGCCGAATTGTCATAAGGAGGAAATGAGGTCATGAAACTTGAGCATTTGGCTGGTGCCTGATACATAGTAATTGCTCAATAAGTGTGAGATATTTTTATGTATTTTATACACAGGGGGAAAAAAAAGGTAAATATCCTTACAAAAATAAAGAACCAGGCCTCCCTGGTGGCCTAGGGGTTGGCCTCAGGGCTATCACTGCTGTGGCCTGAGTTCCATCCCCGGCCAGGGAGATAACACATATGGTGCAATAGACCTCTCCTGTTTTGCCTGCTGCTCCCCTTAGCAGTGTATTTCAGTGGATCATCCTATTCTGCTCCCCACTCTGTCTCTGGTGAATTCTCTCATCCCCCCACCCCTCACACCCTGGCCTACACCCCAGGTCTTCTATGCATAAATAAATAAATCTTAAAAAAAAAATAAAGAACCACTTTGCTGAAAAATCTATATAGGACAGGGGTGAAACAGAAGCCCTCCTGAGCACGTTGTCTCCGGACATGACTGGAACAAGAACAATCACAATGTCAGCTGGAGTTCAGCGATGCCACTGCCCATGGACAGAGGGAAATATTAGAAGGGTAAATGCCGAAGGCAGAGGGACGGCTATGAGAATGGCAGGCTGATGAAAGAAAATAGATGTTTAGAAGGGGAAAAAAAAATAACTCACAAGACCAGATCAGACCACAGAATAAGGGCTCAAATGACAAGTAACAAGTCTAAGTGTACAAACCAGAAAGTGGGAGAAGAGATTATCAGGGTGGATAAGCAGGGGATGTGCTACCTAGTGAGAGAGGCAGGGCGGCCTGGGGCTCAGACAGGATGACTAAGGAGCTGAGTGAGAAACAGCCTGGGCTTAAACTGGGGCACAAGCTGCCTCCCAGATACAAGGGATTATACATGGGACGAGCCCTCTAGTGAGGCTGTTTGCAGATAAGTTGAGCAAGCTAACAGGAGAGCGTGCGCTTGACTGATCTGAATATAGCTAGGGTCCTGGATCACCTCACATGGACTAAAGCAGTTTGACCTTCCAATGACCTGAACTGTCTTGTGTCAGTCTTTAGTGGAGGCAGGGAAAAATGACAAAGGAATGACCACCATTGCCAAGGTTCTAAAACAGATGCCCAGCCTTCCTCCCCTACCTCAGGGTCATGGCCACATACAGAGGCCGCAAGAAGCCTCACTAGCTCCCAGCATGTACTAGGGCAGGTGGCAGGGGAGGCAGGTGAAGAGAGACTGCATCCTCACACAAGGGCCCAGCCATGCTGGGAGCCAAGTGCCTAAGCAAAGTCTCCTGATGGCAGTGCCACTGTTTCTTTCATCCCCTGATCCCCACCTTCCCAGAGATTACTCTGCCCAGAGACCCTTGCCACCTAAGCCAAGCTAAGCAGGAGAGCTGCTTCCCAGGGTTGCCTCCACCCTTTGGAGTTTTATTTTTCCATTCTAGGCCTGCAAATTGAAATGCCTACAGGGACTAGGCAGGCCCCAAAATGAACAAAGCCAGCTGAACATTAGGCAACAGGGAGAGGAGGAGTCTGTGGCAAACTCAAAAGCAAACACTTGTCAGAGGGGCAGTAAAAAAAGTATTCACTCAGCTCCTGCTAACTGTTGTCATGGAGAAAAGGTTAATTGTTGTCAGAGCTTGGTATTTTTAAGAAGCAAGAAATTTGGATTTCTTGTAAAGTTTTCTTTTTTTAAATTTTGGTAACCAAGTATAATTAATCTGCAGGGTAGGAAGAAACAGAGAATTTGACAGCTGAAATGCCCTTGGCCAAACCATTTTACACAGGAACAAATTGAGGCTCAGACAAATTCAGTGATTTCCCAGGAGTGAAAGAGCAACTCAGATGGTTCAAATCCCAGGTCTCCCAAATTCTAATCTAGAACTCATTCTTTTAGTCTATCCTGCCTGTCACTAGTAGGCCTTTGCAATTATTCACGCATAAAATGCTAAAGGGCTGAGCAGGAATGGTAACTGTGGAAGAAGAAGGTAAGCTGGGCTGTGATACTGACTCGACTTTAAAGGAAAATTTCTGTTTATTCAGTTACTCATTCATCCATTCAACATTTACTGATGATCGTTCTAAGAACCGGGAGCTGTACTAAACACTGGATATAGTGAGGTGACTAAGGCGTACGCCTTTCAAGTAGCTCCCAGGCTGTGAGTGGGCTTGGCTGATGCTGCCTCCAGAGCCAACCAGTTGATGCATCCCAGTAACCACGCTGCTGTCAGCCTGCTCACGAATGCTTGGCTAATATTCACACCCTCACTTCCTCTGAAAGCATCTCCCATCACTGGATTCCATCATTAAGAAACTGGAAGGAGGGCCTCCCTGGTGGCGCAAGGGGTTAAGACGCAACATCATGAAGTTATCTGCAGCCACTGCAGCATGAGTTCGATCCCTGGCCAGGGAGGTGACCCACATGGTGCAGCAGACCTCTCCTGTCTTGCCCACTGCTCCCCTCAGCAGTGTGTTTCAGTCAGTCTGCCTGTTCTGCTCCCCACTCTGTCTCTGGTGAATCCCCTCACCCCCCACACCTCTGGCCTGTATCCCAGTTCTTGTATGCATAAACAAATAAATCTTAAAAAAAAAAAAAGGAAACTGGAGGAGACTGGAGAATCCTCCCCTCTGTGTCCTCCCCCCCCCCGCCACCCCGACACACACACACAAGAGAGCCTGGAGCATTTAAGTAATCCATAGGAAGCAGGGGCAAGAATTGGGACCCAACCCATTCTCTCAGTGCCAAGCCCCTTCCTACTCAGGGGGGAGCAAGTTTCAGTTCATGCCGTTACCTTGGCCAAGCTGCCACCTCATCTAAGGTCTTTGTGTGGGTGTGTGCCAGGGAAAGAGGAGGAGATCCCAGACCGGGACTCTCCTGCCTGTTGGTCAAGTGGCCTGTTCAATTCCAGCTGATCTTGGCTAAAGAGTAAGGGCATTCTTGGGCCACAGCTTCTATACAAGTAGAGCATCATCACCCCGTCTGGCTCCCTCTATCAACGCAAGATTCCCTAGCACTGGTCCTGACAGCACTACTTCTGGGAGAGGAAAACAGAACACGAACGGACCAGGCTGAAGCTCTTCACCTACCATCTCTTTACCTGCCACTCAGGATGCTTGTTGCATAAATATCAAGCATAGTCCTAGAAGTGGCACTGAGAGGGCAAGCTGTCATGTGGAGAGGATGGAGCACCCAGCCAGCACTGCAAGCTCTTTAGGTTGGAGAGTTGTGCGAATTTTGGGGTGTCTGGGCTTCCATTACTGGGGGATAACGGAGTAGGACCATTTTGAGAATGTATGAAGCCCAAGGGCTCACAGGGAGCAGGTGGGTAGTCTCATGTCAGAATCCATGAAGAAGGAAGGACGAAATGGAGGGATAGATGAAGAAAATGTAAAATTCAATGAGTTCTAACTATGGGCCAGGCCTTGGAACATGAAAAAATCAAGTCTGGAAGATGACATAGTTTATCTATGGTCACACAGTTGGCCAGGCAGACCTGAACCCAGTTCCACCTGACTCTGTGCTCTTATATAAAACCAGGCTGTTAGGATCGGAAAGACTCAGTGACTGTTACAGAGAAAGACATGGGACCAGAGTCAGAATTTGGTAAACTATGACCCTGGGGTGAAAACACACAGGCAATTAGCATTCTTTCCTCAGCAGTGTAGGATCTGGTGTCCAATTTCCTACAGTCACGGTGCATCCCAGTAACTAGATTTTCCAGTGCTAGAGAAATCTCCTTTCAGTTGCCCCCTCGGATGCCTAAGTGTCTTGGGTCAGCAGGGCACAAGACGGGGAACACCGGTGGGTCTACGGCCATTCTTCCCTTTAATCTCCACATTGAGGCACTGTTCCTAAAGCCCTCCCCCAATCAAAGTAGGCTGTGGGAGTTGAGTAAGGATCGGGGCATATCCACAGGGCTACCCAAATATATTTCAGGGGCACTTTCTTAAGGCTTAGAATATTACCCTTTTTCTTCTGCTCAAGGAAAGTCCAGGACTGCAGAAGATACCAAAGTAAAAGCTACTCAACAAGTTTTTACTGAGCACTTACTATGTGCTAGGTACCATTCAAAGTGCTTGAGATACATCAATGAACAAAAAGACTAAGATCTTTGCCTTCGTGGAACATACATAAAACAAAATCAAAGAGAAAATGGGTCCTTTTTGTGAGATAATGTACTAGAAAGGGCCTGGGTCTTAGAGTCAGTCTGGTCAAAGATTGGTTCAGCTAGCCCTACTAGCCTGATGACCTCTGGGCAAGAGGCTTAACTCATGGAGTGTGAAATTTCTTATCTGTAAAATGGGACAATAACCTGTTGTAGGGGTATGGAAAGGATTAAATATATTATTATATACATATTACCCGGCATATAGCAGGGTTCAAAAGCAGTAATCTTACTTTTTCAAGCCCACTTGTACCTATGGATTCCTAGACAACTTAGGTCATCATCTTTCCCATGTTCAAGAAATATATAGAGAAAGACACCAGAAATACAGAGAAAGATTGAACTTGTGTTGCAGTGGCTGGCGATAGCTTGATAGCACTGTCTTTAACCCCTGCACCACCAGGGAGGCCCAATGCATTGCATCTTAGATGGTAATAATAACAGAAGTGCTAGTCTAAGCTAACAAACATCCATTACGTGCTAGGTGTTAAATTGGATTAATCTCATTTAACAGCCCCTGGTGTGGTAAGAGCATACCTGGGTTGCATCCACCTAAGAGCAAGTAATTTCCCCTCTAGGAATAGCTGCTCCTACCCATAGTGCTAGTGGAAGGACAGGATCAGGTGGCCATGTTTGATCAGCTCCATGCCCCTCCACACATCACAGAACTGAGCTGAAATCAGCATCTCTTGGCATTCGGACTGAGAGATTAAGCCAATTTACTTTGGAAGAGGAAAAAATAAAATTCAATGAGACCTACTATGGGCCAGGCCCTCAGAACATGTATCAATCTTTCTTTACATATTATCCCCATTTTCCAGAGAAAATTGAGTTTGAGACATTAAATAAGCCAGAAGGTCATATTTCCTTGGAGGTTGAAGCTGCTGCTTGGTTCACCAGATAGGTCCAGTGCATGTGGATGAGGAAGCAGCAGTGTCTATATGGAAGAGGGTGCTGGAACCCCAGGGAGATAGCACAATGCACCCCAGGTTTACCCCACGAGCGCTGTGACATTTCCCTGTAACCTTCTAACCAAACCCCCTCTTCCTTTCACGTCTTTGAGTAGGTTTCTGTTCTTACTGCCAGATGATCTCTAAGACAAATCCTATACCTGTCTTAGAAGGTGGTTGTTGTGACATGATTTGAAAGCAGCTAGCATTCAGGCGACATTCAACGAATGCTGTCGAATCTCCCCGTGTTCTGTCAACCAGTCAGTCAACCAGCGGTGGAAAAGGAACTCTAGATAGGGACGAGCCTAGGGTTGGACCTCAGGCTCGTGTTTTATGAACATCTTCATTAATTTGTACAATGAAGGCAATAGTATTGACTAATGTCTGTTGGGGCTATTAAATGAGATTAATCCAATTTGACACCTAGCATGTAATGGATGATTGTTAGCTTGGACTAGCATTTCTGTAACTATTACCATGTAAGATGCAATGCATTGGGCCTCCCTGGTGGTGCAGAGGTTAAAGACAGTGCTATCAAGCTATCGCCAGCCACCGCAACACAAGTTCAATCCCTGTGGCTGCCCAGGGAGCTACACACATGGCACAGCAGACCTCTCCTGCTTCGCCCACTGCTCCCCTCAACAGTGTATCTCAGTAGATCTGCCTATTCTGCTCCCCACTCTCTCTGGTGAATCCTCTCACCCCCCACACCTCTGGCTTACACCCCAGTTCTTGAATAAATAAATAAATCTTTTTTTTTAAAAGTGATGCATTGACTTAGGTCTTGAAAAACAAGGAAGGGAAAGGGGGAGACAGTAAGAGCAGGATCTGGGGTGGAGAATGACAGTGTTGTGGAGTGGGGAATGGGGGGGGCACTAGAATAAGAAGTCTTAAGTATATCTAAACCTTTAGCATTTACGGAATGCTTTCGCCTACCATACTTCATTGGTCACCACACTCTACAGGGTAGATAAGGAAAGGGCTATATGATTTTATATACATTATGTAGCTTATTCTATACATGGAAACACCGAGTCTCAATAAAGACATGAATAATAGGTATCAGCCAAATCCACATCACTCTCTCACCTTCAATGGCACACAGCCTCTGGGAAGTGTGCCTGAAATGAGGAGGCCTGGAAGAGAAACTAGGGGCTTCCTCTGAAAGTTTGTTATTCCAACATTCCGCTCAGACCCCTTCTGGGTATACCAGACCCAGGATGTCTCTGCCCCATCAGGCCGGGAGGTTCCAGGATGGAGGCAGGGAATGGTAAAGAAGGACAACAGTGGATGCCAGCTCCAGAGATAGAGCAGGCTGACTGTGGGACAGACAGACCCAGACTCTGGCCCGGGAAAGGCTTCCTCTGGCAAGGACAAGGGCAAGTCCCTAGCCATCAAGCCACAGTCTCAGTACCACATGGGCTGCCCTGCAATGGCCTCCCAGGACCCTCCCATCATGCACAGTCTAGGCCCTATGTCCCAAAGTCAGGGGTTGAAGGTGTTCTCCAGGGCCGGTTCCCTGAAATGCTGCCACCATCAGGGCTTGTTGTGGGCCCCCAGATTTGGCTTGGGACACCCAGCCGATTCTCCTAGCCACTCTCTATCTCCTGGACATGGCTTCTCCCCAAATCCTGACATCCTGCCAGGTTTGCGGTCGGTGCTCACTTCATGTTTGTTGAGTGACCACATGAATAAGTGAACAAGCAAACAAATACAGATCAGAGCCAGACAATAAAATCCATCTGAGCAGGTGCTTTACAGCGGCCCTCCCCTGCTCACTGCCCCCAGTCAGAGCTCAGTAGCCCTCCCAGTCTACAGTTGCTGAGGGAGAGGTTGCCGTTGGAGTGATTCACCGCCATGCCTCCACTGACCTTTCAGAGGAAGGGGCAGCCCGCAGGCGAGACAGACAGAAGGCCTGCCCACCCCTTTCCAGGACTTCTGCTTCCCCGCTCAATTATCCGCTTCCCCCAGCTCAGTGCCCACCTCTGCGAGGATGGGAGAGGAAACCAGCTCCATTAGGAGCTACTCAGGGACGAGGGTGGTGCCAAGAGAGCTTCTCCTTTGCATTTTCTCTAGTGCTAATGATCTTAATTGTTAATAATAGCAGCAACAATAACAATCTCAGCACTGCACTTCTATGGTTTTAGCAACTTTCTTCCAAAGTGCTTCCAGCGCATGACCTCACTGTGCCGCCTGCCGCCTGGGACCGGCTGGGATTGGTCTCCCTACCTGTGGGTGGAGAGATGGGGCTCCATGGAGGCTTGCTGCTGCTCTGGGCCACACAGTGATGCAGGGTTGGGATCTGAGACGCAGTCAGAAGACTAGGAGCGGGGAGAACTAGACTCTAGCTCTGAATCAGCCTCAAGTCAGTCTGATGTACTTGCGCAAGCCTCGAGGTTTTGGTTCTCACTTGTGAAAGAGGTTATGGACCATTTCTCCTGACTCTATCCATTTCAAATGCTCTGGGGCTTGAAAAAATGAGCTTCCCTGCTCCAAAGCGACCTCCCCGGTACCAAGGTCAGAAAGCCCCTGGAAGTTGGGACGCCAGCTGTGCCTGTCCTAACCACCTAACAGGTGTCTTTGGAGGACCCTCCACAAAGTCTGTAGTACAGACAGCAGGGAGGGAACGTCAAAAACCATCCTGATGGCCCACGAGCACCAGGAGAGCAGGCAAGCCGCAGGTTGTTGCCGAGCCCAGATGCCATCCTGCCCAAGACACCCGTGCCGGCTCAGACAGGCTGGATGGACTTCAGCGGGTGGGAGCAGACAGCCTGCCTCACCTGTCTGAGCATCTGACGCTCAATGATGCTTGGAAAGCTCTCAGCAGGACGCAGCACAGCCCTGCCTCTCAACCCTCCCACCCAGCCTGGCCTCCATCAAGTCTGTCTTCTCTCTTCACTCAAATTCTGTTTGGCAGTCACCTCTCCCAAAAAGCATTTCCAGGTGAGCCCTTGCCAAACCCTGGTCTCCACATTCTCAATTAACATCCCTTCAGTTCCCGACATCACTAGGGCATGTGTCCCTGTGCCAAGAGGCTGCAAGCAAGTGTCCCCACTGCTGTCTGCCCCAAGATGGGGTGTGTGCTGTGGGGGGGAGAGTAGGGTGGCTATTTCCTATTTCCTTAGTTTTCTCCATCCTTAACTCGCAAGATATGAAAAGGGCACAGGAATAACAGACTAAAGATGGACAGCACTCTGCTCTCCTGCCATGGTCAGGGGCCCTAGCCGTTGCTAGAAAGGCTAATGCTGAAATCTCAAGGTCTGGACAAGGGCTCAAGCCCACATGTCCACTCCCAGGGCCAGGCTGCTCTAATAGCTGGTGACTTTACCTAAATTTCTCTCTCTCTTTTTTTTTTAAGATTTATTTATACATACAAGAGCTGGGGTACAGGCCAGAGATGCAGGGGGTAAGAGGATCCACCAGAGACAGAGTGGGAAACAGAACAGGCAGACTGACTGAAATACACTGCTGAAGGGAGCAGCAGGCGAGACAGAAGAGGTCTGCCTTGCTGTGTGGGTTTCTCCCTGGCCGGCTGGGGACTGAACTCGTACTGCGGAGGCTGTGCAGTGCTTAACCCCTTGCGCCATCAGGGAGGCCCCTACCTAAATTTCTTTTAACCCAAGATACAGTTAGGATGAAAACCTCACTTCTCCACCCCAAAGAACTGATTTCCAATATTTCCAATATTAATATCCTTGTTGAACCAAATAAAATTGCCCTTTGTAGGTCAAAAGTGGCTTTATGTTGGCAATTTCACATGGTTGGACCTAAAAACTCTTTGCGGATCATGTTCCTGGGCCACAGTAAGCTCCCTGTAGGCTAAGACCAAGCTTTCTTGGTTTTGGCTTTAAGACATAGCAGAATCATGACCTTGGAAGGTGTTGAGTGGATTCTTTTTAACTGATTTTCCAGGCAGGTGAAATTGGAATCTTAGAATTTGTCTTACTCCCAAACTTCAAGGGTGACTGTCCACAATCCTTGCAGGCTTCCTTACCTCTGATCATCTTGGGTAGGGAACGGGAGTGAGCTGTAGATTGTTAGACTGTGCTAGATTCTCAGATAGAGTATGGTTTGGGCATTGAGACTTTTTCTCCTTTGCAGAAAGGAGAGTCTTGAATCAGGTATGCCAGTGCAGAAGACAAAGGTTCAGAGACATCTTTAGTCAAAATCACCAGTTTTCTGACCCCTAATCCTGTGCTCTTCTGGAAGCCACGGAAGCGCAGAAGAATCATCTCCCTGTCCGCCCCCTTCCAAAGTCCTGGCTCCTGCTCTTCCATGCTCCCTAGCAAGACAGCAGAGGAATTGACTAATGGATCAATATCCCCTCTTCTATACGAAGAGCCCTGAGTCACGCCAGGCCTAACCCTGGGGCTTCCAGGGAGGAGAGAGAGTTGTGAGTAGCCCTGAAAATCTGATCTCTCTCTGCAGCTTGAAAGACTGGGAAGGCGGGGTGGACGGCGAGGCAATGTGGGTCACTGACAGCACAGCTGGTGTGCAGCCCCCGGCGGCGTGGAGACCTAGAGGTCTTCCGTAGCCCAGATAAGAAGGTTCAGGACAGGCACAGCTGGGTTCTCTCAGAATCACCTAACCATACAATTCAGAAGGGATGTGAAAGGTTGGTCAGAAGCTACCTCTGAGCTGATGGTGGATCCCTCCTTTCACAACTGGGGACCCCTCCACCATGGGTAGATGGGTGGCTCTGGAAGCCCATCCCTAGGCTTCTTCCTGCCCAATGGCATGGTGGGGGATGCCAGCTCCCACTTGCTACCCCCTGGCCCAGCTGCCCACCCACCTCACCTCAGCCATCTGGAAAGAAAGCCTGGTGACAGTCATGGGGGTGTGGGGAAGATGCCTCGAGGGCAGCCATAGATGGAAGGTCCTTGCTATGCTGTGTGAGGGCTGGCAAGCTTAGAACAGGGTCCCCTGTTGTTAGGAGTTTGGGAGGAGAGTGAGGAAGTCCAGGGGTCCAGGAATCTTTCCTGGATTGACTTTTGCACGCTATCATTAGTAAAAATGTAAAATTGTAAAAATTAGCTATTATTAGTAAAAATGTCAAACCTGAAAACATTAAAAAAATAGTACAATAAACAACTTAGCTTTACCAATTGTTCACATGCCTTCTCTAGTCTATGCAAGTGTGTGTGTGTGTATATGTGTATAATATGCACATGCACATCTTTTGAAAACCACTTGCACACGCTTTGCCCCTAAATGCATTCACATAATCTCCAAGAATAAGGATATTTTCCTGTAAAACCATGATCACACCTTAAAAATTAATGAGAATTACATATCATCTAATACCTATGTTAAAATTTTCCCGGGCCTCCCCAGTGGCGCAGCGGTTGAGCGCTGGGTTGCGAAGCTGCCTGCGGCCTCTGCGGTGCTGGTTCGATCCCCAGCTGCTCCCCAGCCACCGGAGGAGGGTCCCACATGGCGCGCGGACCTCTCCTGCCGCCCGCTGCTCCCCTCAGCAGTGTACTTCGGTCCTTCTGCCTGCTCTGCTCCTGGCTCTGCTCTGGTGAATTCTCTCACCCTCCCGCGCTTCTGACTGTACCCAGTGCATGTATAAACAAACAAACAAAAACAAATAAATAAATAAATAAAACATGCCCCTATTTAAAAAATAAATAAATAAATAAATAAAATTTTCCCGACTGTCTAAAGATGTCTTTTATAGTCTCTTCTTTTCCTCACCTAAGATACAACTAACTGTCCATTGCATGTGGCTGTAATGTTTCTATAGTTTCTTCACTTGATCTTAGCCAAAAGGCCGAGAAGCAATCCATCGTTTCTTTAAAGAGAGGCCGGTGTCCATCTCTCCACCCTTCTCCCCAAACACAACATTTCTATGTGTTTTTAGGACAATCACTTGTTGGAAGTCTCAGTCAGTTGACATGTAGAATGGCTCACATTCTAGAGGAGTCTTTTGTCTCATGATTAGATTCAGAATAAATATTTTGGACAAGGATGGGATGATGTATACAGTACATCAGGGGGGTTGACACCAGGTGCTCACCAATGAGGCCTGGCACTTGGTTCAGGGAGTCAGAGCTGATCACCCCCTCTAGAGACAAGTTCTTCCTTCTGTGAGGAGTAAGTAATGCATGGTGTTGAGGCTAACTTTTCACCTAGTGGTTTTAGCATCCATTGGTAAGCCTAGAGCGTTCTCTCCCTGCTCCCTTTTAACTGTAAGAATGGGCTCATGGAATCTTTCAGTGTGTCCTATAGCTATCATTGCAACTCCTTTTGGTGCTCAATGTGTCCCAAATATGCCCAGTGGGAGCCCTGTTAAGCCGACGCCCGAGTCCTTGTCATGAGTCTTGTCCAGCCTGTGGATAACTTTCTCAGGCCAGACTTGGAATCAGCCACTTCTCCGTGGAACACTGCTTTCTTTCAGTGGGAAGAGGTTCTTAGAAGTAAAAATCTTGGCACTATGTATGTTCATGCTACTGGGTAGCATTGCTTCTAGACCCTTCTAATGGACAGATCTAGGAGATAAATAAATACTCATAATCCTCACCTTCCTCTATTCCATACTTTTGCCTTTCTTCATCTATAGTGAAACACTGATTCTAAAAATTTCAACATAATTACTCATTTGATCTATTATAAAATAAACAAAAGTTTTCAAAATATTTTAATAAACTTTCAATAAAAGTTTTCAATACCATAACTAATAACACACCTGCAAAGTAAAGTTCAAGAATTTTTTGCAGTTCTTTTTATACTTAGAATATATATCCTGGGCCTCCCAGGTGGCGCAAGGGGTTAAGTCTCAGCACTATGAAGCTATTCCCAGCCACTGCAGGATCAGTTCCATCCCAGGCCAGGGAGCTGACCCACATGGCGCAGCAGACCCCTCCTGTCTCGCCCACTGCTCCCCTCAGCAATGTATTTCAGTAGATCCACCTGTTCTGCTCCCCACACTGTCTCTGGGTGGATCCTCTCACCTCCTCACACCCCAGTTCTTATATGCATAGATAAATAAATCTTAAAAAAAAAAAAAACGAATACACATCCC
This sequence comes from Talpa europaea, assembly GCF_964194135.1. Classification (NCBI taxonomy): domain Eukaryota; kingdom Metazoa; phylum Chordata; class Mammalia; order Eulipotyphla; family Talpidae; genus Talpa; species Talpa europaea. Next base: position 74,390,879 of record NC_140077.1, read on the forward strand.
ACTAAGGATGTAGAGTCCTAGGACACTAGGCTCCAAAATTATTTGAATTAATTTTTTGTAAATAAATTGATATTCAGTTTGGTTCATTGTTTATGTTATAGTCAGCTTTAGGGTTAACTTTTCCCTTTCTTTTTTATCTAATGTAATTCTTGAATAGGTAAAATATTTACCTAGAAAACTCCTTGAAAAGGGATAATCGTAAGATATGATTGCCATCTCTATCTCCTTCACCCAGTTCTCACCTACCCTCTATAATCATTTAAATTGATTTATGATTTATTCTGTGTGTATGTATGTGCCTGTAAAAAATATTCTTATTTCTCTTGTTTTTCTAACCCCAAAGTAGCATATTACATATATTCTTTTGCATTTTGCTTTTTCCACTTAACAACATATCCTAAAAATTGTGTTACCTCCATACATAAGACTCCTACTTATTTTTTTGGTTGCACAGTACTCCACTGTGTGGATCTACCGTTGTTTATTCAATCAATATTTTAAGGATGGGCACTGGGCAGTTTTCAATGACTTCCTATTACAAACATGCTTTAAAATATCACCTTGTGCATGTCTTTTTGTATTTATGAATGTGCATTTTCTGGGTATATTTCTAGCAACAGGATTGCAGGGTAATACATGTGTCTATTACTTAGTAAAACCATTGTTTTTACTAACATCCCCTCCATAGGGATGACATGTGCACTCCTGGCATTGATTTTACAAACTTTGTGGATCTTACCATAAGGTGCCCAGAGCTGAGAGCTTCCCTGAGGCTACCTGGGAGCCCTTGGACTCCCCACCAATTATTTCACCACCCACCTTCCCTCTGCCAACTCCCTAGTAATCTGCCAAGGTCAGAGCAGGGGGGTTCACTGATTCCATTCCAAGTCCATTTTCCTGACTTGTGCCAGAGATTTTGTACTTAAGAAACCAGAGCAGAGAGAAGTGAGAAGGCCAGAAGACATTAGCCAGAGAGAAACTAGAATGAGGAGAAGCGAAGGAGAGGAGGGGCTCCTCACACTGTTCTCATGCCCCTCTTCTCCCCTTTGGCATCCCCACCATCTCCCCCAACACAAATTGCCCCCAGTAACGTCTACCCTAACCAGTCCTGGTTCTAACTAGATTCTAGCTGGTTTCCTTCCTCAACCCATGATCCTGTGGGCTGAACACAGAAGACTGGCTTAAAGTGGAGGTAGAAGTAGGAAGCTCCCCCATCTCTGTTTTATGTGCAGAGGAAATAAGGCAGTGGAACCAGAAAGGGAAGGGGAAAGAAGAGACAAAGAGAGATGCTGGGACAGGAAGCATCACACTGCCTCTTGGACCTCAGCCCCAGGGCTTGCTCTAGTCTCTGTCCTGTTCTACAGAAGTAGGGAAATGAGTGGAGAAAAGATGTCACCCCCCAACACCCCCACCCCCATCTGACAGGGCCCAGATAAATTCTGCTTCCCTCAGGTCCAGAGACCTGGCCTTTCTCTCTTTCTCCTCACCCCTCCCCACCAAGTACCAACTGGGGGTGGCAGCTGCTCCTTCGAGGAGGGTGGGGGGAGGGAACTGGGCTGAGGGAGTCCTGTCTGAGAGCAGGCTGGGGAGAGGGTTCCAGGGCAGGCATTCCTCCAGGGAGGCAGTGAGGCATGGGCAGGGCAATCCCTTTCAAGGTCAAATCAAACACTTAGGGTCAACTAAGCCAAACATGCTTCTTAGGGCTTTGGGGATCAAGAGTGAACATCTACCTTTCCTCCCTCTAAATTTGGGGGATCAGCACGAAGGCTTTTGGGAACTGGGCCCAAGGCCAGTATCATAATAAAAAGGGAAAAGGACTCAACAGGGGGTTTACTGAGAGAAACCACCTTTGTGAATAAGAGGGGGTGTCCCCAGGCTGCAGAACTGCTTACAGGGGCAGAGGGGACAGTGCTGGGCAGAGCAGCCCGGGGTCCTGCTTCCTTGCCAGACCTTCCAGTCCAGGGGAGTGGAGGAAAGCAAGGTTCCCCAATATCCTTGCTTAGGGATCCCCCTTTATCCCCCACCCCATCTCACTTCTTCCAGCTCTCACTCACCCCTTGGGCCGACTCAGTGCAGCGTTTCCCGCTAACGGCACACTTCCCTCTTGACTCTTGCCATCCAAGACCACAGAAACCTGACAAACCTGACTTAGCCACTCCCTCCCACCATTTTTGTGGAGAACGGGGTTTTCATTTGCTGGGGGGTGGAGGGTGAGGGAAGAGCACCTCAGGAAGAGCACCAGAGAAGTTGGGAACCAGCCCAGCGAGACAGATTCCCAGGCTCCTCCAAAATGTCACTTTCTTCTCCCAACAAACGCGCCTAAAAGCGCTCAGGCAGCGTGCTGGGTGCTGGGCGCCCGAGGGGTAGATCAAGCTGTGCCCCTTCGACCTGACCTTGAGTCAGGGACCAGAAGGTGGGAACTGGAGGAGGGGCGCGAGGCTCAGGCCCGACGGAGGCGGGAAACCTCCGCTCCTCCGCCGGGCACCGAGTCTCAGAGCGCGAGGCGGAGGGCGGAGTGGGGCGCGGGAGGGGCTGCGACGGGCGGGGCCGCGGGGCCGCGCGAGGGAGGGCGGCGGGTTTGCAGCAGAACCAGCCGGCCCGGCAGCGGCCGGGGCTGCGGGGAGATTCCTCTGCAGCCCGAGTCCGTTCTCCTGAGCGGGCGCCTCGCTGCGCGCTAAATCCCGCCTTGCTCCTGGGGGAGAAGCCAGGTCCGAATCTGCCAGTCTGCCCCTCGGCCGAGCTCTGATGACAGGCAGGCTGGCGGCTGGAACGGTGGGGGGAAGGGCCCCCCAGACAGGACAGGGCCCGACGTGATTTCGGGGCTGTATCTCAGCAAGATGGTGGCAGGCAGGATGGGAGTCCCCAGCAAATGCAAAGAAATCGATCCGCCTTCTCCCCTCCTACAGAACAAGGACATGGGACCAAGTCTTGGGTCCCCAGTCCGCTGGGGAGAGCCTTGTTCCCCCTCTCAGGACACGGCCATGGAGGAGGGGTCTAGCCTTGGGGTGCACTAGATCACACCTCCAACACCTCGTAATGAAAATGGGTTTCTCTCGTTTCCCTGGGCCCGCTCTCCTCCAAGTCTTTTGCTTTTTCCTTCTTTCCATTTTCTAGGCTTAACCGCTCCTCCAGCCCGCCTGGCTGGGTCCCAAGCAGGTGCTTCCTTCCTCTCGGCCCCCGACACCCACAGATGTGTGTGCTTCAGATGCAGGACCCACCTGCCCCCAGCCAGCCCTCCTGCCCACCACCCTCTGCCGGCAAGGCGGCGGCTCCCCACCACCTCCAGCTGCCGCCTCCACCCCGGGCGCCTTCCTCCCCGCCCCCCACCGCCTCCGACCCATCCCAGCCTGGGACGGCCGGGTCTCTCCCCTCGCCCCCCAGTAAAGATGACCCCGAGCAGAGGGGGCTGGAGCAGGGCCTCTAGGCCGGAAGCGCAAAGAGAGGGGCACCTCTGGCGAGGGGCTCCAGCCTGGAGGGGAGGCCTGAGAATCCTGCCCAGACACCCCACCGGAAGGAGGAGATGGCGCGGCAGATAAGGCGCATTTCGCCTCCCCCAGCGGTGCCAGTGGAGTGCCCGTCCATCTCTTCCACTGACACCCCTGCCCGCCCCGGGGGCCAGGCAGCGCATCTGCAAGTTATTGTAAGTCGGGCAGGAATGCCCCGGAGGGAGGTGCCGCGGGCGGGCGGGGCGCGGCCACTCCCGCGCCCTCCGCGCGCAGCCCCGGAGCGCGGCGGGTCCGGCCGCGAGACCCGCGGGAGGGAGGCCGCCCGCCGCGGAGGGTGCCGGCCGCCCCCGCCCGGCGAGAGCGCGCGCGCGCGGAGGCAGCGTGAGGGACAACCCGGCTCTTCATCCAGGCGAGGCCTCGGCCCCGGCCCCAGGCGCTCGCGGAGCCTCCCCAGGATGCCGGTGACTAACGCTGACCGCCAGACACGCAGCAGCCCCGTCACCGGCCTGGAAACGGCAAACTTCCCAACTTCACTCCCTCGTCCTTTCTCCCCTTGGGGACCAAGATGTTTGGGGCGGTGCCCTCAGAGACACTCATACAGTTGGTTCTCGGCGCTCTGCACACTCAAGCAGCAGCGACGAGGGAACTCCCAGCTTTTTCCACAGCTAATTATAGACGTGAAAGTCTGAGGATGTTTTGCAAGCGGCAGAGAGAAACTGCTGAGGTTTCTCTACAAAGCCAAAGAAATTTGATGTGTGCACCCCCCCCGTCCCTACCCCCCCCTTCCCGGGCCGCCACCCACCCCCAGCGAGCCCCTCTCCGCCCCCCTGCAGCCCCCCTTCCGTAAAGATTTCTTACTCGGTTCTTTTTTTTTTCCATCCCTCTTTGGGGCTTTCGAGAAAGGGAACAGACACGGAAAATATTTTTGCAACAGTTTTCCATTCTGTCTCCTTCCCAAGCCCAGGGGGATGGGGAGGGCAGGAACGGATGGGGGGCGGGGATGCTTTTTCCAAAAGCTCAGTTTGGGTGTGAAAAAGATAGTCCCTTCCTTTTCCTACCCCCCGCGGCCCAGAAATGTCAAAAGCTAAGAAAAGCCAAAGAAAATCACTTGTTTGATTACATGGTTTCTCAGAACTGAGTCTAGGAAAGAAATACAATATTTGACAAATCTGTGTGCGAGCGCCACACACACGCGCGCGCGCGCACACGCACACACACACACACACACACACACACCCCAGTGGCAGGAAAAAATGCTAGGAAGAGGAAATTCGGGGAGTTTTAGAAGCCATGGAGAGGAAAGAAAGAGACAAAGTTTGCAAATAGCGAGTCAATTCATTCTCTGCAAGCCTACCTCTCTTTCTAGCAAAGATCCAGGCTTCTCCAAGCGGGACTCTCCCTCCGGGTTTCCATGGACGGGCTAGGGCGGGGGTGACCACCCACCGGTCTCCCCAATGTAGCAAGCGCGCTAGAGATGCCGGCTTTGGTCTCTAGCCTTCCCAGCTACGGCCAGGGAGTGGGCTGGGTCTCCTCCCCTGGCCCTCCCAACGGGAAGGGTCGCTCAGGTTCCTGGAAAAAAATGGGTGCAGGGGAGCTGGGCGGGTGTCTCTGGTCTTGCTCTCCTCTGAGGGATGGTTCCCCAGGAAGTTCGTACCCCCCTCCCTCAACCCCCAGCTTTGGACGGTCTCAACAGCAGAGCTGTCTTAAGAAAATGCTTGTCATGGCAACAGCTCCAGCCAACTCGGGCCAGACTCTGGCTCACCAGCTCCCCGGAGCAGGGCGGGAGGAGAAAGGGGAGGGGCGGGAGCTGGGGCGCAGGCGGGACTTGGCGGGGGGCCGGGCGCTTACTCTGCTCTTAAGGTGGCCCGGGGCGGGCGAGGGCTGCTTCCTGCTTTGTCTTAAGGGAGAATGCGGAAAGGCCGAGGAGGAATCCTCTCCTCTCGGGCTTCCTCCCGCCCTGGCTCTCACTAGTTGAAAGGGAAGGGGGCGTGGGGGGGGGGTGTGGAGAGGTGGGGAATGGATGTGGGTGGCAGTGTTAACCGTTACTGGGTGGAGAGAAAAAGGAAGCTTCTGCAGGCAGTTGGCTTCCTGAGGCTCCTACCGGCCTGCAACCTCTTACTAGCTCAGACCCAGGACCCAGGAAACCACGGTGTGTGCGGAAACTCACACCACCCCTCCCACCATCCTGCCCCGGGGCACTTGGGGGGGGGGAAGGAATTCCTTTGGACAAAAGGGGCTGGGGGTGGGGAACTGTCATGCTCACACCACATGCACTCACACCTTTGCTTATACCTTAGTGCACAGATCTTCATCGAGAACCCACATTCCAGGGTGACTTTTGACCCCCCACCCTTGCCTCTGTAACTTCAGAGGCATATCCACTGTGCATGGAAGCAACTAGCTACTTTTGCGTCCTACTATGTGTGGCCTCTGGCCCCACGGGCCTAATGCTCAGACCATCTTGAAAGGTACATTTTATTATCCTCATTTCATAGTTGAGGAAATTGGGGATCAATGACTCACGCGTGGTTACACATCTGGTTAATAAGAGTCAAGAGGCAAGGCCAAGTCATACTGCCCCCAGAGCAGGGTGCGCTTCTGTGCCCGTATCATCCTCTGGCACGCATTTCCATTCTAATTTGCACACAGACATCCCTGCACACCTATACACAACTCAGTGTTCGTCACATCCCCACAGCAACTCACCCACCCACTGGAATTGTGCAACAGTGCCACCCATAGATTATGCATAGAACCTTATGGCTTTCAAGTACCTACATGCACCACCAACTGGTTCACACAACAACTCTTCATTCACCGGTATGGTATCTTCCCACACCTACCTTAGCACACATATTCATATGCTTCTAGAAGGCAGGTTCACCTCCACCTCACAGGTTATTGTCAACTCAGATGTGAAGGTGACTGACCACAACTTCAGGGGGTTGGGAAGAGGCCGCTTTGATCCTCCCAGCTTAACCCAGCACCTGGCAGCACATCTGACCTCCTTTGCCATCTGAGCTCCACCCTAGGACGCAGAGCCATGGGGACAGGGAGACGTCCGCTGCGAATTCCTTCTTGGGGTTCTGTTTCCCTCTGCCAATTAGCACCCCTCCCAGTTTCCTAACATTTTGGGTCCTCTATTTTCCTAACCTACTATTTCTCAGTAACTCATCCACAACCTCTTTCTGAACTAGAGAAAGTGAAAACGGGTTAAAAGGAAACCTTTCTGGGTGTCTCTCTGGTGGCCTAGGGGTTAGCCTCAGTGTTATCACTGCTGTGGCCTGAATTCGAACCCTGGCTAGGGAGCAGGGCGCAGCAGACCTCTCCTGTCTTGCCCACTGCTCCCCTCAGCAGTATATTTCAATAGATCTACCTGTTCTGTTCCCCACTCTGTCTCTGGTGAATCCTCTCATCCCCTTACCCCCACACCTCTGGCCTGTACCCCACTTCTTGTATGCATAAATAAATCTTGTATGCATAAATAAATTAAAAAAAAAAAACCTTTCTGAGTGACTGGGCTGGGTGCAGAACCTGGAGCTCCTGTGAGGAACTAGATGTTGCTGGCACTTTCTATCTTGGCAACAATCCAAAGTAAGCCCCTGCCTGTCCTTATGCCTCTGCTGCCTAGCCCAGCCCAGCCAATAGGAGGCTACAGTGTGGGAGGGGACCTTGGGCCAAGCTCTACAGAAGCCATTTGTGGACTGTTTTCCGAGCAGTCCTTTCTGTTTAGGGATTGAAGGTCTCACCCTGCTGGCACCAAATCTGGTCCCCTCCACCTCACCTCCCAGGGCCTTTCCATGGAAGGAAGAGCTGATGGCAGAGAGGTGAGGTGGTTCCCTGGTAGAGCTTGGGAGGTCTCACCAAAATGTCAGCATCCAAAGCTCAGATCCATTTGTCGGAAGAAGACAACAAATGAAAGGAGAGGAATCAGCAGAGCAGAGCTCAGATCTAACAACTCTTCAGGCTCTCCCTGGGATGCAACACCTAATGTTTTAGTGCCCACTGAGTGTGGGCCTTACCTCTACCTTGAGCAAGCCTGTCCCTGAAGCGGTCTTTCTGGGTGTGAAGGTATATTTGAAGCATGTCTGCAGTGGCTGTGAGCGGAGGCTCTGCCTGACTGTCCCCAAAACTTGTCCTGGGGGAGTAACAAATCAGGCCCAGTGTGTGGTCTCATTTAAGGAAGTCTGCTTTGGCCACCCAGCCTGCAGGCTGAACAGTGATATGAGTTCACAACTGGTTAGTGTTTGAGAGGCGAGATCTCTCTTCACTTTCCTTGGGTTCAGGGAAACAATGAGGGTAAAGGCTCTATGTCTGCCCTGGGGTTGGCTGGCTGGGATTCCTGGCCTGGCAGGAGTGTGACTTGTGTGACAGTTGGCAGGGTGGCCTCTTGCACAATGCAGTGTTCCCCCTTCCCTGGTTGGGGGGTTGTAGGATAAGAAAAGAAGATGCCCCCCACACCCCATTCCAACCCCAGCCTCTGTGCAAACAGGAGAGAAAGTGTGAGAGGTGGGTCAAGGTGAGTTCGGGGGTGACAGCAGTGGTCTTTATGGCTTAGCCCACCACTGAGGCCTGTTTTTTGGGTGCTTTGTAGTTTCCAGCAGTAGGCTGGCTGTCTAGAATGGATAAAATAAATCTGTCCACAAAAATAACCACTAAATGTGGGAAAGTGGAGTTGTAGCCCTTCTCCCACTGTGACAAGAGGAAGGGCACCCAGAGTTCACGGTTGCTCGGCTCTGTGGGACTCTGGCTTCTGAGTAGCCCCTTTACTTCTGGTCTCTGCACCAGCAGGGCTGATCTTACAAGCTCCTGCTTCTGCAGTGCTAAGCTACTTCCCCTCAGTGGGTGGGGGAGAGGGGTATGGCTTTCTCAGGGCATGCCAGGCCAGGCCAGTCTCTGCAGGTGTCCAGCACTGTGGCCCCTGACCCCATCTCTGGCTTGAAGAAAACTACAGTCGGCCTCATGTTCCCCCCCACCTCCCAGATGTTTCACAGAATAGGTTCCTTTAAGTTCTGGAAAGCTTCACCTTGAGGTCCCCTTTCCTCCCCACCTCCCTGCGAGCGGCACCCAGTTTGTTCTGTCTAGACCAGCAACAGTAGGCCCCATAACCCAGACCCAGTTCCTTCAGGTGGTCTTTCTCCTCACCTTTAAGATGGGAGGCCCCACTCCTGCCCCACCCACATAGAAGCTACATTCTTTCCAGGGATTTTTGAACTTATGACCTAAAAGAGAACAAGACTTAATCCCTCCAGTAAAGACACTATGAGCAGTGAGGCTCTGGATGCAGGGGGAGGGCGGGTGTGGAGTGGGAAGTTCCCCCCTACTTGGGAGGAGCTGCCAGCCAGTGGGAAAGAATAAAGTTTACAAGCACAAAGAGTCAGAGAAGAAAGCCGAGGAGTCAGGCCCGCAGCATCTGAGTCAACCGTGCCTCATCCCCTCAGTCCCCTTGCTGCTCTTGCAGATGAATCCTCAGGTGACTCATTATGCATAAGCCAGGCTAAGTGGGGGTTTGGTCACCTGGACTCAGTGCTATAGAGATGTAATATAGAAAGTAAAAAGTAATATAGAAACTCTGTAGCTGGTACCTACCATTTAGGTACACTCAATTCAGTGAACTTGACTCATTCATTTTACTCGTTACTGAGAACCGTCTATTCAATTCAGGATACGTTGGATTTTTACGGTTTTAGCATCCCCTGGACTTGGATGAGATATGCAGAGATAATAAAGTTTATATATGTATTTACATAGATAAATATATAAAGTTAACATATATTTATATACACATCATACATAGTTCAATAGAAGAATCAAAGTCATTCTTTTCAACATATTTATTGGGTATTTACCATGTGCTAGGCAGCACATGTTCAAAGATGAAGTATGGAAATACGTCTATGGGATGGTTACCCTAGGGTGGTTACCTCTGAGAGAAATATTAAAAAGTTCTGGAAAAGAGATCATATTTGCGGGGGGTACCTGGAAACCTTGAAGAGCAAGCTTTAAACTGTTTTGGAAGGGTGAGAGGGGGTGTGGAACATGTGGGTGATGACATGAACAAAGTTACCAGGTAGGAGGATAGAGACTAAGGTCTGGGGAGGTGGGTTGGGACTGGACCGTCCAGGCCCTGAGGGGTTTGCGTTCAGCAAGCTGACTGTGGCCACTGTGTGCAGGGGAGACTGGAAGCCTCCAAGGCAGGCAGGGATGACACATGCACAGTGCCGCGCTGGGCGGTTCTACAGAGCATGGTTCAGTCTTCTGGAAAACGGTGATCTGCTTGTGGAGACATACGAAGCAGATAACAACGAAACCAAATATATAATTAAATCCAAAACTTGGACCCAGATGAAAAACCCAATGAACATTTAGTGAAAGGGAAGCTGAGGCTAGGCTGGAGCTTTTGAGGAAGGCTTCTTAGAGTTGGTGGGACTCCAACTAGATCTTGAAATTCTTCCCACCACTCCCTGCAGAGCAGGCTGCCTAAAGGCTGGAGGCTGGTGGATGGAGGTGGTTATCCAAGCAACATCTCCCTGTGCCCTTTGTCTTCATTGTACACAGCCCAAGCTAGGCTACTCATGGGGAGGGAGCTGGATCCAGGAAGATAGAGCTTGGGAAACTAATTTAGCTGCAGGCTGGCCCCAAAGAGTGGGAGATGAGTAGCTGCAGCCAAGGGACTGAGAGTGTGAGGCAGGGACATCCAGGGAGCAGTCCCTGGAATTGGCCTGGGCCAAGATAACAGGAGATGAAAGTCTGCAGTTAGACGAGAGTGCAGATAGCAGTGTCCTCCTTCCAGTAAGTTCATCTACCACTGTGAAGATGCTTCAGAAACCAGATAGAAAGTACTTTGCTCCTGGAAAACAAAAGTGACTTCAGCGGGGAGGGAGGGTTCAAGGAAGTTGAGGTGGGTAGTTCTGGCTGTCCTCCTGTGAGACATGAGGCAACAAACAGCAGCAGCTGCCTCTGCCTGCAGCAATAGCAGCAGCCAGCCGGCTATTTCTCCCCAGCAGAAACCTGCTGGGCTCCCCACGGGAGGTCCAGCTTCCAGCTCAGCTCCTTGCTGAGAGTGGGTGGTCATCAACACTCAACAAGCAACAATTTCATTTTTCTCACATCCTGGAATCCTGTGGAGAGGACTGGATGGGACAACCTTGACTGCAATCATTAGAAGGTGAGTGTGGGGCCTCCCCTGGTGGTGCAGCGATTGAGCACTGGGCTGCAAAGCTCTGCAGCGCCGGTTCGATCCCCGGCTGCCAGGCGAGGGTCCCACATGGCGCGCAGACCTCTCCTGCCGCCCGCTGCTCCCCTCAGCAGTGTACTTTGTCAGTCTGCCTGTTCTGCTCTCTGTTCTGACTCTGGTGAATTCTCTCACCCTCCCGTGCTCTGACTGTACCCAGTGCTTGTATAAATAAATAAATAAATCTTTAAAAAAAAAAAAAAAAAAAAAAAAAAGAAGGTGAGTGTGAACCTGAGGGTGGGACACAGCATGAGATCCAAGGAGGCTTTCCCTGCTGGTGTGGAGGAGCTATTCCGGGGGAGCACCTGTCTCTGTCATCACCAAAGTCTTTGTGTCTTTACTTTGTTTGTTGGGTTATGGATGCTGTTTATGGCTGGCTTCATGCTTTGATTCTTGTAACAAGGAGTTTTAATGGGAGTGCCAAAAGATCCAATTTATTCTTAGATCTCAGTGGATGTCTGGGTAGAGGAGGGTTGGGTGTGATGGTGGTGGAGCCTAGTGGGGTGGTTGGGAGGAAAAAGCTATGTATTAGGCCCTGAGCCTCTGGTGGGATGGGGAGGGTCTGTCCCTCATCTTTGCATCCCTAAGAACTTGGTACATCAAGTTCTGGGGTATCCTGGCAAGTAAAGGATGCAGAACTTGCTGTGAGAGGCCTGGCTGAGAGGGGAGGTCAGAGGAAGCTTTTGGATCTTGGGCCTTGGAAGATTTGCAGAATCAATGTGATTTACTTGGGAGCATATTTTGCTGTTCTAATATCATTCTGCTTCAATTGTTTTGGATTGCAGTGATTTGGTTTTAATTTCACTTTGAATTCATTAGCTAGGTTTTTTTTTGTGAACTCAAGTTAGGTTCGTGTTTTGTTTTTCTGACAGTAATATTTGTCTCCATTTATTTTAGCATACAACAAATTAGTGCCATTTAAAAAATATTTTTTGGTGAATACTTGTGTTCCATAGAGCTGAGGAAATGAGTATGGAAAGTAGGGAACAATAGTTATTTTTTAATTTAATTTTTAATACTAATTAGAGTATCAACAATGCCTTATGTGCGCATTAAATTTCAAATGAAGTTCAAGGAAAAGCCAATTGGGAGATCCTTCCTGGCCCCCATGCCAGTCCCCAAAAGTTTGCAATCTGTCCCATCTCTAGGGGTTTCCTTTTCCAGAGACTTTAGTAACTCTTCTGTGTTCGCTATGTGCTTTACAGTTTATAAAGTGCTTTTTTGACATAGAGCATTGAGTTTCATCCTTGCAATAGGCCTCTAGGTAGGGGGAAAAGAGTGGTAATTATTTTTTTTTAAGATTTATTTATTTGGGGCCTCCCCGGTGGCGCAGCGGTTGAGCGCTGGCTTGCGAAGCTGCGCGTGGCCTCTGCAGTGCCGGTTCGATCCCCGGCTGCTCCCCGGCCACCGGAGGAGGGTCCCACATGGCGCGCAGACCTCTCCTGCCGCCCGCTGCTCCCTTCAGCAGTGTCCTTCTGTCATTCTGCCTGCTCTGCTCCCTGCTCTGGCTCTGGTGAATTCTCTCACCCTCCCGCGCATCTGACTGTACCCAGTGCTTGTATAAATAAATAAATAAATAAATAAATAAATAAATAAATAAATAAATAAATCTTTAAAAAAAAAAAAGACAAGTCTTCATTTAAAAAAAAAAAAAGATTTATTTATTTGTGCATACAAGTACTAGGCCAGAGGAGGGGTGGGTTGTGGTGAGAGGATTCACCGGAGACTGAATGGGGAGCCGAACAGGTGGATCCATTGAAATACACTGCTGAGGGGAGTAGCAGATGAGACAGGAGAGGTCTGTGGTGCATGTGGGTCAGCTCCCTGGCTGGGGATTGAACTGTTGCTGCAGCTTCATAGTGCTGAGACTTAACCCCTTGTGCCACCAGAGAGGCCCCAGAGTGGGAATTATTATTTCCATCTTACAATTGGGGAAAATGATGTTCGGACAGGTTGAGTGACTTGCTTGAGATCACACAGCTCTAATGGAAGGAATATAGCAGAGCTTGTGAGGCGCTGCCCAGCTCTCCTTGCCTGGAGCTGGCTGGCGTCTTTGCCCTCTACACCTCAGCCCTATTCTCTAGGCTTCAGGATCCATAAAGTTGGGATACCCTGGGTGGTCCTGGGGAGAGCATCCCTGGCTGCAGGGAAGATTCTGTGGTCACAGAGGCAGGGGTTCCTCTGAGATCAGCACTCCAGGCAAGCTGGAAGGGTGGAACGAGAGCCTGGGCGAGTGGAGGGTGGACCCAAAGGGGAAGGGGAGGTGATGAGAGCCAGAGCAGTCATGAGTCTGGCTTCCGGCCCAGCTACAGTCTGCCCCACTCTGCCTCTGATCCACCAAGGGTCTCGGCCTCACTTGTGCAGAAGGAGGTGCCCTGTAGTCTTGGGAAGTCTTGGCCTACACTCCTGCCTCGAAGCTGACCTGCCTATACAGAGAGCCTTCTTCTAAAAACATCCCCCAGCCCCAAGAAGGAGACTTTGCCAAAGGACACTGCCCTGCTTTGATCTGCTAGAAGTAAGCAAATTCTCTAGAAGGTCTAACCTGAGTGCTTTTCATTGCAGATTCTTTTTTTAATTTTTATTTATTTATTTTTAAAGATTTATTTATGCATACAAGAGCTGGGGTACAGGTCAGAGATGTGGGGGGTGAGAGGATTCACCAGAGACAGAATGGGGAGCGGAACAGGCAGATTGACTGAACTACACTGCTGAGGAGAGCAGCGGGTGAGACAGGAGAGATCTGTTTCCCCATGTGGGTTGCTCCCTGGCCGGGGATCAAACTTGTGCTTCAGAGGCTGCGGATTGCTTCATAGGGCAGTGCTTAACCCCTTGTGCCACCAGGGAGACCCTGCAGATTCTTTAAAAAAAAAAAATTTATTTATGCACACAAGAGCTGCGGTATAGGCCAGAGGTGTGTGTGTGCAGCAGCAGGTAAGAGGATTCACCAGAAACAGAGTGGGGAGCAGAACAGGCAGATCCACTGAAATACACTGCTGAGGGGAGCAGTGGGCAAGACAGAAAAGGTCTGTTGTGCCATGTGGGTCAGCTCCCTGGCCGGGGATCAAACTCAAACTCTAGCTGCAGTAGTTGCAAATAGCTTCATAGTGCTGACGCTTAACCCCTTGCACCACCAGGGAGGCCTTCACTGCTGATTCTTACAGTCACCCACCTCTCCTCCCATCCCCAGCCAGAAATAGAAAGAGGGCAATGACTGAGGCACTTTGGGACTTTTGCTGTGCCTTCTCCAGCACCTGACTCCAGGCTGACATTTTGTGGCCTGGGGTTCTGTGGCAGAGGCCCTTTTCATCTCCAGGAACTGATGTGAGTGTGAGCCTGCCTAGGTGAAGGAGGGGTGACCACAGCCCATTCTTCCAGGCTGGCTTCAGTTACTGTCTTAGGTTTTGTGTTTTTTTTTTTTAAAGATTTATTCACTTATGCATACAAGAATTGGGCACAGGCCAGAGGTGCGGAGGTGGGAGGGGTGTGGGTGAGAGGATTCACCCGAGACAGAGTGGGGAACAGGCGGAATGACTGAAATACACTGTTGAGAGGAGCAGCGGGTGAGACAGGAGAGGTCTGCTGCACCATGTGGGTCAGCTCCCTGGCCGGGGATTGAACTCATGCTGCACTGCTACTGATAGCTTCATAGTGCTAAGACTTAACCCCTTGCACAACCAGGAAGGCCTGACTTACTGTCTTAGTTTCTTTGGGACCTGGTGACTGGAGGTTGGGGAGAAAGTTTGTAGGCAGAAGAAGTTTTCTATTCGTGGAGACTTGTGGCTTCTCTGACCAGAGTTAGTGGCCACAGATGGCTTTTGGTTTGCTTTTGTAAAGTGCCTAACTTCTGCAGGCCTGTCTGGGCCCATATCTGCAGCCTCGGAGTCCGGGAACAGGATGCCTTTCCCTTGGTCACGTGAGGCCCATGGGATATGCTGCAAATTTAAACCAGGAGCTCCTCTGACAAGAGGGAACCTGCAGAGGGCATCTGGTTCTTACCCCTTCCCATTCCAGGCAGGTGCACCTTTGTCATTTCCTCAACAGTGGCCCACCACTCCCAGTCTCTAGGGACTGGGCCTCGATTCCTACACTTTCCATTGAACATGGGGCTGCAACACCCCTTGAGTGTGTCTCAGCCAGACCACCTGCTTCCAGGACCATAGGGGGATCCTCAGCCCAGATCCATGTGCCTCCTTGCCAAGAGACTGCAGCCTTGTGAGAGCAAAGCATCTGAGCTTACTCAGCTGGCATGGTGCCTGACCCAACAGGTGCCCAATAACTATTATAGCAGCGTAATCATTCTAGAAACACAGGCATCAGGCTGTAGCTTCTGCTCAGTAATTACCCCAGTGCAGTCAATGTGCTATCTTCATGCCATCATCAGCATGAGAGTAACCAGCCTGTTAGGCTTGAGTGATAAAGGCTAAGGAATAGTAGTCACAAAATAACTGTGTGGTAAGTTAAAAGTCCAGAAGCTGTGGATCCGTTTGGAAGGGGCCCCAGAAACTAAGCAGGGCCACCAGCTGTGTCCTTGGGTGAGTGAATGAACTTCTCTGACCTTGAGTTCAGATTTCTCTTCTATAAAATAAGAATAATGATACTAACCCCTGAGTTATCAAAAGGTTCAGATACAAAAGCATAAGGAGGGGCCTCCCTGGTGGCACAGGGGTTAAGACGCAACCTATGAAGCTATCTGCAGCCACTGCAGCACAGGTTCGATCCACGGCCAGTCAGGGAGCTACCCACATGGTGCAGCAGACCTCTCCTTACTCACCCACTGCTCCCCTCAGCAGTGTACTTTGGTCAATCTGCCTGTTCTGCTCCCCACTCTGTCTCTGGTGAATCCTCTCACCTGCCCCCCGCCCCACGCCTCTGGCCTGTACCCCAGCTCTTGTATGCATAAATAAATAAATCTTTAAATAAAACAAAACAAAACAAAACACACAAACAAACAAACAAACAAACAAACAAACAAACAAAAAGCATAAGGAGTGGCTCAGTAGCCCCTAAAGACTCAGCTCAGACATCACCTCTTCTGCGAAGATTTACCTGTGCCCCATTTTCCAAATCCAGGTTAGGTGCCCCTCCCAAACCACACTTGTTGCTAGAGAAAAAGCATCCTAACTAACTAATAGAATTCCAGAGACAGCAGCTAAGAAACCTGCTCCCTGAGGTCTCTAAGAAGGAGCAACATACCAGCTGCCTGATCTGGGCCACTCTTGGGTGGGGGCAGGGCCGCGGAGCTCTGGCTCCTTAGAAGCCACAGACACACGGAAGTGAAGAGCAGGGTCTGTGACCCTCCCTTGAACTCACCCCCTGCCTGCAGTTTCTGGGGCTGCTGGAAGGCTCAACCCCCTTTGAAACAGGACATCTTGGTTGGAGTCTTTACCCACCACTGATCATATTCTTCTGAAGCTGGAGGTGCTATGTGAAAGGTTTTAGTTATGCTATTGTATCTGATCCTTCTGATAACTCAGGGGTTAGTATCATTATCTTCATTTTATAGAAGAGACAAATGAAACTCAAGGTCAGAAAAGTTCAGTCATTCACCCAAGGACACAGCTGGTGGCCCTGCTCAGTTTCAGACCACATTTCATCCCGGGTCCACGGCTTCTGGACTTTTAACTTCCCTCCCGCCCTACCTCCTGTTTCCACTTACCCCTTTGAACATTTAACCAGCAGTTTCAAGTTCCTAAAATAGGCATCTTGCTGGATAAACTCAACCCCAACCAGCTGGCTGATGGGACCGGCGCAGTCTTGGCACCCGCAATGGGTGAACACGACCCCCTAGGACCGGCTTCCCAGGGTCATCCCAGTTCCCTCCTGGCTCTCCATTCCCCTGCCCAGTCCACGCTCGGGGATATTTCTCCTTTCACACCAGAAGCAAAATCTCATCTATGTGGGCACCAAAGTTATTTTGACTTTCACATCTCTCCCAATACCGTCATCAGGTTTCTGAATTAGGAAAACTAGAATTTTCCAAGAAATTTCTACCTCTTTTGGACATCCAGGAGAGATGATTTTTTTTTTTTTTTTTTTTTTTGCTAAACATTCTTTCTTTTTCTTGAACTCATGGGGTTCCTAAATCCCTCGGGTTAGTTCAAGCCAAACACTCAGTCCCTGTGCCAGGCTTTGGTTTAAAACTGGCTGCATGAGAATGACCCCAGCGGCTGGGGGCCCAGCATCAGTCAGAAGTTCCTCCTGGCCTCCGACTGTTCAGTGCCTCACCTAACACTAACACATACATTGGGGATTGACTGGATGTCTTCTATTAAGAAATGTGACCCACTGATCCCAAATAGGACCTGTGCTGGTCATTCGTTATCCTGTTTTTTGTTTTGTTTTGTTTTTGATCATGACACTCTGACTTCTCTTTGAAAAAGTCCTGCTCCCTATGCTAATATCTCACAGTTTGGGGACTGTTAACTCCACCCTGGGCTCCAGAGTGGGCATGTGACCCAAACCAAGCAATGAGACTCAATTTTGACACTTTGATTGACATCCCTTCCGGTGGAATTGAAGTTGGTAGGGTTAACACCCGAGTTGCCGAGGCCATTTTGCCAGTGTCTCCCTGAGGTGGGGCCAACACAGCATGAAGTCCATCTGCAAGCTGGGTACAATCAGTCTTGACGGTGTCCCCAGCTCTGTATGCAACCAGGCCTCATTTTGCTCAAGCTAGATATAATTGGGTTTATTTTTATCACAGTGAAAAAAATCCTGACTGATAATGGACCTAAGGTCCGTATTCACTACCCCAGGGAACAGGAGTGAATTTCCCTTGCTTCTCCCTCTGTTTTTTTTCCCACCTTTTTTTTCTTACTTCCCATTCCCTTCCAGGTTGTCGTCGGAGTTTGGCTTAACCTGAATTCACTGGGACAAGCATGTCAGGGTGAGTACATGATGGAGAAAGGATAAGCCTCTAGAACATGTTGTCCTGATAGGACAGGCAAGACCCCAGAAGGGTCCAGAAGCAAAGCAACATATTCCTCAGGAGCTCTAGTTCGGTGGCCCTGGCAACCACCAAACTGTTTCTGAATCCCAGAAACAGCTCCACGGATGAACGTTACTAAGATGGGTGAGGAGCTGTCGTTGGTCAATTGCTTGGCCTCATGGACACTCATTCGTCCTCCTGCAAAGGTATCTGCCCTGCACCTTCTGCTTTCCGAAACCCAGGTAACCATTTCCTGTGGTCCCAAACCGTGTAATACTAGGGGTCTTGCTCCTATTCATTTTCTATCCAAGTTCTACATCCAAAGAATCAGTTGGGGTGATTTCATCCACAAAAGCGAAGGGACCGATATGTGCAGGTATTGCTATTAAATCTAATGGTCACATTTAATTTATTTTTTTTAAATTTTGTTTATTTATGCAAATAAGTACTGGGGAACAGGCCAGAGGTGTGGGGGGTGAGAGGATTCACCGGAGACAGAGTGGGAAACAGAACAGGCACATTGACTGAAATACACTGCTGAGGGGAGCAGCGGGCGAGTCAGGAGAGCTCTGCTGCGCCATGTGGGTCAACTCCCTGGCCAGGGATCGAACTCGTGCTGCAGTGGCTGCGGATAGCTTCATAGTTCTGCGTCCTAACTCCTTGAGCCACCAAGGAGGCCCATAACGGTCACATGTTAAGGGATTTCTCTACCTACAAGATATTGCGATAATGCATTGGACTAGAAGGATCTTACTCTTTGGTGTTTTGCAAATGGATTTGCAGTTGCTGCTTCTGTGCTCTCTGGCCTCTGTCTTTCCTGCTTTCTGCACTCCTCTTGACTTCAGGCCAGCCCAGTTTTTAAATGACCATTGAAAGTAGCAGGACTTGTGTTAATTGCATCTGTGGTATTCTTCCCTTCTAACCTCCTCTTCTTCATTTGGAGATTCTGAACTTAGATGAGAGGAAGAGCATCCTAACCTAAGGAAGGAAGCTGAGAAATAGTCCAACCTGGGAATAAGGGGGTAGCCATGACTGCTGGGCTCCTGGCTCTCCTCTGTGAGTCCTTTCTAAACAGATACAGACCTGTCATTTGTGGCTTTGGCTTGGTCATGGTCCATCTCCAGGTGGCTCCCTAAGTCTGGATGTGATCTTGCTAGGACGCTTCTGCTTTTGAACTGCTCTCCCACACGCCCCCTCTCTTCAGGGACTCCAGAAAATTGGTTGTCTCTTTCCACCCCAGATCACCTGTAGCTATACCCTGTCCCCCTGCCCAAATCACCTGTAGCTATACCCTATTAAACTAATTGAATACCCAGCACCATCTACTTTCACTTTAGCACCGAGGTCCTTCTCTTGGATTCTGTTCCTAGCTGACTTGAGGTTTTTCCCAGCCCGGCCGGTGCGGCAGTGTCTGTGTCTGCAGTTCTGTCTCAGTCTGGTTCCATCTGGTTATTTCCTTTCCTACAAGGCCCTGGTCACCCTGAATAGATCAGTATCATGGAAAGCAGCAAGGTGAAGGAGGAAAAGGATTCTGGGCCCTCTCCGCAAGACACATGCCTTTGCTCTGGCTATTGGGGTGGAAGACTCATCCCCTCCCAGCTGACCCAGCAGCACACAGCAGCACGGGTAGCCTGGACCCCGAGAGCCATGTATAGCCCGGACCTAGGCCCCTATTTCATTAGCCTAATACTCTAACTAAGCTCGGCTTATTCGCTCATTCAAAATATCTTTGACACCAAGTATGTGCCTGGCTTTGGCATAGCTGCAAGAAGAGTTACAGAAAGGTTATGTTGTAACTGGGTATAGAAACTTACACCCATGAAGAATTAACTGACAGCATCCCCCCAGGAGACATGACTGATGTGACAATGTCCAGAGTGGTATGTGATATGGGGGTGAGCAGATGGATAGGGAGGGCCGTGGTATTCTGAGATACCTGGGAACGGGCTGGCTGGGAAAGTCCATCAGTCCCTGCTGCAGGTCTTGCTATTTTTAACGACCTAGACTGGGTAAGTCTGATCTCCTGAGTTGCTGAGGAGAGGCTGGAACCAAGGCCTGGAGGCTGCAGGGACTGTTCTCTGAAGAATAGCAGGGCCGAGGTCCATCTAACTGCAGCTAAAGATTCGTGTTGGGGGCATGGATGATGGGAGAATGTGACCCTTCTTCCCCACACTTTGGGGAAAACCAAGAACTCAGCTATCAAAATAAATAACATTTGTTTACTAAAGTCCTTTATACAGAATAATTTATTTAATCCCTCAGACGACGCATCAGCCCTCATTTCTAATGATCAGGAGACTGGGGTTCAGGAGTTTAAGGTCCCAGACTATGTGAGGATTTAAACCTGTGCGTGGTCTAAATAACTTGCTTTTCTGGTGGTGTCACGCTGCCGCCCCGCCCCTCGTTGTCCTGACCCTCCCTCACGTGGGTCCTGGTGACTCATACTCTTTCTTGGCAGACCTTGTGGTTTTTAATAATGGGATAAATGACATCATCTGAGGTTGTTGCTGCTGCTTGTGCCTCGCAGGGTCCCCTCCCTGTCCTCCACTGCCAGCTGCTGGGCTGGTGCAGGAGCCTTGGGTCTGCAGTTCATCCTGCCTGCAGGGTGGGGCTCTGTGATAATCTTTCTTGAAAGAATGTGAACCGGGTTTCCCAGGGGCTGAGTCAAGCCATGTAAGTGAAATGTTGATATTATCTAAAATAAAGTCCTTCTTAAACATCAAGAACCTGTGTACTTATTTTTTTTAAGATTTATTTATGCATACAAGAACTGGGGTGTAAGCCAAAGGTATGTGGGATGAGAGGATTCACCAGAGACAGAGTGGGGAGCAGAAAAGGCAGATCTACTGAAATACACTGCTGAGGGGAACAGCGGGTGAGGCAGGAGGGCTCTGCTGTGCCATGTGGGTTGCTCCCTGGCCAACATTGGATTGAACTCATGCTGCAGTGGCTGGTGAGAGCTTGACAGCACTGTCTTTAATCCCTGTGCCCCCAAGGAGGCCCAAGCGTACTTATTTCAGGGTGCATTTCCCACCTTCCGAGGGCTCCTGATGCTCACCCTGCTGGGAAGACTTCATCTTTATCTTCCATTTTTCTGTTTGTTTGAAGCCTTAAGCCAGATGCTCTGGAGGCCAGGTCATCAATCCCAAAGCCCTTTACCTTTCTCTCAGATCCCCCTGACTCCAATCAGTAAGATGTATTGGTTTCAGCACCCCTCCCCAGAATTACTAGCCTTACACTGCACCCCTAGTTGGAAAAGGGGTGGAGGGAAGTGACAGCAAGGAAAGGCCGGGGCTGACGTACATGGAGTATCTTCTACAGACAGGCCCCATGCCTAACCATATTTAAAGTGGACATCACAGAAGTAGAATATCAGTACCATTGGCCTCATTTTCCAGGTGAAGAAGCTGCACTGAGAGGTAGAAGCAACTGTCCACTAAAGCAGTGGATTCTAAAGTTGCCAAACCTCATCCAGCTCCTGTAGGCAACAGGGAATGACAGAAGGGGCCAAGTGGGGTCCTGAGAGGCTAACACAGTGTTCTAGGAAGATGACTGACAGCAGTGAGTGGGGTGCATGAGGAAGAAGATGGGGTGGGGCCATCAGGATGAGATAACAGCTACCCAGTCACCTTAAGGCAAGCCCCCGGGAGGCAGGCGGGAGTAGAAGGAGGGTGGCAGGAGACGCTTAGAAGCAGAGATCAGCAACCCTTGGCAGCTGAGTGGGTCCAGACACCAGGAGGAACCCCTCCTTCCTCTGATCATGCAGGGTCCCTCTGGGAGTTGATGGCCTGTCCGGGGGTGAGACCCAACACCATGTCTACACAGGTCAGATCCTCCAGGAGCAGAGGAGCGTGTGTGGTGAGAAGGTGCCTCGCTCTGCCTCTTGGCAGGGCTGGGCTAGGTCGGCTGCTCTTCCTAGACCAGGCCTGGGCCTTTGAAATTTCTGTTTACCAGCTCGGAAGCCACATCAGCTGCTCAATAAACTGTAATTGGCGGTGAGCTCAGAAGTATCCCTAAAATAGAGAGTGAGCAATCGCTGTTTATGAGCAACTCCTCTCCTTGGCTGGAGGAGGCAAATGGGTCTAATGACTCCTCCTGTCCTGATGGGGAAACCGAGGCTCAGAGGTTATGTGGCTTTCCCACGGTGGCCTGGAGGGCCAGAGGGCAGAGTTAGGATTCAAATGCTTAATCCCAACCTTGACCTGGAATCCAGCTGCTGTTCCCAGCTCTTCTCTCTTTGGCATCAGAGAAACCAAGGCAATTAATGATAAGCCTCATGAGTATGGCAGCTTTGTTTCCAAAACTGCTTCCTATCCGCGATCTCATTTGATCCTTATAGCAACTGGATGTTATCATACTCATTTTACAGAAGAAGAAATGGAGATTCAAAAAATTGAAGGCTTTGGTTATTCAACTGTGAGGAGTAAGCTAGAATCCAGAATGAGGTTTTCTGACTCCAAGTCCACAACTCTTTCCAGGAAGCCGTGAAATAAGGAAGGCAATGGAATAGCAAAGAGGAAAAAAGAATGCCGTCTAAATAGTTCTTGAGACCTTCAGGTTGAACATAATAAAAGTTTCTGGGCAGCAGAGATCATTCACTGCTGTAGTAAGCTCTCTGGGGAAATCAAGTTATCTGCTTGGGGGAATAAGCACAGTACTTCCTAGAGGTGGATGGATGGAAGATTCTAGAAAAAGTATCCTCCTGCTCCCTACCCATATATCTTGTAAAGAGATAAAGGAAAGAAACTGAGGTGTGTTCTGTAAGTTAGAGTGGATGATGGATGAGTGGGTGAGTGGGTGGATGGATGGATAAGTGGATGGATGGATAGGTGGGACTTAGGGAAACTCTACACCCACTTAGGCAATATCCTTCAAGCTCAGACCCTAGTTACAACTCCTGCACAACTCTCCTTGTCACCCACCCTTTATTTTTTCTTTTTTTTTTTTTAAGATTTATTTATTTATTTATACAAGCACTGGGTACTGTCAGAAGCACAGGAGGGTGAGAGGATTCACCAGAGCCAGAGTGGGGAGCAGAACAGGCAGACTGACAAGGTACACTGCTGAGGGGAGCAGCGGGTGTGGCAGGAGAGGTCTGCGTGCCATGTGGGACCCTTGCCGTTGGCCAGGGATCGAAATGGTGCTGCAGAGGCTGCGGGCAGCTTCGCAGCCCAGTGCTCAACCACTGCGCCACAGGGGAGACCCCCCACCCACTCTTTAACCCAGATTATCTAACATTATAATGAAGTTCCCAGACCAGGGGAAGAAGATAGTTACGGCATTGAGAGAGAAGCTAGAAAGTAACTTCCTTTGTCCCAGAAAAGTGGGGGAACGGCTGGAATGGAATGTCCCTTCCCACCTCTTCTCTGTTTCTCTGGAAGTCTCTGACACCCTGCTCTGAACAAAGGCCTAGATGCCAGGGGATCCTCAAGCTGCTCTTATCAAAAGGAACAGCCATCTTCCCATGGGGCAGTAGATATGGCTTTTGTGGTTGGGCTTAGAAAGAGAAAAGCCTAGAAGGACCCAAGGGGCTAAGAACTCTACTGACTCATTATCTTTTCTCTGCTTATTCTTTGCCCATCTCTGAGAGAAACAGCATCTCAACCAAAGGGGGGGCGGTGTAAGATCAAAGGCTGGAAAAGGTTCCTACAGGGCTGTGTCTTTTTTCCTTGTTCAGGCTCAATCACCACATACCAACAGTTGAACCAGAAAGTTCAGCCTAAAGGCTGCATAATGGTTTCATAATGGAGAGCGTCTGGGAGTGGGCATCCCCACCCTGGGTTCTGATTCTAGCTGTACGACACAGAATTTATGGGTAAGAGGCGCTTACTCAATATCTGGTGGAGTGAGGGCATCAATGAAATAATTAACTGTGACCTTGGGCAGATTACTTCCTCTTTCTGGATCATGGTTTCCACATCTATAAAATTGAGACCATGTTAGATCTGCCTCCCACTCCAAGTTACTCCTCAACCCCTAGGAATAAATGAATGGTTTTTATACACCAGAGACCACAGGATGGTTGACATTCAGGCTATCTCTCCTCTGCTGCCCCCTGTGGGCCTATTCCCTGTGAACCAGGCTTGCAGCTTGTCTTGCCCTTGCCAAGCTCCTCAGTTCTCCATACCCCTGTATGCCCTCCATGAAATGCAAACATCCCTGCCCCCACTTCCAGGATTTGTGTGCTATATTAACAACTTGGTGATACTGTTTGCCCTCTTTGAGCACATGCCTGCTGTCAAGCATCTAGAACATAATCTCAGAATAGTCTCCGTGGGACTCAAGACTGAAGGGATCTGCCCAAGGTGCTGGTTGCAAAGGAGTGGGCCAGGATTCTGGCAGGTCTCTGATCCCCTCTCATCCATCTGGGCTCCTGACCTTCAGCTGTGGCACTTATGGCAGTTTCATCCACTGCAGTGAAGGGAGCACAGTAGTTAGAGAGAAAAGACCTGCATTCGAGGTCACGCTTTCCACTGAACTGGGCGCCCTCGAGCAAGTAACGTGGACACTGCAGCTCTGCATCCTGATGGTGCAGCTGTGAGGATGGAAGCAACGATGTGGTCATACCACCTGGTTAACTGCAACTAGTTAACTGGACTTTCAAATGCCTGCTATGGTTTTTATAGCTCTTCTAGGATGTTGGCTTAACATAAAGTGGTGGCGATAATGGTGGGGCTGGCAGAGCCCGAGGTGGCCTGGTGAGATACTGTGGGAAAGGGGTCTTTTTTTTTTTTTTTTAAACAATCGGATTAGGAGATCTTTTATGTTATTTATTTATTTATTTAAGATTTATTTATTTATTTATACAAGCACTGGGTACAGTCAGAAGCGCGGGAGGGTGAGAGAATTCACCAGAGCCAGAGCGGGGGGCAGAACAGGCAGAAGGACCGAAATACACTGCTGAGGGGAGCAGCGGGCAGCAGGAGAGGTCTGCGCGCCATGTGGGACCCTCGCCTGCCGGCCGGGGATCAAACTGGCACTGCAGAGCTGTGGGCAGCTTCGCAAGCCAGTGCTCAACTGCTGCGCCACCAGGGAGGCCCAGGGGAAGGGGTCTTTCGGGATTCCTCAAGCCACATTACCAGAACTGGTTCCATCCATGGTTAAGAAGGGCTCCCTGCAGACTCCTGCCTTGCCTGGTGGCCTGGGCCCCAGATCCACCCTCAGTTTTAACCTGCAGCACCTTTCTCTCTTGCAGAGTCTGCCTGCCTCAGGGGAGAATGCTCCCAAGGTCCCTTCCACACCCTCTCAGGCCTGGTGCCTGTATGGGAAGGAAACGGCTGGGTTATAACTCATCCCTGCTGAGTCTCTCATGGAAACACTGACAGACCCTTCAAGACTACACGCTAGTGGCGCCAGTTGCCAGCTCCAAAGCTCCAACTCTGAGCTAAATATAGTTTCAGGAGGGAAGGTGGTGTGGATTTGGGGGGTGGGAAGGGCCAGGGAGAAGGAGGGGGAAGCATAAAGAGAATAGAAGGGGGGAGGGACAGAAAAAGAGGTTGAAGTGATGGGGAGAAAACAAGGAGGGGTGCAGTGAGTTGCAGAGAAATTGATGAAGGGGAGCAGGGGAGACAGAGAGCAGTCTATTGGTGGCCAGAGATCTGGCCAGAGATCTCCATGGTCCTCTAGTGGGGCAGAAGGGGGAGGAATGTGGAGGAGGATAGGGCCCAGGCTGGGCCAGGGTTGAAGGCCCTGGTAATTGTTTCTCTGCTGCCCTGACAATTAGAACAGAGACTCCTGACTGACAATTAGGACAGAGACCTCTGCCTGCCTCAGCTGTTTTCATCAGGAGCCAGGCCTGCCATTGGCTTAACCTTGACCTCCAGACAGTCCTGAAGGCAGCAAGGGTCCTGTGGCTGCTTTTGGCCTCGAGTGGGGGTGGGTCTGGGCAAGGCTGTGGTGGTGTAGGTGGGGTGCCCTTCTAGTAGGTAGCTGTGGGCTGCAGGATGGCCTGGCCAGAGTGAGGGTAAGATTTTGCCAGAAGGTGACGTCCACCTGGCCAGGCCCACTAGTGATAGCTAATAGGTGGGTTGAAGCACTCAACCCTGCCAGCGCTGAGGGTCAGAGCCAGCTGAGCCAAACCAGCCTGGGCCTGCACAGGGCACTTGCTGACTGGTGAGGCATAGGGTGCCCAGATTGGGGTTGGGGTTGATGGTAGGAGGGTAGAAGAGGAATTGCTGAAGCCCCAGTAGAGGGGGAGGAGAAGCAGGAACTGAGGATGACCAGAGAGGTCTGGGAAATTCACTGCATTTGGGTCTAGAAACTAAAACCAAACATGCATCACCTGCAACTGGATTTGCTCATGGTGTCTGTTGAGCTAATAACTCTGACCCTTCGGGACAGGCTGTGGCTCTGATCAGGGGCCCTGGCTTGTGGGGTGAAAGTGGGGCTTGGCGGATCTGGGGGCAGGAGGGGTGTCTAAGTCAGCAGTGAGGAGCAGCTGCTCAGCAAACGGAGGTGGGTTGGGGCAGCATACTGGGGGCCTCAGGGGAAGTGGGAGCTCAACTCTCTCCCTGCTCATGCCATTCCCTTTCCTCACTGATTCTGGGGGGGAGCAATGGACACAAAAAGAGGGGGAAAGTTGTGTTCTCTCACCTCCGTGAGCAAGCAAGAGAAGCTGGGTAAATGAGCCCATCACTCTTCTCCAGGCTCCAGGAGAGCAGAACAGCTCTGTCCCCTGTGGGAAGACCGGCCATTATTTATGAGCTGTGTGGAGGGGGCTCAGCAGGAATATCCATCTTTGCTCCCCTCCTCCCGCTGGGGAAGGGCTGGGAGTGGGGAGCTGGTGGTGCCTAGAAGCAGCTGCTTTCTTAAAGGCACAGGTGCTCGAGGGCAGAGGGCCTGGTCCAGCCTCCCCTTGGCAGCTTCAGGGATCAAGGAGAGATGTGAGCTCAGACCCCCAGAGGAGGGAACACTGACAGCCAAAGACTCTGAGATATCGCCAGAAAAAGAAGGACTTTGGGAGCTTTCTACACCTGGTGACCTCAGGTTCACTCCTTGGGGCTCTGCAAGGGTAGGCTTGGTGGACATTCCCTGGCAACTGGCACCAACCAAGGATGAAAGACTGGAAATCTGGGGATGGGCAGAGGCCTGGGTGCCATGGAAGTTGGAGATAAAAATTCCATTTCCCAGGTTTGGGGGACAAGAAATGCCACATGGATCACCCAGCCTTTTTTCCTCGTTGGAGAAAGGTTGACTGATGGTCCCAGGCTGCAAAGACAGGAGGCCAGGCAGCACCAGGAGAGAGGGCGGGAGGAGAGAGCTAGAAGATAGTGCTTGAAGAAGCTGGAAGGCATGGGGGGTGGGGTGGGGTGGGGGTGAGGTGAAGGGATTAAAAGCTAGGTACTCAAGCAGACCATCGAGGATTCTCAGAACTGGTCTCCTCAAGACTCCCTACTCTGGTACACAGAGTGTGTGGAGCTCAGGGCAATGAAATCCCTGGAGGCTGAGACTCTCCCCCTCTTGCCCCAGTCCTTCTGAAATGGAAGAGACCATCAGATTCTGAGCGTCTGTCCTTTTCCTAATCAGAGAAGCAACCACTCCTCCCCCTTTGATGGCCTAGAAGAATGTAGTTTAGGGGGTTCTCATCCAGTTGTAGGTTTATCAGGGAACGTGCCCCCTCTAAGAATCTCATCTTTATCCTAGAATAAGGACGAGGTCATGTGATCTGTCATGTGAAACCCTCCACCCTCCTCGAGGCCCCAAATCCCTAAACACAGAATAAGTGTCCCAATCTGCTCCATGATTTTTTAGAATTTACAGTCATATAAATGCTCTATATGTATGTGATTAAGTGTTGGCCTTTTCTGCGACTATCTGTCTGGTGATTATTTGTTTGTCCAGTCTTGAAACAACCCAGATGGGTGGGGGAAATTTTCCCTGCGCCCCCACATAAGAAAAAGCAAGAGGTCTGGTGGAGAATCAGAGAGATGGAAGAGAGGGGAAGGTGTGGGCACAGAGTCCCTCAAGTCAGAACAGAGACAGAGTAGAGCAGGAAGGACAGGGACGTGGAGCAATGGGGACACCAAAGGCAGGTGAGGAGAGAGACATGAGAAGTTGGGAGGGGGTGGAGAAAGCGATCTGAGGGCTCATGAGTGGGGCATCTCAGGACCAGGTCTGGCAGGGGAGGGGAGAATGTAGGTGGAAAGGCCAGAAGGTAGGAGGAAGGGCAATCGTGCAGAAAGGGCGAGGTTGCTGCTGTTTTTCCTCTCTTTACTTCAATCGCTATCAATAATACATTCCCGAGGAGCCGCCTTTGACAGCAATTAAAAAAGCATTTATGCTCCCAGAGAGAAATTGAAATAATTTCCTCCCACTTCCCTACGCTCTCTGGGCAACAGTCCCTAGTGATGATCTCCTGGTGGCGTGCAGTCCGAGCCTGGACACGAGGGAGGGCCGGCCGGCCGGGAGGGACAGCGCGGGAGGGACGGCCATGCGCGGGAGGCGATGGCCGCGGGCCAGGGCATGTTCTCCACCCTCTTCCCAGAGGTAGAATATCTGAAAGCTTTGTGCCAGGCTCTGGGTGTGTGGGTGGCTGTCAGGAGAAGGGGGGTGCAAAAGCCGGGCATTTGCGATATGAAACAAGCCAAAACCTTTGCTGATCACCAAGCCTCAGCCAGCAAAGAGGGAGGCCTGCGGCCTGGGACCTGCTGCCTGGAGTTGATGCTGGTCTCTGCTAAAGCATGGGGAATCTGAAAGGTTGAACTGTGGTGGGGGTACTTTCCAGAGTCGCTTTGCTTTCCGCAGACCTTTACTAAGCACCTGTTGTGTGCCAGGATGTGTGTTGGGGGTGAGTTCGAGGGTCTGTCTCCAGGGATCCAGGCCGTGGGAAAGCAATAAATGGAGAGTGGAGAGAGCGGGAGGGAGGGAGTGGAGAAGCTCCTTCTCAGTACAGGGAACTCGGACAGGCCATCGTTCATCTCTGTGGTAGCTAAGCCAGGCCTAGCGCCAGGCACTGCATACACATCAGCTCTTTCACCTGGACCCCAGGGTCACACGACGAGGAGGCAAGAACTTTCACAGCCCAGGAGAACAAGGAAGAGCAAGTGACAATTGCTGGATGTCACCCGGCTGGGGAAGACAGCGGCTGTTCTGTCTGGCTTCCCACAGAGTGTTAACGCCAGCACCCTTTCTCAGCAGTGTCACCGGCAGGAATCTGACCTTCAGAGGCCCATGCACCTGTGCAAAAAGACATTTTATATCTATAGAAACTTTCTCACCGTAACATCATGGTGACTGGCTAAGTGGACTTGCAGGCCATGGAGTACTAGACAGTCGTCAAGAGCTCTCTGTGTGTGTGTGTGTGTGTGTGTGTGTGTGTGTGATCTACAGGACAAATTCAAGCACAGAACAATGTGTATCCATCCTGTCCTTTGTGTGGAAAGGGTGGGGGAAAGAATATTTACATATAGTTGAGTATCTCAGGTTTGTATGGAAGGAGACACAGGAGCCAGATAGCAGTGGTTGCTTCCGGGAAGGTGGCGATTGCCTGCGGACAAGAGTGGAGGATGACACTTTGTGGTGGTGCTTTCTTATCGATCAACTTTGGACTCTTTGAATGTGTGACCTCCTGAAAATGAAAAAATAAAAAGAAATTAAAAATAAATGTCCTGGCTTAGGCTGGTGGGAAGGTGGAAGCCACAGCTCACAGGGAGAGGAGAGCAGAGAGGTTGTCGGTATCGGCCTAGAAGGATTTGGGTCTGGATCTGGTGCTGACACATATTAGCTACAAACCTCCAGGCATGTCACTTAACCTGGCTCAGGCCCAGCTGGCTCACATGTAAATAGGGGTTCTCCTTTCTCACGGGTTCTCTTGGCGAGGATGCAGGCATGCGTCTGTGCTACGTGCTAGGGGCTGTGACTGTGTGGGTGCAGGAGAAGACCTAGAGAGGAGAGTCTGGTCAGGGTAAGGGTTCTAGAGGGGCTCAGTGCACCCTGAGGGATGAGCGGGCCTTGCAGCAGCCCCCAAGAGAGGCAGACAGGTGTTGGGGTGACCTGGTGGGTTGGAGTCCCAAGGGCTGCACCACACTGAGTGTGGTGCTCACACCACACTCCTTCCTCTGAAGCTTGGAGTCTCGGTTTCCTCACCAGTAAGGTGGAGCTGCACCTGTGAAGATGAGGTGGTGGCAACGGCATGGCGTCAGTGTATGGTGGGCAAGGTGCTTTTGCCCTCTTAGGACGGTTTTCATACAAACACTTGTGGAGACAGAAAATGGTGACCAAACGCTCAGTCGGGCCCATCAACCCAAAATGAGGTAAGCCAGGGCTTTCAAAGGAACATGATGAGAGGGCGATGGTGCTGCTCCTCCTGCTTGGGAAGCACCTACGGGTGGGCATGAAAACTGTGGGCAGGGAATACAGGCTGAGTGGGCTAGTTGCAGAGATTTTTCTGGGGTTTTTCTCCATAAAGCAATCAGGAATAGATGTTCCTTTATTGATTCTAGGGGGAGATTCCAAGAAAAGACAAGACACATGGGTAAACTCAATCTTGAGAAATCCTCAGGCAGATGGAAGGACAGAGATCATTCAGTCATTCAGCAAACACTGATGGAACCACTTGTGAAAATGGTTATGAAAGAGGCTTGGAGGGATGAGCCATGGTCCAGGCTGTCTAGAAGTCTGTAATGTGTCAGGTGGATCAGTAGGAGCACACAGGCTATATTTTCACAGAGTGTCAGCTCTGTGAGAACTGAAGGAGGAAGGGGGCAGTGAGCGCTCCGGCCCTGGAGGCTTAGCCCAAAGAGGGCATTCTGAGGGGGACACAACCCAGGAGTGGGACCAGAAGGGGAAGGACGGCACATGGAGAGGAGTCTCGCCCTGTGGAATGCTGGCAGTGGGAGGCCCCTTCAGGAGAGTGACAGGCAATGAGCTGGAGAGAGGGGGGCTGCTGTAGGTGGGCCAGGGCCCCCGGAGGCAATGGGTGCCTGTCCTCAGAGCCTCCTAGCCAGGCAGCTACACTGCTCCTGTGCCGTGGGAAGGAGCGGGCAGGAGCAAATTGCTTATCATTCTCCCTTCAGCTTCACCCAGGGTGAGGCCCTGCCAACCACCAGCATGAAAGGAGCCGTGAGCCTCTGGCGTGGTCTGAAGAGACACCAGGAGAGGAGACTTCGCTTGCGTCAGACTGGGCCACCCGAGTCACTGGCCTGTTTGGCTCCCGGCTCATGTTGACCTCAGCCCAGCCTGAGGCGCCAGGCACCTGGTCACCTGTTTTGTGTCTGAGTTAAAATGTTGGGGATGGCTCCACGGCCTTGTCTGCAAGGCCTCCCTGTCCAACAGGTCTGATGGATTTGCATAAATATTGATTGTCTGCTCAGCCTGCCGGGAAGGGGAGAGAAGCAGCCAGCCCAGGGAGCCCAATTAGACAGACTTAGAGGAAGGAGCTCTTTGGCCTGCTCCCCATAGGAGAGGCAGGAGTCCTATGGGAGATGATCCGAGGAGGGTGGTAAACCCCCGAACCAAAGAGTGGTCACCTGGGGGTGGAAGAAGAGCATGTCCTCAGGAAGAGCGAGCAGGGTCTTCAATGGGGTTCATGGTGGTTTATTTATTATACTCAGAAAGGCAGACGTGTGTCTACGATGTTGCTCTTTCTGTCTGTCTGTCTGAACAGTTCTTTAATCATATTTGTTTAGTGACCTCAAGAGGTGAATCCTCCCCTTGCCCCCCCCCACCCCCCCCCACCCTACCTGTAGAGAGCCTTCAGTAAGCATTGGAAAGCAGGGCTGCTCTGGCTTGAGTTTATTTATTTTTTTAAAGATTTATTTATTTATGCATACAAGAGCTGGCGTACAGGTCAGAGGTGCGGTGGGGGGTGTGTGAGAGGACTCACCAGAGACAGAGTGGGGAATAGAACAGGCAGATTGACCTAAGTACACTGCTGAGGGGAGCAGCAGGCGAGACAGGAGAGGTCTGCTGCACCATGTGGGTTGCTCCCTGGCTGGCCGGGAATCAAACTCATGCTGCAGTGGCTGAGGATAGCTTCATAGGTTGCGTCTTAACCCTTGCGCCATCAGGGAGGCCCCTCTGATTTTAAAGCTGGGAAGAAGGAATGTCCAAGACATCCCAGGCCCAGTCCAGCTGCCTGTCCTTCCTCTGCTTGGCCAGCTGGAGGCGCAGTTTCCCAAAGAGGCCAACTGTGTGTAGAGGGTCGGCATCTGCTCAGGCTGTGCCCTGGAGCCTTCAATCCCCTTCAGGCCCCACTGCTATGATCATCCTGTTCGTCCCAGTCCCTCACTGACCCTGCTGTCTCAGGAGTCAGCGAGGGTTGACTTGTCGCCTTGCAGGGAAAAGGAGCCTTTGGGAGAGAATCACCTTGATTTCCTGGCTTAGGGCCATCTTCTCTCCTCCCCTAAATGCCCTAATAAAGGATCTGGGAATTGGAGCACTCTAGGAATTCCCACCAAAAAAGCCCATCCCTGGGAGCTGATGAATCCAGATTAGGTGCTCAAGAAAGAGGTCGAAAAAGGAACTTGGGCATGACCTTGGAGCAAAGGGACAGTTTTTTCCATTTCAACAGATCTGGTTGGCCTCGAGATTCAAGACCAAGCAGTCAGAGAACTGGTGACCCTAGTCAGGCCGCAAACTCCACAGGACACCCCCTTCTGGGATGGCACTGGGCATACAGCAGGCAATGGCTTCACGCTGAAATGCTGGGGGAAGAATCAGCTCAGGTGAGACTCTTGTAGCTGGAGAACAGGTGAAGAGGCTGATGCAAAGAAAGGAAGAGTCATACCTGGACTTGAACCTGACCCACCAGGAATCAGCTGTGTGACTGGGGTGTCACTTCACCTCTCTAAGCAGATCTGTAAAAATGCATTAAAAATAGTGCCTACCTCACAGGGGTGTCACAAGGGTAAACGACCTGATGTACAGTCAGCCCATCCCAGGCACCGGAATCCTCCAGTCCCAGCCCTCACCACGGATACTTCAATTCCTGAAAACATTTCTTTTCTTTTCTTTTTAAAGATTTGTTTATTTATGCATACAAGAACGGAGTCTAGGCCAGAGGTGCGGGAGAGGGGCGGTGAGAGGATTCACCAGAGACAGAGTGGGGAGCAGAATAGGCGGATCTACTGAAATACACTGCTGAGGGGAGCAGTGGGCGAGTCAGGAAAGTCTGCTGCGCCATGTGGGTCACCCCCCTGGCTGGGGATCAAAGTTGTGCTGCAGAGTGCTTAACCCCTTGCACCACTAGGGAGGCCTGAGAACATTTCTTGAAGCTCCTGATGGTGATGTTCTTGGAGCTCTATCTGTGTTTCCGTCTCTATTTTGGGTCTTGCAGTTTCTGACTCTGTCTTTTCTTCTTTATCTTTCTTCCTTTTCTCTTCTCATTTCCGCCCCCCCCCCAAGCACACTTTCTTTCTGTTTATCTTTCCTTCCACCTCCCCTTCCTCCTCTCTCCCTTCCTCATCCTTCCCCCACTCCTGTCCACAGGCCCCAGCCCGCCTGCTGGATCTGTCACACACTGCTCCGCTTCTCAGCATAGGCTCACTCTCCTTAGAGCATTCAAGAATCTGAGTGAGAAACATCTCCCACCTCTAGAACCAGAAGGGGAACTGCTCTCCACAGAAACCACACTGATAATGAGAGAATCATTTCTGAGAAAATCTCTTAACTCTTGGAACCCAAATGGCTCCAGGCCCATGTCTTCACTCCGAGTTCCCGAGGACCTGGTCTGGAGACCAGGTCTGCAAACCCACAGCAGAGCTCTCCAAAGTTGTGTCCTCCAGGCTGGGTGCTCCCTCTCAGGTATCTGTTCCCAGGGATGGATTCTATAGGGCCCCGGATGGAGCGGATATTATTTGGAGGCTCAGGAAATCCCCCTCTGATGGAGACGACCCTCTTGAGTCAGAGCTGACACCAGCAATAAATAGAAAGCAATTTTCTTTGAGTGCTGAGGAGCATTTAGAACAAGCAGATTTAATCAGAAAAGACTTTTTTGAAGGAGGTGAGGAAGGGGCAGGGCCTGAAAAAAGGTGGCCCAGGTTGAGAATAGTCTCCTGAGTCCTCTCAGAGAGGGATGAGCATCATGTTGTCTGTGTTCAGGGATCGAGGACCTAATTCGACAGACTGGAGCCAAGAACCATCAGGATGAAAAGTGATTGGTTGGAAGGGATGGTGGGCAGCCACCTCCTCAGAGCTGTTGGGTCAAATCCAGGGGTGCCAGACTGTCAGCCTGTGGGTTAGTTGCAGGGGCTTAGTTGCAGGGGCCACTCCCTTCTTGGGAAAAATGTAAATGGTACCAGTGATTTCCACTGCCCTGGGTCCTAGCTAGACTGTTTTCTGGGAAAAGCCTGCCCTGCAGGAGGGAGAGGCTCCTGGGATAGGGGGAAGGTGTTGTGTGGTATCATACCCCACTCTACTATGTGTGGGGCAAAGAGGGGCCATCAGGATCGTGAGGTGTGCCTGTCTGCTTTTAGAGTGTTTGCAAATATCTGCCTATCAGAGAAAGATGTGCTTTTGCAAATCTATGTAAATGGAAGTGTGTGTGTGTGTGTGTGTGTGTGTGTACACATATCCTGGGGTCACACCCATTCTGTTTATATTAATAGCCCCTTTTGGTCATCCTCACCTTTTCTCTTTCATGGCCTGGGCCCCACCCAACCCTCCTGCTGGGCAGGGCTTGGGATCTGGACCTTGGACTTGGCTATGTCCGGTTGCATCGTCTTGTTCTGTAGTGCTGTGCACTGGGGGCAGAGAACACAGCTTTCTTTGACTAGGCTGGTGACAGCCCAGCCTGCAGGAAAGGAGGGAGAGAAGGGTGGGTAGTTGTTCAGCACTTAACTCACCAATGTTCACCCAAGATGCATTTTAAATAGTGCCTTTGAAGCTGGGTGCTGTGGGTCGAGTTGTGACTTAGCAGGGAATTCCTTCCATTTCAGGTTTCCCTGACATTTCCCAGACTTCTCTTTGCCAGAGAAGCTCAGCTCCTAGAGTGGAATTGCCAGGTTTGCACCTTCCCACCCTTCTTGCTATTCTGCTCTACATCCCCCCCTCCCTCCTCCTGCATAGCCCAGGCAGGTCAGCAGATGCATTTTGGTGTGGGAATACACTGTCAAGCAGCAGTAGGAAGGGCCAGCAAACACTGTCAGTGGAAACCTCAGTTGCCCTGAATGAGAGGAGTTGTCTGCAACGTGTCCCTTTGCCCTCCTGGAAGCCCCCTTGGTTCTCTGCAGGCAGCAGAGGTCAGAGAGCAGAGGCTGTTGTCATGAGTTCTTCATGTGTTCCCTTGAAAGAAGAGATCTGTGGCCCAGGGCAATGCTATTTGTGGGTGCTCAGGGGCAAATCCAGATGAGGGGGGTCATATCCAGGAGTCGTGCTGGCCAGGGGAGAGGGAGTGGATGTTCATGTGTGTCTCCAGCCTCTTCATTTGCTCCCAGCACTGTAATTTATATTCTCCTTGGGAAAGACAGAAACAATGAAACGAAAAGAAAAAATGTCACATTTTACTTCTTATTTCTAGGCCCTTGTGTCATATTGCTTTGATTTGTGAATGTGCCCTTCTCCGGCCT
This sequence comes from Talpa europaea, assembly GCF_964194135.1. NCBI lineage: Eukaryota > Metazoa > Chordata > Mammalia > Eulipotyphla > Talpidae > Talpa > Talpa europaea. Next base: position 74,425,991 of record NC_140077.1, read on the forward strand.
ATCTCTGCAGCCTGGTAATTTCATGAGGACTGAGGCTACGTCTCCCCAGCACAGAGCACCTAAGGGCAGCTCACCTTGTCCATGCAGCCTGTGTCTGTACAGGGTTTGCAGATGATTTTGACTGATTAGAAAACTTGCTTCCCGTTGGGAGCCCCCAGGGCTGGCCAGAAGGTAAGAAGTGAGCCTGGACCAAAATCAGCAGGCGCATCTCCTCCCTAGACCTCCAAAGCACTTCATCAAGATCTAGATGTCTTTTTACAATGTCTGGGAAACCAGAGGACAAAATTACCATTTTTCTCTATTATCCTAACGAGTGCTCAGACATCAAGCATTTCAGCCAGACCCCCAAATCTGGGAATAACAAAGTTGGGGTTCCAATGTGGAGCCTGTTTGTCACCAATCCTCAGTTTCGCCCCTGACTTCAGTTTGTTAGGATTTTAACAAGTTGGAAATATAGCTCAATGCATCAGTAAGAGATCTTGAAACAGCTCAGCAAATGCTTGTTGGTGGCTTTATGCAGTGGGTTTGCTGGCTCCCGCCTGCCCATGAATAATTCAGTCTGGCTGTATGTGGGCCAGGCGGGCCAGGCAAGGGGCTGCAGGGGGCCAGAGGGAACCACCGGTCCAGCCAGCCAAGAAGGTTTCCAAACACAAGGGCTAGGAAGACATAGAAGAAAGGGGGAAGTGGCGGAGCCTGAGTGGCCTGCAGGGGAAGCCCCCAAGGAGCTGCTGGGTGATGGGTGGACTCCCTGGGGGTGCAGCTGAGCCTTGGGGCAGATCACTTTCTGTTGAGACCAAGTGCCTGATAATAAAGCAAGTCAGCCAGCCAGGGCAGCAGGCTGACGGAGGGTGAGATAATTACAAAACAGCGAAAAAGGGCATGGGAGGAGGGTGGGACTCTACTCTCCAAGGCAGAAAGCAAAAGACTTGGCTGAACGGGGCAGCCAGAGCTGGCAGGAAGGGGGCCAAGCTGTCCCTGGTCAGCCAGGTCCCAGCTTCTGAGAGTGAATTCAGAAGCAGGAACCTGAAAGGGGAGATGTAAATTCCTGTTGACCAGGAGAGGGGTTCAGGAGACGGGACAAACACAGGCAGGAGACCCTTGGCTGTACCCAAAACTCACATGGGGAGCCCGTGTTTCACATCTCATCATGTACCCATCTTCACTTCTGGCCCACTGGGGGCCGAGGGTGGGTGATCTCTCAGAACAGAAGATGCTTTTCCTGATTATTTCAAAATATCAACTCCTGCCTTCCCCCCTCAAGTAAGCACACCCCACTCCATCACCCTCTCATCCTTCTTCCCCAAACAAACATGGACTTCACTTTGCCTTACTTTCCCAGGGATGGGGCACCAGTTGCCCATGCAGAAAAGCCATCCTCAAGTGCTCAGAATTCCTCTGGGAGGCTGGTGTGTTTGTGAGCTTCAGCTGTTGTTACATCACATTCAAGTTTAAGCTTGCTATTGTTGGTATCTTTAAAATAGATGGCTCTACATAAAGGCTTCATCCAAATCGATGCCTGTATCCGCGGGTGCTAAAAATTCTTGGGGGAGAGATCCATTAGCAGTAAACGAAGAGCAGATGAAGGCAGAGAGGAGGCCGGGCCTGAGACCAGAGGCCAGGACCCAGCACAGGCACAGGGAGGGGGTCCTTGGATCTTGTCTGGCACCTGCTAAGGGGCAGTCAGAGAGAAGCAAGAATTTGGAAGCCAGTGTGCTCACCGTGTTCACCCTTATGTCGTCCACATTCTGGGCGATGAGACACTCGTGTTGGTGCTGGTGTTTCTCCAAGACATCAGTTGGAGCAGGGTTTTCTGAGTTAAAACCCTAAATGGGGATGGGAGAAGTCCAGAGGATTCTGCTCCTTTCCCAACACAGAGAAGGGTCATTCGCTTACCTGCAGTCAGGAGAGTAGAGCAAAGAGCCATTATTTGAATTTTCATGAATTTCATTACTATGAGTGATGTTATAAATGATTAATAAGGCACTTGAATTGGAGGTATTGTCCAGTGGAGGGAGGGGAGGAAGGAAGGACGGAAGGAAGGAAGGAAGGAAGGAAGGAAGGAAGGAAGGAAGGAAGGAAGGAAGGAAGGAAGGAAGGAAGGAAGGAAAGAAGGAAGGAAGGAAGGAAGGAAGGAAAGAAGGAAGGAAGGAAGGAAGGAAGGAAGGAAGGAAGGTAGGAAGGAAGGAAGGAGGGAAGGAGGGAAGGAAGGTCAGTATTAAGTGTGGACGTGTGCCAGGCTTTTTGCTCCTAAGGTTAACTTGTTGCCTCCCACTGCATCTCTCTTCTTCTGTTTCCTCTCCTGGGCCTCTGGGCCTCAGGCCAGCTCTCCCAGGAGTTTCTGTCCCCAGGGCTGTCTAGAGTCGCTGCATTAAGGGAGCAGGGTATCAGGACCTCCTGGTGGCACAGACTCAAGACCCCAAGCCAGAATGGAGCAGAGCTGGCTGGAGATTTGTGGACCAGGTTGGGGAGAGGGAGGCGGAAGAGGGAGGAGGTTGTCATCTTCCCCAATCAGCTTGGTGGCTCCTGCATCTGACAGGCCCTCTGGGTAGACTCTGGGGCTGGAGTCATAACTGTGCCCTCTCTTACCTCTCTCAGCTGGAAGAGGCTGGGCCTTGGGCCTAGTCCTGGCTCACTCCTCACTCACTTTTCCCCTTGAGACTTCAATTCCTCCTTGATGGGACCTCGGGAGCCTATTCTCAGGCTTAGGCTAATTCTGACCTATAGTAAACTGTAGGGAATTTGCCAGTTTTATACACAGCTGTGCCTGGAACAGTGCCTGGCATATAGTAGGACCTCAAAAAATATTTGTTGAACGAGTCTCCTGTTGTTTCTTCACTTGGAGAAACATCCTTTCCTACAAAGCCCACATCTCTCTGCCCTTTGACCAATTGGTGATGTTTCTCCACCGTGGGGGAGCCATTGGAGAGGTGCTGGCATTCGTTGTTCTCACACAGCTCCCCTGGGGCCCTGGCATCCCTGCAGTTTCAGCCTGTTACTGCTTCTGGTGTGGAGAAGGTTCTTCTCAGCAAACCCCAAACATGGTCAGTTGAGGCTGCACCGCAGAGTACAGGGTCACAGGAGGAAGCGGGGAGGGGCAGGTATCAGCTGCCTGGGATAAAGACACGGGGAGGTGGGGGGGGGCAGAGTGGACCAAGGGGAGCTTGCCCTATTGAAATCCCTTCTCCAGAAGCTCAGTTGTCAACTGGGGCATCACGGTGCCTCCTTCATCCTTCCTGCCCACGTCATGTTCGCAAGGTGCTTTGAACCTCTAGGAATTCAAGGATTCCTGGACAGGATGAGCCCTCCGGAGGCCATCTGGGCCACCCCTCTGTGCAGGTGCTCTGGGTGCCTCCTGATTGGCAGGCTGGTCAGGGCAGAAGCAGTCTCCCCGGGGTCTTTCAACCTTCCTGCTTCCCTTGCGGAGAATTCTCTTTCCGGGCCCACATCTCCCCTTCTAGCCAGGTCAGAACTGGAGGGAGGTTACAAGTCTGCTCCATTTGTGAGGAGCACCCCCTCTCCCCCGCCATGTCTGGGGCCTTCTTTACTCAGAAAGAGCAAGTGGCATGTGGGCCCCAGGCTTTGCATTGGAACAGCCTGTGGGGTTCAGTGCCAATCCTGGGCAGGACCTTTCCCTTTTGTTCACGGCAGATGGGACTGTCCCCCATAGATCTAGAATGAGTCCTCCTGCAGGTGAAAGGAAATATGATGTCTACCCGACATGTTCTCCTGAGTTGCTACCTGAGAAGGAAAATGGGTGTAGGTTTGCTTCTTCCTACATGTCACGAATCCAGGGAAATCATTCTAGGTTTTCCAATTTCCCTGCTCATTATGAATGCCCCCCATCCCAGTCTCACTTGGAAGTTGCCCTCTGCCTGTTTGAGGCCTTAGCTCGGGCTCCAGGAGGACAGTCGTTTCATTTTCATTAGCTTTGGCTCGTTGAGCCCATTGCCTTGCTCCTTCAGGGATGGGGGCGGCCTCCCTCTCCCTCCTCCTTCCTGCACCTTGATTCTTGGTGATCAGCGGGGCCCGAAAAGGCATTCTGCCAGCCGACGGCCAAAAGGCAGCGTAGACTGCCGTGGCAGTGGCAGTGCCAGCAAAAGGACGGGCGATTAAAACAAAATGATTCATCCCGGGTATGAGTGCAAATCGTTTTCCATTTACAGGAACCGGGGCTGGGCTCCAGCAGCCTCTGAGGGCTCCTGGGGAAGACGGAAGCCTGGGCCACTGACCATTAAGTAATGAGCATCGTTGAGTGCTCCCCGCTGACTCTGCGGAGGGGATCTGCTGGCAACGTCTGGGGTGAGCCAGGGAATGGGCAGGGAAGTGAGGCTGTTCAGTCCATTTAGGATGGGGGGAGGGGTAGGGTCGCTGAAGGTCGTGACCCTGGAAACCAGAGCACCTTTGTTGTTAGAGACTCGCAGTAACTCTGAACCTGGGACCACCTAAGTCTTTGCAGTGCCACTAAGGAGTCAGGAATCCACAGGCTGTTTATTTATTTATGTTGCTCTTTAAATTTTTTTTTATTTTTTACATAATTGTTCATTTTTATTTTATTTTATTTGTTTATTTTTTTAAAGATTTATTTATTCATTTATACAAGCACTGGGTACAGTCAGAAGCGCGGGAGGGTGAGAGAATTCACCAGAGCCAGAGCGGGGAGCAGAGCAGGCAGAAGGACCGAAGGACACTGCTGAGGGGAGCAGCGGGCGGCAGGAGAGGTCTGCGCGCCATGTGGGACCCTCCTCCGGTGGTCGGGGAGCAGCCGGGGATTGAACTGGCGCTGCAGAGGCTGTGGGCAGCTTCGCAACCCAGCACTCAACAGCTGCGCCACGGGGGAGACCCCCATTGTTCATTTTTAAACACTATTTCTCCCCCATCCCCTCAGGTGTAGTCCCCATAGAGTTTCCTTCACCAACGCACCCATGTGCCATCACCTCAGTCCCCTGTGCTCCTCCCTCCCTCCCTCTGATCCCTCTCCCTCCTCCTCCCCTGCAGGATGTCTCTGATTTATAAATGTCTGTTTTTGTTTTGTTGTGTTTTGTATTGTTATTGTTTTTTTTACAACGATGTCTGTCTCCTCTATAGTCTTCCTATAAGTGAAACCATCTGATATTTTTCTTTTTCCTTCTGACTTATTTCATCTACAGGCTATTTAAAGAACATTGGCTGAAGTAGGGATTGGGCGTCAGATATGCGTGGGCCTGTGTCTTGTCCTCACGGGACTGCCAGTTCAGGCACAGAAGATGAGCAGATCTACAGAGGAGAGCAAAGAACAAACTCTGGGAGGGAGACAGATAGGTGGCTTGGTGGGGGCCAGTGTGGGGAGAGGTCAGGCCACCTGTTGGGGATGGGGGCAGCCAAGAAAGGCACCCAGGGGACTCTTGAAGTGTCCTCAAAATGATTGTTCTCCAGGGTTGGTGACGGGGCAATAGGGACAAATGGGAAATTAATCTAGCTAGAGAGTTGAGTCTAAGGAGAGAATATGTGTCAGAGTGAATTTGAAAAGTGATGGGATTTGAACAGCCTACCGTGAATGAGCCTGGGAGGGGATGCAAGAAAAGACAGGAGTCCAGGGGGGCCTGGGAATGCCTTGCTATGGAGCCTGGACAGACCCCCAGAGGCCCTGGGGAGCCACTGAAAAGTATAAAGCAGAGGGGATGAGATCAGGTTTACATTTTAAGACAATTTCCAGCTACCTCTTTTTATGGTTGAAAGTACTTCAGTCATAATCCTTCAAGGTCATTCCACTGCATAGCTTGGAAGAAGAACCTGAAATAGCCATGTCAAGTTACTGGCATTTATTTTTAAAGGGTAGTGAGTACACAGCTGTATGGTGTCTTACTCTCTGTACTTTGAGTTTTTAAGTTGCAAAATTACTAATGGATTTCCATGTATTCATATGATAAAACACTGCGAGGCGTTGAAATATGAAGGTGAAGTAGATATTTGCGAGTGAGGTGTTTTTAAGTTGCTGAACAGAATCTACTGTAAGATTATGTTTTTGTAACAGCAACAAGAAATACATATAGACATACATACCAACCTCGAAAACAGCAACCAAACTATTAACAATAGCAAAGTTAGTGTTTGAAGGGTGGGATTTAGGTGCTGGTAGGGAGAAGGCAGACTTTTGTATCTGTGCAATGAACCGGTATTATTATTATTTTTTTTAAAAATTTATTTATTTATGCATACAAGAGCTGGGGTACAGGTCAGAGATTTGGGGGATGAGAGGATTCACCAGAGACAGAGCAGGGAACAGAACAGGCGGAATGGCTGAAATACACTGCTGAGGGGAGCTGCGGGCAAGACAGGAGAGGTCTGCTGCACCATGTGGGTTGCTCCCTGGCCGGGGATTGAACTCGTGCTGCAGAGGCTGTTGATTGCTTCATAGTGCAGTGTTTAACCCCTCTCGCTACCAGGGAGGCCCCCCTGAACCGGTATTATTTTAAAACAAAGTTCTCCATTGGGGGCTAATTTGTTATTCTGCTGCAATTTCAAACTCATACATAAGCTGCAAGAATAGTCAAGGAAGCCAGACCCTACTTGGGCTGACATCTTGCCTGCAGGATACACACTTTTTTAAAGATTTATTTCTTTATGCATACAATAATTGGGGTATAGGCCAGAGGTGCATGGGGGTGAAAGGATTTACCAGAGATAGAGTGGGGAGCAGAACAGGCAGATTGACTGAAACACATTGCTGAGGGGAGCAGCGGGCGAGGTCTGCTGCACCATGTAGGTTGCCTCTCTGGCCAGGGATCGAACTCCTGCTTTAGTAGCTGCAAATAGCTTCGTAGTGCTGACACTTAACCCCTTGCGCCACCAGGAAGGCCCAGGACACACATTTTTTTAAGCAATCATTTGTTACCTCCATTTTGTAGCCCCTTTGAGCTGTTTTTCAAAAGTCATTTTCTGGACTGCTTTCCTGCTGTCCTCTTGTCTTCCCTGAACCACCCTTGGCAGCTGCCTGGAACCTCGTCTTGTTCTCCTGTTTCTTTGATTTTCCAGTTTGCGTCCTCCTTTTCCGCCCCCTTCAACTTTGGGGTTTCTGTGAGTTCCAGCCCGGGCTACTGCTTGGCTGTGTAGATTCTCATTCACTTTCAATTATAAAACCACTTTTCTCTGTGCTGATAAAGCATAAACCACTTCTTCAGCCACTATCTCTCCCGTTATTTCAGACACTCACATTTGATACATGCCCTCCAGACACTCATGCCCTCGGGTGGTTACAAACACTTCCAGACTCAACCTGTTTCAAACAAGTCACCATCACACCTCCCTCCTGCTCAGTGTCCTCCTCCTCTGCTCTCCTTCGTCCCAGGCGGGGCATCACCAGCTTTGTCTTTGACAATGGCAGCCAGCTCCTAGTTGGTCTCCAGACTACAGTCTTCATCTAGACAAAGCCCCTCTCACCCTAGTCAAAGTGACAATGCCCAAGTGTGAATCTTACCATGTCACCCCCCAGAAAACCTGAGTGTGGCCCGAGCTCCTGAGCCTGCCTCCTCCCTACTCTCCCACTCATCTCCATTTCTGCCCTTCACATTGGCCCATGCCCCAGGGATTGCCAGCCATTTTCCCAAGAGGGACCACCTTCCTCCTTTCTCTCCCCAGTTAACTCATCCATCAACGCACGGAGTTCAGTGGGCAGCTCCTACTAAGCTAGGAGGAGGCCCTGAGTCTTGCTTTTTCTTGCTTTTCATTGCATTTTTTCCTTACAGGTAACACCAAAACACTGAGCAATTGTTAAATTTCAGTCTTTGTGTATGTCTGCTCGCTGCTCTCTATGCCCCAAAAGTAAGAGATTTACCCCACATGGAGTGGTGGACCGGATACCTTAGCACAGGGCCTGGTACATGGTTGGCACTAGGAAGTCTTTGCTCAACTGAGGTAAGCTTTCACCTCCGCCTCTCTCTGCCTCCTCATCCCGGCAGCAAGCCCAGCACAGCCTCTTCTCTCCATCAGTATTTCTGTCCTGACCGAGGCTGCGGCCCTGGCTCCATCTTCCCTTCTCTGGGATTTGCACCCACGAGTTCTTTCTCTCATTTTTCCTCCCTCACCTTCTCTTCTGTTTCTTACCTTCTATTTTAAGCTGCTCTTGCTACCCTCTCAGATCTTTCCAGATGCCTCTCTCCCACTCCTCTCCCGGTGGGGGCTCTCAGGGCAGTTCCAGCCCACTCCTGGCCCAGGTGTCTGCACAGAGCTTCTGTAATTACCTTCACAATGGGGCCTAATGGCTGCTAGCATTTTCATCTCAGCCCACACGATTTCAGAATTACAGCAGCCAAGACCTCACGGTTACAGTTGGACGCACCCCTGCCAGGCCCCTCTGCAGTATCTTTTGGAAGATGTACCTCGTCCACTGTTCAGGGCAGAGGGTCACTTGCTAATAGGCTCTTCTCTTTAACACCTCTAAGCGCCGAAGCTAGCGCCACTCCTTAGTTCTCAGCGCCTGTCTCCACAGTTAGGCTTCCGATCCCCGCACTCAGCCAGTGACTGTGTTATACGCTGATCCCCCACCACGCAAGGCATCTCAGGGAGATAAATGTTCACTCAGCCACTCACCTGTAAACTTACTGAGTGCCCACAAATGCCTCCTGCTGGCCTGGGGCAGCAGACATGGACCAGGATCGTGCACCTGTGCACCCTGCTCTGAAACCCTGAGGAAGCCTGGCCTGCAGAGGAAGACAAGGCTGAAAGAATTTTGATAAATGAAGAAGACCTTGCTAGAGGTAGGCACCCAGAGCTGTGTGAACACAGAGGGACATGTGACATGGCCAGGTGGAGGAGGTTTTATAAAGATGACATTAGGGGAGTGAGTGGAACCCATGAGGCAGACAAGGGGCCGGTGAAGTGGGCATTTGTCACGTGTTTGCCCATTTCCTGGGCACCCTGTCTATTTCAGAGGGAATTCCCCATCACACGAGTCTCAGTGGAGGTGGGATTCTACCTTCTGCTCTACATGCTGAGAGGGCAGCCCCCCACCCCCCGTTCCCCTGAAGTATGACATGAGCATGGAGAGGATGAGGGGTGGCCTTATAAACTGAGTTCAGTTGATCAGTTGCCCCCACTGGCATCTTTTGGGTTTTAACTCAAGAGAGTGACAGGAAGGACAGGGACAGCTGGCAAGCATCCACAGCAATGGCAGCCTGGTCTAGGGGCTTAGCAGTAACTATCTCCTCTGGGGTGGGGGTGGAGGTGACGAGGGGGCAGAATCAGCAGCCCTGACCCACTGGATGCCCCCATTACTGATTCTGGAGTGTTCTCTGCCATCCAGCTTCTCTTGGTTTCTGTGGTGGGAGCTGCTACTCCGACTAGCCCATCAACTTTGAACCCCCAGAATTTCACTTTCCAGAATAATCCTTAACTCCTGAAGCTAGCAAGAGTCAATTTTTGTTGTTTACAACCAAGTTTCCTGTGTGGGATTAGCTGGAAAGAGGCTTGAGGAAGCTGGAAGAATGGAGTGTAGACTTTGGGGAAAGGTGGGTTGAAAAGGTGTGTGGTTGGAGAGTGATGTGAAGTACAGAAACGGGGTTAACAGGGTAAGAAGCTCAGAGGTTTGTGAGGAAGGGCCTTGTCAACCAGGCTCAGAAATTGCCTTCCACTCACAGGAGATGAGCAGAGCCACCATTGGTGCGTTCAAGTAAGGGGCGTTCTGGGGGAGACCCTGAGTCCTCCTTGAGCTTCTGGGTCATTCCACCCATCCCTTTCTCCTCCTGCTTGCTAGCACTCCACTCCTGGGGAGCCTGACTGGTTAGCTCTCTGGGGACTGACCAAATCTGGAGGCAGGGTGCTGTTGGGGTGCTGTGCAGTGGGTGGTCCCCAGCTCCAGGGGTCTGAGGAGAGGATGGAGGCAGTTGGGGTTTGTGACTGTAATAGGGGCAGGTGGGGCAGAATTTTTTCCCTGTTTGTTTTTCATTTTCTCTTCTCCAGTTAGGCGTGGCTGGGCAATTGGAGCAGCGGGGGCGTGTGGGTGGTACAGGCCTGTGTGTGCGTGATTGTGTGTGTGTGTGCGTGCACAGCTGTGTGGGAGGGCATCCGTGGGGCGCCTTCAAGACGAAGAGGGCTCTTCTTGCTGACTCCGGTTCTGAAAATGCTCCCACTGAATGGGCCTTAGAAAGTTTCCTGCATTTGACAGGAACAAAACAGAAGCTGCAGAGAGGCTGTGCGGTTTCCGAGGCAACCCCAAACACCGATGGAGGAGGAGATGGTGGGAACCAGAAAGAAGGAGTGATTTGGCTCCACCACCAGTTTCGCCCCCCGCCCCCTGAAAATAGCTCAAGATAAAATGTTGAGCCAGTTCCAGCACTGTCCTGGGAAAGGGAGGGCGTTCAGGCAGTGATGAGGAAACAGAGGTCTCCTCATATGAGGGAAGTGAGAGCTGGGGGGCCCTAGAACCTGCCTTCTTGAGGAGCTCAGTACCCCTGGTTCTCCTTTCTCTCTGAGGTGACTTACCTCCCTCAACCATCCACTTTCCTCACTCTCACTTCCGGGCAGCTGAAGGCTTCACCCAAGGATCCTCAAAGGAACCCCGGGAAAACCAGACCCCCAGGGTCTCTGGCCAAGTGGACAGGACTGGCAGGGATGGGAGGAGTGGGTGTCTTTCCTGCAACCCCCCTCCAAACCGTTGCTCCATTCCTAGAAAGCAGGAGACTGAATCAAGTCGGAGGCAGGAAACTGAGACTGTTCATTAAGAACAAAAGACATTTATTAGTGATTAGTACAAAGGCCTCCCCTGGTACAAGTTCCTCTCCCAAGTGGATGTGCTCACAGCACCTGCCCTAAAACAGCGCCCCAGGCTCCAGTGAGACCTGTGCCTGGCCGTTCTCGATGGCCACCTGGCCTTCCCTGAAGTGGAGGTCTCTGGACCTAACTAGCCTCATCCTTGAACCCAGTCCTTCATCTTGGGAGCTTGAATTCCTTCACTGGAGAATCAAGGAGGTTTGCAGATATTTTAAAATACATTTTCTTTTTGTATAGAAGAACTGGGGTTAGGCCAGAGGTGTGGGGGTGGGGTGGGTGGGTGGTGGGTGAGAGGATTCACCAGAGACAGAGTGGGGAACAGAACAGGCAGATCTACTGAAATACACTGCTGAGGGGAGCAGCGGGCAAGACAGGAGAGGTCTGCTGAGCCATGTGGGTCAGCTCCCTGGCTGTAGTGGTGAGACTTAAACCCTAGGCCACCAGGGAAGTCCCCTTAAAATATATTTTCAAAGTCAAGCCATCCTGAGTCTTCCTTAGTGCTGTGAGTAGACTCTGGTGGTGACCACCACCTGCCCTGGGCACTAGCTAGGTGCTGGGAAGGGGTGTCCTGCGGGCTTTCAGTGGCCTTTCCTTGTTGAGAGGTCAGATGTATTTGGAGAGCAGGTGGAAAGCAGGAGAAGGGAGCTGAGGGCTGGAGGGCTCCTGGGCCAGGTGTTTATGTCTCCCCGATGAGTCGGCCTGGAGCAGACGTGGAGGAGGTGCACTGAGCTGGGAGTGAGGGGGCGGCAAGGGTTTCTCCTGGCACAGCTGTGGGTAGGAGGGAGAGCCCCGTGCTTCTGGCGGCCACATTTCCCAACCAGACGGGGGACACACAGTCTGACAGATAGTTGAGGGCCGGGAGGGGCTCTGAAGCAGAAGATTTGCAATGAAACATATGACTGCTGTGACCAGGGTCCCATAGCTCCAGAGTCTGGCCTCCCCTTCCCCTCCTGCCTGGCCCCTGTACTTCATTTGTCAAGATCTCTTTGGCTTTCTGCCTCCAAGGAATCAGAGATGCCCAGGCCTAGTCCCTCTGGTTCCTCCCCACCGGCTGCCCCTTCACACTCAGCATCCTCAACAAGGCATGACCCAGGCCCCACTCCAGCCCGTGCTGGGGGCTGCAGGGAGAGAACAGCAGCCTCTTCAGCAAGGGATGGAGCTGGAAGCCCACCCAGAAAACAGAGAACATAGAGTGCTGGGGTTTGCCAGCCCACACAGCTCTGAGAAGGAGCAAGGCAGCGTTGGGAGCGTGAGCCATTCAAGTCGCAGCAGCGGAGGGCTGAGAAGCGCTTATGAGGAGGGCGTGGAGTCTGATGAGAAGGATTAGAGCTGGAGGGAGGATGGCTGCAGAGGCCAGGCTTGCTCCTGTCTTCACTAAAGAGGCTCCGTGTCTGTGTCTACTCTGGAATGTTCTTCCCAAACATTACACAGGCACATACACCCCATTTAAGGAAAGGCTCTTTTTGGGGTAACTTTATAGGAGGAACTGGGGACAATGGACAAAAAAGGTACCATCTCCAGGTGGGTGCTGTGTTTTGGGGATCCTCTGTGATCCTTATTTTGAGTGCTGGGTCTTGATTTCTACTAGTTGGGACTTTCCCTCAGCTTTTACCTAGCAGCTCCCTTTTCCCTAGTCCAGAGAACATGCTGGGTATTTTCTGAGACTGGCCGCCCTGGTTGAGGGTGCTCAGGCAGGAGAAGCATCCAGGTGGATGGTCACGGTCTCAGCTTCTCTCCCACACTGGGCCTCTGGGGAACCACTTGGGGAAGAGCAAGCAAACTACAGCCAGATGTGAGCAGATGTGGTGGTACAGAGAGGAGGCGAGCATTGCTAGGCTTGGCCTGAAGCCTAAGCTGAGTGAGGCAGAGGGTGGCAAGGTTGGGATTTGTAATACCCGGGGTGGCTAGGAGGGAGCAGGAATGGTCGGGGGTTGGTGTGGGGAAGTGATATAATATAGTCTCTACCTTCTTTTTTTTTTTTTTTAAAGGTTTATTTATTTATGCATAGAGGAACTGGGGTACAGGCCAGAGGTGCAGGAGGTGAGAGGATTCACCAGAGACAGAGTGGAGAGCAGAATAGGCAGATCTACTGAAATACACTGCTGAGGGGAGCAGCGGGCGAGACAGGAGAGGTCTGCTGTGCCCTGTGGGTCAGCTCTTTGGGCAGGGATCAAACTCATGCTGCAGTGGCTGTGGATAGCTTCATAGTGCTGTGACTTAACCCCTTGCACCACCAGGGAGGCCCTAGAGTCTCTACCTTCTGAAGATGCTCAGCCAGAAGCCTGCAGATACTACAGTGCAGGCCTCAATCTGGTGAGACTCTTACGGCACTGGTGGAAACTGCCTGACTTTTCTGTTTATTTCCTGAGGTTGAACAGCAGAAGTTTATTCTTTTGCCTCCTGGTGGACAAAAGCTAGAAATCAAGGCATTGGTAGAGATGATTCGTTTTGGAAGTTCTGAGGGCAACTGTCCTACGCCTCTCAGCGCCTGGTGTTGCTGCAGCCCTTGGCTTGTGCGTGGCATCAGTCCCCCACCTTCACTGGCCTTTTCCTCCATCTTCTGCTCTTCTTTAAAAAAAATCAGGTACGCTGGGTCTAACCTAAATCCAGGATGATTTCAACTGGAGATCCTTAACCAATTTCACCTGCAAAGAGCTTAGCTCCAAGTAAAAATCACAATTTGAAGCTCTGGGTAAATGTGAATCTGGGGGAGGCACTCTTCAACACCCATATCCCATAATTCCATCCTTACACTGGAGCTGGGGAGAGGGTGAGAAGACCCCCACGAGTGTGTTCACGCCTTCTTGCTGGGTTTCCAGTCATGCGGGCAGGGCAATGAGAGGATCCGTGGCTCCTATCTTCTTGTTTTCTGAATTTCTTAGCAAGTTGCAAAGCGAAAACTATGGAAGCCCATCTCCACCTTGGGCTGGGAAGTTCCTCCTTCATCTGAAAAAAGAGTTTTTGTGTCAGAATGTTTCCCTGGGAAATAAATTGCACCCTGAACTGCTTCTTGTTAGCAGAGCTAATGTCTGTCTTAAGCCTGCCTTAATCCATCTCACGGCAGTAAACCGCATTTCCTCTTGGGCCTCTGGAGGGTGATGTACAACAGCCCCCTCCTGACCTCCACTTTGCTGATGCTCGGGCGACATTTATCATCGTGTCTCTGTCTGCAGGGAGGGCATTTTCTCCTGGGGACTGCGTGCTGGGCACTCAGATGAGATAATTCAGCCTAAATGCACAGACATTGGATTTTCTCTACAAGTCTTCTAAACTATTGACTGCTGTTTTGCATCCTCAGGTACCCCTCCCGCCCCAGGGCAGGTAGCAAATGGGCCCCACAGTGTCAGCCCCCTCCCCCCATTCACCTCTCAACAGCACAATTTCTGTCTAGTGAAAGAGAGAGCTGCAGAGACGGGCTCCAAGTGCCCAACTCAGCAATCATCACCATGATAAATTGCCCTAGAGTCCCCGTCACAAACAGTGCCCTGGAGGGGGACATTAGAGTTAGACAGGCTTCCCCTGCGTCATCTCCCGTCTGCATTTTAAGGACAAATGGGGCCAGCACTGTGCTCTTAGGTTTTCTTCCTCAGCGCTGAGGGTGGCAGGTGGTCCCGGGTGCAGTTGAGATCTATAGCAAAGTCACGGTTGCAGAGTTTGGGGTGTCCAGTGGTCAGAGCAGAGCCTGGTCAGGTAGAGCCCAAGACTGGGTAAACACAGGGGAGACCAGAGTAGGGCCAGGGAATGGCACGTGAAGAGGGAGGAGCAGGGGTTGCCCACCAGATCTGTGTCTTACTGGGGTGAGGGGCCAGACCCCACATTAAATACCAGTGAACTTCACTAACAAGCTACTGTTGTCTTGTGCTTTACACACTATCTAATGTGAGCCTTGCACCACCACTGTGAAGTGGATATTTTACTGAAGGGGTGTCCAGTTTGGAGAGGTTTGAGTGACTTGTCCAAGGTCACACAAGTAGGTTGTTGGAGCCTGGATCAGAATCCAAGCCTGTAAGTATTCACAAGCCTCTTGTAGGGAAGTCGCTCCTTCCCCTCCCGCAAGGAATTCTGATAGAGGCCATAGAAGGGACTGTCGGCGGGAGCCAGGGCAGTTTGCTGATGAGGAGGAATCTTCCAGTCACTGGTCCCGGCACCATGCCGTGGGGAGGGAGTCTGGCTGAGTCACTAGAATCGGAAATGGACAGTGGACACGTGGGTCTGGCCAGGAATGGTGACGCGGTGACTGACCAGGTCGGGTCCATCTCCACGATCTTCCTGTCTCAACCTCTCCTCACACAGAAGGGCCCCGACTTCTTTTAAGTAACTTTGTTTTTGCCCCTTGGATGCAGAGTTAACCCTATCTTTGGCACTAGTTCTTCGGTGGGGGGGGGTGGTGTTTTATTCTATCAGATTCTTTCCCACCCTCCTGCTGCACCCTCTCTCCTGGCAGCCTCGCTGCCAGACACTTCAGTGCATTAAATACTTGTCCTTCCAGGCTGCTTCCAAATGCCGACTGCAATAGGTGAGCATTCCTGAAAAAAGACCCACAATATTATTTTGTGTGTATATTCTTAATTTCATAAACGGTTTTGGACTCTCAGTCTCATTCTGTTTCTTTGTCCAGAAGCTATTTAAGACCTATGCATGCTGCCAAATGTATTTTTTACACTGTGGAATTATTCCATCTTCTGCTTACGCCACAGTTGCTCTCTGCTCCCCGTGGCTACTGACCTCCGGGCACCAGGAATAGCCCTGTGACATACCTCTCGTGCGTGTCCCCAGTGGACCATGTGGGTTTCCCTGGAATGGGGGTGCTGGGTGTGGAGGGACACATGTCATCTCACCTCTTTTGGCACTTACGCTCTGGAAATTTTCTGCTCTGTCATTGCTAGTTACATCTTCACTGTATACAGCCTGCTCTCCTGCTAGATCATAAGCACTTGAGGTCAGAGACCGTGTTCTATTATTTTTCGTAACCAAAAATATGTCTGATAGATAACAGGTGCTTAACAAAACATTTTTTAAAATAGAATGACTTGAATCTCCTTTCCCATCGGGATACGAATTTCCTGAGAGCAGGATGATAACTGTGTTTTCATTCATCTCAGTTAAATTCAGAATCTGACCCTCTGTAAATTATTTACCCTAAATATCACCGTAGGCTTTTCTTAGGTGTGATGTATCACTTTGTCAGACATGGGAAAGCGGCACAGTTAAGAATAAACTGGGGGGGGGCCTCCCCGGTGGCGCAGTGGTTGAGCGCTGGGTTGCTAAGCTGCCCGCAGCCTCTGCAGCGCCAGTTCAATCCCCGGCTGCTCCCCGGCCACCGGCGGAGGGTCCCACATGGCGCGCAGACCTCTCCTGCCGCCCGCTGTTCCCCTCAGCAGTGTATTTCGTCAGTCTGCCTGCTCTGCTTCCCACTCTGGCTCTGGTGAATTCTCTCACCCTCCCGCACTTCTGACTGTACCCAGTGCTTGTATAAATAAATAAATAAATAAATAAATAAATAAATAAATAAATAAATAAATAAATAAATCTTTCAAAAAAAAAAAAAAAGAATAAACTGGAGGGCCTCCCTGGTTGTGCAGCGGGTTGAGCGCCACGCTGTGAAGCTGTCCGCAGCCTCTGCAGTGTGGGTTCGATTCCCGGCCGGCCAGGGAGAAACCCACATAGCACGGCAGACTTCTCCTGCCTAGCCCGCTGCTCCTCTCAGCAGTGTCTTCGGTCCGTCTGCCTGTTCTATTCCCTGCTCTGCCTCTGGTAAATTCTCTCACCCTCCCATACCTCTGACTGTACCCCAGTTCTTGTATAAATAAATCTTTAAAAAAACGAAAAAGAATAAACTGGATTGGGAGTTAAAAGATCTGAGCGTCATAGGTTTAGTTTTATGATCTTGGACAGGGAAGTTTCAACTCTGGGCCTCAGTTTCCCAGGTGTTCAATGGGAGGGTTTAGTGCATTTTACCCTCAGCCAGGACTCAGGAAAATGATGACCTGTATTGATGATGCGTTCATGTTCCACGTGAGAAGTCCATGGAGGAGAAGCTGGATGGAGGGCAGGCGGCCTGCACACGGCTGGGGAGGGGCTGTTCTCCCCCTTTGTTCCCTCCTCTATCCCCCATCACCCCGAGCACTTTGACTTCACCCATTTCTAGAATATTCATTATTATGGCTCTCTTGGGACAATTCAGAAGAGGAGACAACAGAGAAAGAGTATGAATCGAAGGAAGATCCAAGACCTGCCATTGTAATTAGAGCAACGGCTGCAATTCAAGGGAAGAGTCACTCATGGGAAACCAAGATTATGAACAGAAGAAACAGGGCAAGTCCGTGGCCCAAGACCACCTCCGAGGCCACCAGTGGTGGACACCAGTGCTGGTCCAGGGGCTTCTGCCATGGTCCTGCTGAAAATGCCTGTTTAAGGTGGTCAGGAGAGAATTCAGGTGATTAATAAAATTCAAGTGGGCCACCAGGGACTAGATGGGGCCAGGGAACGAATCAGAAGCTCTGGGCAACTATGGGACGATGGTTGCTTGGGGCTGAAGACGGAACTGTTCAGACTCCGGGAGACCGAGGAAGAAGACCAGCCCCGAATGTGAGGCCTGGAGCTGGCATCTCTTCTGCCGTGTTCTCTGGGCCTGCACAGACACAGGCCAGCTCAGGTGCAAGAGGAATAGCAGTAGATCCCATTTCTTCACTGGTGGAGTGTCAAAGGATTTGGGCCACCTTAATCCTCCCACGGGCGCTACAGTAACATTCTCCATTCAGCCCTTTCCCTTCCCACTCCTGCCCCCCATCAGCCTCCTGCTTTCCTGTGTGCCTGAGGCACAGACCACCCTCCTCTGTCTCAGTCTCTGAGCTCTCCAGGACACCCCACTCCTGCTTCTCCATCTCAGCCCCCCAGTAGCCCCCACCACAGGCCCATCTGGACGCCTTCCGTTGTGAACTTCATCTGGGATAATCCTTCCTCTCCCTCTTCCCACATGAAATTTAACTTTTCCTCCACAAACCAGATCATTCCTGGCACTTTCTACCAGCAGCTGCTGCTTCCCTCCGGAGAGTCTCAGCTTCCTCCTTCCTTCCTTTCACCACTTCCAGGCTGTGCACAAAATAGTCCATAACGGAAATCAAATTATTTCATTAAAGGCACTAAATACAAGAGGAGACAGAGGATACAGATACAATTAATTAGTCAATAACCATTTATTGACTGGCATGCCGCATCCACAGGGGAGCCAACCACCCCCCAGATGATCAGCACACAGTGTGACCAGCAGGAGTGAACAAAGCAGCAGATTGGATCAGAGCAACCTCCTTGCAGTCAGAGACCACGTCCTTGAAGCCCAGACAATGCCCAGCAAGGGTGAGGTGCAAGGGTGAATGGATGGGTAGATGAAGGCTTGCAAACTAATGGAATTACTTCTAGGAAGCCAACTTCTCTTGGATTAACTTGAGTTCTCATGAGTCATGTAGAAGTCTCTGGAGGGCTTTTGGGGATCAAGAATTAAGACTGTTCTTTAAAAATCTGTGCCATCTGGCCTTCTGTGTATCCTGGCTTCTCCCCATCCTGGATGATGATGTTTGTAGCTTCAGGACTTTCTGAATGACCTCAGCATCTGACTCACCGTCCTCTTCCACATCTTACATACCCTGGTCTCAATCTTGGTAATTCAATCTCTGTGTCTAGCTGCTTCCTCTCTAGCCCCCTGATCTAATGCTCACGACCTCAGCTCACTTGTGTGCTGTTGCTAGTCTGTACTGACAGACTAAGTGCCTCTTGCTCCAACATGATGGCTTCTTTTGAATGGGCACCCCAAAAGCCAACCACGCAGCTGTACGTCCTGGAACAGCGCAGACGCTGCCTCCTACCTGAGACTCGTGCTCACACACCCAACCAGGTATGACCTCTTCCTTCCTGAACTCACAGAGACGCTTGGGGGTCCTGCTCTTAGGGCATTTGTCATGATCTGCTGTCTTAGTCATTCATCCTGTTATAATAAACTCTCACAAACTGGATGGTGCACACGACAGTCTAGCCTTACAGTTCTGGAGGCTGAGAAGTCTAAGATCGAAGTGCCTGCAGGCCGGATGTCTAATGGGGCCTGCTTCCTGGCTCATGGACAGGGCTTTCTAGCTGGAGTCCCATATGACAAAGGGGGGTGAGGGCTCTGATCCCCCTCATGAGGGCCACACCTCAGGACCTAATCACCTCCCAAAACTCCACCTCAAGGTGCCATCTCAGTGGTGGTTAGGATTCGGGGTGGGGGCACATTCAGCCCATAACCTGCCCCCTGGTGAGGCTACGTGTGCCTTTGCCCATCCTCTCTGCTTTGGTGTAGGTGCTCATGGGGAGGGGACTGTGTCTCATTTCCTGTCACTCCCTTTCGCACCCCATTTTTTAAGAACCCCCTTTTTCTGTAAAGTTGGGCAGAAGATGCAGGCTGGCCCTTGAGAACACACCATCCTTGGCCTCAGAGAAAGCTCATGACCTAAGCAGAACCAAATAGAGTCTGCCTTGAGATTTACTCTAAGTCTACACAGAAGAAGGTCTTTCTCCCTGAGACCAGAAGTGGATAAAGTGACTCGTGGTTTTGGGGGCCATTTTCCTGGGCCACACAGAGGAAGCTACCTGTAACAGGAGTGAATGAGGCTTACCTGAAAATAAGCAGAGACAGAAACAGTTGTAGCTGGCAAGTTGGGAAGTGACTTTGTGCCAGACCCTTGTGGGGACAATCTCAGTCACTCCTCACAAGAACCTATGAGATGGATACTATTACTTATGCATTACAGGTGCAGAAACAAGGGCACACCTGAGAAATTAAGTGACTTGTTTAAATACCACCTAACTAACTCAGCTAGTGAGGTGGCAGAAATAAGTCTTGAACCCACACTGTGAGACCCCAAAACTACTATGCTATCTTGCCCTGTATGAGCCAAGATGAGCATAAATGGGGAGGGAGGGGTTTATTCATTGATGAACAAGTACAGTGATAGCTGAGAACCATTGGAGCTCCTGGATCTAGCTGTGCCTGAAGCCAGCATGCAGCCGGCACATTCCCCTTTTTGCTTAAAATAGTTGGTGTGTCAGTCATTGTAACCTCCTGGGTTCACTGAGAAGGAGTATGTCTTGGAGACAGTGGCTACTTCTGGGTTTGCATTCTGGCATCACCAAGTCACCAAACTTGGACAAATTGCTTGACCTGGAGGCAGAGGACCTTCTACTTAGGGCTGCAGAGCTGTGACTGGAGATGAGATTACATGTAAATGCTCTCAACACTCCGCTAACGTGATTTAAGTCTCAGTAATTGTTAGAGCCTCTCTCTCCCTTTCCCTTTGAGGAGTAGCAGTTCAATAAGCGTTTGTTGAATTGAATTAAATCCTCAAGAGGCTGCAGGATGTTGTCTGAGCTTGAAAGCAGCTGGAGTTAGTGTCCAATCAGGGGAAGCTCCTCAGCCTGAGGGGTGGCCTGATGGCTCAAAAGCTCCTGTTTCCCTGACAAACTCATCCTCCCGGCTTCCAGATCTCTGAAACAGAACATCTCTGCAGTCACCTCAGAGTTGCCCAATGCCCTTTCCACCTCCTTATGCTTTCCTTCCATATCCACCTACGTACTAGGTCCTGCTAATTAACCTTCTAGATCTTTCTCAGACTTGCTCTCCCTCTTTACCCCAACCAACAGAGTCCTGATCATCTCTTCATCACCTTTCTGGATTTTTGCCTCAGCATCCTCACTGGATGCGGTCCCCCTCGTGCCACCCCCACAGTGCAACCAGGTGACGGAGCCACTTTTCATGTAAAACCACCATCACCTCCAGGATACGGGTCAACCCTCAGGAACAGACAAGGCCCTCTTGGGCCCTGCCCTCCACCCAGAGCTCCAGGCTTAGCTCCTGCCATGCTGTTCTAAGGCCTCCCTGCCCTCCTCATGCTTTTCCCTCTCCCAGAACACCTTGTGTCGCCCCCTCGGCAACCCCCTCCCCCAGCTCTTACTCATGCTTTAAGGCTGTTCCATTTGGATTTTTTTCCCTCTTGGAAACCTTCCCTGAATTCCCATCCCACTCCCTGGCTAAGTGCCCCTCCTTGGGGTTCCCATGGCGTCTGCACATAATGCTGCTTCTTACAAATCATTTTACAGCAAAATGATCTGCATCTGTTTTGAGAACTCTGAGGCCAGGGTCAAGGGCATCTTCACCCACACAGTGCCTGGTGCCCTGGAGGCCTCACTGGCAGACACCAGGAAGGCGTTTCTTGCACACTCAAAGCCCCATACCTATTGGGTTCCGTTGTTTCACTTCTTGGGTCCCTAGATGGGGGCCAGTGCTTAGGGCTCAACCCTGGGAGAGGAGGTGGCTTCTCCCTTAACGTGGGGAAGGAATGTCCATTCCATAGTGGTGGAAAAGGAAAGATGAATTTTCTCCAGGATCCGGTGTGGTTGTAGGGTTATTTGCACAATTGTGTAATTCTCCACAGTTTTGCATGCATGATGCAGGAGTAGGTGACCTTTGACTACCTTAAAATAGCCCACATCTCAGTTTTTAAAAGGGTAAAGTTATTTCTTTACATCTCAATATAGGCAAAGAGTCTGCACTGCTGCATAACTTAAGCAAATACATGCAAATCCCTGGCAGGCTGGGGGACACGGTGATGCCATCCCCACAGTTTCATGGGGCACCCAGTGTTCCTCTGCCCTCCTTCCAGGGACCTCCAGCAACCACATGACCTTGCAGGGGCTTAGGATTCTGCTTGAACCAGTGGCCTAGAGATTCCTGCTGCCTGTCTCACGGGACAGATGGGTGGAAAGACATGCCAGGTTCTCTATTCCTGGGGAGGCTGCCCCTGCGTCAGGCTGGGTGAGGGGGCGCCCTGCAGGGGTACGGGCATGGGAGGTCATGCTGGGAAGGCCTCCAGCTGCTCTGCTGGGATTTCTGGGGTTTTACTCCTCTATAATTCTCATTATTTCCCCTCTCAAATCTGTTTTCCATTAAGAAGAAATGTGCTCTTCTCTCTGCCTTTCCTCCTGAGCCTGGCCCAGTCTGAATCTGGCTACATCTGCTCTTGCTTAAGGCACCCACCAACTCACACCAAGAAGGGGGATGGGGGGAGTAGGCCAGCGGAGAGGCTGGCCCTGCTGCCACCCCCTCCCCCACTGGCCCCCCTCACTCCCTAGCCCTCACTCCCTCCTTTTTCCCTGATGGAAAATTTGGCCTCAGACTGCCCTTATGACTGGAAAAAGCAGGGTTAGCTCATCAAACCAGAACAGCGATTGTTAGTTAGCTTTCCTCTTTCAGGGCATTATTAATAAGGTGTGGCTCTAGAAGGGGGGTCACCCAGTCCTGGCTGGCCCCAGCCAGAAAGGTGGGGTGGGCTGGAGGCTTGCCTGGGGCAGGAAGGGCTTTATTAGAGGGTATGAAGAAAAACATGGTGGTGAAATGTCCGCTGCCACTGCCCCAGGAGGGCCAGGCCGGGAGCAAAGGTCACCAGGACGTGCCTTGCTCTGTTATCGGGTCAGTGTCTCTGGGCCAAGTCCACTGCTCTGCCTGCTTCCTGGGTCGAGGGAGAAGAGGATGGAAGCGTGTGCAGCTATGAGGAGGAGGGCCTGGTCCATCCCCAGCCTCTAGGGCTGCTGGGAGTTCAGTTTTTGCATCTCAGTAACAGCAGGAGACTGTGTCTCTTCGAGGGGCAATTCTGACACCACCTCTGGGAAACCTGGGATTTCCCAATTCTCCATTTGGATTCCCCAGTTCTCCAGTGGCGTGGTGGGCTCAGGGTATGGCCTGGAAGCCAATACCTAGGGTGCGAATAGAGAAAAGGAGACTGGAGAGGGGCCAGGTGAGTTCAGGAAGGTGGGGGGGGGGATAGGGAAATGGAGGCTTATGTCAGAGCTCAGCTTCAAGGGCTGAGGCAAGGAGCGCCAAGGGAAGAGGCTTACGACCTCCCTCCCATCCCGCAGCGACCCTCCACCATTAAAGACCTGAGAGTTTTCGGGAACTAAGTGTGGGACACTTTGGCTCTGGTGCAAGGAAACACCAGAAACACCAACACAGCAGGGCGTGATCACTGTCCCTTAACACATATTCACCATCTTTCCTTTAGTATCAAAATTCAGAATCTCAAAGACTAAATCTCCTGAAGACTAAATCTCCCAGGTTCCTTGCAGCTAGTGGGAGGGGTACGAAGTCTCAGTCAATGTGCAGACACTGCTGGGTGGTGTCCTGAAGGAAAAGCATGAACTTCACTTCCCTTTTCCCTTCTCTCTAAGCAGAACGTGGACGTGATGGCAGGAGCAGGAGCAATTATTTTAGGTCTTGAGGTGGAAGCCCCATGTTGAGGACGGCAGAGAGGCAAGATAGGATAAGTCTGGGTCTCGGGCATGTGAAACTGCCCACCTTGACCCTGGGCTGCTTATACTGGACCATGACTGAGACAGAAACACAGCTCTCTCTTGCTTATTACGACCTTTATTTTACCTATGAAATCACACACTGAGGTTTGACTATGTGTCTCTCTGGGTGCTTTACAGGTAGTATTTCATTTCACCTCCACCGTCAGCCCATGAGTTTGTGGGCAGTAGGGCTATGCTGACTCTCCAACCCCCCAGCCTGCCTCCCCTTTCCTCCACCCAGGTTTGAACTCAGGTGGTTGGGGGCAAGTCCAGGTGCCTGCTCTCAAGACCCTCGTGGTCTCCGCCACATACCAGACATGGTGGTGCAAGTGTGAAGGAGCCCTAGCTATGAATTGGCTCAGATACGTTGGCCCCCCCACCCCAATTTGACAGGGAGGTTAAGTGGCAGGTCATGCCCCAGAGTGGGTTCTCAATGGCTGTGTTAGCACGTGGTTGCAGTGTTCTAGAAGCCACTTCTACCCCAGCCTTCCTTCACTCACAAATGCCTAGGCTGCAATACTTGGAAGTCAGGGTGACATTACTGAAGAGATAGACTTGAGTTTGCTCTCAAGGTGGGCTCCTCCGAAGCATCTTGTGTATTAGTAGCATCATATTGCCCAACATTCGTGGGCCTGGTTGTCATGGTACTACCGTGGAGGAGAATTATCAGCCAGAGGTGACTGCTAGGTGACTGGTTGAGTTTGCAGCTGGTTGAGACCAGCTTCCTCCCTAGGCTCACAGCACCCAGGACAAGGACAGACCAGGACAGTGCTCCAGTGTGCACAGGGCACACAGGCGCCATTGCACGGACATCTGCTAGGTTTGTTTCCTGACATTCCTTCTGCCTTTTTCTGTCTCAGCATCTTGCTGCCCCTGCAGGAGAGTGCTACTGTCTATTCCATGTGGTCAATGCCTCCTCTTCAAAGGAGCACGCGGGACATGACCCACTGACAAAGGGTGACCAGGCTTGATTAGTGTCTCCCCTTTGAGCCCCTGTCTGTCCCTGGCAGCAAAATGGATGGCAGTTAGGACTGAATTGACTTGGCTCCTGAGATCCTATTACTCTCAATATTGAGCAGGGTTTACATAATTAATTAATTACAGCAAAGTCAAGGTTACCCTTAAAAGGCGTCACTCTCTTGCATTTCAATATGCTGTACAGTCTTGAAGAGGCGAGGGAAATGTTGCATTGGCGTGAGCAGCAGGAGACTGTATGACAGACAGTGGGCTGGCCCCAGGCCCCATCCTTTCCAGGCAATGATGCCCAGTTCCCCATTCATTTTGGGGCATCCCTGTCATCGGCACAACCACATTGCACAACTTCAGGGGCCCCTGTTCACGTGCATCGTTGGAGATGCAGAGAGTTAGCCTGGCCCAGTACCCTTTCAACACATTTCCTCTTGTCACTTAAGTCAGCCAAGTCTGTTTCTGAGGGTTGCAATGAAAAATCCTAAACTGGAAAATGCAGTCAGTGTCCTGCCACCAAGTGGTACTGCTCTCAGGTCATCTAGAACCAGCCCTGATCCCTTTTTCTTAAGGTGCCCCAGGAGTAGGGTTGTTAGATTTGTAAATACAAATGACAGACGCCTAGAAGAGAAAATTCAGAAATAAACTGAATTAAACTCCGACCACTAAATTGCATTCCCTATCTCCTCATGAACAACCATTGACCGGCTCCAATCTCGCTCCTGAACACCCTGCTGGGAAAGACACACTCCTCTCTCCAGTCTGCCTGCCTCCTGGGGGAGCCAGAGGCAGAGAGAGGGGTGATCAACAGGCTGATAAGTCTGTGATGGAAAATCTACAGGCACAGAGTGGAGGTGGGACATGAGAACTGTCTGTAATTACAGTGAAACAGCAGGCTTTACAGATTAACCCACCCAAACCCTAGAAGTGATAGATTTCACAACAGGTAAGAGTTCACAAAGGAATGAGCCCCCCAAACAACACTCTGTGAAGGTACCTCTTGCTCTGGCAAAATGTAGCTCTCCACCCACCTGTATCTACATAGGTGCTCCTAATAAACTTGCCCTTTCAAAAGCAGCCACTGCCTGTTTGCATCTATACAAACATCTTTTTCCTTAGTAAATGTGCCATGTGCAGCTGAATGGGGGAACTCTGTGCTGAATCCTTTTTCAGTTAACCCAAGGACTCAGCTAACTCACTGAACCCCAACATGTGAGTACCATCACAAATATAAATAAATAAGTTTAAAAATCCAGAATATCAGTTAAATTCAGATAAACGTGATTGAATAATACTTTAGTGCAAGTATTTCCTACATAGTTACCCGGGCACAGGGGAAACTGTCCCTACCCCTTCTGGGTTCTTCTAAGATTGGGCAGAAGAACAAATTAACATCAGACAGATAATAGGAGGAAAGGCCAAAATTTTAACAACATAAATATGGAGAATTTACGTGGTTGTGAATTCTAAAGGATAACAGGGCAAATCAGGGATATAGAGCCCGCATTTAGGGACCTGGGGCATCTAGGTGGGGGATTTTATGTGACAGACAAGAAGGGGTGACATCATCCTTTCTCTAAGATAAAGATGAGATTATCAGAGAGCACATGTTCCCTGATGAGCCTACAACTGGATGAGACCCCCTAAACTACATTCTTCTAGGCCATAAAAGGGGGAGCAGTGATTGCTTCTCTGATTAGGAAAAGGACAGAAGCTCAGAACTTCTGGCCTCTTCTTTGATTTGGGAAGGACTTGGGCAAGGATGGAAGCTCCTCCTCAGCCTCCAGGAATTTCATTGCCCTGAGCTCAATATACTCTGTGTGCCAGAGAGGGGCGTCTTGAGGAGGCCAGTTCTGAGAGTCCTGGGGTGGTCTGATTCAGCCATCTTCACAGCATTTGGACAACCTTACCCTGGGAAGAAAATGTTGTCACATCTTTTGGGGGTGACCCAAAGACACGACCCTCCTTCACTGTATTTTGCTGTCCCCTTGCCTCCACAAGCCCTCTTTAGGAATGAAATGTATTATTCACCAGAAGGTTGACCTATGGTGGGTGCCTGGTACAAATGGACAAGCTAAAGCAGCCCCCCAGGATTTCTCAAACAGGAAGTAAGAATGAAGAGTGCTGATGTGTTGGCGTTTGAACACTAAGAGCAGGGACTAGCAGCGCCTGGCTGTCCAGCATGGGGCAGGCCTGGTGTTTGCTGACAGGATGGGTTGGACTTGCAGGAAGAAGCTGAGAGGCGAGAGGGAGGCAGCTGGGGTCCCTGTTCTTGAGGTCTCCCTGCCTTTGCTGAGTTTTGATTTTTGACGCTTTCTTGGATTTAGTTCTTTTTTGCATAACATTGATAAAAGCTGCAACTGCAACTCTTTTTTCATTGTATTGGTGTAAGATGCTAAGTTTCTATCTCCCCCAAATGTGACTAGGAGCCACGTCTTCTTCATCCTAAGCTCCCCAGCATCTAATCTGGCGTGGTGCTCAAGCGTGTCTTAGCCAGCGTAGGAAATGACTCCATGGCTTGAAGAAAGTCACTGACACCAGGACCCTTTCTCACCAGTTCACTGAAGAGTCCTGAAACTTAGGGCCCATTCCCCCACAGCCAGGCCGTGTGGGGGCCAGGCCGTGTGGGGTGATATGCTTGTGCCCCGGAGAGGAATGAAGCTTTCTCAATAAGGATCGTGGTTGTGGAAACAACCTGGCATCAAAAGTTCACCTCCTTAACCTGTGCAGTTATTCCTGCGCTTTTTAGACAGATAGGAATGGAATGGGAGCAAGTCCCCTTGGGCCCTCGTGCCACAAGGAAGCCAAGGGAAGAGTCCTTGCAAGGCGTGCCCAGGCGGTGCCAGCACAGACAGTCATGTTCCGTGTCAGGCAGCCACACTCAGACGCGGCACCTGTCCTGCTTGGGCCCTGACACTTTAAGACCCATTGCCCAGGCTCTGTCCCCTCAAATACCTGGAATTTATTTTAATTTTTTTTAATATTTATTTATGCATACAAGAACTGGGGTACAAGCCAGAGATGTGGGGGGTGAGAAGATTCACTAGAGACAGAGTGGGGAACAGAACAGACCTGGAATTTAGTTACTAGAGGTTCAAAGGTCTCAGGTTATAGCAGAGGTGGGGCACTAGGACACGTGTCCTTTCCTTCCCCTTCTGGAAAGAGGCAGCTATGGGCTCTAGTGCTCAGCTGTCTGGAAGGAGAGACTCCAGGGAGTCTTGGCCTGATCTCCTGCACTGGGTGCAGAAAGAGCTTTCTTTTTCTGCTAGTGGAAGAATGAACTTCTGCACCCTCCTCTACTCCAGGAATTCCATCGCCCCTGAGTTATTTATGTCAACCATTTGAGATGCAGGAGAATTTCAGATCTGGGAGAATGTGTTTGTATTTCCTCCATTTATAATGCTCTTTTTGTCAGACCAATTTGCTTATACAAAAGGATGGCCTAACATTCAATTATGGAGAGAGGAAACACAGATAGCAAAGTAAGGTTTGCAACATCAAAGTGAATATTATCTTTGGCAAAATGTAAAGAGAGAAAAAAAGGCTGATCAGAAGGCTCTGTTAATAACGGGCTTGTCAGCTGATCCTGGAGGCTCCTTTCAGCTCTGAAGTGCTAAAGATTTCAATTTTTTCCTATATTTGTTGTTTTCTCAGATTCACTGCTCTCACCATATTTCCTTCTCAGCTGTTTCTTCTATGCCCATCGTATTTGCACGCTGATTTTTCTAACAAGGCCTCTCTCCAATGGAAAAGTGGCAAGGATGAGTGGACTTGTAACATAGTGGTCCCCAGGGAAAGGGGAGGTTCCAGGTTCCCTGACCCACCCAAGGGAGGGTGGAGCTGAGCAGGGAGAAGGAGAAGCTGGAGAGGAGACTGGGAAAGGAAGGAAGCAGAATGGGGAGCCAGAAGGAGGCCTGGAGGAGGCACATGGAGCAGAGACATGTGAAGAAGCTGCTCTAACTTCTCAGCCTGGGACTTGTACGAGAACTTGGGGGACATGGAAGGAGACCCTTGAAACAGACGTGGGTGAGAAACCCGTGGGGAGGCTGACAATGGCAGCCTTTATCTTGATATCGATTTTGATCCTTTAGTCCCAAACTTGCCTGCCCCCTTATGCCCCTTTCCAGGTCTCCTGTGTCACCACCCTCAGGAAGCTGGTGGCCATGAAACCACAAGCATTTTGTACCAGGCAGGGCTAGAGTGGCCCCAGGTCCATTAATGTGTTCCCCTTGGGATATTGAAATAGGAGGTGGGCTCAGAGGCTCTACGCTTCCTGAAAGCAGGCAGTTATGTGAACCCAGGTCTGAGGCAGCTCTTTGACGTAACAAGCAAATGGGACAGAGGCAGTCTAAAGATTGGGGGAGGAGTGAAGAGAAGTTGCCATTTCTCCCCCTTCTGAGACCAGGTTATGCTGGTTCTATGAAACATCTCTATAGTCTTTCAATACATATCTTTTTAATTTTTTTGCTAATGCAAGTTTGAGTAAATTTTATTTTGGTCAAGTAGGTGATTGTTTTGCTACAGAGGCTTTCAGGCTTCAGCAGCCCTGCTTTGGGCCAATGCTATTTGGCTGGGCACTTACCCACAAGGGGATGGGTAACTTTGGGTGCTTGGATCTCTATTCTCTATTCTTTCCCTTGTCTTTTTTTTTTTATTGTACACTAATTGTTTTAGAGTCTCTTTCCATGAAAAGTCTTACACCCTAGAGTATGTTTTGTGTTGATGCAGCAGATGGCAGAAGCTATTTAGAGCAGGCAGGTTTGGGGGTTCTAAGGTGCCCCTCACCCTGCCCAGTAACAGATGGAACAGTTGTTATTTGCAGAAATAAATACGCTCCTGCTGGGGACTGCTAGGTTGTGTGGCTTGCCTTTATTCTGCAGAATAAAACTGATCATTTACTGACCTGTTGACCCACAGATAAAATAGGCATCACTTCCTTATCAAGGACTTAGTATCCCTTGTTATGCTAAGTGCCTCAGATACATGATCTTATTCAATTCCACTTTCCCGTTTAATTCTTATTTATCTCCAGTTAGGAGATAATATTACTCCCACCTGACAGATGAAGAAACCAAGTCCAGGGAGATGCAGTAACTTGACTGACAGGTGCCACACAACTTGTAAGGGGCTAAACCAGGAGGGAACAAAACCTTTCTGACTCTAGAACCCTACTGGTTCCCTTCCCTGATTCACTCCCTGAAATGCCTCTGTTACCCTCTTCTCTTCTCTCGAGACAGCAGGGTCTTTAATATTCTCCAGCACAGGAGTCTTCATCTGGGTTTACAGAATAGCTGCACAGAATCAGTGAAGCCCTCGAAACTATATGTCCCTTTAGATACAGTGAATGTGTTTCTGGGAACAGAGATGTCATTGCTTCCAGCACAGTCTCAGATGCTTATGAGACCCCAAGTGGTTGAGGGAGCTGGCTCCTTCCAAGGAATCCTAGCTGCAGGCTGTAGACAGAGGTCCCCAAACATTTTTGGTCTCATCCAAGTGAGTTTGTTAAAACACAAATGCAAAGCCCCACCCAGAGACTTTGATTTGGTTCTGGGGAAAGATCAGAAATCTAAAAAAAATTTTTTTTACCAACTATGTATATTGAAATAAAGTTAGTTTATATCATTGTATCTGTTTGGGGGGGGGCGAGTGGAGGTTCAAACCTTTACATACCATACTCACCACCAGTGCCCGAATAATTCTCCACAGTGTTCCATGAGGCACCTCCCTGCCCCACTCTCATGCTGACACCCTCCCCTTCTGCTTGTCTCAGTTTTGCAGTGAGATGTTAAGAGTTTATTATTGATTTGGTTTTGTCTCATTCTTTGCTTTGTTTCTTAATATCCTACATGTAATTGAAACCATCTGGTATTTGTCTTCCTTCTGACTCATCTTGCTTAGCGTTATCATCTCCAGTTCTATCCATGTTATTTCAAGTGGCAAGAGAGGTCATCTTCTTTTTCATAGCTGAGTAGTATTCCATCGTGTGTGTGTGTACCACATTTTTCTGATTCATTCCTCTGTCCTCGGGTACTTCAGCTGTTTCCATAAGTGACCTATTGTAAATAGGGCTGCAATGAACACAGGAGTACAGATAGCCCTTTGAATTAATGTTTTTGTATTCTTCCAGCCAATGGAATTGCCGGGTCATGTAGCAGGTCTATTTTTAATATTTTGAGAAACATCCATATTGTTTTCCTTGGGGTCTGGACCAGCCTACATTTCAGCACACTTTAGTTGAGAATGATACCAGAGAACCAGGATCCCACCTCCCCCCAGAGAATGGACTATTCTCCACCATGATGATTCTATAGCCCACTAGTTCCCCCACTGCTTAATTTTAGCAATTCCTTTGAAAGGGATTCCACTCCTCCCACGAAAAATGCTTGACCTTGTTTGTGAATGTCAGTGTTGTGCTCCATAGAAAGAAGAGATCCAGAAAACCAGGACAAATCAAAAGGAATTTCAACAACTTCTCCTTAGTGGAAATACTCAAATTGTTGGAGAGTCCAGGACTGATGGCATCAGAGACAACAACACTCAATGTGAATCTTCACCCCGCTTTCAGCAGAGGGTTTCTAACATGGTCACTGACCCTTCCATCTTCATTGACCCCTTGGGGTGGGTAGGCACTCAAAGCCTGAACACATCTCCAGTTCTGGAGCAGGCACCACTCAGGTAGTCCAGGGACACTGTACCCACATGCTTCATTCAGAGCCTTAGTCCCGGCGAGTTCACTGAGGCCCAGGAGGAGGCCTCAACCTTGCAGATTCTTAGACTTTCACAGCACGTGCATTGGTTCTAACGCCCTCTGTCTTCTTTCCCGGTCTCCTGTGTCACCACCCTCAGGAAGCTGGTGGCCATGAAACCGCAGCATTTTGGACTAGGCAGGGCTAGAGTGGCCCCAGGTCCATTAATGTGTTCCCCTTGGGATATTGAAATAGGAGGTGGGCTCAGAGGCTCTACGCTTCCTGAAAGCAGGCAGTTATGTGAACCCAGGTCTGAGGCAGCTCTTTGGTGTAACAAGCAAATGGGACAGAGGCAGTCTAAAGATTGGGGGAAGGGTGAAGAGAAGTTGCCATTTCTCCCCCTTCTGAGACCAGGTTATGCTGGTTCTATGAAACATCTCTATAGTCTTTCTTTCTTTCTTTCTTCTTTTAAAGAGGCATGTATTTTCATTTATTTATTTATTTGTTTGTTGTTTGTTTGTTTGTTTATACATGCACTGGGTACAGTCAGAAGCGTGGGAGGGTGAGAGAATTCACCAGAGCCAGAGCGGGGAGCAGAGCAGGCAGAAGGACCGAAGTACACTGCTGAGGGGAGCAGCAGCGGCAGGAGAGGTCTGCGCGCCATGTGGGACCCTCCTCCGGTGGCCGGGGAGCAGCCGGGAATCGAACCAGTGCTGCAGAGGCTGCGGGCAGCTTCGCAACTCAGCGCTCAACCGCTGCACCACCGGGGAGGCCCTCTATAGTCTTTCAATACATATCTTTTTCATTTTTTTGCTAATGCAAGTTTGAGTAAATTTTATTTTGGACAATTAGGTGATTGTTTTACTACAGAGCTTCTAAATTTTTTTTTAATTAATTTAAAAAATTTCTTACCTCATTGTTATTTTGGTGAATACCTGATTTCTCCCTTAGGTGTAGTCCCCCAATTTTCCCACCAGCAGAGTACCCATGAACCATCACCATCAGTGCTCTTCCTTCCCCTATTCTGAACATTTTCCAATCCAAGATAGAAAACAATAACTCCTGCACAGCATTTTATTTTGGCCCTCGGTGCAGGCCCATGAGTACATTCAGACCATCACTTCTGGGGAACTTTGCTTTACTAAGTCATAAAATAGAGGAATAAAAAAAAAGGAAAATAAAAAGAAGACTAACCTAGTCATCAGCAGACCAACAGAGAAAATAAGGACAGGGCTGGGGCATGGAGGTGGGCTACAGGTTCATGCTGAGGTGGTGGCATGGGGGTGTGAGAACTGGGTCCTTCCAGGCAGCCAGTGGCCAGTCCCCCTCAGTCTCTTGGAGCCTAAGCATGATCCAACTGCACCACACGGAACTAACTGGTTCTTTCCTGCTACTGTGTGTAGCAAGACAAATTGCAGTCTGGGTTGCTTGGCTGAAATCACATAAGGCAATTATGTAATAATCCCTTTGGGACACCCTTTCTGCTCTGCCAGCATGGGGAGTTCTGGGCAGCTGGGGGCCATATCAAGAAATGATCACACCATCTTACCAAAAGAACAGTGAATTTTCTGCCATGTCCTTTGTGTGACTCAAGTTGACATGTTGACTAGGAAAGGGAGCCAGCCTGATCATTGGAAATGCGCAGAACTTCCAGGGAGGGAACGGAGCCCCTCCAAGCCCCACCACTCACACTCTAAAGAAACAGCATGCATTTCACCATACAATTCTTGGATCAGGACTAGTATAAAGAGGTCCTGGTGTCAAACTTGTGAACAAATATGAGAAAGACCCACCCCTTTTTGTCCACCTGAAGCAGAGTATGTAAGAAAGAAAACATGGAGTTGGGTGTGGCTCAGGTTGTCACTAAGCAACAGTGGCCCGGGCTAAAATGGTCACCCCAGATCAGTTGCAGTGCTGCTCCTCAACAGCCCAGTGTATTTAGGAGGTATCCCACTCAGCACATTCGGCCTGGCTTATGATCAGCAGGATTCCTTAGAACACAAGGCAGACCTCCAGGTTTCTATGGAAAGAACATGCTTCTATGTTTAATTCAAACAAACATGGCAGGAAATCTTACTCGGCTGATAGCCACCTGACAGCTGCCAGGCACCGGCCAGAGTGAAAGTCCACACTGGGAGCATCGATAGATTGTTGACAATGTGAGCACAAAGCCAGGCTCTGGAGCTTCACTAGAGAAAATGTGTAGTAGGTAAGAAACAATTTGAGAATAATGCCAGAGGCTCTTAAAACCCATCAGAAATCAGCAGTAAATAGAACACAGGAATAAATAAATCAATGCAATAGAATAACTATCCAAAAACTATACTAAATGAGAACATATTGTAGTAAATGATCATGGAGGCATTTCAGATCCATGTGGATGAGGTGTTGGGATTATTAGATTTATATCTTATATCCGTATCCAAAAATAAGTTTTCAGGTATAGTAAAGATGTAAGGGAAAAAAACCCAAATTATAAAAGTAGTACAAGAAAATAACATTGTAACAGAGTTGTTGTTTTTTTTAAGTAAGCCATAAATATCAGAAGTGAAAAAGGAAAAGCATGAAAAAGTTTTTTGAAGAAAGAAATCATTATCAAAGTAAAATACAAGCAGCAGATTGGAAGACAATATTTGCAACATGAAGAGCAGAATATAGGATATTGCTCATTATATGTAAAAAGTTTCTACAAATTAACAAGAAAACAATCCAATTATTTAAAAGGGTGATTTATAAAAGAATATAAACAATTCATCTCATAGGCAAACTAATTTAAGACGATTTACTATTTTGTCTCAGCACATTGACTAAAGTTAAAAAAGGAAGATAATATGTGACTAATGCTTTTTGGAAATGGGCAAGTGGAATCTAAATTTATGTCAAGGTTTTGGAAGGCAATGTGTAGTGTTTATTTACATTTTGATTTAATGGTTAGGACTTTGTCCTATCAAAATGATTATCCATGTAAAACATGAGTACTATGTGGACAGAAAGGTGTTCTTTAGTACTTTTTTTTTTTAAAGATTTATTTATTTTATTTATACAAGCACTGAGTACAGTGAGAAGCGTGGGAGGGTGAGAGAATTCACCAGAGCCAGAGTAGGGAGCAGACTGACGAAATACACTGCTGAGGGGAGCAGCGGGCACAGCAGGAGAGGTCTGCGTGCCATGTGAGACCCTCGCTGGTGGCCGGGGATCGAACAGGCGCTGCAGAGGTTGCAGGTGGCTTCGCAGCCCAGTGCTCAACTGCTGCGCCACCAGGGGAGGCCCTCGTTAGTACTTTGTAAGAATAAAAACCAATACAACTAGGTTGTTCCCTGTTTCTATTACATGTTCTTTCTTTAAATAGGCTGCAATTAATTAACTCTACCCTCCACAAATTACAATTTTGACTCTCTGAAATTATGCCTAATTTATTTTGATTGACATCTAGGGTGTTTCCAAACTCTTCAGTAACACTTTCCAGAAAATATCTCAGTTTATTCCCATACTCGCTGTATACGAGTTTTACTATTTTAACTCCCAAAGGGCAATCTTATTTTCTAGCACCCAAGTGTGAGAAATTAGAAAACTGGTAAAATGCCACATGAATTTAATATATTAGTAACTTACTTTCCCCACTTTTGAGTCAAGAAGACTCATGAGGTTCTTATGACCTCATGGTCACATTGCTAAGGCAGAGGGGGTCTGGGGAGAAAGGCATGGAGGTGGGGGATGCAGAAGAATAAGGAACCAAAAAAAAAAAAAAGGAGCCTATCACAACCATGGTGACTTTACTCCATAGGAGAGAGTTGGCCACATCTGGGGACATTTCTGGCTGTCATGTGCAGGTTAAGTGAATTAATCAGGCTTTTTACGCCACTAGCCTCTGTGGCTATCTCCTGTGGCATTGATAGTGTTAATACAGAGGCGCTTGGGAGTGTGGCCTGGGCATGCGTGCCTGATTGTGAGCACCTGGAGCATGGGTGTGCATGCATGTGTAGGTGTGCACACCTGAGCCTAGAAGCTGAAATAAAAGCTACAGCTGGAACTATGAGAGGACAAGCGGCAAGACTACAGAAGAGGCAAGATTATGAGACAATGCAAAAGAGGATGCCAGAAAGCCCAGAGAAAGAGTGTAAAGAAGCTGTCACTGGCATCTGATGAGTAGAGGCTGGGGATGCTGCTAAGTATCCTAGAATGCAAGGGCCACAGCCCCAACAAAGGATTATCCGGCCAGAATGTCAGCTGTTCCAAGGCTGAGCATTGGTGTAAGGCTATGTGAGGTATATTCCATGGATTCCCCCAAAATTTTCAACAATCCTATGAAGTAAGAACAGTAGGAGGCATCTTAGGAGACTTGGGATAAGTCAGCTCCCTAACCCAGTGAACCGACTTTCTCTGCTTCCTCCACAGACACAGTGAGTGATGTCTCTGGCACACAGCGCTGGTCGCTTTCTAGAACGCTGTGCTCTGCTGCTTCAATAGAGCTGTGCCTACCAAGTTGCTTTCATTACTGGACTTTATAATTTTCTTCTTCCTATAATTATGTAATTTAGACACATTACATAAATCAGAGTTTCTCCATGTTGACATCGACAGGAATCAATGAATGTTCCTGTGATAGCTGAGACATGGAGACTGGCTAAGCCCCCACAAATGTATCCACTGAGTCCTGGGCTCACAGTTGGACTGCATTTCCCTGACCCCTGAGCATCAGCAGGGGCCATATTTCTATGCTCACCAGTGGCATGTGAGTGGAGGTAACAGACATCATTTCCGGGCTGAGAAAGTCGAGGAAGGGGTGCAACTCCGTCATCCTCCTGCCTCTCCTTTCCCTGGTTCCCACCTGATGCAGCCCCAACGCATGTGACTTTGGACGTCACACATTGAAGAGTGCAGAGCCTGCAATGAAGTTGCTGCATCTCTGAAGGATGCTTGGAGCCACTCGCCAGCAGGAGCAGCTGCTTTGGTCTCTATGTGAATAAGAAGTAGGCTGTTGCTCGTGATCCTCATACATTTCTGAGTTTCATTGTTCAAGCCAATAGTGTTTCCTTAACTAATAGAATTGAGTTGAAGATTTTGACAATACTTGCAATGTGGGTCCCTCAAAATTTGCTGTTAAGAATGGGAGAGACATTTACCAAAAATGGTTCATGTAAGAAAATTACCTCGGAATTCACTCAGCAAACCCCAGAGGCCTGGACCTCCATCCACTTTCCACGAGTCCCAATCCCATCGAGTGCAGTGGCTTCTGGTATTCAGTCATTTAAAAAAAACAGGAAACTGGAGCTCAAGGCAAATCGCTGAGCTATAACACAGTGGTCCCCAGGGAAAGGGAGGTTAAAGGTTCCCTGGCCCTCAGAAGGAAGGGTGGAGCTGAGCAGAGATGGAGCTGAGAGGTGACTGGAAAAAGGGAAGGAGATCAAGAGGAAGACCTGGAGGAGGCACATGGAGCAGAGACATGTGAAGAAGCTGCACTTACTTCTCGGCCTTGGACTTGTACCTGGGGTTTGGGGGACATGGAAGGAGACTCTTGAAACAGATGTGGGTCAGAGACTTGGCGAAGTTGACAACGGCAGCCTTTATCTCGATTTTGATTTTTCCAGACTTGCCTGGCCCCTTCTACCCATTTCCTAGGGGTCCCCACCAGAAGGTGCATTAGATTTGTGGCAGGATTTAGGGCCTCAGTGATTCTACCTTAGGCCAACCCTGTTTGGCTGGGCATTTACCCATAAGGGGGTGGGTAACTTTGGGTATTTGATTTGGAAACTATTTTATTTATTCTTTCCCTTCTCTTTATTGCACACTAATTGTATTAAAATTCCTTTCCATTAAAGGTCTTATGCACTAGAGTATGTTTTGTCTTGGTGCAGTGGATGGTAGACCCAGTTAGACTGGTCAGGTTTGGGCTTCTGGGGTGCCCCTCACCCTGCCCTGTAGCAGAGCCAGAATTGAACTGCAGACTCCCAAACCCTCCTCTGGGACCCAGCACAGCAATTTTCCTTCCTCTTGGGAGTTCTTGGGACTGCGTGTCTGTGTGATCCCCTGACGCTGCTGGAGTAGCCAGTTCTGGCTTTCAGAGGCTCCTTGCAAACAGCAAGGAACAATGGAAGGGGCTCATTTGGTAAATGCTTTCTTTTGTGGGGTATTTCAGTGTATGAAAGGATGGAGCTGGCATGGACCTGGCCCATGTCAGTCCTGCTCAGAGCCCTCAGAGGCTCCCCTCGAGGCAGCTGGCTCTCGCACCCCGCAGTGCTGGGGCCACTTGTCCCCAGGAGCTGCTCCCACCCGGGGCTCCTCTCACTGACCAGAACTTTCCTTGCAGTTTATCAATATCAGCATATTTTCTTGGTTGAGCCACCCTGCAAGGTAGGTGAGGCAGATTTAACCTCATTTTACAGATCATGGAGCCTGATTTTCTATGGAATTGAGATACCCCGTGACCTTCTGTCATCACCACAAATCCCATCACTGCCAAACCCCAAGCCTCTCGTGGAAGCAGCCTGGTCCCCTGGCAGGAGTGTGCTCCGGGGGTGACTGCCTTGGGTGGAGTTCAAGCCTCTGACTCTCAACAACCTGAACTGTTTCTCCATCTTCTACGTGGGAATGAACAACCACACCGCCCTCCTCTGGGCAGGGGGTCAGGTGTGCATTTGTGGGGCACCACGGTGGGTACAGGCCTGGCTCAAGGTTGGTGCTGAGGCCCCCCTCACCTGTGGCTCTCTGTACTTGGTGCTGTGGTGCTCCCTCCCTGAGCGTGGGCCTGTACTCTGCATCTGTGTCTCACACGCACCCTCACAGCCCGCTCCAGGCCTGGCTGAACGTTTCCCCAGAGTAGAGACTCTGCAACCTCCATGAAAAATGCCTTGAAGTTGCCTCTGCCCTTGACCAGAACCAGGAGATCTGGGGCCCAGTTTTGTGTCACTTTCTTCCTTCAAGCTTCAATTTTCCCATTTGTAAAATAGCAGGTTGACTAGAGGATATTTAAGGTCCTTTTGAATGATGACATTCTAGGTTTCTAGATCTCTCGCACAAACCGGCAGCTCCCGGAGGCTAGGGGTCTGGGACTCTGCACCCACTGCACTCCCCCAAACCCCTTTACCAAACCCAGAGGCTGGGGAAGGGCTGTGCACATTCACACACGCCTAGGTGCAGGGACAGGCACAGGAGGAGAAACGGCCCTTCCCACGCTGCCCGGAGTCCCACCCACCAGACTCGTGGAGGAGAAAACACAACACACATGAAAACACTTAGTTCGGGCCCTGGCACCTCTCCTTGCAGGAGCACAACCCTTAAGAGTCCTCCTTACTTCTAGTGTCTCCCATTAATTCGTTCCCATCATGGCCGCCAGCTTCACAAAAACCAGATCTGAGCAGATCACTCAAGTGCGCTGAGCCCTTCTATGCGCCCTCTTTCACGCTAGTGAAAACCCACACTTGAAAATGTGGTATATGCAACCTTGCCATCCAGTCCTGCCCGCCCGGAGGGCTCCAGTTATCCTCACTCCTCACTGGTATTTGCTCCCATCCCTAGGCCCTGCCCTGCTGTGCTCGAGTCTCTGTGGCCAGCACAGCTAGAACCTTCTCATCTCTCTTCTATTCATCATCTCAGGCCCATGTGCCTGATCACCAGGAGTTACAGACTCTACAAAGTCCTCCCCCACTCCCACCCCCCCCGCCGCCCCACTATTCTACCATTCTCTTGCACTATTCTACTGCAGGCTCTAAAGAGATGGGTGTGTGAGCAAAGGAAAGCATAGACAAGACCAGAACCGTAACAGGGAGGTCCCCAGGAAAAGGGGAGGTTCCAGCTTCCCTCCCCCACCCAAGGAAGGGCGAGGCTGAACAGGGAGGAAGAGAAGCTGGAGAGGAGACTGGGGAAGGGAGGAAGCAGGATGGGGAGCTAGAAGGAGACCTGGAGGAGGCACGTGGAGCAGAGACATGTGAAGAAGCTGCTCTTGCTTCTTGGTCCTGGACTGGGTGAAACAGACGTGGGTGAGAGACCGTGGGAGGCTAACAATGGCAGCTTTTATCTTGATTTCGATTTAGTTCCTTCTGTCCCAGACATTCTGGGCCCCTTCTGCCCCTTTCCTGTGGGTCCCCACCAGGAGATGCCCTAGATGTGTGGCAAACTTTTGGGCCTCATTGACCCTGCATTGGGCCAACCCTGTATGGTTGGGCATTTACCCACGAAGGGGTGGGTAACTTCAGGTGTTTAATTGGATACTATTTTAAACTACATTCTTTCCCTTCTCTTTATTGCACGTTAATTGTGTTATAGTTCCTTTCCATTGAAGGTTTACACACTAGAGTATGTTTTGTCTTGATGTGGCTGATGGCAGAATCTATTTAGAGCAAGCAGGTTTGGGGTTCTGGGGTGCCCCTCACCCTGCCCTGTAACAGAACCATGCCAGAGAAACCAGAACAGTTTCCTGGAGAAAGAGCATTTTTATCGGGATTTAGATGTGGTTGAGAATGTCAGCAGGTCGGTCATGTTGGTAGTGGGGATGGGAGGGTTCCCTGAGCACAGATCAACAGGTAAGACTCGGGAGAGAGTGGCATCCCTGGCCCCAAATGCAGGGACTAAAGTTGATAATTCCAGTCTGGAAAGGTTTGCAGGAAACGGGGGCGCTCCTTCAGTGCTGATGATGTTCCAAATTAGTATAGTCTTTGTTAGCCGTAAACATGTTTTTGTCTTTGACAAGCAATCCTGCTCATGAAAATGTATGCTTGAGGAAATAATTCAACAGAACACCAAAAGCTCTTGGAACAATAGTCTTCAGAGAGGCATTCTTTGGAGGAGAGAACATTTGGAAGCAATCAAAAGTTCAACAATAGGAGCTGGTTAAAAAAAAAAAATGAAACATCCTTATAATGAAGTGTAAGGAAGACGTTCAAAATAATACTTAAAACTTGCATCCTTCAAAACTAATTCAGTAGATATTGATGGAGGGTGCTGTGTTAGTTTGCTAGGGCTGCCTAGCAAAGCACCACACACTGGATGGCTTAAACAACAGAAATCGATTTTCTCTGTTCTGGAGGCTGGAAGTCTGAGATCATGGTGTGGGGAGGGGTGGTTTCTTCCGTGTCCTCTCTCTGTGGCTTGTTGCTGGACCCCCTTCTCCCTACATCTTCACACCATCTTTCCTTGTGAGTCTGTGTTCCATTTTCTCATACTGCATTTGGGTCCAACCTAATGATTTCATTTTGCGTTAATGACCTCTTTAAAAATCGTATCCCCGGGGACTCCCTGGTGGCGCAGCTGGTTGAACGCCACACTGTGAAGCTGTCCACAGCCTCCGAAGCGCGGGTTCTATCCCGGCTGGCTGACAAGAATCCCACATAGCGCGGCAGACCTCTCCTGTCTCTCCCACTGCTCTCCTCAGCAGTGTTTTTCATCAGTCTGCCTGTTCTGTTCCCCACTCTGTCTCTGGTGAATCTTCTCACCCTCCTGCGCATCTGGCCTGTACCCCGGTTCTTGTATAAAAATAAATAGAGCTTTAAAAAAAATTGTATCCCCGACATAGTAACATTCTGAGGTATAGTAGGTTAGGACTTTAACCTGAATTTTGGGGGCACAATGCAGCCTTATTCTGTGCCTGGGACTGTGCTCTGGGTTTGGGGGACTGAGCGGAAAAAGATACAGCGGCTTTTTGCCAAACATCTATGGACAAGGCTGGCTTTGGCAGAAGGACAGGCATAGGAAGAGGGGGTGGGCGGTGTTTTTCAGGGAACAGTGAGGGCAAAGGCTGGAAGTGAACACAGATCACGTTCAGCCTCTGTGAAGCGGAACTTGAATGCTGTCCACATAGGACTCAAGGACGATAATCACAAAATGACTTTATTTTGTCTCCCACTTCCCTTTAAAATTTATTCAGCTGGGAAATTTCCTCCTCTGCTCCCACACAAAACTCTTGAAGTCTTATTTCTCTCTGATCACTCTTAGGTAGTAAGTCTTCGGGTCATGCTAAGTTGTCAAATTCTGTCCCAATTTAGAAA
This sequence comes from Talpa europaea, assembly GCF_964194135.1. Classification (NCBI taxonomy): domain Eukaryota; kingdom Metazoa; phylum Chordata; class Mammalia; order Eulipotyphla; family Talpidae; genus Talpa; species Talpa europaea. The sequence continues at coordinate 74,466,741 of NC_140077.1, forward strand.
TTAATCAAAGCTGCCAACTTAAATTACAACACTGGGTCTGGCTGGGCCAGGCCTGGAGATGGGCTTCTCCTCCTGCTCACCTTCCCCTTCTATTCCTCTCTCCTCTTCTGCCTATTTCTGGCTCCTCCTGGATTGGGGTTGAGTGAGGGGAAAAAAAAACACTTTTTCTGTGGACCCATCTCCAAGGCTAACACGGGATTCCCTGCTGGACCTGGTCCCATCTCCTAGACGGGGGAGGGTAGAATTACCCAAAGAGGCCTTTTATCAGGTTTGGAGCCAAGAACAGGAAGAGATGGGAAATCATCACCCAAGACCTCTCAGCTGCTAAAGAGGTGGCATAGCCTGTCTGCTCCTGATCGTTACTGATCTCGGGGTTGCAGGGAGAACTTCTCAGGGCAAAAAACAAAGTCAAAGCCAACAGAAACTGCAGTGGAAATGGACTGAACTTGTGAGACCACTTTTGACTCTGTTCTCCATGGAAATGGTGGGAAAGGTCAGAAGTGGTGACACTTAGGGAAGAGAAACAAGGTGAGACTTGCCCCCGAATCACAGTGGACTCGGATCCCTGACCTCAGAGATGTTGAATTACTTGGTTGGATGAGGCCGCCTGGTATTAAGAACATAAGCTGTGGCAGGGGGGCGGGGGGGGGGGGGGCGCACACACCTAAATTCCAATCCCACTCTATGTTAATTCCCCACACAAGACTCTGTGGCCCCGAATAAGCCCCTTAGCCTCTCAGCTTTATTTTATCCCACAGATGATAAGTTCTAACACAGTGTTGTCAGCGGGATTATAACATATAAAATACACAAGGGCATCTCCATGGAACCTTCTAAATTAATGGTATTTTCTTCCCCTTCTCTGATTTATGCTGGAGTGCAGCTTCTCCCTGATCTAATGAAAGGCCACAGTCATCTGAGATGTGGCTGAGTTGATTCCCCAGGATTCCAGGCCACGCTGAGAGGGCTTAGACCAGAGGGTGACAAGGTAACATAGTGGAGAAGGACATAGCGAGGGCCTACCTGCAGTGACCATTCTGGGAAAACCTTTGTTTCCCTTCTCCAGCTTCTATCTGGGTTCCAGAAAGCCCAGTCTCTGGGCAAATGGAGTCTTAGAGGCCAGTGGCCATGCCCTTGGAGTCCTGGGCCTCATGACCACACAGGAAAGGCCTGTCCTCCATTGGCCACCAGCCAATGTGGCTGTTCCTCCTGCTGGGCCTTGTTATGTGGGGTCAAATTCTCCATTCCTCCAGGTTCCACAGGAAGGGCTTTCCAGGGTTAATGCTCTGGGTCTCTTGCCCCAACCCTCTCTCTCCACCTGAGGAGCAAGGGAGTGATTTGAAGGAGCTGAATCACTGTCAGTGGCAGGTCCGGGGGGAATCCTATCAGGGCTTCACCATGGGCCCCTCTGCTGGTCCCTGCTCTCTGGTGAGCTTATCAGAGCACACTTGGACTCTCCCAACAGGCCTGCTGTGTAGAGAAACAAGGAGGCCAAAGTATAATTTTCAAGATAAGGGACCAGGAAAAAAAGACTAATTAATACAAAGGAAAAATCAAAATCTACAAGCAACTATGGACCAGAGACACACTATGGCGGGGGTGGTGGAGGAGGGGGGAATGGGGGAGGGGTAGCGAGAGGAAGGATTAGGGTCAAAATAAGGGGGGGGGGGTGCAATTGTAAGGGGAATATAACCAAAATGAAAATGCATACATTGTGCAAAAATGAAAAATGATGTAAGAATTATATAAAATAAACTATTAAAAAAGAGATAGCAGATTAACGAAGCAGACATTTTATTTAAAATTGAAAAAAAAAGTTGAAGACACTGCTTCCATGTAAATACAGAATGAATGTGTGTCAAAGATTCACATTAAAAATTGAATTTATTTAACTCATTAATTGAGAAATGTTAAAGCTGGCTCTTCAGGACATTTGTGATGAGATTTACATAGTTAGTCGGGAGAGGAATGCTGAAATATGTTTATCAAATTAGATGTTAAACTGGCTAACATCCTAACATGCAATAAAAACAACAACCTATGCAGTTCTTTTTTCTATCAAACAAAAAAGTGATTAGCATATCTATTAGGCAAAAATCTACAAATTGACATGTAGTGTTAATGAATCAGAGCCCAGACACATGTCAACAGAAGTCTAGAAGAGACTTAATTCTCTTAAAGAATTAAATAAATCTTGGTGGGACTGTTAAATAGTCATCCAGTCTAATACCGAGAGAACAAGGAATCATTTTTCTTTCATTAATTCAAATTTTGTGTTAGTTTTGGGTAAACAAGGGATGAATTCAGTACTGGGGGAGGACATTAGCAAGCACATCTGAACATTTTGTTAAATAATTTCTTTGCTTCCACCATCTTGGTAATTCCTGGGTCTCTCTCTCCTGTTTTGTTTGTTTTTTATTGCAAAGGGTAGAGGAAAGAGAGGGGTTTGTATTCAGCCTCCCAAGCCCCACTGGGTTCTCTCCCCTTGCAGAGCCTGTCTTTGCGCAGGTGGGCTGCTGCCCAGGAGCCTTGCGTGGCCCTCTCCCACGGTGACGCCAGTTGGGGCCTGGATGGCCCGGATCGCCTCGCCTCCACACTCCCTGCCCCCGCCTTCCACCCCTGCCAGCCTAGGAGGCACCATCAATTCAGCTCTCAGACTATAAAAGCAGAGGAGGAAGCAGACATATTCATTTTCTGCTATAAATTTGCCGAGACGCCAGTTTAATAAACAAAATAAATATCTCTTCTCAGCATTTTCTCCCATTATGAATATGGATGAGCTCTTAGAACTTCAGGAAGAAGCAGGCTTCTGGGGATGCCTCCTGGATTTAGAGCCCCCTAAAGCAGACCATGGCAGAGAGCTTGCACGCCAATGCCTCAACCCCACCCTCCCACCTCCACCCCAGCTTCTGAGGATGTTGAGGAGGACGTGAGGCTGGGTGAAGGGCCAGTTACAGAATCAATCAGGAAACTCGGTGAAGGCTTTCTAGCTGACATTCAGGCGACAGGACCAAGATGCATAGCTCCACATGAACAAGATGCAGTCTTGGTCTTTCACAAGTTGACGATCTCCTAGGACAAAAACCTGCAGACAGCAAATCACAGATGCAGTAAGTAGAGCTGTAGAAGCAAGTATGTGGCACAGGGTTTGTTTAGAGTGGCTTGGGGTAGACAAAAACACAGGTGCAGGCAGACGCATCTAGGTTCCAATCTCAGCTGCCTTCCTTAGTTGAATGCTTTAGACAACTTTGTAAATAAAATAGGGTCAATGTGTTCTTACTGTTTTTTTGAGTACTGGAAATAATGTATTTAAAGATTAAACAAAGAACAGTGCCTAGTTGGCACTCAATAAATTACAGTTATTAATGAGAGGCATTGATTTTTTTTTTTTTTTACTTAGCTATGATAAATAGCTTACAATAGACTTGTACTTTGTAGCAGATAAGATACTTCCAGATCCATTATCTTGACACCAGAAAGGAAGCATTTAGGTTCCATTTTACCATGAGGAAACTGGGGCAGAGAGGTGCCTTAGCCAAGGCCACATTGCTCTGTGGAAATCCCCAAGGAGAATTGTCTTGGGTTAGGACAGAGAGCCGATGAGCCTGGTCACCCAGAGAGGCAGGGACTGTCCTGTCATAACCGCCATTTCAGGCCCAAGTGCTGAGAAGAGGGGAACCGAGTGGCCTTGCTAACCTGTGGGGGTAGGGGAAGGAGCCGGAGCCGTGACACCCACAGGGGATAGAATCAGAGGAGGGAAGCCAGTGGGGTTGCTCTCTCCTCACTCTCAAAATAGAGCTTTAGACAGGAGAGGCCAGGACTGATAAATACACAGACTTCGCCACTCCCTACACTTGATAATTGTGTCTTCTGTCCTTTCTCTTGAGGGGCGAGCAATAAAATTCCAATAAGACAAGTCACCTATCTGCATGTTTTGGGGGACAGTGAGAAAAGGAGAACCCCAAGGGATGTGTGTGTGGTGGCAGCTTTTCAGGGGAAGCAGGCAGAGTTGCTGACACTTTCTGGAGGCTAAAATGGAGATGCGTGAAGAAACAGGAACTGGTAGGCACCAAAGAGGTCCTGGAGCTTCACAGTGAATGGCCTCCTGGGTACCCGCCTGTGCAGCCAGACTGGACAGCTAGGTCTTCAGACCCAGACTCATCCCCACACCACAGCCTTCCACGCAAATCCCTCACCTACATGGTGGAAGGGCTCACGAGCAGAACACCTCTAGGGCCTTCAGAGAAGTTCTGAGAAGGTGGCAATAGTCAGACATGGACTGGATCTGCTGATGGGCTGAAGGAAGAAAGCTGGAGAGCACAGTCTCCATAGAGGTTGCCCAGCTCCAAAACTAGGATTCTCTGTGTGCAGAAGCCCTCTCAAGCGGCAAAACCTTAGAGGGGGCCACGGTGTGGGGAGTGGCCTGGGTCCTGGTCTGTTGTCACAGTGCGAAAGCCACAGAAAGGGGCAGCTCCAGGGTCCCTGCCCACCCAAGGAAGGGTGGAGCTGAGCAGCGAGGACAAGTGAGAAAAAGACTTAGAAAGAAGAAGAGAAGGAAGAAGACTAGGAGGAGGCCTGGAGGAGGTTCATGGAGCAGAGACATGTGAAGAAGCTACTTTTGCTTCTCGGCCTCGGACTGGTACCAGAACTTGAGGGACAGGGAAGGAGACACTTGAAAGAGACGTGGGTGAGAGACCCGTGGGGAGGCTGACAGTGGCAGCCTTTATCTTGACTTGTATTTTGATTTTGTTCTTTTCCTTCCAGACTTGCCTTGTCCCTTCTGCCTCTTTCCTATGACTTGGGGCAAGCTTTCAGGCCTCGTGGCCCTGCTTTGGGCCAACCCTGTGTGACAGGGCATTGATCCACGAGGGATGGGTAACTCTGGGTATTTAATTGGAAATTATTTTAAAGTATATTCTTTCTCTTCTCATCTCTCCACCACACACAAATTGTAATGAAGTTCTTTTCTATTAAAGGTCTTATGCACTAGAGTATGTTTGTCTGTATGTGGCAGATGGCAGAACCATTTAGAACAGGCAGGTTTGTGGGTCTTGGGGTACCCCTCCTGCCCACTAACACCAGCACTGCGGCTAACTAATTTGTGCTGTTCATTTACACAACTTCCTGGGCCTCCGTGTTTTCACCTGTAAAATGGGGACAAAATTCCAGCTCTAACCACTTCATAGTATTCTGGACAAAAGCCAACTGAGGTAACAGAGATCAAAGAACTCAGATGTGACAAATCCTGAAGGCCTCGGAGAGACTTTTGAGTATGGTTGATTTTAATTATTATTTTTATCATTATCTAACCATAAGTAATCTGCCACTGACTTGGAGCGCTCTGATCCTGGGTTCCCTGTGCATATTTCCCCATCGAGATCATAGGCTGTCAGAAAAGCCTGAAATTCTAGTTCTTGACTTCCCACCCCCATCCCTGTCCCACCCCACAACCCTGCCCCCACCCCTCCGGCAGCAGCCCACCCAGGCAGCCGGGCCACAGTGTCTGCTGATGGCCGAGGGCCTGTAGCTTGGCGGCAGGGATGAGGCGACACCTCCCCATCTCTGAGCTGTCGTTTCTGTGCCAGCAACGTTAGGGCAGAATGGGCTGGGCTTCGTCCCCAGTGATGTGGACCTAGGCTAGTCTTTACAGAGACTGAACCAGTTAGAAAACCTGAGGAATGAGAAGGAAGGGCCTGAAATTTGGAGGAATTGCTAAGATATTTTGGTCTCTTTTCCTGAAGTATTTTAAAGTTGATTATGGACATGATTTTCCAGCCTAGATACTTTAGATGGCATCTCTGAAATATTGAGGTTGCTTGATGGTGGTGGTGGGGTGTGTGTGTGTGTGTGTGTGTGTGTGTAGGAGAGCATGTGTGGGTATGTGTATAGGTATGTATGTGCAAGTGTGTGTAGGAGTGTGTGTATAGGTGTGTGTGCGTGTGCATGTGTGTAGGAGTATATGTGCGTATAGGGGTGTGTGTGTGTGTGTGTGTGCAAGTAGCTCTGTGAGGGAGGACATAGGTTTCACTCCACTCAGAGGTGGGAGTGGGGGGCTATGTACATTCTCATCACACCCTCAAATGGCTTTTTGAAGCTGTCACCTCTAACTCAGCCTGGGGGTCCCCAAGCCTTCAGGGTCTGAGGATCCCTTACCAGTGACTCCATCGTAATTTCTCATGGAGAAATCGGAACAATATTGAGTGCCGAGTGTGGCACCCAAATTGCAAATCAATGAAGCCTGAATTAAATATTGATTTCCTCCCTTTTCTTTCAGGGAAGCTTCTTTAGAATAATTGACTTGCTGGTTTTGCTTTTTCACTTTCATATTTTTCATTCTGATCTTTAAACAGTCTAGTGCTGAGAGACTAACCCTACCAGCAGAGCCAGGTCCTCCCCACTCATCCCACCCTCCTCCTGGCCCTTCTCCCTCCTCCTCTGGTAATTTTCCTTTCCAAAGATGGAATGTCGGGAAGTGGGAGACATGGCTCATGAAAATGTGACTGTGCCATCAGCCCACAGGCTGTGACTGGGCAAAGGGCAGCCACCCCCGGCCCTGGGGGCCAGGAGGAGGATCAGGCCAGGTCACACAGGGATGAGAGCTATATCTCCCAAGAATTTGGCTTCCCTGGGATTCACCTGGACTGCTCTCTTCACAGTGTCCATGATCTATCCGCCCAACACCAGAGTCCCCTTCCTTGGTGCTGGGCCTGCCGGGGCTGGAGGAAGTTGTTTAGGAGGTCCTGGGCCTTAAGAAGATGTTGGTGCCTTCTCAACTGCCTCTGCATCCACCTCGTCACAGAAAATGAAACATAAGGTAGATTCAGAGTCAGGAGCTCCAAAAGAGCCCTGATTTTCCCAGCATGGTGGTTGGAATACCAAGCAGCATGTCACTTTTCACCTTTCTTGGTGTGTCTGCTTTGCTGGGGTTCCTGGAAGAGCAGTGTAGTGTGGGAGGAGGCCATTTCTGTGGGGAGGCTGCAACTCTTGCTCACTTTGCCTGGGGGTCTGTGGTCCTGGGGGCTTCCCCCACTCCCTGGGGAGCCTGTGGGTCCTGGGCATCATGGAGAGCCCCCCACCAGCCCCGCTGCATGCCAGCTGCTTCCTGGCCTCCAGCACTTCCAGTCAGCCCTGGCTCTGGCAGCAGAAAGAGAAAACAGCCAGGTCTCAGTTCCCAGAAGACCCATCTGGAGGAGAGGCTGTTCTCGGATGAGCTTGTTAGCAGAAAAATTTAATTATTGCCCTCCCAGCAGGCTGCAGGTTCTACATTTCCATAGCGCCTCCCCCTCGAGCACCTCAGAGTGCTTCTGAAGGAATCTGTGGGTCTCAGGGTGAAAGTGTAGAGACTGGAAAATCGTGACTGGCCCAGGAGATTTCAAAGTCATCCCAGGAAGTACATCCAGGACTCCCCGGCCCTGCTGCAGTCACCTTTGAGGAAATCCCTCAGCCCTACACTCTGGAATTGTGGGTTTGAGTGGCATTCACTCAACACTTGTTGAGACCTACTGTGTGCAGGAGTGCTAACCACAGGAAAGGAATATGAAAAGATCCAGCCTGTGATCTTAGACACCTCGCCAGGGAAACAGACGCAGAAGCAGTTATAATGTGCTTGATAAGCGTGATGAAAGGCATATTCCCTGGAGCACATGAGAGGGGTACCTAAGGCCAGGTTGGGTGGGGTGCTGGGGTCAGGGCTGGTTCAAGCATATTTTTACCAATAGGTAAAATAAAAAATCAAAGAAGAGTAGGGGATAGGGAAGGACATTTGTTCCAAGAAGAGGAAAGGGTATATAGCAAAGGAAGGGAGACTTTTAGGGACCATGTACCATCTGGAATGGGGTGCCTTGTCATGGGGAAGACAGGTAAGTCTGGGATTGGATGTTGGCAGGCTGCCCAGTATGTACCTGGGTTCTGTGATCTTGGGAAGTCCATAAAATGCGACCCCCGGGGCCAGCTCTGTAGGGATCTGGAAGGTACTGGGTGAGTGAGAGGCTCTGTGGAAGCATTTGTGTATCTAGGTGGCAGGCACATGGCAGTCTGTGCATTTTGGCTGATCACTACTGATGAATCGTATGACCTTGCAAAGGTTATACAAAGCTCTCACCTCAGTCTTCTTGTCTGTGAAGCGGAATTTTTAAAGTGTATTCACTTGTGAGCACCTGGGGGGACTGTCTTCCTGACTTTGACTCTCCCAAGCTCCCAAAATGGTGCCCACTACATCAGTGTTGGTCTCTCTTCTTTCCTGTCTTTTCATTCTGCTCCACTTCGAGCTTAAGTACTTGACAACGGTGGCGGTATTTGTTTTCCTTTCAGTCCAGGGTACATTGTGCTCTATACTCACCTTCCAAAAATAGATCTGACTCTAAGTTCAGCCTCTTTCCACTAAACTCCAGTTGTCAGAACATATTTTTTAGTATAGATTTGTGTCTGATAAATTAATGACGCATCAGACAATTATAGCAAAGGGGCCTCCCTGGTGGTGCAGGTGGTTGAGCGCAGCGTTGTGAGGCTCTCTGCAGCTTCTGCAATGCGGGTTCGATTCCGGCCGGCCAGAATCCCAGGGAGATACCCACATGGTGCGGCATACCTCTCCTGTCTTGCCCGCTGCTTGGCTCAGCAGTGTATTTCTGTCAGTCTGCCTGTTCTGTTCCCCACTCTGTCTCTGGTGAATCCTCTCCCCCTCCCACACATCTGGCCTGTACCCCGGTTCTTATATGCATGAATAAATAAATCTTTAAAAAAAAACAAACAAGTATAGCAATGGTGGAAGAAGGCACAGATGTGGGCACACGCTTCCAGCACCAGGGTCATGTGGTCGTGTCATTTACAAACTGCCCACATCCCTTAGAAGAGCTGACAATATGCATCAAAAAGAGAAAAGTGTGCATGCTACTTTCCACAGTAATTCTTGATACTGACAATCAAAATTAGGATAATAACTCTAAACACACACACACAGAATTTGCTGCACAAATATATTTTAGCTGCATTGCTGATATGATGGGAAGGTTAGAGCCACCTGAATCATCAGTCCTAAGAGAAGAACTCATTTATGGCGGAGCCACCTACCCAAACTTGTGCAATTATGAGGCACCTATAGTGGTCATAGAGACGGCAAGTGGCGGTTGCTAGGAGTTGTGCGGGGGAGGGAAGCGGGGAGTTAGTGTTTCATGGGTGTGGAGCTGCAGTTGGGAAGATGGAAACAGTTCTGGAGATCCCAGGTGCTTCTGCGACCGTGTGAATGTGCTTACTGCCACTGAGCTGCCTATTTAGAAGTAGCTGAAATAGCAATTTCATGTTATGCATATTTTACACAATTAAAAAGCATGCATTGAAGAAGACTAAAAAGACATTTACAAACTTAAAAGTTCTCTTTTCTGACATCTAACGCATTCAAATTGAAAATGTCTGGAGTCTAGGACAGAGGAGGGGAGCAAGGAGGACCCCCTTCACCCACTCTCTCATTTGCGTCATGAGACCAACACGCACCAATGGCTGGGGGGCTCAGCCCACATGGACACTCAGGCCTGGTCTCCAGCCTGTCTCCTCCTCTGTCATGATCTGACCCAGGAGAGGGGCATTCTAGCAGGTGTGGGTAAGCTGAGGTAATGTAAACTGTGATGTCCCATGTGCCCTGATGTTGCACACTGGGGCTGGGCTTTCCACAAGAGAGGAGAGTCCCAGGTGGATGAGGTGGGCATGGGGAGGTGGGCACAGCCGTGGCCACCCTCTGTGCTTCCCCATCCCCAAGATGGGTGGCACTGCTCTTCCTGGATGATGCTGGCTTCCAGCTCACAGTTTTAGGCTTTTGAAAGGGGGTGAAACACACGGAATGACAGGCGTGTCAGCTATCAGAGAAACTTGGGGTAGGGACTTCTGGGTTGATGTCACGGCCCCATAGCCATGAGGAGGACATGGTGGGCGTCCAGCTTAGCAAAGGGGTGAGGGAACAGGAATGAGGGGTGCTCTCCCACATGCAAGTCCCATTCGTGCTCACTGGTGCATGTTAAGAGAACCATTTGCAACATCCCCAGACTCTGGGATGTCTGGTTAAATCAAGAAAAGGGGGACATTTTTGTTCCTCTTTGTCACAGTTGGTGGCACTGGGACTAAGAGTGTGAGGAAGCTGGACTCCACCTCAGACTAAGGCTCCTCGCAGCCAGTTACTGTTTAGTGAGGGTGTACCATGTGTTTGGAAGGGGGTCACAGACTGCAGAAAGGAGAGGTTGAGCACCCCCAAGTTCACATCCTGGATCTACCACTGGGAGGCTTGGTCACCAGCTCTGTGACTCAGTCTCCTCATCTGCAAAGTGAGGGTAGTAACAGCTACCTCCTTGTGGGTTATTAGGACTAAATGAGATATTTGCATACTGACTGCTTGGCACATACAAATCTCTATTAATTGAGGTTCAATAAAGTATTGGCCCCGTGGAACCTGACGGAGCAAGTATTCTTGGAGCCTGAACACTGAAGTCCCCAGGCAGACAGGTGGGATGCTATCCCTCTCCTTAGGCACAGAGTGCCCCTCATCCTCTCTCCTCTTTCCCTGGGCAGAGAAGCTTCACTGGGATTCATGAAAGCAAGGAGTGATGGGGCTGCAGGATCCACGGGAGGCCAGGAGCGGGGTGAAGCAGCTGCTCCTACGGCTGGCAGCCTCTTGCCCTCCTGATGGGCTCTAAGCGAGGGCCCACCAAAAGCTGGCACAGCCCACTCACTCCCACTATTTATCTTAACACCGATTATTATACATTTTAGAGGCTCAGCGGCCAGTGGCTCTTGATTCTCCTGGCTGCAGCATTTCATCAGCTGCTGTTGGTAACATGAGCCTCCAAGGACCCAGGATTGGGGCAGAGCTGGAAACTGGGATCTTTTCAGCCAATCAGGAGAGGTCCCCAAGTTTTCAGCGTCATATGGGGTATTTAACCTAAGAAGTTTCCTCAGTCTGGTGACAGGGACTTGGGGGACTTAAGGGGGGTGACACCACCCTGGATTTTCCTCCAGTGAGGCTGATGGGCAGGTTTTTAAGCTGGGCCTTGTCTAAGACTGCTTGGCTGGATACACGACCAACCCCCTCCCTAAGCAATCCCTCCAACCAACCCCCTCCCTAAGCAACCTCCTCCCTAAGCAACCTCACCCCCTAACCAACCCCCTTCCTAACCGACTCCTCCCTAACCAATCCCCTCCCTAAGCAATCCCTTCCCTAAGCAACCACCTCAATGAACCCCCTCCCTAGCCAAGCTACCTCCCTAACACAAACTGACCGCAGGAGTGCCTTCTCTTGCCTGCTTCCCTCCTGGACCACCGGCCTCCACACCACCAGCTGCTGTGGAGGGGTTAACTGGGAGATGTGGGGGTGTCTGTGGAGCCAGCAAGGGGCAGTGGTGCTTGGAAGAGCCTAGGAGCCAGCGGCCATGCCCCTCTCCAGGCTTGGGCGAGGGTGAGCGTGAGGTCACTTGCTGGGCAGGCATGGCACTGGGAGCTGCAACGGGTAGTTTCCATTCATCCTGTCACAGCCTCCACACCAGTACATTATTAAAGTCATTTCATAGAGGACATTTCACTGGGGGGGGGGGTCACAGTGGTTTGCCTGAGATCACCCCACTTGGAAGGGGCCCAGCTGGGATCTGGCTCAGCTCTTGCATCTCACAACTTTGAAAAATCCTGCATCATAGATGGCGGGGGCAGGAAATTCTAGATCTTTGTGGCTGTCAGCCTGTGGGGCCAGCCCTGCTCTGTGAGGGCACTGAGGATCCTGATAAACTTGACACTCACCATGTACTTGAGCCAAGAACAAGCAGCCTGCGGAGTGCCAGTCTCCCAGCTCCGGGCAGAGTTCCTGTGGCAGCCTTGCTCTGGGTTCGCGTCAGGACTCCAGGTGCCCCCATCTACTGGGGTGCGCAGGGGACAGCCACCCCTGATGGCCCTGCTGCTGCCTCGCCCCTTTGCACAGCCCAGGGTGCCACCCTTTGCCTGGCTGTTTATGCAGTCAGGGCCACGTGCAGCTCTTGCGGCAAGTGCAGGGGCAAAGTAGCCAATACAAGTCAGATGAAAACTCGAAAATATAAAACATGAAGATGATCCCAGCCCCACGAGCAAGTGGACGCATAGGGTGAGCGTTTCAGCTCTGCTGGTAGCGTTTGGTGGGTTGGGGGTTAATAGTTGAAGATAATTGCAGGCCTTTGGGGCTGACACTGGTGAATTCTGGGCTCTTCTCGGGCGCATCCACATGGGCAGGACAGGTGGGGTCCCGGGCACGGCTGAGTGTCTAACTGTCATGGATTTGTCCTGGCCCAGAGCCGGGCTCCCCGGCTCCTCAACATGGGCCCTGAATGAATAGAGCAAGTAAGCACCTGAGGAGGGGGTGCCTTTTCTCCTCATGGAGCCCCCTGGGCTCTCCTATCCCCCTGGTTTCCCTTTGCTACCCCCATTCCTGTGTCCCCAGTCACCTCAGGGCCTAGCTCAGGGGATGCTGTCAAGTCCAACCTCACTAGTGCTTCCAGGACGGCTGTGCAGCTCAGGCCCCAGTGAGGGCGGGGTAGCCCTGGCCAACTTCCTGCCCCAGACACCAAGGCTGGGTCTCCTTAGGTGTTATAGCCACCCTGGTTTTTAAATTTGTTTGTAACCTTGTTCCTCTGCTTACCTGCCCCTTCCCCACATGCACATTTCCCAGTACAGGTGTTTTGGACGCAGCTCTCTGCCCAGGGCCCTCTGGGGATGAAAGTCCCCAGCCAGCCCCTACCTGGTGCACCAGGCCCAACCCACCAGCCTGACCAACCCACCAAGACTCCCTCTCCTCTTGTCCATTGGCCTCCCTGTCCCCTGCCCAAACCCCCAGAGGCACACCCCATGTCCCTGTGAAGATGTCTTCCCTTGCCAGAGGCATAGCTTGGGCCAGTGGGGGGTAGGGCTGGGGTCCCACTGCTGGGCTACAAAGCCCATCACCCACTGAGCCTCCTTATCTGTAAAATAGAGATCACACCTGCTGAAGGGTCAAGGGGACAGTAGGTATACGGGGCCCAGCCCCATCTAGCACACGGGTGTGTCCATCAGTCCTTCCTCCACATTTTCCCTTCTGCACTGTAGCTGATTTGTGTCCTTCCAGCACCTGGCTGAGGCAGGGACCTGAGAGGCCATTGAGTCAGTCCCCTTAGGGGGCCAGATGCTGGCCAGGGCTGCTGTTCCCTGGGCCTCACCTGTGTCACCTCAGGTCTCAGGCCCTGCTTCCCATGCCCAGGAAACCACTCTCTGGATCACACAGCCCCTGAGACTTGGCCCTGAGTCACAGCCAGTTGATGCCATGGACGTGAAAGGAGCCAGCAATGTGATCTTGGAATGAGAGCGAGCGTCCTGAGCTCCCACGGGACCTGGAACTGTTCCAGAGAGCAGGCGCGCCCACACCTGTGGGAGTCCAGGAAAAGACACAAAGGGGCTTAGTTAACAGACATAAAAAAAATGTTCAACATCCCTCATAATCAGGGAAATGCAGATCTAAACCACAATGAGGCACCAACTTACACCAGTGAGAATGACACATATTAAAAACTAGCAACAACAAATGTTGACGAGGTTGTGGAGAAAAAGGAACTCTCTTGCACTGTTGGTGGGAGTGCAAACTGGTCCAGCCACTATGGAAACTCTGTGGAAGTTTCTCAGTCTATTAAAACTGGGATTACCATATGACCCAGCAATTCCACTCCTAGGGATCTACACAAAGGACACAAACATATTGATTCAAAAGAATACCTATACCCCTATGCTTATTGCAGCAATATTTACAATAGGAAAAAACCTGGGAAAAACCCACATGCCCAAAAATAGGTGACTGGATCAAGAAGATGTGGTATATATACACAATGGAATACTACTCAGCAATCAAAAAAGATAAACTAGTACCATTCGCAGCAACATGGATGGAGCTAGAAGGGATTATGCTCAGTGAAATAAGTCAGAAGGAAAAAGAAAAATATCAGATGATTTCACTTATAGGAGGAACATAGGGGAACCAAATAAAGGTTCAGGGAAAAAAAATAATAACAAAAAAACACAACAAAACAAAACAAAAATAAACAGACAACTATAAAGCAGATATTCTGCAGGAGAGGGGGAGGGAGAGGATGGAGATGGGGGTGGGGGAGGGCTGGAAGAGCACAGGACACTATGGTGATGGTGCAGGGGTGAACTGATGGTGGAAATTCTATGGGGACTAAACCTGAGAAAAGAAAGCAAACACTGTAAACAGAGAGAGAGAGAGAAATGATCAATGATGTAAAATAAAAATAAAAACAAAGGGGTTTAGTCGATCCCCCCCTCCTCACCCCATGCCCCTGGGCTGGTCCAGTAGCACCAGTGGGAGGGGGATGGGCTCCTGGGGAGGAGGTCAGGGTCCCAGGCTCCAGGTACTGTCCTGAAGCCTCTTGGAACCCCACGCCCTGAAGGCTCTAGGAACCCCACACCCTGTGGGTTAGACCCGAAAGGGGGCTCAAGGAGGGGTGGGGTGTAGGCAGGACTGGACACAGTGCAGGTTTTCTAGGATCCCATGCAGACCAGGTAAAGGAGTAGTCAGAGTCCTCAGTGGTTTTTGCAGGTCTTTTATTGGGATTTACCCGGTACACAGCAGGCAGGAGTGCTGGGGGGCTGGGGGGCTGCCAGCCTCCCAGCCCCCAGCTAGCCTTCACTCAATCTGGGCTCTCCGGCCTTCTCTCTGCTTCTCTGCTCTTCCGTTCGTTCTGCTGCTTCTTGGCTTCTGCTGGTGTCCCCGTGATGCCACCCTTAAAAGCACAGTCTCAGCCCAGGTGAATCCCATCTACCTCTGCCCACACCCCACTCCAGGTGCCCGCCATCAGGCATGCATTCAGGACCGCAAGGATCCATCATCTATCCTGATGGCGGGAGGGCAGAAAAGCCTGACATTTTTCCCTACCCAACAGGGCATTAGGGCACATCACACTTGAGCACAATCACTTTGTCAAGCTCAAGATACCAAATAACGTCACCATGACATGAGTGCATGAGATTTACTTTAAATCTCATGACAACCCCAAGAGGGAGGAATGTTCCCATTTTACAGATGAAAAAAAGCAAAACCCAAGAAAAGTAACTAAACTCACAGCAGAACTGAGATTCCAACGGGCAGGGGAAAGCCAGCACACACGACCAGGCAGGGCCAAGGGAAAGCAGCAAGGATGGTGAAGACCCCAGAAGGGACAGAAAGTTCTGCCTGGAACCTGGGAAGCTATGGGGTTGGCCAGGGAGCCCCTGACAAGAGCTATGGCCTCCCTGCAGGAGCACCTTACTAAGCCACAGGCCCAGCAGGTGTGATGAATTAGCAAGTGAATAAGGACCACATGATCCTACTCCTCCCTCATCAGGGCTCCACCCGCTGATGCCTGGGGTGCTGGGGGTCTTGGAATCCTGACTGGCACATTTAGGAACCTAGATGTGAGTGTTGCAGGGACAGGGTGGGGCAGGGTGAAGCGTGATGTGAGGAAAGTGAAGAGGATTCTGGAGCTCTCTGAGAATCCGGGCCTCCTTATATGCTACAGGACCCCAGAAGGTGGGGCGTTGGGCCAGCAGATAGGACCATTGAGCTCACGTCCAGGTCAGTAGCTTCCGCCTGAAGTCCTGGATTCCAGGGTTGCAGGGAGTGGCCTTGCTCTTCCCCTGGTGGCCCAGAGGATGTCCTGTCTGGAGATGGGTCAGGAAGCCAGGTAGAGATGGGGAGGAGTCAGGGAGGAGGTGGCTTAGCAAAGTAAGGAGCAGGAGAGGGAGTAGTTTCTCCTCCCAGGAGGAACACCTTCCTTCTTACCTGCATGAATGCACACTTGTGGTCGACAGCCTGCTATTCTTTCTAAAAATATGGGCTGTGCTCTGACTGTGTGCAAGGCCTGTCCTCACCATCTGTGTGAGTGCTGCCCTCCATGACCCAGGAGAGCTGTATCTCTGAGTGAGTGAGGAGGGAGCAATGCAGTTCATGAGCTGCTTCCTCCATGCAGTCTTCTAGTCAACCTCGGCCCAAGCTCTCCCGAGTTTTTGGGGTTGATTGTCGCCAACTCCATACTTTTGGCATTACTAACATGCCTATAGCTATGACCTCCAGAGTATAACCTCCGCAGGGCAGGATAGATGTTTGCTTCATTAATATAACCCTCATGCTAAAAAGTCAGGCCCTTAGGTCAGAGATGCTGTCATCTCTACTACTCCTTGCTCACCTCCTGAAAGATATTTCACTTTTCTAACCAACAGTACAGTCATTTTCTTGCTGTCAGTCCAGTGAGACCAATGGCACCAGCTGCCTCTGATCCCAGGGCTTTACCACCATGTGCTGGGCATCTCATCACGGTTGTCACTTACAAGGGTGGCTGCCAGGATGTTCTGTATCTTTGTCCCCTCTTGCCCACCAGCACGGACACGAACCAGACCCAGAGCCTGCACCAGTGGACCACAGCGCTGGGGGAAGCAGAGCCTGAGCTCTGTCCCTCACAACCACAACCACAGACGGTGCCTGGCAGCGCAAATGGCAGGGCCATCGCCCAAGAGCTGGCTGTGGTTCCACTGTCTTGCCATCCTGATTGGTTGGGCCCCAGGAGAAGTCTCTTCCTCTGCTCACCGCTGGCCTCATCTCCTGTGGCTGAGGAGTGAGGTTGAAGGGAGCCTGTATCTAGGCCAGGGCAGCCTGGGCCAAGCCCGTTTCTGGGGCACTGGGACAGGAAACAGGGTTTGGCTGTTGGTGAGCCCCTCTTCGGTACAGCCAGAGAACTTTCTAAATCCATGGCCTTGAAGAGACGGGGGAGGTGACACTTTGGCCCTCAGTCTTTCACCTTCTCTCCAGGTGTCCTCTCCGTGTCATTTGTGTCACACAGCTTAGGTCCTGGCTGAAGAGTCAGACAGGAGGTTGCAAATGGCTGAGCCAGAGCCCTGGGCCTCTGAGTCTCTGTCTCGGAGTTGCTCTGGCGTCACCATATTTCTCTCCCTGCCCAGCACCCCTGGCTTCCGCTGCCCCGCGGCCCTGCCTTCACATTCATCATCCTGGCTGCAAGGCGGCCCAAGAGCGCCTCACAGAGAAAGTGCCCTCCCCCGCCCCCGCTGCCCCAGGCCTCTGAGGAGCCGGGCTCAGCTGTCAGAGAGCAGAGCGGGCTCCAGAAGGGTCAGGGAGCCTGGCCCGCCAGGATCGATGGGCCATGAATAATGGACGCTGCGTCCCATTCGGCCTGGTGCGCCAGGCGTCCTGCCGCCCCGCCTGAGCCGCCTGTCTCTGGCCTCCGCTTTCAGGCACTATCACGTGGAGTGCATTTCTTATTGCTATCAGTTGCTGGCTGCTACTGTAATGAGTGGGCACTTTGTGCAGATCCTCTCACTGGGTGGGGGGCTCCTGAGCAAGGTGGGGGGGTGTCCCCTTCCATCACTGTAGCTTGGTTAAGAGGCTGGACTGCCAGCTCTGCTCGCTATGGAGGTCCCCGTGACAGATGGTAGAGATGCCCCACTGAGCATGTCTCCAGGAACCCCCAAAGCTGCACCCAGACTGCTGACAAGAGGCATGCACTGGGTGACAGCACTCCCACAGTTGACTTGGCAGTGCCCAACCTAACCCGCCTCTGTCCCCTACTTTGCTGCACCATGTCCTTCCTCTTAGATAGCCAGTCCCTGAGCTGCTGTCCCCACTGGTGTCCCTTCTGCTTGCATGCCGGCAGGGGGTTCCCAGGCCCTTGCAGGTCAGGTGTCCCCTCTGCCTCTTTGAACCTCACTGCATGCACACAAGCAGGGGTGCTCAGTAGTCCTCCTCACGCCCACCCTGGATTCAGCATCCCCCACTGCCCGATTGCTTCCACCCTCTTCCCTCTAACAGTGCCTTAGACGCCTCCCTCCACTTTTCTGTCCAAACTGCTATCACTGCTCCCTCAGAACTCACTCTGAATGGCTCAGCATTCCATTCCAGGCTCCAGGCCTGTCTGTCTTTAAAAAGGACCTGTGGAAACTGGCTTTCACGGGATCCTGATCCTGAAACACTCCCCCTCTTGCGGCCTTCCCCACCTCTCCCAGGCCCTCCTGCCCCTGCTGACTCTGCTCAACTCCACCCATACCACCGAGCCACCATGACCTCCCAAGAGCCTTCGGGGTCCTGCTCCAGCGTTGAGGCTCACGTCCTTGACCTCTGTGCTCTGCCCTCACCATAAACTGAGGCGGCCCCACCAGGTGCTGGGTTTTACCTCTGTCCTGAGGCTGCACTTTCTATTTTAATGTTTGATTCTTGCAACCCCGGGTACTCCTCCCCCAGCACCTGGGTCCCTGGGCCCACTGCAGACTCTAAATAACTAACTGAGCAAAATGAATGAAAGGAAGGAAGGATTAGGGCAGGACAGTCGCTGGCAAAGGCTCACAGGTGAGGGTGAGGAGGTGGGATGCCAGAGGGGCAGGTCAGAGGAGAAACATTGGGGGAATGAGAAAATCGTGCCAGATTCAGCCACCGGAGGGGGTGCTTTGAAAATACAAAACACGCTTTCCCTGGCTGCTCCTGTCAGCGCCTCCTCAAAGTGAAGAAAATAAACCTGTTTTCCTTATGACAAAGGCTGATTTGATGCTAACCCTCTCAGCATCCCAGGAGGTGGCACTGCTCTGGGTGGGGAGGAGGCAGGAGGAGGTAAAGGCAGGGGGAGGAAGAGAAGAGAGAAAAGGGAGGAAAGGCCAGGGGTGGGGGAGGAGAGGAAGAGAAAGCTCTTGTTCTGTGCGCTGATTACTAATGTGGTGGAAGCTCAGCGGGTTCTGTGGGGAGGCATTTATTGCGCATGAGGAAGCAGGCAGCTTGTTAAAGCAGCCAGCCTGGGGCTCCCGCGGCCCTGCTCCAGAAAAGGTGCCCAGCGCCAGGGAAGGCGCCAGGGAGATGGCTGGCCAGGGCTCGGGGACTCTGCAGCCCCAGGCAGCAGAAGCAAGAGAGGGCCCGGAATTCTGGCTCTGCCAGAATTACAGGTCACCCCTGGCCCTCTCCAGGGGGTACTTCATGGATTCCTTCCTTGGGGAGCTGCTGACATGGTCACTGGGTCCCTCTCTCCACTTTGCTGGGGGCAGCAGCCTACCCAGTCCAAGCATCCAAATATGGTAGCTTTTGGAAATCCCTGTCTCCGAGGGAGGGGCAACTTCTAGGGGGTGACTTGGCCTGAGCAGTCTGTGGAGGTTGGGAGGAGTGGCGTGGTCGGGCAGAGAAGTGTGTCCCTACAATTGTCCTTGGCACTGAGGCAAGCAGGGTCGCCTCCTTGGCAGTTAGGCAAGGCCCCAGAAGATCACTGCCAGCCCCCAGTGTTGGCTTGCTCTGTCTCTGAGCTCCACCTTCTGAGACTCTTCATATCAAGAAAACAAAAGAACAGGTGATATCCTGGAGTTCCATTCAGTTTGCATCTGGGAGATCTTCTCACCCAAGGCCCTGACGCTGGATCTGAGGAACAGAGAAGAGAAGCAGCTTGCCTGAGGCCACACAGCAGGGGCCCTTCTTACCTGTGTTCCAGGTAAATCTTGCAATTTAGACAGATACTAGAAGGCCACAAAATGAAGATGGTGTGCCTCTGCTTCTCTGTCACCCAAATAAAACAAGGCCCTCCCGCTCCACCCACAGGCACAGCTCCAGCTAGAGATTCATCCAGAAGGAGCCAACATGGGACTCTGGAAACTTTGAGACCCAGCAATGCTGTAACCAAAGTCCAGAAAGGACAGCCAGGGGCAGCGGGTGACATGCAGCTCAGCTTGACCTTAGACAGCTCCACACCCCTCGGGGTCTCCGGCTACGGGGAGGCCTGTCCTCCCTCTTCAGGCTCCAACCCAGCAGCATTTCCCACACTATGTGCCTCTTCTTTCTCCACCCAGGCTCCCATTTCCACCCAATGCCCTACCTGGGTCTGGGAGCCATGCAGCAGATCCTTCTTCCTCAAAGATTATGCTGCCCTGGTCACTGTCACCCCCAGTCTGTGAATCATGCTTCCTTTCCCTCCAGTTTCCTTGCATGTTCAACATCTCTGAGAGGGGGTGAGGGCTCAGGGAAGGATCTGTCTCATTTATAATAAAATCCTATAAGACTATCATGCTCAAGGCCTCCTCTCTCCTCCTCCAACTTGCCTGCTTATTCTGCTCACGGTCTTCAGTCCTCTGTTTCCTCTTCCTAGAGCATGTTTCCTTCACATTTGGCACACCTGTTGCCTCCCATCATGAAGGTTGCAATTCAGCCATCACCACCTCTGAGAAGCCCTCCTTGACTATATTTTCTAAAGTCCCTGGCCTCCACCACCAGCCTCAGCCACACCACCTTCATTTTGTGGCCTTCTAGCATCTGTCTAAATTACATTGTCTATCTGTTATTCTTCACTCGTATATTCCACTAGGGCCTGTCCTCATCACTAGGAAAGGGGCTCTCATCTGTCTTTATTTTGATGTCCCTGGTGCTTGGCTCTAATAAGGGTCGCTCAAAGACTAGATGTGTTATGGAGTAGCCCCTATATAAAACGGGTTGCCTGGCTATGGGTTCTCACACGCGCGCTTAAAAGGGACTTATTAATACTCCACCAGAGGCACACACAAAAGCTTAATAAAAGGTTTATTTACAAGGGAAAGGGAAATGAGGAAATGTACAACTCAGGGAGAAAATAGGGAAATAAAGTCTTTAATGTGTCCTACCTGATACGCCGACCTGGAAACCCAAAGGCACTCTCAGAGCTGGCAAAGCGCTGTGACGGGATTTGTCTTTCCCAATGTCTTGTTGGCTTTGGTCTGGAGTGGGGGTGGAGTCCACAAAGCCTGTATGGAATTAGCTTTATGACATCCTTTTCCCCCTAACAGATGGAGGACCCTACCGATGGTTGCAACTGAGGCCTTGCAGATGGGCCGCTGTAGACTCAGGGCTTCCTTCTCTGCTTTGCTCAGAAAACTGAGGCTCAGGATTCTTGCAAGGCTGGGATCTCTAAGGTCAAGAATTAGGGGACCCCATTAGCCTCCATGATGGGGACACTGTGTCAGCCTGCTCTCTCAGGTGGGGTGTGTCCTCTTTTGTATATTCACGTCTCCACTTGGTTTATGGCTGCTTTTTCGAAGGCTGTCCCGGAGTTTCCCAGGAAAACCCCACACACCGCTCACCAGACCTCATCCTGGCAGTGGGGTGGTGGGAACTAGATTGACATGGCCACAAAATGAATCAACAGCAAACAAACATTCTGCTCCTAATTCCTTTTTCAGGATTCAGGCAGGAAATATCAGATCAGCCCTGGGCTCCAGGGAAGGCTTTGTTTGGCTTTAGTCCTGTTTAGCCCCCAGGCTGCAATGTAGGAATGGGGGGTGGCAGGAGGCAGGGACACTGCAGGAGTTTCTGTCCTCATGGGATGAGGCTGGAGCCAGCAAGAGTCTCCCGGGTGGTGAACCTCTTGGGCTGGTTGTGATTCTGTTTACCAACAGGCGGGAAGGAGCCCATTGTATTCAGGGCTAAAAAGCGGAAAGAAATTGGTGAATAGGAGCCCAGGAGCCAAGAAGCCAGGCTCAGAGACAATAGAGAGGAAGGGAGGGGGTGTGGGAAGGCAGAGCTGGACTGGGGGGGTTTGGAGGAGAAATCCAGGTGTGTGATGTCACCATTTGGGGATGCTAGTTGAGGGAGAGGGCAGGAAAGAGGCCATTGCTGGCCAGAGGGGGCTTCCCCGACGTGTGGAGAGCTTGCCCAGTGTGGTGTTCGTCGGGCGTCGTGCATGTTCGATGTGCAGGTATAAGGGGACACGTGATTCAGCAGGTGTACCAGACCCAGCACATCCAACACCCATCCTAGAGGGCTGGAGGACTTGGCACTCAGGCCAAGGAAGGAATCCATGAAGCCCCCCCGGGAGAGGGGCAGCTTCCCATTTTTCTCTGCCCCATGTCTCTGTAGGGACGATGTCCTGAAATGCTGACTTTAGGAGAGATGGACCCTATTTGCAGGTTGACTTGCTCATCTACATTGCAAGGGGATTTGAACCCAAGAATAGAATGATCTGGAAGTCTCAAATCCCTAAAGACGGCATCCTTTTCCCTTCCTCCACAGGATGCTTTAGCTGGAACCATCTGTGTAACCGCTTAACACCCTCTGCAGAATGTCTCCAGCATGGGGGCCTCTTTCAGGCCTGTTATTACCCAGAGCCAAGGACCTCACCCACTGCTGGTGAGCCCACCCCTCCCCAGCCCTTCTCCCCTGGGACCAGAGGCTCAAAGGCTCATCCTGCCTGTTTCCCAGGATAGGGCTCCTTGGTGATTTCTTAGATTTCCCCCCTCCCTAGAGGTGCTGCTGCTCCTGCAGACATTGGGCTTAGGAGCCTGCCTGGATGTAGGGGCGCCCTGGGGGAGGAAGCACCTGTCCTGAGACTGCATGCTGGTAATGCTTGGGTGGAGGATTGATTATGGGCTGTATGGGCTCAAGAGCTGTTGCCTTTCAGTTCAAGAGGGGTCAGGGTGGGTGTGCCTTGGGAGAGGCCCTCAACCACCCTGGAGGGAGAGCTCAGATCTGTCATTCTCCTGTAGGAACTGGAGCAGGGCACAGGGAGGCCTGCAGCTAAGACAGTTTAGGGTCAGGGTGCCAATGCTTTGGGATCAGAAACCTTGACTTGAGTGACAAGATGTGTCCTGGGCTCTTCTCCTTCACCCTGAGATGTCTCTTGGTCAACGCTGGGTTACAGGGAATGCGGGGAGGACCTGCCTGTTCTTAGACTAGACCTGCCACAAGGAGAGGGATAGACACACAGCCTTGTGCTTGGATGGACTTCACGTAACAGAGTTGGGCGGAGGGAGCTCCAGGGGGAGGCAGGGACAGGGAAGGCACTGGAGCTGCTTGCTGCATGTCACACAGCAGGTCACTGCCGGGGCCTGGGCACAGCCCTCCAGCTGCTCTTGCCCCCACCCCCCAGCCCACACTAGCCCCCTGTTAGACCCACACACAGAAAAGGGCTTCTGGAAGCCTGGGCTGGGACCAGGGTGTCAAGAGCAGGGGCAAAGCTGCTGCTCTGGTGCCTGGGGTGCAGAAGGGGATGTGGGGAGCCAGAGGTGTGCAGAGGGGAGAAAGCGGAGAGGATGTGTTATAGAGCAGCCCCGATTCTGAATGGGTTCCTGGCTGTGGGTCTTTACCTGCGCGCTTAAAAGGGACTTATGAATACTCCACTACAGACACACAAAAGGTTAATAAAAGGTTTATTTACAAGGGAAAGGAAATAAGGAAAATGTACAACTCAGGGAGAAAATAGGGAAATAAAGTCTTTAAAGCGTCCTACCCGATCCGCCGACCTGGAAACCCAAAGGCACTCTCAGAGCTGGCCGGACGCTGCGAGCTGGTGGAGAGCCAAAATGGGGGACCCCCCCAAGCCCACGTGTCTGGCTTTATACCAACTTGGCTGCTTAACCCCACCTTCAGGTCCCAGCCACCTTCCCTTTGGTGGTGATGGGATTTGGAGTTCCCAGTGTCTTTGGCTTTGGCCTGGGGTGGGGGTGGAGTCCACAAAGCCTGTATGGAATTAGCTTTAGGACATCCTTTCCCCCTAACAGATGTAGCGTGTGCTGTTCAGGAGCATGTGTACATGCACGGCTGGGGTTCTGGGGCTGGCCACGCCTCGGAGCACTGATAGACTGGTCTGAAGACAAGAAGGAGGCCTGAATTTGGGGGATTTTCTTCCAGTGAGGCAGTAAGGAGGTGGCCCCTGGGCTCCTCTGTCACCCCTGGCAGAGAAGACATTGGGACAGTGGGGAAAGGAGCCAGCAGGCCCCTTCCACATGGAGTCCCTAGTTCAAGTTGGCAGCAACCACAGGACTCCTCCTGTGAGAGGTGCAGCTGGCCTGCCTGAGAAGCCGACCTTGAGGGAGAGGAGTGGCAGAGCCAAGCTGGTGTCTAGTAGGGGCAGGGGAAGGCGGCCAGGAGGAAGGAGAACACTGAGAAAGAGCCAGACAGCGGTGGGGGCAGGGCAGAGCTGAGTTCATCTCCTGTCTGCCTCCCTCCCTCCTTCTAGCCAGAAACAAGAAGGACACAGACATGGGTGTGTGGGAGCCGGGCCACACAAACACCTGCCAGGGTAGGGGCAGAGATGGGGACAGCGTGTCCTTGAGTCCTGGGGTTTTCCTGAGCTGAGCTCCACGTGAGCCATGGTCTCCCTAAGGATGTAGGCCCTGGGCACAGGCTGGGGGCCTACTTGCCAGCCTGAGAGATGCTCTCTCCACTCTTGGCTTCCCAAAGGTCTGATGAGGGGGTGGCATGGGGAGGGGGAGTCCTAATCCATGGCTCTAGCAGCTGGGAATGGGACTCCCCATTTGTCCTGTAGGAATGGTTCAGAAATACTTGCTTCCCTCCCCTCCCCAGTCTCGTTTTTCTCTAAGTTCAGTCATCTTTCTCTTGAACAAAGTGCTTAGCCGCTGTGTGTGAAGTCGGGATGATAATATCTTCCTGCAGAGTTGCTGGACATGCATTAGCTCCACGTGTCAGAGCTGTAAAGTGCAAACTTAGCGTCAGCACAAGCGATCATCACTTAGGGAGGAGATCAGAGGGAAAAGAAGCAGAAGGCAACCTTGGGGGGGGGGGGTTGCGCAGCTCCAGCGGGAGGCAGCTCCAGCGCTGGGGTCTCTCCAGTAGCTGCCCCTCCCTTCCCCGGCAGCCTTCTCTGCCCCAGGCCTGGCATGTTGCTGAGCTCTGGCAGGTGGGACGCAGTCACTGCAAAACCCCGGCTCCTCTCCAACCCTTCTCCCACCAGGCTCACAGGACAGGACAGGGCACCTGCCTGGAGCTAAACTGCCCCAGGGGCCAAAGGCACTGCAGGGATGCAGGACCAGCTGGAGGGATAGCAGGGAGGCCCCCAAGAGCGAGGTCAAGTTCTCTGAAGAAAAGCACAGGTACCCGAGGCCACTCATGACCAGGGTGAGTGAGGCTGGGAGCACAAGTTTGAACCAGCCTGGGCTGCTTGATGTGTTTTCCTCAGGGCTGGCTCCCTGTGGGCAGACTGGCTCTACCCTCACCCTTTACCACCCGGCAGGACAGGTTGACCTTATCTTCTGCTGACCCTGCAGGTGCCACCTAGCTCCTCCACACAGCAAGCCTCCTGGGATTTCTCTCCCTTTCTCTTCTCCCCAGTGCCCCTGGGTCAGCAGAGGAATCAAGGGACAGGTCACAGCTTAGCGTTTCCTCAGGAGCTTCCCTAGCCCAAGCTGCGGGACTCCTTAAGAGACAGCCGCAGACGCATAGCTCCTGGGGAAGCCCCCAGCAGAACAGCCGTGGCCTCCTTTTGCCTTGAAAACAGTGCGCACTGAAGCCTGTGTCCAGGCTCTGCCACTGACCAACTGTGAATTTGAACCACTTGCCTTTCAAAAGTCTGCCTCCCCGTGCGCAGCAGGGAGACAAACATCCCAGCTCTCTAGGGCGGGTGTTGGGATTTAATGAGTTGATGTGCATAAAAGTTTCTATTGCAGTGCTTGGCAAATTCTAGGAGTCCCGTTCTACCACGACAGAGCAGGAGCTAGACGACTCTCTGTTCTAAGCACAGGTTAACCTTGGGGCATCAAGACAAGACATGGAGGAGGCCAGAATGAGAGAGTGCACCCCACCTTGCCTGTCGACTGCTGTGAGAGGCAAGGGGCTAGCTGTGTGCTGTCTCGCCAATCCTCCCAGGCTAGGGGAGCCAAGGTCTCTACGAGACAGATTCCTGGACCTCTGGAAGCAGCGGGCATTGCAGTAACAGCCCAAGGGCACCTCTCACTGCCTTCCAGACTCTCACTCCCAGGACACAGCCTGTGCGTGGGTCTCGGTCCTGGTGGAGTCAGTGGGTGAGCTGAATAAGCGTTTTATCTCCTCTTGCTCTCCATTTCGTCACCCAAAGAAGGTGAAAGATAATCCCTGACTTGTCTGCTTACAAGCTGTCTGAAACTCCAAGGTGCTTGGAGAGGTGCGAGACAGAGTGGGGGCAGCTGAGTGGGTTCCCTTCCACGCTGTCCACCAGACACACCTGTCCCCAGACTCTACGACCTCCTAGGGGCTTGGGTGGTTGCCTTGGCAACTGATTGCCTGCTGAACTTCCCCTTCTTCAGTCTTCAGCGTAGTTGCTGATTCTTCAAGGACTTTCAGACCCTTAGGCTAGACTCCCCTCCGTAAGCTCTCATCACGTTCTGTCTATTCCTTTTATAGCTTTTAGCACGAGGTGAGTAGCACGGGTATCTGCAGTTATTTGTTTGACACATGTTTCCCACCCCAGACTCTGAGGTCCGTGAGGAAAGGGAGTGCCTCTGTGCACAAGGTGTCACCTCTGGCCTGTGACAGTGCCTGACATAGAGGGTACTGAACACCCACTCCTCTTTCACGATTCTGTCGACATCTAATGCTAAGCATCCATCTATTGCGTCCTCCTTGCCCAACATCTCCTTGTAAGAAACAGATACATGAGATTGCCCTGCCCTTTGTCGTAGTGCCCCTTCTTCCCATGCTCCCAACCCAGAAGGCCCCCCGCCCTCCATGCAAGGTTTCGGGTGAGTAATGGCTGTATTTATTTCTCTTTGCACAAGGCTGCCCTCTGGTGGTTACACATGGAGGAGCGCATGGGAAGGGCAGAAACCACCATCAGGATTCTCCTGGCAGAGCCAAGCTGAGGCTGCCCAGGGAGGCAGGAAGAGGAAAGCACTAGGATGGCAGCCAGGTGAAGATTCAGGTCACTTCTCCATATTTATGAATGTCTCCCTCCAAATCTACCAGAAGCTATGGCCAGGAAGAAGAAGGAATTAAAGCCCCGCACAAATCCACCCTACCTCAGACCTCCCTGGTGGTGCAGGTGGTTGAGCACAGCGCTGTGAAGCTGCCTGCAGCCTCTGCAGTGTGAGTTCAATCCCGGCTGGGGGCATACCCACATGGCGCAGCAGACCTCTCCTGTCTTGCCCGCTGCTCCCCTCAGCAGTGTATTTTGTCAGTCTGCCTGTTCTGTTCCCCGCTCTGTCTCTGGTGAATCCTCTCACCCTCCTGCACAACTGCCTGTACCCTGGTTCTTGTATGCATGAATAAATATATCTCTAAAAAAAAAAATCCACCCTACCTCTAACAGTGACCCTGGGAATTGGGGAGTTAGTTTAAGTAGCTCTTAGTTTTCCTTAGTGATGCGCTTGCAAACTTTTAGCAACCACCTCTCAAAAAACTCCCAGTGTGTATTATTTACTGATTTCCATGGTGTAAATATTCCCACCATGGCCAGCTTCAAACTGTCACGGTAATGTCCTTGAAAGAGTTGGGGAGACATGCGCAGTAGTAACACGTCATCACACAGCATTTCCAACGTCCACAAAGCGTGATACAAGTTCAAGTGCGTGGCTAACGGAAAATACAGTAAAGAACTTGGGGAGTGATGAGTTTGAGTATATATTACATTTGTTTCCAACACAATGTATTTAATTGCTGGTTTATATAATTTAATTGTTTATAATGGCTATGTTTAACAACTGGCTTGCAAAATTCCGGAAAATGTAATTATCAGTTCTTGCAAGTCTGGTAGTAAGAGCAGGCTCCAGCACACCCTCCTCTCCCGTCCCCACTCCTTCCCCCACTTCCTTCTTTCCTCCTCCTCTCCCCTTCCTCTTCCACGCCTTTCCTGACATTTTGTGTGGGTAGGAGCAATGGGAAAATGGGAAGGAGCTTTGCTGCAGACGTTGCTGTTCTCTGAGCCAGGAACCAGAAGGTGCTAAGGAAAGAGGCTGGAGAAATGCATCTCAGGATGTGTGTGCGGAGGGGAGAGTTTCGCAATTGGATCAGAGGCTGATTAAGGTCTCGAGGAAAGACCGCTGCTCAGAAAGGGGCTGGGCCTGTGGCTGGGGAGGCCCTTGGTGGTCCTCAGAGGGCTCTTACCTGTAAGAGAGGAAGGGATGAACCAGGAGAAGTGGTCTGTGGGGAGCAGAGGCAGGCAGAAGTGGGTGCTGGGGAGAGACCCAAGTGGATGGGTCCGGGGTCCAGGCTGGTGTCCTCCAGTCTCCTCGGGTGTGTCTGTGGCCTCTCTTGCAGGCTCTTGAGCCTGTTGTTCTGGAGTGAACACACCCACAGTGCCAGCCCCTGGGGGGGTCTGGCCTCAGGCTCACCAATGCCCATCAGCTCTGTAGCCTTTGGCAACTGGAGAAACCGAGACACACAGAGGCCAAGGCCACACAACAAGGGGTGGAGAGAGGAGCCCCAGGCAGAATGGATGGAGGGGGAGGAGACATTAAGAAGGATGAAGGGAAGGGGAGGGATAGGGAAAGGAGAGAAGGGCCAGTGATGAGAAGGGACAAGGACTGGGGGAGAGGAAGTGTTTCAGAGGAGAAGAAAGGGAGAAACTGAGGCCATGGACAACCTGGACATGAGCTCCCCATTCATATCTCCAGTAAACTC
This sequence comes from Talpa europaea, assembly GCF_964194135.1. Classification (NCBI taxonomy): domain Eukaryota; kingdom Metazoa; phylum Chordata; class Mammalia; order Eulipotyphla; family Talpidae; genus Talpa; species Talpa europaea. Next base: position 74,495,092 of record NC_140077.1, read on the forward strand.
TCAGAGAGAGTCACCCAGGGGCCTCCAGAGTCCTCTGCTCCGCCATCTGGCCGGTGCCTCCAGTCTGCTGGGGCCTGAGCACCGGGGGAGGCTGCACTCACACAGGGTAGTGAGCGCAGGCTTGGGGCAGGGGCTCGGGGCATGGGCTCCCACAGGCTGACAACCAGGTAGAGGAATTGCAGCTTCTCTAGGTCCTGGGAGAGGCAAAGGGCATGGGGGGTTGGCAGGTGCTGGCAGCAGGAGTGCTGGATGTGAGCCTTTTGTGTCATTCAAGCTGTCCTGAGCCTCAGCCACATGCCTAGTGCCGTCCTGGCTGCTACTGGGGTTGCCCCATCTCAGGAGCACCCGGACTCCCACCCCCACTAGATGCGAAGCAAACTGCTGCCCTTGAGCTGTGAGGCATGGGGGCAGTGCCAGGGAGCAGAGCGCAGGCCATAGGGGGCAGGCAGCAGGGAGAACACGGGGACATTTTGGCCCCCACCTCCACTCTTCTACATTCAGAAGGGATTTCCCCAAATGCTGAGCCTGGAGCAGCTGTGGAGGCCTTATGCAGGAAATGTCCAGACCACAGAGTGAGAACCACAAGCACACACCAGGCACACGCCAGGCACACGCCAGGCACACACCAGGCACACTGAGTGTGCCAGGGTAAAAGAACTTGGGCTGGCGATCTTGTCCATACGCCTCTTTGTTTCTCCTCTGGCACTGCCCCTGGGGCTCTCCCCAGCCCTGTGGAAGGGGCCACCAGGAATGGTTTAGACACTCCCAGCAGGACTGGCTGGACAGAGACCAATCAGATTGTCTCAGAATTCAATCTAGAAAGACAATTAGTGGTGGGTTTGGGGAATAAAGAACATGAACAGTCAGGGCTGGAGCCAGTACTAATGCAAGTCATGTGTAAGTCGAAGTTTTGGGGGAGCAGAAGCTTGAGTATGCAGAGAGGTGAGTGGAGCAGCTTCATAGAAAGGAGCCAGAGACCGTGTGCCCCACAGGGTCGGGGGAGGACAGCTGCAACTTTGGCTTCTGCTGTTGGCTAACGGGTGGAAGGGGTGCATCCAGGGTTCCTGGGCCTGTGGGTGTCGCCCTGGAAAGAGTCTTCCAAACCCATCAAAGGAGGGTAGGCTACCACACCCCAACATGTGGTAGACCAGGAGGTCTGTTTCTCTTTCGATGCAGTTCTTGCGATGGCAATTGGTAAAACACCCTTTCCTTGAGTCAGTATCAATGTCTTATAACCAAACAAACCTTTAATAGAACAAATGGAAAAGGATGGGGAAAAAGTGGGGTTTGAGTCTCATACAGGATGGAGCAGGGGGCCCTGTCACCCCCTGAAGGCTTCAGCCTGTATCCCCAAACTCTGAAGCTGATACAAGCGGACATCCAGGACCACAATGCCACTGGGCAGCATGGGCAGAACTACCAGCTGGCTGTCAGGAGGACCGGGTCCTGCAGAGCAGGCAGCAGGCAGAAGGTGGCACCGATGGGTGGAGATGAAATTACTAGACAGGTGGATCCTCTTTGGCTTTGCTCAGGGGCACAGGGAGAGCACAGAGAGCATGGCCATGCCAGCTTTTCTTTCTCCCCCGGAGCTGCCTACTCCCTGTCCCTTCACCAGACAGGGATGTACCTGCACCAAGTCCAAGCCAGGACAAAGAGCAATGCCAGACAGGACTTCCTGGGAAAGTGCCCAGATTCTGCCATATCTGTCCCTGATTCCATCCTGTGTGGCAGCTGTCCTCTTAGCGTTGGCATGGAAGGAGGCTTTCCAAGGCGAGTCCCACAAACCTGGGATCCACTCCCCTACCAACTGTTAGTTTACACAAAAGGACACTGAGGGCCAAGCCGGCCGTGGGCAGTTAGTGGCACAGTCTGGATTAGAACCCAGGCCTCCTGAGTCAGGACAGCCTGTGAGGCCAGGAAGGGGGAAAGCTGGACTTGCCTGCCATACCTTCCCCTTGCAGCTTCCCAGAGCTCCTGGAGAACAGATGAGAACAGGTGACTGCAGCCATCTGAAATCTTCCAGGAAAGTCATTAGCGAGAGTAGGAGGTTGGCCATGTGACAGCTGGAGGGACTAAAACCTAATGGGAAAGGCTGGCACAGGTGGAACTCTGGGTTTGGTGGCTATTCATGTAGAGGGATGGCCAGGGAAGCACCCAGTGCCTCCCTCTGCCTGTTTTATGCCAACATGGTACCCCTCAGGCCCTGCAGCCTCCCACCCCAACATGGCTGATATGGTTGGAGCAGCGTGCAGGTAGGCAGTTGTCTGGAGAAGAGGAGGGATGTTCTCCAGGTCTGCATCGTACAGTAACAGAGGAACCAGACAGGTGGGCAGGCCTGGACTTGGTGAGAGATAGGACAAAGGAAGATGCCCCAGGTTAGGCTCCCTCCAGTCTCTTGAATCAATGGTCCTCGTGCCAGGGTGTGTCTGACCATGGCCATCTGTGTCCTCTTGGGTGGCCACCTGGAACCGGCTGTCACCATATGCCCAGGCAGTGCTGTGGCTGCTCCTACCCTGCCTCTCAGCCCTTGACCTAAGAGAAGCAGATCTACCCCTAATTGACACAATCCAAGTCTCGGTGCTTCTATCACAGCCTCATGCTACATAGGTTTTCCCAGCCTATGTGGGTGTTTCTAGAACACCCCTTGGTTTCCTTTCCCTACAGCTCCTCTCTTGTCCAAAAAGGTATAGTGAAGATGAACTAAAGTCAGAACTAAGAGGCCAATGTGCCTGGGTCTGCCAGCTGCCTTGCAGGCAAGGAGTTAGACATTTTCTGGATGGCTCTGAGGGGAGTCATCGTGCAGTGGGCGATGCCCACTATGTCCCCATCTTAGGATATCAGCACCCCAGTCCTCTGTGGGAAAAAGCCGTTCCCTACTCTAAGTGGTTCTGCAACAAGATGATGAGAGACCAGAGCTGGCCCAGCTCAGGGTACCCTGTCAGCAGTGGCACAGCCCCATGGAGCAGAAAAGACCCAGGTTCCTCCTCCCAGGGCCCTGAAAGGCAGGCAGGTGTGGCTGGGGCCCTGAGGTTCTGTCGCTCTGAGAGGTGATGGATTCAGGCCCAAAATCTTGCTCTCCTCACCCCTGCTGCCCTCTTCTGTCTCAGGCAAACACATCAGGAGGGAGTAGGAACAGGGCAGCCCCAGCAACCCCGTCTGCTGTTTGGACCCACACAGAGCACCACCCTCCTGCTAGGCCTCCCAGACCCCCCCAGGGCCACCAGGAGGGGCAGGGAGCTGTCAGCGAGGGCCTGGAAAGCTGAAGCAGCCTGCCTGCTTCCTTTGCCCTCATGTCAAGTGACAGCCACAAAGTTACTTATTCTTCTCTACAGGCTTTTAATTGTCTCTAATCTAATTACCACTCAACCTGCTCCCCCAGTGACACTGTTAATTAAGGTTGGGCGGCTGCTGGTGCTTGCATTTCTTTGCTTCCTATCCAATTTGTGCACCCAGGCAAAAGCATAGGGGACAGCCAGCCTCTCCCTCTGATTGTTTTCTTTTCTGTTCTTACTCTGGCTGTTCGTCCTCCTCCCACTGCTGCTAAGGGGTCATCTGACCTCCACTTGCTAGCCTGAGCATGCTCCACCCTCCACTCTTGGTGTCCACCAAGGCTACACAGCCTCTGATCTAAGGCAATGGTGACCTGTAGCCATAACCAGACCCTGGTGGGTGGGGAGCCCAGAGTAACAGGCCTGGTCATTGCGGGGGTTCGACGAGCATGTGGGTGGGGCCATTGACCTCTGGGTGGAGCGGACCCTACTAGAAGAGCCAGGCTGGTCATATTTACCTATAGACAAAGCACACAGCACACAGTAGGCCAGCTTTTGCCTGAGTGGACCTCACCTCAAAGCTGCAGAGTCACTGGAGAAGGAGGGACGAGCAACAGAAGGTTGGCAAGCAAGCGGGGCCCTTGTCTGGGCGTGTGGTCTAGCCCTGTGTGGAGAGGAAGCCAGCGAGTGGCTCCCGGGGGGGTGGGGGCAGGGCACCCCATCTGGAAGGAGCTCAGCAAGGAGTTGAGCCCTGGAGATGTTAGGCCAGAGAGGACTGAGTGACAACTTTGGACAGAGGGAGTGTATGGAACGAGACCATGTGGCATTTTTTATCCAGGGAGAACATGAGTATATGCTGACCCCCCCTCCACACACACACACACACACACTCCCTGGGAGATTTGCCTCATGGCCTTACCTGAGGCAGGGGAGGGGTGTCTGACATCTAAGGGAAGACCCACCAAGTTGCCACAAATGAACCACTGACATTTCCTTGTCCTGCTCTTACTGCCATCTGAGCAACAGGTTCCTATGGAAGCAACCTTGTCCTCCTCCTAGAGAAAGCGGTGGAGGGTCAGACACCAGCTCCTGACTCCATTTCCTTGTAGGGAATGAACTCGGTCGGTGCTGTACCCCTCACCTCAGGAAGTGGGTCCCTGTAGTCTGTGAGGTCCTCGTAGTTACTGAAGTGAGTAACTTCGTAGTTGCCGAGGTCAGTGGCCACTTCGTAGCCCTTCAGGCTCAGGAGATGCAGAATTGTGTCCGAATTGCCTTCCCCGAATGTCTGCTCTTCTCTCTCATCTCCATCTTTGGGAGAGAAGCTGTCCTTGCTTCCCACAGCACCAGGGCTGGGAGGCCCAGGACAACCGGGATCATCATGGGAAACCTGGTGGATGGGTGATGGGGCGGATGAGCTGGGGCTAAGTCACCTCAGCCCTCCCGTCCTGGGAAGTGGGTGTGAGAAAGGGCAGCCATCGGGCCTCTCAGCTGTGTGGAGTGGGCTCACAGCTCCATCCACTTCCACCCCAACATCCCCTTCCTAGAGCCTTCATCACAGGTGTCAGCATCCTGGCGGGGGCAAAGTTTAGGGGGGTTTCCTGCCAGCCCACTCTCACAGTACGCCACTGCAGCCTTTGCAGGCCCGCCCCACACACTGCTAGTCCCTCAGACCCCAGGCACAGGCTGATTCTGTCCCCTCAGCGCAGACGTGTTCATGCCCATCTCTGCACTGACCAGGCAACTGCACACAGATGCTCTCTCTGCCTCGGCCACCCAGCAGACGGCCGTTGGTCACACTAGAGTTAGAGAAATTCAACATCAGGAAGTCCTGTAATTGTTCATTCATGCATTTATGGGGTGTCTACTATGTTCAGGCCCTGGACCCGTCTCTAAGGGTACCGAATGCACACTTCCTTCTAGGACCATCTAACCCACTTAGGGGACAGCCCTCCTCCAGATGTGTCACTTTGGTCTGAGGATTATTTTGAGCCAAGCTTAGCCAAAGCCCTGTGGGAGCAAGAGAAACTAACTATTCTCTTAACTACCTAGAAGAAAGTGCTTTGGGGTCTTACCCAGATTTCAGGTTATTACCAGACTAAAACATCTAATTATAGACCATCTGCTCTTGGTCTTGGGAATCACCCTCTTTTTGTCATGAGCTCCCCTCTACCTTCCTAGCCCCAGGCCCCTATCCCCTTCCTTAGCTCAGGGTATAGATCTCATTTGACTTGTCCTTCCTTGGACCCTGCATGTCTGCGTGGGCCACTGTATGTATGAAAGTACATTTGCTGTTGCCACCTGCTAATCTCTCTGATGCCCATTGGATGATCCCACCAGCCCAAGAAAGGACCCAGAGAGGTAAGGGGACATTTCCTCTCCTCCCTGACAACAGAATGTGAAAGAATGTTGTTTATAAAACATACTTATCAAAGGCAGCTTTTTAGGAACAAATGATTGCAGGAGAGAGTTCTTTGTGTGTGGTCGTGGGCGTGTGCTCACTCTGGAAAGCTCCTTCCATACCTGTGTGCGTCTCCGTCGTGCACAGGTGGTGATTACATCTGTGATGTGTCTAACGGCATGGACGGCATGTGAGTTCACCCACAGGTGGGGCAAGGGGTGAGCGTGGTGTGGGTGCCAGGTACCCCATGCATTGCTGACAATGCAGCCCTCCCCATCAAGGGGTACAAGTTTCTAGCAGTTTCTCCCCTTTTCCTAATTTTAGCTGGGCAAGCCCTCAGCAGTAGCGAGAAGTGCACTTCATCTTGCTACTCAGACCTCACTCCAAACAAAATGATGCCCCCTGAATCTTTGAAAAAATAGAATTCACTGTCCTTCCCCAAACCCCCAAGCCTGCTCCAACCTCCCAGGCCCAGAGCCCTAAACTCTTCTTCATTCTCCCAGTCCAGCCCCAACCCCAGGCCCACACACTTCCCCCATTCGCAAATCAATAGGCCTGGGCCCTTACCTGTAAGTTCTCTGGGAGCCTCACAGGCCCCAGAGAGGCCTGAACTCTGAGGTGAGTGCACTGGGGCAGGAGGTTGGCGCCCCTAAGCAAGCTGGTGACAACCAGTGTCCCCCTCTGCCCAAGGGGGGCCTCCTGCCTCTCTCTTCACCAGCTCCCATTCCTTTGCTTGGTTCGAGCATATATATTCCTTCTCCCCTACCACCTCCCCTACCCCCCCAAGCCCGGCATCCCCTCTCCTCTGGTCTGCCATTTCTCTCTTTTCCAGGCCCACCCTCTAAAAGGTCACGTCTACTACTTCAAGTCCTCTGATGAGGAGGGGCAGGTGCGGGAAGCCTCTAATCTGCTTGACTGGGCCAAACAAGGACTTCCTGACCTTAGACACCAGAAAGCGCTGTGTGGTCCTCAGGGAGCTAAGAGGACACCCCAAAGATGTATTGATGAAGGAAGACTCTCCTTTCCTTAGGGCTTCATCCTCTGGGCCAGCAAGTCTTTACTGAAGATGGGGTAAGGGGTGTGGATGCAGTCCCCAGTCTCTGCCCGCATGCCTGTGGCCCACGTCCTCCCGCAGGTATCAGGTCCCTGCTCCCTCATGCTCACCACGTACTGAATCCCAGCTACGAGGTGTCCTAAGGACCATCTAGTCCAGACCCCTTATTGTATAGATGGGGAAACTGAGACCCAAAGAGGGGAGGTGACTTGCTCCCGGCAGGCCTAGATATCCTGACTCTCAACGATTTCCCCGTCATCCTCACCCACCCTCTTCTCCTCTTCCTGGCAGTTCTGAGACCATGTGCCCCGTGCCCTGAGAACAGATGGCTTTGGCAGGACTCAGCCCGACCTGGAACACAAGACCCAGGGGCAGGCCTGGTTTCTGGGCACAGTTGGTGGGAGGGGCTTCCCCAGGTGAGAGCTGGGCAGCAGGGCAGGCCATATGCCTGTGGCCCTGGCACATGACATGGACAGGCGCTCTGCTGGGTGGAGGGAGAGAGAGCCGCAGAGCTGGGAGGGTGCCCAGGAAGCAGGTGGCACACTTGGCGATCTGTCCTTTACCCCCTGCAGTCAGTCTGGGCAGGGCTTCCCCTCTTACTAGACCCTTCTCTTCCCCATTTATTTCCTATAAGAAATGCCAAAGGGACTGTTTCATGATTTACTCACTGTGCCCCCACACTCTCCCACCCCATTTTCTTGGTGACAAACACACGCCAGCACTTTTCTCCAAGCTCCTCGCCCCTGCCCTGCAACTGGTCCTCCCTCCACTTGCTCACCAGCCCTGTCCAGCCTCCCCCTGCCTGGCTGCACTCTCACTGGCCTCTGACAATAGCGGGAGGTCCCAGACCCTCTTCCAACATCCACTCTTGCTTTCACCAGCTTGCCCATCACTCCAGGGCCCCTGGCTTTAGAGGGGGTGGTTCATGGGGACTGTCTGCATGGCCTGAGGGGAAGTTGCCAACCATTAAGCTATTGTTCCTGGCATCTCAGCCCCCACAGAGCCTGGAAAGGGGACAGGTAGTGCCTGGAGCCCTTTGAATCCGAACCTCATTAGGAGAAGCACAGGCATGTTGAGGATCAGAGGAGGCAGGCAGTGGGGACTGAAGTCTGGCCAGCTGACCTTTCCAGGAGCCAGGAGCAAGGCGGAGGAGGAGATTTCAGGAACCCCCACTGTTTGGACAGCAAGGGGAGATTCCCTGCCCAGGGTGGGTAGCCACATCGCTGAAACCCACCCTCCCTCCTCCGCAGACACAGAAACACCCCACAGCGTACTCCAGACTCCAGGTCTCCCGAACTTTTTGCTTTCTGGGTCCCCCCCCAAGATAGAGGCCTCTTCACCAGGCTCTCCACCCTTGATTCAGCCCCACCCCACTGCTCCTTCTTACCGTGTCTCCCCAGCTGTCTGCAACTCTTCTTCTTACCGTGTCTCCCCAGCTGTCTGCAACTCTCCAGGACAGGCATGGTGCTGCTTCCTGTCTGTGGGTATCTGTGAGTATGGGGGAGACCTGTGGTTCCGAAGAGCCTGGGCTTTGGACTTCAAATGTCAGGTCTCCGGTATGACTTTGGGAATAATTTTTCATGAGGGCTGTGAGTTTTGGGGAAATTTGCCAAGAAGTTTTGGAATCATGTTCTTAGAATTTCTTAAGAGGGTCATTTCTCCACCATCTTCTCAGAGCAATGATGGGGGAGGGGCGGCATGACTTAAGGCATCATTCTCGCCCTGTTCACACCACCAAGTTCAAGCGGGAGGCTTTTTTACTACTTTATTTCCTCTGCTGCAAAGCATGTTGTAATGTGAGAGCTTTTCACAGAGTAACATGGTCTTGCAGAAAGAATGACTATATGCACAGGGAACATGTACACAGCTACTATGCACCTGTGGGTAGGTGCCCACAGGGCCGAGGGAGTAAACTTGTTGTGGAGGAGGTGGCTTCCTTGACCCCAAGGGGAATCAGCACATGGGGGCAGTGGGTGCTGTAAGTCCCCTCTGGCGCCCAGCTGCAGGGTGCCACTGAGGAGACGAGGCAGCAATGGGGTGATGGTGATTATGTCACCGCTGCATGGACAGTTCAGCTTTGCGGGAGCATGGGGGTGAGGGGGGTGTTGGCCACAGGAGCCAGGCTCCCCTGAGGGCCTCAACAGAAGGGCTGAGATTGGGAGGTGTGAAGAAGGCGAAGAAGCGGGGCTCACCCAGGCCCTAGCACCAGGTCGCTCCAGCCACAGCAATATACTGACTTTAAGCAGGAGACTTGAGAAAGCAGCTGCAGCCCGGGAAAATGAGGCAGTTGTGTGGGACGGGAAGGCAGCCATGATGAAACATTTTCTGCTCATCAGCACAAGGGAAAGTTGAGAAAGAATAATGGGAATTTCTTGGAGTGAGGGACCTAGCTTAATCTAACTTTTAAACACCCCCCACCCTTGAGCTTTTCTCATCCTGGCTTAATTCTAGAACTTCCCCTGCAGGGAGTCACGGGGAAGGGGAAGGATAGTCAGCTATGGCATCCCGGCTCTACTAGGAGGTCTGCCACGCCATCCCCCTGGCCAGGCGGGGAGGCGGGGATCTTGGGGGAGGGAATAAATTACTGCAAGGGAAGGGGATACTGCGTTGGGTTAGTCTGGTCTGAAGAGTGGGGCCACAGACGGGAACATGAGCACGGAGGCTCCTGGGAGCAGCACCTTATCACCCCCTTGTTTTACAGATGCGTGGGTTGAGAGCGAAAGGGACCTGCAAAGGTAGACAGTAAACCGCATCCTCCTCACCTGGGGTCCCCAGGGTCCCCCTTTCTGCTAACTCATCACGGGTATCAGCCCTGTCCCAGTGCCTTTTAAGCCCCAGAAGAGAGAGAGACCATGTGCAAGCTGTGGCCTTTTAGCTGGAACCTGAGACCAGCTCTGTGACCTTGGGAAACCACCCCAGAGGTGAGGAGGAAGCTAGGAGTCCGCTGTGACCTGTACTGGCCACCAGGTGTCACTGATGTGTCTGTCTCCTAGGAGAGGCCCATGTGCACATGCCGGAGAGGCTTCTGGGAGATTTCCACATGCTCCTCCCTTTCTTGTGGGTTCCCAGGGTCTGCTCAAGGGGTGGAAAGGGTGGGCCTCTCCACACTGACAGAGAACAGATGGTGGGGCGGGACAGCGCTCTGTACCCTCCGTCCAGTACACTGTGTTCCCCAGGGTCTTAGGCCTCTTGCCCAGAATGGCCACAGGAGCAGCAGGACCCCCCTGCACCCACGGGGGCTTGTCCTCAAGCCCTGACTCCCACCCCTCTCCTGCTGGCTGACTCCCAGTTCCTTGAACCGGTCTTTGACCGTCCCTCCCTGCTCAGTCTCTTGGAATAGAGAGGCCCAGCCAGAGGTGCATTTGCTGTGCTCCCTGGAGAAGAAGGAAGTGGCAGTTCCAGCTCATCCCTGTGAAGAGACGGCCAGATGTAGGCCCTGTGGGCACTCCGACCTTCTCCCCAACCCTCACCCCAGCCCATTCCCTTGCACTTCCCTTCTGGAGAACAGAGGAAAGCAGAGAGTCTGGTGACTGATGTCTGGTGCCAGGGAACAGGGTGGTGGGGAAGCTGTTTTGGAAGACAGGGTCCTTGGCCAGGCCCTGGGTTTCTCAGTCTCTTTAGGCCAGAGCTACCCACAGTGGAGTCTCCAGCAGGAATTTCCAAACCTCACCTCTGGGTGGCGCTGCTCGCTGTGGCTAGGACCAATCCAGATGCCAGTCCCAGACTTACCCAGGAGTGATGTGGGAGGAGGACAGAGAAGGGGATATGACATCTTCAGACACATATCTGTGCTGGGGGTGGGGGTGTAGAAGTTTGGGTGTGCATTGTTGTCTTTGAGCTGGATGGGGCCAAGGCGAGGCCTTAGAGGATTTGCTCCAGAGGCTGCAGGTGCAGTGGCTATGGAAGGGGGGCAGGGTGGGAGGAAAGGCAAAGAAAGGGAGGCAGAGGAAACAAATGGTGGGCACTGGCCGCCGGCATTCAGGGGTGGTTAGAGAAGGCCCGGGGCAGAGGAAGCCTAGATGACGACGGACTGCAGCAGGCGGAAGCACATCATGAGGTCCAGGGGGATGGGCGGCTTCAGGTAGTTCCCGTCCAGCCGCAGGTAGCGGAGGTGGGGAACGTTCTCCAGATCCGAGGAGAAGTCGTGGAAGGCAAGGACATCGTTGGGGCAAATCTGCGTCCCATTGATTTCTATGGAAAGAGAAGGAGAGAGTCAGCAAGAGACATGGGGAGGGGCCCAAGGGGGAAGGGCCTCAGCCAGAGCAGGGCTGGAGGCAATGATGAGGTAGGAAGGGGACCCTGGAGATCTCTGCTCCGACCGGCTGACTCTGGGAACGTGGGGCTTGGAGGCCCTAGCCTCCAGGCTTGGTTTACTCGTTTGTAAAAAACAAACGAAACAAAATTTGGGAATCGATATACAACTGTTATTGGAAATTCACCCTGGAGAGTCATGAGGGAAGGAAGCTTTGAGCTGAGCTTTAGAGGCCACCACAGGTGGGCGTGGTGTCAGGTAGAGGGGCCTGTTGGAATCACTTCATGGAGGCCAAGAGCTGAGGGCAAGTCTGAGAGTCACAAACAGAACAGTTTCAGGCGCTCCGCTGAGGATGGGGGCCTGGACCTGCGGCTTGAGGTGCAGCCCTGAGCAGGACCCACGTCAGGTTGGGGACGTCAGGGTGGGTGACCCGAGAGCCCTGGTTAAACCTGGAAGGGTCCTACGATGAGTCTGGTCACCGAGTGAAGAACTGTGGGGTGAGGGGAGATGAGGCCGGCAGGTGGGTCTGAGATTACTGTGGAGGTTTCCCCGTGAACTGAGTGTGAGGCTTGAGGACGGACAGAAGATGGGGTGACAGGAAGAGGAGCCCTGGGAGGGCACGGGGACCCGGGTACCCCGACAAATAATGATTCTGATGTGATTATTGATTCTAGGAAGAGTGATCTGAAAAGGTAAGTTCTGGCCAAATTGTGAGAGGTTTTCAGCCAGCAAGTGAGAATCTGTGCTCTCCTTTGCTTCTCGTCAGATAGACATCGGAAGCAGCATCTTCTAGATGAATTTTTTATTCTCCCCTTCCTCCTCCTTCTATCCTCTTTTCCTCTCCTCCTCTTCCCTCTCTCCATCACTGGAGCAGCAGAGCCTGAACAGGCAGATTTCCTTCTTGTGGCCTGTGTGCCTTTGGGCTGGCATCTCACCACCTGATGCTCAGTTCCCAAATCTGTGAACAGGTGAGAGTGGTGCTTGTCCTTCCTATCAGCGAGGAACACTGGTGGAGGCGGCTGCAAACCGGAAAGGACACTAAAGATGGCCTCCTCCTGACCGCTGCTGGAAAATAATCATGGCACTAGCCCTGGGCCCACCCAGCCATTCTGGCAGTGACACAGGAGACAGGCTGGCTGGGGGTGGACATGTGTGCCCCGGGTGTGACTTCTCTGTCTTCAGCCTCAGAAGGCTGAGTAACCCCCACCAGCCTGGGCTTCCTCAGCGCAGTAGAGAGCAGTTATTTGTAAATCAGAGTATCTTTCTGTCTGTATTTGGACCAGTTTACTACCCACAAGGGGTAAAATTAGTTTTCCTTTTTCCTGAATTTGCTTCTTGCACCATTTTTAAGAAGAAAGTGCACCCCCCCTCCCCCCGGCCCAGGCGAGTGCACAACCTGTCTTCCCATTCATGGGTTTCCAGGTTGTGGAAATTCAACAGTCTCCTCCTCACTCTGGCTTGGAAGTGAAAGGCTCCTAATGTTTTGTGAGGGGCGCCCTTTCTCCCTTCAGGTCTGCTGCATCCTTTTGTGGGTACAGCCTGCTTTTGTCCAAGGGCCAGATACTATTTTTCTCTTTTGTTTTTTTTTTTTTTTTCGTCTTTCTGCTGGATATTCTGCTCTGAGGTGACACTTTTGACCCCTTCTCTGATCTGCAGTTGATATCCTAAACCCAGAACCCTCTAAATGTGGTTTAAGCAAATTCGGCCTCAGATGTACTGTCTTATATGACTAAATATTCCAGCAGTCCAGGAAGATTCAGAAAGCACCCTGTGCCGCTCAGCCTGCCCACAGCATTCTTTTCTGGCCTCTGCATTTTGACCAGTTGCAAAAGTCTGAGCAGACAGCCACCTCTTAGTGGGTACTTTTTACAGCACTTCAAAACCTGAGCTCGGACTTGGGAAGAAGCTTCCTCTCATGGCACCAGTTTCAGCAACCAACATGACCAGGGCATTCTAGAGCGGGCATGGAAAGGTCGCTATTAAGCTTTTTGGAGAACAAGCATGGCTGTATTCTCCAGAAAGCAGAAAAACTGAGGTTGATGAGAGGGGATGAGGAGGAAAGCCTAGCCCCCTTCAAGCATGGAACTCTGGGCCCTCTGCCCTATTATACTATTAAATTATGAAATTATTAAACTATTAAATCCCCACCTCAGCTTTGTGACAGAGGGTACTACTATTACCATGCTCATCTTACAGAGGAGGAACCTTTCCAGATCTTGCCAGATCTTTCCAAGATCACACAGATAGCAAAGTAGTAAGGCCAAGATTTGAAGTCCCATGCCAAACAGGGTCCCTTTGGAACCACCCACCCAAGGACCCCGTGCAGCTCCTGGCCCCACTCACTCTCAATACTGTTGTTGTTGAGGTACAGGTGCTCCAGCCGGTTGTTGATGGCGGGCACACTGCTGATCTTGTTGTGGGCCAGGTGGAGCACGAGCAGGTTGGAGAGGTTGAAGGAATTCTTGGGGAGCCCTCTGTCCGACAGCTTGTTGTAGTTAAGCCGAATGAAGGCGAGGTTGGGGAAGCCCTTGAAGTAACCGTTAGGGATGGTCTCGATCCTGTTGCTGTCCAGGTAGAGTTGGTGGATGGCCGGGGGCACCTTGGGGGGCATCTTTCTCAGGATGTTGTGGGCCAGATTGAGCTGCATGAGGTTCTTGAGGCCCTGGAAGGTGTCGGGCTTGAAGACGCCGTCACTCAGCTTGTTATTTTGGAGATCGAGGAGCAGCAGATTCTCCAGCTTGCTGAAGACGCCGGGTGGGATCCGGGAGATCTGGTTCTGGCTCAGCCTCAGCTGCTCCAGGTTCCGGGGCAGGGCCGCAGGCACCTCCTCCAGCTGGTTCTTGTCCATGTAGAGGAACACCAGGCTGGGGAGCTTCTCCAGCACCCTCTGGTCTATCTTGCGAATTCGGTTGTTGTCCAGGTTGATCCACCTCAGGCCTGAGGCATTCTTGAAGGACTCCACCGGGAGCTCGGAGATGAAGTTGTTCTGGAGATAGAGGTAATGGATGCGGGACGGGATGACGGGGACCTTTCGGAGGTTGCGGCTGTCACAGTAGAGGGCAGACGGGAAGTCGTAGGGGCAGTAGCATTCCCGGGGACAGTCAGGGAAGATAGATGGTGGGCCCGGGGGGAGTGGAGGGGGCAGGTCTGTTGGCTCTGATGGTTCCGGGGACTGAGAAAAGCTGGGTGTGGGCCTGGGTCTGGGTTTTGGCCTGGGCCTGGGTCTTGGTCGTCTCGTTGACTGGCCTTGGGCCCCTGAGGCCAAGATGAGGAGAAGTGGGAGGAGCCAGCAGAGGGATGACCTCATGATCCAAGTAATGCACCTGCAGGGAGGAAACATGGGAGCTCATTAGCCTGTTGGGCCCCAGACATCAGATGCCTGCAGGGCTTTGTGGCCAGAGTTGGCCGGGGCAGGCTCTGGCTATAGGACTGTGGAAAAGTCTCCTTGTTTGCTTATAGCCAGCAGGCGAGAAAGTCAAAAGGGCTTGAGAGTCTGGATCCCCTGTCCAGAGGCCTGGCCACTCAATGTTTACCACAATGAGGGCTGCTCTGGAGAGGGGGAGCTGTCTGGAAGAAAGAATGTTGGGCAGTGATTAGGAGTCTAGGGCCTGTTGAACAAGACCCCTAAGCTCACTGTATGTCCCTCAGTCTCCCCATCCACTGCATGAAAACATCAACCCTGTCCTTATAAGAGGGATGTTGGAATACATGAGCTCTACAGAGTCCTGGGGTTATGTCTGGGAGGGTCCTTAGAGACCCCATAACATGGTGGCTTTCAAACTGAGCTCCCATTTCTATGGAGGCCCCCTGAGTGAAGTGGATAGAGGGGGTGGCTCTGGGGAACCCCCAACCTAAACCTGTGCCAAGCTGAGCAACTGTTTTTTTTTTTAATCTGTTATATATATATATTATATATACTGAGGTTTAAAGTGTAAGAGGAGCTCCATGGCTCCTAGTTTGGGGGTGCAGTGGAGTGAGCTGGCTCTACTGCATAAGACAGCAACCTCAGCACAGGTTGGGTTTCACATGTTGGGGGTGGGGGTGGGTTTTTGAAGCTCTCATCAGTTTTGAAAATGTGCCAGTCAGGTTTGAAACCCATGGACCCCGAAAGCCAGAAAATGCTTGGGCAGCAGATAGATTCAGATACTCTCGGGACTCTCACCTGGAAGACCTTCATTTCAGATCTGCTGGTACCACCTCCTGACTGGTGCCATTGATCTGTGCAGGGCACTTCTAAGAGCTGGGCCCCAACATCACCTGCTAACTGGACTGTTGGCCTGTGCCTGGCACCTTTAAGAGCTGTCCACCTCAGCCTGATTCTCGATACTGCCTACTGACCAGTGGCACTGGCCTGTGCCTCTACTACCTCTAGAGCTGTCTCCTGTTGCTATTGCCTCTGGCACTGCCCAACCTGATCTTCGGACTGCTGCTCCTGGCTGCTGCCTCTACGGTACCACCTGTGATCACCTCCAGCTACCACTGTGAGTTGGGTCCTGCCACCACTTACTGGTGTGCCACCAGCTCCAGGCTCTCAGGCTCTTGTCAGAAGGAAAATGCCATCATTCACAAGCGGCTTTTTAGACTATTGGACACTAGCGGTCCAATTTAGACTAGCGGTTTAGACTATTGGACACTCTCTGGGGTCAGACAGATGGCCATTTGTGTCCTTCAAATCTCCTTCCTTTCCCCTAATTTCACACTTGTAAATAAACCCTGTTGTTTTTTTGCATTCTGTGTTGGAGTCATATAGTTGTGAGTGCACAGACAAGGACTGTGACATCCCCTAGCTTTACAAGGTTGCAAAAGCATTTGGAAAAAAAAAAAAAAGCTGTATTGCTAAAAATGGTTTGGAATCCACCAGTCAAGCTCAGATTCCACGCTTTATAAAAATTGAGTTCTAGAAGGTAGAAGGGGCTTGCCAAGGCCAAGAAGCTATTTATTAGCTGACCCAGGACAAAACCTCAGGTCTGCTGCCTTCCAGAGCAGGGCTCTGTGCTAGAGCCCCGGGCCTCCCCTCTCCTGGCCCCTGTGCTCAGCTCAGAGAACACTGGTCTTTGCCAGCAGGAAACACACCAAGAATTTCTCCCCAGATAGAGAGGCTCCTGGGAAAATAAACTGGGAAGGGACAGAGAATGGTTGGGAAAACACTTTCATTTCTTTTCACCTATTCCCTGTGTCCACTGACGATGGTATCGCAGTGGGTTGCCAAGAACTCCTGCTGGCCTCAGTGACGTGGTGGAATAGGTCCTGCTAACCCCTCGGATAGGACCCTGGGGTTTGGGTTGAATTAAGCCAGGGGAATAGTAATAGTCCCAGGGCTTAAACAGAAAGTAGGAGCTGCACAAAGCTTCCCTCCCTGGCCTGCCGAGATGGGTTCAGCAAGGGGTTTCTGGTACCTTCCTGTCTCCAAGACCATCATTGTCCTGTGATACCCCCTCAACTCTCCTCTCTGGGCCCCTGTTCCCTATTGTGTCCACTGGACCTCCTTGCTGGGGTCTGGGACACCCTAGGGATGCTTCTTGAGGTTCTCTAAGATCAAGTCTGCTAGAGTGGTTTGGCCCTGGTGACCTTACCTCCTGCTCCCCTTCATCCTTGCCTGCACCAGCCTGGGCTCCTGCCTTGCT
Source organism: Talpa europaea (assembly GCF_964194135.1). Lineage (NCBI taxonomy): Eukaryota > Metazoa > Chordata > Mammalia > Eulipotyphla > Talpidae > Talpa > Talpa europaea. Next base: position 74,511,689 of record NC_140077.1, read on the forward strand.
TGACCCAGGCCCAGCTCCAGTCTGGCTTTGCTCAAAGGAAGACAATAGAAGCCCCTCCCCATCTGCTTGGTCCTCAGCCAGATGCTCAGGAGGAACATGAATGTGACCCAAAACAGGAGCGAGTTCAATCCCAGAGGGTGAAGGGCGTCTCCCCACACCTTTCACACACACACACACACACACACACACACACATGCCACCTTTGATACCATCCCACACCTCTCACACCCCACACCCTCTCACACCAAACACACAAGCTAACTCATGCTCACATGTCCTTGGTGTGAGTGTGTGGGAAGGAGGGGTGGGGGAAGAAGGCAGACAGGAGGAAGGGGGCGAGCTAGTCCTGTAGCCCCTCTGGCTGTTCCTCTCCTCTAAGATATCTACCCCACAGGCCTCTCCATGGGGTCCAGGAGGGCTCCGAGCACAGAGGTCTTGGCTTTATCTCCTGTTGAGGGTACACAGAAAGAACTAGAAAGAGAAAGCATTCATTGTCAGACTGAACATGGGCCCTGCTGTCAGATCCCACACCACTTGTGATTTGCGATTTATGAATTAATACTTTATAAGTCCCATATTCTTCTAGAAATTAGCACAATCATATTGCATATAAATTGGGGGGGGGTGGTTAAAGCATTACCATGATGCCAACAACTATTTTTAGAAGGCCCAATTTTTATGACCCTGAATTTTTTTATTGGCATTCCTCTTGGTATTTATTTTTTTCCTGATCACCCAGATCTTATCTTCAGAAACCTAAAGATAAGCAGGAAATCTCCTGTCCTGAGACGTTCTGTCCAAGGAGGCTTCTAACACTGGTTTTCCTTTCACTGCTTTTGTCGACAGAAATATCTACCTGGCTCCCCAGTTAAGTATGTGAAGCTTGCCTGGGGTTTCCTTGGGGAATGGGGCCTCCGGCAGGGCTGGCCTTCGCTGAGGGGGTGTGGAGTGTTCTTGGGCCTGGGGAGCCCTGGTCTCCATGGTCAGGAGTGACAGGAACACAGGTCCTCCCTGCTCCTTCCATTTACCATGAACATAGGCCTATCTCACACCCAACCCCACCTCCAGCTCCAGCCCCTTGGGTTAGCTTCCACCAGTCCTCTGACCCTTTTATATCCCAAACCTGAGGGCCAGGGGCTGGCTCAGCTCCTCCCAGAACCCATAGGAGTTTCCTGCAGAGAAGCTCCTGGGCCTATTCCATGGGAAGTTGGATCTGTCAACTCCCTTTCTCTTCGCCTAGCGGCTGAGACACTATGTGTCCGTGCTTCTCTCTTGAGGAAACCGTGTTCATTTCTAAGGTTTTCCTCCTGAGGAAATGCCTCTTCCTGCTGGAATTCCTCTTCTGAGGGAAGAATTGAGAGGGTGGCCACCGCTCTGGCGATGCGTGGTGACATCCTAGGGAACCGAGGCCAGAAACTATGTGAGGGACTGGAGGTCTCTGAGCCCTCAGAATAAAAGGAGTTGTAATCTCCTCCCTACCTCATAAAGCCCACAGTCACACTTTTGCCTTCCAGAACCTTCTGTCCAATTGTAGGTTTCCTTCAAGTGGGTCTTAAGTGTGTGTGACTGGAATTTCTCATGCCTTTGCAGGCACAGCCCCTCCCAACTTCCCGCTCTCCCTTCAGCCAGGGTTGCTGCTGACCACCCACAACACCAGCTGGTCAGCTCTGTTGCCATCAGCTCTCCAATAGCTGCTGCTTTGTGGGGGGAAGCCATTGCTTTGCCAGATCCCAGATTTACTCTTCATTCAAGAACATCTCCTAAGAGGGTTTTAAATTCAAATTTCAGTTCGGCTGATCTGGCTCGAATCCCTGCCTGACCCTCCTCCCCAGGCCGCAGGCTCCTCATCTGTATGAAGAGCAAGGAGCATGGCACCTGTGAGGGCCTGCTGCGGGGCATGAAACCTCCATGACAGCAGGGATTTATTTTTTCACTTGTTGGTAAAAGAGCAGATTCTCTGAAGATATTCTTCTCTTTTAAAGTCCAATAGCCCTCTCTGCCCTGTTTACCTAATGAGTTTATTCATTGAAGGTTCAAGCACTGGGGCAACATGAGGTGAGGGGTAGGCAGGGTTGAGGCCCACATGAGTTTGTCAAAGCTTTGGGAGCTAGTTTGAGGGTGCTTGGGGTGGCGTTGGGGCTGGGTTGGGAGTGAGGTCTGGCCTATCTCTCAAGGTTAGAGGATTTCCTGGCATTCTCGCTGGCATTCTCCTTTCTTGCCAGATTTCCTATCTAGTTGGTTGCCTGTGAGCCTCCAGAGTGGACACAGCCAGATACACTGCTCAGAGCCCATCTGTAGAATTAGGATGACATCTCTTTGTTCCCTTCTATCTGTTCTTAACTCAGACACCGCAAGGCACCTTTCAGCCTCCTTCATACCTCCCTGTAGCTCAGAGGGGCCCAGAAGTCAGGAGAATTTGGTGGTCTCAGCCCATTCCTTAGCTGAGGATGAGCCAGGGCTACCCAGGCTACCTGAGACCCTTTCAGGGTGGCATGGTCCTGAGGTGCCAGAAGGGGTTCATGGGACATGATGAATTCAATCCCCATCGGCACACTGACCCTCTCCCCGAGGGTAAGATGGGAAGAAGTATAAGCCTGATAGGACACGGGGTGGGGGGAGGACCATGATGCTTTCTGGTCAGGGGACAAAGGTTCTCAGCCTCAGTCTCCTTATCTATAAATGGGAATAACAAAATCTGCCCTGGCCCTATATCCCTCACCCAGTTGTTGTCAGAAGCAAGTGTAACAAGAGACTTTCAAATGTTCTGCAGATCAAAAAGTGCTAAAAATAAACATAACACTATTATGGAGAGACCATCTGTCTCCCCAGCATCCACCACAAGGCAAAGTGTAAACAGAAAGAAGTTTTTTTGGCCTTGGGCCACTAGTCCAGAAGAGCAAGATTCCCATTCCGAGGGAAGGGACAAGCGGAGGTGGCTCTTCTCCGACGGCCTGTCCCCACCATCCTGTCCTCTCTGCCTCCCTCCCTGAGCACTGCCTCCCTGGAAAAAGCCTAGAAGGTGCTTTGGGTGGTTGGAGACCTGGGTGCAACCCTGGAAGTCTTCAGCTAGCAGGTGCCCCAGGGCTGATCTCGTCACTTCTCCTGGGCCTTCCCCGTATCACAGAGGCTCCCAGCGTCCCCTCATCAGGTTGCTCTGAGGGTTAAATGAGCCGATGCTCAGTGGATGGTAAGTGTTGTCTCTTCAAAGTAAAGGGGATGGCTTTGCTGTCAGCTGGGTCAGAGGGCAGCCTGCTGTCTGTCTGGAGCCAGCGATCCTGGCAGCAGTTACTGGCTCAAGGATTTCCTCAGCAATTACAGGCAGCCCCGCCCCGCCATGGGGCCTGTGAGATCACATATGAGCCTCAGAACCCACTAGCTGAAGAACCCACTGAAGCCACAGCCACCTGGGGAAATCTCACCCGGTAACTGCCCCAGGCCTCCCTGCAGAGGTGAAGGGTGCTGGCTGGGGAAGGTAGCGCCTGGCCCCCTGTGGAGCCCTGCTAGGACCCAGGGCTTCCCTTCCCCTCCTGCACCTGACTGTTTTGTCCATTCAGCTTTCACTCACTTCCCCTCCACAACCACAGGGCTGCCCAGCAGGGTGGTGAGGGAGCAGAGCCTGCAGTTTAGCCCACCTTGTGAGAGCCCCTGAGAACACACAGCTGATGGGCAGGAGGAGAGGGATCTAGAAGGGACATGGAAGGGCCCAGGGCAGGCAGATTAGCAGGTGAGGGGAAACAGAAGCTCTCTGGAGCTATCTTGCAGAAACTTTCTTTTGAAATGGCGCTGGTATCTGCAAGAAGGGAGGCCCACCTCATTACTTCAGGGGTTTGCTCCCACTCCCCCAAAAGGGTGACCTCTTCAGGACACTCTGGGGCCCCTCCATCAGGTGGTCCTGTCACGCTGTTCTCTGCCCACCTGACACTTGCCTGAGCCCTGGCTTCCTAAGTCCCTGCAAGGGCCCCCCTCATCACCCTGATCCAGACCCCCAAGTCCTGACTGGCTATCAGACTCCCCTGTGCATCACAACCTGTTCCTGGGTTTCAATTCAGTATGTCTGGAGTGAGGGGTTCAGACAGTTATATTTTTAATAAGTCCCCAACCCTTCCTCTTGACCCCCGGTGATTTTGAAGTCCAGTCATATTTGGGGACCCTGATCTAGCCCACTCTTTGCTGCCTCAGGGATCACTGTCCCTGAGTTGGGGGCATGGAGAGGGTCCACCCTGTTTGGAAATGAGCCTCATTCATCACCCACTTCAGTTCTCCCCTCCCTCACTGACCAAGGAACTATGGTCCTTCTGCCTCTGCCACAGGAACCTCACTAACCTGGGGTCATTTCCAAAGGGCTGTGAAGAGAAATCTTTTACTGCCTGCCCACAGAAAAAATAAATGAACTCCTCTAGAGCTGGGAGTCGGGACCGCTAAGGTTCAGAAGCTGGTTGCTTTCTTTTTCTTCCAAAGTCAAGTGGTTTATACCAGTGAGACAGACAGATTCAGCTGCTGGGAAGACTCTGCAGGCTGGCAAGCCTCACGGGTGTCCCTCCTACCCAAGTAAGTTCTAAAAAATGAAGAAATCCTTCCCGCCCCTGCCTCGCTCATCTCCACCCTGCTCGGCCTCGACTCAGGACACATGACTCTCTTTCAGCTCTGCCATCTCAGTGAGAGACGCACTTTCTCTTTGCTCTCACAGCTGGGGAGGCGTGTGCAATGGTGAGAGACAAGACGCAGCGTGTGCATGTGAGCGAGTGAGAGTCGCGCTGATGCCTCATCCCTCTGATCTAGCTGTGCAGTCAGTGCAGCACAGAGGGGAGGAAACAGATGTCTCCACACTGTGTGTGTTTATGTGTGTGTGTGAGGGGCAGCCTCTGTGGTGCGTGTGTGCCTGTGCCTTGTCACAACAAGGTGTGAAAGGTATGAGACCTGGGTTCTAGAGTCTGGTTGCTATGGAAACACCTGATCTGTAGGAACACAGTGTGCAGTACTACTCTCCATGCTGCGACGAACATCTGCACCACATCTGTCCCAGGAAAGCTTATTTTGTGCGGGAAGCAAGCACATGGGTATAGAATGAGAAGAGGAGGTGTAGAAAGAAATGGGGAAGACTGCATTTGCGCTCCTTTGAGAGGGAAGAAGAAAGGTGGGGGGAGGGAGGAAAGACGAGATCAAGACCCAGGCTGGACAGGGCAGGAGGAGAGCCGATGCAGGCAGCTTCGTCCTGCCCACCTCCACTGCTTACCTCTGCACACCTGCCTCTCCTCTGGGCTCTGGGTTTAGTCCCGGCAAGGTTCCCTCCACTTCCTCCCCCACCCTTCAGCAGAGCCGGCAGCAAGAGTCAGCTGGAGTCCGGATGCCCCGTGGTGCTTGTGTTCGCCTGACTTTTCTTCCACCAGCTCCTACAGGGGTGGGGAGGTTAGGTTAGGGGGAGGGAGGGGCAGATTGGAGGAAGGGAGGGGAGGAGGGAGGGAGGAGAGACGAGAGGGAGGGAGCTTGGGAAAGGAGGAATGACAACAATAAAGTCTTTATTTGGCAGCCAAGACTCAGGAAGACTTCATCCACACGCCATGCCCACTAACGGGCCGGTTTGTAATAACAGTTCCTTCTGCTGCTGCTGCTGCTTCTGGGGCAAGATTGTTTGACCCTTGTTTGGAAAGCGAGCCAAATTAGCAGAAGGAAAGGCATGAAAAGCCACCTCTGTGCAGCCAGAGCTGGATGGCTGGGTCCAGCCCTGTCTATTTCGTTCCTCTTCCTGACAGCGCCTTATCTCGGATGCCGGATGTTGCTATGGTGTTACTTTCCCAGCATGGGAGCAGGATGTGTCTCAAAACAGTGACATTCGTAGAGCACATGGGGCCTCATTTTTCTCATCTGTAGAATGGGACTAATAGCTCCCTCGTGGAGTTGGGAAGACTAAATAACATAAACATGCGAGCACTTTATAAACTAGGAAGACGCTTGGGTCTAGAAGAGACACAATGGTGCATGGTAGTGAGCCTAAGAAAAGAAGGAAAAATCAAACCCACATCTTTTTTCCCCACTCTCTTGCAACTCCAAACATGTGCCTTCCACATCCTGCTGGAAGGGTCTTGCTGGAAGTCTGCACAGCTGCGCTCTCAATCCATATCAGCCCTGGATGTGCCCAGCCATGCATGCGTGTATTTTTCACCTGAATGGAAGATGACCCTTTCTGCAAAGCAAGACCTTACCCTTAGATTTGCTTATTTCCCTTGTGTGGTAAGTGGTAAGCAGAGTGCAAGACCGTGTGAGCAAGATGCAGTGAAGGGCAGGAAGGATGGGCAGGGGTTGGGGAGGAGCTGGCAGTGGGCTGGGGTTATGACCTGCATCTGGATCCATCCAGAGTCTACACTCTTGGGCATTGATGATGCCCATTGGCCACCAACTCCAAGCCCGTCCCAAGCCAGCTCATCTTCCCCCCTCCCGCCCTCACCTTCCAGACCCTAAACTGTGCAGAAGAGACTTGTGGGGCAGGATAAAAATGGCCAGGGGAATGTTCAGGAGTGTCTGGACATTGTTAATTGGTGCCTGTGAAGCTAATATGTCTTGAAGCACCCAATATGCTTTTTAATAGCATGTTAATTTAAAAAAAATAAAAATTTTCTTTTGATCAAAGAAAATTTAAAACATGTACACACTCAGGCAGATTAGTGTCAACCCCATGTTGACCAGCTCATGGCCGGTCTTGTTCCATCCGTGTCCCCAACCCCTCAGACCCCATTAATGTATCTTGAAGTATTGTCTTTAAAAATAAATTGAATTTGAAGACTTTAGACAGAGAAGGCTCTTCCCACTCCAACACAGACACTATCCCACTACACTATCTTGTCTGAGAGTCAAGGGTCTAGAGTAGGGTAGCTCCCCTGACCCAAGGGGGGTGAGCGCCAAGCCCCCCCAGGTGTGTGGGGCCACAGATAATGCCATTGCCATACTCTCTGTTCCTCTGATAAAATTTAATTTATAAACTAGGCACAGTAAGAGGGTAAAAACAATCACTAACAATAAAAAAGATTATGATAACAATTCACTGCAATAAGTGATGTGAATGTGGTCTCTCTCTCCAAATAGCTTATAGTCAGTGACGGTTTTCCACCATGGTTAATCACAAGTAACTTCATCCATGCAGGATGAAACTGCGAGCAAAAGGGGCCACCATGTCTTGCTCAGTGTGGGTTCCTATGAGCTGGCTTCTAGCTGGTCACTCATGGGCAACTGTGACCTATTTGCTATCTACAAATCACAGCAGAACATTCCTTGACTACCTATGGAGTATAGCTAGTATCATGGGGATGCCTAGGCCGCTGTTGACCTGATTACGTGACTATCTCCATGGCGGTCTTGGGATAACCCTGCCTGTGACAGCATCATACTTTGCTGACGCAAATGTCTCTTGACGCATGGTCACGATGTCCCCTTCCCTGTCCCTCGTAAAACTTTGTCCCCCATTCCTATCCCACTCTCCAGACCCTACTCCTCATACCATTGTCACATGATTAGCTTTTACTAGCCTGTCTGCTTCAATAAATGGCACAAGAACTTCGGCTCAAGTAGCAGTCTTGCCTTGCAGACCTGTTCCATGACTGCTGTGTCCCTCATCACATTCCCACTGCAAAGCAGCAACAAATTTCCTGTTCCAACAGCTCAGTTGCCTGCCTGCCTGTCTTTGAAGACATTTGAGGTCACAACTACTGGTTTAGGGACACAACTGAGAAAGGAAGTGAGTTGGGACAAATCAGGGACACCAGAAGGCGAAAGTTGCAGGCACCTCAACCAACCTGCCCTTCTCAGAGGACAAAACAGCCTCTGGAGTGGGAGACGCAGGAGGGCTGGGATCCTGAGACTGGGCTTTGCCTCTTATACGCTGCGTGACCTCAGAAAGGCCCTCTCCCTCTCTGGCCTCATTCATGGTTTGTAAGAAACGTGTTGCACTGACTTCTGTGCTTTCTTCCAGCAGTGGTATGAAGAAACCTGAGCTTTGGGGTCTGAACTACCGGGTTAAAATGTCAGCTCTGTTGTTCTCTGGCCACAAGGTGAGCAGCCCTTAGCCACGCTTGTGTCTGGTGGGCCTGTTGGGGCTTGGGAGGCCATAACCCTGTCCCGTCTCTGCCAGGGCATGCCTGGGGCAACCAGAGGATTGTTTCAAGCATTGGCTGGGGGAGCATTTTACTATTCACTGGCTTTATACAGTCAGACCCTGACAGTACATGTCTCCTCTGAAAGGGGCTCCCCCTCCTAGAGTCTCAGGGACATTCATGGTGTAGCTTCACCCCAAGGGAAGTATTTTTCCCTTGCTGGTGTGACCAGAGGACACTCGTGTCAAGGATGACATGAGGTGGATGATGAAAAAAGTGGTGGAATGTCAGGCTATGTAGTTTGCACCATGTTCCCGCATGGTCAGGCTGAGGCCGGGCTGCATGGAGGCCTGGGGCTGGCCTGCGTGGTTAGTGGCAGGGGTGGAGGGGGACACTGCAGGGGTGGGTCTCAGGCTCATTTCAGCAGTCAGGGCCTGCTCACAATTCCCACCCAGGTAGAAACCCCATCTGGGGGCTCCCTGCTTCTTGGACCCACACAGAAACTGCTCCTCGTACCGGCAGCGAGTCTGAGGCAAGAGAAGGAAGGACACAACTGTGTGTGATACTTTCACACAGAAACACGGAAAGGAGGCAGCTGAGGCTCCCCCTCCCGTCGCCCTGCCAGAGACTGCCAGCAGGAGCCTGTGGGTCCGAGGAGTTTGGTCCGGACTGCATGGAGGTCACCACGCCCACCGGGCTGCCCTGACCTGGCCCTTCCCCTCAGCAACTGAGGCACACAGCTGTGGAGGAAGGGGAGACGGGATAACTCAGAACAGAGAGAAACTGTGGCAGTCCTGTGGTTACTTCCCCACGGCCCAGGCTGGGGAGCCTGGGGTGGGTGGCCCTTGTAGGTAGAGACAGCGTCCTGTTCACATGGACTAAGCCACAGCACCCACAGGGGTTTGGCACCCCTGGGTGCTCAGGAGGAATCTGTTTCATCACTTTTATGAGGGTCAAACAGGGAATTCTCTGTCACTTTCTTTTAAAAAATGTTATTTTTTTTTATTGTGAATAGGTAAATACATTCTCTGGATTCAAAATCTAAAAGTTACAGGAGGTTCCCCTGCCTGTCTCCCATCACCCACTTTCTTCCAGGAGGCAACCGGTTTCTTGTGCTCTGCCAGGTTTTGTCAATGCACACAGCAAGGACAAGCAGCCACGCGCTTCTGATGTTACTCAGTAGTGCATCTCCACCTCCCCCTCTCCCTTCCTCCAGTTCTGGGCTTAGAGGCGCTCAAAGTTGGGTCCCACCTGGCTCTGCTTGTCTCCAGGCTAACAAGGTGGCCCTGGGTTACTCTTTGCCCCCTGAGTCTCAGCTTTCCCATTTGTACGGAGCAGGCAACATTGCAGTCCAACACTCGATATTTACATTACTCTAAAATGTAACCTTAGTCTCCTGTAATTTAACTAAACTTCTGACTCGGAGCTCTCCTTTCCCATGGGTAGAAAAGCCCGTCTCAGTCTTGGGTACCCCTCCCAGAGGGTGGGCAGAAGCCCAGGGCCCAAGTGGGTGGAGAGGGCAAGCCATGCTTCCAGGGCGTGCTCCACCGGGAGGCCCCTCACCCTGGGAGGCCCCTCCTGCCCAGCAGCTCTCTGACATGGTCTAGGCATGTGGCGGGACAGAAACATGCAGGGCTGCCATTTCCTCTCTGGAGACACGCCGGGCGCCTGGCGCTCTGCCAGGACTCAGGCTCCAGAAACTCCCACACTGTCCCCCAACCTGGCCCAGCCAGGGGCAGTTTCTTCCCTGGGGGAGGAGTTTCCTTTCCTAAGACATTGTCCTCTGGCCAAGACACTGTATCTCTGGTCAGACGTGCCCAAGGACCCAGGCTTGTGGAAAATGAAGGCCCAGAGCTGTGGCGTGCCCGGGGCCCTCCTTCAGCACTGTTTCCGGGCTTCCTCCATGCTTGCGAAGCCAGGCTCTGGTGAATGATGATGGCACCGTGCCCTCCGAGATGAGAGCCTCCCAGGTTCTAGAACGCCTCTTCGGCTCTTCAATCACAGCTCCTGAAATTCCAGTGTAACTTAATTTTGTTGTAAACATCACCTTTTGCAAGTGACAACACCTGCATCTAACGTCCAGGTTCCAGGTATAAATCTGAATATGCTGCCAACGCCAGCCTGCCCCTATGAAGATGATTGGCAGAGTCATGCTGCAGCCCTGTGACAGTGACCAGTCCTGGGCATGCACAGTCAATGATGCCCCAGTGGCAAGATCCAGCAGCAAGGCAGCAGGGCTGGGGAGCATCGCCATGGGCCTGGGGTTCCTCACAAGCATATGTGCACCAAGCACCATCTTTAAACAGAATAATATTAACAGTAAAAGCTAGTTTGCTGGGACTTACCATATGCCAGTCATTCCTGTAAGCTCTCCACAAGTACCACTCCTTAGTCCTCACACAGTGCCGTGAGGCAGGTAGAGGTACTGTCGCATCCCATTTTACAGGTAAGAGACTGAGGCACGGTCAGTGAACATCAAGATTAACTGGTCACACATCCAGTGATGGCACGGATGAGAGCTGAGCCCAGATCTTTCCACCTCCAATGCTCTGGTTTGTGTATCTATGCTGCTGTGATGAATAAAATACAAATGCTTTAAATTCATCTCTCAGCTCATGTAGCTGGTGTCACCATATGTTTTCTATTGATCCAGGTTCAATTATCACTATATATATATATATATATATGTATATTTGATGTTTAAAAATGTTCTCACATTTAAAACTAGTAAGAATGACTGATCTAGGCCTCAGCTTCTCATTCTAAAACAGTTACCCCCCACTCTTTTTTCCTCCCCAGATGGACTCCTCAACTTCTGTCATTTTTATTTCCTTAATGGCTTTTGTGGTTCCCTTCTATCCTGCTGAGGAGCTGGGCCACCACTGGGGTTTCCTTTGGGCGCCCCTGCCTCTCGCTCCTCCCTCTGATCCCCACCTTCCACCTCCTCTCCCTACCCTGGCCAGGTCACCTTTCAGTGACCGTGAGTCTCAGCCTGCAGTGCAGGTCAGCTTCACCTGAGAGCTCTAAAAAGTGCCTGAGCTCCCCGCCCCCAGATGCTGATTCAAGAACTGTCTTTGTAAAGCTTGTCACGTTCCTGATTGGGATCCATCCCTTCGACTGAGAGTTACAGGCCTACGATGAGCCCAAGCCCCCAGCTCTGACCTCCTCGCTTATGCTTATGTCTCAAACACTAAGCCCCAACCATGTGACTACCTCAACGCAACCGATTACTCCCAGCTCCCTCACATCTGCACATCTGTGCAGGGCTGCCTCCAGCCTAGGGAGCCTCCTTTCCCAGGTGCCACCGCTCCGGGCACACTCTTGACAGCACCTGCTCTTCCACCCCTGGGTCGCACTGACCACTCTGCCCACGTGTTCTAGCTGCCTCTGGTGTGCATCCTTCCTGGGGCCTGTGCTTTCCCTGCCCTTCTCTTCTTCCGTCTGCCTGGTTTACCAGTTCCCAGGGCCTGATGCCCAATCTGGTTCCTACAGGGACCACCGAGCCCCAGCACAGTGCTGACACACAGTAGGCACTCTGTGTCCTGCCCCCTGGCCCAGTGTATTTGGCACTGAGTCTGGAAGCACTAGAATAGTTTCCTCTCTTTTGTATTTGCCCAAGTGATTGCAAAATCCTGCGTGTGTTTTACTGCAGCCTTCTCACTTTCCAATCTATTTTCATGATCCACCAAGTGTGTTATTTCCCAAAACACAAACCTGATCATGTCATTCTTTTGCTAAAAATTCTACAATATCTCTCCACTGTTTACAGAACAAATTCACATGTCTTAGTATGATTGGATGCCCAGCAGCCTAGTTCTGATCCCCTGCCTTTCTCATCTTCTCCCTTTATTTCTCTAAGTCCTGAGAATCTTGTTTTTTTGAGTTTCCTCATCTCTAGACCCTTGCCCAGTCTGGGTTCAGGTATCCTTCTTCCCTTATTCTCCATTTGGGGAACTCCTATTTCCCTGCAAGGCCTTAATCAAATGTTACCTGCTGGGCCTGCCCTCCCAGACCACAGGCTGTCACTGCGCTCGCCATGGGATGCAGTGGCTGCTCACTGCCCACTCCCTCCCCTGCATGATCCAGGATGTTCAAGGCAGAAACCCAGACCCTGGTAGATTCGTAATGACCTTGAAAACTCTAGGTCATGCATGGTCAGACTTTGTACCATGCATGTATACAGTGCAACTTCACTTGATCCCCATAAAAACCAGGAGTAGGTCCTATTATTATCATCTCCATCTTACAAAATATACAGTCACCAAGTGCAGGATTTGAACCCCAGCAGCCTGGTTTCATGATGTCTATGCTAATGCTTACAGAATGGATGGCAATACACAGTATGTGTGTGTACATACGCGTGAGTGTGGTGGGGAGGGTGCTAGTTAATAAAACATGATATGACTCAGCTGCTGTCCACACTGCCCTGGGTGTCAGGCTGGAACCTGGTCTCTGGAAACCTGGTCTGTGGCTGAAATAACAGAGCTGTTAGCTCTTTTCTGGCTGGTGACAACGAGGCTTGCCTGCTCCTCTCAACACCCCCCTTGTTTCAGCCTACTTTCTCCTTATTTCTCAATTATTCTGCTTTGCTGGAAAATGATGAGTGGGTCAGCAGCTGTGGGGTGGTGCTCAGCTCCCTCAGCCTCCCTCCATGCCCCTGCACCTCTCAGGAACAGTCCAGGCCAGGTTCAGAGCCAGATCATAGGGTGCAGGGCCCAAGCCATGGCACCCACCCACCCACCAATTCACCCCACCCCGCTCTCCCTTCTGCAGTCTGACCCTCCAACGTCTCCCCCACCAGAGAGAATTGATCCTGCCAGAGGCGAAAACAAGCCACCAGGGATGTTCTCAGCACCCAGTTTCATCCACCCTCAGCCTCCTGGGCAGCAAGGTGGGACCAGGGGTGGGAGGGGGGTGTTAGGGTGGCTGAAGCACAGGGAGAGGGCTGGGCCCTTTTGTAGCTGTCCCTGCCCCATGCCAGGTGAGGGCCCTTCCCCACTCCAGAACAGCTACCAGCAGCCCAGGAACTATCAACGAACAGGCCCTTTGCAGGGGAGGCCCCTGAGCAGGCCCCTCCAGCCCTGCTGCTCCCACACTCACTCACCTTCTGCCCCCTCATTTGCCACTGGTTTGTTCTTCGGCTCCTGCTTCTGCTCTTCACCTGGCTTGGTTCCGCCCTCAGACCTGCCATCAAGGACCAGGGATCCTTCTCCCAGACAGAGGCCATGGCTGTTGGACTGGCACTTCCCGAGGGCAGTGCAAGAAGGGTTCTCCCAGCTGATGGTGTGGAAAGAGGAACCAACTAGGCTTCAACCTGCTGCTCCCCCCAAATCAGTGCTGAGGAAGGAACCAGGGCCCTCAGGCCTATTCAAAGTGCTTGTTGGAGCAAGCAAGGCGATGGCCATCTTCTACTCTAAAGGCAAACCCATAGTCTGAAGGGGCCACACACACAGAGACATCAATTAGGGAGCAAGACCCACCCCCACTCTGGCCCCAAGGGCCCCAAGGACACATAGTCAAGGCTAAATGCTTTTATGGCTTTGGCTCATGAAACAGCATCGTGGAAGCATCCAGAGCATTGTTAGAAGGAGTCCTTGCCAAGAGACACTGTGTTTCCTTTGTAGTGTTTACACTGGCCTTGGTGCTGGCAGGAGAGGATTTAGCCAAGGGAGCTCTGGGCGAGGGCTGTGAGCTGAGAAATAATGTCCTGGGCACAAGCAATGCTCTTCCATGCGGTCATCTCTGCAGTGAGCTGATGGGCTGGAAGACCATCTGGATACTCTGGGAGGCATTCTGGGCTTGGGACTCGGGGCTGAGCCACAAATCCTGGGCCCTCCACCACCCTTGCCCCCAGGCAGCCCTGGCAGCTGCCCCTAATCTCACAGCCTCGGGCTGATGGTCCCTTCCCCTAAGGTCAGTCTGAGGACAGAGCAGAGCTTTCAGGCTGGAAACAGTGAGTGATGCAAGTGACAGAGCGTCCCATCTGGGCCAACCCAGGTATGGAGAATTTTCGGGCCCCTTTGAGCCAAGCCACAGAATAAGGCAAAAAGGCAAAACATGTTTTGGAAGGTAGCTGGCAGCCCCAACTGTCTGCTCCCTGGGCCAAGCTCAGTGAGTGGCCGTGGGGTTAGAGAAGTGGGGTGGGAAATAGAGAGAAGGCAGCCCAGGACAGGGGAGGCTCTACTTCTATCAAGAGCCCCAGAAATAAAGGCTCACCCAACTTCCAGCTATCACTGCCCCTGCCTAGCTGTTCAAGCTGAAGTGACTTGGGCAGGAAGTTCTACCTTTCGCTTCCCTTGCCTCTCTCTTGCTGGAAGTGGGGCTCCTTTCTTAAATCCAGATCCTCATTGGAGGACAGAGCAGCCCTCTTGAGAGAACCGGGGCTTGAGGAGCACGCCAGGCTCCTTGGAGACAGGTGCTGGGTATGGGCGGCGAAGCCACCAGCGCCGTGACAGCGTTAAATTACTCATCTGTCGGCTCCTTCTGAATGCAGTAGCTCTGGGCAGGCAGCCACCCTCCTCCTGTTTGTTCTGGAGAGAGGAAGAAAGAGGGGCAGCGGAGAGATGTGGGAAGGCGTGGGCAGTAGGAGGAAGGGAAGACGGGGATGGAGCCAGCTACCTCCAGAGCCTGCTACACGGCAGCCCCTCCCGCCCACGGCAGGGGATTTGGTTCATGGGCCTGTCGTTCTGATTCCTGTGGACAGGGGACTTTTGTCCTCCTCCCTCATCCTCTCTCCCTTCCTCCTAGTCCTCCCCTCCCTTCGCTCTAGTCCCTGTCTCCTCTTCTGCCCCTCTCCCTCAGGTTGCCCACTTAATTCTCCCCTCCTTGCTCCCAGCTGCTGTCTCTCTCTTCCAGCCGAGGGCTCCTCTCCTGGCTAAGCTCAGAGAGGGCTAGGGAATTCATTAGCCTCCACATTGCAGCGGGATTAAATCATCCTGGTCACTTCTCTCCAGAATAGTCTCCTCAGTGAGGCCCTCAGAGTCACCCTGCAGGGTGGCCAGCTCAGTTCACCCCCAACTAGCTCCCCCAGCCTACCAGACTAGAGTCCACCTAGTCCCTGAGACCCCATCCCAAATATGGATAAGGGGCTTGAAGTCATTCCCTCTTGGGAGTTTCACCCCTACCCTCCTGGTTCCAGTCCCAACCCATAAACTCCTAGTTGGGACCTGAACCCCCTGACCAGCACCCCTTTCTCTTTCTATACCCCTGATCCTGAAGTCCATCTTCCCACTGTGTCCAGGCCACTGTGCCAGCTGGTAAGCTCCCCACACAGCCTTGTCATGTTAGGCCCTTGTCTGCTATCTCTGCCCTCGGAGACCTAAACTGACCTCAGAGGAATGATTGAAGTTACTCCTACTGCTCCTGTAGAATAAAAGCTCTTGACAGCTTTAGTCCACTCCAGTGCCCTGCATAGGCCTGCCATTTCTTTGACAAATATTTCCTGTGGGCCTACTATGTGCTGGCACTATACTAAGGCCCTGAAGATACAGTTATGAACAAAACAGACATGGCCCCTGATCTCCTGGAGAGCTCAGTCTGGTGGGAGATACATAAAATAAACTGACGTCAGCATGACCTACATTCATACAATTTTTTTAAAGATTTATTTTTTTATGCATACAAGAACTGGGATGGGTGTAGGCCAGAGGTGTGGGGGATGAGAGGATTCACCAGAAAGAGTGGGGAGCAGAACAGGCAGACTGACCGAAATACACTGCTGATGGGAGCAGCAGGCTAGACAGGAGAGGTCTGCTGCATCATGTGGGTTGCTCTCTGGCCAGCCGGGGAAGGAACTTGTGTTGCTGTCGCTAGCGATAGCTTGATAGTGCTCTCTGTAACCCATGCGCCATCAGGAAGGCCCTACATACATACAATTTTTATGTGTCAATCATGCTTCCATAGAGTGGGAGGAAAAAGAAAACAGAGACACACATGAGTAAATCTAAGTGCAACGCAAATGGTGGCAATGCTGTGGAAGGAGGGGACGGAAGCAGTGGACCCCTAACACTTAAGTAATGCATGAATGAAGATTTAACTCAGGTTTGATTTTTCTATTCCTTGCTCCTACTCTGCTTCCAGGCGTGAAGGCTGGTCTGGTCTATATCACTGAAAAATACATCCTTAATTATATCCTGTCCTAAATTAGTATCACATTTGTTCCCCTTGCTTTAGTTTTGCCTTAATAACAATAACAACCTCTGTGCATTAAAAAGCTACTATGTACCAGGAAATATTTTAAGAACTTAATGTATTGCCTCATTTTAATTTTTATCCTCTCTATAAATGTAAGGACATTGAGACTCGGATGAGATAACTCATCAAAGCCATGCAGCACCAATCGATGACCTTCTTGAACTTCTTTGTAGCCCCATGGGCAGGGCCCACAAG
This sequence comes from Talpa europaea, assembly GCF_964194135.1. NCBI lineage: Eukaryota > Metazoa > Chordata > Mammalia > Eulipotyphla > Talpidae > Talpa > Talpa europaea. The sequence continues at coordinate 74,528,158 of NC_140077.1, forward strand.
ATCTCAGAAAAGGAACCGGGGAAGCCAGCTGATGGGGAAAAGGAGGCCTGGAAGTGTAGCTCTTCCCCGGGGCTCCTGCTGGCTCACAGAATGGGGGTGGCACCCTTCCTGACCCTGGAGCCTCCCACACCTCTGTACCTGAGGGGGCACTGTCAGGGGCTTGGAAGACCACAGCACCCAGCCCCTTGTCACCATCTGCACGTCTCTTTCTCTACCCACTTTCCCTTTCGTCTGCCCATAGAGCAGTAGGGGCGAGGCTTTCTGGTCCTTCTCTTCCTGTAAAGCAAAGAGATTCACATCTGGAGGTATTGGACCATCTCTAGCTCTTCAGTTCCTCCAGACACATTTCCATTTATCTGAATTTATTCAAATGAAAAAACTCCACCCCATGTGTTGTTCATTCATCTTAACAACCATCCGTGTTCATTGGTCCTTCGTTTACAAATGGGAGCCTTTTGTCTCTCACCAGCAATCAGACTCTAGACCCACCAGTAGCTGGACCAGTGAGTAGTTCTAGTCTTTAATCTCTTTCTCAAAAGGTTAGTTTGGCCTGTTGCCGCTCCATAATCCATTTTTCACCAGGAACAAGAGATTGTGTTTCCTTTTAAATCAATGTTTTTTAAGTTATCAATGGCATAGAGTAAAATTTGGTCACCTAAGTATATAATCTGATGAACTTCGACTTAGGTAACCACCATCCCAATCAGATATAAAATATTCCCATCAACCTGACAAATGTCATGTATTGTCTTGTCACCTGACCACACTATCTCACATCCCTCTAACCATGAGTAGAATTCCCAGTCTCCAGTAGTGGTGGACTAGGTTTTCTGGACCAACTCTACCTCTGAAAATATGTAAAATTGATAGATAGGATATTAATGTGTTTCCCACCCCAAAACAAGAACTTACAAGAGAACTAATAAGAATGAAACAACCAGGCCAAAGTAAAGGGAAACAGAAACACCAGACACAGAAACTGAAGGTTTATCCTGAGGGTACTTGCTGATCCCAGTAAATCTGAACTTTTTTTGTTGCCTGCAAGGGCACAGAAGGTATCTCCTGATATCCTTGAAATGGAAGCTCAGGGCATAGAGATGGAAGGGAAATACCTTCCTGTATAAGCTAAGACACCAAAGGAGTATACCTGAGGGCAAGTGACCTGAAATTTAACCAGGTTGGTGACAATTTGACAGAATTCTCATCACCCTCTGGTTTGTGGAAGTTTGAATATGATTTAAGGTGGTTCTGCATCAGCACAGTTAATAAGTACTTGACAAAAACAACAAATGAAACAAAACCAAACAAATAAAACACTTCTCTGGAGGAAACTACTTTCCTTCTCTATGTTTCAAGTTATTTTTCAAGTATGATGAACGGTAAACCGACAAAAAAAAAAAATAACCAAATATACCAGGAAATCATCACCATAAGTAAGAATCTATAGATATAACAAGCAAGAGAAATGAAATCTGAAAACTTCAGGATTCATGTTTATCTGGCACAGGTTACAAAACAATTAGTATAGTTAGAAGAATGAAAGAAATGCTTAAAAATATCTGACATTAATGTAATAATTGATTTATATCTGACATTAATGTAATAATTGATTTATATCTGGAAAAGATCAAATCAAAAATTCTAGACATAATAAATTCAATTAATAAAAATAGAAATTCAAAAGACACAACCGAAAAGAATTCATAAACTCAAAGATAGAAGAAATTATCCAAAAGTTAGCACAGAGGAACAAAAAGATAGAAACTGTAAAGGCTAAGAGCCATAGAAGACAAAGTGAGAAGAAACAACAACAGTTTAATTGGAGTCCCAGAAACACAGGGAGAGAGGTGGTGTCAGAGGCATTATGTAAACAAATAACAGATAATGTTCCAGAACTAATGAAAGACAACACATCACAAATTTAACAAGGCAAATTAATCTCAAGCAGAATCAACAGATACACACAGCCAGACACATTATTATGAAACAATAGTAAATCAAATCATAAAGAGAGATATAAAGAGAAATATTAAAAACAGATCTTAATTTTTTTCAATATTCTGAAAGAAAACAATTCCCACCTAAAATTCTTCTCTCAATGAAAATACATTTCAAGAATAGGATGAAATATATAGATATTTTCAGATGATAAAAATAAAGTAAAAAACAAAACTGGGAATTTGCTGCCAGCTGATTCTCACTAAAAGGGAATTCTGCTGTTTAGGCAGAAGGGAAATGATCCCAGATGGAAGGTCTGAGAGTTGAAAAAGAATGAAGAGCAAATAAAGTGGCAAATATTATGGGTAAATCTAAATGAATACTGACTATAGAAAACTGTAATAATAATGTCTCCTGAGGTTTAATAATAAAAGATATAACACGCTTTTCAAAATTCTAACACCCAAACTGAGATCTCTGATATTTCCCCAAACCTAGTCCCTTCATATTCTTCCCCATTTAAATAAATGTCAACTCCATTTGCTCAATTGTCCAAATTTCATCCTGTCAGGTCTGCCCAGTGCTGTGCTGAAGCTGACTGGCTTGCAAAAGCCAGTTATAAAATTTGTAGGCATCTTTCAGTCCAGTTGGTACTTTGAAATCTGTCACGTTAGAAATATTTAAGCATGGAAATCAATCACACACACACACCCCTTCCTCCAAGAGCCTGTTGTTTAACCTTTACCAGCACACCACTGGTTTGCCTACAGAATCCGCCAGAATCTGATCACTTATCGCTACCTTCACCTTACCTCATCAGCCATCAGCCAGTTGACTGCAGTGGCTCCTTAAAGAAATTTTCCTTCCTGCTTCCCTTCCATCTGTTCTCAGCACAGCAGCAAGAATGATCTTGTCACTCAATGGCATCTAATCTCATTCAGAATAAAACTAAAGGCCCTAGAATCACCACGGTTTCCTCTCCCCAATTCTCTTATCTCTCTGCCCCCTAACGCTACTGCTCACCTCTCTCCCAGCCACTCTGGCTCTCTCTCCTGTTTCTCAACCACTCCAGCACTATCCTTGGGCCTCAGGGCATCTGTTCCTGCTGTTTCCTCTTCCCGGACATTATACTGCAGGCTTTCGTGTGACTGTTTCCCTCTACATCATTTCACCTTCTCGGTGATGCTCTGTGGACACCCTATCTGAAATTGAAATACCTTCCCAAAACTTCCTAAGTTCATTGTTAACACACTATAAATTTTATCAATTTATCTTTATGGTTTCTCTCTCCAATTAGAATATAAGCTTCATGAGATTGGGGCTTTATCTGTTTTTGCCAAGTTATAGCCTAAGCCTCCCAAACCAAGACTGACACTTAGGTACCCAACAAATAATTCCTCGCTCACTCCTCTGTGTTGGCTTAGTCATGGGTGACACATCCCAGGGACTTCTGAATGTTCTAATTCAGTTGAGGCAGGTGGGGGCTCATCGCGGTCTTCCTGGCTTCTCGGAGGCCATGGGCAAGCCCACATCTGCAAATTGGAAGCAGGGAGTTAAGTCCAGCCCAAGAATGTGTTTTGCTGAGCTTACTAGACATTTTAAAATAAATCAAATTAGTTGCCAACTTCAAAAACGGGAAATTTCACATTTTAAAAATCTCAATTTCCAGCTTCTCTGGAAGAATCCTGACATCTTGAAATCCTGAGGTTGCATGCCCACCCGGCGGCAGTCACCATGGAGGGCTGAGGCCTCAGCCGGCACCTCTAGCTCCACTCAGCATGTACTGCCCAGGACCTCTGGGCTCCTAGTTTAGGCTTGTGTCTTTTTAAGGGTGAGGTTAGTAACCAGACCTTGGGTTGAGTCAGGACCTCTGAGTTTCACTAACACCTACCTCAGAGGTGGGTTATGAGCCACCATCTGTGCAGGGGCTGAGAACACCCTGAAGGGACCAGCAGTCACAGTGCAGCCATTCACGGAAACACTTCACAAGGCTGTCCTGCCTCTCTGTCCAGACCGGCCCTGTCTGGGGGTCCCGCCCAAGTCTATGATCATCACTCTGCCTCTCAGACAGCAGTGGTCTGCAGCACAGCAAGATTCTCAGCCCCCCTCTCCAGGGGTCCTCAACAAAGACCTCTCACCAGCCCCCATTCTGGCACATCTGATCTACCAGGCTGTCTCCCTGGCAGAGTCCCGAGATCTGTGGTGTCCGCCTCTCACAATGCTTCTCTGTCCCGGGCCCTGGGTAGCTGGGCCAGCAAAGCTTGACAGGGTGAGGCCAGGAGATGATCTATGGTATTATGTGCAGGTTGGGCCCCAAGAGAGCTAGAGGGGGTTGTGAGGCCTCCCAGCCCAGCACACCCCAGCACGGCCCCCCAAGCCCAGTCTGGCCCAGAAATGAGGCGGCGGACATCATTCCCTGGGCCCAGGGCGGCATGGGATGGGAACACCAACCGTTAACTGGGAGGTTTCAAGAATGTGTGGGGAGGCCACAGGAATGCCAGTAGAGGGGGAGCTGGCGGGGCGATAGGGATGCCAGAGACTTCGGTTTCCATGCACCATGTCTGTAGGGCTCTGCATCCTGCTCTGAGTAACCATGTGAACATTTATTAGTTGTGCTGCCCAAGGCAAGTTGCTTAACTTCTCCGAGCCTGGTTTCCTCCTCTGTGAAAAAGAGATATCTTGACCTACCTCAGCCTGTGAGAATCACAAGATCATGTAAAAGCCACTTCCTCCATTTAATCAATGAGAGGGTCACTTTAAGGGTGACTACTCTAAGCACTTTAACCCTGGCTCATCTACCCCTCATGCACCAGCCCTGGGGTGTTACTATTACCCCATTGTATGGACAAGAAGACTGAGGCACAGTGCACAAAAGCATAAGGAACTCGCCTATGATCTTCTGTTAAATAAGTGGCCGAGCTGGGATTTGAACCCACGGCACCTGGGTTTAGAGTTCAGGATGCTTTCAAACTCCTGCCATAACACTTCTTTAGAAAAGAGTGCTGGGACAACTCTAAACCTACATGGGGTGCACATAGACAACTGGGGGGTATTTATTGAGACAGGGATATTTTTTAAGACAACTCAGTAAGTAGAACAGTCAGGCTGTCCTAAATCTCTCAGCTGCAGTTAGGTGCTGGTCCCACCCAAGGTCTGTGCTGAGGGCGGCTCACAGCATCTTGGAAAGCCAGGAGTAGTGGACTGGAAGAGGGAAGGATCACCTCGAGGAAGTCTTGGTGAGCATGTGTGGATGCCTTAGAGTTATAGGAAACTTTAAGCAGAAAAGCGGTGGACACTTTCCGGGAAGGCTTCTGGAGGAGGTGGACCCTGAAGAACAGGGCCTTGAAAAGTGGGGACAGAGTGTCATGGTTGTAGGATCCGGGGTCCTGCCTGCTGCTCTTCTTGTGTTGTTTCCTGAATCCCACTTGCCAAGGACACTCTAGTATGTGGAAAGCACCGGTCAGAGTTGGCGCCAGCCCTGCTGGGCCTGGGAGACAAGGCCCCTGCTTGCAGGGAGTTCCTAGTCTGGGGCATCCAAGTAATAGGAGCACAAGGGAAGGCCCTACAATTGTGGTTCTATCCAAAGTGTGTCTTAGAACTCCCCTCTTCTCCCCCTCACCCGTCTCCCACAATTTTGATTCACTGGGGCAGAGGCGGGGCTGCAGCATCTGCATTTTATTATAGGTGCGTAGGGGATTCTGAGGCACACCCAGGGTACAAGGACTGTGCAGCAGCAGGATGGGTGCCGGGTGGAGGTGGAGCACTAGGCAGGGTTTACTCAGCTCTGCCTGGGTCAGTCAGGGGAGGCTTCCCAGAAGACATGTGCCAAAAGGGCTTAGGCAAAGCAGTAGGCACCACCCTTCAGGTAGAAGGACTAGCATCTTTCAATGATAGCAGTGCCAGGGGAGCCCTGTTAGGGTTAAGTGCGTGGGTTTTGGGGGTTGGGGAGGGACTTCCATGAGAGGAACGCAGAGACATGGACAGGGGCCTATTTCTGCAGCTCAGCAGGTCATTTTGTTCTTCAGTCTGAAAAAGCTGCTGTCTGTGCAGAAAGGAAACATGTACACACATACTATTGCACACAATTCAGGGGGCTCATAGACACCCCCACCCAGGCCCATTCACAGACAGACATGAGAGCTGCTGTCAAACGTGACTGAGCAGGGGATGCCACATGAGGAAAACCAAGGGAGTGGTCTGCAGGCTAAGTTCTGAGAGCAGCAGGGATGACCCAGAAGGGGTATGGGCACAGCAGAAGATAGTCACCCTCAGGGCATGCAACCCTGTGGAAACAGAAGAGCAAGGACAGCAGGTGGGGACAGAAGGCACAGGTGCCACTGCTCCACGTCAGGTGTATCTGGCTTGTGAGATCAGTTTGGAAAAGGCCCCAACGCAGATAGGATTCTACAGTTGCTCTGGCAGTCACATCCACCATCCCTCAAGTCTGGAAGTGCTTGGGATGCCCGTCCCTTCTCGGAAGGATTTCTGAGAAAGGCCTTCCAGTCAGCACAAAGGGACCGGCAGGCACCCTCCCTGGCTCCACCCCACCCTACTTGCCAGGGCGCCCACACAAACATGAGTGGATGGAGGCGGGGCTCGGGGGTCTCCCAGCCGCTCCCCTCTTGCCCTTATTAATGTAGCTATAGGAAAAGTCCCGCCGAAGGATGCAATTTAAAACATATTTAGCTCCAGACTGAACAAAGGGTCTCTTTTTAAAGAATACAATGATTTAAATTGGGGGCTGTCATAGGAAGTACCGGACATGTGGTCGCCGTATTAAAAGGCTGAGAGACTTCAGCCTGGCAGGAAGTCTTCAGGAACCATTAACGATTAATATAAATTAATTGTTCCCATCTCCTCTTTGCCCTTCCTCTCCAAAGCCAGACCTCTCTGGGTTCACTGCTTCAGGGCCGGAGAGAATCAGCAGAGCAAAATCACTTTCTGCTCAACTCCATCCCCTCACCAGATAATACGGATCAGACAAGAGATTTGGGAGAGAAATATAGGGCTCCCTTCTCCCCACCTCCTCCTCCAGAGGGGCCCTTCTGAAAATGCAGAAGGGGGCTGGGGGAGAGAGAACAGATATAGACGAGGTTTGGAGGAGCTGGTCCAGCAGCCATTTCTTCCCTTAATAACCAGGCTGAGCCCAGACAGGGGGAGAAGTACCAGGGGACAAGATTGTCTGAGAACTGGGAGCCGAGCCTTACACAGTACCCATCACTCAGGATGCGTGGGTCTGATGGGATGCACAGGTCTGTGATGTGGTCCCATGCAGGTAGGCCAGGTATCTGCAGGCTGAGTCATCTGGGCCAGCATAGTCACAGCACCCATGACCTCAGCACATGCCCGTCAGCATCGGGAGAGCACTGCATGGCCGTCTAGTGAGACAGCTCTGGGTGTGACCGGCTCTCAGTGAGGAAATGCTGCACAGGGGTATGGGAGCTCGAGCAGGTAAAGGCTTGGAGGATCTTCTGTTTGTTCCAGCACGTAGTGGAGCGCAGAATCATGGCTGAGTGCCAGAGAAGTAAAGGAGGGGGTCGGCCTGCAGGGACACAGGGCAGGAGCCTCCGGGTAGGAGGGGAGGGTTCCCCCAGCTGAAGGCCACCCACCAGGACCAGGGTGAGCTTTGGCAAACAATAGACGCTGAGGTCAGATCTGGGTCCATTCTACCCCAGATTAAACATCACCCAGGAAAGGGGCTCAGTTCTAGAGGTTTCTAGCCCAATGGAATAAAAAGTCAAAATAGAAATTAAATAAAAGAGAGTTACAGTTCTTGTACACATGAGCTTGTGAACCAAGATTTGTAAAATGAACATCAGATTTATAAATACATTTAACAAACTGCTTTTTAAAAAGCTGGGACTTCTGAGAAAATCTAAGACTAGAGATCACAGTACCACAAGTCTGAGTCTTTGAGTGCTTTTTAAAAAAGAAAAGGAAAAATCATTCCCACCCCACTCCCTAGGAAAAAAAAAAAAAAAACCCAATCAGGAGAAAGAGGCCATTATAGCGCCAGCAGTCATTTTCCAAACATTTCACCGAAAAAAAATTTTTCTTGAATCTAGTCATTCATTCATCTCAGGCAAATATGGAAAAACTGGAAGAATTAGCAGTGAAGAGTGAACTTACCAGAACGGGGGCTGGGATGGAAAATGTTTTGCAATGTCGGACTGTGGCCGCGGGGGCTGGTATAATGGGTCAGGACACAGAGCTCCGTGCCTGCCGTCAGGTCGTCCCGGGGACGCAGACCCTGCTGGGGACGGCTGTGTTTAGTGTCCAGCCGCCTTGGTGTCTGGATCGGCTGTCTCTGAAGGGCATCCTGGCGAGACTGTGCCCCTCCCCACCTTGACATTCTGGGAGATGGAGCTCTGGAACCTTCTACCAGCAGCGGCCTCCCACTGTGATGACCCAAAAAAACGCATACTTGGAAACTGTTCTGCTGAGGACATGGAGACCCCAGCTGCCTGCTCACGGTCTCAGCTTTGCAGAAGAGACTTTGACTGCAAGGAGGGATTTATGGTAGACACCAGGCCGCGTTTCCAGAGCAGCTGGACCCAAAGGCATTGTCTCATGTCCCTGTTACCTAACTCTGGGGGTGGGAGTCAGGTGGGACTGCCTGGAAGTAGGGGTCACAGGTTCAGTTAACACCTTCATTCATTTTGTGCTTTCTTAAGTGTCCTCTGCTTTCAAATACATCCCCAGACAGGGCCATTCACCCTGTATATTTTTACCCTCCTAAGGCTCTAAATGGTACCTCTGTCCTCCAAAGTCAGTTTTTCTCTCTAAGTCTTGCCTTGAAGAATTTTCTCCTGCCCTGAGAGGGAGCCCGAGGTTGGGCCTTCTGTCACTAGAGCAGATGAGTGGACAGAAGAGAGAGGATGATGACTTCTCCCCAGCCAAATTCAGAAAGATGCTGAAGGTGTAGACCACCCTTCTGACCTTGTCCACGCTGGAACAGAAAACAGAAATGTCGTGGGTCAAGGCCATTTGCCCCTACCCCTCATCTCCACAGCCTCTGATTTTGTAGAAAATAGGGGGGGGTGGGGTCTAGGAAATCAGGGAGAGGGTCAGTTGTATCATGATTTATTCAGAACCAATCAAGCAATGAGAGTCTACAGAACGAGAGCTAACATTTTTCTGCACTTACTAGATACCAGGCCTTGCCATGGTCTGACTTATCTAATTCCTCCAACAGCTCAAGAGACAGGGACAATTATTAGCCCCAATTCTCAGAAAGAAATCCAAAGCTCACCAAGGCTAAATAACTCCCCCAAGACTGAATAGCTATTAAGAGGCAGGTAGGGATTTAAATCAGGTCCATCTGAATCCAGAGCCCACAGTCTCATCTCCTAGACTCTACCAGAGATAATGCAAAAGATACGTGACGTAGAAAGCTGTGAGAAAACTAGAGTAGTTCATGAGAAGAGGGAAGGTAACAAATCTGTTTTAAAATAGATGGAGCCTTTGGGAAAAAGATAGAATGCCATTGTTGATAACAGTGACACCGTTCTGTGTTTGGCAAATACTGTCGATGGAAGTCACGGCTGCAGAAAGCTTGAGAAGGGCCACTGGAGCACATGAGTTCGAAGGCTTGGAATGCACTGATGATGACTTCCTGTAAATAAGGCAGCAGCAGCTCCCTCCCTCCTGGTTCCCAGCCCAGCTCCAATTCTAGGCTTTCTAATTCCCAGAACTTCTGCTGCACCATGACCTCCGCCCTGTCCAATTCACCACACTCCTTCCTTTTCCCCACTGGCTTCCGGGAAATGGCAGGGTGGGACAGAGGCCGAGAGGAAGCAGCCAAGGCTACCTTGCCTCCAGGAGTCAATGAAAGGGATGGAGAGGAGGCTGCCACCTGTGAAGCTGGATCTCGGTCTGCTCAATCTGTGGGCACGTGTACTTGTCCTGGGACCCTGCACTCCAAAGAGTCTGAGGGGATGAAGGGAACTTTAGTAACTCTCTGGGAGTTGAAATTTTGGTGAAAGATTGAGCAAGGGTAGCTAGATGCTGAGGATACAGGTTGGCTGCTGGGCTCCCAAAGAGTGTTTTGAGAGACTCAGGAGGAAGCTGCAAACTTTCTATGACAAGCCTTGAAAGTCCCAGAACATCATTCTGCCACATACTATTATTCAAGCAAGTCCCCAAGGCCAACCTAGATCTCCAAATGAGGAGGAGCAAAGATTTGTGGCCAGATTTTCCCTACCACGATGACACTTGCTTGAGGACCGAGTGAGGCCTGTGGTGGCCCCTGGCTGCTCTGGCTAATGCAGAAGTTAGACACCATTTCGCTTCCTGTCACTGCTGCAGCAAATTACCACAAGCTCAGTGACTTAATACAGAAAATTTATTCTCATATAGTTCTGGAGACCAGAAGTCTGAAATGTGCTTTGTGGATAAAAATCAAGGTTTCAACAAAACTGCATTTCTTTCAGACAGTGAAAGGGAGAAGTCATTTTTTTGCACTTGGCTGCATTCTTTGGCTGTGGCCCCATCCTCATCTCAGGAACACACACCCGGACCTCTGTTTCTGTCTTTTCTCTCCTCTCTGGCTTTGACCCTCATGTCACCTTTTTCCTAAGGACCCTTGTGGCCCACCAGGATATTCCAGGAGCCTCTCTCCAACTCAACATCCCTAACTGAATCCCACCCACCAGGCCTTTCTGCCATGGAAGATAACACAGCCACCCATGCTAGGGGGTAGAACTTGGCTATTGGGGGGGCCATTATGCTGTCTGCTACAGATACCAAGCCAGTGTAGGTTTTCAGCTCATGAGGTATTCTCCATGACAACAGCGGAGATGGCTTTATCAGTTATGGATTGCCTCAAAATGACTAATCACCCCCAAACTCGCTGCCTTAAATCAAAAGCATTCATAAACCTTTGGGGTGCTGAATGGTTCTCATCTGCTCTGATCTTGCTCATATATCTGCGGATTAGCTCTCTTCGGCTGGGGCAATGAAGGTAATTGGCTTTTTTCTGTGTGTCTCATATGCCCCCAACTGGTCAGCTCTGGCTGATTACAGGCAAAGGCAAGGGTGCAGGACCCCAGGAGGAATGTGAAAATGCTCTTTAAAGCCCCCACTTGACTCACATCTGTCAACAACCTGTTGGCCTGATTGGACCTGTGGTTGGACAGGGAGTCAGGATAGGACGCTCTCAGATCTCACGGCAAAGAGGGTGGGTGCAGCATGGGTGAAGAATTAGGACTCTGAGTTCATGTTTCCCATTATCTCAGGCTCCCTGTGATCTGACTGTTTCAGTTTAATATGCTAGTGAAAGTATTTACCAGGGGGCTCACAAGGACCAGAGACATCAGGATGCTCTTCTCCAAAGGTGGCCACACCTAGATATTTATCCCATCCCAGGTGCTCCCCATCCTTGGTCCTTGTCTCACCGAGAGGTGAGGTTTATGTTCCCTCCCCTTGAACACGATCCATTGAGCATGATGGAAGTGATGCCACGTGACAACCAAAGAGTAGCTTATCAAAAGGCTCTTCCTGTCTCAAGATGCCCACCTTGGAATCCAGCTACCATATTGTCAGAAAGCACAAGCCAAATGGAGAAATCTGCTTGAAGATGGACCATCATTGTCCCCCAGAAGTCAGGGCCAACTTGCCAGCCATGTGAATAGGCAGCCTTGGAAGAGGAATCCCCCGGCCCAGTGAAACCTTTTGATACTGCAGTGCTGGCTGCCATTTTAACCACAATGCAACCTCATGAGGGAGCAGAGCCAGGACCTACCAGTCAAGTCACCTCAGATCCCTGATCCATAGAAACATGGGAGGTAACAAAAATTTTATTGATTTTATTTATTTATTAAAAGATTTATTTATTTATGCATAGAAGAACTGGGGTGTAGGCCAGAGGTGCGCGAGGTGAGAGGATTCACCAGAGACAGAGTGGGGAGCAGAACAGGCAAATGCACTGCTGAGGGGAGCAGTGGGCAAGGCAGGAGAGGTCTGCTGCGCTATGTGGGTAGCTCCCTGGAGGGTGATCGAACTCAGGCCACAGTGGTGACAGCTGAGACTTAACCCCTAGGCCACCAGGGAGGCCCAAAAATTTATTGATTTTAAATCATTAACACTTGAAATGATTTGTTATACAGCATTAGCTAACAACTACAGATGTATCTGTGAGATTAGTACAGAATGAAAAAAGGACAGTCTGGGACCTTAAGTGACCTGCAGTCTCTAGGAGACCAAGCCGACACTGATGGAATCAACAACAATCTGGTCTTGGCACTGTAAAAAAAAAAAACAAAAACACCATAGACTGAGTGGCTCATGAATCACAGAAATTTACTTCCTGTAGTTCTAAAGTCTGGGAGCATGAAGATGCTTGCAGGTTAGATGTCAGGTGAGAGTCTGCTTCCTGGGTCATAGGTGACTTCTCATCATGTCCTCACATGGCAGAAGGGACCAGGGAGCTCCCTGGGGGTCCCTTATAAGGGCTCTGGTCCCATTCATCAGGCCTCTGCCCCCATGACCTAATCACCTCCCAAAGACCCCACTTAAGTACCATCACATTGGAAATTAGGGTTGCAACTTCTGAATTTGGGGGGACACAAAATTCATTCTAGGGCAATGTAGAAAGTAATGTATTCAGGAAACACAGGGTTGCTAAGAGGATGGGCGGATCAGAGATATGCTGACCCAATTTTCTCAGCTGGGACAGTTGACTAACGGTAGGCCATTTCAGCATGGAATTCAAGCAAAATATTGAATCGGGGCTGACCAAAACAGTCAAGTCGGTACTGCTACTTTGTCCAGAAAGTGTTCTGCCCAGCAGGGGCTTGGTGTGATCTAGAAGTGTTGTCTGTGGTAAAAGCTACAGTCCTGGGGGAGAAAGTATATTATTTGTCTCCAGCCTTTGCCCCCTCCCTTGCCGAGGAAGAGGGTTTCCCCCCAGTCACCTCCATGCCCTCCCCTCTCTGCAGGAGGGTCTGGCCTCACCAGACTGTTTGAGCTTTTGTTACAGAATCAGGAGGAGAGGGGAGAGAAGAGAAGGTAAAAGGGTGTGTAGCCCCAACTGGAAGAAGAGTTTGGGAGGTAGTAATTTGGGAAAGGAGAGGGGCAGGCCAGATTTGGTATGAAGAGAAATAAATGGGAGAAGAAAGTCAGGGTTTTGGAGGATTATTCTGTCCTGCCCCATCCTCTTCACAGAACTTGTCAGTGCACACCAATAACTTGAATTATTTTGAACCATTTTTGGGTCGCCCAACTAAGTTGGTTTGATGGCAAGTGCTTGTGAATAGCCAGAGGGTGCTGGCCCTCTGGGTGCTGCTCTGGGATCTCCCAGCAGCAAGGAATGGGGTGTGGTGAATGGTTCTGTGCGTAGGAGACAGTTGGGTCAGTGGCTGTGAGAGGAAGAGGCTGGAAGCCAAGAAGCTTTTCATTTTGTTCCAGATTTAGGAGTCAGGGTGACTTATGACCTGGAGAATTTGGGCTGCCCCAGGCCCAGCTGTGTCCAGATATGCGAGAGGAGTGCAAAGGCTCAGGCCTTTGAGGCCTGTTTGTTCCTGGGTCACTGGCCACTCTGGCTGGAGCCCCGGAGCAGCGCTGGGAGGGAGGGGCTGGAGAGAGCTTGACCCGGGAGCTCTTGAAAAACAGATGGAGCTGGGGCTGGAGCGAGAAGCGGGAGCTGTTCTGGATCTGACAAGATCTCCTAAGTGAAAACAGACTATGTGTCAAACGCTGCCTCAGTTTCCTGGAATTTCCCCAGGGATCATGAGTTTCAAGAGTTCTTCAAAGACGAGGGCTAGTTCCTATTCCTGTTTGTTCCTCAGCCCTAAGAGCATGCCTGACAAGTTGTAATTGCTCAATAATAATGTCAGAATGAGAGAAAGGTGGGGGAGGGGAGGGAGGGTGGAAGGCAGAAGACAGGCCAGGTGAAGGCAGGTTCCGTGACCTCCCTTCAAACCTAACTGACTAACACTTGACAGCGTTCTGGCTGAAATCTAATTTCCCCTGGAGGCAGAGCTGGTGTGGGGGACCCTGATTTCAGTCCTAAATGTCTAGAATTCTGGGGTTCAAGTCCCCCCGATTTCCTCTGTCCAGCCACTCTGCTGTTGCCGTGACCTGTGGAAACCTGTGTCCCCACCCTCACTCACCACTTTAGCCGGGGGACTGCTCACGACCCAGTTAAACTCCATACCTAAGTTTCGGTGTCCAGAAAGAGGCCAGGACCTTGCTGTAGTGAGGGCCAAAGAAAAGGAGTGTCTGTGGCCCGATATGGCCCCCACGGGTGCCCTCCCCTGTTAGATAAACAGCATCCTGCTACCTGACAAATCTTAAACCTCCATCTCTCCAGCTCTTACACTCTGTCTCTCCTGCTCTTCCCTGCTGGCTCCCTTCATGTCTATCCCTGTTCCCCCCTGACATCTTCTGGCCTGGGCGCTGCTCCTTGCCCTGATGTCCCTGCAGCATCTCTCCCCTGGGTGACCTGCTGTGACCCTCCATGGGACTCATGTCCTGGAGATTAGAGGCTGGCATAGAGCCCAGTGATGAGCCACAGGGACAGGATGGGCCCCCCGTGGCCCCTGGGGGGATTAAAACCCATCTCCTCCAGCAGCAGCACATGGCCTGGCATGGGGGCAAAAAATAAAATAAAATAAGCAGACATTCCCAGATTCCATGGCGTTCCAGGGTCCTGCATCAGCCCCAAGAGAATCCCCCTCCTGCTCCAGCTGTCCACATCACCCCTGCAGCCCAGCCTTAATGGCTTCTCTTCAGAAGCCTTGGTTTCTATGACTAGATCACGCCCATCTCCCCCAGCTCCCAAAATAGGCTGCCCAGCCCCCCAGCGGACATGTAGACTGACCTCAGAGCAGCCTGGCTCTGTCCTTAAGATTGCCCTGAGACACCCCCACAACTAATTTAAAGAAGGGGTGTCACCCAATTCCTATATGAGTGTGTGGGGCTGTCAGGCAAAAACCCAGGGAGACCAGGGGCGGGGTCTGCGATCACAGTGGAGAAGGGGAGTGTCCAGGGCTGGCTCCCAAGCAAGGAGGAGGCAGCACACCTCTCTCAGGATTCAGTGCCCTCCATCCACCAAGCCAAGCCCTCAGGAGGGAGCAGGAAGGCTCCTGCTTTCTGTCCACCGTGGGGCACCAGCGCACCGTCAGGAAGGCCTGGCAGCACCGCCAGCGTGGCTCTGTCCAGGTCGAGGAGTAAGTGGCTGGGGAGGCGCTGCTCCCAGATGCCCTGGCATGTCCCCCTCACATTCCAGGACACAGAGGACCAAGAACACCCTCTCCCCTGCTTGGCCTGGGACCTGTGGGCTGGCATCCAGCCCAGCAGTCTCCTTCCCTCCCAAACTTCTTTCTGTGTTCTCTTTCTGCATCCTGGGGCCGAAGGTGCAGCTGGAGCTCCTGTCTTCTGTCACTGCAGAGGCACTGTGCTGGAATTGGGGGATTAGGGAACAGGGCAGTGTCAACCAGAACTTTCTATTTTGTTTCACATTGTTGGAAAGTCAGACACCTCTAAAATGTAGGCTAAGCACCCCAGGTGCCCAGCACTGTGTCAATTACCCCTTGAGTACAGAGATGGGGGGCCTCATGGGCTAGGAGGGAAGAGACTGCTTATGGAAGGGGTGCTGGAGCCTCAGGGCCTGGCACATGGAGATCAAAGGAGGAGTCACTGAGGTTTCTAGACCATGGTGCCCCCAGACTGCGTGAGGGTGAGAAGCAGCTATACTTGTTTGTGCCCAGTGCCTAGTACAGTGCCCTTTGGAGGAGCTTAACGTGCCTTTGCTAAATGATGCATGAATCCATGGAATGAGATAGTCCAGACTTTCTAGAGGAAGGGGACTTGGAACAGGGTCTTAAAAAATGGGCAAGGTTTGACCAGCCCAAACCTAAGCATCTGGGAGTCTTCGTAAGAGGTAAGAAGGGGGCCCTCCCCAGTGGCGCAGTGGTTGAGCGCTGGGTTGCAAAGCTGCCCACAGCCTCTGCAGCGCCATTTCGATCCCCGGCTGCTTCCCGGCCACCGGAGGAGGGTCCCACATGGCGCGCAGACCTCTCCTGCCGTCTGCTGCGCCCCTCCGCAGTGTACTTCAGTCCTTCTGCCTGCTCTGCTCCCCACTCTGGCTCTGGTGAATTCTCTCACCCTCCCGTGCTTCTAACTGTACCCAGTGCTTGTATAAATAAATAAATAAATCTTAAAAAAAAAAAAAAAAAAGAGGCAAGAAGGGGACTGATCACAGAAGGACTGTTCTGCAACAAGGCCAGGAGGATCAGCCCCTCTGTTACTTTTGGGGTAAAGCCAGGCCCCCTAGCATCATTCTAAGCACCTACTACATTGGTGTTGCTCCCCACTTCAGAACGGATTCTCACCACAGCTTCCTGGTCCCTACCTTCCAGTTAGCTCAAGCATTTATTTGCAAATTTGGGAGCAAGCCTCTGGCTCTCTCTCCTCCAGATCTGTAAACATTCTCCTCCCTTTGCCAGGAAGACCCTCACCTCTGTCTTCATCAGTGCTCTCTTCCTCCCAGGATTTTTCCTTCTGGAAAGGAGGTTGGTGGCCCCAGTTAAATGTGGCCACACGACCCTCTGCTCACCAGATCAGAACACTCGTTCTCATCCGTTGGCCATGTTCCAGCCCCACCAGAGTCCCCCAAGGACCACCCGCCACACTCAGAGATGCCTGACCAGAGCTCCGGCAGCCTGGGCAGCGGGCAGCAAGGGGCAAAGGACACTGTCAAAGCAGAGAATGTGCGGTCCCAAACAGCCCGACTTCGCTCGAGAAGCTCTTTTCTTCACTAAGGGGATGGCTGGGCTCAGTGGGCACCGATTGCAGCCTTTTCTGTAAAGCATTAGTGGTGTTGATCACTTTGGCAAACATCCTTTATGCATGTGGACTTCCTGTTAGCCTGTGAGCTCCTGTGCTGGAGGCCAAATCTAATCCTGCTTTATATCACCAATTACACACCACGCTAGCACAGCAGGCTCAATCAATGATTGTTTATTTATTTGGGGAAATAATCACACCCACTTAGAGAAGACGTCATCAGTTTCCAGTGTGCCCACCCTCTAGACTGGGGCGGAAAGGGGCACCCACACCTAAGGTGTGTGCCTTGAACAGAACGTAGTAACAGAAGAAAGACCAAGGCTCCAGCAGTGGTAAATGGAAAGCAGGTTCCCAATAAACTACGATACACTTAGAGATGGAAACTGCTTGCGAGGACACCTGGGCCAGCCCTCTCTTTGTAAGAGGAAAACAGGATGTGGGATTGACCGTCACATGTCACTTAACATGAACAGTGGGGGTCCCAATAGCAGTGCGTACAGGGCAGGTGTGTAGCAGGCAGGACCTTGCAGGTTTGTGCAATTACACTCTGACTCACTCAACCATAGGAGCGCCTAACGGCAGTCTCTCAGGATGCAGTCCCCCACTCAGCACGTGTCACTCTGTCCAAGGTCACGAGACCTCTCTTGAATGTCAGAGCAAGATGTTTGTCCTCAGTTTTTTAGGCTCAGTGGTCTCTCACCACCCCGTGCTGCTTTCCTTGATCACCCCTAAGCCTCCTCCTACCGTCTTTCCCCAAGAAGGAACATGGTGGAAAGATCATGGGCATCTGAGTCATTCCTGATTTCTAGTACTGATTCTGCTCCTTACTGACCATCGGCCTGGCGCAGCTCTGGAATTATTGCCCGGGGACAGAGAGAGCTTTCTCGGTGAATTCTGAGCGGGAGGCAGCCGCAGAGCCCAGCGCCGTGCCTGACTCAGTGGCCTCCATGAATTCTAGTTCTACCCCCTCCCAGAGCTTGCTACTCTGTCCTCTCCCTGGCTCTTAGAAAATTAAAAAATACTTAGAAGGGCCTCTGCACTTATTCAGAAACTATTCCTCCCTCCTCTCCCAATCCCATCCTGCCTTGCGCTTCGGCAGTAGGCCCTGGCTGGCCAACCCAAGGTGTGGGTAACGGCGAGTAGGGCCACCTCCGTCCTCAGCTCTAATCCAGCACTCCTGGCTGCAGCCTGGGGTTGAGCCCTCCAGGAGGATGCAGAAAGCTCATTTTCTCCTTTCTCTTCCCCTTCCTATTCTGTTTATTTTTCCTTCAACATCATAATTCATCTTGTCAGGGCTTCAGAAGCCACCTCCACCACTTCTTTCCATCTTCCCTGTCTCTGTCCTTTGTCTTTAAGGCAGTACAGGGCATCTCCATACACAGTCCTGCCCACCCCACCCCGGTACCCAGGCTCCTGGTGCCTGCCTCTGCCCAGAGCTTATCTCTGCCCACCACACCGCAGTCAGACGTGGCAGAAGCCCAGACGCCGAGGATCACTGTGCCTGCCAAGCCCTCTGGCCCAGCTGCCAACCTACAGAGAAGAGAGGTGGGGGCCTCAAGGGGGGCTGACAAGATGTGAGCCCTAGGGTCCTGGCCCACTCCACAGGAGGCAGTTGCTGGCTCTCCCTGCCTAGGCCCCTCTCCCCAGACTGGGACTGCACTGATCCCTTTTCCAGAAAAATTCCAGAGTAGGTTGAGGCATTCTCATGGAAAACAAACCTTGTGCCAAGACAGGCAGCAGGGCCAGAGGGTTTCAGTTGGATCCGAAAGCTCCCAGCCCTGACCAAACCCTGTCAGGAGGGATGTTGCTGAAAGGGCTGCCTATCATTCTTGGTGCCTGCCTCGGCCCTGCTTCTTTTGTGCGCTCTTTCTCTCTTCCCTTCCCAGAGTTGGGGAGGGTGAGGAGTGGGGGGCAGGCAGGGCCACAGGGAAGTAATAGGCTGATGGGGCAGAACGCATTTCCCTACCTGCCTGCCCATGGTCTTTGACCTTCAGTGTGACTAAATGACCTCATTGCTATTCCAGTCCTGGCAGCCTGGGGGCGCCAGACCTGATTTCCAGGGAGCTCCTTCATTTCCACGAACCTGTTCTACACCCCTAGCAGCTCTGGGTAGGGTGTGAGGTGAGAGACTGTGTGGGAAGTTACAGAGTCCAGCTGTTCCATGCTTGACTCCCCCTGTCTCAGCAGGCCTCTGGGGTCTTCCTGCCTGGGACTGCCCCTGGGAGATCGTGTCTTCTGTTGATTCACAGAGGGGTAAACAGAAGCTTCTCCACTCTGGCCTCATACCGAGGTGCTTGAGACCATGGGCTCTGGATCAGAATTTCTGATTTGCTTGCTCTTCCCCTAATGACGGTGGCTTCTAGAGCAAGTTACTTAGCCGCTCTGTGCCTCAGTTTCCCACTTTGTAAAACAGTGGCAATGCTGAGACCGCCCTCCCAAGGCTGTGATGAGGATTAACTGAATTACTATGTAGAAGCGTGTAGCACAGAGCTGGTGTGCAGAAAGTGCCTTGCTAGCGCCTGCTAAACAAGCCAGGCCCCCTCCTGAAATGCAGGCTCACATGCCACGGCTGCTCTCCGCAACGCTCCTTGAACCTCTTTCTTCTCTGGGCTCTTTGCTTGCTAACAGACATTTGCTGAACACTGACCAGATGCTTCTGGGCCTTTGATCATGGATTTGCTTTGTGAACAAAGCAAAATGGTGCCTGTGCTCATGGAATTGACAGTAAATGCACAGATTCAAACGGTGCTGTGTGCTAAGAGAGCTAGAATAGGGTGCTGTGTATGACAAGGCAAATGCACTCAGGGGCTTGAGAATAGGAGGAGATGACATTTACACACAGACCTGAAGGATGAAAAGGACAATTGCAGGGGCCGAGAGACAGGAAGAGCATTCTGGCCGGAGGAACAGCCTGCACGAGGGTCTTGGGGCAAGAGGGAGCTTACCACGTGTGGCAGAAATGGTCCACACAACTCTGCCAGAACCCGGTGAATGAGGCCTGTGGGCCACAACCGGAGAGTTGGGAAGGAGCAGGGTTCAGAGTGGAGGTTGTCATTGGGTGGGGTCACACTGGAAGAGAAGTGGCTGTGGATGGGGCAGAGGGGCCCGGCCCAGGTGTATTTGGGAGGGAGAAGGTGGAGGAAAAGTGCAGGGAAGCTTGAGGATTTTAAGAGCTGGTGGTGGTGGGCATAGGGAGGTGGGCTTGAGGGTGGGATCTAGGATGATGCCCCACACTGTGGGCAGAAGCTCCTGGGTAGGGGAAGTTAGAGATGAAACACACCGAACATTCCTGTCTTAATACCCCCCACACCCTCCTGAACGTGCTCCATTTGTCCTTTTGTGAAGATCTGGAGGCTGGTCTTAGAACACAACAGAAGATTCCTGAGCACAGGCTCCTAGCAGAGAGTGGCTGTCACCTCTCTGTCCTAAATTGCATGCTGCCAGCCCGGAGCATGCAGGGTTGGGGTCCAGATTAACCCTGACTCGCGACTTGTTAACTGTGAGATCTTGAACAGTTTTCTTAAATATTTCCATGTCTCCGTTTCCTGTTCTGTGCAATGGGGGTACTTGGGTGGTACCACCCTATAGGCTATTTTGAGGGTAGCATGAGACTGTGCCCAGCACATACTAAGCACCGCCATTCATGCACTCAAGGGGGGAATGCTCATTTTGCCAGCTCCTAGAGTCATACCACACCCACCTTCCCCTAAAATCCTAAGAGCTTTCTGACTCACACCACTTCTAAGTCTTGCCCCCATCAGTCTGTGCTCATGAACTTGATTGTTTTTTTAAACCCAAGTTCAGGGCCTGACATTTATCCCTGTTAAATCTCATTTTGTTAGAAGCAGCCCGTGGAGCCAGCCTGTCAGTTTCCTTTTTATTTGGAGGAGGAGGAGGGCATGTGACGTGTTCTAGGCTCATTTTTGTGGTCACAGAGGCATCCGTGGGTGGTACTTTTTGCATCCTGGGAAGAAGTCCCGGCCTTGGGAGGTAGAGCAGGGCAGGTTGGGACTGAGATGAAGCCGGGAGCCAGCAGGACACTGCCTCGTCCCGGGGCTGCTCTGGCACAGCCGTGCTGGAGCCCTTCTCCCAAGTCAGCCTCGGCTCTGACCTGGGGGATGCCGAGCCAGAGGGGCCTGCTCAAAGTCACTTAGTGGGCTGGTCAGTCGTCTCTCCACGAGGCCCCACCACTTTATGATCTCATCTCATTCCAAACCTCTCTGTCACATCCCTGACCTTGGACCAGGAAGAATGTGGTTCTTCTGTGGCCGCAGGGAAAGTGATATCTGGCTTCGCTTGACCCTGTGTCCTGTCTGGCTTCCTTGGCCTTTGCGTTTAGCCACTTGGACCTATGCATACACCTTTCCGAAGCTCTTTCCCCACCCCAGATCCCTCCTGGCAGAGGCAGTGGCCTTGATGTCCACGCTCAGCTGCATGCAGTACTGAGTCTGCTTTTGGGGGAGTCGCTCCTCCCCCCTTTCCTGAGGTGGGCAGAGCTCCAAAGGAGGGGGTGCACATCCTGGAGCTCCCCTCCTCCTGCTGCTCCCCAAGCACCTACTGGGTTCTGTCCATGGGGAGAGCTAAACTCGCAGGTGACCCTGGCACCTAGCGGCGGTCTGCCCAGAGAGCCACACTTAGAGCCTGGAGAAGCCTTGGCCCCTTCAGACTCCCCACGAGTGGGCAGTGGAGGGCTGCACCCTATGCTCCCCCGCCCAGCACAATGTGCCTTTGATGCAGCTGGAAGACTTAACCCAACTCCAGAACCAATGGGCGCCTTCGTCCAGTGCCCACCGCCAGCGTCTGCCCTGCTAATGCGTCCTCGCTCAGAGTGTGTGCTGCGAGGTATTTTTCCAAACTCTAGGTTCTAGTGACAATTACCTGAACAAGCAGGCTTGCAAATAACTAAGAGGGCCAGCAGAGGGGAAGTTTCTGTTAGACTCTAACCTGGCAGCCCACAAATTAACCCTGTTGGAGCCACCTGCCAGAGGAGAAATGGGGAAGACATTCTAGAAGTTACCTTTTCCCCCTATTTCCCATTTCTCAAATAAACATTGGTTAATTTTCTCTGCCAAGCTGCTGGTCTGACCTGGAGCAGACCCTGGGGGAGAGAAGGGCTGAGATAGAGGATGGAGCCAAAGAAAAACAAGCCCTCACATCTTTTCAATCTTTCTATCATCTGCCTCTATAAACCTGATGTTCACTATGTGCCGTTATACACCAACGTGCCGGCTGCTAGGGGGGACCTGGTGTCAGCACCCTGCTGAGCGCTGAGAGGGATGTGACAGCGAATTAGATCTCGTGGGGTTGGTAGGGGGGAGACAAAATAAGCAGATGATGAGGATTTAAGGTGGACAAAAGAGTCATGAGGACCAAGGAGGAAGACAGCTTCCCTGGGAGACCCAGAAAGACCCAGAAACCCCAGCATCTTGAGAAAAGATGAAGGAGTTTTGGAGTTTGATGTGGAGAAGAGTCCTGGAGACAAGAACAAGCCTCATCATTACAGAAAGACTGATGGATGATTCAGACAGACGGTCCATGGGAGCCAGCAGGGGGAGCCAGGGCTGGGGCTGGAAGGGAAATGCTGGAGCTCAGAGAGAAATGACTGACTGTGGTGGCTGCAGATCCATCAGCAGGGGTGACGCCCCAAGCCAGGGACACTTGGCAATGCCTGAGCTCCATCTTGGACGTCACCGCTGGAGAACAGTGGTTTGCCAAGCTGGTGGTCCAACCTGGAGCAGACCCAGATCATGGGTAGAGAACTGGCAGGCGTGGCACCTCCTGCAGGGTGCAGGACAGACCCCCACCAAAGAGCTATCCAACCCAAAGGCCAGCAGTGCTCAGGCTGGTGTAGCAGGTGCAGGGGAAGATGCAGTCTTGGGGCTCCAACTTCAAATCCTGGCAGTGGAAACCAACCAGCCCCGAGAGCACCCACAAGGCACTCAGGCTCTCTGCGGCCCAGGGCCTCATCTGAAATGGGGTAACGGAGCCAGATCGTGCCCTCCAGGGGGGTCTTTCTGTGCAGGACAGTGCCCAGCAAAGGGCCTGGTAGGAGAAAGAGCACTGTAGAGCCTGTTTTTCTAACATAAGGAGGATTTTGCCTCCTTCAGTGAGTCAGAGGGTGGCGTGCCTAGTCATGGAAACAATTGGAGACTCAGCAGGAGTTGAAAGGAGTTTCTTGCCTTTGGGAACGCTCACCCCCTCCACAATTTGGTAGAGGGTTTTTTGGATTGTGGTGGGGGGCATTGACATGCCCACTTGGTCCTGGGTTCTGGCATTTTGCTGGAGGAGCACACTGACATAGCACTGTGTCCAGCGCCCCCATGAATTGGAGGTGCTGTACTCTTTAGAAAC
This sequence comes from Talpa europaea, assembly GCF_964194135.1. NCBI lineage: Eukaryota > Metazoa > Chordata > Mammalia > Eulipotyphla > Talpidae > Talpa > Talpa europaea. Next base: position 74,551,234 of record NC_140077.1, read on the forward strand.
CAGCTAATGAATGAGGCCTGATAAAAATGGTACCAGAACCCCACTTTCCATTCCATAAATAATGACCATACTACAGTTCATCCTACCCCTAGGTTAATACAAGGTAGGAAACTGAAAATAATGCAAATGATGCAGAAGCCAGAAGAGGACTGAGGAAGAAGGGGAAGCTGGGATACTCTGCTTGGGAAAGGGGAGGATGGAGGAATGGAGAGGCTCTGTGATAGGGGGCCTGCCTTCTGGTCCCTGGATCCAGTGGGATGAAAGAGCTGCAAACAAAAGGAAAGTGAGACTTGGACTTGCTTCAATCAAGAGTCCATGACCAGGTACGGCCACGGGTGTTTGCATTGCCCTCCTGCTCTGTGTGCAGACACCTCTCAGGAACCTCTGGGAAGAGTCCAGTGAAGGGTTCTCCCCACCCCAGGGCTGGAATCAGCAGGCTCCATGCACCCCCTCTGAGCCCCTGATCCCAGTGCTCGCCCTGCAGCCTGGAAGAGCAGAGACTGGGAGAGTGTGGGGGAGGAAGAATGACAGTACTGAACAGACCTCAGGAGAGAAGCCAGTGCACGTATCTCATTCAGGCAGCAGAGTGGGGACAGCATCTTGGGGGGATGCCTCTGCTTAGGCTTGCGGGTGCCCACAGGTTCAGCCCTGCAGTCCTCTGCCCTGCAATGTTAATTCCAGGCTGTCAGCAGAGTTGTCATCATTTGCCTTTCTCTGCACACTCTTGAGTCCTGTTGCAGCTGAACTTGACTGTCCCTGATGTTGCTAGTTGTCTGCTGTTGCTTCCCCTGTAGCTGACCCACCGTACTGCGGGAGAGTGTCTGATGCAGGGCAGGAGGGTGAAGCGGGGGCCACACAGACTGGCTGCCTTTCTCTTCCTCCTCGTGCACCTACACCCTAAGTTCTAGCTTAACTGGACTGTATGTGATTCCCCAAACAAAATTGGCACATTATCACCCTAGGCCTTTGCTGTTACTGTTTCTGGCCTGGAAATCCCCATGGTACCCACGCAGGTTCCACTGTCTCTGGGGCTCAGGCAGACACTTTCCATTTCCCAACCTTCCTCCCAACTCTTATTTATTCTTTGTCTTATCTATCTGAACATTGTCCTAGTGGTTATGCAAGCCCGCGAGGGTGATCGTGTTGTCAGCTTCTCTGTTTCTGTTATTGTCCTACGAGTCGGTGCTCCACCGCTCCGTGCATGTGTACTAATGAGTGTTATTTCTCCTCGTTGTATTCCTTAATCATGATATAGCGTCCACCTTGATCTCTTATTACTTTGTAAAATATAAGTCTGTTTTTCTGATATAAATATAGCTTTCCCAATGTGGGGAGGGGGTGTTTCTCTTTGTTTGTGGGGTTGTCTTTCAGCCTTTAAATCTCTGCTTGTCTTTGTTGGTAAGATGGGTTTCTTGTAAACAGCAGATGGTTGGACTTTGTTTTGATATTCATTCAGCCACTCTACATGTTTTGACAGGTGATTTCAAATCACTGATGCTGAAGGTGATTATGGAGACTTAAGGACTCATGACCATTTTGTTAGGTTTTGTTTTTCTAGTATTTGGTTTCTTTTGTCTTTAATTTCTTGAGGCCTTTCTTTTATGTTTTGTTTAGGCTCCATTTCCATCGTCTCATATGTCACTTCTACTAACTTTCGTTTGGGGGTTCTGCTGAGTGTGGTGTGTGATGGGCTACTTGTGTGGCCCGTGAGATAGTCCGGTCTCGCACTTGTTCTGATAGGTCACATTGTACCCTGCTCTGCCCCTCCCCGTTATACAATTGAAGTGCCTGTCACCTCTGTATTCACTGTTCCGTTGCTTTATAATGCCCCACTTAAGAGTCTTCTTGTGTGTGACTTGGCGTTGATAAATTCTTTTTGTCTTTGCTTTTCATTGCATCTCCTTACTCTCACTTCTATCTCTGGTATTAATCTTGCCTGGCAAAGGATTCTGGGCTGGAAATGATTTTCTTTAAGTTCTTTAAATATCTCTTGCCAATACTTTTGTGTTTCTACTGAAACGCTGCTGACAGTTTAATTGGTGTCCCCTTATGGGTTAACCTGTTCTCTCTTTCTGGGACTTCCATGGGACAGAGTGTGCTTACCCAGATGCACAGTCCTTTCAGCACCCTCACCCACGTCCTCACACCGCCTTCTGTTACACGGAAGGGGCTGCGTGAGCCAGTCTTTCCACTGAGAGCTGCGTCCCATGCCCTCCACCTTCAGGTCTTTTTTTTCCATATCGTCAATCGTTTCTCACCCCAGGATTTTATTCATTACTTATACATGCTCAAAAATTCTCACATGAAAAAATCAAGTAACACGGGTCTGATGATTTCAGAGACTTGGTAGGGAACTGTTGGTATGTTAAATTGTGCTGGCCTTTCTTATTGACCTTCAGCAAGGTCAACAGGAGGAGACAGACACTGATCTGTCATGCTGGTCTACAAGACACTGGGAGGAAACAATTTATAGCTTCATTGAAAGGCCCTTTCTACCCAGATGTAGATCCCAGAGATACACACCCTTGGATGACTGCAAAATCCAAATTCTGTTCTTCCCTTGAAGGAGGACAGGCCACTCAATCTTTCAGGCTTTGATTTTAATCATTAAAACGAGGACAATAATGTACCCGTTTCAAAAGGTAACCATGAAGATACAAGGTAATATATATACAGAGTGGTTTGTTACTTTATAAAAGATAAAGAAAAGTGGGAGCTGGAAGGAAGAGGGAAAACCTGACCTTCAGATTTGAGTACTAGGTGCTCTTGGGCCAAAACTTAGCCTCATCCTGTGCGTCTCCTGCTGTGTGAGCCCAAATGTTCTTTTTTCCTCCTTAGCCTAAGGGTTCAAATTCTGTTTCTTCCTGTGCAACCCAAAGCATCCTCTAATAACTCTCCACACCCCATGGCTTCATAGGACTTTCAAGTCCATACATGTAACCCAGGTCAGGACCAATATGCCAACCTAAATATTTAATATCAATACATATGGATACACAGACTCCTCAAACTCAAAGTGTCCAAAAGTTGAAACCCCATCTTTTTTTTAAAGATTTATTTATTTATGCATACAAGAGCTGGGGTACAGTCCACAGGTGTGGGGGGGTAAGAGGACTCACCAGAGACAGAGTGGGGAGCAGAACAGGCAGAATGACTGAAATATACTGCTGAGGAGAGCAGTGGGCGAGTCAGGAGTGATGTGCTGTGCCATGTGGGTAACTCCCTGACTGGCCAGGGGATCGAACTCGTGCTGCAGTGGCTGTGGACAGCTTCTTCATAGGTTGCATCTTAACCCCTTGTGCCACCAGGGAGGCCTGTGGAACCCCCATGTTCCCCACACCTGTGGTCCTTCTTCAGAGTCCCTGTAGTAAATGACATCATAATTTATTGGCTGTGCAAGATGGAAACTTGGAAATCATCCTTTCCTCCTCCCCCCCCCCCCATTCCCCACATTCCACCACTAAGCTCTGGAATGTCCATTTCTTAAGTGGCTCCATCTCTAATGCCTCCATCTTGGCTGGATGTCATTTCCTCTTGCTTTTGTGACCATCACTGTTTATTTCCTACCTGACAGTCATATCTCTTACCTAAGTCCAGGCAGCACTGTGTCCAATCATGAGAAACAATCCCGACATTCAACTTCCCAACTTTGCTTGTGACTAGAGGGACAATGTGACCCAGTTTTGAACAATGTCATATAAAGTGGTATCTGTGGTGAGCTTCTTGGCAAGTTTTTCCTTTCTGAGAAAAGGAACCGGTGACAAAGCACTGTCACTTCCTTCTTCTCTCTGTCTTCAATAAGATCATTGCATCTGGAGCTAAAGCAGCCAAGAACCATGAAGGAACAAGCAAGAGAATTAAAAAAAAAAAAACCATGGGGAGGATAGTGGAGTGGAAGGATAGAACAAGTCTGGGTCTTTAATGGAATCTTGAGCTGCCCAACCATCCCCAAGGATGCCATATTTCCTCATTTTCTGTTTGTAAACCCTGACTGTCATGGTTTTAAGCTATAAGTTGGGTATTCTCTTACTTAAAGCTGAAAGCACTCCTAGCTGAATATAACCAGAAATAGTCTCTCTGACTTTGTTCTCTCTCTCTCCTTCAGCTCATCCTTGCACAATTTCAACGTAATCTTTTCCAAACATAATTCCCATCTTGACATTTCTTGCCTGAATACTTCTGATGGCTTCTCTTCCTTTAGCTTAGTGTAACTTGTCCTCACCAGCTTGAAAGAAAAAGAACCTGCCTCTTTTTAATATCACATTAGTCATTTGAGCTCCAATCTATATCCCCCTTTTTTTCACGATGTTGATATTTTCATAAAAGAAAAGTAGATGGATAGAAAAGGAAGCCCCAAAATAGACCCACACAGCTGGGATTTGATCAAGGTGCAAAGTCAAACCAGTGAAGAAGGAAAAATCTTTTCAATATGTGTTTGCCCACCTATATTAAAAATTGAACTTTGACTCAGAACTCAGGGTAGTCTGCTATAACTCAAAAGTCATAATAGCACAAAGAAAGAAATAAGAGGTATAGAAATTATTGTGCCTCTGGGGCCTACGGAATATAAATGACCTCAATTCAAGAGGTTATCTGGCATTCAAATGCTAATGAAAGGAAGAAGTTAAGGATATGCCAAGCCACCATGGGTCCTTTCTTCTGGCAACCATTGACTGCCAAATGGTGTCTCATCTCTGACGTGTCTTTGTATGGTGTGACACAACATCAGATTGATCCAGATCCCTGCACTGGCCTTGGTGGTGAGTCTTTAAGGGAAGAGACTTTGTATGACACTTGGCTTCACTGTTTCCATGGTTACAGCTCTGCTAGCTTATACTTCTGCTCTTTCTAGACTGTATTTCCCATGCCAGGGTGACTAGGTACACAGAAGATTCCAGACTCAGCTCCATATGGGTCAAATCAGACTTCACACCAAAACTCTTTATCTTGTATGGTTGAATCCAATTAACCACTCCAGATTCTGCTTTCAGAAAGTTCCTCCTCACCCTGCACTCTGCTGTGTCAGGAGGAAGTGTGTGTGTTGTAGAAATCCCTGAATGTGTCTGAACCCTGTCTGCTTCCCACACTTAATTTCATGCCATTCTCCTCCATGTCTTTTTGGGCCAATGATGCCAACTTCTTGGCGTTTCTCATAAGCATCAAACTCTTTCTTACTTCTTGTCTCAAACATGGTCCTTCCTCTGCCCAAACAAGAACCCACCCTCTTCACCTACCTCTCATACTTCTATTAAGTCTCAGTTTAAGTGTTGCCTCCTCAGAGAGCTTTGCCTAACTCTCATTCCCCTTCCAGACATATACATATTTGATTAAGTTTAATGATTCCACTAAACTTCCAAGTGAAGTCTGTCTGTCTTGTTCATTATTTAGCACGCTACAGAAAAATAATGAGTGAATGAATGAATGATGGTTTGACACACCCTTTTCTTTAGGTGGTGAACTATTTATCCTGCATGCCTTTCCTTTCCCTTCAGCCCGAACTGGTATGATCGCCCTATCTCTGTGTTCCAATGACACATTTTATTGCCCCATCACAGGCTTAGTCTTATCACAACACATGATCATGTTTTCTTCTCTGCCACTTCATCGACAATTCGAGCTCCTTGAGTTCTACAACTGTGTTTCATTCATCATTGCATCTCTCAAGAACAGTGCTTGGTAGATCTTCATAAGTACACGGTGAGAAGAGCTTGGGAACCCTGAAACTGGGGTGTGGAGTGTGGGGCAGGCGATAATTTTAAATTTAGCTTGAGTTTGGCACAGAAGCTTTATTCTCTGTCTAACCTATTTGGGGAAGTGGGTAGAGATTTTTGTGTTTCTGTGTCTAAATGTGTATTTGCATATTTCTGTTTAACTAGAAAAGGATAAATTACCCTCAATAGAGGGAAATGGGGGAGGCAGATGGTCTCTGGTTTAGGAGCTTAATCAGCAAGCCACAGGGGGATGTTTTCAGGCTTTCCAGTGAGATTTGGCTATGCTAGAAGGGTTCAGCAGCCAAATTTGGTGACACAGGTTGGAGAGATCTGAGTTTCTCCATGTAAGATCATTAGAGGAATTTGGATGTTGCCCCCGAGATGCAGACAACAGAGAGAGCAGATTTGCCAAATAACATGGAGAATCTGGATCCTGAGTTGTGTGAAAATGACCGACATTTTTAAAAAGAACAGATATCTGTTGTTTAAGTTGTTTGCATTACTTTAATGTACAGCTCTTCATCTCTTCAAACCTTTCCAAGTTTGCTGTATTACAGAAGTCTTGTGTCTATGCCCTGCTCCTCTCTAGGTGGAGGGGACACGAAGCAGGGACAATACGAAGACTGGCCAGGGGACTCAGACTCAACAGCTCATCAAAAACCAGCTGCCCGCCAAAGTCTGAAAAAAACTTGAGATGGGCATTAGAATTTGCAAAACCTAGGCCATGAAGATGATTTAAAGCACATTGGGCCTTGATCTGTGTGGCATATGCATGTAAGAAGTGTGGGTTTTTGTGATTTGTTTAGTGGGTGACTGTGTGTATGTTGTTCTTTTGTATTTTTTTAAAGATTTATTTATTTATGCATATAAGAACTGGGTACAGGCCAGAGGTGAGGGATGAGTGGATTCACCACAGAGGGGGAAGCAAAACAGTTGGATCTACTGAAATACACTGCTGAGGGGAGCAGCAGGCAAGATAAGAGAGGTCTGCTGTGCCATGTGGGTAGCCCCCTGGCTGGCTGGGGATTGAACTCATGCTGCAGAGGCTGCGGATAGCTTCACAGTGCTGTGCTTAACCCCTTGTGCCACCAGGGAGGCCCTTTTTTGGATTTATATGCGGATGTGATTGCCAGTTCGAATCTTTGTTGGAGATGCAGCTGAGTGTTCGGTAATCACACTTTTCTTCCTCATTGACTCTCTACATGGAGAAACTGAGTCCCCTGCTACCCCACGAGGAACAGAGGCTTCCCAGATCTGACCAGCCCTCTTCCTCTAAGCCCAGCCAAGTAACAAGGACTTCCCACGCCACCTTCCCTTCTCCTGCCCCGGCCTTGTTCCCCCCATTCCTTCTTCCAGCCGCAAGAATAACCAAAGCCCTTAACCGAGAGAAGGAAAACAAAAAATTCAGGTCACCAGATGTGTTCCATTCCTTCGTCTCCTTCCCATCCTCACCACAAGCCAGCCACATATACAGTCACAAGCCTGAGCACATATACAGCAAGCATCTGGCATGCCCCCAGATCATCTGTGCCCCTGCCTGGTGACAGACCCAACTGCGGCAGAGGTGGGGGCACCCACAGGGGCCCACCGCAGGGCCCACCCATGCCGCAAGCAGCATGGCCCAGATCATTTCTCTGTCTAGACAGCCCAAGCAGCTCCCATGGGTGCTAGCCGTCCTGAAGGAAGGATGACACAGCTATGCTGTCTGGACAGCCAGGGCTCTTCTCCTTGTGTATGTGCTGTTTGGTGCTGGAGGAGACAGAGGGCTCCTCGGTAAGGTCCCTGCCTGGATGCTGGAGGGTGAGAGACTGGCAGCCTTGCTGCACACAATCCCAGTCTGGAGCCCGCAGTGACCATGTGGGGCTCTGGAATGAACGGGGCATCTGGGATTCTCATTGAAGACTGTTTACTTGTCGATTTGCATGGCAGGTTAGCAGCCCACTTCTTGCCAGGGACTTTCAGGAACAGTTTCCCCAAGCCAGCGTGGCCCAGCCCGGGGAATGAGCCCTCCTTGTCCCTCCCTCCACATCAGCCACGTGGATGTGACTCATGCAGACTGCGCCTCGGCCAAGAGCCGCCAAAGCACTGCCTAGATATTGTTGGTGACTCCGGGCCAGGGAACAGCTTGGTGTGCCTGGAATTCTGTGGCCTCCACCTCCTCCCCCTAGTGCCCGCAGTAGCCGGTCACCCAGCCCAGAAGCAGCAGCTTCTCCTTGAAGCTCCAGAGGAAGCTCACCCCTCCCTCCCGGTTCCCGCCTCTCTCCAGCAGCCCCAGCCATACCCAGAAGCCCCCACGTGAGGGCTGTTGGCTTTTCACTGAAATAGTATATAGATAATGCACACCCAAAGCCACGCTCTCAGGTATATTATCTCATTTTATCTCCACGGGACAGTTATTTCTCCCATTTCAAAGATGAAGAAATTAAGGATTAAGACTAAGACGGCAGAGCACATTGGGGTTTTTGTTTTTTTGTTTGTTTGTTTATAAAGATTTATTTATTTATTTATACAAGAACGGGGGCACAGGCCAGATGCTCGGGAGGGTGAGAGGATTCACCAGAGACAGAGCGGGGAACAGAACAGGCAGACTGATGAAATCACTGCTGAGGGGAGCAGCAGGTGAGACAGGAGAGGTCTGCTGTGCCATGTGGGACCCTTGCCGGCCCTGCAGAGGCTGTGGACAGCTCCACAGCGCTGCACTCAACTGCCTGCGCCACCAGGGGAGGCCCACATTGGGGTTTTTGGACAGTGAAGCCACCCTGCGTGATACCAGATTGGGGGACCCTTGTCTTTACGCATTTGTCAAAACCCATAGGACGTCCAGCACCAAGAGTGCACCTGGAGGTAAATGAAGGACTTCAGGTGACAGTGACCTGTCAATAGGTTCACCAACTATAACAAGGGACCACCGGCAGGGAGACTGTGCGTGTGGAGGGGCAAGGATGCATGGGAACTCTGTACTTTCTGCTCAGTTTTGCTGTGAACCTAAAACTGCTCTAAAAAATTATTTCTATTTTATAACTAATAATAATAATACTGTTAAGTGGCTTGTTATGATCACACAGAAAGTGGTAGATCTGGGATTTGAACAGGACCCATCTCACTTACACAGTCCACGTTCTTTCCCACTGAGATGCCTCCTCTAGGGTGGAGACACATACCCACTAGAAGGTCTCTAAGTCTTTTCTCCTCCACCCAGAACTTCCCATGTTTAGACGTATTGCCTGAACCTCTGAATGTACTTGGAGGTTTACCAGTTGACTCTCTTTGCCAATTGTCTCCCTGCCCAGCCTGTCATCTTTGTGCTCCTCCCTGCACAGGCCTAGACGGTAAGAGTCTCAACTGGTCTCTGCGTTATTCGAGTCCAGCATAGTGTCTTCCCACAGCAGCATGAGCACTGCCTGCTGAGAGAATGCAGGAATGAGTGAATGCATGAATGAAGGGCAAGGAGAAGAGAACAGGAAGATTGGGGAAGAGAAGATAAAAGAAGTAGAAAGATAAAAAGAGCAGGGCAGAGAACGGGCCAGAAAGAGAAAGGGCTTGGCCTCTCTGACTTGACCTCCTCATCCCCTCTGGCTTTTGGGGACTGAGGGCCCTCTCTGTAGCTTCTCCTCCCTTCAATCCTTAAAGGATAAGGATTTTGGCAGACTTCTACCCATTCCCTCAGGTAGGCCTCACAAGTTCTTAACCCTTAGGAGAACTGTTCATCCCTTTCCATAAAATAAAGGTGTTATTTGGGCAAAAGAGGAAAGGAGAAAAAAATGAAGTGGAAAAATCTTTGATTTGGAAATTCAGCTGACTGCCCTCATTTGGAATAAAACCTCCTTCAGTCCCTGGCTGCGTGGCAGGCAGGTGGAGCCAACAGTAACATTAAAGGCCCGGCTGCTGGGAGAGGCCTAGACCTTTCAGAGGAGCCAAGGAGAGGCATAAAGTTGGCCTTGAGGAAGATAGTGATGGGGCTCATCTAGAGCTGAATCCAGACTCTTCTTCATTCCATCAAGACTCCATGGATCAGGCAGGGCATTGTCCTGGGTGCAGGGAAAGGATTCAGACACAGGCCCTCAGTGGCTAGGGATGGCCCTCCCTTATGGCCTCAGCACCTACCTCAGTGCCTGATAGACAAAAAGGCCCAAACACAGCACTGGAAAAAGAACATGTCACCCACCACCCCAGGGGACTGACAAGAGACCCTGCCCCTCCCGTGGCAACCAGCCTAATGGTAAAGGCAGAACAGATACCAAGAAAATGGACTGTGGCCCAAAAGTTGAGTACCTAGTGCAATAAAAATTCTAGCAGCCAGGGGCTTACCTATCAGGGCAACAAAGTGGCCCAGCTGTTTTAGCGTCAGGTGATGTACCCTGAGACCCTGAGAGCTCCTCAGGGAGTCCGTCTTAGCAGGACCTGTGGGGGAGCAGATAGAGATTATTTGGCTGAAACTAGGAGACTGGGTCAGACACAGGAGAACAAGGAGCAGGAGAGGCTGGGGAGTGGCCTGAGGGGGAGGCTCCATGAGGCTCTGGGCCTTTACAGTGGATGCTGGGGGTGGGGGGAGGTGGCGGGGGAGAAGATCGCACACAATCTCCCAGATGTTTGTTTCCAGCCTTGGTTGTGCTAATGGGGACGGTGGGTGGAGGCCTAGACTCACAAAAGCCCAGAGACCAAGCAGATATGACAAGAATGAGGGGAGCCGGGTGAGGGGTTGCTGAGAGGAGTGAGACATGAGAGGCTGGTGAGAGATAGGGGTTGTAGGTCAGTCTTTTCTTGTTTTGTCCATTTTATTTCATTTTGCAAGAGAGACAGAGATGAGAACAGCTCTTGAGAGGAGGTGGGGAAGGTGGGAAAGGAGGGCTGAGGGCGCAGCCGTGTGAGTCACTGGACAGAAGCTGTGAAGATCCTGAGGCTCTGGGCCCATGACAGACCTTCCCATGGGACTCCGCCTAAGGTAACCAGGGGGAGGAGAGAAGACTCCATTCCACCTGCCTTCCCAGCAGGCTGTGTTTCCTACCCAGTACCAATCCTCTCCTGCCTGACTGACAAAACCACACTTTGTTCCCCAGAGGAGGAGACATGTCCAGCTTTGAGCGAGGCCAGCAGCGGCCCTGGGCCCAGAGCAGACCAACAAGGCATCTGCGAAGTCTTGGGAGGTTCTGTCATAAAGTTGGGGTTTCTGGGCCTCCCTGGTGGCACAGGGGTTAAGCACCGCACTATGAGGCAATCCGCAGCCTCTGCAGCATGAGTTCGATCCCCTGGCCAGGCAGGAAGAAACCCACATGGTGAGGCAAACCTCTCCTGTCTCACCCGCTGCTCCCCTCAGCAGTGTATTTCGGTAAGTCTGCCTGTTCTGCTCCCCACTCTGTCTCTGGTGAGTCCTCTCACCCCCCACATCTCTGGCCTGTACCCAGCTCTTGTATGCATAAATAAATAAATCTTAAAAAAAAAAGAAAGAAAGAAAATTGGGGTTTCCTCATAGAAACCCACCCCATCCCGCTTATCGTATTTGTTTTTCTTCTTCCTGCCTGGGACATGTAATCAGCGGAGGGTGAAAGCCACGTGCAAAGGCTATGCAGCAGGAACACGGGGTCTGTCCGGGGGCCTGGTGTCCCCGACACAAAATAAGACAAGCCCAGAGCGGCCTCCAAGTGCAGTTACCCCCTGCCCATCAGTGGTTCTGGCTGCAGAGGGTCTGCTTAGGAAATGGAGACCAGCCCTCACCCCACAGCAGCAAACATGAGTCTGAGGCTTGGGGCCTGGCGACCGTGGACAGGCACCCAGCAAGGCAAAACCTCTGCCCAGAGGCAGGCCAAACAGACAGACTGACAGAGGGGTGTTCCATAGCTGGAGGGAGGGCTGGAGGAAGAGCCCAGAAGGGCTTGATCCTCATCTGCTCCCATCCCACCTGCGGGCTCCTGTGCGCCTCGCCCACAGGCTGTGCAACCTACTCTTGTTTTCATTTTCTTTGGGGTGGGAGGAATGAGAAAGGAGAGCTTCAGTGACCAGGTTTCTGGGGCCTGGTGGATCTCAATCTGGTCACTTCTTCCCCCTAGAGTATCACTTGCCTGTGCCCTCCCCTCATGCCCCAACCCACGCCCAGCCATTTGCCAGAGTCACTCTTTTTCTAGGAGACTCAGACCTGGTCAGGACACTTGAGTGCTAGCCCTGTTGTGTTGGGGATCTGGCCTGGACCTCAGCTGGAACTGTGCGTCTGTTGGAGACTTCATGTTTCCTCACGGGAAGAGGAGAGGGTTACTCTAAGAGGGATTCCCCAGAAATGATTTATGCAGAGGAACTGGGTCACTCAATACAATAACAGTGATTGGCACTTCCCAGGTTTCCTCTGTGCTAAGTGCTGTTCAGATATTAACTTGTTTAACCCTTATAACTACTCTAAAAAGTGTGTGCCTTTGTTGTTATCTTCACTTAATAAATGATAAAGCAAGACTCAGCAAGGTTGAATAACTTACCAGAGGTTCTTCAGATCACAAGTGGTAGATCCTGGATTTGAACGCAGGCATTCTGACCCGAGACCATGTGCTGAATCACTTCACGCTAGCTGTCTGTGTGGTGCTGAAAACCTGAGGGGGAGGATTGCAAATAAGGCATGTACATATTTTAATATATTAAAATATATTATTGGTGTGAATTTAGCACTGAATTTCTGGAAATAACTGAAATATACTCTTTATGCTAAAAAATCTATGTTTCATATTTTTATGTTAAAATGTCCTTTTTTGGGACCTCCCTGGTGGCTCAAGGGCTTAAGACGCAACCTATGAAGCTCGCCACAGCCACTGCAACACGAATTTGATCCCCGACCAGGAAGCTACCTACACGATGCAGCAGACCTCTCCTGACTCGCCTCCTGCTCCCCTTAGCAGTGCAAGTCAGTTCATCTGCCTGTTCTTCTCCCCACTCTGTCTCTGGTGAATCCTCTCACCCCCCACAACTCTGGCCTGTACCCAGTTCTTGTATGCATAAATAAATAAATCTTTAAAAATAAATAAATAAATACAATTTCATTTTCTGAAATGATGGTGACAGAAGATGGTAATTAGCAAAGTAAAAATTATTGACAACCTATTTTTTTATGTTATTTCCCCTCTCAGTTGTAAGATCATGAAATTAGATGTCTGGAAACCCCCGGACTAATGGGACTTTCTAGCTTAAAGTCCTTAAGTTCTTCCTGGTTTAAAGAGTCTGAGACCTTCTTCCTTGTATTGGGAAGTCTGGGCCACATGCCCCAGTAGTTATCCTCCCAGATACTGGGCAAGGCCACCTAGTGTCCTGCTCAGTCCAGCAGAACAGCAGTCACCCAAAGGGACAGGTCCTGGTGGCTGATGACTCCCAATATGATCATCATCTTGAGACTCTGCTAACATTTTGATCCATGAAAAGCTTTCGCGCCCTGGCCCCAGCTTCAGCTCCAGCATCTCTGCACTTGTCTTCCTCTGGGATAGGCACCAGAGGGGAGAAGAGCCTTAAATGACTCACCAACTGGATGGAACTATTTAAGGACAGGTCCCCCACCCAGATACCAAGGAAGACCGAGGTCGAACCTGAGGACCAAGGGAGAGGAAGCAAAAGGCAGAATCATGAATTACCTGGAGGCTATTTGTTCAAAGCAGTTGTCCTCCATTTATGTGGATCCTGGGGAGGCCAGAACTGAGCAGAAATAGGAGCAGCAGCTTTTGGGGGCACTCCACAGTGCCTTCTTCTAAACAAAGCTGCTGAGCTCTTTATTTTAAAGCTAACATAGAGCAAGCAATTTGAAAACAAGGAATTTGTGCAGCTTTATGGTGCCCATTTTTTCCTTTTCAAAAGTTTGGAGTCCCTCACTGAGTTCCTTGTGAAGGAGGGGAACCCAGACAGGATGACCACGTGAAGTCCAGGGAGATTCTTAGGAAGGATATCAAAGGGCATCATGCTGCTTCCATGGTGAGGCCCTTACGCCTGTAACCCAGCAAAGGATTAGACTTGGTGGGCTGGACTCCACCCCCAAAAACTGAAAGAAGACAGACATAGGGGTGGTATCCAGGGAAGGCCAGGGTGGAAGGAAGTGTAGGACTTTCTTTTTATCACATAAACATAGAAACAGAAGACTAATTAAGTTACCAGTTTGGCAGAAATCTAAGGAATTAAAAGAAAAGGAACAGAAATAAACAAAAGCACGTAAATCTTTCAGTTTTTCAAACCAGATATGACCCTGGCATGGATGTCATTGAGAAAGAAAAACAACTATTAAACATGACGAGTGATAATTCCGGTGACATCATCTTTCATGATCAAAAGAGGTTTTGACAGCTTTATCACCCACAGTCAGACTGAAAATAGAGGAGGAGGAAAGAGAGGTTCCGTTAACGACTCCAGTCTGACTCATAGCTTCAAAAGACCCAGGCGTGTGGCCTGAGATGGTCATGGAATCTGGCTATTAAAAACGGTTCTCTCTGGTGATGGGGAAAAAAATGTTGAAATTGGCAAAGTGGATTTCTCTACTTAGATAAATGTTTGCAGCTATTGTGGTCCACTAGAAAACCAAGAAAAAGATAAAACAGAAGAAAAAACTGTTATTGGAAAGAGGCCTTATTAAATCCATAATCCCATTGTTTTAAAGTAGCACAAATATGCCTACAAATTAAAATTGGAAATGTGTGTTTTATGAGCTTTTTGTGAGACTGATGTTGGGGAGGGATTGTCTGCTTTTTATGGGTGGGTCCAAGGAAATGGTTTCTGGTTCTGGTTAGAGGCCCATAGTTAAATAATCAGTGATTCCCCTAACTGTGCTTCAGCCTCTCCCACTTTCCCTTCAGCCTACAAATGGATGACAGGAAGCATTATCATCTGCTCCACTTTCTCAGATGACCTCCTCGCAGACACAACTTCCATTGACCCGGGTCCCCTCAGCTATGGTCCAGCAGTGCCCTCTCTTCCCAGCCATGTCACTTGAGAGTCCACAAGCCACCCAGTTAGGATGACCCCATGAAATGCATTTGAAATTCATGTGAAATATGAATTTCAGAGAGATGAATAAATGGGACATAGTTATACTCAAAAAATCATTTATCTGAGCTCTCCTATCTCCTACCTGTTGGAAGGTTTCAGGGACAAGACAGAGCACAGCACAATACTGAGATGACCTGAGATCAGGAGCTTTTGCTTTTCAGTTTCAGCTATCAGTAACCTCCGTCAGGGCTGAGGTGCAGATATGGAAGCATCTGTGACCCAGGCACATTCACAGAGGAGCACACTAATGCCAAGTCCTTCTGCCACAGGTGTGTGGGCAATGACTGTGAATTAAGCCATGCTAACAACCCCTCCTCCCATATCGTTGGGGCTGCGGATGGCAGGGAGATGGAGCGCTTCTCTTCCAGTGTGATTCTGATGGTGGTCATTTCCAAAGTGTTTGGTTTGGGATTGGTTGCAGGTCTGGCTTTCAGAAGTGACAGCATTAGGCCCCAAGAGAAACCTACAATTTGTCTTCGTTCTTCCCAGTTTGTGCTGCCATTGGGACTCCAGGACATAAAGAAGCTAGACAAACCCCGCTGTCTGAGTGGGGGAGACTGCATGCTGGGGTCCTTCTGTGCCCTCCTCCCTCCTTCTATGGACAAAACTGTGAGCATGATGTCCACAAAGAGAACGGTAGCCCTGAACCCCATGGCACCTGCTACACCGGAGGTGTCTGTGTGTAAATGCTGGCATGGCCAGCTCCACTGTTTCTCTCAGGCCTCTCTACCTGGCGGTGACGGCCGGGGGATGGATGAGAGCCTCGCTGCTTCCAGTACTCCAGAGTTGACGTGGTCTGCGCGCACCACTCTAGTGCGGGCTGGCCTGTGCCTTGCTGTACAAAGTTACCTGATCTACATTTCCCTGCAACATTTGTCATGTAAACGTCATGGCCAGTAAAGGCTGTCCCTCCAGTGTCCAGACTGAGAGATGACCACTTAATTATCTCAAAATAGTAAATATATTTTTATAATGGTCCTGAACATATCTTCAAGGTACCAATTATTTTCCTCTGCCCTGCCTTTCACCCAAAAAACTAATTTTTAAAAAGCTTTATCTGCATTATCTGTATTGTGCCCAAGTCCTGCGTTTCTCACCAAGTGTCACTCCACCAAAGGCTTCCTGTGTTTTATACAATTAATTGTTAGCTTCAGGTGATTTACAGGCTAATCCTAATGTGGGACTGAGATTGAAGTTTTGAATAGAGATTTTCAAAATCAATTAAGATAATATCTTGAAAAGAAAAGGAAAGGGCGCCTCCCTGGTGGCACAAGGGGTTAAGACGCAACCTATGAAACTATCCACAGCCATGCAAAACCAGTTCAATCCTCAGCCAGGGAGCTACCCACATGGTGCTGCAGACCTCTCCTGACTCCCCGTTGCTCTCCTCAGCAGTGTATTTCAGTCAGTCTGCCTGTTCTGCTCCCCACTCTGTCTCTCGTGAATCCTCTCACCCCCCCACACACACACACCTCTAGCCTGTACCCCAGTTCTTATATGCATAAATAAATAAATCTTTAAAAAAAAAAAAAGGAAAGGAAAGGAAGCATCTTTAAGGAGAGTGAATGAGAGGGGAAGGGCTGATTTGAGGGCCAGGATGCTGGGGTAATGGGAGGATGTGGGTGTGTGGGTGCACCAGGCAGGCTCGGTAGAAAAGAAGCAGCAAATGGGAAACAGATTGGAAAAAATAAAGAGGATTACTCAAGTGATGAAGATGATGAGAAACAAGTTAAAAGGCTAAGTTGGAGGGCAAGTTTCTACCATCCATAAACACTATATAATACAAGGACATTCCTTTTTTCTTAAGATATAATGTTGGAGAAAATGTTCTCTAAATTTCCCCAGCAAGTGTTCTTAATTATGATTTCTACACTTTGCAATTATTTTAACTGCTATAGAAAACATTAGCATACATTTCCGTTGTAAACCAGACAATAAAATTATGTACCCTGGTATCCAGTTTTTAGATAAGTTACCTATAAGGATACCCAGTAAAAATGAGGACTATATTGACCAAAAAAAAAATTATTTACCTGAAATTCAAATTTCAGATTAATTAAAATCTTACTGGGCATTCTGTATTTTTACTTGCTCATTCTGTTCATCTGGTGACCTGCACTCCTGCCTCACTTTCATTTGGCTGTCACCCACAAAACCTGGTTCCTGCCCCAACTCTAAAGAGAACTGCGCACCTCACCTCCCCAGGGTCCCCTCATGATAAAGTCGAGAGGAGGTTTTTCCAAGCCTTACAGCAGCCACCTCTGGGGCATTCAGGGTTCCTTCGGTGAATCCCTCCCGTGGTGAAGATGGCCTCTCTCTCAGCCTCCACAATGCTTCACAAGTGCCTTCTGTCTTTTGCTGACAGGTCTTCTTTATGTGTTCCCCTTTTAAGCTCCCCTCTCTAGCTGACTGTGTCCTGCTGGAGTGTGCAAACAGTGGTCCAAGAGGAATATTTAGCATATGCCTGTGCCCCAGGGGCTGTAAGGGTTGAGAGAAGGGGTGGCTGAGGAGTTTCTTGGAAGAAGCAGGAGCCTGTGAGGGAGAGGATGTCCTCAACCCATTGCAATCTGGCATCTCCACCCAGCAACCTGTGAAAATGGCCCTCAGGACTTCTGGGGCCCCCAACTGCAGCCCTACATGTACTTTGCAGTACTGACCACTCTGGACTTCTCTAGCACACTGGATCCTGTGGGTCCCTCTCATCCGCTACTGGGGTTTTCTTTGTTTGTTTTTTAATGATTTTATGTATAGTCAAGGTGGAGGTCACTCTTGGTAGGGGTGATAATGAGTAATTGAACCTGACGATGCGTAGCGGGCAGGATTTGCTGATGAGTTGCTTATGAGATTGTAACAGGAATCACTAACTCTGAGCTTTTTTTCTGAATAATTGGCAGGTGGCGATGCCGTTTATTGAGAAGACTGCAAGGTACACAGAGACTTAAGTTTGTAATATCAAATCCACATCCCCAGGGGGGATTATAATAAGTAGGCAGTTGAAGAGAAGAGTTGAATATTGGACAGAGTTAAAGATGGGGATGTCAATTTAGAAATAATCAACATATAAATAGTATTTAAAGCTATGGAGTTGCAAGGTCATCCAGGGAGTAAGTATAGATGGAAAGGAGGCCAGGAAGAGGAAGAGGAACTAGCAAGAGACTGAGAAGGAGCTTCCAGAGAGGTAGGATGAGAATGATGAGTATGACTTCCCAAAGACTAAGGGAAAAGTGGATTTCAAGGAGGGCAGAAGGCATGATCATCCAAACACAGTGAGGTACCACTTCTCTCCTGTTAGAACGGCTATTACAAAAAAAAAACAAGAAGAAGAAATAGCAAGTGTTGGCGAGGAGGTGGGGGAAGGGAAACTTGTGCACTCTTGGAGAAAATGTCAAGTTTTACAGCCACTGTGGAAAACAATATGGAGGTTCCTCAATAAAAGTAAAAATAGAATTACTATAGGACCCAGTAACTCTGCTTCTGGGTATTTATCTGAAGAAATTAAAACACTAACTCAGAAAAATATATGCATTCTATGTTTCCCACAGCATCATTTACAATAGCCAAGAGTTGGCAGCAACCTAAACACCCAACAAGGGGAGGATGGGTAAGGAAAACGTGACATATACAGTCATGAGTCCTTATGACAGACATCCAGTCTAGAAATGCATTACTAGCTGATTGCATCACTGTGTGAATGTCACAGGGTAACTGCACACACCCAGTTGGCCTGACCTACTATGGTCCTCAGCTGCATGTTTCTCCCTGCGGGGACCACCATTATACAGGCAACCTGTTGTTGCCTCAAACATTGTTAAGCAGTGCATGCCTGTATATACCATGGAATATTATTCAGTCATTAAAATAAAGAAAATTCTGCCACCTGTGAGGACATGAAGGACCCCTGAAGGATTGTGCTAAGTGAAATAAGTTGGGAAAGACAAGTACCATGACCCCACTTATCTGTGGAAACAGGAAAAAACAACTGAACTCGTACATAAGGAAACAGATTGGTGGTTGCCAGAACAAAGGTTCAGGGTGGGTGAAATGTGTGAAGGTGTCAAAAGGGACAAACTTGCGGTTACAAGATAAATAAGTCCTGTGGGTAATGTACAGCCTGGGAACTATAGTTAACAACACTGTACTGTATATTTGAACTTTGCTAAAAAACTAGGTCTTGAAAGTTCTCATCACAAGAAAAAAAATTGTAACTGTGCTGTGATAAATGTTCACTAAACTTATTGTGGTGATCATTTTGCACTATATTCATATATGAAATTATTACAGTGTGGACTTTAAACTGGAATTTAAAATATAGTATTAAAAGTCAATTATATTTCAACAAAACTGTCAGCTGGAGTGGGTCACTGACCCACTCATAAAAGCTAATGTGTAAACTTGTAGAAGAAAAGATAAGGGAAAATCTCAGAGACCTTGGATTAGATGAAGATTTTCTTTTGTCAAATAGCACAAATTAAATCAATACGTTAAATTGTACTGAAATTCTATTACTACCAACTAATCACCACAAATTTAGTAGTTTAAAAAAATCAAAAAATATTATTATTTTATAGTACTGAGAGATCAGAAATGTGCACAGTTTTCCCTGGGCAAAAAATCAAGGTGTCGGCAGGGCCGAGCTCTTTTCTGGAAGTTTTAGGGGAGAATCTGCTTCCTTGCTTTTTGAGTTTCTAGAAGCTTCTTCCATTCCGTAGCTATGGCTCCTTCCCCGATCTTAAAGACAACAAGGGTGAGGCAAGTCCTGCTCACTCTGACCTCTCCTGCTGCTTGTTCAGCAGACTACGTTAGGCCACCCAGGCCATCTAGAAAGTCTCCCCATTTTAAGGTCAGTTGGTTAACAACCTTGATTTTAATCTTCAGCCTTTGTTCCTCTCTGCCACATAAGGTAATATATTCACAGGTCCTGGGGATTAGCATGTGGAAAACTTTGGAGGATCATTATTCTTCCAACCACAAAAACTGAAAAGCATTGCTATTCAGAGGACATTACAAAAATAAAAAGACAAACCACAAACTGGAAAAAAACACTTGCTAGACATGTATCAAGTGAAAGACTTGTTTTTAGAAAGTATTTTTAAAAATCTTACAAATAATAACACAACCAATCCAATGAAAAGATGAGCAAAGATTTGAGAAGACACTTCACCAGAAATGCCATGTGGATGGCAAATGAGCACAAGAGAAGATGCCTAATGGCATCAGGCAATAGACAGATGAAAACCACAGAGACCACCTATGATGAACACAAGTTAAAAGACTCAAATTATCAAGTGGTGGTGAAGATTTTAAACCACTGAAACTTTCATACACTGGTGGCAGGTATAGAAAATTATTGAGCTACTTTGGGAAACAGTTTGTGGGTTTCTTAAATAAACATAAGCCTACCAAACAATCTCACTGTTCCATTTCTTCATTTTTACCCAAACAATAAAAGGATATACCTGAGTAAAGACTTAAACATGAATATTTATAGCAAGGTTTTTTTTAACAACTCTCTTTTAGGGTGGAAAAAATTGATCCCCAAAGATGTCCATGTCTTCATGCTCAGAATCTGAATGTTACCTAATATGACACAAAGGACTTTGCCAATATGATTAAGGAAAGGCCCTGAGATGAGGGAAAGGACTCTGAATTATCCAGATGGGTCTAATGTAACCACAGGGTACTCATAAAAGGAGGCAGGAGGAGTCACAGGAGATGCGACCAAGGAAGCAAGACACTGGAGACATGAGCCCCCAACGTGCTGGCAGCCTCTAGAAAGTGGAAGAGGCAAGGAGCAATTCCTCACTGGAGCCCACAGAAAGAGCCAGCCCTGGGGACACTTTAATTTTTACCCAGTTAGATTTGTTTTGGATTTCTGAATCTCTGAAAAAGAATAACTTTTTGTTGTTGTAGGGAAATAAGTCTGTGGTAATTTGTTAGAATAGCAAAAAGAAAACTAGTAAAGAATCCAAAATGGAAATGGCCCAAATATCCATCAAGAAGTGAATGGCAGGGCCTCCCTGGTGGTGCAAGTGTTGAGACGCAGCCTATGAGGTGGTCTGCGGCCACTGCAGCATGAGTTCGATTCCCGGCCAGGCAGGGAGTGGCCCACATGGCGCAGCGGACCTCTTCTGGCTCGCCCGCTACTCTCCTCAGCAGTGTATTTCATTCAGTCTGCCTGTTCTGTACCCCACTCTGTCTCTGGTGGGTCCTCTCAACCCCCACACTCTGGCCTGTACACCGGCTCTTGTATGCATCAATAAGTAAATCTTAAAAAAAAAAAAAAAAAAGTGAATGGCTATGGGCCTCCCTGGTTGCACAAGGGGTTAAGCAAAGCACTGTGAAGCTATCCACAGCCACTGCAGCACGAGTTTGATCCCCAGTCAGGGAGCGACCCACATGGCACAGCAGACCTCTCCTGTCTCCCCCGCTACTCCCCTCAGCAGTGTATTTCAGTAGATCTGCCTGTTCTGCTCCCACTCTGTCTCTGGTGAATCCTCTCACCCTCTGCACCTCTGGCCTGTACCCTAGTTTTTGTATAAATAAATAAATAAATAAATAAATAAATAAATATTTTTTAAAAAGTGAATTGGCTAAATAAATTATATCATATCCCAAATACTGAAATACTACTCAGCAATAAAAAGAAGCAAGCTATAGATGCATGCAGCAGCATGGATAAATGTCAAAATTAATATCTCAAGGGCCTCCCCTGGTGGCACAGTGGTTGAGCGCTGGGTTGCGAGGCTGCCTGCAGCCTCTGCAGTGCCAGTTCTATCCCCGCCGCCGGTGAGGGTCCTACAAAATAATAATAATAATAATAATAATTAATTAATTAATATCTCAAGTGAAATAACTAGCAAGGGGGGGGGTGCAATCTTGGGTAACATAACCACAGAAGCGGCACTTCATCCTTTATTGTATTCTAGTCTTTAGGAAAGTGTCACAGGTCCTGCCCCTGGGGCGTTGTCCTAGTCTCTTTGGATTGCTATAACAAAATGCCATAGAAACTGGGTGACTTATAAATAAATGACACTTATTGAAGGTGGGGAGTCCAGCCTGCCAGTGCCAGCAGATTTGGAGTGGTGGCTGGTGAGGACCACTTCTTGGTTCCTTCCAAGTGCCTCCTCACCCTGCCCTCACGTGACACAAGGACACAGCTCGTTCCCTGGGGCCTCTTTTATAAGGGCACCAATCTCATTCTTGGAGACACAGCCCTCAAGACCCAATCACATCTCGGAGGCCCTACTGCCCAAGACCATCACACTGAACATTAGGATTTCAACATATGTACTTGAGGGGACACAGACACTCAGATCACAGCAGGGGTGCAGGGGTGCTTGGCTACCAGGAGGCAGGAGCAATCACAGGCAATCTTGGACTCTGTCCTCCAAGGGCTCAGTCATTTACTTGATTATGCTGATGACTTTATGTGTAAACATTTATACTGAAACTGACCCAATTGTACATGTTAAGAATGTGGGGTTTTTTTGTTTTGTTTTGTTTTGGTTTGGTTTGGTTTTTTAAAAAAGATTTTTATTTATTTATGCATATAAGAACTGGGGTACAGGCAAGAGGTGTGGGGGGTGAGAAGATTCACCAGAGACAGAGTGGGGAGCAGAACAGGCAGACTGACTGAGATACAACGCTGCGGGGAGCAGTGGGGAGACAGGAGAGGTCTGCTGCGCCATGTGGGTCAGCTTCCTGGCTGGGGATCCAGCTCATGCAACAGTAGCTGCTGATAGCTTGATAGCACTGTGTCTTTAACCCCTGCACCACCAGGAGGCCAAGAATGTGAGGTTTCGTACATCAGTAATACCTCAGTACAGTTTTAAAAAAACAACAAACAAAAATTTTGACAAGCTGATTATAAATTTAATAGGGAAAAACAAAGAACCAATTCAGTCATGACAGGAGCTGAGTCTTGCCCTAACAGCCATGAGGACTTGTTTGAGGGAGAGGGGTCAGAGCAGGGAAGGGAAGAGCACAAGGGATGATGGTGATGATTCCCAGGTGATATGGTGGCGGGAGATTTATGGGCCTACACCTGAGGGGAGAAATCAAATATTGTGCAAAAATGAACAATAATGTAAGAAAATAAAAAAGTTTAATCAATAAAAATAAAATAAAAACCATCATCATTAACAGGGTGTAGTATTTTGCACAGGGAGAGAAAAACAGTCCCGTGAACCAGTTTAGAAGGCCCAGAAGGTTCCCCACACATGTGGAAACCCAACAACAACAAGGCTGGCATTCTAAATCAACAAGGAAAAGATGGACTTCTAAATAAATAAAGCAATTGGGGACCCATATGGAAAAGAACAAAATTAGATATTTACCTCAGAAATTCACAAAAATAAAATTTCAGGTGGAGTAGAAAACTAGATGTTTCAAGAGAAGCACTGTAAAACTTTTAGAAGAAAATATAAATATATCATTATGCCTTTTGTGCATGAAAGAAATTTTTAAACAACACATGGAAAATGTAAGCCATAAAGGAGCAGAGTAATTAATTTGATTGCCTGAAAACTATAATCTTCCATACTACCTATTAAATGAAAAGACAAGTCACACAATAGGATAAATTATTTACAACATATATAACTGAACAAAGGATTTGTACCCACGTGTTTGAAAAAAAAAGTCCTCAGAATCAGTAAGAAAATTGTAAACGCAGAAGATAGACAAGTTATGTGAAGAGATAATTCATCCAAGGAAACCCCAAATTCCATATATTTATGAAAATATTCTCAAATCTACTAGTAATGAGGGACACGTAAATTAGAAAAATAATGAGACTATTTACACTCATAAAACAGAAAAATTAAAAAGGCTAGTAATACTAAACACTGGCAAGGAAATGAAAAAAATGTGAAAGCGGGCCTGCCTGGTGTCATGGGGTTAAGTCTCAGCACTATCAAGCTATCAACAGCCACTGCGGCATGAGTTCAATTTCAGGCCAGGGAGCTGATCCACATGGCACAGCAGACCTCTTCCTGTTTCGCCTGCTGCTGTTCTCCTCAGCAGTGTATTTCAGTCAATCTGTCTGTTCTGCTCCCCACTCTGTCTGTGGTGAATCCTCTCACCCCTAACATCTCTTGCCTACACCCCAGTACCTATATGCATAAATAAATAAAAATAAATCTTAAAAAGAAAAACAAAAAAAATGTGAAGGCATTCATTCTTACTTGGAATATAAACTGGTGAAGCCATTTTGGAAAAATAATTTGGCAGAGTTGAAGCTTAGTCCAGGGTTAGATGCACATTCAAAAGAAACTCACACAATCGTATAAGAAGACAAAAAATTATTTCAGCTATGTTTTTAATAGTGAAAATTGTAAACCACCTAAATGTTCATCAACAAAAAAATTAATGAATGAATTGCTGTGCTTTCATACATTATGCTGTATAGAAATGTAACATGGATAAATCTTAACATAATGTAGAGAGAAAAAAATCACAAGATAATATGTTAAGTGTACATGTGCAATGAAAACGTAAATGCACCTAGAGGCATAACTTACATCAGCTGACTGCAGCATTTCCTTGAGAAACACTAGGAAGGGGACAAAATCAGGGACAGGTCCCTGTGAGCTTCACTATCTGGGAGGAGTCTTGTTGGTGCTGTGTGTGTCAGTGCGGTGGTTAACAGCAAAGAGGCATCAGAGTCCTGATTCCACCAAGTATGAGCTGTGTGATCCTGGACAAGTTACTAAACTAGTCTGTGCCTCAGTTTCATCTGTCATCTAGAGATTATAATTAACAACATCCTACAGTTTGAGGACTGCCTGGGTTCCATGTACAGTGTTTTGAACACTGCCTAGACCTAGTCTCACCACAAGATGCATAAGCATCAGTTATTATTATACCTCTTTCAAAAAAGATGAGTAATTTTGCAGGCCTCCCTGGTGGCTCAGGTATTAAATTCTCAGCACTATCAAGTTATGGCCAGCCACTGCAGCCTGAGTTCGATCCCGGCCAGGGAGGTGACACACATGGCGCGGCAGACCTGTCTCACCTGCTGCTCCCCTCAGCAGTGTATTTCAGTAGATTCGCCTGTTCTGTTCCCCACTCTGTCTCTGGTGAATCCTCTTACCTCCTGCCCCCCGTACCTCTGGCCTAGACCCCAGCTCTTGTATGCATAAATAAATAAAATAAATCTTTTTTAAAAAATTAGTAATTTTGAAAGATATTTAAAAGCAGGCTTACTCCTTCCCATGCCTGGACAATTAGGTCCTAAAGCCCTGAACTAAGGTGGAGCAGGTAGGCATGGGGGGTGGGGGAGCAACCTGCTGTGGAGTGACCAAGCCCTGGAAGTGTGGTCAAGTGTCCACATGGACCAGAAGAACACTGATGTGGGGAGTCAGCACCCAGCAAGAGAAGGGAATCCTCGTAGTGTCTGCCCAAGAAAGGTCCATCATAGGGTGTCAGCCCAAACAGTGTGAGCAGAGGTCTCAGGTGACAAGGCAGCTTGCCACAGGCGTGCAGATCCCATGCGTGATGACCAGATGGCCACAAACCAGGTGACCCAGAGAAGGTGACCCTCTGATAGGAGGGTGGTAGTAAGGGCAGGGTTGACAATAGGGATGGAAAATTGGTTACTAAAGCAGGAATCCATCAAATGAGAAAATATTTTAATTATCATAGGAGAACTATTCCTTTTTTTAACTTTTTTTTTTAAGATGTATTTATTTATACAAGAACCGGGGTACAGGCCAGATGCGCAGGAAGGTGAGAGGATTCACCAGAGACAGAGTGGGGAACAGAACAGGAAGACTGATGAAATACACTGCTGAGGGGAGCAGCAGGGGAGGCAGGAGAGGTCAGCCATGCCATGTGGGTTTCTCCCCAGCCAGCCGGGATCGAACCCGCACTGCAGAGGCTGCAGACAGCTCCACAGAGCGGCGCTCAACCACCTGCGCCACCAGGGAGGCCCAGGAGACCTATACTTCTCTGCTGGAAAAAGGAGTTCCAAGTATGGAAAGGGAGAAAAATAGAAACAATCCTTCAGTATTAGATTAGAATTAAGCTCTGAGCAGCACACAGGTCCAGTAAGTCCTCCCTACTCATCCTCAGTAGGATCTTAAAGCCAAATGATGAATAACAAACCAGGTCCTCAAATAACATTGTTTCATTCAGTTTCAGTTGGGATTTTATTTTTCTCATCAATGTTATAATGAAACAACATTATTTGAGGAACTTTTACATGTTCTCATGTCAAGTGGAAGGGCAAGGGGAGAGCAGCACACCTGTACCTGTGAGCACATCTAGCACCCAGACCTCAACTTCTGGTGTCACTCTTGACTGAAAAATACCAGGGTCTTTTGAAGAAATGGCTGTTTCCAGGGCCAGGCGGAGAAGGTACAAAATGAGCCTGGAGCATCTTGTGGAAGGAATCGCCCCAAGAATGAAGAGGATATGGCAGGAGGACACAGAAGCCAGTTCAAAGGGGCTTGTACCAGTCAAGTCAAAATCAATTTGAACCTGAGCATACATGTGACTTTATAACTTGCTGAGTAAAAGCCAAAGTCCTGAGTCAGCAAACTATGCCCACGGCCTGTTTTTTTAGTATGGCCCACAGGCTAAGAATGGTGTGTACAGGGACACATTTGCAATCAGTTTGACAGATGACTCCATTTTAATTAAATTCAATTAATTTAATTAAAAAGGAATTAAATACTTGAGAATTAACCTAAGGACCTAAAAGTCTTATACAAGGAGAACTTTATATATATATATATTTTAAAGATTTATTTATTTATTTATACAAGTACTGGGTAGAGTCAGAAGCGGGGGAGGGTGAGAGAATTCACCAGAGACAGAGCAGAGAGCAGTACAGGCAGACTGACAAAATACACTGCTGAGGGGAGCAAGCAGCAGGAGAGGTCTGCGTGCCATGTGGGACCCCCAGGGGGCCGGGGATTGAACTGGTGCTGCAGAGGCTGCGGGCAGCTTCGCAACTCAGCGCTCAACTGCTGAGCCACCAGGGAGGCCCACAAGGAAAACTTTAAAATGTTATTAAAGGGCTTAGATAAGGGGGGGAAGTATATCCAGTGTTCATGGATACAATCAAAATGACTCTTCTTCTGCCTAAAATGATATATAATTTTGACATATTCCCCTTTAAAATACCAGAAATATTTTTCAAAGAGATTGAACCAAAAATGTTGAAATTTAAAAGGAACCACAAAAAGCTTTGAATTGCAAAAGCAATTCTGAGAAAAAAAGGAGAGAAATAGAGGTATCATGTTATCTGGTTTTAAACTTTACTGTAAAGCAACAGTACTAAAAACAATATGGTATTGGCACAAAAAGAGATACATAGATCAATGGAACAGAAACACAAGCCTTGAAATAAATCCATGTGCTTATCAGTACCTAATCTATGATAATCCATAAAAATCCATAAAATTGGAAGTGGATAACCTCCTTAATAAATAATGCTGGAAAAACTGGAATGGCACGCTAAAAAGAAAGAATTTGGATCACTTACTAATTCATACACAAAAATGAACTCCAAATGGATTAAAGATTACATATAAGACCTGCAACAATAAAATACATAGAAGAAAATATCAGAGATACATTCCATAACATCAACGATAAAGATATTTTTGGCAACTCAATGTCTACGGATAGGCAACTAAACCCAAAATAAGCAACTGGGATGACCTCAAGTTAAACCACTCCTATACAACAAAAGAAAGTACAGGAAGATTAAAAAGATACCCTACTGAAAGGGAGAAAATATAAAACAACATATAATTGGCAAGGGAATTATATCTAAGATATATTAAAAAAATTACACAGTTCAACAACAAAAAGAATTAATCACCTAATTAATAAATGGGTAGCAAACAGACAATTCACCACAGGATGATCCAGAAGTTGTGCTACTCATAGCTTCCAATAAGAGAAATGCTAGTTCAAACCACAATGCGATATGTGAGAATGGCACATATCAGAAAGGCGTCCATCAAGCACTGGAGAGGATGAGGAAGAAAAGGAGCCATATGACACTTGCAACCAGAAGGGGAGGGCTTGGGCAGGGCCCTGGAACTGTGAGAGCTGCCTTGGCCTGCCATTTCACCTGCTGTGGGTGGAGAAGCCCTGAATGCAGGCTGAATATCTAGGGGTGCCTGGACATTCCCCAAAAGAAACCTGGGCTTTTGAGCACCTCATAGCTAAGACTGGAATCAGGAACTCAAGATTCTGGATAAAGGAAAGACTTATTGGACAAAAAATAGAGCCCCAACAGCACCCCCTTAAACAAAGAGACTCTCCAGGGTGCTAGGGCATGGGGTCTATGAAGGCTGTAGAGCTGGGGCTTGAAAACTAAGGAATGAAATTTTACTGGCTGATAAAACAAGGAAAGTGGACTTGGCTAACATCCATTTGTCCATCCAAGGATAGCCCATCTCTTGTTGCTAATTGTGAGCACCAAGCAGTAGTAGCTTGGGGCCATGCCAGGCTCATCCTACCTCCGGAGACTGTGTGTCCACAGCTGCAGTTTGACCTGGTCTGGTGTGAGGTCTGTAAAGAGATAGTGCAGGAATGCGAGGCTGGGGGAAATTAGTAAAAAACAAAACAAAACAAGAAAACACTATGGGCCATGGAAATTTATGGCAGTAGGTGTTTGGGCCCAGAGTTATCAGATTTACCTGACTTCTTGCCTACCAGACCAATAAAAATAACAAAAGTTCTGTCCTTGAGTCCTGTTCCTCTCTCTCGGCTCCAGGACTCTTCCCTTTTCACGCTGTTGGCGAGAATGTAAACTGGTGAAACCATTATAGAAAACAATCTGTATTTACCTTAAAACACTAAAAATGGAAATGCTGTGTGACCTGGCAATCCCACTCTTGGGCACATATCCAGAGACTAGGAAACCATCAACAAAACCCTTATGTTAAAAAAAAATACCATATGTTCTACAATGTTCATAGCAGCATAATCTACACAGAAGCAGCCCAAGTTCTCATTGATGGATGATTGGATGAAGACGTGGTCCATGCACACTGCAAATGCTTCAGGAAGGGAGGAAGTACAGCCATTTTCAAAACAATTGAAAGGAGTTTGAGAGAATTAGGTGCAATCAAATGAGTTAGAACGATAAAAACGAAAAGTGGTCATTTACAGAGAACACAATTTTTTTACGTAAAAACAATTTCAAAATCAGTGGACTTTAATAAACAGCATGAGGGCCCTGAGGTTAAGGAGGAGGGGTAAGGGATGGGAGACAGATTGAAAAAGAGAGTTCTGTTTCAGTCTCACTGCCAGGACCCCCTCAGAGCCAGGGTGCCTCTGGCCTCACCATCCTCCAGAAGGTTCCTTCTCCTGCCCTTGGGTGTCAGCTGAGAATCCAGTTTTCTCTCAAGTAATCAGGCAATATTAGGTGAGTTCCCAACCTGCAGGAGCACCAGAAAGTTCTGGGTTGCTGTTGGCTTCAGGCCTTAGCTTCTACATCGGCTGCCTCCCCAACCACCCCCTGACCAGCCTTGGAGGCAGGACCAAGGAAATAATTTCAGGGACTCCTGGGGGCACAGTTCTAGAGAGAAATATTGGGTGAGAAGCAGATCCACTTGGGAGGGGTCTCCGGCTGGAAAACAGAGGCCAGGGAAAGCTTCCTCAAGAGATGGGGTCCCGTGTAACCCCAGGAAAGTGGAATGCCCAGGTCATGGAGACATGGAAATTGGAAGGTGGTCATGGCCATTTGCATGAGGATGACTGCTGTAGACTGCGTGCATCTCCCCAAATTCACGTGTTGAAGCCCTAATCCCCACTGTGATAGTAACAGGAGGTGGGACCTCTGGAGCATGATTAGGTGGATTTGGTAAAAGAGAATCCAAGAATTCCCTTCTGTTTCTGCCTTGTGAGGACAGAGAGGAGATGGGGTGCCATCTGTGAGAAAAAGCAGGCTCTCATCAGACACCCCATTTGCTGAACTTCTCCCCCGCCAGAACTGTGGGAAATAAAGTCTGTTGTTTACAAGCCACGGTGTCCATGGTGTTCGTCTCCAGCCTTCAAGCAGACTCAGACTTTATAATTACTCTCACTACTCACTTTGGGTTGTCTTTTCTCCCTCAACCCACAAGCTTTATATAATTCAGCATCATGTGGGCTTAGTTATAGAGAGGTGTGGTAGAGATGCTAGCATACAACTCTCTCCCTTGGTTTTGAATATGAACCAAAAAACCTAGCATAGACCAAGAGGGGCAAATCAACCCCAATTTGCAGGATAGGGACTAAATCTTCTGTGCAGGCCTTGCAAAAGTGAGCTGGAAGCCCACTGTGTGACCCTAAACACATCAACCACTTTGAAGATAGGAAAGGGTTAAGATTGAAGTTGGAGGAGTCACAGCACAGAGGCAGAGAAGAAAAAGAGGATTAGGTTTTGGAGGTTTTTTTGTTTTTGTTTTTGTTTTTTTGAGAAAGTCATAGGATTTGGGGGTGGATGAGGGAAAGAGTTTGTCACTCACATTAAACCAAAGCGGTCGGAACTTTCAGGGACCTCTTGGAGAATAGAGTAGGTGTAACAGACAGTACTGGGGCCCCCATCCACAAAACTGTCAGAGGCAGAGTGACTGGTTAACCCTTTGCCTGGTGGTGTAGAGGGGGCTGTGTAGGGAGGAGCTGCAGGCCCAGGATGGCAGATCCAGGTGCTGCTGGGAGCCTGGAATAAGAGCCATGGCCTGGGGCAGAAGTTGAGGCCTAGATACACATCCGGCCACCCTCGCTCCTGCTCCCTGCAGCTTCTGGCCTGCAGCAGACAAAGGCTGAGAGAGGAGTTTTAATGATAAGAGATCTGGAGTCTTGATCCAACAGAGAGGAAATATTAATAGCTGATGCTTTGGGAGAAAGGGCGCTCACTGAAGGATTGACGTTCTGGAGTGGACAACAGTAAGTGGGATCAACCTGGCCTCTCAGCCTCTGCCCCTTCAGGGCAGGTGTCTGAGGTGGCTTCCGGGGTGGAGGGACTAGCTCAATAGGGACAGGAGCTGTTGTTCCACTGCCCCCAGAGACAGGGGGCAAATTGACCAGGCCGGTGCAGCTGGCTTCAGGCCTCGGAGCCACATGAGAGATGAGTGTCTGGTACTTCGGGGAGGGTCAGCCCTTGCGCTTGGTGTCCTCTGGCCACACTTGCTTGCTTAGGAAGGCAGGGCGCTGGGTCTAAGGTAAGTATGGAAGGCAGAGCGCTGGGTAAGTATGTTAGAGAAAGACAAAGACACACACGGGGTGATTACTCTGAGGCCATAGAACCTACACTGGGTGGGGGAAGGGGGGAGCTGAGTGACACTAACTTTCAGGGCAAAGGCCCCAATGGCTATGAAGACCCTCGGGTCTGACTGTACCTGCACATCAGATGACCCTTCCAGTGTCCTGGTCATCTGTGACCTGACCCTCCTGTCCTGACATGTTCTGCGTATCCTCAGGCCAACAGCTGAAACTAAAACTGACCTCAATATCTGGCCCTGGGACATCCACTAATAGACTTTATCTCCCCAAGTGTCAGTCCCTGGACATTTGCCCACCCCGCCCCCCATTGCTCCTTTGGGGCCTGTGTGCTTTTAATCAGACCCAGCTGTTTTTTAGAAGATGATTAGTAAAACTAGAAGATGCGGTGTTATCTCGACCACATAAGCAGAAGAACGTGGGCCAGGAGCTCCACAAGGTGGGAGCTCCTGGCCTTTGGGTGCAGCTGTGTGCAGGGTGGGAGAATCCAAGCAGCATCCGCTGTCTCTCAGCCTCTGCCCCTTCAGGGCAGGTGGCTGAGGTGGCTTCCGGAGACAGAATGGTGAGGAAGTGGAGCTCCCTCTCACCTCCTAGGCCGAGGCCGTGGCTTCTGACAGGAGCGGTTTAACACCAACATGTTTGTTCTCTGACTCCAAGCAGGAGGCTCTGGCAGAACTGCCCCGAGCCAGCCCACACTGGCTCACAAGAACTGACTGTTCAATTTTCCAGAAGTTTGTGAGCTGTTGTTAAAGGCATGTGTCATTTGAAATTAAATTATATAAACTAACAATGACATCACATTAAAAACCCAGGTAATAAATTCTAAAAACTCATCACTTGCTAATTATTTGGCTGTGTTTTGTTATGATCCATGCCCTTGGGTCATGTCCTCCCATTTTATCCATACAGCAGAAATATTATAAAACAGTGCTCTGCACAGCTCCGGTTAACTCCGTGTTTGGTGGCTTCAATTAGGTCGTTCTAAACAGGCCTTGGGAATCAGCTTACACCCCCCACCATCCAAAAAACTGCTTGTTAAGCATTTCCCAGTGCACCACTGGACTCCAGGAACCTGAGGGAGATCAGGTAGCACAATCCGCCTCAGCCCCACCCTGTCCACACAGCCTCCTCCATGCAGGAAGAGGCCACACTGCATTGACTCACTTTACATTGACTTATTTTACTTACTTGAAGGACATCTTGACCAGATGGTTACCCCCAGCCAGTGGTGCTGCAGAGCTGGCTGAGGAAATATTTTCCCAGCTCTGCCTGGTTTCCTTTGCAACAGGAACAAAACTGGCTCTCAGGAATGCAGCGGGAGGTAAGTAAATAGGGCGGCTGTGATGTGAGTTCCAGCTGAAATAAAGAAAAGTTATGTGTCTGGTTTGTATTAAAAGAAAACTTAAAGATTCAGATTTTCCTGCCTTCCTGCCCTCCTGTCTCTCTCCTACAACAGGACGCAGTCTGTGCAGTCTGCGCCCCCCTTCCCCAGGAGGTGACGCGCACCTGGCGGGCCCTTGGCGCTGGCACAGGATAAACTTGCTATTTTCTGGACACTTGTTTCCAGTGGTGGAGTTATTGGTTCCTCTTTTCAGAGTGGACATTGTGTAGGCTTCGTGGGACTCTTCAAGGACCTGGGTAAAGGGCCCACTGAGCTGGGGTGACCCTCCAGCCCCAGCCCAGACAAGTTAGTCATTTCACGGAGGGGAAAAGAGGGGCATGGGGAATCCAGCTGATTTAGGAATCCAGCTACAGCTCTGATCCTCCCTGGAAGCAGGCAATTCTCTTTCCCACCCAGCACCTCATGGTGAATGAACATTCTAGGTGAGCTGAGCATGAGCACTGCATGCTGACATATGTCAACGACACAGCAGAAATGAAATGGCTCCATTCACTAGGTTTAATTTGCTCGTTTATATATGTCAGGGTGTTGTGTAGCCACCACTGTGAACCTGGGTATGTGTGCATTGGGAGGGGAGGGGTATGGGTGTGTGCAGGTGTGTATGAGGGCCATTCTGCTGATCCTTTGTATATGCCGATGTGATTGTGTGTGTGCAGGAGGGAGACCAAGCCTCATTGAAATACTTGGAAAACATCATCATCTTCTAAAAATAGAGGAGGAACTGAAACATTTTGAAGAAAGGACTTCTAAAAAACACCCAAACATGGGCCTCCCCGGTGGCTCAGCGGTTGAGTGCTGGGTTGCGAAGCCGCCCGCGTCCTCTGCGGCGCCGGTTCAATCCCCGGCTGCTCCCCGGCCACCGGAGGAGGGTCCCACATGGCGCGCAGACCTCTCCTGCCGCCCGCTGCTCCCCTCAGCAGTGTACTTCAGTCCTTCTGCCTGCTCTGCTCCCTGCTCTGGCTCTGGTGAATTCTCTCACCCTCCCGCGCTTCTGACTGTACCCAGTGCTTGTATAAACAAAACAAAACAAACAAACAAATAAATAAATAAAACATGCCTCTATAAAAAAAAAAGTGTATTCTTTGAAAAAAAACATTTCTTTTTAAAGACTTCCTATGCTCTCCCTACACATAATGGAAAAATAGCCAACATTTGCATTTTTCTGTCATGATAAGGTGTCTTGATTTCATTCAGTGACAGGATTTCATTATTCAATTTAAGCTCAAAGTCCTCAAGAGGGGAGGAGATAAAGAGAAGGATGAGTCCGTGGCCCTGAAGAGGCAAGTCTGGATGTTTCAAGCTTCCCGCTTCTCTTCCCGCGACCATCAGCCTCTAAGACATCTCTGCCCACTTCCCACAGTTCACAGGAAGGAACTTGTCACTAGCTGTGGCTCAGTTTGGTACATGGGCGATGGGCTATGTCATTCTTCCTTTTGACACGAAGAATACATGAGATTCTGATGTAGCAGAACGAGGTTAGAACCAGGGGGAAATGTCTACTTTCTTGGTCATGAGAAACAATAAGGACTTTCTGAAGTGTTTGTGAAGTATCTTCCAGATGATTCTAAGAGGAGGGGACTCTGACATGAATTGGGAGTGGGGTCACAGAGGGACATACCATCAGCAGAACAACCTCTGGAACTGTTAACAATAAACATATTATTATGATGGCTGAATGGAGGGTTCTCTATCGACTCATTTGATATTTAACACAAATAAGTAAGGATAATTATCATCCTTATTTCACATACGAGGAAAATGAGACACAGAGGAAAAGACCCCAGTCCTCTGGCGAGCATGGTGGATCCAAGATTCGCACCCAGATGCTCCAGCTCCAGAGTCCACTTTGTCAGCTATGAGGCTGTCCTGGTCCTGCCAGCTCAGTCCAGGACTTGCTTCACTCCAGGGAAGTTAATGCCTCTTCTAATTGCTGGCATACAGAGGTTGGGGCCGAAGTGGGTGGCTCCCAGCTACCGGGGGTATTTTCACGTGGGTGTGTCCATTCCATGAAAACCGAAACTGGAAAGAAAGCTCAGGAAGTCCCCTGTCCTCATGGGTTTGGGAATGGGAATTTTCTGGCAGGAAAGAAACTATCATTTATTGAGTACCTGGAGTGTGACAGCTGCTGCACTCCTCTCCTGTCACATCACCAGCAGTAACAACAAATCCTTTGCTCTGTTTCCCCCTAGAGTAAAAACCTGCCCTGCACACAGACTCTTCTAAGGAAATTTGTCCTGCCTACAGTTCCCATGACTTTGTAATTCTCCTTGGATACAACTGATTGGGGCAAGGTGACCCAAGGGCAGTCAATTCACATCATGTCCAGCCCTGGCTAACAAGGTTAACCAAGACACTCAGATGGCTGCATTCAAGAATTTGAGCTGGGTATCATTGGAAGGAGGAGGTAGGTAGCAGTGAAAGTCGGGGTGGAAAAATCATGATATATAGAGAAGGAAAAGTCCATGATGGTCACGGTGAGGTCATGAGAGACCAGAGATTGGGAGTGAACAGAGAAGGTGGGGGGGGGGGGGAGAGGGATAGAAAGAAGAGGGAGGAAAGTGAGAAAATAGCTGAATTCCAATGGCCTTCTGGTTTCAGAACCACCACCAGCCCATGTAGCCTTAAAGCAGCTTGAACAAGCTCTCTACAGCCCAAAGGCCAACTTATATACAATACCCACATCTTCCAATTATTTTTGTTGTTGTTGGAGAGTTCAAAGAGAATCAGTGTTATCCTATAAAAAGTCTTTTGTTGATTTGTGTTGCCAAATGTCATTTGGGGTAGGTGGAAATTAGTAAAGGTAAGCAAACTTGACATAAAGGTGAGATTTATCCTATCAGTGTCTGCTCCAGGCCATGCAATTATCTGTGCTAAGGGGCCCTTTGTCCTTTTTAAATCGTTGTTGTGGGGAGTGGAAGGGGACAGAGGTACAGAGAAGAGGTGAAAGGGAGATGGAAGGACAGCTGAGCTCCATTTGACCTGCCTGTCTCCAGTCCTTGTACGCTAATATGGAGATAATGAAGGGTCCCAGGGGTGATAAGAAGAAAGGCCTCCCCCATTTATATTTCAGTCTGTTTACCTGGGTACTACCTTCCTGCTGGCCCATCCCTGCTTCCAGGGATGCAGTCTCTTCCCTTTGTCCACCATGTTCTTTCTCCTCGTTGACACCTGACAAGTCCCCTGGACCCTCCCAGGCTGCGTGGAAAGCCTTAGGGGACTCCACCCTCAAAGCCTGCAGTGACCTTGGCCCTCTTTGCTACATATGCGCTCCCCTCCGACTCTAGTCCTGTGTTCCTTGAAAGCAGGGACTCACAGTCCCTTTGATCACTGTACTCCCCACACCTGTGCATAAAGACACAGTAAGTGTTGTAGAAAAGAAGGAACAAGGAGTGGAACATTTATTGAGCACCTACTTTGTGCAGACACCACTAGACCTTGTGGTCTCTGGGGATATGTGGACCTTGTCCCTCATGGCAAAGAGTTGCAATCATGAGGAAAAGATGTGCCCACAAGAAAAGTTAGCACTGGGGTATCATGGCAGGCATGTCACCGTGAGTCACCCCTGCCTGGCTTCATCGCTCCTCCTGGCATAAAGGGTTTGGCTAAGCTCTGGCCTACTCCCTAGGATTCTGTAACCTCCTGTAAGTTTCCACAGAGACATCTTTAAATGGAAAGACTCCTGGACTCACAGGTGGGCAGAGCTAGCGAGGACAAGCTGGCCAGGCCACCTCCCACGCTGGGTAAGGGCAGGCGGTCAGCCAGTGACCCACAGAGACCCTGGCCCTGGTGAAGAAATGAAGGGATTCTCTTCAGCCAGCCTGGACAGCCTCAGGGGACTCCACCCTCAGAGCCTAGATTGACCTTTGACCCACTTCCCCTATGACCTCTACTCACATCTGTGTCCAGTTGTGTTCCTTGGGGGCAATTTTATGTCGGGGGTGCCAGCCCAGGTTGCTTTCCATGATCTTACTATTTGAGGGACTGGTGGTAGAAGGGGCTGCCTTCCTGCTCCCTCTCCCCAGCCACCTCTACCAAGATCCCAGGAACCCTGAGATCAGATGGCTCCCCTAGTCTGCCTGTGGAATTCTTGGGCCTTCCATGCTAAGTGGCTCCACTCAGCAGCTCCAGGGACTTAATTGTGATCCCAACACGACCCCTTCTGTCCTCAGATAGGAATGTACACAGGCTTGTACAAAATCCGGGGTTGCAGAGACCAGAGGCTGGATGGGGGGTAGAAAGGATATCTTGGGGTGACCTTTGCCTGAAGGGATGCATGTCCTTTTCTGAAGCTTGAAATGAAGCAACAAGCTCAGGACCCAGCCAGGGCCTCAGGGGTCAAGCAGGAGACAGGCAGGCCTTGAATGTCACCAATGGAAAACCAGGTGTCAGGGCCCAGGGTGGAAAAGTTAATGCATCTCCCAGACCCTCGCTATTTTGTTTTTGTTCTGAACTCAGATACTTCCCAAATGACTTGCCCAGGCGCGACCAGTCCTTCGGCTGAGGCTGATGGATGAAGCTGGGCCCAGGAGACAGCACCGCCAGCAGGGCTCAGGAGCCCTGGGGACCATCTCCTTCTTCCCCAAGGAGTCTGTCCTGGCTGGCCTGCAGAGCCACAGCACCGTCCTGGTCCCAGTCCTGGCCCCGGCAGGAGGGACCGAGAGTGTTGGTGTTATGCATCCATGCCCCCACCCCACACCACACCCCAACTTCCTCTGCTCAGCCGCCAGTGACTCAGGCCCCAATTCTGACATCCAACTTTGCACCTTTCCTTAGAGGCCCAGTTCCTCATTCCTGGAGGTCTCCCCATCACCAGCATCACAGTTGCAGGCCAATCCATCCAGGAATCCAGCTGCTGTCTGACATCTGGCCCACCTGCTCTTGCCCAGAGTTGGTGGAACCTTCCTGAGCCCCACGGTAGTACCCAATCAATCCCATCACTCTTCCCATGTTTTCTGCTAAAGCTGGACTTAAAATGCCACTTGACTCGGGGCTCCAGACAGACCCTGCCGAGTTCTTAGGCTCAGTGTGGGAACTGCGACCTATTTGCCCTCCCTGCTTTCTCCCCTTTTTCCCCTAGGGCCAGACTGCCAAGTTACCAAACAGCCACCCCAAATCTCATGCTGTGCTCCAGCTGAATGGGGCAACTGGTCCTTTTGCATTGTGACGCTCAATTCTAAGGGTTCCTGAACCAGCCACCTGGACCATATCCTGTACCCCCTGCATCCCACTATGTGCTGCCTGCCAGTCTAGCCCCTTCTCATCCCCATGGCTGGGTCCACTCGCCAAGTGCCTGACCATTTTGTGGCTCGGTCCAGCTCTTTTCTGTCTCCTCCATCCTGCCGCCTTCACCAGGCCATGCCCAAAATAGGACAAGAAGCTCAAAATTGCTAATTCTAATTTTGAATTCACTCCTTTCCTTTCTAATCTCAAAGGGATGTTGACACTGTTATACCCAATTTAGAAAGGAGAATTTGGGGGAGAAAGAAGATACAAGAATCGTAGGTGATCCAAAATGGGGAAACACCCTCTACTTAGGCTTTGCAAAGTTCCGGAACATAACTGGGGCCAGCTTTACCCCATGCCCGCCTTTAAGAAACCAAAATGCATAATGGCAAGTCCCAGCTTTCAGGCAGCAATAAACTCTTTTCACACCTCTTTATGCTCCTTGCTGCCAACTACAGAAATGTCTGCTGCATGACTGTCCTTGCTCCAATGGGGGCACAACGTCCACCTCCTCAGCACCCCCTAGATGTGTCTTTGAGGACCCCAGAGCCCTGGCTTGATGAGGAAGAGTCAAGGCCACTGCTTTCCTGAAGCTTGTACTTCACAATCGCCCACATGCTTGTTAAAAATTCCAGACTCCAGGGCTCTGCTTACTGCCACTAAGAACCCCCGCTTGGTGCGTGACGCTGGTCTGAGACCTCAGTGTCCTTGAAGCGCGACGCGAGCAGCATCATCCCCATTCCCTGGGAACTTCTTCAATATTCTTTTTTTCCCAAAGATGTATTTATTTAGGCATACAAGAACTGGGGTACAGGCCAGAGGTGCAGGGGGTGAGAGGATTCACCAGAGACAGAGTGGAGAACAGAACAGGCAGATCTATTGAAATACACTGCTGAGCGGAGCAGCGGTCAAGTCAGGAGAGGTCTGCTGCGCCATGTGGGTTGCAACCTGGCCGGGGATTGAACTTGTGCTACGGAGGCTGCGGATAACTTCATAGTGCTGTGCTTAACCCCTTGCGCCACTAAGGAGGCCCCTACCCTGGGAACTTCTTACAAATGCAAGCGCTCTCTTCACCCCAGTCTCCCTGAGACTCTGGAGTGGGAGCCCATGACCTGTGTTTTAAAGACCTGAGCACCACGGCCCTGAGTGATACTGAGTTGGACTCATATTTGGGAGTCCCAAGGGGCCCTCCATGGTCCACACCCAGCTGCGGCTTCTTTGGGCACAACCAGTGCAGCCCCATGTCAGAAGCCAGTGCCGGGAGCCAGCACCGGAGCGTTTTGGTCTCTCCTAGGAGACCAGTCTTTGAAAGGGAGAGGTTGGAATGGGCACCTTCTCTGCGCTGTTGCTATACCTGGCAGCAGCTTCTACTGCCTTCTGGACAGCAAAGGCCCTTCTGAAAGGTTCTATTCAAAGTGGTTAGATGAGCAAACACTGACTCCTTTCTCCCCACGCCTGCACCTGGGGCTCTGACCAGCACTGTGGGCAGCGGCAGCTGAGGCCTCAGGAAAGGGTTGGGGAAAAAAAGAGAACCAGGCCTCACCTGCTGAGGGTGAGGAGGGCCCTGGGAAGAACTGACCGTCGGGTTCGGAAGAGGGAATGTCTACCGGAAACAGGGCCACTTTCTTGGAGTGGGCAATGCAGCCCCTGCCCACACCGCCAGCACAGGGCTTCCATTTAGAAGGAGCCTGCATGGCGCATTGTGCTGCATTTCACCAACAGTCTTGGAGGGGTCTTGGTCTAAGGGGACACATGCACAGGCCAACCACCCCAGACAGCCAGCAGCAACATTAAAACCAAGATGGGAACAGAGCCCGGCCAGCAGTGGGGCACTGTGGTCGGGCCGCAGAGCTCCATAGCTGCGGACAGAGGGCACTTATCCTGTCCTCATGGCCCCATCACACGTGCAGGCCCGGGCTGGCAGCTGACTGGGCGCCGCACTCAGGGGATCACATGATGGTGGCCCCTCTGGGCAGCACAGGTATCTATGGTTCCAACTACAGTTTATTTTTTTTTAATCTCCTATCCATTGATTCACTTGGAAAACGGAATCAACCCTCTGGTATTTTGTGAAATCATAAGGCTTTGACAACATGGGATATGATTCCCAAAAGAGGGCCACATGACCTCTCTGCTCATATTCCAGGAAAAGTCTGGGACTGGGTGTTACGTCCCTTCCCAGCCTCAAACTCCCTATATACGAGACGGGGACACACACAGGCTCCCAGGGCTTGGGCTTTGCAGCACAGGCCTGTAAGGAATTCTTTTTTCCTACTCACTTTCTCCTCTATGCTGGAGAAGTTAATGGCCAAGGCCACAAAATGGTGGAAGCCTGTGTTTCTGTCTCCCTTCCCAGGATAGCGCCACAGCAAGTAGACTTGTGCCCCGCCTCCCGGATAGGCTGAAGTCCTAGCTGCTGGTGTGACTATGACTTGGTTTGGAAATCAGATCTTTGCAGATGTAATCAAATTAAGATGAAGTCCTACTGGGGGAGAGTGGACCCTAAGCCAGTGATCACCGTCTTCATAAAAGAAAGGAGAAGTCTATTTGGTCACAGAGAACACGAAGAAGAAGCCATGGGAAGACAGAGGCAAAGATGGAAGTGACACTGCCACAAGCCAAGGAGAGCGGGGAGCGGTGGGAGCAGGGGTGGCCAGGAAGCATCCAGGCCAGAGCCGCAGAGGGAGCAGGCCTGTCGGTGCCTTGAATTCAGATTTCAACCTCTACGACTAGGAAGACTAAGTTTCCGTTCTTTCTGCTGTTTTTCCCCAGTTGTTCCGGCAGCCTTAGGAAACTCACCCTAGGGCATGACTGCTGACCCGTCCCCGGCTGGCCCCGTTCCCGTCCCAGCCTCGCTCTCCAACTGATCTCCATCTTCATCCGGTTCTCCCAAATAAAATAGCTTACATAGGAATCATGCTTTCAAGTTTACAGGGTACTAGCAGTATTCAAGTTTCCATTCAACCCCCACAGCCAGCTTGAGAGTTTGAAGTTTTGATGGCCACATTTTATTGATGTGGAAACTGAGGACCATGAGAGTAAACTGATTATCCTGCCATCTCAAGACAAATAAGCAGGGTCTCCCTGGTGGCCAGGAGGTTAAGTCTCAGTGCCATCACCACTGCAGCCTGAGTTCGATCCCCAGCCAGGGAGATGACCCACCTGGTACAGCAAACCTCTTCTGTCTCACCCGCTGCTCCCCTCAGCAGTGTATTTCAGTAGATCTGCCTGTGCTGCTTCCCACTCTGTCTCTGGTGAATCCTCTCACCCCTCCCCCTGCACCTCTGGCCTCCACCCCAGTTCTGCTCAAATATTTAAAAAAAAATAAAAGCCAAGCAAAAGATTCAAGATTGAAAACAAATAATCTAACTCTTAAGCCAGGGTCCTTTTCCTCTAAACTATGTTATTGTGGAAAAGCACAAAATATGAAGGTTTCATTCGAGAAAGCAGCACCCACACAACCACCAGCCTAGCTAGGTCAAGGGACAGAACTCTGCCCACATCCCAGGCACCCCTGCTCCCCAAGGCAACCACTGTCCTGTGGCAAAAAGCCTGCTCTTTTTTCAGCAGGCCATGCCTTCTGTCTGCCTGTTATGTCATTAAGAATCAATAGTGGCTCCACTGGAAAGAGAGCCCTGCGTAGGAGGGAAGTCCCAGAGACTTTTCCCCTAAGACTTGGGATTTCCCTGAAACTACCCTCTCCAGGGTTCTTCCCCATCTTTTTTTTCAGGAAGAAGAAAAAAAGAATTCCCGACTGGTTTTGACATTTTCAGAACCATAAAATCTGGGAGTGGCTGCCACTTTTTGTAGCAGTCAAACCACAGTATTTTTCACAAGATGGGAGGGAGGAGGGGAGGCAGAAGGATGGGAGCAAGGGTTAGAAAAACAAAACAATAATTACCAGTCCCCCAGGAGATCCTGTCTACCACTCCTCTCTCCCTCCTTCCCTGCTGTTGGGAGATGTCATTGCTATAATGGCTGAGTCAGCCAGATGTGCAGATTTTAGTCTGATCTCCCCAGAGCACCTTCTCGAATCTTCCCTGTATGAGTTTGTGACCCGTCTCTTCTCCAAAAGTCTGTGCTCCAGCCTTTGGGATCACTTGACCGGAATGGGGGGGAGCAAGAGGATGGGGCTGGTTGGAAAGCCCCAGCCAGCATGTCATTCCCTGGGCTTCTGAAAAGTCACTTCGCTCCTTTGACTGCAGACCCAGCTTCTGAAGCAAGGGCCTCGCCAGGTCCCTGTGAGGTGGCAGTGAGTTGACACTGGGGCAGACGTGAAATGCTCACTCAGGCTCAGGATGAGAAGAAACTAGCGGCTAGACCCTCACGCAGAAGGCGAGCCTCCAGTCATATGCGTCCTGGCTGCCCCAGGGTAGCGCAGGGCAGCTATTTCTGCAACTGGGCCACAGGCAGGAAAATAAGGGGCAACAGGCACTCAGGGGAAGTGAGAGCTGTGCCAGCTGTAGTTACAATCGGCACCATGCTTCCTGCTGCACCAAGCGCAGGAGGTCCTGGGAGCTAGCAGGACAGGGTTGAGGCAGGGTTGCAGAGTGGAGAGGCCTCAGCTAAGTCTGTGTTCCCCATGGGGCAGGTCCCTGAGCCAGTGGGGGAATTCATACTATTGGGGTTGTTTGCTGGTGAAAAGCTCTAGCTTGAAATTCGTCCCAAGAAGATTGGCTTTATGGATTAACAATAGGATGTCCTCAATTAGTTCTGCTCCTACTACTGATGGAGTGCTTAGCCAAGTCACTTTCCCCTCTGAACCTCCTTTTCTGCATGTGATAATAATTACAACATAATAAGCTGATTTTAATCTGCATTATGCCTAATACCTTCCCTGTCTACCTCGTAGGGGTACTGAGGATAAAAAAAAAAAGTGCTTTCTAAAAAATTAAATGTAGAATTACCATTTGGTCCAGCGATTCTACCCCTAGATGTGTCCCCAAAAGAATTGAAAACAGATGCTCGCATAAATATCTGTTCACAATTGCTCATAGCAACACTGCACAAGAGCTCCCCGTAGGAGGTGGAAACAACCCAAATGTGCATCAATAAACAAATGGATAAACAATATGTGATATATACACACAATGGAATATTATTCAGCCATGAAAAATATATGCAGTCCTGATACATGCTACAGGTTGGAGGAAGCTTGAAGACATACTAAATGAAGGAAGCCAGATACAAAGATGCAAAAATCACATGTTGTTTTCTTTCTTTTATATAAAATATTCAGAATAGGCAAATCCATGGAAACAGATTCATGGTTGCCAAGGAATAGAGAGGGGAGAATAGGAGGTGCTTGCTTAATTGGTGAAGGGGATTCTTCCGGGGTGACAAAGACTTTTGAAACTAGAGTGAGGTGAACACTGTACAACATTGGCTAATTGTAATTAGATAAATTTCACACAGATATACATGGGAGTCTTTGTAACTGGCACCATTGGTGTATATAACCATTAGCTAGTTTACTCTCCAAAATGAGAAGAGACAAGGAAGCACGTGATAACTCTGTTCTCATGTGCATTGCAGCCACACCTCACTCAGGGGTCAGTGCTCAGGCAGGTGCTCTCCAACCACAAACCCACATATCCAGGCATAAGCGGAGCCCCCTCAACAGCAGCCCCTGGATTGGGGGTACAGCAGAGTAAAACCAGCCCCCTGCACCCAGCACAACCCTGGCGAAAGCCTGTTTTGATGGACATAGTTTTGAAAAACCACGGTGGTTTTGGAGACATGTGGTTCCGGTATAAGTCTGAATGGCACCATTCAGATGCAGCGCCCCCCCACTGAAGTGCACGTTGGGTTTTGCACTGATGGGATTTGATTTTAAAACTCATGGGATTTTGTAGGGAGACCAATCAGATATGAGCTGATGCCCTCAAGTCTTGGAGACTGAGGCAGTTTTAAAAATGGACCAATCCCGTTTGAAAGAAGGGTGACCTTGATGGGAATATAAGCCGGAACAGTAGCCAGCTTCCTTCTATGACAGGAAACTCTCATCAGACATTCATTCATCAAGTCCTTCACTCATTGGGAAACCACATCATATCTCTGCTTGGAACCCACTAACCGCTTCTTCTGCCTCTGGCTCTATTTCCACATTGCCTGCTGGTGGAAATTCCACAAGGCCGGTGCCTCTGCCCTATGCCTGGCATCTCTGAATGGTGTCTGGTTCTCTAGCACTGGTTCCGTCTGCCCATGGCTGGTGCCTCTAAAGATCTGTGACATTGGTGCTGATCCTCCACACTGCTGCCTGCTGACCTGTGCTAACTGGCACTGCTGCCCTGACTGTGCTGCTGACCTGTTCTCAAAGACCTCTAAAAGCTGTCCACTGCTTCCAGTCCTCTGGCACCACCACCGGAATGCCACCCCCGCCTCCACCATGTCGGCGCCACTTCCTGGTGCTGTTGTGTCCAGCACTGTCCAGTCCAGCCTTCAGATTTCTGCTGTGCCGCTGTGGTGCTGCCCCAGCAGTGCCACCTGTGATCACCCCTACCTGCCACCAGGTGCTGGATCCTGTGCTCCAGGTTCTCAGCAGAGGAACGATGCCTTCTCGTAGCCTTTGGTTTGGACACTGTGGATATTACTTGGGGGGTAGGACAGATGGCCATTTGTGGTCTTAGAAACCCTTTCCTTTTCCCCAATTCCCCTTTGTTAATAAACCCTATTGTGC
Source organism: Talpa europaea (assembly GCF_964194135.1). NCBI lineage: Eukaryota > Metazoa > Chordata > Mammalia > Eulipotyphla > Talpidae > Talpa > Talpa europaea. The sequence goes on from NC_140077.1 coordinate 74,595,473, forward strand.
TGTGAGCCTGAGTCCTATCTTGCAACTGTTAAGCACACAGGTGAGGACCCACAGATGCGCAGTTTCTCAGGTATATGCTGCCATGTCGAGGCCCAGGTGCCCAGGTGGATGCTGTGCCCACAAGGAGTGTCCAGCCTTCAAGGTGAGCAAAGGTGCTGGACTCCGGACTCACCCGTGCGAGGTAGTAAGGAATTATCAGCAAGTTCTCTGAGTTCCTACTGGCCTCTTCACATACAGCAGTGCCCATCAAGTCTGCCCAAAGGGGAAGCAGGCACAGAGCCCCTCACCAGCAGCAGGTGCAGGCAGCAAGGGCAGTGCCATCATGCAAGTGCAGGGAAGGTGTGCTTTTAGTTAACAGATAACCACCAACCCCACCCTGGGCCTCCTCCCTCTCTGCTCTCCAGCCTAGCTGTGGACCCTCTTGGGAAGGGTCCCTGGAGAGGTGGGGCTGGAGGGAATCAACCCAGAGAGGCTGGACGTGTGGCCTGGAGAAGAAGCAGCTAAATTGTTGCCACTCTGGCGCTCAGTACTGGCACCCAGGCCTCCCGTGCCCATTGTCCTGGGTGATCACTTTGCGTGACGATCCCAGCAGGGCTGGACGTGCAGGCAGCTTGTGCGGTGGGGAAAGAACGGCCTCCCATTCTGTGCGCTGACCAGGGAAAGGTTACTTTCTTAGACTGCCAAGCAAGAGGGGCCACCACTCTCCTGCGCCCATCCCTGCCTCACCCCAGTCGGCCTTGGTCACCAACCGCTGCCCCCTGAGACCATGTCCTTAAATTCCCCAGATGCATGGAGCCAGGGAGTCTCTCTGAAAGGCAAGGCTTAAAGTGAAAGGGAGCTCAAGCTCCTCGGGCCCTGGGCTGGTTGGCACTGCAGTGACCACACGCATGTCCAGGCCCTGCCAGCAGCGCTCAAGGTCCCTTCTACCTGATGGCCAAGGCCACTCCGCTACTGGATGCTGGAGGCCTTTAGCAGTGGCAACTAGTGTTTCCTTGCATTCCCCAAGACCTGGAGGTGCTGAGACTTCAGGAGAAGCTGCTGGCAGCACTGAGGACTGTGCTGAGCCCAATGGCTGCTGTGTGGTTGGCACATCGGGGCACAGACAGCTTTCTGAATGAGGTTTTGTGGAAAGTGAGAGGGGCCAATGAAGACTGAGCAACATGTGTGCGTGTCCCCAGTGTGTGCGTACACATGTGTCAGTGTGCATGTGCACACTCGAGATCATGCTCTCTCTCCAACACACACACACACACACAACAAATGCATTGGGCAACTAAAGAGGGAGGACAATACAGAAGGGGGAGAGTTTGCCTGAGGCAGTCACAGCAGAGGAGGCAGGGAAGAGGCCCGTAGCAGGAGATCAGGTGGTAGCCCACATACCCTCACCAGGGCAGAGGCCCCAGAAGCAGATATCCTGAAGATGGGCTTTCTGGGAGAGATTTTTCCCCACTCACATTCCCGGCGGGGCACAGGAGACTCTTTTAGACTAGCGTGTGCTCTCATAGAGGTGGCAGGGCAAATGTTGAGCACCTGATGCTGCTCCTTCCTGTGCTAGTGTGCAGGGAGTTCCAGCACCAAGAGAAATGTGGACAGTGGAGAAGGCACTGTCTGGGAGAAGCTGGAATCCAGAAAAGCCTCTTTCAGTATATTTCCTTGAGGGGGATCACAGATAACAAGGACTCCTGGGGGCAGGTGGTGCATCCAAAAGAAACTTGAATTTTGTTCCTAGTTTACTCCATCCATCCATCCACCATCCATCCAACCATTCATCCATCCATCATCCATCCATCCTTCCATCCATCATGCACCCATCATCCATCCATCATCCATCCATCCATTCATCCATCCGTCATCCATCAATCCATCATCCAGCCCTTCACCATCCAGCCATCCAGCCATCCATCTATCCTCCATCCATCCATCATTCATCCTATGCCAGATACTGATCTTGTGTTTAAATCTGACCCTGGCTTTGGCTTCTGTGTTAAATGGGGATTATTGTAACTGTGTTTCAGGTTTTTTTGAAGATTAAGGAAGTGATATATGTAGAGGACCTTACCTAGGGCCTTAAAAAACATTAACTCCCTTCTCTTTCCTTCTTCTAGTTCTTTAGAAAGAAGGTTCTTCCTTGTAATCCTGCACTCCACACCCCAGAACCCATTTGCTCTTGGAAGATGCTATTTTTGTTGCAGTAGATGAAATAGGGAGCTGGGGGGAGCAATGGATTAGGAGAGAGGCAGGTCCAAAAGAAAAGTAGGGAACCACCCAGAAATGCCTCAGGGGTAAAGTTACAGAACTTCTGGTGAGGCTGACTGCTGAGGGTGGGGGAGAAAGCAAATTTTCTCCCCAATTGTATGGTTCTTTTACAATGATTAGGGATCTAAGAAGTGGGAGGTAGGGGGAGGAAGTAAATTTTTCTGTATCTTGATTGAGGATCAAAACAATTTCTATTCTTGCAAATTCCCTTAGAAATCCAGCCTCTTGGGGACTGAGAAAGGAATTTATTTCTTCACAAAGCTTACCCAGCATGCTGGCTGGGAGCCAATTGGCAGCTTTTCCAGCAGGAAAGTTGTGGAAGAAGCAATAGTGCCACCCCCCTCCCTGTGCTGTAGCAGCAGACACAGGTAACTGGGTCTGTGGGTTCTGATGCTGGGTGACCCCACAGCCAGGGCACATCCCCAGATGTGCACTGCGGCTGCCCAGCTGTCCCTCCTGTGACTGAGGCCAGCAAAGGGAATGAGAGTAGGGTGCATCTGGAGAGCCAATTTTTTACCCAAGGAAGATTTTTTTTTTTCTTTCAGAGGATGGATTTTCAATTGAAATAAACCTGAACCTTTTAGGGAACAGAAGAAAAAATTCACATGATTTTTTTTAACATCAAATGTGAAACTTCATCTTGAGAGGCTGCTTTGGATTATGCCCCTTAATCACCAGCGGTTACATTTCATACTTCACTTTGTCTTCTGGGAACTTCATCCAGTTTGTTGAAATGTTTGAAAAGCCTCTCTTTTAAGAGTGAGGTGTTTAAGTAGTGACCTGTCCCTGTCCTACCCCCAGATAGCTCGCTCATACCTGGCTTCACACTAAAATCTCAGTCAATGAACAGATGCCAGGCCCCAGCTGAGATTTCTCACTTATCTGGAGTGAGGTCTGGTCTGGTGTGTTCTAGAGCTGTCCCAGGGGAGAGACCCACCACTCTAGAACAGAGGGGCTGGGCCAGCAGGTACCTGGAAGCTCTGACCTGCGCCCCATCCAGTTTTGATTTTCCTGTAAGTGTCAGATATTTCCCGTTTTCTTTCCAAGTTACCTCCACCTACATTGCTACTAAAATCATCTTCTCTCAGACCTTGCCATAAATGAGGATATAAGATTCTCTCTACCCAGAAAACCAATTTCTGGACAAACTTCCTAGGTAAGTAAGAGATATTTTCTAAGTGTCACCCATGTGCCTGGTGCTTGCTAGATACTTGGAGTTGATCTTTTTTTTTAAATTTTTATTGAGACATAATTGACCTATAATTATAGTCTTATCAGTTTTAGGTAGATAACATAATGATTTGATATTTGTATTGCTTTCAAAACATTCACCACAGTAAGTCTAGTTAACATCTGTCACCATACATAGTTACACAATTTTTTGTGTTCTAGTCTCTTCTCTTAGCAACTTTCAATTACACAGAATAGTATTATTAACTGTAGTCTCCATGCCTACATTACATCTCCAGGACTTATTTCATGATTGGAAGTATGTACCTTTTGACCATCTTCACCCATTCCTACACACACACACACACACACACACACACTCAAACACCCATCACTGGCAACCACCAATCATTCTTTGTACCTATGAATTGTGTTTGTTGTTTTGTTTTTAAGATTCTATAGACAAGTGAGGTCATATGCTATTTATCTTTCTCTTCTAGTTTACTTAGCATCATGAACTTCAAGGTGAATCATGTCACAAATGGCAAGATTTCATTCTTTTTTATGGTTGAATAATATTCCTCTGTGTGTGCACACATGCATGCATTTATGCATATCACATTTCCTTTGACCATTCACCAATGTGTGGACACTGAGGTTGTTCCTTCACTATGTGAATGATGCCACAATAAATGTGGTGGTGCAGATATCTTATCAAGTTAGTGTTTTTGGTTTTATTCAGTTAACTACCCAGAAGTGGAATTGCTAGATTAATTTTTGAGGAAACTCTGTTCTGTTTTCCATAGTGTCTGGACCAGTCTACACCGACCAAGCACAAGGGTTCCCTTTTCTCCACAACCTCGCCAAAACTTGCTATTTCTTGTCTTTTTGACAGTAGCCATTCTGACAGATGTGAAATGATAGCACACTGTGACTTTGATTTGCTTTTCTCTGATGATTAGAGACTATGAGCACCTTTCACACACCTGTTGGTCACTAGTCTGTCTTCTTTGGAAAAGAGCTATTCAAATCCCCCATTTTTAATTAGATTGATTTTTTTTTTCCTCCACCACAATTTCTTGTGTCTCCTTGTCCCCTCCCCTTCCTTTTTTTTTGTATAGACGAACTGGGGTACAGGCCAGAGGTGTGGGGGGTTAGAGGACTCCCCAGAGACAGAATAGGGAACAGAACAGGTAGACTGAATGAAACACACTGCTGAGGGGAGCAGCAGGGAGACAGGAGAGGTCTGCTGCACCATGTGGGTAGCTCCCTGGCCGGGGATCGAACTCGTGCTGCAAAAGCTGCAGATAGCTTCACAGTGCTGTGCTTAACCCCTTGCACCACCAGGGAGACCTTGTACCACCTCTTTTTGATCCATTTGTCCATTGACAGAGATTTAGGTTGCCTCCACACGCTAGCTATTGCAAATAATGCTGCTGTGAATATTATAGAACATACAGGCATTTGTTGATGATTCCATATTCTGTGGATCTGTGCCCGAGATTGAGATTGCCAGGATGGATGGTATTTCTATTTTTAGTTTTCCGGTAAATCCAGATACCCTTCCATACCAGCCACACCTGTCCACATGCCCAACAACTGTAGATAGGGTTCCTTTTCTCTGCATCCTCTCCAGCATTTCTTGTTGGGAGTTTGGGTTGGTTCCCCCCCCACCCCCTCCCATAGAGTTGTATGGGTTTTCATATATTTTTAATATTAATCCCTTGTCAAATACATGATTTGCAAATATTTTCTCCCATTTAATACATTGTCTTTTCATTTCTTTGATGGTTTCCTTCATTGTGCAAAAGGTTTTGGTTTCATGTAGTCCCTATTGCTAATTTTTGTTTCCCCGCCTTTGCTTTTGGTGTCAAATCCAAAGAATCACTGCCAAGACCAATGTCGAGGAGCTTACTGACGATGTTTCTTTCCAGTACAATTATTTTAAAACCACCCATGGGACTGTCGCTAACCATCTCCCTTCTAGAGATAAGGAACCTGGAGACCAAGGAAATCATGAAACATGCTCTAGATTTCTGGGAATCAAAGCTATTTTATCTGACTTAAAATTCATGCCCTTCCCAAGTCAATGACAATACACTGACTTTCTCAAATCTCTTTTTTAAAAAGGGGGCTTTTTTAAACTACTGCATTACTGCAGGGACCATATAGAGATAAGCAAACAATAGAATGAAGTCAGACTCATGACATCTCACACCTCACCAGGGATCATTCTTCCTGGTAGTCACTGAACCTTCAGGAAGTCTTGGGCGGTCCCACAGAACATGTTACACGTTCTTGCTTTGAGGAATCAGCTTTGTTCACCAGGTAGGACTCAGTCTCTCTCCACTGCTTGGGGAATTCAGAATGGTGCTACTGGTGAGGTGATCATTCTTTTCCCACCCTCTCCCCACCCTGGACCGGATTCTTTGATTCCTTTCAAGAATTGAGGAATCTCTTCTTCCAGTCTGCTCTGCACTTCGCTCTTGGGTCCTCACATTTTCCATGATTCTCCAGGTAAGTGACATATTTCCCTACCTGCATCCTCCAAGCACCTGTCCAGCGCTACACTGACTTTGCAGTCATATCTCTTGCCTCCTTGGGGAGGATGGGTAACTCCAGCCACTTGTAAGTCCTGCCTCTACATTTGACTAATTTTTCTCTGGTACGTTTAAGTTACCAAGATAGATTTACCACCTGTGAGTAAAATCAAGCATCTCCACCTTTCATTTATTTGCTAATGTTTTTCCAAAGGGCCTAATACAGGGCAGGAACTTGGCCAAGTACTGTACCAGCCAATGGAGGCCCAGCTCCCCAGGGAGTGTGCAATAATGACCAAGGTGGTACCATTTGTTGCAGGGCCCCCTCTGGCAGTCTTCCTACAAAGAGCCTCTCTTCTTTATCTCAGTTAGTCCTCCTGATCTCTCAGAGATTAGGATTATTGCCCCCATTTGACAAATAAGGTTGTTGAGTCTCAATTAGTAATTAGCTCTGGGTGACGGTGTGGCAGGATGGGCCACTGAGCAGGTTTTATGATCCTAGCAGACTGGGTAAGGAAGAGTCCTGGAGGCCTCGGTGGCTTTCTCAGGCTTTTATTGAGCTTTACATGTAGTGTGGCAAACAGGTACACAGCAGGCAGGGGTGCTGGGGGGCCAGGAGGTTAGGAGGCCTCCAGGCCCCCAGCAAGTCTTCACTCTGGGCTTCTCAGGCCTTCTTTCTCTTGCTTCTCTCCTGCCTCTCTCTTGCTTCTGTTTCTCTTGGACTATCTCAATACTCCTCCCATGGCCCACAGAAGTAAATAACACAACAATGTAACAACTGCAGGTGTCCCATCAGGAAGGGCAATCCTAATGGTGGAAGGGCAGAAAAGCCTGAAAAACTATTTACCCTATACTCATGGAGACAGTGAGTGGAAGAGCTGGGATGTGAACATGTCTGTGCCCAAAGCCGGGTTTTTCCTTTACAATGGAGAGTCTCCATAACATTGTGGTTAGGAACTCAGACTCCAGGAACAGAGAGAATAAAATCCCAACTTGGCTATCCAATCTTTTTTTTTTTAATACTTGTTTTATTTATGCATGCAAGAGCTTGGGTGCAGGCCATAGGTGGGGCATGGGGAGAGGACTCACCAGAGACAGAGTAGGGAGCAGAACAGGCAGATGTACTGAAATACACTCCTCAAAGCCATGTAGGTAGCTCCCTGGCCAGGGATAGAACTTGTGCTGCAGAGGCTGCAGATAGCTTCATAGTGTTGAGACTTAAACCCTTGCGCCACCAGGGAGGCCCTCAGCTATCCAATCTTAGACAAATTAATTAGCCTTTCTGAATTTTGGCTTTCTTATATCTGTAAAAATAAAGTGTGATAACATCTATCTCGTAGGTTTGTGGTGAGAATCTAAGAAGTGATAGCTGATGTTTTACTTATTTATTTTTTAAAGGTGTATTTATTTATGCATACAAGAACTGGAGTACACACCAGAGGTGTCGAGGGTGAGAGAATTCACCAGAGTGGGGAGCCGAACAGGCAGATCTACTGAAATACACTGCTGAGGGGAGCAGCAGGCGAGACAGGAGAGGTCTGTGGGTAGCTCCCTGACCAGCTGGGGATCATATTTATGCTGCAGCGGCTGCGGGCAGCTTCACAGTGCTGGGCTTAACCCATTGCGCCACCAGGGAAGCCCGATAGCTGCTGTTTTAGAGTTAATATCTAGGCCTGGTCTCACTTTCAGCCACGTAACCTCCATGGTATCCCAGTTACCTCCATGGCATCCCGAGAGCTGGTCTGTCTACATCAGGCCTCAGGGACACCATTAATTCTTAACTCATTTGCAGAACAAAGATGACTGTCACACACTGAGTCCCTGACAGACAAACCTTCCAAGCTGCAGATGTCAGATGCTCTCCTCTGCCTCCTTCCTCATTCAGTTCCTTTCCCTGAACCAACTCCCCTTTCCTAACGCAAGTACACACATCCTTTTAGAAGGTAGAGTCTCTGTAATCCATCATGCCATCATCATGTTAACAATTACAGGCATGTAGTAAATACACGTAAAAATAAGAGATGTTACCCATTAAGAGAGAAAAGTCTCTTTGGGGCCTCCCCGGTGGCGCAGCAGTTGAGCGCTGGGTTGCGAAGCTGCCTGCGACCTCTGTGGCGCCGGTTCGATCCCCGGCTGCTCCCCGGCCACCTGAGGAGGGTCCCACATGGCGCGCAGACCTCTCCTGCCGCCCGCTGCTCCCCTCAGCAGTGTACTTCGGTCCTTCTGCCTGCTCTGCTCCCCGCTCTGGCTCTGGTGAATTCTCTCACCCCCCGCGTTTCTGACTGTACCCAGTGCATGTACAAACAAAACAAACAAACAAACAAACAAACAAATAAATAAATAAATAAAACATGCCTCTATTAAAAAACAAAACAAAACAAAAAAAAAAAAAAAAGAAAAGTCTCTTTGTTTTTAAGGAGCTCATTACAAGTAAATTCCATAGACTTTAGTCCATCTCCCAGAAACTAGAACTTGTCATCTTCTTCCTGCTGAGTTTGCCTCCAGTGTCTTTGACTCATCCTTCTGGAAAGAGGGGACCACCTATCGTGAGGATTCCTAACGACCCCACAATGGCAAGGGTATAAGGAAAAATATCTCCCTTGGAAACTCTGGGACACCATTGTTGGGTGCCAGTGCAGCCAAGACTTCCCATCAAAACACCAGACTAGTAAAAACTCCCTGTCTGGCATCGAGAGTTCAGGATGGGCCAGCAGCAGGGTCTGGATTGTATCACCATGATCATCTTTCTGCTGACCTCCTCAAAGCCAACTCAAAAATCCTGTTTGGGTGGATTTTCAGTCTTGCCTACCATCCCCTGGCTGTTTGTGATCAAGGCTGTGTCATGAGAACAGGGTCTGCTGGGGCCGGGGGTGGGGGAGCGGTGAAAAGGAAGGGGTCGTGGGCCACAACAACGTCACTGCATTCTTGCTGATGGGACTTTGGGTCAGAAAGCATTCTATCCCTTCCAGACGGGTAGGCAGAGGCAGTCAGCCTTGCCTGGTGGCTGTGGCTTAACCTGTGCTTTTCTGGGTGGGGAGGAAATAGCAGTGGCCTGAACCCCTGGAACAGCTAATTGGCCTAAAGGGCTAAGGATTTTCCTGGTGTGGTTGGTGGTGGTTATACCACCCAGAATTGGGTACTGAAGATGGGCAGACTGTACTGGGAGCCAAAAATACAATTCATTCAGCACCCTTTACTGACTACCTACTAAGTGCCAGGCATCCCACTTCCATGGGGTTATAGAGAAGAATAACATGGCCTCTCTCTTTGGTTAACTTGCAGTCCAGTGACTGGAAAGTGCTGGTCTGACACTTCCCACAAAATGCAGTATCCCAGATGAACCTCCTCGCATGTGGGCTCATTCTACAATCTGAGGGACATCAGATTTCAATATGGTTTTCCATATTGAAGCTAAACTCTGAGGGCCTAGATCCAGGCCAGTGACGGTCAGAACCCATTGACAGAGGAATGTTCAAACAGTGGAGGGTCCCCTGAACTCTGCCTCTTGACCTGGTCCCGGGTCCCACCCAGGCTCACCTTGAAGCAGGACAGATGACTAAGGAAGTCTTGCTGCTGTAGAAATGGTCAACAGACCAATGGAGTCACTGCCTCATTGGTGGAATCTGTTGGAAAAGATCCCAGCCTATGTTTGGTCCCCAAACTTCCCCAACTTCCACTGTTAGAAGGTCAGTGCTATTCAGCATGCTGGGATTTAAAACAAATAAATATTTGTGCCCAGTGGGTGGCTTCACCCAGACTACCTAGGACCATCTAGAAAGTGTCCCTGAGGCCTGATTGCCAGTATCGGGGTATTTATTGAAAAGTGACTGCTCCCTCAGCTCAGAAATGACGAGAGAGTTATCTGTGCATTATTTATAACCATTTTCATGTTAAGGCCACACAGCCTCACTTATGAGATTAGAGTTTGCTGCTGATGCACCTGCATTATTTTGAGCAGACATTGTAATGCAAACTCCTTTGTGTCCCCAATATGTGGGCCCATGCCAGGCACAGAGTAAACACACTTACTTATTCAACTGAAATGAAATACGTGTGGGGTCAGGAAAAGAAGCCTTTATCCCAGCCCAGATTCAAGCAGATGGAGCACTGTAATTAGTTGAGCTCCATGTGACTTGAGTCCGGCCCCGAAAGCAGGGTGATCATGACCCCCTCCCCGCCAGCGGCCTCAGCCTTTTGTGGGAAAGCATGTGGGCTTTGGAGTCATGTAGATCAAGGTTCAAAATCATGTTTTATTAATTTCTATCAAGTCATTTTGCATCTCTGCGCCTCTATTTCTCACACAAAATACCTACTGTGATCATTAAATAAAATAACATAAGAAAAGTGCCTGATTTACAGTAGGGAGTCAGCTAAGGCCCAGTTATTGAGTTCAGTCTTTTAAAAACCTCTTTGTCAGTCTTGAGACGAGTGGGTCTCTGACAGGCCTCTCTGGCAGCCTGCGCGGCTCAAACCTATTGAGGTGACCAAAGTGCTCTCTTGACTCCCTAAATTCTCCGAATTAAGATTTAAGGATTTCTCAACTGGCATTTAAAAAAAAAATTGGGTCCTTCAAATATGAGCCCTTGTGCAAATGTGCAATCCACTATGGGACACACATGTGAAAACAGAATCACCAGGTGATCCAGCAATTCCACTGCTGAGATACATATATCCAAAATAACGAAAAGCAGGGGCTCAGGATGGAGTTGTAAAGCCAAGGTCACAGCAGCACCCTTCACAACAATTACGGGGGGAGCAGGGCCTCCCTGGTGGCACAAGGGGTTAAGTCTCAGCACTATGAAGCTATCTGCAGCCACTGCAGCACGAGTTCGATTCCTGGCCAGGGAGCTACCCACAAGGCACAGCAGACCTCTCCTGTCTCACCTGCTGCTCCCCTCAGCAGTGTATTTTAGTCAATCTGCCTGTTCTGTTCCCCACTCTATCTCTGGTGAATCCTCTCATTCTCCCTGCACCTCTGGCCTGCACCCCAGCTCTTGTATGCATGAATAAATAAATCTTTAAATAAAAAAAAGAGGGAGGAGAAACTCAAATGTTTGTCAGCAGATGAAGGGATAAACAAGATGTGTATCCCAGATTCTGGCCCCTACTACAGCACAGATGAGCCTTGAGCACATCCTGCTAAGTGAGACAAGCCAGGCACAAAGAGACGAGTGCAGATGATGCCACTTATGGCGGCAACTAAGTAGAATTCATAAAACCAGAAAGAAAAGGAAAATGGTGGTTGCAGGCTCTGGTAGGAGGATGAAATGGGAAATTTTTCTTTCATGGGTACAGCTCTGAAAAATGAGAAAGTTCTGGAGGCTGGTTGGACAGCAGTGTGAATATACTTGCTTCTGAACTGTACACTTAAAAATGCTTCAGATGGTGCATTGTATGTGTGTGACTTACCAAAAATAAACATACATAAATAAAGGGTGTTTCTTGACACTGGCACTGGGCAGCATGGGGGCATTTGGCACACACGGTCTCGCCAGTACTACTGAGGCTCTCTGTGCTCCAAATGGTTTCTTCCAGCCCCCGGACTGTCTCTCCATCCACCGCAGAGCCTAGAAGCATCTCTGGCCTTGCCCCTCTCAAGCCCACCTTGGTCTCCAGCCCACTCTGTGTCTCCCCATCTCGCCAATGTCAGGAAACAGCGGCACTCACCGCCCAGTAGCTCAAACTGGGGCTTGTCCTTGACTTTCCCAATTTCCTATATCTGCTGCCTCTTCAAGACATGCCAGGTGTGTGCTGAGTACCACACACACCCCTCCCACGGCGTTGCCAGGCCCTCCTGCTTCACTGTGCCCCCCTCCCCCTACGGGGCCCCTCCCATGTGCTTTAAAAATGTGAATCAGATCCTTTCTCTTGCCCTGATTGAAGCATGCTGTGTTTAAACAGTTCAAATAAAAATGAAACCCATTCCATGGGCTACAATCCCTTTGCAGTCTAGGACCTGCCTGATCCTCTGACCTTGTTGTCCCCTTGCGCAGGATCTCCCTACCCATTAAATGGGCGCAGTGGGCATCCTGCCCACATTTGAGCAGCATCTGTGTGCCAGGCCCAGTGCCTCCACATATTTCCTCACGGAGCCCTCACCACACCCCTAAGATGTGTTAACCCGGAGGGGGTTGTGAGCCCTTATATGACGAGAGGGCACAGCGAGTATGAGTTTCCTTCTTTGCCATGTATTCCGTGGGGGGTGAGGGGGTGCCCTGGAGCCCCAGGGTTCCACGGCTGTGTCTACACTGGAACCAGGGGCAGAACAGAAGCCAGAGCCAGATGCCTTGAGTCTTACCTGCCAGGGAGCGCTTGAGCAGGGAAGGGTGACTGGGGGGACCCAGGGGTTCTGGAAGAGTTAAGATGCCTCTTCCCAAATCCTGGCCCTCCCCATACTCGCATCTGCCCTGTGGGTTTAATGAGAAATTCAGGCACTTCCTAAGAGGCTGTACAAATAACTTCTAGGGCGCCACTAACTCATTCAGCAGAAAGACGGCCAGAGCTGCCAAAGCTTCAGGGAAGATAAGTGAGTGGAAAGAAGGTGGTTTTACAGCGTCAGGCTCAGAGGGTTTGCTCGGAGGAGTGTGAGTCCCGCCCCTGCAGCAGAGCAGAAAAGGCTGGGCTCCCTGCAGCCCTCAGCCCCTCTCCACAATATTTGATTAGGAATTCGGGGCGGGACCTGGCCTGGCACGGACCTGCACACTCTCAGTGTTGCGCGCCTCCTCTCTCACCACTCTCCAGCCCCAGGAGGCCAGACTGAGGGACGTGGTCACTCGGAAAGGTTCACCTCGAGGTAAGTTTAGTCATTTTCCTTCACTTTTTGTTCCTGGTAGCTCCACAGAGGAAATAAGGCACAGGAGTGGGGAGAGGGGCAGAAAGGAGGGGTCATTCCTCATTCCCCCTCTGGGCAGAGACCCCAGGATGCTGGAGAGGAGCAAAGGGAATTGACAGAAGGGGTTCCAATGTGTTGCCTTTGTCCTACATTCCTTTTCTGTTTGGGGGGCGGGGGATGCTCCAGTTCTCAGGCACAAGCAAGCAAAGGACCAGGTTTCTGGGGAGCCAGCTCTGCCCTCCACTGCACGTAGCCCCACCCCTGCTGTGTCCCTGCAGGCTCCTCACAGACGGTTGCGGTACTAAACACTGCTGGGGTGTGTGGGGGTATGGGGTGCGTGCGTGTGTGTGTGTGTGTGTGTGTGTGTGTGTTGCTGGGGTGACAAGGAGAAATTAAAGCTAGAGGCAGAGGGCCAATCCAGGTGAGGGGGTGGCTTCTGGTTTGACCTCGTGGACTCTGACAGGTAGGACAGCTGGTTCCCTAGAGTGGGGAAGTAAAGGGACAGCAGTGACAATGAGTGAGCCCCCCCAACTCAGAGAGTGCCTGTCCAGGAAACTTTTTACCCCACGATGCTCTGAGCCCAGAAGGGTCCCTGGCATCAGTGGGGATATTGGGAGTGAACAGCCCTGGAGCAGCGTGGCTAAGAGATAGGGTGGGGCCGAGAGAGGCGTGCGCTCCCCATCACACCCCTTCAGCCGTCATGGCTCCTAAGGAGAGGCCAACGTGGACTGGAAAGCTGAGTCTTGAAGAGGAAGGTGGCTCTTGTCTGCCAATATGCCCAGTCTGTCAGAAGGAGAAACGGAGACAGAGGTTCACTGTGCCAGCTCCAGACAGCCACCATGGTCCTGCAGAGCCCAGGGCTACGCGTGGAAAAATGTGCTGTTGGCAGTGGGCCGCTCCATCCTTCTTCTCCTGGCCAGAGTCAGGCCCAGCCAGCGTGCCCAGGCCGTGGGCAGTTGGGTCGGCCTCTCAGAAACACTGTGTGCTCTTTGTCCTAGCCTGAGCTACCTGAGGATGAGCCAAGCGCCTCTTCTCTGCAGGCCGGTGGGATGAAGCGGGCCTCGGAGAACCACACTGAGGGGACAGCGAAGCCTGGGGTCTGGGAGGGATAATGGCCAGAGGTGACAAGATTAGGTGTTCCAGAGTCCTTCCGTCAGCTCATCGGCTTTAACGTGGGCTTTTAGCATCCTTCCTCCTCCCACCCATGCACGGTCAATCCCAGCCAGGCCCACCACACTGCGAGGGAGCACATGACCCTTGCAGGGCCAAGGGCAGTTTTCAGATATCTTCAGTGCTCACAGGCGCTCCGCAGTGCATGCGGAGTGCTACAGGTATTCAGAATAGGGTGCCCGCAGTGCATGCAGAGTGCTACAGGTATTCAGAATAGGGTGCCCAGGCCTATCACGCCACCCCCTGACCCCTCACTAATGCCAACCCACCGTTCTTTGAAAGTCTGCCTATTCTCATCTCACTGGCGTACAAGCTCTGGGCAGCCCAGCAATGCATGGGGCCCAGCTGCATGTGGAGTCTGGTTATCCCTGCACCACCACGGAGCTTGGTGTGGGAGAGGACATCAGAACCCCACTATAAAGCCACACTCCCTGGGGCACACATGATGGTCTTGAATCCCTGTGCCATCTTTTGGTGTTCCTCATTCAGGCCCTCGGCCCATGTGGCTCCTGCAGTGTCCATGGCAGGGCCCAAGAAAGTGCTCGCATTTACTAGACACCACAGAGACAGCCAAGAGGGATGACTCAGGCTCTAGAAGACAAATGCAAGCCTGGGTGCCACTGTCCCCAGCCTGGAGGGCATCTGTAACTGCTACCTGGAGGTTAGCCAAATTGCATGTGTGACCACAAACTGCTAACCAGAGAATGTTCTCGCCCAGCACACAGTACAGACGCTGGCATTCTGGAGGCGGGCCCAAGCCCATGCTGGCTGCACAGGGACCACGCCCCTCCCGAAATGCTCAAAACCAGAAGCCCCTGGTCTGCCCCAGAGACCAAAAGATCTTCCAGAAGTAGTTCAGATCTTTCCCTGTGAGGTTTCCAGCCACTCTGGAGGTGTCCCGGAGACGGGAAAAACCAGAAGGCTTTTCCCTTGGAGTCTTGGAAAAGATTATTTCATACTTGGACTCTTGGAAAATATGATTTCCCTGAGGAGTCCAAACTGGCCATGAATTCAGGCCTGAAGAGCCCCCGCTGCTGCCACCTTGCCCTCCGCGGGAACGGCTGTGAGCTCTGCAGCTCCCCAGTGGGACCTCTGGTTGGAGAGGCTCCCAAGGGCCTGCCCCTCCAAAAATGCAGGACCCACATTCCAATTCCTTCTAATCGCAGAGGTGTTGCTCTGTGACTCTTGGCCAAGGGGATAGCACCTAGTACCCCAGATGGCCAAGGAGCAGCTGAGCCAAGTGTGAGAGCCCCTGGTGGAGGCACAGTGCTTGGGAACAAGGCCCCTGGTCTTGTCGCGTTTGAGGCCAAGTCGGGTCTGCGGGGCTCAGGGCTTGACTCCCTCTGCCCACTGCCTCCCTGGACCCTCACCCCGCTTGTTCTGTTCTCTTTTCCTTCTTGCAGGGAGACAAAATGCAGTGGGCCTCCCTCCTGCTGCTGGCGGGGCTCTGCTCCGTCTCCCGGGCCCAGTACGAGGAAGACCCCCAGTGGTGGTTCCACTACCTCCGCAGCCAGCAGTCCACCTACTACGACCCCTACGACCAGTACCCCTACGAGCCCTACGAGCCCTACCCTTATGGGGTGGAGGAAGGCCCTGCCTATGCCTACGGCTCTCCCCCGCCACCTGAGCCCCGAGACTGCCCCCAGGAGTGCGACTGCCCGCCCAACTTCCCCACGGCCATGTACTGTGACAACCGCAACCTCAAGTACCTGCCCTTTGTCCCCTCCCGCATGAAGTATGTGTACTTCCAGAACAACCAGATCGTCTCCATCCAGGAAGGCGTCTTCGACAACGCCACCGGGCTGCTCTGGGTCGCTCTCCACGGCAACCAGATCTCCAGTGACAAGGTGGGCAGGAAGGTCTTCTCCAAGCTGAGGCACCTAGAGAGGCTCTACCTGGACCACAACAACCTGACGCGCATGCCAGGCCCACTGCCGCGCTCCCTGAAGGAGCTGCACCTCGACCACAACCAGATCTCCAGGGTCCCCAACAACGCTCTGGAAGGGCTGGAGAACCTCACGGCCTTGTACATGCAGCACAACGAGATCCAGGAGGTGGGCAGCGCCATGAGGGGCCTCGGCGCCCTGATCCTGCTGGACCTGAGTTACAACCACCTGCGGAAGGTGCCGGACGGCCTGCCCTCTGCCCTGGAGCAGCTGTACCTGGAGCACAACAACGTCTACTCAGTCCCCGACAGCTACTTCCGGGGGTCACCCAAGCTGCTGTACGTGCGGCTGTCCCACAACAGCCTCACCAACAACGGCCTGGCCTCCAATACCTTCAACTCCAGCAGCCTCCTGGAGCTCGATCTCTCCTACAACCAGCTTCAGAAGATCCCTCCCGTCAACACCAACCTGGAGAACCTCTACCTCCAAGGCAACAGGATCAATGGTGAGGCCTTGGCAAGGGATGTGGGGTGGCTGTTTCATGGAAAGACCCCATTCTGAGTGCCATACCACAGCAGTGGAGGTAGGGACCCAGGAGCACAAGCAGCAGCCCGAAAGCCAAATCGCCCCCTGCCCCCAAGGTAGAAAATGGGGTACCTTAGACTAAGCGCAGTGCTGGAGAAGCTTAGGCTGGTGTGGGGGAGGCTTCCCAGAAGAGGTAAGTTTCAATCTAAGTCGTGAGAAGTTAGTGGACGGAAAGGGGGAAGCCGTTCTGGGGAGGGGAAGTGCCACAAGCCTGGACACCAGCATGCACGGAGCCGCCTGTAGGGGACAGCCAGGCAGGAAAGGCAGGCGAGGAAGGCAGCAGTATGTTGAAGACCTGTGAGAGAATAACTTGGGGTGGCTGCAAGGGCCCTTCATCGAGAGACTTCAGCTGAATTGCTAGGATCTGTCCGGGGCCCCTGTGCCCCCTCCTTGCCCAGAAGGGGATGCCCTCTCTGTTTCCTCGCCATCTACTCCTGCCGCCACATCCAGTCTTGTGTATCGATGTTTACTTATTTTTTTTTTTTTTTAACAAAACAGCTGGGGGACAAGGACGAGCAGCCTCTCCAGGCTGCCTGCGGCGCCTGCTCTGGTCAGCTCCTCCTGGAGTGTAAGGAGCCCCTGGTGACAGGGCGGGTCTTAGGGTGTCAGGAGCCTGCCCCCCAGCACCCTGGTGGAGGGCAAGGACACTGGGCCTTTTGTTCTCCAGGCACTTCCCAGAAAATGCCTGAAGGATCCGACGGGTTGCCTCTCGCCTCTAAAACTAAAGTATTCACTCCAGCTGCACAGGCTGGCTGCCCCCCGTCCGAGCCAAGTGCGCAGAACGTGCTTACCTGACCCCAGGGCCGCCGAACTCTTAATCCCAGCTGGAAGGGACTGAGCCAGCATCTCACCCCCCTTCCTCTGTGAGCAGAGTCCCCCTCTCCCTGGACTCCGGGAGGGAGGACTCATCAATGACCAAGGCCAAGGGCTCCGAAGGGAAGCCTGTGGCGTCTGCAGCACCGGTGAAGCCCAGGGAGGGCCTGAGCCTTCGTTCTCGGCTACTTTCTCTCCCTGAGGGCTGGGACAGATGGACCAGTCGTCCGGCAAGATGTTACTAAGCTGGACAGTCCCGTGAGCGACAGAGGCCAGTCCCAGAGGGCGACTGTGAGGCGGGAAGGGAAAGGGTGTCTGGCCTCTGGTTTGAAGTGTGAAACACGCCCGCGCATAGCCCAGGACGGTTGATATGTCCCGTCTCTCTTCCTTTGGGGGTTCGAAGCCCCAAGACGAGCAGTTCTCTAAGGTGCTGCGAAGCACTTGACATTTCCCTGGACTGGTCACTTCCCGCCCAGACGCCACCATCCCTCCCTGCCACCCCTCTGAACCCAGAAAGACAGTCCCATCAGAAATGTCACGTATGTGGTGCCGCATGAGAGTCTGGCCCTGGACACGTGACACAAGCAGCAGCTGTTCTGGGAAGAGCCTCTGGCAGTGCTGGACTCTGCCGGCAAAGAAACAGTGGGAAGAGCCTCCTCACGGCCCCCTGTCGGCACTCTGCCTTCCTGCAGAACCCCCTCAGCCTCTCAAACTGGGCACAGGCCACCCCTTCCAGAGCCACGCCAGCTGCCAGAGGTAAAATGACCAGTGTCGTGAGGCCTTGGAAGACAGTTCTCCCTCAAATCAAACAACTTAAAAATGTTTGATGTCCACCCCTCAACCCTTCTTTTGCAAATTAGGCCAAATCCTCTTTAGGAGAATTTAGGAGAAATAAATTATTTCTCTTTAGGAGAAATAACACCAACTCCTTATTTTTCATAATTAATGAATCACTGCATGTAAAGAGTTTGGTCCAGGGCTGGCATCCCCTGAACTCCGCTCTGCCTTTTCTTCTTATTGCCATTTCCAAGTTGACAGGCATCGTTTGGTTCAATTTGGGGCGTTTTTTCCTTGCTTTTTTTGTTTTTGCATTGCAAAGGATGGTGAGACTGAGCTGTGCAGAAAGACAAGCAATCTCCCCAAGTTACCAAGGGGTCACCTGAACTCCCCTTCAGCCAAGGACCCAGAGCCAAGAGTGTCTGGCTGAGGGTGTGAGGGCTAGCAAGTGGTTGAGGCCCCCAGCAGGAAAGAGTGTCCCAAGCTCAGCTCCTCTTCTCAGGCAAATGTGATGGGTCTCCCCACATAGCCAGGCGGGGACTGCAGGTGCGGGTGGCAAAGGTGGGGTTGAAGCCATGCTCTAAGGGAGGACCTGAAGGAAGGACAGGAACCAAAGGTGGTACAGTGAGTGAGGCCAGCCCTCCCCTTCTTCCATTAGCATCTCCCTCAGTTTTTCCAGCCTGGCAGCAGCCAGGGAACACTGCTCGAATGTTATTCGGTAGCTTTGGGATCCAGCAGAACAGGGTGGGTATGCAAGGAGGAATTTGGAAAGATTGTGTCAGTGTTTAATCTGGGCTGGAAAATGTCCCCCTGGGCGTCCAGGCAGAAACCCTGTCCTATTCCTGAGCTCAGGGAAGACACACAGGGGCTCAGGGTACCTGGTGTGTGGACAGCCTACAAACACTGCGTGTCTAGCAGTCCCACAAATGCCCCCCGCCCGTTGCCTGCCCCGCCCGTTGCCTGGGGCTCTGGGCTGGGGCAGAGACTATCATGGAGCCTATGGCACAGCCCCGAGAGTGAGGTACAAGCCGGGCCACTGCACCTCTCCCCAGCCCGGCCCGCCCCACGCCTTCTACACACACCTCAGACCCAGCCTCTGGCCGAGGCTCAGCCCCTCACTGCCCACTCCACCCAGAGACCACTTGATCTGTCCCCCAGGGCCAGAAAGGGCACATTCCGTATCTCTTACCCCCTGAGTGCTCCCCAAAGAACGGCATCAGCCATCTCCTCCGCTCTTCCTGAGCCCATGTTCTCTGGCCTGGGTTTCCTGTGTCATGTCCACAGCATGAGTTCTTCCACCCTAGCCTCACCCCAGCCCATCTCAGCCAGTTCTTAACAGAGACTGGAAGGAATCCACAGTCCTCGTTTGAAAACACTTTCCTCATCAGCCTATTAGAGCTTTCATACCGTCTTCCTTCCTTTCATTTCCATAACCTCTCCCTCGATGACGCCCTCTATGGTTACCCCCAAAAAAAGTCACCTGTGGCCATCCACTCCAGATGACACACAGCTCCTGGCCACCCTCTTCAGGTGACACGCAGCCACTGGCCACCTGCTACAGGTGACACGCAGCCCCTGGCCACCTCAGCCAGCTAATAAATACCTGCCTCAGTCAGTTGTGCCCAAGTTTCACGGCCCTGAAGACTCACCCATGCTGGACCCCCACCCTCCAGGTCCAGGGGTGACTTCTCCTAAAGTCCCTATGAGAAGAGCAACCTGCAGAAGCCTTTCTGCAGCCCGTTGGTGTCCCAGAGTCCTCAGCAGCTGGTGACTTGCACTGTTCCTGTGGGAGAACTAACTGAGCTCCTGGTTTTTGCCTTTCAAGTTCCAGTCCCCGAGGTGGGAGATAGAGGTGGCTAGTTTTTCAAGAGGAAGCCAGAGGGGCATCAGAGGAACAGCAGCAGAAGGCTGTATATTAGTCCCAAAGAGAAATATTATACCTACTAGGGTTATATGGTTTGGAGGGAAATCTTCCAAAAAGGGGGTGTCGTTTGAGATTTTTCAACAAACGAAGAGAGTGGGTCATAATCGTGTGCAGGGCCCAGGGTTATTTATTCGACTTTGGATGTTCTCGGCAGCGCCTGTTTATCTGGGTTTCCGTGTCTGTTAGCCTCGTGCTCACCCAGGGGCGATACTGCGAATGGGGATGCGCACCCCTCCTAAGGCTCCAGCTCGCGGACACTTGTCTTTCGGCCCTGGCTTCTCTCTTGATTTCCCTGCCCCTTTTTCTATCTGCAAAGTGGCAGCAGATAATCCGAATTTAAGTCCTTCCATGTCCCCGGTCTCCCTTCTCATAATAATTCAGCAAAGCCCTGTCTCTCCAAAAGCAACCGAGCACGCCAAAGCTCTAGGGCAAGTCTTTGACCACCTTCTGCTTTCCCCTGCTGCTAGAGATGGAAAAAGATCCGGTCTTGGCTGGAAGGACACTCAAGGACATTCCAAGGCTGCCGGGTTCTGTGCAGTTGGCCGATGGGTAGGAGCTGGAGCTGGGGGCCCCACTCTGTGGCTAGTTCTGCCCCCTAGCGGTGCAAGTCGGTAAGACTCCAATCCTGGAAAACAGGCCCGCCCCAAGCGCCCAGCCTGCTTCAGAGGTATTCAAAATGGTTCACCGAGGCTGCCTGGCCTTGCGTGGATCGGGGTCCCTCATAGGGCCTTTTCCCATCCCTCTTCCCTTTTGTCTCCACAGAGTTCTCCATCAGCAGCTTCTGCAGCGTGGTAGACGTCATGAACTTCTCCAAGCTGCAGGTGCTGCGTCTGGACGGGAACGAGATCACGCGCAGCGCCTTGCCGGTGGACGCTCCGCTCTGCCTGCGCCTGGCCAGCCTCATTGAGATCTGAGGGCCCTGCACTGGGCAAGGGGAGGCCCCCGTGCCCCACTGCATTTGGCTTGATGGTTTGGTTTGGCTTTTGCTGGAAAGTCTAGGACAGACCCTCTGACAGAATCCATGGGTTACCTCTCTAGTCTTTTTCCCTGTAGGGAAGTGAGTGGCATGGGGACAGGTAGCCTTCTGCTGTGGGATACTGGGGAGCTCTTTTCCAGGCCAGAAGTGGCGGCAGAGGGAGTTATCCCTGAAAAACCCACTCCCAGAAACCTCACTTCCCTTGAGTTCTTCCCAATGGTCAGTTGTGGAAGGTTAAAAGTTGCTTGGCCAATAGTACCCGCGCATACTTTACTATCCCCCGCCTCTGGGCGGCCCTCGAAGCTCTCCTGTGCAGGGGCTGGTCCTGCAGTTACTGTGGGCTCCCACTCATTGCTCCTCAGAGTATACCTCCGGCCCAGCTGCCTCCTCCTGAGTCCACCTCATCCGTTCAGACTTGGTCCACAGTCAGCTCTTCGATGCCTTAGGCAGAGGCCAGAGACCCCAGGCATGAACCTGTGCAGAGAGCCCACCCCTATGTCTGAGGCCTGCCCTCCTGAGCCTCACCCCTGGAAGCCACCAGCTGGGGGCCTCTAGTGTGATGACCATCTTTGTGGAGTGTGCAGGAGGGGAGAGCCAGCCTTCGGCTTAGATAAATGTACGAGGCTATATTTTAGCAGCTAGGCCATTCTTTGAAGGTGGATCAGACTTCAAAAGAAAAAAGACAAGGCTTTGCTTAAGATTAACATCAGCACCCACCGTGGGGACAAAGCCCCCAAAGGCCAGAACTGAGGCAGCAGCCCTGTCTGCACTGGCGCCTTCCCCGCAGCTCCCCTCTGGGTCTTTATACTCAAGGTGGAGGCCATGTGTCTCGAAGTGTGAGAAAGGTCATGTTTCCTCTCCTCTTAGGCAACAGAAAGGTCTAGATCTTGATGGGGGGCATGGGGGGCGCAGACTCCAGCCAGCCCTGGCCTTGCCTGCTAGTCCGGAGGAGTAGGCTGTGGTTCATCTATGGGAATTAATTCGTCCTAAGACCACAGTTAGAAGTACCAGCTCTGGATGGACATGCTCCCTGGGCACCGAAGCCCAGGCCAGGCAACTGCAGCCTGTGTTGAGCTGAAGTCCGCTGCTTGCACGTCTCCCAGATACCCCCTCATTACTGAAGACACCTGGTGCTTTGTAGCTTGGCTGAGAGCAGTGAACTCTTCCCATTTCTGAAAGGTAACTTGCCTGGGGCCCAACCCTTGTGACCTTTGAGGTACCAGTGGGATTGCAGTTGGGGCAGAGGCTGGTTGGGGAGAGCCAGGCCTCATCTGGCCTGCCCTGATGTCACTGCATCCTTGTGCTTTGAAACTGCTTCCCTGAGAAGCAAAGGAGGGACCTTGGATTATGTTCTTGGCTCCAGATCCTGAAATCCACAAAAGCCAAACCAGCTCATTTCAACAAAGGAGTTCTGCTGCGAGGGCAAGGCTGCCCCCGCTGGGGCTCTTGGGAAGCATCTGCATGTGAACACCGCCGTGCCCCTATAAAGGACCCTTAGTACTGGAAACGCACGCGTGGTGGCTAACCTGACCAATAAAGTTATTTTATGATCGCATCTGTAGAATGGAGTCATTTAAGGCAGATACAAAGGGCCCAGCCCAGGGCGGGTCACATAGGACTCAGATTGGGAAAAGCCCACCTCATCACATCTGCTTAGGGAAATGTAGTTTGGGGGTGCAGCGGGTGGGAGGGTTGGTTAAAAAGTTACCTATAAAAGATTTAGTCAGCAAACTCACACTGGAAGTTCTCTTTTAAGTCTAATTTCAATACCACAAGCTATAGACTCCTTTCCATTTATTCCCCAAGAGATCTGGCTTTTTTCAAACATTCTAACATTTTTTTCCTTCAAACATCCTACCTTATCAATTCTGGGTCTGGGTGCTCCGGAGTGTTGTTGCCTGAACTGCTCCTGCCCTCTAGTGGCCAGAACTGAGTCAAGCACTTGCAAAGCCAATTGCTTGGAGGAGGGAAATCCGCCCTGGGTGGGTCATCCATTCTTGCTTCAGTCCTCTCCGTGTGCTTGCTGTGAAAGTGCCAGACACTGCGCTAGGTACTTGGCATGGTTCTATGAGTTAGGAAGGCAGATTTGCACTTTCTTGATTATCCACTATTTTCTAATAGGGAACTCACAACAACTGCTATTTATTGAGTCCTAATATAGTCTGTGAACTTCCATGCCAAGCATGATGCAAATGTCTGGATTAAAAGGGGGTTTTAATCCAGAGCAAACTAATTTTGTGATCCTCTGGAGCACGCATCAGGCAGGACTGTGTATGAAAAGCTCAGAAGGCACGTGTAGCCACAGGCCTGTCCCCAAGGCAGCGAGCCCAGCACATGAGCCTGCGTGCTCACTTCTCCACCGGGAGGAGTGGAGACATGGACACACAGACCAGGTCCAGCAAGAGACAGGAGGAGCTTCTGAGGAAAAATATCCCAACAGAGCAGAGCAGGGAGAAGAAGCTGGAGCCAGACCCAGCCTGCTGCACGGCTTCCCTGGGATCTAAACCCAGGGAGGGTGAGAGGGCCCTCCAGCCTGGGCTGGCTCTTTTCCTCGGGGCTCATTGGATCAGTAATTGCAACACGCTTCACTTATGCTTCACTTATGTCACCTCAGGAGCACCCTTGGCCATCCTCGACCAGAGCTACTACGTGGCTCACCATCTGCCAGAGGGACACCTGAGGCACAAGAGGCTGCGATTGCCAGGAGGGAGGCATCAGGGCCAGGATCCCAGCCTGCGCCATCTGTCTCCAGACCTTCAGCTTTGCCATGCTGTATCCACCGTAGCTATCCTGAGCTACTGTGTTACTGATGTGAGCAGGACCACTGGGGTATGGAGGAAATGGGGTTCCATATGTGGGGAGAGGCCATCTGGCTTTATTTTTGTGGACCTAAATCTGTTCTCTGAGCATTCCCAGCCCCTCTGTGAATTTTCCACTTAAAACTCTTTCTTCATCAATAAATGTTACAGGCACCCTTAGGCTGGCACGGGGGTACTGGAGTCAAACAGTCCCTGACCTTAGTACAGTGACAAGTGTCAAACAAAACATCTCTCCAAAGATCATGCAAACCGAGAAGGGGCTTCAAAGAAACAAGCACGGGTCTACTCAAGGATTACTGCTAAGGAGCCTGGCCTAGACCAGGAGGGCAGAGGATCAACTCCAGGATATGGAGGAAGAGAGATGAGGTCGGGCAGTGGCACAGGGACAGCAGCAGGCATACACACCCATGTGCAGAAGGGAGCTCCCCAGATACTGAAAGACAGCAGAAGTGGCTGGAGCACAGAGAATGAGGGAGAGAGTTTCAAGCGATGAGGCTGGCGATGTAGGCAGAGTAGAACCACTATCTTTTTTGTTCTCTTCGTTGAAACACAAGTACCAAGAAACCATCAACCCAAAGCCAGGCATGGACAGGGAAGCTGGCCACTAGTGGGCAGCATCTCCCTTTGCACCATCAGAGGCTCCTCTGAAGCCAACAGGCTTAAATTCACCTCACTTTATCCCAACCTGCTCTATCAGCCCCCAGCCCGACTCGACACTGACCAAACCTCAAGGCGCCAGAAGGCATGGTATAGCCAGGGAGTCTTGACTTTGGCGTGCTGTGGATTCTCTTCCCAAATATCTTTAAAGGCATAATAAATAAAACATGATTCCAAAGGAAATCAATTCCACTGAAATGCAGTTATCAAAATATAAAATACATTAAATTGTTTAGAATATATATACAAGTTTATTAATGCAATAAATAACAAGCCATAGCAACAAGTCTAATTAGCTAGAGTCAGTTCAAAGTACTGGTGAGATAAGTATCATTTCAAAGTATTTTCAATACCTAATATGAAATAAACACATCGACAACTTCAATTGGGTATGGCGGCGCCTTGTTACCTTCATCACTGAATAGAATGTTAAATTTCTGTTGGCTATGTGAGAAGTCAAGGGATAGTGTTTTCTGATCCCAGGTTAGTAGTCCTCTAAGTGAAGCCATAAAGACAATCAGAAGATGAAGCTTTGAATAAAGGCAAGAGAGAGGCAGATCTTGGCCTTTTCTCTGTGAGCACAGCTTAATCCTCAACAGATGTTTACTGTATACAAAACCCTGAGCAGAAAATATGTCAACAGTCAGTGGACTTGGGACATGAACAAATGAATATAAAGTTCTTGAGGCGTCACCATGGAGTTTGGTGGAGACAGTACCAGCTGACATCACTCTGCCTTAGCCATTTAGGAGGTGCTTAGCTGATCTGAGGACTTAGGAGGGAGTTTGCGGTAAGTGCTGATGTAAGTGGACAAATGTTCTTTATTTATTTATTTTTTTTTTTAAGAGGATGAGAGCTGAAGATGCTTGGCCACGGCAGGAGCAGTGCCAGGCGCCCTCTCCCCAGAGCTGGGGTGCTCCTTTACTCACCGGCTCAGCCCTTTGCCCCTCAAGCTCTCAGCATGGAGGCCACAATTGAAGTGGGCTATCTGGAGACTCACTGTCCTGTGCAGAGCGTCTCAAAGTCCCCCAAAGCCCTCCACCTCAAAGGACAGATGGCAGCTAATAGACACAGCTCCTACCACCAGCTGAGTCTCGGGGTCACCCAGGCCACCAGGCTGTGCCCAAAGGGAGCAAACACATTGCTCAACTCCATGGCAGCCCTGTCTCCAGAGCAGTAACCCTTCCCAGAAACCAGGCCACACCCTCGGGACAGGCCCACAAGTGGCTGAAGAAGGACGGGACAGTCGACAGAACCACACCCTCGGCTGCCCTGTGCAGCCCCAGGGAGCAAAAGGAGAAGGGACACCAGCTCAGAAAGACTGAAATAAGTGAAGGAACTGGCCAGCTCTGCCCCACCATGCCAGGCTCCAACAGGAATGGCAAGCACTAAAGACGAATGAGCTGCTCCCACCTACATGTTGGGGTGCCAGCTACACTTGGGAGAAAAATATTACACTTGACCCAGTTTAAGAAACAATAACAGGAAATGGGCCAGAGTCCCAAGAAGAGATGACTTAAACCATAAGGAACCTTCTTAAAATCTACCAGTGGAGAACCAGCACCTAAGTCCACTCATCTCCATAGGCCTGACAGGCATCAAAAGGGTCCTGGCAAAATAAGACACTGGAGACAGGCCACGGCAGGTGTGTGCCACGGGGGCAGGCCTGCGTCAGGGAGTAGTGTTATAGCAATTTCCCAGAGAAATCAGACGGCACTCAGAGAGTTGGAAGGAGAGAGAGATTTAATTGTCACACCAGCAGCCTCAGTGGCATTGCTCCCAAAAATCTGAACCCCGAAGAACAGAAATGGCAGGGTTTTATACAGGTTGTATGAGGAAGCTTGTCACCCCATCCATCATAGCATAAGTATTCTTTATTGTTTGGGAAGGGGGTGAAGAGGGCCAAGGTAGCCGTGGCTACTTCTGTGGACAAGCAGTATACCCAGCCACTTCTCTGCTCCAGCAAGCAGCAGAATTTAAGCAGCAAACTCCCCCACAGCAGACTTAGCAACTTCCTGCTTCAGTAGGACTAACAGTGGCAGTTGGCACAAGAAGGTATAAGGAAAGCTAGTCCAGGGGCCTCCCTGGTGGCACAAGGCTTTAAGACGCAACCTATGAAGCTGTCAGCAGCCACTGCAGCATGAGTTCCATCCCCAGCCAGGGAACTACCCACATGGCTCAGCAGACCTCTCCTGACTTGCCTGCTGCTCCCCTCATCAGTGTACTTCACTCGATCTGCCTGTTCTGTTCCCCACTCTGTCTCTGGTGAATCCTCTCACCCCCACCCCTGCACCTCTGGCCTGTATCCCAGTTCTTATATGCATAAATAAATCAATCTTTAAAAAAAAAAAAAAAAAAGCTAGTCCAAGGAAGTAGCCACAAAACCCAAATCCCTGGGGAGGACCAGATCTATGTGGTCAGGGTATGAAGGGAACCTGCAGTTCCAAGCCCAGGGGCAAAGGTGTTGGGATCCCAGGAGTGTGTGGGCTCCATGCAACCCTGACTTCAGCCAAGTGCCAGCTTGAGGTGGTGACTGCTGGCCCATTCTTGTGCATGGAGGCCCTTGCAGGCAACTTGACAGTTTGAAAAAGCATCTCTAATGGGCTCCATGATCACATTTTCTGAACCAAAAATTATAACACATTTTACTAGCTGTGCCTGTCTTCATAGGATCATAAAACAGAATTTTTTTTATAGTAGTATCCTAGCTGAGGCATGCAATCAGCAAAGATTATTTGGGGGTCAGATCATCAAGTAGAATAAGTATTGTGTCAATTCCAATTTACAAACAACAGAAATTAAATCTAGCTGATGTAAGCAGGAAGGGGATTCATTTGTTGTTACCCTTTTAAGAGGGGTGGCATTTCAGGTAGCTCACATCTCTGGAAAGGTGCCAGAACCAGGCTTGAAGGGTATGCAGCCAGAAACAATGTCCAAGGTCATACCCATGAAAACACCACAGTAACCACTCTTGGGACAGACACTGGAGCTGGCAATGCCATTACATTGACCACCAAGTGGGTGATGGATGCTCCACAGTCACTATGGAATCAACCCCTACCCTCACTGGGGTGGGTCCCACAAGACCCCTGTGTATGCACAGCACTAACTTCCAATTCAAGGTTAAGTTGGCAGAACCAAGTCGTATACCAGTGGCCTCGGGGTCAAAGAGGTGGAAATATGCATGTCTGGCAAACTCACCTTCACTAGTAGGAGTTGAGCTGGCTCACCTGGGGGGTGTTGTGGAGGGTGGCACAGGCGGTTGAGCACCACGCTGTGAAGCTGTTCGCAGCCTCTGCAGCGCCCGTTCGATCCCTGCCGGCTGGCGAGGGCCCCACATGGCACTGCAGACCTCTCCTGTCGTGCCCGCTGCTCCCCTCAGCAGTGTATTTCATCAGTCTGCCTGTTCTGTTCCCCGCTCTGTCTCTGGTAAATTCTCTCACCTTCCCGCGCATCTGACCTGTACCCCAGTTCTTGTATAAATAAATAAATAAATCTTTTTAAAAATAAAAATAAATAAAATAAATCTGTGGAAGTGGATTTTTGAGGTCATTGGTCCCCACCCCTGCCTCTATTGCAACTCTGCAGACACCAACACCCTCTAAGGAGTCCGTGTATAAATGCGGACTACCACATACAAATTCTTCTTCCTCTTAGTCCAGAAATACTTCATACTGGCTAGCGCTGCTTTGAGTCTGGTTTCAAATCTGCAAACTCCAAATGTATTAGTTTCCTAGGGCTGCCTTTACAAAGTACTATAAACTAGGGAGTGTAAACCAATTTTTTTTTAATTTATTCTTTCAAAGTCCTGCAGGCCAGAAGTCCAACCAGGTCATGCTTCTTCAGAAGGGTCTAGGGATACATCCTTGCTCCCTCAGTTTCTGGCTCCTGGTGTCCTGGCTTGTGGCAGCATAACCCCAATCTCTGCCTACAAACATCTGACATGGCGACCTTCTCTCTGTCTCTCCATATATTCTCTCTTCTTACAAGGACAGTTGCCAATGGACTTAGGGGCCACCCTAATTCATTATGATTTCATCTTCATCCTTTACTAATTACATCTGCAAAGACCCTGTTTTCAAACAAGGTCACATTGTAAGATTCTGTATGGACATCAAGTTGGGTTTGAGGGAACAGTCAATGCATTATACCATCTGAAAGGGACTTCACCGAGGCAGACTACAAGCGCATCACCTGGACTAGGAGGTCAACTACCAGTCAAGCACTACACCTGGGCTAGGAGGTCAACTACCAGCCAAGCCCTAAGACTGAAGCACCATAGACCCAGGTCCTGCCCACAGAGCGGGTCATGCAGATGACATCCTGGCAGCAGTGAAAATCATGCAAGGCTGGCATCACAAATGCACCAAGCCAAACAATAGAGCAAAAGAAGAGAGGATATCATTTGGGGTTGGTGTAAATAGGAAATAATTCATGGAAACCAGTAACAAAATAAAAAGACAACCTACTGAATGGGAGAAAACATTTTCAAATCATGTATCTGAAAAGGGATGAAAGTCCAAAATACATATGGAATTCATACAACTCAATAACAAAAAAATAAATTCAATGAAAAAATGGGCAGATGTCCTGAATATACATTTTTCCAAAGAAGACAGACATGTGGGGCCATCTGATGCATCAACATCACTAATCACCAGGGAAATGCAAATCAAATCCAATGAACTACACCTCACACTTGTTAGAATGACTATTATTAAAAAAGAAAGAAATAGTGTGGGTGAGGATGTAGAGAAAAGGGAAGCCTAGTGGGAATGTGGGTTGCTGTGGATTGCTGCAGCTACCATGGAAAACAGTACAGAGGTTTCTCAAAAAACTAAAAATTGAGGGCCTTCCCGGTTGCGCAGCGGTTGAGAGCTGGGTTGCAAAGCTGCCCGCAGCCTCTATAGTGCTGGTTCAATCCCTGGCTGGCCGGAGAGGGTCCCACATGGTGCGCAGGCCTCTCCTGCCACCCGCTGCTCCCCTCAGCAGTGTACTTCGTCCATCTGCCTGTTCTGCAACCCACTCTGGCTCTGGTGGATTCTCTCACCCTCCGGCGCTTCTGACTATACCCAGTGCTTGTATAAATAGATAAATAAATCTTAAAAAAAAAAACTAAACTAAAAATTGAATCACCATATAACACAACGATTCCACTTTTGGATATTCATCTGAAAAACATCAAAACACTAACTTAAAAAGATCTATGCATTTCCATGTTCATTGCAGCACTATTCACAATAGTCTTGACTAATTACCTAAGTTTCCACTGACTGATGAATGGATAAAGAAAAGGCGGTACATATATATATATATATATATATATATATACACACACATACAATAAAATGTTATTCAATGGTTAAAAAAATAATGAAAATGTTGCCATTTGTGATAACACAGACAATACCTAGGGCATTACACTAAGTGAAATATGTCAGACTGAAAAAGACAAATACTGTAAGCTCTCACTTATCTGTGAGTCAGGAGGAGGGATGAGAAGGAGGGGGAGGAGGGAGAGAAGAACAAGACAAACTGAACTCATGAATACAGACAATAGATTGGTGGTTGTCAGAGAACAAATGTGTGAGAGTGGACAAAATGTGCGAAGGGGTCAAAGGTATTGACCCAGCTATAAAATAAGTCCTGGGGATTTAATGTACAGTGTGGTGACTATAGTTAACCATACTGCACTGTATAATTAAAAATTGCTGAGAGTGTAGATCTTGAAAGTTCTCACCACTGGAACAAATACTAGTAAATGTGTGTGGTGGTGGATGTTAACTAGACTCACTGCAGCGATTGTTTAGCAGTGCATAAAAATATTGAGTCATTATATTATACACCTGAAACTAATATAATGTTCTATAGGTCAATTATAATTCAAGCTAAAAAAGAAACCAATTCACATATATGCCTGAGTCTACCTCTTTTTTAAATTGATTCTGAAATAAGTCAGACCTATAATGAAGCATGAAAGCAATATAACAAAGATCTGAGGAGTATCACCCGATTTAACAAATATTAATATGCTGACATACTTGCTTTAGAGAAATTTTTAAGAAAATTAGACAATGGGCCTCCCCGGTGGCACAGTGGTTGAGTGCTGAGCTGCGAAGCTGCCCGCAGCCTCTGCAGCACCGGTTCGATCCCCGGCCGCCAGCGAGGGTCCCACATGGCGCGCAGACCTCTCCTGCCGCCTGCTGCTCCCCTCAGCAGTGTACTTCGTCAGTCTGCCTGTTCTGCTCCCTGCTCTGGCTCTGGTGAATTCTCTCACCCTCCCACGCTTCTGACTGTACCCAGTGCTTGTGTAAATAAATAAACAAACAAACAAACAAACAAACAAACAAATAAATAAATAAATAAATAAATAAATCTTAAAAAAAAAAATAGACATTGCGGGCCTCCCTGGTGGCACAAGGGGTTAAGCACAGCACTGTGAGGCTGTCCGCAGCCTCTGCAGCCTGAGTTTGATCCCCGGCCAGCCAGGGAGCTGCCCACATGGCTCAGCAGATTTCTCCTGCCTTGCCCGCTGCTCCCCTCCACAGTGTATTCAGTCCATCTGCCTGTTCTGCTCCCCACTCTGTCTCTGGTGAATCCTCTCAGCCCCCGCACCTCTGGCCTGTACCCCAGTTCTTGTATGCATAAATAAATAAATCTTTTTTTAAAAAAAGGAAATAAGTTATTGCAACTCATATTAGGTCCCCTTTGACCTCTTCCCGTTCCCATCCCTTCCTCTCCAGAGGTGAATTCTCTTCTAAGGTTTATGTACTTTTACAATTTTATTACGTATTTCTTTGTAGCCTTAAACTGTAAAGAGATGTTTGTGTCTTTAAACTTCACAAGCTTTGGTATCATTGTGCTTCTTTCATTGAACACTACAGTATGTTCATGGTTTTATATACTGATTTTTGTAACTCCAGTTCATTCATTTCTTGCATGAATACACCTACATTTATTTCTCTCTTCTGCTTTTGATAGACATTTAGATTATTTTCAGTATTTTATGTTGGAAACAATGCTGTGAACATACTTTAGTCTTGCCTCTGCAACCATATCATACACACCAAGGCACTATGTGGGTCTGGGTAATTCTGTGTTGGGCAGAGGCTGGGGACAGCTCTGGCTGCCTGTGGGTGGTAGGATGATCAGCAGCAGCCCTGCCCTCTGCCCACTAGATGCCAATAGCACCTGCTGTGCCTCAGTCAAAACAATAAGAATAGGGCCTCCCCTGGTGGCACAGGCGGTTGAGCGCCGCAGCTCTGTGAAGCTGTCCACAGCCTCTGCAGTGCCAGTTCAATCCCAGCCAGCCGGTGAAGGTCCCACATGGCATTGCAGATCTCTCCTGTCGCATCTGCTGCTCCCCTCAGCAGTGTATTTTGTCAGTCTGCCTGTTCTGTTCCCCGCTCTGTCTCTGCTGAATTCTCTCACCCTCCTGCACATTTGGGCTATACCCAAATATATAAATAAATAAATGAATGAACAAATAAATAAATAAATAAATCTTTTAAAAAAAATTGCCATGCCACCCACAACAATAAAAATAATAATAATAATATCTCCAGCTTTGTCAAATGTGCCCTGGGGCAAAAACACCATCAGTTAAGAACCAAGGAACTTGTGAAGTCTGAGCAAGGCACCTCCATTAGCTCCCCTCAATCCAAAGTGGTCATACAAATGTCCGCTCACAGCCATGGTACCTGAGCCCCCTGTCTCCCCACATCCCCACAAGGCCGAATGTTGCCTAAGACTTTAGTAAGTCTGACAGTCTGGTGGGCTAGACTTGGTACTGGTTTTTATTTTAATTGTCATGCCCCGTCTTTTACTTTCAAAGATGATAGTGACTTTACTCATCTAGTCCTTCCCTGAAGTTAGGCTGAGCCTTTGTTAGCAATCCCCATAAAGGAAAAGAGCTAAATCTACCAGCCCAGGAGTGGGCATCTGGAGATAGAACCTGCCTGCCAAGCATGTGGGATACAAAATACCCACCCCCACTCCCACCCCCATCCCAGACTAGCTCCCAAGAAGCCAGCTGGAGTCCCCGCAGGGAAAGACCCCTCTGCACTGTGGGGGACAGTGAGAACACTGGCACTCGTCTTCCTCTTGTAGGAGGGAGAAGAGAGAGGCCCTCCCTCCCAGCACAGGTGGGATGGGGGAAACAGTACCCCCAGTGTCCCACCCAGGGCTCACCCCTAGAGCTGCTACAACTACAATGGTTGTGATGGCATTTGTACCTGGTGACAGAGGGTGGGTGCAGGTGAGAAAGCATCAGGAGCAGATAGGTATGTGACTGTAGGTGGAGGGAAGCATCAAAGGAGGGAAGACACTGGTGAAAACACTGGCTCCCCCAATCCCAGGCCACCAGACATCAGGCTGAGACTCACGAGCACTGCAGTGAGGATGGCTTGAGACCCTGACCCCTGTGCCCAGCCAAGGACAGCCATGGTGCTGGCCTGAGTGAGGTGCATCCACCTAGTGGCTCCGTTGTCATATCACCAGACTACCTTGCAGATAAGATAGGACAGGTAGAGAACCCGGTTATAAACCCCCCACGTGGTCAATGCCACCTATCAATGTCTCAAGAGTCAATTGTGCAACTAGTTGGACCATGAATGCCTTAACGAGAGAGATCACATCGCATGAGTCTTCTACACACTCCACATCAGCGTGCCCAGAGTTGGGTTCATAAGTTTTTATTAATACTTGTTGGATCATATTCTTTTGGGTTCATTGAAAATTGTGGGTGAAATGGACATGTCCATCATCGCACATACACATACCTTCCCCCCACCAAAATATAGAGTACTTTCAGTTGTACATCCTCATTGGTTTTCCTAAAATATCTATGTAATGAAGAGACAGGTGTGAGTCACCCATTTTACAGATACGGTAATTGAGAGCTGCCACTTTGGACTGACTTGTCCCTATTGGCATAGACTCTGCACTGAAACCTGAGTCAACTAGCTCCCTGTGGACTGCACCCAGAGCTGGGTGCTCCCTGGCCCCACCACCTGGCACTGAGGTGCCAGACACATCATTGTTTTTGTTCCTAACAATACAAAACATCAACACAAGCCAACTTCTGACATCAACAGACATCAGCAGGTGACAGTGCTGGACGGCCGCCAGGGCCCTGGGAGCCCAAATGGCCAATCTCTGTGCTTGCTGAAAAAAGCTGGGTGCTGGGTGCTTCCCTGGTGGCGCTAGGGGTTAAGCACTGCACTATGGAGCAATCTGTAGCCTCTAGCACGAGTTCGATCCCCAGCCCGCCAGAGAGAAATCCACATGGCGCAGCAGACCTCTCCTGTCTTGCCTGCTGCTCCCCTCAACAGTGTATTTCAGCTATTCTCCCGGTTCTGTTCCCCACTATGTCTCTGGTGGATCCTCTCACCCCCCCCCAATCTCTGGCCTGTACCCCAGCGCTTGTTTGCATAAATAAATAAATCTTTAAAAAAAAAAAAAAGAAAGAAAGAAAGAAAAGAAAAGCTGGATGCCGTGGTATATGCTGGGGGGAGGCAATGAGCGAAGAAGAGATGAGTTTCTGGGAAGTGAGAAAGGACTTCAGGAGGGGTGTTTGGGAACAACTTACAATCAGCGCTGATGTGGGGTTCTGGAGCGATCAGACAGGGTCACCACAACCCCATGAAAAAGAAGAAAGTTAAGTCCTATTACAGAGAGATTTATTGTCAATTCTCAGATGCTGCTATTATAAAATCCTTCTTTTTTGTTTTGTTTTTTTTTTTTTTTTACTATTATTCTAAAATTTTTGCATGAGAAATTTGAAGATAAGTCCTTGAGGGAAAAAGAATCTTGTCTTGCCCAGAGATCTCCCCCTTGGTAAAACTGGTGAGCAAAAGGCAGACCAGGCCAAGGCTAAGGCTTTAACTGACAGTACATGTACTACGTTTTATTCTGATTTTTATATTTATACTGATAGGAATTTTAAATGTCCCTATAATCTATAGTTATCCATAGCAGCCAAACCAAGAAACGAAGGCCGAGATGAAACGTGGGGTGATCAGACATTTGATTTGTGAGCCAGGCATTCTGCCAAGGTCATGCTGGGGTGGGGTGGATGCTATTGTCATTAGCATGTCCATCGGGAGAAACTGAGGCTCGGAGCGTTAAGCCGGAGGTCATGCAGGCAGTACAGGGCAGAGGCTGGAGCCAGACCCTGGTCACCCACCTCTGAGTGCTACTTTGTGTGCTACTGGGGGGCAGGGGGGCGCGTTATTCAAGACACTCTCTCTTACAAAGCTCACAAGCTATGTCCGCAGAAGTTTGCACTCCGTCAGGGGCTGATGACTCGGCTTGGGCGGGGGCAGTGTAACGGGGACGGCGCTCACCTTGGTTTGGAGGGTGGGTGCGTGGGTGGCGGCAGCTCGGGTCACCGGGCCGCGGGAGGGGTGCGCAGCCCAGACCCTCGGGGAGAACGAGAGGGCCCGAGTGACAAACTTCGGGAAATAAGCGCCCGGGTCCACAGGGGCTTTGAGAGGACCGGAACGGGT
Source organism: Talpa europaea (assembly GCF_964194135.1). Taxonomy (NCBI): domain Eukaryota; kingdom Metazoa; phylum Chordata; class Mammalia; order Eulipotyphla; family Talpidae; genus Talpa; species Talpa europaea. Next base: position 74,630,386 of record NC_140077.1, read on the forward strand.
TAAAGGTACAGAAACCCAGGACCTCTCGAATTGCTGGGGAAGGGGTGGGCCGGGTCCCTGGTGAGCCCAGCTGCAGGCGGGAGGAGGCTGAGAAGCGGGGGAACCCGCGAAGCTTGAGGGGACCGAGACTCTCGGCAGCAGGTGGCGGGCGGGAGGGGCACCCGGCCCCGCGGCCGCCCCGCCTCGGCCCTCCCTCTGCCTTCCCCGCTCTTTCTGAAAGGCCCCATTCTTCACAGGCAACCTCGAGAGCAACTGCGCTCGGAAACCACCTAGCGCCCCGCCCTCGCCGCCCCCACCCTTTTCCATTATTTTCTACCCAACCCCGAGCGCCGGGGAGGGCTCTGATTGGTCCGCTCGGCCCCCGGCCCGCCAATCAGCAGCTTGTTGCCAAGGTAAGGCTGCCCGAGGGGGCGGGGCCCGAGGCCGCGCCGTTGCCGAGCGGCGGGAGCAGAGCCGCGAGCGCGCCCGGCCGCGGCTCCTGGGCCGAGCCAGCTGCTCTGGCGGTTGAGGGGACGTGGGTGAGTGGCCCAGGGCTCCTCCTTCGGCCCGTATCCGCGTGGGAGCCAGACACCTGCCTGCCCTCTCACCCCCAGCCTGCTCTCCCCTCCGCCCGACGCTCCACCCTTGTTGGGCAGGTCCTGACCGGGCGGAGCTGGGCTCCCTCGCGCAGCCGCCCCGCCGAGAGGCATCGCCGCCCCGGCAGGTTGAACACGGGAGAACGGTCTCTGCTGGGAGGTGCAGAAAAACCCCACCTCACACCTGTGGGGCAGAACAGGCCAAGACTGAGACTCCCTACCTGGGCTGCCGTCTTGAGCGTGTACATTCCCCCTCCACCTCCACGACCAGTGACAGTCCCATGCCCGTGACCGTGCCGCCTGGAAGGGTCTAAATAGAGTGGGAAAGCCCCCCCCTCACCCCCGAAAGCAGAACCAAGTACTGAACCCCTTAACCACTTGAACAGGCCATCCCATCTGTAAAGGGGGCTGACAGCAGCGCTCAAAGTGCCCTAATGCCAGGGTCTGGGCAGGCGTTTGCAGCTAAGGGCCTGGGGCTGCCGGTCCAGCCCCTGAAGGTGCGAGAGGGTTCAGCTGGAAAGGGGCTTGTGGACCTGGCTACTGTTTTAGGAACGGTGAAAACCAATTTCCAACCACAGCTCATTACAAATGAGAGAAAGAGAGAAGCAATTCTGTACCCTGGATCATTCTCATGAGGTCTCAGATCCAGTCCCCAAATTCCCTGTTTCTCTCAGTTGCCATTGTGTAGCTGATCCAAATGGTAAAACAACAATAACAATAATAATAATACTTAATTACGCTCATTGTGTGCATACCAGAAGCTCGGCACTCATCTGGGTGCTTCACCCTCCCAGCAACGCTGACCTTAAGTTCAGTATCAAAACTGTGTCACAGAGCTAATACCTGACAGAGCTGGACCAGAACCTGGCTGGGGAACCCCGTGGACCTCTTCTTCCTGCCATATCAGCAGAGAGAGAGGCCTCGAAGCAGTGTGTGCCCAGCAGCAGGACTAGCTGCCTTCTCAATATTTCCAAACAGCTCGCTGAATGGTTTCACCACATATCAATAAAATGAACCAATCAAGATGGTGAATTGTCTGTTACATATTTTACCGCAACAGCCAAAAAAATGAAACCAGAGGATATCCTGCCATGGGCCTGTCCCCAGTGAACCAACCCAGATCATCTCTGAGTACCAGAAGAGAGGTAAAGAGGTGATCCCCTAAACCTCACCACTTTTGTCTGTATCCAAAGTGGATCTTGATTAGGGCAGACATGAATTTTGAAGTTGGGGAGCAGTGGTTAGGAGTACAGGAAGGACAGCCTGAGCCCCTGCCCCAGATGGTGTAGGGAAAACTCTTTGCAGGGCCTGCTGGGCCTGGAAGGGCCAGCTCTGTTTCACCTCCATTCTCATACTCTGGGGCCCTGACCTCTTGCTCCAACCTCCTTCTGTCCCCCCACACAATCCTCTCCCACCCTACCCTAGTGTCCCAGCTCCTTGGACACACCATCTGCCTACCCTCCCCCTTCTCCGGGGACTTAGCTCCTTCTATTGAGACCTTTAAATAATTAAATGCCCCAAAGACTCCCCCACACTGATCCCCAGCCCCTGGCCTGGGGTGTTATTCAAAGCCCAGGAGCTGGGCTGGAGGACTGCCAACCCCACAGCCTTTATTCAGACTCTTTCTTTTCCTGCTCAGCTGCTCAGTGGCTAATGGGCCTTTCTCTGCTTTGGCCCCTCCGCCTGCCAGGCCTAGTCCACAGAAACTAAACAAAAAGAGAAGAGCTTAAGGGACTGATGGGGGTGGGGAGGAACAGGGCACTTGATGTGGGTTGGTTCAGGCTGGGGGGTAGGGAGGGAGGAAGACACGGATCCACCTGGAACTAGGAAAGGGATGGGGACAGAAAGTGGACAGAGAGGACCAGAGAGCAAGAGCTATTCTTGCTCCTATCCCAGCTGAGGAACTGGGCTAGTTTGGCTGAAGAGGGAGAAGAATCAGGGTTTGAAGTGGGAAGAGGACTAGAGGTTGTCCTTGGTTCAGCGCTTTGGGGTTTGGGCAGCTTCCTCATGCAAATTATCCTCCTGAGTCACTGAAAATTGGTCCAGACACAAAGAAGCAGCTTCTCTCACCCGCTGCCTCTCTCCATGGCACCACCACAGCCCCCACCCCTTGGCCAAACAAAAGGCCCAGGCCCAGCGGTGCGTGAAGGAGTGAATGGGGAAGACCCTCCCTGGTGACGTCCCACCAGACAGATGGCAACAGTTGCCCCACACCAGTTGCAAGCCTCCTTTCATCCATCTCCGGGTCATAAAGGAGAATAGCCCCCATGCCTCCAGAGCCGGTGGGCTCCTCAGCCGTCCAAAGACAGAACGGGAGGGGGGCTGCCAGGGGCAGGGGAGGTGAGAGGGAAACTGATGCTGGAAGTTTGGCTGGAAAACAAAAAGGTGTTTCAAAGCGCAGGCGCTGGGGCTGGCCTACCCATCTGTCCTGGGAGACGCTCTGCCGCACCCTCCTCTGCCTCTGTGCTGAGCCCATCCCTGGACTGGGACTCCATTTGGGGCTGCAGTAGTCGGGGACTTAATGCTTTGAGGCTCCTGACCCAAAACCCCTTGATGGGGTAGTTTCATTTCTTCAGAAATTGTCTTAAATGGGAAACCTAAGAGCTTGGGGACAAGTGGTGAATCCTGGGTGCCCTGCTGTTAAATAATAACCTGTTTGGGATGTTCTAGGGGGATCTTGGCAGATTCATGCCCTCAAACATTAAGCAGGTAGGTGGAAAGGAGGGGCTGGAGCCAGGAGGCCTGCTTCCACTCTCAGCTCTCCGTCTGCGTGTGCACTTCCGGACAAGTCGTCTAGGCTGCCCCAGGCCTGGGTTCCTCAGTAAAGTGGGGGTTAAAACACCTGCCCCCTCCCTCGCAGTGAGGAGGAGAGTGAGCCAGTGGGCCAGCTAGTGCTGGACAGATGCACGGGGAGGGTGTGCTAAGAAAGGCAGGGCTGCTGTCCTCTCCAGCCCCCCAGCCACACCTGCCCGGAGGTCGGGGCCACATGGCACTTGAAATGTTTTTCAAAGTACTTCATGTCTGTCACTCTGAGACCACTGACGCCAGAAAGGTTTCGGAAACACAGAGTAGAGGTGAACAGTCCCCCCACCATTCCCCCCCCACCGCCCACATTCCTGAATCTCAGGTTTTCGTCTCGGTTCTCCCACTGCCTTCCGACTTCAGTCCAGTCTGATTTGGGAGGTTTAGTGGGAACTCTAGGTGAAGGTACTAAGAGAACTCTTTTTTTTTTTAATTTTTTAAAATGTTTTATGGGGTACTAAGAGATCTCAATAAATACAGAATAAAAGGGAACCTCCTTTATGTCTTAACATAGTAAAAAGTTATAACATAGGCAAGCTTCTGATTCAGAGGCCACAGACAAGGTTTCTTCTAGACCAAACACCCCCACTGTTTTCCGCAGAAGGGCTGTACTGGTGGTGCTGGGGTGAGGGCGGCAGGCAGTGGGGAGCAGAGTAACTGCCCAGGGGACACAGGAAACAGAGCTCACGCTCTGCAGCTACCTGGCCTCCACCTGCCTCCTGGCCTCCCGCTGTTGGTGTTGGCCTGGGTGTTTGTGCTCAGAGCTGCTTTGAGTGTCTTGTGTCTGGCACAAGATAGTAAAGGCATTTCTCAAAACTCCTCTTTCCCAACGCTTGCTCAAGCCGCCTCACCCACCTTGATCACCTCCACTCCTCCAGCCACCCGGGTCTCATGCAACCTCTCTCTGATTCCATTGGTTTGCATTTGATCCCAAGCCATACGTGTTCATGCACCTGTATAATTATCCCATCACCTCCTATAGACTGGCAACACCCTGAGGACAAAACCTTGCTCTCATCTCTGCCCCCCGCACCCCATGCCTCTCACCAGACCCACCTCTGGAGAGAAGAAGGCTCCTACTCCAAGACATACATTGTCTGCTGGCCAGAAAAAAGCTGAAAACTCACACCTGAAAGGACGCCTCTCAAGCGGCCACGGCACCCACGAGCAGACCCTGAGCTCCAGGGCAGCTCAAGCTCCTCCTATCCAGATAGCACTGTCATCTTAGTCCCCGCCATCCTGTCCCAACCTCCTAGGGACCTTTGAATCTCATCCCAGAACACAATCAGTGCTCCATTTTTTTTCCACCTGGGTGGTGACATGGGAAAGACCTGCTGGTCAAGCAGACTGACAGAGAGCTTATTTTCCTTCTGTGCAAACAAGAGAAGCCACTGAGACTGAAGCCTCCACCCTGAGTCAGTCCTGTAAGAAAGGATGTGGGTCACAATGAATACAAGGAGGCTGTGTTTGGCACCGGGGCTGAGGAATGAGCAGCTGAGACTGGAACAATCCATGGGCTGGTGGGTCTCTATTGTTCCACTGGACAGAGGAGAGGGCAAAGGAGCGAGAGATGGGGTGACCCGGGGGAGCCCACTGAAGTGTCCATACTAATACCTGGTTCGTCCCAGGCTTCCCTACTGTCAGATTCACATTCATACACTGTATTCCACCCAGAGGCTAAGGCGGAGATTGAGCAATAGCAGAGGTGAAATATGCCGTCGAGACCAGAAAGAAAGAAATCCCTGGAAGACATAGGCCCATAAAACACCATGCACATGCATGAGGGAGTGGTGACTTCTCCCTATAAGGGTTCAGAAGGTCATAAACATCACTTAAAACTGAGATAAATGGCAAGACTTTCACAGAGGCAAGACAAGCTGAGGTTGAGGTTGGGTATAACAGGTGTTTACATGTGAGGTTTGAGACTTCTTATCTTTTATGATTACCTGCAACTTGGACTGTGGCTTGATATGAAAGTTCCCGGCATCCATAGACTATTACAAGTATATAATAGACCAAAGGCGAGGGGCTGCAGGGAGAATCAGAAAATGCAACACCCGCTCCAGTTTTGCCTTAAATTTTATTTCTCTTTTTTCCCCCATTGTATTCAGCTAATCCTGGATTTGGGCTGACACTTAGCTGCTATGTGCCCAAAGCCATTTGCTTCACCTCCCCAAGGCTTCGATTCCTCATCTCCAGTCTCAGGGAAGCCATACCAACCTGCAGTCAGCCTGAGGATTTTATGACATTACGGGCCGGTCTACCCCGGGAGAGTGGCCAGGCAGAACCCGGGCCAGCTTTGTCTTTGCACTGGCCAGCTGGGTCAGTGGCTTGGTGAAGGTGGGAGCCACCGTTTCAGGTCTGGGGTGAGGCCCTGTGCACTTTTTTCTTGGCCCTGAGAAGCAATGCCCTTCACATCAGGTAGACAACGACCAATGGTAACCCAATGCCACCCAGATTTGTCATATAGGGTTAGTATCCAAGGCAAACAGGCCAAGGTCTTTGGGACAACCCACTTTTTAGATCCTGACCCCTACCCTTTTCCTAAGGGAAGGGGAATTGGGGTGTTGTGCTTCTGGACATTTTCCTTGTGAAATGACCTCCAGCCCAAGCTCCCTCTAGTCAGAACCTCTCCCCTGCTCTGGCGAGGAGGCCTTGCTCCTCCTGGGCTGGGACTGTTTACACCCTCAGAGAGGCAGGTGCCGGGAGGCAGCTGCTGCTTGTGGTCGCTTCTCCCCAGATACAGGGGCACTGGCTACCCCCACGCCGGCTGCCATTGGCTAACAGGAAGGCAAAACAGACAGAATATCACGCACCCAGCCAGCCAGCCCAAAAACAAAGAGAACAGGAAACACCTGGAGGAGCTGGCAGCTGGCAAGGGGACGAGTCCCCAAGAGAAGAAAGGGTTTTCGGGGAGTAGACAGGCCAGCTAGGGGCTGGGGGAGGGGCTTAGCGCTTAATTGCACAGCTCTTGGCACCCACCAGCTGCTGGAAACTAACAGCTGAGCTGCTCAAATTCACCATCACCCACCCCTCATCCCTCCTCCCCCACACATCCCAAGGCCTCCCCACAAACACAGTAAAGAGATCATCCCTCCCCAGCACCAGCTTCCAGAAGCAGGACAAGAATAATCAAAGGACAGTGGCTTTTGTCACCACCCTCTCCTGCATCGCATGACCCCCGCACGAGCCAGAGTCTGATCCTCACTGGGCCATGTAAATTGAAGCCCATGGTCCAGAGATAAAAGACAAAATCCTTGCAAGATGCAACTGTCATGGCCTCCCTTGTGGTGTGGGAGGTTATGTCTCAGCGCTATCATGCTGTCACCACTGTGATGTGAGTTCTACTCCTGGGCAAGGAGCTCACCCACATATGCTGCAGCAGACCTCTCCTGTCTCACCCGCTGCTCCCCTCAGCAGTGGATTTCAGTAGATCCACCTGTTCTGCTCCCCACTCTGTGTCTGGTAAATCCTCTCATCCAGTTCTATGCATAAATAAATCAATCTTTGGGGGGAAAAAAAGATGCAACTGCCTTTGTTACCTGAAACTTATCCCAAGACAAGTCGCCATTTATTTCCAAATGTATTTATCTAGATCAGGATGTACATCTGCCGGCTCCCTGCTTATTATTTCAAGTTGTTGTGGTTCAGGGTGGAACAGACTTGACTAAGAAGATCAAACGCAACCCTGTTGTCAGCATCCACCCAGAACAGGCTCACTGGTGTGCAGGCCATGTGCTGAGAACCGTGTGTGCTCGGGGCTCTGCTCATAGGGCCCCCTCATGCCCTCTTAGATACTCCCCCTTAGGACTGGGCTAGCCCGCAAGCCCTGTGGGGATGCCAGTTTCCCAACCCCGATCTTTTCATTCAACACCCAGTGTCCTTGTGTTAGGGGGAAAAGGATGTCCTAAAGCTAATTCCATACAGGCTTTGTGGACTCCACCCCCACTCCAGACCAAAGCCAAAAGACATTGGGAAAAACAAATCCCATCACCACCAAAGGGAACCTGAGGGTGGGGTTAAGCAGCCAGGTTTGGTATAAAACCAAACATGTGGGCTTTGGTGGGGGGTGGGGTCCCTCTTTTGGCTCTTCGCCGGCTAGCAGCTCGGCCAGCTCTCGGCGTGCCTTTGGGTTTCCAGGTCGGCGGATTGGGTAGGACGCATTAAAGACTTTATTTCCCTATTTTCTCCCTGAGTTGTACATTTCCTCATTTCCCCTTCCCTTGTAAATAAACCTTTTATTAACCTTTTGTGTGTGCCTGTAGTGGAGTATTAATAAGTCCCTTTTAAGCACGCGGGTGAGGACCCACAGCCAGGCAAGCCGTTTTATATTGGGGCTGCTCCGTAACACTTGGACCTGCCCGGTGTGAGTCGTGCAGCCCAGGGGGACATACAAAGAAATAGGGTCCCTGCACTGCCGAGACTTGGATGCCAACTTGCAAAACTGCCAGATAGCTCCTGGGCAACACGTGGAGATGTGCCAACTGCGTTTTGTTGCAATGGTGCCGTAAGAATAAATTCTACTTCTGCATCATTAAGATGGAAACAGAATGTGTTCTAAATGTGCGAGCGGTTTGGACTCATGTGCCTAAATGTTGAAATACCCTGAGTAAGGATATTTATAAAGAGGCCGTGTGGAATTATCCAGGGAGGGTTTTCTAGAGAAGCAGCAGGTAAAGCAAAAAGCATAGACTCTGGAGATAGACACCCCAGATTTTAAACCGGGGGCCTCCCTCTCTAGTTACTAGTGCTTTACTTTCCTCTTCTGTGACCTTGCAGAAACAATGATTCACAATGCGCTAGTGAAGGTGACAGGAGAGGGACTATGTGTAAGGCACCAGGCTCAAGCCTGGCAATGCCAGGTGTTCAACACACAGTAGGTACCTGTATTCTAGAAGAAAGCATGCCAGAGCACTTTTAAAGTAGTCGTAGGCCATGAAAACTAGCAGACAGAGAAACTATGAAATGTGGGCACAGCTGCAAGGAAAGGTAAGCAGGAGAGAATTGAGGTGATGGTTGGGCTGGGGAAGAAGACTGGGAGAGCCTGCTATTTCCATCTTCAGGATTCAGAATGGCAAGTGTAGCAGCAGGATGGCCACAGGGCAGGATCTCTATGACTTGGGCCGACAGGTGAAGGAGGAATCCTGGAGCCCTTGGTGGCTTTTGTAGGCTTTTATTGGGATTTTACCAGTTTCACAGCAGGCAGGGGTGCCTCCCAGCCCACCAGCCTCCTAGCCCCCAGCAAGTCTTCACTCTTTCTGGGCTCTACAGCATTCTTTTGTGGCCTCTGCTTCTCCATTCTCCTTCTGGTCTGGTCTGGTCTTCTGTGTCCCGTGACGTTGTCCTTATAAGCCCAGTCTCTCAGCCCAGGTGAATCCATCTACATATGCCCACACCCCACTTCAGGTGCCCGCCATCAGGCATGCATTCAGGACCACATGGATCCATCATCTATCCTAATGGTGGGAGGGCAGAAAAGCCTGATACTTTACTTACCCTACAGCAAGCAAGGCAGCAGGAAGGGGATGGCTTGATGAAAATGAAGTTGGTGGTTGTAAGGGGAGGAACAGGCCACTGAGCAGGTTTTCTATGATCCCATGCAGACGGGGTAGAGGAGGAAAGAGTCCTGGAGCCCTCAGTGGCTTTTGTAGGCTTTTATTGGAATTTACCAGTACACAGCAGGCAGGAGTGCCAGGGGGCCGGGAGGCTGGCAGGTCGGCCTCCCAGCCCCTAGCAAGTCCTCAGTCTATCTGGGCTCTCCAGCGTTCTCTGGTGGCCTTGTTCTCATGGTTCTTCTGCTTCTGCTTCTCTGCTTCTGCTGGCATCCCTGTGATGCCACCTTATAAGCCCAGTCTTAGACCAGGTGAATCCCATCTACATATGCCCACACCCTACTCCAGGTGCCCGCCATCAGGCATGCATTCGGGACCACAGGGTTCCGTCATCTATCCTGATGGCGGGAGGGCAGAAAAGCCTGATACTTTTATCTTACCCTACAGTGGTGGTCCCAGTCAGGTAGAGAGACAGGTAGAAGGCCTTTGCATTTTGAGAGTGACACGGGCAGGAACAGGCGCTGGCCAACACTGTGTCTGAAATGGAAATGGGATGGTGATTCAGTGCATGAGTCTCCTTTACAGATGAGAAAACTGAGGGTGCGGTGGGGCAGCCTCAGTTCTTAGTTATTAGTTATTGTGACTCCTGAAGGTGAGTGTCCGCCTATCTAAATCCCCAGCCCAGCGTTGTCTCCAGAGCTGGCCCACAGCTGGCCTCCCAGGTAGGCAGTGAGAAGGATTCCTGTTGTCTCCAGCCACCTTGGTCAGCATTCCTTCCAGATGGCAGCCCACCTTCCTCTCCAGGTGATGACCTTCTGGGTAAACCCTCTTAGGAAGCTAACTGGTAGTTACAGTTCTCCCACATTTTGATTTAAAGTGTGTCTACCCCCTCCTAAGTGACATTTATATTTCGATGGCAAGTGCTTAAGGACCTAAGGGCCTGCAAGATCTCAGGGCCTGCAAGATTTTCTTAAGAAGGTAAAATCACAGGTTGGCTATTTTGAGGGGACCCTTACTGGCAAACCCTGAATGGACCTGAACTTATTTTCTTCCCTCCCATATCTAAATTCCTTTCATCTATTAACCTCTGACTCTTGGCAGCTTTGACATTCAATCATTCAGCCAACACTCACTAACAACACCTATTAAGCACCAAACTCTGCTCGCAGGGTCCCTTTTCCATTCAACTGCAAGATTGAGGCTACAAGGATGAGGCCAGAAGAAAGAACTGGGTGTGATAGAAGCACACGACCCAGCCTGGGAAGGGGAAAGCGGCCTGCAAGATGGTCTAAATCTTGAGAGACAAGAGTTAGCCAGACAAACGTGGGTAGTAGAAAGGGGCAGGGTATTCGTGAGGCTTCGGTTCTGGTCGATGTTAATGGACACAATTGAGGGCCGGGAGAGCATTTTCTAGTCTAATCCTCTCAGGGGAAACTGAGGCTCCCGATGTGCTCAAGTTCTATCAGGAACATAATGGGATATTCCCTCCTAGAGACCACAGCCATGGTGACTGCCTGGCATTAATGTCCTCCATGCAGACTTACTCCCAGTACAGGGGGCACAGGGTGGAAAGTCCCAGGTAGTCACAAACTAGGGGGCCTATGCAAGTATGTACTTTTCTTAAAAAGGTATTAAACACTTTTTAAAAATTAGTTACGATGATTAGAATTTTTTTTGAAGATTTACTTATTTATGCACACAAGAACTGGGGTACAGGCCAGAGGTCCAGGGGTAAGAGGATTCACCAGAGACAGAGTGGAGAGCAGAACAGGTAGATGGACCAAAAACACTGCTGAGGGGAGCAGCAGGTGAGATAGGAGAGGTCTGCTGGGCCATGTGGGTCACCTCCTTGACCCGGGATCGAACTAGTGCTGAAGTGGCTGCAGATCGTTTCATAGTGCTGAGACTTAACCCCTTGAGCCACAAGGGAGGTCCCTGATTAGAATTTAGGGAGAGGTCAAATAAAAATTTACATTTCAGATTTCTCTTTTAAAATGACAATATCTGATCTCACTGGTCTCTCTGGGTGACAGTGGACTAGAGCTAAGGAGCAGGGTTCTTTTCAAACAAGGCTTGTGCTCAGGCTTCAAATTCACTGCTGCATCTGTCCAGTTACCCTCATTCACTCGCTGCCTGGCCCTACGCTTGCTCCCCTGGTGCCCACCCTGCTTTAAATGGCCCTTCTCTGCTGGGTTGGTAAATAAAGCAGCCCTTTCTCCAAACTGCCCGGCCATAACCCTCTTATCTGATGTGCTCTGGCAGCCTGTCAGGCCTACTGGACAAGGGTTGAGTTAAGGCCCGCCCTTGTTTATGGGGATGGGGGGGTGGGAGTGCAGAGCCAGGTTTCAGCTGGTAACAAAATGACAGGGTGGGGCCCAGAGAACCAGGCTCCTATCAAAGGGGGGGGAGGGTGACCGCACACCTGGGGTGCCTTTGTTTGCATAAGATCATTATCCACAGCCCTAGTAGCCTCTTAGAGTCAAGCTCAAATGTTTTTCTTTCCAGTTGTGTAAGGAAGTGGCATGGAGAGAAAATCAAACTTTCCAGAACTCATCAGCCTTGCCCTTCTCAGCTCTCCATCTCCCTCTTCTCTGGGAAAGAAAAGCATGTGAGGATGGTTCCTCAGGTGGGCAGAATGGAGGTAAGTAAAGTTGTTATTGGAAAGTCTCATCCCCACCCACTTTGGGTGTGAATGAGCACATAGTCCAGTTTGGTATTAATCTACAAGCACAACAGTGGAGCAAACGAAGCCAAGCTCCCTGTGGCCAGCGAGATCAGATTATCTGGCAAGGACACTGTCGAAAATGAATGAGGTCGGACATGAGTTCATGCAGTTGACAATCCCCTACATGGCAGGGACTTGTAGAACACCCACTATTTGCTCCAAGAGACCCTAGTAAGGGCTTTTGGAGTGTGAAGATTAACAAAGGGTTGAAAATCATCTTTCTCTGGGAGAGGCTGTGGGCATCTTGGACAGTGTTAACTGCGGTCATCGGAGTCCTAGTGGGACCTATTGCGCTAATTATGGTTTTCTTCCAGTCATTGGTATGCCAGCAGGTCCTTATTCATCTTAGGATCAACTCAGAGCCCTTGAAGAGATGAGGTCAAACTCTACGCCAGACTGCAATCTTCATTTATTGAAAATTTTTACTTCTTGGGATAAGGTTCTTGGAAACTGTGACATAAAGAAAAATAGCCTATCATGAAAGCAGGTCCTTGAAATAAAGTAATTTCATTGAACAAAATGGGGTCCTTTCTCACCAACATTATTAGGTCTCAACAAATGAAATTCATTTACGGCCCAGCTGTACTTAAATGGGCAAGACTCTGTTCCAAGTGCCTCATGGATCTCATTTAATTCTTACAACAATGTTTTGTGATGAGTTCTATTCTTAATCCCATTTCACAAATGGGGGGATGGAAGCCTGATGGCTTAAGTAACTTGTCCCAGGTTGCAGGGCCAGCAAGCAGGTGGGCAAGCCGTCTGGACCTTAGGAAACCTGACACTAGAGCCCACATTCCCAGCCTCTATTCAGCATGCGCTGTTCTTGATTTGCAAATTGAAACCTTATCAGGCTGGAGTCTCAGCTAAGCAAGGGAAGATTACCCAACTTCCCAGCCCAAATGACCCTTCAGTTCAACTAATTGAAAATAATGATAATAATTGTGCTAATTTGGCCTCCAGTGATTGCTAGGATAATGGAGATGATTTAGAACAGAGGTCATTTCATCCAACCCCCTAATTTCTGAGATAGGAAAATTGAGGGGCTTATCCAGACTCAACACAGCCAGTTTGGAAGAAGAACCCAGACCACAACCCACAGATCTTCCCTCCCACCCCAGAACTTTCTCCTGCACAGGATTGTTGGGCTGGGGGTATCGGTCCTGGCCTGGAAGGCAAGAGTCCTCACTATCTTTTCTGGCCAAAGACTGCTATGGAAGCGGATGTCACACTCTGAAGTGGGTTCTTCCTTCTGGGACTTATTGCAGCATCAAGGACGCCCCCACCCAAACCTCCTTATCAGGAAGCAGGATGGGCTGTTAATCAGCAGCTCCCAGGGTCTTGCCCACGCTCCGGGAGGTGCATTATCACCCAGAAACAGCTGAATGAGCACCGTCTCCCAGGTCGGCCTGTTTACCAGGCTGGGAAGCTGGGGAACAGCCCGGGGGACTGCTCCAACCCTCAGCAGTTCCTGCCACAGTCCATACTGGCCCCAGGGCCCTCTCCCCTCCTACTGAAATTGGTCAGATGGAACTGAAATTGGTCAGATCCAAAGTAGAAAACGTACGGCTTGATCACAGAATCCTCTCTCATTAAGTTGTGGTACAATTAGTCTATTAAGAGCCAAGAGCAACCTGGAGCTGAATCTTGTCATTCTGCGGTTTCTTGGGCTGGAGACACAGGCAGGTGACAATGTCCCCTTGGCCTCCAGGCAACCTTCCCTGAATTTCAGAGTTTTTACTAGACTGTCGTGAATGGGGCCTATCAGGAAAGTAGATGCTGACTGTATAATGACTAAGGGAACAGCACACCAGGGTGGGCAAGGTCTTCAACTCAAGCCCTGTCCTCCCTCCAAAAAAGTGAATTCTTTTAACTAAGGACATTGCGGTTAGAAGCTTCCGATGGAAATCTGACACAAATGGGCGCCCATAACCAACTCCATTTGCGATGCAGATGAGCTGGTTTCTCCCCTCCCTGCCTCCTCTGCCCTCCAGTGCCCCACACAGGGCCCCCTGGCCTGCCTCCCACCTCTCACTCCTAGGCCAGCATGTATTGATGAGGGCCACAGGGGTATGAAATAAAGTGTGTATGGGGTTGGGGGTGAGGGAGGGGGGCACTGTTCAGTCAATATGTTTAAAACTTGAATACAACACGCCTTTTTGTGGCCAAAAAGAATGAGCCCAGGTCAAAGATGTGCTAATACTTTAGTGGGAATTGCACAGGATGGGCGTGGGGGAAGCTGTGTCAAACTGCACAGGAAGAAGCCCCCAGAGTTGGTAGTGTCCTTATTTCCAAAAATAACTCCTACCCATATAACCAAGGGGAATTAGAAGTTGCTGACAGACCTCGGTGCTTACTGGGAAGGGCAGCTCTGCTCACTGGGGGTGATGGCCACCCTGGCTAGGGGCACAGGCCCTGAGGTTCAGCTGCTAGCGGTGAGCAGCAAATGCAGCCCCAGAGGTGAGCATCTACACCAGGCATTTCTAACATCCCTGCCCCAGCCTGGGAGGGGGTCGGCGTCCCCTGACTGTGACGAGGGTCTTCACCACTTGCACTGTCTTCCTGTGCCTGCGCGGCTGACAACTCACGCCTGGTAAGAACAGGATGTGCAGCAGGGGGACGGGCAGGGGGTGCCCCCGAGGAGGGGGCTGCTCGGCTGTCATCCACCACACACTAGATTTCCCTGTTGTCCCAACCAGGGCCACACTCTCCTGAGCAGCTGAAGTTCTGTGACACCAGAGTGGGATTCAGGGAAAGACAAACCAGTGATGTGGGGATTTTCCCTTCTCTACACCACACTTCTCTGCTACATTTTTATTAAAGTAACAAAAAAAGGTGTACATTTGTCCATAAAGCTGTACATTCTTCCATATAAAAACACTATGATACAATTAGTAACCTTTGTCTTTTCTGTCAGAATAGCTTACAAATTGTACTATGATTATTCACTTTTACTTAATTGGAGAGACAGGCCTGCTCAACAGTCCAGCTCCGGGGGCTTTGTTGTTTTTAAAGTGAACATCAAAAAGGAGAAAAGGAAGCGTGAGACCAGGAGCTGCTTCTAAAAAGGCAGGAGCCTGTCTGCAAACAGGACGCAAGCACACGATCTGCAGTGATTCACAGCTTGGTTTCGACCCACAGGCCGGACAGGCGCTCCGGGGTCTGTGGGCCTGAGTTAGCTTTAAAGCGATAAAGACTGGAAGCAGGATCTGGGAAGGCAGCTCGGAATCTGGAGAGTCGAGAAGGAGGCAGAACTGGCAGGAACGGGTAGGGAGAGTGTTTGGTAAATAGCACCTTTGAGTCAGATTTGAGTAGTTAAGAAATAAATCCAGGACAGGGGACTGGTGGGGGAGGAGGATCCCTCAGTAGGGGCAAGCAGGAGAGTAGCCAGCTGGCCAGATGCTCTAGCTAAGTCCTTAAGGTGATTCGAGTATGGGAAACTCAAGGCCTTCTTAGGACCCCTCACAAATGTCACCGAGAAGCTGAAAAAAGGGGGTGTCTTCCCAGTGCAGTTTTCCATTTTTCTCCAAACCAGAACAGTAAATATTGCACAAGTCTATAGACAAATCTGGATTGTACTGAGAGAGACAGCAACATCTCCCCAGGTGCTCTGAGCACCAAGGAGAGAAATCGATGCCCACAGTTTGGCTTCTAGTGTCAGCCCTACAAGAATACCAGGTAGTCCTGCAGAACCTGGGGCATTCTCCCCCTCAGCCAAGGATCACCTGCAAGGCTGACCAGCCAGCCATGGTCCCAGGGCAGGGGGAGAGATGGTTCCCTAGGCCACCAGGGTCCCGGCAGGTTCTCAGAGCCAGTTCTCCTCCGGACCCTCCTGGGATCCCAGAGGCCATATTGCACAGTGACTCTTGTCCTAGAAAATCGGGTAGCTCTGTGACCCAGCCAGACGGGAGAGAAGGCGCTTGGAGTATTGTGCTTTTGGAAAGAGGCAGCCATAAGGACCTGGAGTTCCCTGGAGCTTTGAGCCACCTCTCAAAGGGACTGTGGCAGCAGCATCAGAGCCTATACATTGTTCCAGAAAGAAGGGTTTGGGCCAAAAAACGTCCCCAGTGGACACTCTTTGGGTTCCAAAATCCATTGCAAATCACCCTCAAGTTATTCACCACACACACTCACAGCAGCGCATAGCAAAGCAAAGGCCTTATGCAGAGAACCCTTCCCAACCTACCCTGATAGCCTCCAACCCCTGCCTGGCTCCCCAACCCCCACCAGCAAGGTTTTAGATTCCTGGCTGGGAAGCCACATCTACAGGCCCCTGAGAACAGAATTAGAAAGAAGTCATGATTTCCAGAGAAGCTGCTTAAGGACAGAAGGAATAAGGAGGGGGTTCTGCCCAGGATCTCATCAGAAAAAGAGAAGATTAGGCAACATAGTACGGTTTTAAATCCAGGCTTGAATGCCCCTGAGTAAGAGAGGGGTCAGGGACTGGCTCCTGGCTGGGAGGGGGAGGGTGGAGCTCAGTCTCCCCTCTCCAGCCAGGACAGATCCCCACCGCTCTCATTCACAGTTGCTAACCTTGCTTGCTCCCCGTCACATTCTCCCACCTGACACCTTGGCCAGGCCCACCCCACAGCCCTCCCGCTCCCACAGGCAGACGCTGACTCCCACACTCAATGGCACAACAGTTCTCTCCAAGGCACCTGGGGAGGCCGCTTCCAAGTGGCCCCCTTTAAGGATTTTTTTTTTTCTTAGAAAAATCTTTTGGTTTTTTTTCTCCCCTTTTCTTAAAAAAAAATAATATATATATATAAATAGCTCTTCATTTAAAATCCAGTTCCCCAGGTTGAGGTATGCAGTGGGCTGTTGTCACACAGAGCGAGCACAGCAGGTGCCGGCCACGGCTCTAAGCTGAAGACGGCCATCACGTAGTTGGCTCTAGCTGGAGACCGCCATCACGTAGTTCTTCGAGGGGCTGCTCCGGCCCAGCATCATTTGATTCTTGCAGGTGAGGAGCCCGTAGGAGGTGGCTACCGGGGCCTCCTCATACAGGACACAGATGGAGCCGTCCTCCCCGATGCGGTAGGAGACCTCGTAGGGGTCCACCCACAGGGTCAGCTCGCTGGGCAGCAGCTGGCGCAGCTGGGGCTGGCTGAGTCCAATCTGGCTGGCCACCTTGCTGATGATGGGGTCCATCTTGTGGTTGATGCGGATGCAGCGGTAGCCTGAGCCCTTGGATGGCTTTTCAGGAAACCAGTGGTGTTTGTAGTGTTCTGTGGAGACAGCACGACGGGGGATGCCCTGATTAGAGCAGGGGCCCATGAATGCCCCCCACAACGCCATAGGTGAGGAGGAAGGGACCCATTGATTTTAAGCAAAGACAGTTTCTCCCAAGTTCCAGGGCCCTTCTCAAACGCTCCTAACTCAGGAGCAGAGAAAATTTTATGGGCTCTGGAAAGACACCCCCGCACACTCACACATACCCCTTCTAAAAAAGAGGTATGTATTAGCAGGGATCCCCAGAGGTCTGGGCACTCCTAGCGTCGCACACACTGGTGGTCATATCCCCAGTTTGGGAAGGAGGGGTGTGAGCGAGGCTGGCATGCCCGGGCAAGGCCTCCGCAAACCTATGTACAGAGGCTTCAAGGCCACGAAGGTTGCACATTGTCAGGTCCACACCACGTCACTGCATTGCCCACCCTGTGCCTCATCAGCTCTGTTTTGCTGAAACGTCCTCAAGGCAAGGACCTGTGTGGGCTGGCTCCGCGATGACCATCGCTGCCCAAGACCGCTGGCTCAGGGCTAGAAACAGCTGGGAGATAGGTCTGTCCCCTGCCAGCGACTGCTTATCGCTTGTCGTCCGGGTCTCACACCACCCCCTCCCGCCCTCCACCCCAACAAACCACAGCCACTACTAGCTATAAGGCTCTCGTGGCGCCATAATAGGTGGCAGAAAGCTGAGGGGCCAGAGAACACAAAGGGGCCCGGACCCCAACTTTGAGCTAGGCACCCAAGCCCGGCGAGGCGCAGGCGAGCACCGCCAGCTGGAAGCACCGCGGCTGAACCCCAAATTGAGACGGCTCAGCTGCGCCGCCGTCTCCCCCGACCCCTCGCCCAGACGGGTTTCGTCTCGGGGTCTAGCGAGGGAGCTGAGCCTGCACTTCAGACCCTCCTTCTAGACCGGGGCTCGGGATCGCACTCCGGGATAAGGGTCTGCGCCCCTACAGCGCCCAACCACCCCCCGAAGCTGCGCGCGGGGCCGGGGAGGCGCGACCCCGAGAGGGGGCTACGGCTGGCAGTGCCGAGGCGGCTCGCGGGGGCCTCTGCCCAGGAAGAGACGCCACAGTAAGGAGAGGGGCCGGCCCAGCGGCGGGGCTCGACGGGCGCCGGGATCCACAGCGCGCGCTCACCTGTTAGCGCCTCCTGGAGCGCCCCGCTGAAAACCTTCAGCCTCTGCTCGCTCACGCAGCCCCGGGTCCTCAGGAGGCTGGAGAGGAAGCCCACCGCGGCGGCGATCTCCGGGAGCATGTCCGTCCTCTCTCCCGACCAGCGGGCTTGGCTCATGTCGCGGCGGCGAAGGGGAGCAGCTGGCGGTCTTCGGTGGGACGAGGGGCTGGGGCTGCCTCCACCCGCTGCTCCGCGGCTCAGTCTCTGCGAGGACTTTGCCCCGACGCGCCTTTTATAGTGTTGTGAGAGGCGGGCGAGTCGGCGGCCGTGCTCATTGGCTGCCGCCGGCGGATGGGGGCGGGAGCTGGCGCCCGCCCCACCCACCCGCGCCCGCCGCCGGCCGGCCCCCGCGCCCGCCGGCGCCCCGGCCTCCGCCGCGCTGAGGTCATCGCCCGCTGACGTCAGTGCTGGGAACCCGAGCCGGCTCCAGGGTCGAGGGGAGCGGGAGAAGGAAAGGGAGCCGGGGCGGGGCCCAGAGCTGTCGGTAAAGGAAAGCGGCGCCCGGTAGGCTCTAAATTGGAAATGCCCGGACCTCTCCGCTCCGCCCATACTGCCAGGGTAAAGGCCACCTCCTCCAAGAAGTCTTCGCTAATACCCCCCTTTAATAACTACGCAGTTTCCAAAACCAACTTTTCCAGACACTTCTCACCTTTCTATCGTTTTGCTGTGTGTCTTAACTCGTTGGAATGGTTCCTTCTTGGCGCTTCAGAAATGGGATTAAGTCTTTTATTTGCTGCCACAGTAATCTCTCCGCCCCCAGCGAGTTCAGCGCTTCTACAGCAATGCCTCTGCTCTTGCCTGAAAACATGCAAGTCTCACCTATTTGGTGGTGATGGCGGAGAGGTGTTGCAAGACTTTTCTGTCCCCAAGTAATTATTCTAGTTCTTGGTTTCCTTTTAAATACGTACATACATATATATTTATATATATATGGATATTTACATATACACAGTACACACATATACACATGCATACATACATATATAATATTTTTAAATTAAGACCATGGTCGAATGTGCCTGGTCCCCATCTTGTTGCCCCTCCCTTGTATAAATGCCAAAAATGTGGAATAAGTAGTCTGCTCTCAACTGTATACGGTTTCCATCCTCTCTGTCCCTTGCTCCTCTCCTCTTCCACCAGCCCTCCTTCCTCCTTTGGGCTGAAGCATGAGTAAACACCACTCCTAGAGCAGAAAGATTCGTCCTCAGTCTCTCTCTTACTCAGCAGCATGGTGCTGGGCCTGGCCCAGGCACCCCCAAGTTTCTGGGGATTGGAGACCTTCTGACCAACACCCCTGGGGCTGGAGGTCACACCCACATGTGCAGTGAACCAAACCCAACCGTCTCTGTAAAGTCTTGTCTTCCTAGATCGAGGGCCCCACGGACCACTTTCTGGAGTAGTCATCCCTTCTTTTCCTTGCTCTGGTACCCCAGGCTTCTCTGCCTCCTTCCTGTGTGCCCCCTGGATTCTTCCTGCCCCCCAGCCCCTCCCTTTTCTTGTTTCTCTTCACTCTTCCCTCAGAGACCCTCCTCGTGTTGTCCAGTGTGAGGATTACTGTTTTTACACTCAGCACTCACATCTGCAGAGTCTGTCTTCATGTCTTCACCCTGCTTCTGCCTCCTGCCAGTCCCACCTGTTGAATGTCCATTCATCCCCTCAGTGTCTTCAAAGCCAGCTTCCTTCCTGATGTCCATTTCTATCAGAAGTATTCCCTGGCCACTCACTCTAGAGAACTCGGATTCTTTTTTTTTTTTTAAGATTTATTTTTGCATACAAGAACTGGAGTGTAGGCCAGAGGTGCAGGAGGTGAGAAGATTCACCAGAGACAGACTGGGGAGCAGAACAGGCAGATGGACTGAAAACACTGCGGGAGCAGCGGGCAAGTCAGGAAAGGTCTGCTGTGCCATGTGGGCAGCTCCCTGGCCGGCCAGGAATCGAACTCATGCTGCTGTGGCTGCAGATAGCTTCATAATGCTGCAACATAACCACTTGCACCCCCAGGGAGGGAGTCAACTAATCTTTGATAAAGGAGCAAAGAATATGCACTAGAGCAAAGAAAGTTTGTTCAATAAATGGTGCTGGGAAAACTGGGTCGCCACATGCAAAAGAATGAAGCTTGACTACTACCTCACGCCATGCACAAAAACCAACTCAAAACAAAACTGGGCTAGAAACAAGGTAATCAGGAGGGCATCAAAGCAAAGAGACCAACTGTCAGCAGGACCATAACTGACCAAGGTCAATTGCCAAGGAACAGGGAAATGCATCAAGGTGTAGCAAGGTTGCATAGCAACTAATCTGAAAATACTTCCCATCTCCCTGGGTGTCATTGGTGTCATTGGTTCAAAACAAAACTGGGCTAGAAACAAGGTAATCAGGAGGGCATCAAAGCAAAGAGACCAACTGTCATCAGGACCATAACTGACCAAGGTCAATCGCCAAGGAACAGGGAAATGCATCAAGGTGTAGCAAGGTTGCATAGCAACTAATCTGAAAATACTTCCCATCTCCCTGGGTGTCATTGGTTCCAGTGTTCTGGGCCTGCTTTAGTCCAGAACTAATGAAAATTCTTTTGACCAGCCATCACCTGTTGTCTGTCTTAGGAAACAGAGCTCCGTCCTCATGTATGTTTTTGCATGGCTCGTCAGGTCACGTGACTAGTTCTCAACCAAGTCAGGCCTGGGACCAGCTGTGTAGACTCCACATGTGATGTGGTCTTGTCACAATGACCCATGTCCCACATGGCCCCACAGAGCTGTTGTTCCAGAGGATGATGAAGCTGCGAATTGGAAGGAAACAGTCTGCATTTTTGGAATAAGAGTAAGGAAGCCCCCCAGCACACCCATTATCCAGGTTGGGGTTATCATGGTTGGTGATTAGTTCACAAAATTTGTATCAGGCCAGAGATAAGAACCAGCAGGCACCCCCCCCCCGATTTCCTCTCTGCTTTTCTTTTGACTTACAAGTCTTAATTTCTCCTTCAATCAAAGTTTCCAAGTCATGTTACTATATCATTGTACCCAACTTAGGATTTGATCTCTCAGCCAATTTCTTTTTTTTTTTAAAGTTTATTTATTTAATGCATAGAAGAACTGGGGTGTAGGCCAGAGGGGCAGGGGAGGAGGTAAGGATTCACCAGAGACAGAGTGGGGAGCAAATTAGGTAAATTTACTGAAATACACTACTGAGGTGAGCATCTGGCGAGACAGGAGAGGTCTGCTGCGCCATTTGGGTCACCTCCCTGGCCGGGGATCGAACTCAGGCCATAGCAATGATAGGACAGAGACTTAACCCCTAGACCACCAGGGAGTCCCTCAACCAATTTCTTATAAGGCTAAATACAAGGTCCTGAAACTGCCCTTAAGTTGGTAGGACCAGGATCCTTAGAAAATCAAAGGTTTCACTTCCTCCCCTCCATGTGTGGCCTGCTGCCTCCCTTCCTTGGATGGAGCTCGAGCATCAGGATAAGGACAGAGGATCCTTCTCTCCCTCCCTCTCCTCCTCTTTTTCCTGCTTTTTCTCACTTTCCCCCTCTTCCACTTCCTGTGCATCACTTCCTCCTCTCCAGACAAGGTCCCTAAGTTGAATTTTGAACATTAAACACACTGACACCCTGAGTTGACCTGGGACTCTACCCACTGCCAGGTAGTGCCAGGTAGACTAGAGTGTCTCATCTGGACCAGAAACTTCTGTGCCATGCAACCCACTGGCTGCCCTGGGCCTGGAGGTCCATCTCACCCACCTGCACACCCCACCTACGTGGCCCACTCCAGACCCACCCACAGCATCAAAAATGACCCTTCCTCCAACTAAATTTGCACCAAGAATGGGCCCCTCTCCTCCGACCTCAACTCTGTCCTTGTCTGCGAAGTCATCCACACCCCCTGCTCCCACTGCCCAGTCAGGATCAACCAGAGGGTTTGTAAGTGTCTTTTGTCTTTCCCAGCTCCCTTGGGCCTGCAGGGCTTTGGCTGGGTTGCCAAGGTTACTTCCCAACTTCCTGACCACAGAGAAACCTGAGGTCTAGTAAAGCCAAGCTGAGGCAGAGGGAGCGCTGAAATATTCTGGGAGGATGACATCAGCTCACTCCTACGCCGTGCAGTGTAGTGCTTGTGGGTCTGTGGCTGCGTGTGAGTGTGCGTGTGTTGGTGTCAGAGGAGGGCTGTGGACACACTTCAGTAAGTGTATGCACCTGAACATGTCTACGGACTGTGATGTGGTGGAGAGGAGGGAATGTGGCTGCGTTTGCAGATGTTAACACACACTTAGAATGGTGCATAGTGAGCGTGTCCTGCTGCGGAGTGTGGGCGTTGTAGTGGGGTGTGTTTTGGTGGGAGGGGAGGCACGGTTTGCCAGGTATGTCTGAGCGTGGCGGCTGGTGATGCTACTTGGCTCTTTCCACTGTCCAGACCTGTGCTGCTGCCCTGGGCTGATAAGAAACTTTGCCCGGGCAGGGCCAGTCTCTTCCTCGCTTCCTCGTGGGGTGGAAATGCGGCCGGAGATACTCTCAGCTCTGCAGGCATCGCTGGGTGCTGTCCAGAACATCTCTCAGGCGTCCCTATCAGCTCCTCACAAAGGGGTACCACTCAGTATCAGCTCGTGGCCAGCCAGTCTGGGGGTTACTCTTCAGAATCAGGAAGGAGAATCCAAGACAGAAGAAAATGACATTGTCCCTGACAGCTGCTAGTGAAGACTGTGAAAATGGAAGAATTTTAGCTTTTTAAAAACTTTCTGTCTTTAAGTCCCTTCTTCCCCTTCCCCCAGCTGAGGTAAGGAGAGGCTCAGAAATAGATAATGCAAAGATGGTTGGCCTGAGAGTAAGTGGGACCAACCTGCCTGACAAAGCAGCTGGTGAAATGTAAATATGCAAAGGACTCTCTCATCTTGAAGTCATCACAATCTTCAAGTTCCTTAAAAATTTCTGAGAACCTGGTGAGGGCTGGGGCTGGAGAAAAGTCAAAAAGTGCCTAAATTAGATAAAAGAGTTATCTAATTTCTGAGCTGAAAGGGAGCATGAGTTGTGCCAAGAGCTGCCTGCTGCAGCCGCACTCAGATTGGGCCTGGGGCAGCTTCCCTGGGGAGGGGCAGTGGCCACAGAGCAGATGGGTGAAGGCTGCAGGCTCCTCCTGAGCTGGCATCTAACTTCAGTGGCTCCCCACACAAGTTCCAGGTGGTGATCAGAACAGTGGGGCAGACACAGGCTCCACAAGCTACTACTGACATAGGAGCCCACTGGACCCCAACAGCTAAAAATTCTGACCCCTAGGCTCACACACAGGCCAGCTTGCATCTGCCTCAGAGGTGTCATAGGTCTCCATGTGACATTCCTGGGCTTCGCAGTTTGCTCAGCCGCTCTCCTGCATCCCACCTGTGTGGTAAGTGTATGCACCTGAAGGCACAGCCCTCAGAAGGCACAGTTTGGAAAGCTGTAGGCAGAGCTGACTCAGTCACAGCAATATATTGGCCTGCATAGTGATTAAGCATTTTAAAAACTAGTTGCTAATCTTTAACTGTTAGGAAACATCACATTTTTAAAAACCATCATGATTGTTCTTTATTTTTTTTAAAGATTTATTTTATTTACTTATGCATGCAAGAACTGGGGTATAAGCCAGAGGTACAGGGGGTGAGAGGATTCACCAGACCCAGAGTGGAGAGCAGAACTAGTGGATTAACTGAAATACCCTCCTGAGAGAAGCAGTGAGCAAGATAGTGTTATAGGACAGGGAGAGGGGTGGCCCAAACCCCGCAAACCTGCGTATTCTAAATGGGTTCTGCCATCCGCCGCATCAACACAAAACATATGAGACTTTAATGGGAAGGAACTTTAATAAAACTAGGAAACAATACAGGTAAGGCAAAGAGTCTAGTTTCTAAATGAAGCACCCAAAGTTACCCGTCCCCTCGTGGGTAAAACTCCATCCATATGGGATCGGCCCAGAACAAGGCCCCAAAGCCTGCCACAAGTCTAAAGCATCTTCCAGTGGGGACCCACGACCAAAGACAAGCGCAGTTTCTTCACATGTCTCTAGGCTCCATGCGCCTCCTCCGGGTCTCCTGGCTCCATCCTGCTTCCTTCCTCAGTCTCTTCTGTAGCTTCTCCTCTCCCTGCTCAGCTCCACTCTCCCTTGGGTGGGGCAGGGAACCTCCCCCTTTCCTGGGGACCACCCTGTTACAATAGGAGAGGTCTGCTGTGCCATGTGGGTCAGCTCCCTGGCCGGGGATCGAACTCAAGCTGCAGTGGCTGGTGATAGCTTGATAGAGCTGAGACTCGAACCCCTGCGCCACCAGGGAGGCCCTATCATGATTTCTCTTTAAAACTCAGAATATCTGTGAACACTTGTCCCACATTCTTGAGCAACGACTGGTGCTGACTCAGAAATGTACCCTGCAGTTTACCACTTATCAGGGATGCAAGCTGTTTTAATTCTCATTTGCATATTAATCCTTATTTGTATTACCTGTCTTGACCCTGGAGGTATTTGAATTTGCAGCTCCCAATATAGAATAAATCTCACACTAGTATTAAAACTATCACCTCCAACTTTTCCATTACACCCCCAACTGTTTTCCCCCCCTAATTGAGAATTGGACATCTTTAAAATATTTTTCAGATATTTCAGTCTCAACATGCAACAAATTAAGATGCTTTTCTTCCTTCTTCCTCACTTCTGGTCTTTTTTCTTTCTTAAATATCATCGTCTTTCTTTTTCTTGGCACCAGGCCCACAATCCCACAGACATCTTTACCTCTCCCTGGAATGGGTGGCCAAGACCTCTTTTTGATGTCTTGACCTCCCTCCTCCAGCCCTTCTGCCCTTCTAGACTATTGATCTAAACTACAGGTCATGACAGGTTGGCCTTCTGCCCTCCCGTCTCTCCTCACCTGCTAGCCAGAGTCATTTTCCTTGAATAATATCCAAATCATGTCATTCTTCAGCTTCAAAAACCTACAATTTGACTTCCGATTGCCTACAGCATTAAGTCTCTCCTCTTGCATTCAAGACCCTACACCACAGCCCAGTCACCTGACATACCAGCCCAGACAGCACCAGCTGCTCAATCCCCATTGTACCCCTACACTGATCCCCCACACCCTCTCCTGCCACAGCATCTGACTCATGGCTATTGGCTGCCCTCAGTGGGTGGGGAACAGGCCTTTGAATGAGGGGGGTGAGGTCTTTACCCCCAGCTGGTCACTGAGCAGTCCCGGAGCTTCAGTCACCAGAGGCCTAATTTAGAGCAAATGGGGGTCCCCCCCAAACTGAGATTTCTTTGCCCTGGAGACATGAGACTCATTTGGGCTTCCTGCCTTTTGTTCACCAACTTGGATGCTAATTCTGAATCTGCCACTGGCTATCTTATGATGGGTCAAATCTTTAATCTCTCTTATCCTCAATTTTCACATCTTTACAATGGAGACAATGAGTTCTTCCTGGAGTTACTGGGTGGGGAGGAGTCACCTGGCACGGAGCAGGTGTCCAGTAAACCATGCTCCCGCTGGCGACTATCAGACACAGGCGTGTCTGAAGTCACTGCAGTTTTCACTCTTTCCGATGCAGAAAGGGCGGCCCCGGGTTGGGAAGTGACAACCACTTGCTCCACAGCGCAGGGATGGGACTCACTTCACTCATTCACTCACTCACTTGTTCACTTAGCGGGCATATTCATCACACCCCTGGGTGCCGGCTCTGGCGCCTCTGTGGGTGGGTGCTGGAGCTGGGGGGTCACTCCGGATGAGGTGTCAGGAGACAGCCCCCGGGCAGAGCCAGATCAGGGACTCACTGGATGTGTTTCCTCGGGTGGCGGCAGGAGTTTGGATGGAAAGAAAGGTTGTGAGCCTCATGGGGACAGAGCCTTGGGTCAGTGAGGAGTGGCCAGGAGAGACAGATGATGGTCCAGCAAGGTAAAATAAACTTCAGGGAAGGGGACGAGGGCTGATGGTCAGGAAGAGGAAAGGGGAAGACTGTCCCTCTGAACCAGAGGGCTGCAGATGTGACAGAGAAACAAGCCCTGGGGACAGTCAGTCCCAGTTACAGTGACTCTGCTGGACCCAAAGAATCTCAGTGAAAGGATTTGGAAGGAAGGTTGGTGGGTATCAGGTTAGCAGAATCAAGTGCACCATGGTGGGGAGATGAGCCTTGACCCTTCTGACAGTGACCAGTGTGGAGGCAGGGCGTGTTGACCAGGCCTTGTGAGCCCCCTGAAACCAAGGTCCTCGGGGAGAGGCCCAACCATGGAGATCACACCCAAAGTGTTGGGCAGGGCGGGGTTGCTGCCACTTTTGCTCCCTGGGCCTGCCAGGAGACTGCAAGGTGATCTCAGTGGCCTAGAGAAGCAAGACCTCTGGGTTCCTGGGCTCCCCAAACTTGGTGCTCCCCCAAATCAACTCTTCAACCCCCCACATCATTCTGCATCATGTTGGCTCATACAAACTCACTCCCTCACCAGGGGGAAGGAAAGTGTTATATATTTTTTTAAATATTTATTTATTTATTTATACAAGCGCTGGGTACAGTCAGAAGCGGGAGGGTAAGAGAATTCACCAGAGCCAGAGCGGGGAACAGAACAGGCAGACCGACAAAATACACTGCTGAGGGGAGCAGCAGGCGTGGTGGAGAGGTCTGTCATGCCATGTGGGACCCTCTCCAGCGGCCGGGGATCAAACCGGCACTGCTGAGGCTGAGGGCAGCTTCAACCACTGCGCCACCAGGGGAGGCCCAGGAAAGTGTTATTAATTCATCTGGGAAGTGTTATTAATTCATCAAGCTGGAAACTGAGGGCAACGGCATGACAGGCCCCACCCGGGAAGGGAGACTGCTCTCCCAAAGGTAGCTAGCTATCCCCCAGAAGGCAGTGGCCACCTGACCATACCCCGTTCATGCGCAGAGGAATGTCCTGTTCCTTCCTCCTTTGCCTTCCTCCTGTTCCTTCTTCATTGCACTGAAGATGTTCACACATGCGCATTCAGGAAATATTTACTGAGCACCCCTAGGTGTCCGGCTCTGGAGATCAGAGTCTGTAGGGGCAGGGCCAAGGCGGCAGGAAAGCTGAGGGTGTAAGAGAGAGTGAAAAAGAAGTAAGGTGGAAGCTGGGGGAGGGGAGAGCTGGGGCCAGATGGCCAGACCAGTGTTTGGCTGGAAAGGCCCCCAGTGACGTGCTTCTGCGTCTGTGACTCCCCAGGTGAATCAGGAGCAAAAGGATGGAAACTATCTGTTAAGAGTCGATTATCCGGGAGGCCCCCCCCAAGAATGTGACCTCCCACACCTCACCCTCCGGGCCTTCTCCAGCAGTATTAGGAGGTGTGACTGAAAGTGCCGGAAACTCAACAGGGAACACATGGACTTGGGGGCAGCAGCAGATCTGAAGCTGAATTTATTGCCTCTTTCCCAAACTTAGAGGACAGACACGTTGTAAACCCTCCTCATCCTCGCTCCCGGGGGGCCCAAAATAAACCCCCTTCATCTCCAGACAGAAAACAAGAGAAGAGGCCCTGAAACTGTTAGAGCCTCCCAGATGTTGTTTTGGCAGAGTCATCTGGGGCCGGGCCTCCTGGGGCTGAGTGTCTGGGGCAGGCAGGAAGCTGGCATCAGCACCAGGACCCCTCCTGGGTGGGGACGAAAGTAGGGACAGACAGACTCAAGAAAGATGGACACAGGGAAGAATCTGAAGCAGAGGCACCACCGCTCCCTGATTCTGACCTCCTGGCCTTGGACATTGATGTTGCTTCCTGCACCATGGCTCAGAGGCAGGGAAGTGACCCTTGATCCATAAGGTTCAGAGGAAGGCACGTGGGGCCAGTCCCGGAGCAGCACCTGAGCCTTGGTTTGCTTATCTTGAACAGGAGAATGTAGGCCAGGAGATCCACCTGTCTCTTCCTTGATCTGTGACCTGAGGTCCTCTTGATAAAACCCTGGACCATACGTAGGACATGAGCTTACCAGCCATTGAGGGAGGAACCTGTCTCAGTGACAGATATCCAGAGGCCTGCTCCTGAGCTGAACCCCCAGATCCAGCTAGGGACCCAGTCCTGTCAGTCATTCTTTGGAAATATCTTCTACTCAGCCTCACTAATGCTATGTGCCATCAGATCTTTCTGCAACAATTAGAACAGTTCCCTAAATGGACCTTCTAGAGTCCTCCCCTTCTGGTCCTTCTGCAGTCCATACTCTGTTCTCAGAGCTCCTTGAAAGCACAGATTACCTTGTTTCTCTCCTGCTTAAAAATTATTAAAGACTCCCCTAGGAGGAAGTTCAAATTCCTAGTTGGGCCTTCAAGGCCCAACTTCAAAAGTCTGGACCAGCCTCTAAGATCTGTGAACCCCATTTCCAGTGTTTCCCCAACACACATTTTGAAACCATTGTGCATTTGCTCTGCCTGAAATTCTCTCTGCTCACTTCTTTGCCCATCAAATAGCCTGCTCCTCCTTCAAAGACCCAGCTTCTATGTCACCTCCTCCATGAAGACTTTCTGGAGTCAAGCCCCCACCCCCACCCCAATGCAAGTAATCACTTCCACCTTTGTTATAACTGTGAGTTTATATCCTGGTGTTAAAGTTCACTGTGCAGTCCTGAGATTGGGGACCCTTGGGGGCAAGACCAGGTTACGCATTTGGACTTCACCACCTGGCACATGCCCCGACCCTCAGGCCGTAGCAGGCACCCAGTGAATCTTTACTGAAGTTGATTGAATTCATTCTCTCCCTGCAAGTGATACAGAAAGAGAGAAAACATCATTCTTCCTATAGCATGAAGGAGAAAGTGAAGGCTCAGATAGGAAGATGAGCATGTTAGAAAGATCTCTATAAAGGGCAGAGGTACGACCATGGAGAGGGTGAAAAGTGATCCCCAATCTTCTTGCCTGCTTCCACTCCGTTACGAATGTTGGTAGGGGGAGTCTCTGTATGTTAAGAATGGTTGGTCTGAGGCTTCTATCAGCCCTGCTCTGATGACAACTGACCTTGATGACTCATAACTAAGCTTTTGAACTGTCTTTTAATTTATTTATTCTAGCGTGATAGGTAGAGCAAATGCCCCCCGAGCCACAATGCCTAGGTTCAAATCTTAGCTGTGCTATCTTTCTTTCTTTCTTTGGTCAAGACTTTATTTATTTTTGCATAGAAGAACTGGGATGTAGGCCAGAGGTGCAGGAGGTGAAAGGACCCACCAGAGATAGAGTGGGGAGCAGAACAGGTGGGTCACTGAGATATACTGCTAAGGGGAGCAGCGGGGGAGACAGGAGAGGTCTGCTGGGCCATGTGGGTGAGTTCCCTGCCTGGAATCAAACTCAGGCCTTAGTGGTGATAGTGCCGAGACTTAACCCCTAGGCTACCAGGGAGGCCCCCTAGTTGTGCTATCTTAAGCAAGTTATTAAGCCTGTCTGTGCTTAGTTTCTTTATCTATAATGTGAGGCTAATAGTAGGCTCATAGGATTTGCATTTATAGGACTTAGAGTATTGCCCGGTGCATAATAGTGGCCAATACCAGTTCACTATTACTACTTACAACTTACACTTAGTTTCATTCCAAGAAGAATTTGAGACAGCTTAATATATTACACCAGTTATAAAAGAGGATAATTATATATATATTTCTATTAAAGATAAGAAACCAGGGCTTCCCTGGTGGCACAGGGGTTAAAGACGGCACTATCAAGCTGTGGCCAGCCACTGCAGCAAGAGTTCGATCCCCAGCCAGGGAACCACCCACATGGCGCAGCAGACCTCTCCTGTCTCACCCTCTGTTCCCCTCAGCAGTGTATTTCAGTAGATCTGCCTGTCCTGCTCCCCATTTTGTCTGGTGAATCCTCTCACCCCCCACACCTCTGGCCTACACCCCAGCTCTTATATGCATAAATAAATCTTTAAAAAAAAAGATAAGAAACCAACTAGTATTAGAAGGAAAGTGGTGAGACAGGTATTTGCTAAATCATTTGAATCAATTGCCTCACTGGCCCCTACTTTTATCTCAGATCTTCCAGGAAGCCGAAGTAAAAAAGGAACACAAAGATAACATGGTTTGCACTGTGAAATAGATGAAATATACAAAAGCATTCAAGTTAGCCTGTTACTAACATAACTCCCTGCCACACACATCACACCTCCCACCGTACTGAACTCAAGGAGGAATTTATGGTGTGAATCCCTACGTGGGGATATTAAAGTGATTCTCCGTGGCATTTAGTATCCTCCTCAATTGGCCTTTAATGAGTTACCCATAATGACAACAGTAATCAGGGTCAGGATGATGATGGCTGGGAAAATAATCCACATCCTTTCCAGGCGTCCTTCTATGCTCAGCTCAGGGCTTCCTTCCCTCCCTCTTAGCACAGGAAACTCCCCTGAGGTCAGGGCTTGAGTCCTGCTGAGTCAGACATCAGGTGGCCCCAGGTGTTTCTGCCACCTCCTTTTGCGAGATTAGAGCCGGTTGGAGGCAAGGTGGGTCCCCTGGCAAAGCTCCCCAGCTGATTGAGGGGAGAGGGGATTGTTATGAAGTGTGCCTGAGGGGCTTTGGCAAAACAAAGGCTGAGTCCCTAGATTTGAGCCGGTTGTTGATCACATTAGTGGGAATGGGCAAGCGCCTGGAAAGGTAAGAACTACTCACCTCAACCCCACAAGAGGAATCTATTTAAGCCTTGTATGTAAAAGACATAGAATAAGTCAGGAAGACCCCTGCCCACTCTGGCCTGCCTTGTTTAGGAGGAGGGACACTGAGAACTCAAACGCTGGGAGCTTTGGACCCATCGTGCTGAATTCACAGAGGCTCAGAGATGAGAGTGAGGGTTAGAGACAGCTGAGTCACCGTGCAAAAGGAAACAATAGGAATCTGCATTTTTGCTCCTGAGGGCAGGCAAGGGGAAGGGGGGAAAAGTAGGAAGGCCTAGGAGAGAGATCTAAGAGTTTGAGCGACAAGACAGTGGTTGGGGGGGGGGGGGGAGCTGGAGCCAGGATCCAATACTCCGTTTGCATCTTTGCTGCTTTAACCCCCTCTGAGGCCTAAACCATCAGTAAAGTCCATGAGGCATGCAAAGACCCTGTGCAAGAGCTCATTTGTAGAAACTAAGAAAGGCTGGAATCCAGCTCACAAGAGCAAGAGCATTTATGGGTCAGCAAGAAGATTCCTGAGCTCTTCTGACTAGAAAAATAGCTCGAAGCCAGACGTAATGATAGAGAAGGGACTTCCCTCCTCCCCATCCCTACTCCCAGAGGAATCTAGAATGCTTTGAGGAAGAGCCCTGGATCTCCCACAGATCTTAGAATAAAGCTAGAACAATCTCAGCCAGCGCCTGAGGAGCAGTTGACCCTGGCCAGCGCAGTGAACCCACTGGGGGCATGGCCTTAACTGCCTTAACTTTAATGAGGACGGCAGCCTCCAAAGGAGGATACCTGCCTGCGCACTGCCCAATCTCTTCTCAGCAGCCCAGCAGGAGAAGTTTCCACGGAGATCACTGAAGCCTAGGGTGGGGCGGTGAAGCAGGGAGTAAGCACCCAGAGCCTCCCTTGTCTGCCTCTCCCCATGACTCACTGCCACTTGTGCATGGGTCATAAATCAATCACTTGATGAGATCTAAACACCTTTTGTCCTCCTTGCTTGACAGAGATCAAAGGAAGGAGACTTGGTCCCACCCCCCGGGGGTGGAGGTGGGGGCTCTTCAGTCTGTTTTGGGGAGAAACAATTCCTGCCCTCAGGAAACTGCAAGTTTCAGGAGGGAGAAGCTCGCACACTCAGAGCATATACTTGCAAGGAGGCCAGAGGGTGGCCAGATGAACATTGTGCAAACCATTGGAAATGAGTGAAGCGGGGTGGGAAGGAGCCCCAGCAGTCAGCAGTTGTCGGGCAGGAAGAAGCTAGTTGGGACTGGGAGTTCGGAGCCTGGGCTGGAGTGGGAGGGGGAGGCATTAGCAGGCCAGACAGGCCGTGTGCAGTGTCTTGCACTGTGGGCGGTGATCACACACCCACTACCCACCGCTGGCTTGGCAATTCTGGTCTGCCTCCCCAGTTTAACTGCCAGGGTCCTTCCAAACATTCTCACCACTTGCTTCCTCACTGAGACCCAAAACAAACAGCCTTGCACAGCCAAGGGAGCAGGAGGCAAACACCAGATGACTTTGTTGACAAAGCTTAAGCTATTCAACCAGGTCAAAGGGCATTCCCACAGCAGCTGGAAGCCCCAGATGGGCAGGTTCTGGAAGCCAAATCAGCATCTGGTCTCTCCTGCGCCCTTCCTCCCAAGGCACACCTGAACAAGTAGGTTCCTCCAGGGTACAGGGACCACCTGTGATTTTGCACAGCACTTCACAGCTCGCAAAGCTGTTTTATACCAAGTGGAACACTCCTCCGAGTCTTTTCAAAGCACCCAAGTCTCCTTTATACTTTATAGATAAGGAGGCTATATATAGTCTCCTTTATACTTTATAGATAAGGAGACTGGGGCCCAAGGCCACGAGGAGGAAGGGAGTTTAAATACCTGCTTTCCACTTCCCCATCTGGGCCTCGGTGGCACAGCCCTCTGGCCTTAGACTTAAGGACCCAGAGCATTAGGGGACCAGCTGAGTGCACCTGTGAAAGGCCAATTCGTCATCTGCATTTCAATGTAGCTCAGGACATGAGTCAGGTTCTAGAAGCCCAAAGAGGGGGGATCAAGGAGAAGGTGACTGGGAAGGCTGCCCACCCTGGCAATCCAGCATTCAGGAGGAGATGGGCCGCTGGCGCCCTCTCCAAATCTGGCTCCCCTTTGCCAGGGCCTGGGAACTGCTGGAGAGAGAAGGTGGCTGGACCGCGGGGGGCAAGCGCCCGCCGGCCCCGCCCCGGCCCGCCGGAGTCTATGTCCATGTAAGGGCCGCGCTTCCCGTCGGCAGGCGGGCGGGGACAGTGACGCGTTGTGGCCACGTAGGCCGGGCAGGAGGGGCGGGCACAGCCCACGAAAACAAGTGACGCCTGAGAGCGGCGAGGGAGGGGTGGAGCGGGCGAGGGGGGAGGGGAATGGGAGAGGGGGCGGGCTGGGGGAGGGGAAGGGGACGGGTCCAGGCTGGAGGAGGGGTAGGGAAGGGCACCCGGCTGGGGGAGGAAGGAGGGAGGGTCTGGGCTGGGGAGGGGGAGAGGAAGGGGTAAAGGCTGGGAGGGCTCGGTTAACACCTGCCATGGTGGCTGAAGCCCCAGTCACCCACCCTCCGCGGTCTGTCTTTACAAATGTGGGTGCAAAAGAGGGGGGGCACACGCAAACACCTTCTCTGTCCTATGCAAGCACAGGTATTCGCACCCTTGGCCTCTGGGCTGTGGACAACCCAGCCTGTTTGCAGCCCTTTGTCTCAGGTGTCCAGGATGTGTCCTTATGTGACAACAAGGTGGCATATGTGGGACTTTGCTGTAGGGGTGTGTGAAGACACAGTGCTGTGTACCTTCCTTGTTAACAAACGCAGCCACTCTCCCCTCCCCCACATTTGTGTTTCTGAGACTCCAGTCGCATTGGAGGCCATGGCTGAGACTGACTCCCCTTCTCCCCAAGACCCTTCCTACCCCTGGCCTAGGAGCTGACAGAGAAGAAACTAAACAAGGAGGCTTCTATGCCTCCTCAGGCTGAGGCTGAGGCCAGGACTCAGAAAAGGAAGAGAAGCCTCAGGGAGAGCAGCTCAGGGCTCATATTTTGCCTGGTGGGAAGCGTGGGCCCGGATTTTCCAGTCCAGCTGTGCTCAAGTGGAGGTGACGGTGGCCACCTCTCAGGCCTGCATGTCTCACCTGATGTGGGCGGGGGAGGGCCGGGGAGTGGTGAGATGAGGGGGAGGACTTAGTGGAAGAAAAAATCGTCAATAAATAGAACCCAGATGGGAAGAGTCAGGAATTCAGCCAGGACTACAGCTGTGGTCTGTTGGGGAACTTGGCTGCCCTGATGGGGGTGGAACTCAGGCTAGGGGAAAGTCCCTAGGGCCACCCCAACATTCCTTCACTCCCACAGAGCTCACCCAGCACCCCATTCCCTCTCTCAGATCTACTTCCTCTATTTCCTGGGGCAGAGAATTGTCTGGTGAGAAATCCGGGATGTTCCCACCCCAAGCTCTGGTGAGAGAGTGGAAGTGGGGCGTCCTCCTCATCAGGCATCTGCCCCTCCGCTGTGACCAGTGTCCTCTCGGCTTAGGCTCAGGGCAGTTGGTGAAAATGGCCTTCAGCCTGGAGATTTGAAAGTCCGCAGTAAGAGAGAGGCTGGCCTGCCTTCCAGGCAGTGTCCTCGGCTGCATGACAACAAAGGTGTTGCGGGAATAGAGACAATGGGACAGTGTTTGTGTCCGGCCTGGCCAGTCCTGCCAGGTGGTCATGAGCTTGGGCTTTGGAGGCCAGCTCTGCCACTTGGGTGTGAGGTTTTGAGCAAGCTGCTAACTCTCTGAACTCAATCTCCTCATCTGACAAACAGAAATACAAGTATTCCTCTTTATTCTTTTGAGGATAAAAGAGATCGTGTTTACAAAGCACTTGTGTACCTGACATGTAGTAAATAAACACTTAACATTAACGTTGCTGCTTGTAGCAACAATCTTAGAAGCTGCTCCAGGACACCACAGGGATGGGGAAAGTTAGCCAGAATCAACAGGAGGCCCACGTTTGCTTTTGGGGGTTCCCTGTGCCTCAGCTTTCTTCCCCCTTGGTTCCTCACCATCGCCCCCTCCTCCAGCCTGACTTTGAAGAAAGAGCAGCAAGCTTGGAAACCCACGCCTCTTAACCTTTTGGGCCTCCAGGTCTTGCTGAAATGGAAAAAATACTTCTTTGGTTGGCTTCCTTTATTGTGAAAGGCAAGTGAATACAAGTTTGTGTAAATATTTTGAAAACTGCTCCCACCTAACGGCTGTCTGCTCGGTGACTTCCTGCTCAGCCTCAGCTACTGTCCTCGTCCCACCCAAGACTCCCTTCTTTGGGTTCCATAGCTTCTGGGGCTTCATTTACAGCTCTGCATGGCTTTCCCTTTTCCCTGAGGTTCTCCTGTAATTCTGACTTTTCTTTGGACTACCAGCTCCTTCTCAGGGCAGGGAATATGTGACCACAATGTAAAGCCCAGGTGAGGGCACATAGTAAGAGTTCACTAAAAGTTCCCTTTGTCAATCAACAAATCCTAAAATCAAAAGTCCCATCACACAAAGCCCAAGGCCATTCCCGTCTTCCCAGGGTGATCTTGGGCTGACCGCTTTTACTCTTTTTACTCAGTGTCCAGGGCTGGGGGAATGTCGGAGGCCTTTAGCCCACGGCCCCTCCTCACTACAGCCGCTCTGCCCTTCCCAGGAGAAAAACAAAGGTTCTGGCTAGAAGGGAAGTCCTTTAGTTACAAGTTCCACTTCCTTACAGCTACATCTCTCACCCAAGCCCCACCTCTGACCGCCCTCCACCCACCCTCTCCACCAAAGGCAACCCATTTCCTCTTCTGCTGGCTGATGGAAAAAAGAACAGCTGTTCTGTCATTGACTGGCTTCCTCTCACTCTCCACGGCTGCAACCCAGGCCTTGGCTGTGCCAGGCTTCCCTCAGGCAGGACCCCAGCCTCCTAGGCCAGGACCAGTAGCTGGCCTGTCCTTCTCCCTGGGGCTCTTTGCCTGCCCCTGAGTGGCCTGCTTCCAACTCAGCCCCGGATTGCCCTGGAGAGTGATCGGGCCCTTATCATCACGGCCTCTTACACACTTCCTTCTGACCACCCAGACTCCATGTCTGCGGTAGGCCCTGCACAAGACCAGGAGGTAACTACCCCCGCTGAAGTCCACGTTTCCCACTCCATGGGGGCTGACTGGCCCTGGAGAGATGCTGGCAAACTGGAGCCCTGAGTTCACAGCCTCCCAGAAATCTCTTTGAGCCTCAGTTTTCTCAACTGAGAAATAAGGGTGGTGGGTCTCCCTGGTGGCCTAGGGGTTAGGTCTCAGCACTATCACCACTGTGGCCTGAATTCGATCCCCAGCCAG
Organism: Talpa europaea; assembly: GCF_964194135.1. Lineage (NCBI taxonomy): Eukaryota > Metazoa > Chordata > Mammalia > Eulipotyphla > Talpidae > Talpa > Talpa europaea. The sequence continues at coordinate 74,666,369 of NC_140077.1, forward strand.
GGAGCTGACCCACATGGCACAGCCGACCTCTCCTGTCTCCCCCTGTGCTCCCCTCAGCAGTGTATTTCAGTAAATCTGCCTGTTCTGCTCCCCACTCTGTCTCTGGTAAATCCTCTCACTCCCTGCACCTCTGGTCTACACCCCAGTTCTTATACAATAAAAAATTAAGTTAAAAAAAAAGAAAGAAGGGTGCTAAAGCCTGCCTACAGAGTGGCTGTCAGGAAAAATGAGATGTGGTCGTGAAGGTGGCGGTGGCATGTTGCCCGCTGACAGCTGCCAGGTTCTGCCAGCAATTGTCTCTAAAGAGGCCCTGCCTTCGACAGTCTCCCCTCTTGGGCAGCAGAGAGGAGTGGAGCCCTCAGGGCTCAATTACTGAAACTGTACCTCCTGCCTTGAAGGGTGAGGAAAATATTCTCAAGTTTTTTCAGCGCTCTTTGTGCTTGTCTGTCTGCTCCTGTCCCTCTTTTTTTTTTTTTTTTAAAGATTTATTTATTTATGCATACAAGAGCTGGGGTACAGGCCAGAGATGCTGGGGGTGGGGGGGGGAGAGGATTCACAAGAGGCAGAGTGGGGAGCAGAACAGGCAGACTGAATGAAATACACTGCTGAGGGGAGCAGCAGGCGTGACAGGAGAGGTCTGCTGCTCCATGTGGGTTGCTCCCTGGCCGGCTGGGCCAGGGAGCAGAGGCTGTGGATTTCTTCATAGTGTGATGCTTAACCCCTTGTGCCACCAGGAAGGCCCTGCTCCTGTCCCTCTTGAGGGTGAAATAAACACTTGCCTTGCTGACCCGCAGCTGCACCTCTTTGTTCCCCCATGGCACAGGGAGAGAATAAGGGTGCTGAATCGAAGTGTGTATTTGAGAGAGGGCACCCGGATAAACAGCTCTTGGGGGTACGACTTTATTTCTTTGGTGTAGGACTTCCTAGAGAAATCAGGCCCTAGCTCTGGAAAGCTTTGTGTGTTTTCCTTTTGTGAGACTAATTTGGGATTTAAGAAAGGCATCTGGCTTGAGGAACCAGAAAACTGAACTGACTGCAACAAGTCCTGAGCCAAGGACTGAGGCTCTCTCCCTTCAGAGCACAATAAGCCTCATGTTTTCAGCTCCTGGTGGGCTGCTCCTTGAAGCTATGTGGCCTCCCACCGGTATGGCAGAGAGCAAGCATGCCCGGGGCTTCCCCTCTGAAAGCTGCCTGGCACTGCCCGCCACCCATGAGCCCCCTGGTGTTGCCAGGACACTTGACCTTCTGAGATAGAAAGCCTTGGTCAGACAAATGCTCTGCTGCCCCATGGCCCAGAAGTTTCCAGAAGACACAGGATAACTTTATTGCTGGTTTAGCAAACCGACCTAGAACTGGAATGGAAAGGGATTGTGAATCTCTCATCAAAGGTGCAGAGAAATTTTGCTGTAGTTGATCGGTATAAGGAGAATTCCTCCTCACCCCCAGCTCCCCAGGCTTCCAACAGAGACAGACCTGTGTCAGGACTTGTCAGGGGTTCTGTCTACTCTGTCAAAATGTTTGGCTTCAAATCTTAGCTTAAACAAGTTACCTGTATTCTCTGTGCCTCAGCTTCCTCATCTGTCAAGGAGTAGCTGTTACAGAAAAATGCTTATGAGGTGAGGTAATGTGTACATGACACTCAGGGTCCCCAAATACTCTTATTATGAAAAGGGACTTTACTTATGGACTTTCTCTTCTCTTTCTCCACCACTGTGGGATGAAGTCCTCTCCTTATTTCTTCTGGCCTCTGCTCTACAGGTTCAGTAGGAAGAGAGTGTTCAGTTCTTTTCTCTTGATAATGAAGATCAAGATCGTGGGCGTCTTTCCAGACAGCAATGGAGCAATACAGCCACTCTGGGGAGCTGGGAGGTGGAAGGTTCCAGACTCTTTCCAGTATGAGAAGCTGGCCCAACCAAGTGTCCTTGACTTAATCCATTCACTCCCTCACCTGCCAAATACTTTCTGTGCTGGTAGTGTTTGTCTGCTGGGACTTGCATATGTAGCGTGTTATTTAATCTTCCGATGATGATCTGTGAAAGTTATTATCAGAGAGGCTGGCTGGGTATCACCCCCTCCACGCCCCCCACCTTCTGAGCTGCTGTTCCAGCAGGTCACTCATTGCCCATCTGGCTTGGGTCCTGGGCCACCCCTCTGAAGAAGCAGCATGATGGCTCCACGGGGGCTGAGTACAGGATCCCACAGCGATAGGGTGACTTAATGACAGGTGCTTTGGTAAGTTATTTGGGACAGAGGCTGTGCTAGGAGAGAGTGCATCCTCTCCCCTCTTTAAACACTTGCACTTCACCTCTGACCTCCCAGACTTAAAGAAGGACATGATACTACTGCTAGAACCAAGATTGAACAACTGAGTGCTCTTCTAGCTTGCAAAGAAGGATTCCAGGTACCTGGGGGTGGCAGTGCTAGTCTGCATTTTCCGGGAGCTGCCTGGGTCCACGTTTACCTTGAGCTAACTCTGTGCTACTGGGGATCAGCCCAGTCCCTGTCCAGGCCACCGAGCAGGGCACCTGGTCCTGCTCTGCTCACTGAGGGGGGGCAGTATTTCTTCAGTCTCAGCCCAGCTCTTCAGCTCAGTGAAGGTCAAGCTCCCACCAACTCTGGGCCTCTGTTCTGTCCCCTTTGTTATAAAGTAAGGGTGTAGGACCAGCCATTCTTGAGGCTCCACAAGCCTGTGGCCACCATCTTTATGCAAAATGACCTGAATTCCTTCCATTTTTTTGTCCCTTACCTTCACTTTGTTGGTCTCATTTACATTCTTTCAAAATTTTTTTTTTCCCCCCTGCTTGTTTCCATCAACATTCTCCAAGCAACTAGTCTGCCAGTCATTGCTCTAGGTACTAGAAAACCAGTGGTGAAAGAAGCAGCAGCTTCCAGATGCTTCCAATCCAGTGGGGGAGGCAGACATGCAAACTGGTAATGAGACCAGGGCCTCTGGAATCCCTGGGGGGCAGGGAGAAGAGCCCAGCAGGCCAGAAAGCATCTCCCTAAGGAGGCTGAAGTCTGAAGACAAACTCACCCCATTTTAGGAGGAAGGAGGGGAGTCTAAGTTTAGTCACCCCTCTAATTGACCAAACATGCTATTTCATTTCTTCCTTAGGACAACCTTGGGGTAAGGACGCAGCCCACTTTGCAGATGAGCCAGTCTCAGGGATACCTAACGCCGTACTAGAGGGTGAGCTGAGACTCAAGTCCAAGTCTGCAGACCCCAGAACTCAGGCTCTGTCCTGCCAACTGACAGAATGTAAAGGATGTGAGTAACCTACACTGAAAGCTGCCCTGGTCTGGGCCCTGCTAGATTTTCTGGGTCCTCCTGGCTACTCTCTCCAGCCAACAGAAGAGCTGCCACTTTAAGAGCCCAGGCCCCGCAGCCCCTGGGTAGAGGCTTGGTTCCCATCCATTTTTAATGGCCCAGCTGCTCTGGCCTTCCAGCCTCCCAGTGGGCTAGTCTGGAGTTCTCTGCAGCGGAGCCCCACGCTGCGGCCTGTCAGTGCTTAATGGCAGCAAGTATCTTATCTCGGCGCCCCACATCGTTTAGATTACTCCCACGCGGGCACCCAGGCATGGGGAGGCAGCAGATGGCAGGTCCGTCACTCACCCTCTGCTCTGCGGAGGAAGGGGGGTTGTTGGAGCAGAAGGGCTGGAGGGAGGACGCTTATGGAGCTGGTGGCGTGGCCTGCAGCCGCACTGCAGGGAACAGGAAGTCCAGCTGCACAGTGTGTGTGTGGCTCCAGCCAGGTCCTTCTCTACCCGACTTCCCTGCCATTTTCTGCTCTCCCCCTGTGTCCACTCACAGGGAGGTGTCACCGCTATGAACTCTTGAAAACAGGGACCATAGGTGTCCCAGGAATACAGCCTGTGCAAAGGACACCCACACTGCCCGCAGAACCTGCCTTGGACCTGTGAGCTGGGTGCTCCCCACCCTGGGGCCTGACACTAGAGTACCCTGAGGAGGGAGGGAGCAGGTTCTCATTTTGCCCCCGGGGCCCACGAAAAGCCTGGAAGAGATGTGAGGGGCTATTTGGGGAGTGGAACGTCATGGCTGAAGGCAGCGCCAGAGGCCACTCAGCTGTTATTTATAGAGCCTCATGGACCAGCCAGTAGGGTGGGCCAGGAGGGGGATTCCTCCCAGGAGGGGGTGCGGCCTGCCCCCTGACTCTCTGGCACCCCTTTTCGCAGTTCTTAGTCCTCCCACCTTCCTTCTGCCCAGGAGCATGGTGGCCTGGAATCTGATGTGTCAGGCACAAATGGCACCTGGAAAATGTTCTTAGGCGAGAGAGAGATGGGGCCAGGTCTCTGTTCTGAAAAACTCAGGAGCCGGTGTGAGCCGGTGAGGAGGGGGGGTGTTCCAGAGTTTCCATGCTTATGAAGTCCCCTCTCCTGACCTCTTCCTTCACCCCTGCACATCCCTGCTTGACAAGGCCCCACCAACCTCTTCACCCCAGAATAGCTCAGACCCCCCCAAGCATGAATGGAGGTGACTCTTGTGGAAAGCTTAGAACAGCCCTTGGCACCCAGCAAACGCGAGGTACTGGTTGCCCTTATCACCGGCAGGAGCAGCCAGAGGAAAGAGGCGTCCGCCGAGCTCCAGCCAAGGGTGTGACTGTGCCATCCCGCCTGCGGACCCAGAATATTCTGTACTACAGGACATTCTGAGAGTGAGAGGCCATATTCATGTAACTTCAACACAGCCATTGTGAAAATTGTTGTTTTATTATTAGTATGGCTCTTAATTTCTTCGTGGGCCCAATTCAGAAGTCAAGCTTTATCACAGTTTTTTGTATACAAAGGGAAAAACTTATGGTGGGGGTGGGGGTTGCTATCCCGGGTTTCAGGCATGCACTGGGGGTCCAGGAACTCAATCCAACAATGAGTAAAAGACAAAAAGCCCTAGAGGGGGAGGAGTGAAGTGAGGGCAGGTCAGCTGGGAACTAGGACAAACAAGTAGAATTTGTGCTTAGTAGTAAGTGAGGAGGTAAACAAAGCAGGGAAGGGTAAGGTTTGAGACAGAGTGGCTGGGATGTGAGAAGGCCGCTATCCTGCCCCAAGGAGGTCACCAGTGATGGGCAGGTCTCCTATGAGCTGTAGAATGCAGAGGCCCAGGCCCCACGCCTGAAGTCAGGCCCAGGTGGCACACCAGGGACCTACTTCAAGAAGTGTGTCTTTCTTGGAAAACACATCAAAGGATGGCACTGAAATTGCTCCTACGAATGGGCCGTGGAAACCCCCAGAAAATTGGACAAGGGCAGCTGCTGAAATGTCACCCCACCTTCTAGCTTCAGGGCCTTTTCCCCTGCCACTCCCTCTTCCTGGACCAGGCCCCATCCCCGCCTCCCCAGGAAAGGACCTGCTTGGGTTCCCAGCCCAACCCTCCACCTGAGCAGCTGAACTGGGCTGGTGAAGGGGAAACCCACTCTGAGGACAGGAGCTCACTCACTCAGGGTTGACCTTGAGTAAGTTCTCACTTCCTGGGTCAGCCTGTGCTGCTGTCCCCCTTTTTAAGCATTCTAAGCCTTGGTGATTGCGGTCTCAGCACCACGCTGTTGTAACAGAGGGGAAGTGAACACCAGCAAACTTCCTAGAATGATCTGCTTGTTCAACATAGTACTCAGCTGAACACGCACCTGTGCCAGACATTGTTCTAGATGCTGGGATGTAGCTGTGAACAAAACAAGCCAAATCCCTATCCCCTTAGAGCTTAGGGAGACAGATGGTGAATAAGATAATAAATACATTTTTTTATTATTAATAGTCAAGGTTAAAGAGGGAAAGGGGATAAAAAGTGTTAACAATGAACTTATAATTGAAAGTTTAGATAAAATGGCCAGCAAGGGCCTCACGGAGAAGGTGACTTTGGTGGGAAGACTTTAAGTAAGCAAAGTGGGGGTGGGGCATGAAGATTTCTGCAGAAACAGAATTCCAAGCTGTGGCTATGGCCCGTGCAAAGGCGCTGGGGCAGTGCGGTGTGTGCAGATTTGAGTCACAGCACAAGGAGATGAAGCAGAGGTAGCAGGGACCGGTCGTGCAGGGTCTTGTAGGACAGAATGAGGACATGGGCTTTTACTCCCAGTGAGGTAGCCGAAGGAGAATTTTGGCAAAGTGACATGATTTGACTTGTGTTTTCAGAGATTGTATCTGGCACTGAGTTGAAAATAGATGAAGTATGACAAGGGTGGAGGAAAAGGGAGCTTTTGGGAAGCCATTAAAATATGTCAGTGGGAAATGATGGTCCGGCTATTAAGTCAGATGGTAAATTTTTTCAAATTTTATTAATTCGGTAGTTGTTTACATAACTATTTTATTTGGTCAGACATTTTTAAAGAGCCTAGAGGATTTGCTGGTAGATAAAATGTGGGTTGTGAGAAGAAAAATTGTATGTGCATATGCCCTTTCTATGTGGTATCATTAAAATTTCACCATAATTATGTAAATAAAGATCTATTGTTCTCTCTCACTTGACAGATAAGAAATGGACACTGAGAAAGATAAGTAACGTGACACACCCAGAGACAGAGGGGAGAGTTGCTATATTTGAATCTCATCTTCCGCTGAAAGCAGCTGGCTCTCAGCAGCCACCTGCAGATTCATCCAGTCCCAGCCTGTACTTACTGGTCTGCATCAGACACAGGACGAGATGCTGGGGATGCAACAAGAGTAGAGGCCATTCTTGACCTTGGAAAATGTCTGCTTTGAAGGTGGAGGCAGAAATGAATAGAAATAGCAGAAAGAAAATTATACATTTAAAGCCCTCCCAGGACTGGGTCTGGCCAAGGCGGGTGAAGCTAGAAAAGATGCCTCAGAAGAGGGATGTGTGGGCTGGTTTGGGAGACTGTGCAAGAACAAGGGATGGAAAATGGAAAAGCATTCCTGGCCAAGGAACTGCGTGTGCAAAGGCAAGGAGAGTAGAAGGGTTTGGCATTCAGAGAACTAGAGGCTCAGCTGCGGTTTGGAAGGAGTAGGGAGGGGCAGGGATGAGCTGAGGCACTTAGCAGACACTCCCCCCCCTCCCACAACTGCCTGGGAGGGAGCCTACACGCGCCGCCCCCCACCCCCCCCACCCCCAACCCCCCCACCCCGCCTTCACCCCCCACCAGGGAGTCACAGCAGGTTTCCAAGGCAGAGAGAAGCCATCAGATCTGCATTTTCCAAAGATCTCTCATTATGCAAGGGGTGGGGGTGGAGCCAGGGAGAAGAGATGTAGTTTTCCCTATTTCAGGATGACGCCACCCAGGAATCCAGTGAGACAGAGCAGAGAGGGTACAGGTTTCCAGGAAACAGGCCGTACTTTCCCGTGCGTGCGTGTCTCTGTGTGTGGTGTCTATAAATACACTCAGACACAGCGCTTGGCTGGAGTCTCGCTCGGGCAGTGACAGCATCTTGCCACACTCCCAGTCGCCTCCCTTCCCCCACCTGGCAGGCTTACCCCATAAAGCACTGGGTTCAGGCCAGGCAGCAGGACCAGGAGCAGGGTCTGTGTCCAACCAGTAGTCCCCTCGGGACACCAAAGCGAGTGTCTAAACCACAGCACAGAAGGTGCGAGTCCAACCAAAGGAGGAAATAGGGAGACTGAACCCCAAGTTGAATGGGAACCAAGCTCCACAGAGTCTGTTCCAGAACTTGGCCCTCACCCAATGGTCAGAGGCAGTGAATGGATGAAGACACAGGTGGGGGTTGCGGGACCAGGTTTCTGGCAGTTGTTCCTGAGGCTGGCGGGATAGTGCCACCTGGGGAGACCCCATTTCCTCTGTCTACATCACCTATCAAATGGGAATGAAAACACCTGTTCCGAGGACACCACAGGACTGTACCAAGCGGATGTGGATAAGAGGGGACCATGTCTCATCACCCCCAACCAGCTCCAAATAGCAGCAAGGATGGGGAATAGGCTTAAGTGTGCTTTCTTGGAGGGTGTGCTTGAATGAGGGTATCCCCAAGAAGATCTGTTCTGGGCCTGCCTGTCTCCCTCAGAGGTTTGTGTGCAGAGTGTGGGGCAGAGTCTGGAAGGGACCAACAGGGAGCAGACAGCTTCTGTCCCCCACCCAGCCAGGCTACCAGCCTCCTCTCCACCACCCACGCCCAAATCTCCAGACTCCTGGGAGGTAACTCTGGCCTCTAGGTTAGATGAACTCTGGGGGGAATTGGGGAGCAGGTCACTGTAAGGGAACCCTCCTCCCTCTCCTGTCCCCACCCCCACAGTTGGAGTGTCCAGAGTGGCAGAGCCACCGGGGCCGGTGGTGGGAGTAGGGACTGGGAGGGGCCCAAACCCCTTCAAATGCCTCCAGGACCCTTCCACGAGGCCCTGACTGTGGTGCTCATCTTGCCCACCCGTGGGCTCTGCAGCACCCATTTATAAGGTCTCATTGGTTTGCCCCCCAAGTTACACAACCAGGACCTCTGAACTTGAACCTCACTAAACTGGCATCACAGTCGCCACACATTGAGTGCCTGGTCTGTTGGCCAGGGTGTCAGGCATCTGACACATTTCGGGTCTAATCCTCCCAACCAGTCCCCCCCATGGGGGGCCTGGGCCCCACCGGCAGGGAGGAAAGTAACACACTGAGGCCACACACAGCAGCACCTGTCCGGTACCCGACTCCACCTGGAAGCCTGTCCTCCTGGGAGGCACAGAGACGGGCTCTGGTGGTGGTTGGGGTGATGACTAGGTCTGCATCGCCTCAAGGTAGCAATAGCCTCCTCAGGCAGAGAAGGACACCAGATACCACTGTGGCCCGTGAATTATTCGGGCGTCTGACCGTCAGGGAGAGAGACGGTGGGGAGAAGAGCTCAGGGGAACAGCAAGGAGGTGGGGGGCCCTGGCTGACGGGGCAAGGGTAGTTATTTGTAGAGGCATTTCTAGGGACAGGGCCAGGCCTGCAGCCTGAGGAGCCCCTGCCAATTTTGAGTCTGTCCCTGCCAAGTCATCACACTTGTACCATTCCGCTCTAGCCTCCCAGCAACGTTCCATGTTGTTCTATGATTGTCTCCATGAAGTAGACGAGGAAGCTGAGGCTCCGGTTTCCCACCAAGGACACTGTCGGGAGCCACAGAGCTGAGAGTCCAGGCAGACACAGAGACACTGGTCATACATGCCTCACATACTGAGACATCCTTCAAGATAAGCTCAGGCCCCAGGTGTCAACTAACTCTGCTGACCTGAAAAATGAAGCAAAACCAAGTTCTAGGCCTGTTAAGATAAGGCAGGCCCTGCCATTTCCACCAAGGTCGCCCCTCAGGAACCGAGGTCAGGGGTGGGGCAGAATCACCTAGAGAAGCAGCTGAGGCTAGAACTTGGGGTGTGGCACCAGGAGTTTTGACTGTGTGTACGGGGTAACTTATTTAAATTAGGTCCTGTGTACTTCACTGGTTTATCTACCTCAAGAATGAAGGCATGTGACTTACTCCATAAACTGAAGTGTTTTGCACCATCTGCCCTGAGTTATCACTGCCTCCCTGTACCTGCCTGGCTGACCAGCCCAAGTTCCCCCAGTGGGCCTGGCTCCCGTCTTTGGCCTGGACACCTCCGCTTCCTTCAGGTCTGCCAAGGGGACCCCAGGAGTGGCCTCAGGGGCTTCTTCCAGGCCTGCTCCTCTGTGGTGACTCCCCAGCACCCCCTGCTCTATAAGATCCTTGTCTGTGCCCCCAACTTGGGAAGGGTAGCCATGTGGTGGTCCAGTAAATTCTTAAAAGGTGAAGGTATAACGGGGGGCCCCTAGGAAAGGGGGAGACTCCAGGTTTCCTGCCTCACCCAAAAGGAGGGTGGAGCTGAGCAGGGAGGAGAAGAAGCTTCAGAGGAGACTGAGGAAGGAAGGAAGCAGGATGGGGAGCCAGAAGGAGACCTGGAGGAGGCACATGGAGCTGAGAGACGCGTGAAGAAACTACACTTGCCTTTTGGTCTTGGACCAAACAGATGTAGGTGAGAGACCCGTGAGGAGATGACAATGGTGGTTTTTGTCTTGATTTTGATTTTGCTCTTTTCTTCCCAGACTTGTCTGGTTGTTTCTGATCCTTTTCTGTGGGTCCCCACTGGAAGATGCTTTGGACTTGTGGCAGGCTTTGGGGCCTTGTTCTGGGCCAGTCCCATTTGGTTGGACTTTTACCCATGAGGGGACGGGAAACTTTGGGTGCTTGATTTAGAAACTAGATTCTTTGTCTTTCCTGTATTGTTCATTAATTGTATTAAAGTTCCTTTTCATTAAAGTCTCATATGTTTTGTGTTGATAGGCGGATGGCAGAACCTGTTTAGAGCAGGCAGGTTTGCGGGGTCTGGGGTGCCCCTCTCCCTGCCCTGTAACAGATTGACTCTAAGCTGATAGGAAGCAAGACCGGGCTGCTGAACATGCAGTGGGAAGGCTGAGCACTTTGTCTGCCTGGAGGTTTGAGTTCATCTTCTATGCTCAGAATGGCCCCTCCAAACAGCCTGACTCTTCCTCTGTGGAACTTCATTCTGCAAGAGGCTCTTTCCTGCAGCTCCCAGAGGGGAGGACAGTGCCAGCTCCTCCGGGGCTCCACCTGCCCCCATCTGACCGTCCCACCTGGGCAGGTCTGTTCCAGGGGCTCAGCAGCTGATACACCCCAAGTTGGTTTATCTGATTTGATACTTGTACTTATCTGATTTGTTACTTGCCTCTGGGTAAGACAGCTTTTTGTTTTGCCTTTTTGTCTAAGAACCTGAGGCTGTTTTGCAAGCCCCTGGCCCTGTTCGCAGGGCCAAAGAAACCAGACGTTCTCTGTCCTGGGCCCAAAGGGACTTGGAGAGCAGAAGCAAAGGTGTAATTGTGCTGCAGGGGTCCAGGGCCATCTCCAAGCCTGCCCACGTCAGTCCTCCCATTATAGGGCCTACAGAGCAACTCCTTTCTGGGCTGAACAGAGGTCAGTGTTTCAGAATCTTCCAAGTACCAACGGCACCCTCTCCATTTGTAGGAAATATCCTGCCTGGCCAGTGCCTGGAGCTAGGATGGAGGGACTGCAGCAGCCTCTCCCAGCATGGGAGTGTATGTGTGTGTTGGGGGGGGCAAAGTCCAGCAGCACTCACAAGCACCCCATAATTTTAGACAGTCACACAGGCTCATCTGCACTCAAGAACGTCCACGCACACACCCAGAGGAAGTGAGACAGTGAGAAATGGTGACTGGCTTTAAATAAACACAGTCAGCTATTTCAGACCTCTGGGGACCAGGATCCTTTTCTAGGCGGAAGACACACCTTGCCTGGGGCGATACCAGTTGAAACCTGACTCTTAGGCCAGCTCCCAGCCCAGGACCAAAACAGAGTTCTGGCGCCCTCTGCTGGTGATCCCTCTGCTGGTGAACCCGTATCCTGTTGGGCCATCCCAGCTACAGGCAGCAATGGGGAGACCTAAGATACAGAGGAACAGTTTGGGTCTGGCTCCCTTTTTCTTCCAGGGCACAGGAGTGATTTACTTCAGTTCCTTCTCCCAGCCCTAGGCTCCCCCTCCCTGTAGTGTGGAAGGAAAGAGACTCAGAGTTTAAGGGACTCTCCAAGATCCCACAGCAACTTGGGCCAGCCCTAGAGTTGGCTCCCTTCACTGCCTAACCCACCAGGCATCAGTGGTGCTCCCAACTGTCGGCAGAACACCCAGACCCTGCTGGGAGGTCTCGCTGTGTCTTCTCAGCTCCATCAGCCAAGGCCTCCCCATCACCGTACCCCTTGGCTGGATGGTGGCAGCACTGCATCTGACATGCGGTTGCAGGGCCCACACACACCAGCCCCCGGCCCTGAGGTGGGAACAGCCCTCTGGGGCTGCTGTTGGGGAGCATGGGGGCATTTCTGTATTCTGGCCTATTCACTGAGCATCCGGACGAAGGGGATGGCTGAAACGCACCAGACTTGGAGAGATGCAGTGGGGAGATGGATGCCCGCCTCTGTGGAATAAGCATGGCCTTTTCACAAGCTTTGAGACCTAGTGATCTTTCCCTGACTAAGTCCTGGTCTTCCTGGCTCCAGCCCCTAGTCCCAGGACAAGGGTCAGATCTGGGGCTTGAGTGAGAGACTGGGCTCTGTTGTACAATTTCTAGAAGAAAGATAGATGAAAAGAGTGGGCACAGATTCCAAGGGGCAAATCACTATGGCCTAGTCTAGTTCTCAGGAGCCCTGGAAAGTTTCCTGCTGACTCTGGGAGTTTGGTTGGGAAAATGGAGACAGAAGCAGCAAACGTATCTGAGAGGACGACAGCTACCACCATACATTCAGAATCCTGGGGACCGGAGGAGGGAAAAGGAAGGGCTCATGGTACTTTCCAGGTTCTGGGCTGGATGCACATGAGGTTTCAGTTAATACAGCAGTTAACATATGGTGCATTATTTCCCTGTCCAGAGCAGTCATGAGACTTGCCCAAGGCCACACATCTACTGCAGGAGCAGCTGCTAGTGGTTCTCCAATAACTCTCTACCACTTTATCACCGAGAAGCTTTAGCTGGAAAAAAAAAATGCCTGCCTAGAATGAAGACTACATTTCCCTGCTTCCTGTGCAGTTATGGGTGGGCATGTGACTGATTTCTGGCCAACGAGAAGCAGATGGCCTGTCACCAGGCAGTTTCTGGGAATCTTCCTTGAGACACAGTTTGTGTTGTGTTCTCTTCCCTTCTTTGTTTCTCTTTCTGTTTTGCTCTTTGGTAGGTGGGTGCCCCCCAGGAATGGCAGAACAATGAGGTGGAAGGAGCTGTGGCTTCATACCAGGCCTGAACCTCTGGGCTTTTACGGGCCAGGAAAATGAGCTTTTACCTAGTTAAAGCTACCATTGTGGGTTTCTTGTTACCCTCATCTGGTCTCTTCCTAGCCGAGATACCTGTGTTAAAGACAAGACAACAAGCCTCAAATGAAGTCACTCACCCTAAGCCCCATTTCACCAAACTGAGACAATTACAATTTCAGCTCTGCCAGAAATGGAATCTCAAACTAATCAACCAGGAATCATTGAATCAGCCTTAGTTAAGTAATGAGCATTCATTAAGTAATTGTCCCATAGACCCCTGCCACCCCTAACTTTCCCCAAGGGAAAGCGACCTTGCCACATCCTAACCCCTTTTTTGCCTAGTTTGTATATTCCACCCCTTCAGCCAAGAAAAGTCTTGCCTTGGAGCACTTCTAGTAGCCTTTCTGTCTACTGGATTGGATGTCACCTCATTTATGAATTGCTGAATAAAGACCATATAATCTTTGAAATTTACTCTTTTGAGTTTCTTAACATTAGAAGGTGATGACACATGGAATTTGACCCTGAGTGGGTGAGATCTTAAACCCACTCTTTCCCACCGCAATGTGATGTTTCTGGGTCCCCTGTATGTGCTCCTACTGTATCCCCAATCACAGATGTGATGCAGATGTGATGCATTACTTGAAGCTATGATAGGTTGGGGGAAGGGGAGTTTGTCTAATGCTGCTTTTCATACTCGGTTCAAGAATGGCTCACAGGCCTTTGATGGATCTAGAGGTAGATTTTCTCTTACCTGATCTCAGAAGGAGAGGTTGCCCCAGCTTCTGAGCTGGGTAGGACTTAGTCTGGGTTCAAACGGTAGGAAGATCCTACCGGTAAATTTCAGAGCCTGCATGTCACTGCAGCACCCATAACAGATGGCTATATATTTGGGGAGAGCTATTTACAAATAGAGAAGACCTTTTTAACTGTCGGGGTGATCTTGAGGAAGCTTCCTACCCCGGCACTCTCCAGTCCATATTATGGGTGCAAAGTCACTATCTCTCCAGGTTATTGTAATGTTCAATGAGAACATGAATATGGAAACACTCCAACGTCTGAGTATCTACAAATGTGAAATATTCTTATTGATTGTATATTAGAAATAAAAATTTTGTTATTAATACTTTGTGCTCAACCAGCCGTGTGAGGAAGGGGGCTAACAGAGTCATTCCCACTCCAGACATCCCCTCAGCAGAACGGAAGCTCCTTGCTTGGGAGCCTGTCCCCAATGCCTGCCTCCTACAGGGGTACAAAAGGCCAGACCCTTGTTAGAGGAACAATAAGGAGCAAACTGAGCCTAGGAATGATGTGTGAATGAACTCCATCCCTGACATTCTTTTACAGACTCCACTTCCATCTCCATGCAGAAGAGATCGCAGGCCCAAAGACTATAATTCCCAGCATGCCATGAACCTGATTTTCCAAATTGGGGGGGGGGGGGCTGCTGGGAACTAGGGCAGAGTCAAGCAGCCATGCCTGACTTGTGTGCTTTTGTTCTCTTGCTTTTCCAGCTTTCACTTGCACCCTGGCATCTCAGCTCAGACAATGTGCTGACCAATCTTCTTTCTCTCTCTCTCTCTCTCTCTTCTCATTCCCCTTATAAATAAACCTTTCTATATCTGAGATTGCCTGCTTTTGGGTGTTGTTCTGAGATTTTAAATGGCAGTTGCACAGCCACATATAGGGGTCCTCTACATGTGTTGTAGGGTAAATGGTTTTTCAGGCTTTTCTGCCCTCCCACATTAGGATTGCCCTGCCTGATGGGGCACCCTCAGTTGTTACATTGTTGCAAACTATCTTGTTTACTTTTGTGGGCCATGGGAGGAGCATTGAGATGGTCACCAAGAGGAGAAGCAGGAGAGAGGCAGGAGAGAGAGGGGACCAGAGAAGCCCAGAATGAAGACTTGCCGGGGGCTTGGAGGCCTTCCAGCCTCCTGGCCCCCCAGCACCCCTGCCTGCTGTGTACCTGTTTGCCACACTACATGTACAGCTCAATAAAAGCCTGAGAAAGCCATGGAGGGCTCCAGGACTCCTCCTTTACCCCATCTGCACGGATCATAGATAACCTGCTCTGTGCCTGGTCTGGCGCAACGTGTATATTTATATATATGTTTTCCCATGCCTGCTATATAGCACATGTCAATACATGTTAGAGGGTGTAACTATCCTAAGCATCAGGAGCCTTAGTGTGATTGCAAGGGTTGGGAATATATCCTGTTCCCCCTGGGCTGCTGTGTAACACCTTGCCTCAGTAGGATTAACTCTGGTGCAATTCATGCTCTGGAGAGCTGCTAGACCACAGCATTACGTAGCACTTCTCCTTCCCTCTCCTGCTTCTTTCTCTTTCTCCCTTGGGCTTTTCAATAGATCACATGGGCAGAAATCTGTCTCAGGTTCTGTTTTTAGGGAATCTGACCCAAGAATTTACCTCATATAGTTGCTATGAGTATAAAATGATATATGTGTATGTTTATTTTAAAGATTTATTTATTTATGCATACAAGAACTGGGGTACAGGCCAGAGGTGTGGGGGGTGAAAGGATGCACCAGAGACAGAGTGGGGAACAGAACAGGTGGATCTACTGAAATACACTGCTGAGGGGAGCAGCGGGCGAGACAGGAGGGGTCTGCTGCGCCACGTGGGTCAGCTCCCTGGCCTGGGATGGAACTGATGCAGTGGCTGTGAATAGCTTCATAGTTTTGAGGCTTAACCCTTTGTGCCACCAGGGAAGCCCCTATGTGTGTATATTTATATGTATGTTTTCCCATACCTGGTATAGAACACATGTCAATATATGTTAGAGGGTATTACTATCTATCCTAAGCATCAGGAGCCTTAGTGTGATTGCAAGGGTTGGAAATATGAAGGGTTTGCCGGTGGGCTGAATTTTACCTAATAACAAAATGGGATGAACAGAGAGGCGGCAGCAGTTGTGCTTTTTGACAGGGACGAGGGTTTCTGTTTTGGGCAGCAAACTGAGAGGCCTCACAGTCTATGAAAAGACATCAGTCATTACTACAGTTATCAACAGAGGGCGCCATCTCCCCACAAGTAAGTGTCCCACTTAGCTGAACAGCTTTCATCAAAGCAGCCCAGGTTGGTAAGGGCAGATCATTGACGTGGCCGAGCAGACCAGGGAAGTGCTTTAAGACTGGCACAGTGATAGAAGAGGGCAGGACAGAGAGAAACACCCAGTTGAGCTGGTCAGGGAACCCTCCAGGGAGGTGAGAATCTATGGAGCATAGGGAGTGGCATTCCCAAGGGAATCCCCTGCCTTAGGCTGGGTGCTCAGGCTGGGTGCCTTAGGCTGGGTGCTTAGCGTGGCTAAGGCAGAATATGAAGGACACCAAAGCGGGGAACTGACTGTGATTCCAGGCAAGGGTCTAGAAGGCGATGGGCACAGGGGTGAAAGCACTCTCGTCAGTTGGTTCAACTGTCCTGTTACGGATTCCTCTGAAGCTACCTTGTCCTGTAAAGCACCCTCCAGCAAGCTGTGAATCTGCCAGGTTCCTGCTCTGAGCAATTTCTAGAAACCTGTGCAATGCTCCAAGGTCAGGAGTCGATGAGTTCCTTTCATTCTGAGCAGAAGCCAGGGACGCCCTGTGGCTCTTACCTCTGAACTGGGGGTCACCCTTCAGTCCAGGTTGAGTTAGGAAGGGGAAGTCACCCAGTAATTTGAACAGGGAAGGTTTGATAGGAGAATTATTAACTATCTTCAGGGAATAAACCAGTGGGGAATGCTGAAGAACCTCCTAGGGCTCAGGGAGAGTACAAAGCAGCAACAGACTTGGAAGGAGAGGGCTTCCCAAGGTCGGAAGTTGGAGGCGCAGCTGCCGCCCCCTGAATGGCAGAGTTCTCTGGGCTGTCTCAGGACCCAGCTGGTCAGCAGAGGCTGTGGATGTAGACCAGGGCTGGGGCTGTCAGCTGCAAAGCTCCTGCTGGGTGCGTGCAAAACTCCCCAGGAAGCTGCTGTTGGGAAATGCTGCTGAACGTGTGGCCAACCCACCCAGGGCTCCAAGAGAACTGCCTGGAAGCTGCTCTCCCACCGCAGGCCCTACACAGCGCCCTCCACCCATCCCTACTCCCAGTGTCGAAAGCTGGACTTCCCAGGAAGCCGGTGGAGGCACCCCTGCCCGTCATCGGGGATCTACCCATGAGGGTACAGCTGAATCTGGGTAACTAGACGGGACACCCACAGAACTATCCACACAGACGCCAGCAGGCACCCGGCGAGCACTCGCTCGGAATAAGGGCTGGATGGAAGCAGAGGGAAGGTTCTTCCCTCGAGCGCCCTCTCCTGGCCAAACATGTGCCCGTTGGCAAGAGAGTAAAGTCCAGGCGTTTACCGGGGCACGTGCAGCTGCAAGACAAAAAAAAAAATATGATCAGTGCAGTGGGCGCCTTTGGGGTGGAGGGCTCTTGCATCAACCTTTTTTTTTTTTTTAAAGATTTATTTATTTATGCATTGTAGTGGCAGCATGGCCACAGTGCAGGTTATCTATGATCCAGCAGACAGGGTAAAGGAGAGTCCTGGAGCCCTCGGTGGCTTTCTCAGGCTTTTATTGAGCTGTACATGTAGTGTGGCAAACAGGTACACAGCAGGCAGGGGTGCTGGGGACCCAGAAGGCCAGCAGGCCGCCAGGCCCCCAGTCTTCACTCTGGGTTTCTCTGGCTTCTTTTCTCCCCTTCTCTCTCCTGTTTCTGCTTCTCTTGGTGATTATCTCAATACTCCGCCCATGGCCCACAGAAGTAAACAAGATAGTTTGCAACAATGTAACAACTGCAGGTGCCCCCATCAGGGAGGGCACTCCTAATGGTGGGAGGGCAGAAAAGCCTGAAAACCATTTACCCTACAGCATACAAGAGCTGAGGTAGAGGCCAGAGATTCAGAGGGGTGAGAGGATTCACCAGAGACAGTGGGGAACAGAACAGGCAGATTGACCCAAGTACACTGCTGAGGGGAGCAGCAGACGAGACAGGAAAGGTCTGTGCCATGTGGGTTGCTCCCTGGCCGGCCGGGGATGGAACTTGTGCTGCAGAGGCTGCAGATAGTTTCACAGTGCGGTTCCTAACCCCTTGCGCCACCAGGGAGGCTCCATAAACCTTTTTTGAAAGATACTACTTTAAGAAATATTCCAGCCAATGGAGAAATGAATCAAAATGAAAGAACTCAAGAGAAAAAGTTATGTGTATAAGGCAAAGGACAGTTAAATCAATAGAACTAAGGAAGATGACATAAACTAAATAATTGTGTTAATGTCATAAGAAATGAGATAAAAAATGAGAAAACGAGATAAAAATAATCATCACAAATTATATGTAGGGCCTCCCCGGTGGAGCAGTGGGTTGAGCACAGCACTGCGAAGCTCTCTGCAGCCTCTGCAGCGCAGGTTCAATCCCTGGCCGGCCAGGGAGCAACCCACATGGTGCAGCAGACCTTTCCTGGCTCGCCCGCTGCTCCCCTCAGAAGTGTTTTCAGTCCTTCTGCCTGTTCTGCTCCCTGCTCTGTCTCTGGTGAATCCTCTCACCCTCCCATGCCTCAGGCCTGTACCCCAGTTCTTGTATAAATAAACAACAACAAAAAAAATTTAAATTATATGTAATAAAGATGTCATAATTTCGAACTGGGATTTTTATAGTACAATCTACTTTGATAGAAACTGGGGAGCAGTAGAGTTAAAAATTTCATCCAACATAAGAGATGTCAATAGCCATGGGTTTTTTATGTTGATACATTTAAGTTAAGAGATTTTAAAAATAAGAATCCATCCATTAGTAGAATAACTTGAGAGAGAAAGAGTATGGGGGAAAGTGGCAAAAGCAAAAAAAAAAAAGATAAAGAGGAATATATATATATTTTTAAAGATTTTATTTATTTATTTATATAAGCACTGGGTACAGTCAGAAGCGCGGGAGGGTGAGAGAATTTGCCAGAGCCAGAGTGGGGAACAGAACAGGCAGACCGACGAAGTAAACTGCTGAGGGGAGCAGTGGGCGGAGCAGGAGAGGTCTGCATGCCATGTGGGACCCTCACCGGTGGCAAATTGGCACTGCAGAGGCTGCGGGCAGCTTCGCAGCCCAGTGCTCAACACCTGAGCCACCAGGGGAGGCCCAAGGAATATATTAAAAACTCCCATAATTCAGTAATAAAGCCAAACAACTCAATAAAAATTGGGATGACAGGGCCTCCCTGGTGGCGCAGGCGGTTGAGCACAGTGCTGTGAAGCTGTCCTTGGCCTCTGCAGTGCTGGTTCGATCCCCGCCGGCTTCAGAGCAACCCACATGGGGAGCAGACCTCTCCTGTCTCGCCCGCTGCTCCCCTCAGCAGTGTGTTT
Source organism: Talpa europaea (assembly GCF_964194135.1). NCBI lineage: Eukaryota > Metazoa > Chordata > Mammalia > Eulipotyphla > Talpidae > Talpa > Talpa europaea. The sequence continues at coordinate 74,685,435 of NC_140077.1, forward strand.
CATCAGTCTGCCTGTTCTGTTCCCTCCTCTGTCTCTGGTGAATCCTCTCACCCTCCCGTGCATCTGGCCTGTACCCCGGCTCTTGTATATATAAAATAAATCTTTTTAAAAAAAGTTGGGATGACAGACTTGAATAGACACTTTGCAAAGGAAGGCATACAAATGGATAACATATGAAAAAAGTGTTCAACATCATTAGTCACCAGGGAAAAGCAAATTAAAACCACAAGGAGCTATCATTACATGCTCACTAGAATGTTTCAAAATTTTCAAAACTGACAACACGTGTTGACAAGCATTGGCATAACTGGAACTCACACTCATTGCTTTTGTTTAAAATGGTACAACTGTGTTGGAACACTGGCAATTTCTATAAAATTAAACATATCTACACAATGATCCTCTCACTCCACTTCATCAAAAGTTATGGTCTGACTGTGTGCCCTCGAAATGGAGGCTGAAGCCCTAACCTCCAGTGTGGGGGTTTCAGGAGATGAGTTCACTGGGAGGTAATGGGGTTATGAGCCATCAAGAATAGACTAGTACCTTTATAAGAGGAGACTCAAGAAATGGCACCCTTTTTGCCTTGCTAGGGTACTGTTAAGGGGAAAGGATGTCCTGAGCAAACTCCATACAGGTTTTGTGGACCCCACCCCCACTCCAGACCAAAGCCATCAAGACACTGGAAATGACAAATCCCATCATCACCAAAGGAAGGGTTGCTGGGAACTGAGGGTGGAGTTAAGCAGCCAGGTTTGGTATGTAAGATGAGCAAGACTGCAGCCATTTTGATAAATAACTGTCATCTCAAAAGGGCACAGCTAGTTTCCTTTTGGGGCAAAAACCACAAGCCAAGGATAAACAAAACCTAGCTGGCACCATGAGAACTATCTAATCAGGGTGGACCCTGCCCCAGGTGTGAAAAGTCCCCACATCCTGTCAACAAAGTACAAAAACAGCTGGTTGCTCTGGGAGGGGGTCCCTCTCTTAACCTGATGAGACTGCTGTGTCAGTACTCCAGGCAGAGTTGGGCCCTAGCTTAAGATAGCAATAAAGCCTTTTTGCTTTTGCATCTCTGGCTTCTTGTAGTCTTTGGGAACCCTGGACGGAGTTGAGGAGCCAACTCCTAACAGGTATAAAACTAGACACGTGGGCCTTGGTGGGCTCTCTCGGCTTCATCGCTCTTGGCTCTTCGCCAGCTCTCAGTGTGCCATTGGGATTCCAGGTCGATGGTACGGGTAGAATGCATTTAAGACTTTATCTCCCTTTTTTTCTCCCTGAGTTGTACATTTCCTCATTCCCCTTCCCTTGTAAATAAACCTTTTGTTAACCTTTTGTGTGTGCCTGCAGTGTAAGTCCCTTTTAAGCGCGCGGGTGAGGACCCACACTCAGGCAACCCATTTTAGAGCAGGGTTGCCCTGTAACAGTACAACTCAGAGACGTCAGATGCAAGCTAGGAAGAGAGCCTTCACCAAGAACCCACCCACGAACTGCCAACCTGCTGGCACCCTGCTCTCGGACTTCCAGCCTCTGGAGCTGTAAGATACAAATGTTCTTTGTTTTAGCTACCCATGTAGGATATTCTGGTATAGCAGCCAAGACATCAAGGAAAATGAAAACATGTGTCTCCAAAGAGACTTGTACATGAATTTTCACAGAAGATTTACATTCATAATAGCCTAAACTGGAAAAAACCCAATGTGAATGAACAGGATAATGGGTAAACAAACTGTGGTATATTTAAACAATGAAATTATTCTCGGCAATTAAAAGAAACTATTAATACACACAATAACACGGAGTCTCAAAAACACTGTGCTAACCAAATGTCAGATGTAAAAGAATATATACTTTATGATTCTTTTTATATGACATTCTAAAATAGGCAAAACTAATCGGTGGGGACAGGATAAAATCAGTGGTTTTGGTGTGGGCGTTTGCAGATTGGCTAGAAAAGACACAAGGGAACTTTCTGGAGTTATAAGATTGGTCTGTATCTTGTTAGAAATGTCAGCTACACAGGTAGACATATTTGTTAAAACGCATTTAACTATACATGTAAACTGACTACATTGTACAATATCTGAGTTATATTTAATTGAAAGGAAAATGAATAGTATAAAATTTAACTTGGTCTATGAGGAGGCAAAATTAAATTAATGAAAATCACTAGAAATAATTGACAATAGACATGACCCAAATGATTTTAGACACTAGAGTTACCAGACACACACTGAGAAGGGATTAGTTTCCAAAAAATATAAAGAATTCTTGAGCTGAACAACAAAAAACCCAAGCAAACCAATTAAATTATGGGCCAAAAACTAAATAGATACTTCTCCAAAGATATTCAGATATATGACATCTTCTTTATCCATTCTACTACAGATGGACACTTAGTTTTTCCCATATCTTGGCTCCTGTAAATATGCATATATTTCTTCAAAACTGTGTTTCACTTTCTTCAGATAAATACCCAAGAATGGAATTGCTGGATCATATGAAAATTCTATGTCTTTTTTTAAATTCTTTTTTTCTCATGGCATTTAAGTTTGGGAAGTTTCTCTTGACATGTCTTCAAGCTCACTGACTCTTTCCTTGGCTGTGAGTCTCCTGATGAGTCTATCAAAAGCATTCTTCATTCCTGTTAGATTATTGATTTCTGACATTTTCTTTTGCCTTAGAGTTTCCACCTCTTTGCTGCAGGGGTTCAGAACATGCCTGAACTTCATCATGTGACTCTTTTAAGTTGAGAACAATCAAGACCCAGTCCACTCAAGAAAAGCTTCTACCTCTCCCTTCTTACCTAAAAGAATTAAGATAGGGGTCTTGGCCCAGACAATGATAATAACTTTTATCTGAATGACATATCGATAGCAAGCTCAGCTTCTAATTACCAAGCATCAGTTCTTATTCTGTGAGTTTCCCTTCTCTCTTTTGAAGCCCCAGGCTCCTATCCAATTCCTTAGTTCAGGATGGACTATAGGCTGTAGGGTATCATTTAATAAGGTTAAAACTAAGTCCCCAACCCTTGCCCAGAAGGAAGGCTTGGGAGGCTTGAATAGATAAAGGGAACTGATAAAGTTGCTATGGGAACCAGGTCATTGACTGATGCTTAGACCCTGAATGCAGAAGCAGGACCAGTACACATTCTGTGTCCAACATCAATGCCCAAGAGCAGTAGGAACCATCCCAGCACTAACCAGCCCAAACTGACTCCCCAGCCATGAAAACAGGTTATGAAAGGGAGTCCTAAATCCTTCTTGTGCAGACCTCTCCTGTCTGGCCCGCTGCTTCTCTTAGCACTGTATTTCAATAAATTCCCCTTTTCTGTCCTCCACTCTGTCTCTGGCAAATTCTTTCACCCCCACACCCCTAACCTTAACCTGATCTTCTCCCCACAACAGGCTACACATTCATTATAAGGGACAAATTTATAAATATAAAATTCCCCCATTACCCATCTGTTTTTGCATGTAGTCTACTTCTTCATTAGCACTTTTAACATAGTAATCATAGTAATTTAAACCACCATGTCAGATGATTCCAAGTTCTGTGTCCTACCAGAGTTTGATTCTTTTCCAACTGAACTTTTTCTTATCTTTTAGCAGGTCATAATTTTTTGTTGAATGCTGGGCATGATGTATTAGGTAATAGAAACGGAAATAATTAGGCTTTCAGCATGAAATCTTATATCAACTGGGCAAGGAACTGGGCCAAGTTTCATGTTTGATGTAGCTCTAAGTAGAGGAGGCTTCAGTTTCATCTTCTGTTTGTTTTGCTTTAAAAAAAAAAAAAAGGAAAGAAAGAAAGAAACAATAGACCTCAAATGGAGCCATTAAATGCCAAGCCCAGCCAAGACTTAATACCTAATCTAATTGCAGTTTCAACCTCTCCCTAAAGTGAACTCTTAAACCAATCAATGTAGAGTTTCCTGTCAGCACTAGTGAGGCCTCCTGCTAGCAAAAAGCCCCCCTGCCTGCCTTTAAGTTTTTGTTTGAAACCATTTTTCTTTTCTTTTGCTAATAACATTCTCTTCTTGACTATGAAAGCCTTCCATTTTGTATCCTCTTTGCAGCACATTTGGACTAACTAAATGGGAAGCTTCTCAATCTGTAACGACGTTTAATAAACCAATCAGAGACTTCAGTTTATTTGGTTGAATTTTATCCTTTCACAAAGCAAATCACATGTACCTCCCTGGTGGTGCAAGGGGTTAAGACACAACCTATGAAGCTACCCACAGCCACTGCAGCACAAATTCAATCCCTGGCCAGGGAGCTACCCACATGGCATAGCAGACCTCTCCTGCCTCTCCCACTGCTCAGCAGTGGATTTCAGTAGATCTACCTGTTCTGTTCCCCATTCTGTCTCTGGTGAATCTTCTCACCCCCCACACCTCTGGTCTGTACCACAGTTCTTGTATGCATAGGTAGATAAAAGTCTTTTATTAAAAAAAAAAAAGCAATTCACACGAAGTGTGGGCCTCCCCTTAGACGGGGCCCCAGGAACTTTTAACTCAATATGGTCTACACACAGCCTCTAACGTTCATCATAATCACTATTTAAGTGTTTCAAGCAACTTATTAAAAATTATAGAAACATCAGTAAACAGATGAGCATGTTGTCTTTAAAAGATGAATGAAACAGGCAAGGATTTGACAATGGTGATTTTTTAAAAAGGAAAAACTCAAATGCTAGAATTAGGAGTGACATGAACAGCACATAAGGACAGAGCACAGTGTCCTGCCAGGCCAAGCCCCACAGTGCAGAGTCTCAAAGAGCATCCCATGGTGATCTTGGGGAGCCCAGAGGAGGGGAAACAGACACTTGGAGTCTCTCAGTCACAGGCAGGGCGTGGGTGGAAGTTCCAGAAATAGCCTGTGCACAGCCCCTGAGTGGGCGCTGAGGAAACTTGGCCAGGGCCAGGATTCTTCCCCTTTCTCCCCCCTCCCCTGCCCCGCCCTGAGCCTTTTGGGATCAGCCCTCCCTTCTGGCTCCCTGGCCAGGCAGAGCCAAACTCACATGGACCGGTTCGGTTGGCCCTGGTTCAGGGTTGGCCCTGGTTCAGGGCCCAAACTAATGTCCCCCGGGCTTGTACATTTAAGATTTTGAATAACGACAAGTCCCAGCTCTGACATATTGGGAGGAAGATAAGATGTTTCCTCGACCATGATGAGGACTGCAAATCCTCCTTCTAGTGGGAAGGGGCTTTAGGGTAAGGACTCTCAAGAGGACCCCTGGGAAATCAGTGCTTTTCCCTGTAGGCTGTATTACGCCCCCCCACCCCCACAAACATACCAGGGACAGAGGCTGTGACTCATCTCAGGGTCTGTTAGCATGGGAATGAGGGGTGCTCATGGACCCTAAACTATTAAGGGGTACTTGCTCTAAAAGGGGTCCAATCACCCACATGCATAAATGCAAACGAAGCATCCTCTTAGAGTGAAAGATTGTTAACAAAATTGGTGTGCAGAAAGAGGAGAAGATTTCAAATAACAGCAAACTCTGAAAATTACCCATGCCCTCTTGGGCAAATGTCCAGCCAAACAGGCTTGGCCAAAAATGAAGCAGCTAAGTTCTGAAATCTTGCCACAAGGCTATGGTATCTTCTGGCAGGGAACCAGGAGAAAGAGGCTAGGCAGGTCCCAGGGAGCTGGGACAGAAGGGGAGACTCAAAATTCACAATATGTGTCCCCTGGGCTTGCACATTTAAGATTTTGAGTAATGACAAGTCCCAGCTCTGACAAGTTGGGAGGAAGATAAGATGCTTCCTCGCCCATGGCAAGAACTGCAAATCCTCCTTCCAGTGGGAAGGGGCTGCAGGGTAATTAAAATTCATAATCCACCATGAGTCAGGATAATGACTGTCACGGTCTCCACCAAGGGCCAGGAGCAGCCTCCCCACGTGTTTCTCACCCCCAAGTCTCTTGCTAGTGTATTTTGCACGTCTCTCCTCCATTTGTCTCTCCTCTATGTGTCTCTCTCCTTCCAGCAGCACCAGGTGCAAGTCAGAGCTCAAAATGCAAGGAAAACGGGACATCCACATGTTCAGTTATAAGTAAAGTGTGGGGCCTCCCTGGTGGCGCAGGGCTTAAGTCTCGGCACTATGAAGCTATCAGCAGCCACTGTAGCATGAGTTCGATCCCCGCCAGGGAGCTGACCCACATGGCTCAGCAGACTTCTCCTGTCTCACCCACTGCTCCCCTCAGCAGTGTATTTCAATAGATCTGCCTGTTCTGCTCCCCACTCTGTCTCTGGTGAATCCTCTTATCCCCCCATACCTCTGGTCTACACCCTAGTTACTGTATGCACACATAAATAAAATAAATCTTTTAAAAAACATTAATAAGTCATGCGTGGTCACTTAGCCTGCCCTGCCCCCGTGGCCCTCCACTAGGAAGTCAGGGTCGTGGCATGCTGGGGATGTCATTCCTGGCAACTGAGATCTATTCAGCATGGATTTGGGGGTGGAGGTGTACAAACATCAGGGGTTGGATTGTTCCTCTAACAGGTGCCCAACACCTAGTTCAGTGCTTGTTATCTAGATGGCCTAGAGCAAACAGTTACCTCAAAATCCTTGTAAAAGCAGTAACAGTAGAGACTCATGTTCACTGGAAGAACATACTTGTTTGAGGTTAGAAATCAGAAACCCTCACTGCTGCCCATTTTGACTTCTCCAGTGAAAGGGAGTGGTTCTGAGCCCACCAGGTGCACATTTGCATTTCAGCCTCCCGTCCCCCCACCGTCGGTCTCAACCCTCAATCTGGTGCCCCCCATCCCCATCCCACCCAAGAAGGTGCCCAGCAGGGAGAAAGGCGAGACCACTCTGGTCCATTCCAATGTTTTATGTGATGAAGAGGAGGATCCAGTTCATCTACACTTGCCTTTTTCAGCTTCACCCCACTTCTTAACTTCATCTCCAGGTACCTGGCAGCTATTTCAAGTCTGCTGTGCTTCTGTTTCTTTTTTCCAAACATTTGTCAACATCTCTCATCTGTTTTGGTCTCCTCTTCATTTGCTTTGCCCTGGTTGATTTATACCATTTTATTCCTTAACTGCTCCTTCGGGCTTCAGGAAAGAGGGGGGATAAGTTCCCTGTGTACCACCTGCTGAGGCAATGGGCACACCTTGCTTTTCCTCAGCAATATATTGAGGCATTTTTTATTCCTTTTTAATGGGGTATAGAATTCCAGGTTCCAATAGGCAATACGTAAGTCTATTTTAAATTTATGTTATTTTAAAAATGGGTAATGAACACCACTATATTGATGATTACATGTAGAAATAAGTACAGGTGGGAAGAAGAAAGGGAGAGAGAGAGGATGAGAAAGAGGAAAGGAAGGGAGAAGGAGGAAAGGAATCTCCAGGAAATGTCGGACACCTGAAGGTCAGTGGGGGCAGGACTGGGGCATAAGGGGGCTGTTTCCCATCTTGGGGCACACTGCCTAGACCAGGACCTCCTTCTCTGTGCTGGGTGGCACTGAATCATCTGCTCCAATGTCAAATCTGTTGTAAGCATCACTGGCTTGTGGTCCACCACTGGTTCTCAACCTACGAGGTGCAGGAGTTACCACTATGTCACTGTGCCTGCAGGTGTGACACCCATTTCCTGCCAAGCTGCCGCATCAGTGTCCGCCTAGCATGTGGGTGTCATAATCTCCCTTTCTCTCTCTCTCTCTTTTTTTTAAGGATGCCCCCCTTTTTAAAAAACTTATTTACTTATGCATATAAGAACTGGGGTGTAGGCCAGAAAAGTGTGGTGTGAGAGGATTCACCAGAGACAGAGTGGGGAGCAGAACAGGCGGATTTACTGAAATACACTGCTGAGGGGAGCAGCGGGAGAGACAGGAGAGGTCTGCTGTGCCAGGTGGGTCAGCTCCCTGGCCGGGGATTGAACTCATGCTGCAGTGACTGCTGATAGCTTCATAGTGCTGAGACTTAACCCCTTGTGCCAGCAGGGAGACCCCTCCCTTTCTCTCTTTGCCTGACAACACCACTCACTCTCCCCTCTGGTTATGCTCTTTTCTGCCCTGTGCCATGCACCTCCCCATGCACCCTGGTCATTGCTATCATATGCAGTATGGGGCACCAAGCTCAGATTCTTCTCAGTTTGGTAAATGATTACATCATAGATGTTGTTGATGGAACATTCTGTTCCAACTCCATTGAAACTTTGCCTTTGTTACATGTTCACTTTCCATCTCTGCTCAAACCTACTTGTTTGTCTGCTCTGGTGCCAATTGTATGCTGTTTGAACCCCAGTATATTTATAGCAATTTGTGCAGTACGTTTTTGCTACTATTTTTTTTTTACTTGAATTGCTACTCATTGCTACTATTTTTTCACTTGAATTGACATGTTTTATGATATTATTTCCCAATGCAGGAACATGTTCAGGATTTGCTTGTGTCCTCTAGTAAGTTTCATTATAACCAAATTTGTTATTATTAAATTTATTCCTAAGTATTCAACAGCTTTGACACTCCTACTTCTTCTTCTTCTTTTTTTTTTTTTTAAGATTTATTCATTTATTTATACATACAAGCACTGGGTACAGTCAGAAGTGAGGGAGGGTGAGAGAATTCACCAGAGCCAGAGCGGGAAGCAGAGCAGGCAGAAGGACCGAAGTACACTGCTGAGGGGAGCAGCAGGCGGCAGGAGAGGTCTGTGCGCCATGTGGGACCCTCCTCCAGTGGCCAGGGAGCAGCCGGGGATCGAACAGGCGCTGCAGAGGCTATGGGCAGCTTCACAACCCAGTGCTCAAACGCTGCGCCACCGGGGAGGCCCAACAGTCCTACTTCTAATTGGTTATTGCTCACAGACAGAAAAGCTATTAATTTTCACATATTTACCTTAAATTCAGCCATCTTACCAAACTCTGTTATAATTTCTGGTCTGTTTTTCCAGAGTATAGGAAATCTAAAGGTTTTATAGATACCTAAACATATCTACAGTTATTGGCAATTGTATCATTTATATGTGTGTATATATTTACATATAAATATTTATATATTTCTTCTTATAATAGCCTAAATTTTCAAAATAATCTTGAACCATTATGCTGATAGCTTTCAGCCTTGGTTTACTCCTTATTTCAATGGAAATCCTTTCATATTGCAAATTTCAAGTTGATTCTTAGGAAATGCCATATACATGCATTTGCCAAGGTACTTGAATAAAGACAGAACTTCTGGTGGGCTGCTCCAGGGGACCCCTAGGGGCCTGTGAGGAGGCACTGAACTTAGTGTTGAGGGCAAGATTCAGAGCCTGTGACCTTCACCAGCGTTCTACCAGAGCCTCTCAGAGGAGTGTATTGTCTCATATATTAAGTTTCTATGTATTTTTCTTTTTCTTTTTTTTTTAAAGACTTATTTATTTATGCATACAAGAGCTGGGATACGTGCCAGAAGTGTGGGGGGTGAGAGGACTCAAGGGAGGCAGAGTAGGGAACAGAATAGGCAGACTGACTGAAATACACTGCTGAGGGGAGCAGCAGGCGAAACAGGAGAGGTCTGCTCTGCCATGTGGGTAGCTCCCTGGCCTGCTGGGGCTCGAACTCATATTGCAGTGGCTGTGGAGAGCTTCACAGACTGCGTGCGTCTTAACCTCTGCATCACCAAGGAGGCCCCCACTATGTATTTTTCTTTTAAGAAATAGTCAGGGTGCCTTTGACCTCCCCCATCCCCTCCTCCCCCAGCACAACTTTGGCTGCACCTTGCTACTTCTGTGCTCCAGGTTCCCCCTAAGCCAGCCATGCTATCACCTCCCACCAGCCACGACGACCTACCAGCCAGGATGACCTGTTCTCTGACATCTCAGGGACGGGAGCTCACCTTGCTGTGCCCAGAGGTGGGAGGAAGTTGGTCAACAGCACAATGATGAATTGCTCATCGGTGGCGATACCTCCACAGAGGCCCCACGGGTGCTGGAAAGCACAGTAAATCCTGGTGCTGATGTTGTCTCCAGCCATCACTTGCAGAACCATCAATAAAGAAGCCGACAGGAAATGCATCAAAATGGCATGGAATCAATCATAGGCCTCCGTGAATGACAGAGGGAGTGAAACCCCGTGTGACAGGGGCTGCAAAAAAAATCAAGCGCATCCTCACTCATTTCCAAAACTGCCACTTCTGTACTGGTGAAAACGTATCAAACCTATTGCATTAGATAGGGCTGTGGTCCTGTGAGGATGGTGTGTGCTATAAGTGACTTCTCTTAAGGGTGATTTAGAAAAAGAAAAATGTTAATGGATTTGGCAGCTCCTGTGGGTCTCAGGCATCATCACCACCAGCTGCTGCTTCCCATCCACACAAACCAGCACCGATACTAAGTTCTTGGCTTATTCTGACCTTGATTTATTTGGAGCAAAGGCATTGTTTAGGTTGTCTAAAAATGAAATGTGTTTAAACTAGAAGGAAAAAAGGAATGGTCTGGGATAGAAATTAAAAGTAAATAATATGATAAGAAAAGGAAACAGGTGCATTAACCTGGGAGCAATGCCCCAGGATGGGAGGTGACAGGGCAAGCTGGAGCCCAGAGTGACTGGGGGCAGGTCAGCGTTTAGCATAACTCACAACCCCACCCAGGCTGCACCCTCTGGGAGACGTGAAGTTGAGTCAGAAAAGCACAAAGCTGACAGGTGATCTTGTGTCTGTGGGGGTGGGGACAGGAAAAGGAGGCTGGCTGCCTTTACAGAGCCTCACAGGTCACTCCCTCATCTCACACTTCCTCTCCTGCAACCAGGGGACCCTGGACAGGCTTCTTAGCGGGATCCTAAAGTGAAGGGAACAGAAACAATCCCAGAAGTCTGGCCGCTGCAGGGGCAGGGAGGACGGGGCCTTCTCCGTCTGGGCGCCGAGGTCTGGCTTTCTCAGGACCGTACAGAGGCTGTAAAACCCTCACCTCAGATGCCCAGAGCACTGAGCCAAACCAGGAAAAAGAGCAGCCAACAGGCAGTGGCTGCGCAACAGTCTCCCCAAGGATTTCTCTTTACACATGAAGAAATTGAAGCTGAGAGACGCTGAGGCGTTTGCTCAAGTTGTCCAGACAGCAAATGGCAGACTTGGGATTTGAATCCAGACAACCTGACTCTGGAGCCCACTGAAAATGGCTAAGTCTCTGAGGTGTCCTCCAGCCTCATATCCCCCCGTGTTGTGGCCTGTATTGGCCAATACTTTATTCCAGAGACTAGAAGGATGGTGAGTTTGGACTGAAGCGCGTCTGTAGTCAGTGACTACACCTCGGACTTCCCTTTGTCCTGAAAGGTCTCTCTGCAACTGGATCCAGCCCTGTGTGACCTGGGGTAGTGGGGGGGGGGCAGCATGGCTGCTTGAGGGCCACTCATGTCAAAGCCAAGGGTCAAGGATTGCACCTCTAGGTACAGAGCTTAGCCCAGGCACCTGCGTTTATGCCTGCTCCAGACATTGTCTGTGCACAGGAAACAAAGTGCGTGCCCAGTTAGGTCGTCAGTGGGTTAAATGGTCTCCCATCCCCACCAAAGAGGTAGGACGATAAGGCTTCAGAATGTGGCCTTCTTTGGAACTAGGATCTCTGCAGATGAAATTAAGGTAAGAATCTCCAGATGGGGTCTTCCAGGTTAGGGTGGGACCTAAGTGTCTACAGAAGAGGCAGAGAAAGAGACACACAGACACAGCGGACGAGGCCAAGTGAAAATGGAAACTGAGATTGGAAGCCAAGGATGCCACAAATGGATTTACTCATCCCACAACAGCCCTAGGAGGCAGGAATAATGCTTGTTCCCCTTTTATAGTGGCAGAAGCTGAGTTACTCGGCCTGAGAGTTTCAGAGTTGGCCCCGTTTGAGAGCACCCCCCAGGTGCTCTTGCCTCTGCAGCAGGGGTCCTTGGGAGCCCACACGGCAGGGCTGGATGGGGAATTGGAAGAGCCTCCTGGCTCCTTCATAGGTGGGACTCCTGCTCCAGGCCTTGTGCCTGCACCCAGGGGAGTCTTGGCCAGTCCTTCCTGCTCCCCGCTACACACGCCCTCAGGCAGCCACGCTGCCCCCCCACCACCACCCCAGGTCACACAGGGCTGGATCCAGTTGCAGAGAGACCTTTCAGGGCAAAGGGAAGTCCGAGGTGTAGTCACTGACCACAGACACGCTCCAGTCCAAACTCACCATCCTTCCAGTCTCTGGCATAAAGCGTTGGCCAATACAGGCCACAACACCGGGGGATGTGAGGCTGGAGGACACCTCAGAGACTTAGCCATTTTCAGATAGGGACCCCTGCGTGGAGGCTGAAGAGGCAGTCGGCCAAAGTACACGTCTGGCAGATGCAAGAATGAAGATGAGCATTCTTGCTTGCTGGGGTTCCGATCAACCCAGAGAGTTGACCTCGGTGGGGACCATTCCTCTGGAGACCACCTCCCCACTCCTTTGGTACGGAGCTCTCCCCCGCCCCCGCCGCCCCCAGAGTTTCTGGCAATGCTAGAAACAAGCTGCTTTTTTCTAATAAAATAAGCTCTCTATTAGAACCTTATCAGTGATGTTAATAAACAGATTCTCTCTATAAAGGATAACAAATGCAACCCGCTTTCAAGCAAGACTAAAGAAACATAAATCCCGGTCTGTTCCTGGGTAACCTCCCTGCTTCTTCCTGCATTTGCATTGTAATTAATATCCTGAAGTGTTCTAAAGTGCTGCCGCCCTTCCTTCAGCAGAAGTGCTGTTTAATGCCTCCAATCACGCAGCGTCTGCCCAGGCACAGGTATCCCTCCCAAGGGAGTTTTTCTTTGCCCCAGCTGGCCACAAAACTGGTCTGCAGCTTCACTACCGGTGTTCAGTTTAGGAAAGGGATTGCTCATTTCTTGCCTAGGGATGTTCGCCTCACCCTGTGCAACCCCCTCATCTGTGTGGTATGAACTGTCTCCTGCTCAGCAGCACAGACTGAAAGGGGGAGGCGTCCTCCTTCCAGGAGTTCAGTGTGGGGAGGAATCTGTGCCTGTGGGGGTGGGGGAAGGGAGAAGGCAGCATCTCCTCAGGAAACTCCACTGGCCTGCAGGCCCTCCCGGCCCCCCACCCCCTGCAGAGCTGTGTGGCTTTGAACAAGTCACGTCCCTCTCTGGACTTTCTCATGCCTATGTGGAAGAAGGGGACAGGGGACGGGGCAGTCAAGGACACTTTTGCGTTTGAGTTTAGGGTTAGGTGGGATCTGGGTGGTGGAACTGTTCCCCTCTACTGAGAACCAAGGCCCCTCCTCCTACTAAGTCAAGCCACCCATCAACACCAGTGACAAAGCCTCTCTGAAGAATAGGCCTGATCATTCATCATTCATGTCCTGAATTGTGTGTGTGTGTGTGTGTGTGAGAGAGAGAGAGAGAGAGAGAGAGAGAGAGAGAGAGAGAGAGAGAGAGGAGCCTAGTCCCCAGGCAGACAGGAGGTCTTCAAGGTAGGAAAGTGTCTTTAACTGCCCAGTCTCTGGCTGACCTCAGACCACTTCGTACAGTGTCTGAACAGAGAGGGGCCTAGACACTGCCTCCCCACCCCACCAATTCTTCCTGGGTGCCTATCAACCCCTCGCTTTTCCACTCAGGGAGACGAACCCTAGGAACTAGTTGTTTCGGACACTCTATCTGCCCCAAGAATCCCAAGTTGAAGACCCAGCCATGGGGGCTGGGACTTGGGCACTCAGACTTGGGCAGAGCTGCTGCGCAGGGGCCCTGCTCACTGGCCAGAGGGAACCCTGGTCAGGGAAATGTGGCCAGGGAGGCTAAGAGGAGGAGAGCCTGGACTCTGGGGGTGATTGTCCTTCTGGGTTCTTGGTGCCCCATCCGGAGGGGAGTGGGTGGATTATCTCCAGGTAAGTCAGCTTGAAAGGAGCACAGGATCTGAACACAACGCTGAGTTCTGGCCTCTTTCCAGGCCTCAGTCTTCCCTCCATGAAATGGGTAGAGGGAGGGTCCTAACTAATCCCACACAACCTTAGGGTGTTTATATTGTCTGCAACAGGATAGCTTATGTGAGAGTCTTTGTTGTAGAGAGATTGAGCTAAAATACCAGAATATTAGCAACTCTATGGCATTTTTGATGACTAGTAGGGATAGAAGAATGGGATATTTGGGACTAGATCTTTCCTAGAAAATCTACAACATATGGCCCCAAACTCTAAGCTATTCTTTCTAGAACTGTTTTGGATCTTGAATTCTTTTGAAAACCTGGTGAAATTTATGACTTATTTACCCAAAATAATGCTTCTACAGAGATTTGTCATTGAAATATAGGGGTCCTTAGCCGGGGATTCCCAGGCACCTGGACCGATTTAAGAACTGCTGCTATAATTTAATTAAATTAGTAAATTAATAAAATAATTAAATTAATAAAATAATAAAATTAAATAAATTAAAAGAAGATTCGCCTATACAAATCTGAACCCCCCCCCCCAAAAAAAAAAAGTCCGAGGAATTTAGGGATGTGGAGGCAGGAGGATGTGGGAGGTGGCTCCTAGGCAGCTTGGAGAGTTAGAAGTGCTCTGGGCTAGTGACAGGGACAGCACAAAGTGACCTACAAAGAGGAATTAAAATAAGCAAGTCAACGTGCGTGCTCAGCTCGGGCCTGTGGGTTTCAGTCTCTTGCAGGTGCCTTGGCTGAATCTTCACTGTTTTCCCAGGTTGTGCACTTGTGCCTTAGGCCCCCAACGTCTGAAATCCCCATAACTAGCCAGCCCTGTGACACCAGGGTGAGCGTGACCCCAGCCTCAGACAAGACACCTTCTGCTGGGGTAACTGACTAGCTCTACCCCAGCCCTGGGGACAGGGCCAGCTTCCATGGTGCAGGGGAGTTGTTCCAGCAAAGCTGTCCAGGTGATGCTGTTACAAATGACTGGTCTCAGATACGCATTAACAAGTTTGTATTTCCTGTATTTCTTGCAATTTCCGGGTTTCGATGGTTAGTCTTTCCATTCCAAGGAAAGGGGAGTTAAACAGCAGTTGTTGAAAAAGCAAGCTGGCGCCCACCTGTCTCCGTGCAGGCCTCCGCCCCTTTGCAGACCCTTGCTCATCTCCCCTTCTTTTCCTTTGTATAAAATACCCCTGCGCTCTGCCAAAGAGCAGGACGGGGGTCTTTGGGACACGAGTCTGCTGCCCTCCTCATTTGTCGACAAATTAAGCCACTTTCCTTTTCCTCAAACTCTGTTTCCTTTTATTGACATAGGGAAATCGAGGCCAGCGTTCAGTATCATGGGGGGGGGCAGGAAGAGGGGGACTGGTTTTTGACCTCCTCCTGCAAATGGTGCTCCTGGATTGAGCCCCAGACTCCCCCAGCCATAGCTCCAAGGCCAGCCTAGATGTGCTCCCTGGAGACTGCAGCACACACACACACACACACACACACACACACACACACACACACCCTCTGGGGTCTCTGTGTTCTGTGTTCCTGCTGTGGGCCTTGGGTTCCTTAGCTTCTGCTCACCTGCTCCCCCTCCTCTTTGACTTACAAAATAAATCTTTGGCTTGCACTCCACTGTCCCTGGACGTGGGGATTTACAGAGGCCCCCCCCAAGCACACTGTTAGTTCCAAAACTGCCCTGAGAAAGGGAGAGCAAAAAAGGGCAGGTGGCATGAGGCACACAGAGGTCCCAGCCAGGTGAGAAGGCAGTCCACTCTGCGTGTGCCAGGCGCTGCGTGTGCCAGGGGGCAGCTTCCAGGGAGGGCACTGTCAATTTCTCCCCTCAACACATTCTTCACCGACTCAGAAGCTTGGAAGAGAAGAGATTTTCCTGCTAACGCCACTCAGGTGTTGCCCCCAGGTTGCACACTAGATGGCGGCAGAGAAGAACTTTGCCTTCAGGGGCGCGCGCACGCTCACGCGCGCACACGCGCATCAGTGCTGCTTTAGGTCCTAAACACCTTCACAGACCTCCTCTCTCTACTGCTGTATTTGCCAGTTCAGACAGACAACTGTTATCCTCCACTTGCAGGCATTTGAACCAAAGGCTGATTGTAACAGGCCCAAATGGGCCACGACAGACCAGAAGGGCCCGCACACCTACTTCCCTGGGTAAAGAGAGCAAGTGAAACAGTCCTCGAAACCTAGGGTTGAATCCTGGTCACCTATTTAGAGAAGAAAATTCGCATGTCACCTAATGGGGCAGCCTTTGGGAGCTCACCCCAAAAGGGATTTTGCTGTGGGAGCTGGGAGAGAGGAGGGGACCTGGCCCCTCACCAGGCGCGACCAGCCACCAGCCGGAGGTGCGTGCAGTGGGGCTTCCCTGCCTCCGCACCCCACCTGCCCTCAGCCTGTTAACAGCTGCTGCAGTCCAGAGCACAGGCCGCCCTGCGAAGACCCCTTCTCTGGGGTCTCAGCCCAAGGGGGTGCTTCGCTTCCAAATACCCACAAGCACCTGCTCACTGCTCCGCACGTTGTCCAGGGTGGCATTCCTTACAGGGGCGCTCCTGAGCCCCAGACAGGCACAGAGGGGACTTCGGCCCTCCCTATTCTATGTGACTTTAGATATGCATAAGGTGGGGGTAAGCCCCTTTCAGGGGGCCTGAAGGCCTGCCTGACATGTGATCAGCCCTCAGCCCTGCTTCCTCCATTCTCAGTCCCTTCTTTTTTTTTTTTCCTAAAGATTTTTTTATTTATACAAGAACTGGGGTACAGGTCAGAGGCACAGGAGGGTGAGAGAATTCACCAGAGACAGAGCAGGGAGCAGAACAGGCAGACGGTCTGAAGACACTGCTGAGGGGAGCAGGTCTGCCATGCCATGTGGGTTTCTCCCTGGCTGCCCGGAATCAAACCCGCACCACAGAAGCTGCAGACAGCTTCACAGAGCAGCGCTCAATCCACTGCATCACCCGGGAGACCCCTCCGTCCCTTCTTTATCTTCTGTGGGCTGGAGAAGTCAAGAATTTAGCAACTAGTCTCCTTTTCATAAGCTCTCCTGTTGATATCCAACTGCCCCTCCCCCAGTACTTAATCTCTGGTGCTAGTTCTATCCTAGTTTGTCTTGTGCTAGTATAAGCAGCCTCTTGGATCTTTACCACCCTCTACAGGCCCCCACCCCTGCTCAGCCCAGGCTAGTATCACCTCCTTCCAGTCTTCTCACTGGTCTATCCAAACTCCACAGAGTGACCAGCTTAATCCTTACAAATTAGGGGTCTGGTCTCCTCATTTCCCCTTTGTACGGCTGATCGCAGCTCCCCCACCTAAAGAACAATGTCCCTATCATCTGCAGTGTCGAAAACCTTGATCAGGCCCCAGTCCCTTCCAGGTCGTATTTCCTATCATCCCATCCCAGTTCAATCACAAGGGACCACAGGCCTCTGCTCTCGCCCCTGTGAGACTGAGTCCGTGCCCCAAAGCCAATGCTACCTGTTAAACAAGACTGTTTCCCTTTCCCCACCAGATTGCCACATGACCTCCTGCACTTGCACTTCCAAAACAGGCAATGCATTCTTGTAAGGAACAGCCTCTGAAGTCAGGTGCAAACGCTGCTTGAATTTGAATTATTAATGTGATGGATGTTGAGCAATAGAGTTTGAAAGGAATTTTGGGTCACTTATGCTTTGGTGGCTTAACCCATGAACATCAGGTCACCCTCCCTCCAGCAGTGGCCACTCTTCCTCCCATAACCAGGGGTCCCTCTGGGCTTCTCCCTGAGCACACTCACAGCTTTCACCACTGTGTCTAATACACCTGATGTAGCCCAGGCAAATCCCAGATGTCCTCCCACCTGGGACCAGCTCACCTGGTGGGCTCACAGCCCACACCCCCACAGTAGTGAGAACTAGAACTCTTGATAGATAAATAGATAGATAGACAGATTTAAATATACCTCATTGACAAAGTGTTTACAATGTGTGTGTTCAGTATCTCCCAGATATCCAGAGAAGGACACAGAATATTACCGGTCTTTAGATGCACCCTCTCTAATCCCAGACCTTTCTAGCTAGATCAGTTATTTATCCCCTCATTTTTCCCCCTCATTTTTCTTTACCAACGACATGTGCATTCCAAAATAAGACACTGTTTAGTATGTTTTAAAAGTTACATAAATAGAAACATACCATGTGGCATCTTCTGTGATTGACATCTTATGCTTCACATAGCTGGAGCACATTCCTTTTCACTGCTGTATACTATTCCACGGTGTGTGTAGTCCATGATTTATATATTCTGCTATCAGCGGGCATTTGGATTGTTTTCAGTTTTGGCTAATGTGGACACTATTGCTATGAATGCTCCTAAACGTGACTATCGGTATGTATGTATAGAATTTGTCCAGGAGCGAAATTAATGGTGCATGTAAATGTTTTCCCAAAATGGCTTATAAGTTTTCCCTCCCATTGTGGAGTTTGCACGGTACCATCACCATCTTCATCATACTTCCTACCAATCTGAGATGGTAAAATGGTATCTCATTATGGCTTAAACTTGTTTTGCCTTACTCATTATTTCATCCTCAAATTTCCTATGTCTATAAGCTATTTGTGTTTGTTCTTTCGTGAATAGTTTGTTGTGTCTCTTGTACATTTTTCTATTGGGTTGTTTGTCACTTGTTTATTGAAATGTAAGAGTCCTCTTCATAGTCTGAGCACAAACCCTTTGATAGTTACAGGTTCAGCTTTATCTTGCCTTTTTTTGTTGTTGTTTTGTTAAGGATTTTATTTATTTATTTTTGCATAGAAGAACTAGGGTATAGGCCAGAGGTGCAGGGAGTAAGATGATTCACCAGAGACAGAGTAGGGAGCAGAACAGGTGGATCTACTGAAATATACTGCTGAGGGGAGCAGCGGGCAAGTCAGGAGAGGTCTGCTGCACCATGTGGGTTAACTCCCTGGCCAGCCGGGGATCGAAGGGGAGTCCAGTGGGCTGTTGCAACAATAGTGGTGAGATTTAACCCCTAGGCCACCAGGGCCTTCTCTGGATTAAGGTTTGCATTTTATTCTTTTTATGTGTTGTTTCATATCATCAAATTTTCCAATCTCATCCTTCATAGGATTGGGCTTTCTGTGAAATTTAAGAAATCTTTTCTCAAAAAAAAAAAAAAGAAATCTTTTCTCAAGACTGAAGTCAAAAAGATAGTTTCCTATTTTGTCATCTAAAAGTTCTATAGGGCCTCCCCGGTGGTGCAGTGGTTGAGCGCTGCCTGCGGCCTCTGCGGCACTGGTTCGATTCCCGGCTGCTCCCCTGCCACCAGAGGAGGGTCCCACATGGCGCGCAGACCTCTCCTGCCGCCCGCTGCTCCCCTCAGCAGTGTACTTCGGTCCTTCTGCCTGCTCTGCTCCCCGCTCTGGCTCTGGTGAATTCTCTTACCCTCCCGCACTTCTGACTGTACCCAGTGCATGTAAATAAAAGTTCTATAGTTCTTTGTCTTTAAAACTCTAGTCCTTTTGAAACTGACATGGATACAATTTTATTTTCCTTTCCTTTATGGATAGCTAACTGTACCAGCATCATTTATGGAATAATGTATCCTTTTCATACTAATATACCAGCTTGCTATGTGTGCACAGGTATCTTTCTATTGTTTTTTAAGACAAATGAAATGATTTTAATGAACACCCCTTGTAATATAATATGATATCTATGCTTTTGTTTTTTGTTTATGCTTAAAATTTTTATTATTTTTTATTGGTCATATGGGTACACAACACCATATATGGCCAAGGTGCAAGTTCACACCTCTTCAGATGCAAGTCCCCACACCACTCATCTTCCTGTTTCCTGATCTACTTTCTATTCCTAGTCCAGTAACTCACTGACTTCATCCTCCAGCTTTACCATGCATCTTGGTATCTAGCAGGGCAAGTCCTTCTCTCTGTTCTTCGTTTCAGAAAGTCTTGGCTATTCTTTTTTTTTCCCCCCACAGCAGAGCTAGAATATAGGTCAGAGGTGCAGAGGATTCATCAGAGCCAGAGTTTTGAGCAGAACAGGCAGATCTACTGAAATACACTGCTGAGTGGAGCAGCAGGCGAGACAGGAGAGGTCTGCTACGCCATGTGGGTCACCTCCCTGGCCAGGGATCAAACTCTGGCCGTAGCGATGATAGTAGTGAGACTTAACCCCTAGGCCACCAGGGAAGCCCCAAATCTTGGCTATTCTAAACCCTTATTTTTTCCATATATGTGTTTGAATCATCTTGTCAAATTCCATTGACAATTCTAGTTAGATTTGGATTAGAATTGTGTGGAATTTATAGGTCAATTTGGAGGAAATTGACATCTTTATGCCATGGAGACTCTCTATCTTAAAAAATGGTCTAGCTCTTCATTTAGTTTTATCTTCTAATATACAGACTATCTTAATAAAATTTTACAGTTTTCTTCTTAAAGATCTTTCACATCTTTATCATACTTATTCCTTGGTATCTGAAATTTTTTGGCTATGATTGCAAATGTCATCCTTTTCCAACATTCAGTCTTCTGATTAATTGTTGCTCGTGTATAATGTCACTGACATTTGGATATTGATGTGTCCAGACCTTTCCAACCCGCTTATGAATTTCGATTTTCTGCAGTGTTGTCTGTAGACAATCATATCATCTACACAAGTAACTTTTGTTTCTTCCATTCTAAACCTATGCCTTTTGTTTATCTTTCATGTCACATGCTCTAGCTGAGCTCTCAGGTACAGAACTGAAGCCGTGACAGTAGGTATCCCCAGTTCTTTGGCCTGAGAGCAGATGTTTTCAGAACTCAGCGATAATTATACTATTTATTGTAAGGTTTTCGTAGATGCCTTTATCCGACCAAGGATGTTTCCTTTTAGTCCTAGTTTGCTGAGAGTTTTCATAAGAAGGACAGCAAATTTGGTTTTTATTTACAATAGATTTTTGGTCTTATTCTGTTAATGAAGTAAGTTATGCCCACCAGTTTCCCCCTGTTAAATCATCTTATATTTCTAGGATTACTCTAACTTGGCCGTGATAGATGATCACTTTTGGACATTTCTAGATGTGCTCATTTTGTGCTTCACATTTTTACATTTTGATCCTAGTAAGTGAGAGAGGCCTCGTGCTTTCTTTCTTGCACCCCTGGCTGCTGTCTAATAATAGAACGGTTTGAGCGTCAAGGTTGTGCTAACCTCCTGGAATGAGTGGGCATCGCCCTTTTCTCTCTCTTTCCTTCCTCTCCCCTCACCCCACCCTCACACTATAGGCAGGGCCTCTGAACGCTGTAGGTGAACACTACAAGGCTCTCGCCTGGGAGACATGAGCCGCAGCAACTGGAAAGGATCCTGGCTGCGAGAGTCGCCATCAGACAGAATGAGAAAGGATGGCAAAGCGTTTTAGCTGCACCTACCTCTGAGAGCTTGACTGACCATATTTTACCAGGAGTGGGGAACAGCGAAAGGATTCCTCGGACCCCCCACCTTTCCCTTGACAGCCTCTTCAGACAGCTCCTTTTCCTAAGCTCCCTCTCGGCTGCCACCACCTGGTCTAGAGCGGAATTACCACCAACAGTCCCTGTTCTTTCAACAACTTGCTGTAAGTGAAGCCCATCCTCCTTATATCCAGTGCAAAGAGAAAATAGCCTGATCCCCCCTAATTAATTTAGTCATTCAGGCAACAGGTGTTTTCCAAACTTATCTCAAGGAGGCAAACATCCCCTCCAAAGGCCCACTGTCTTTGGGGCCTTGCTTCTTTTTATGCAGCAGGGGAGTGAGGAGGAAGGAACACAGCCATTCCTGTCATTCCCCGGCCCACCTCCATCCCCCCATGTGGCATGTGAGACTTAGGAGCTTAGGATGGCCCCAGTGTCACCCCACACCCTCCTCCAGGGTGTCCTTGCCATTCTCAGCTGTTGCCCAGGCCAATAATAAAACGACCAGGCAGGGCAGCCAGAAGCCCAGGCTCAGCTGAGGTCACCCTGCAGCCCCACCATCCCAGTCCCTTCATTCTTTGGAGATGAGATTCTAAGAAGGGGCACTGAAAGGGCCACCTGAGAAGGGGCAGCCTCTAGAGGAAAGGTGCAAAGGGACTGAGTGCCCAAAACTTCCTCCTCAACCGATGTTTGCCCTTGACCTTCCTATGAGCAGGGCAGCTGATGCTGAGGGACTAAACCTGTCCAAACCGGCCCAGACCCACAGGGCTGTGGTCTGGTTTTCCCTAAGCTCCTTCCCAGCACTTAATTTGAGGTGCTCCAGTTGCAGTAATAGTTCCCGGTGAAAAGCAACTTTGGGTATGAGGGACTCCAACTCTGTAACATGAGCCACATGTCAGGTAGAAGATGGAAACCCAAAGGGGTCAGAGCACAGGAAGAACGTCACCCCACCAAGTTCCTTCAGCCACCACCCAGACTCCCATGCGGCTCAGTAAGACAGGCCTCTCCAGCAGCCTACCCCATGAGTGTGGCAAGTCTCTTTGCCTCCTGAGTCCTTAGTGTCCCAGTGGACACTGGGCAGCTCAGACTAGTGGACGCACTGGACACAGCCAGCCACTCGGTGCTTACTTGGGCCCCTCCCAGAAAGTAAGAAAGCGGGGGGGCCGTGGCCTCCATCAGCTCATGGGCTCCCCTTCATCCTTTCATTAGGTCCCTTCAAGACGAGCCTTGAGCTGAATGTGGGGGGCCTGCTTTGTGGCTCCCTCTTCCATCACACCCAGAAAGAGAGAGGAAACATCCTTTCTTGGCAAGGGGGTGCCAGTGGGGGATGCGGTGTCTTCTATTATCCCTGATGCCAGAGCCTGTCTTCCCACATTACCCAGCTCTGTCTCCACGAGGGAACCCAGCCAGGCCTTCCTCGCCCTCCCATCTGCCCTGTCCATATCTTCAGGTTCAGCCACAAAGCCAGTCAGCAGCTGAGCATGATGTCCAGACTGTGCTCCCCCCAAGCACCCCTAGAGTGACTCAGAGGTTCCTGGCTTGGGAGAGCATGCAGATCTCCACTCCCCAGCCACTGGAGAGATCTCTGAGCATCAAGCCCAGCAACCTTGAGGCAATCTCTTTCTAATCCTTTAATCCCGTGTGGGAGCCACTTTCTATTAAGAGACAGTGAACTCAGTGGAAAAAAAATCACCCAAGAGCCATACATATGTCCTATAAATTTACCTAATTTAGGTGTTGAGGTGACTGTTGCTTCTTTTCAGTTAAGAGAGATGTATAAACCATTAAACACATGATTTTTAAAGTAAGACGAAACCATACTATATAATATTTTAAAATACATCTTTTTTAAAAAAGATTTTATTATTTATTTTTGCACAGAAGGGCTGGGGTGTAAGCCAGAGGTATGGGGGGTAAGAGGGGTCACCAGAGACAGAGTGGGGAGCAGAACAGGCAGATTTACTGAAATGCACTGTTGAAGGGAGCAGTGGATGAGTCAGGAGAGGTTTGCTGTGCCATGTGGGTGGCTCCCTGGCCGGGGATCGAACTTGTGCTGCAGAGGCTGCTGATAGCTTCATAGGTTGCGTCTTAACCCCTTGTGCCACCAGGGAGGCCCTCAGCTCATTCTTAAGAGTTAATTCAGTGGCCCTTCAGCCACTTCTTGGCGACACTATCTAATCCTTCTGACCTGCTTTCATCCTGGTGACATGTCCCTTGTTTTCTTTTTCTTTTCTTTTTTTTTAAAGATTTTTATTTTTTTTTTATTTATACAATAGCTGGGATATAGTCCAGAGGTGCGGGAGGGTGAGAGGATTCATCAGAGACAGAGTGGGGAGTAGAACAAGTAGACAGATTGAAAGCACTGCTGAGGGGAGTAGCAGGCATGACAGGAGAGGTCTGCTGCGCCATTTGGGAATCTCCCTGGCCAGCTGGGAATCAAACCTGTGCTGCAGAGGCTGCGGACAGCTTCACAGTGCTGTGCTCAACCTGCTGTGCCACCGGGGAGGCCCATATGTCCCTTGTTTTCATCTACCTGTCTGGGCTAGAGCGGAACCTCCCTGTGAGCAGGAACTTACCCATCTTGTTACTCTATTTCCAGCAGCTAACACTATTTCTGGCACATTATAGATGCTTAATAATGGAAAGATGGATGGATAGATGGATGGATGGATGGATGGATGGATGGATGGATGGATGGAGGATGGATGGATGATGATGGATGGATGATGATGGATGGATGATGGATGGATGGATGGATGGTTGGATGTTTGGATGGATGGATAAGTGGATGGGTGGATGTGTTGGTGGATGGATGGATAGACGTACAGATGGACGGATGGACAGCTGGCTCTCTATCCCTTTACAGACTCTGTTTTTAGTGGAGAGATGCATTTTCCCAGAGAACCAATAAAATCAAGCCCAAGGTTATATTGCCTGCATCAGCTCCATCCTCCCCCTACAACTTTAATCAAAACTCATCAAAACTCATCTCTATAAATGCTTTACCACATTGTCTTGTGTCTGTTCTTGGGCAGACTGTGAGCCCCTTGAGACATGTCCCTGCATCCGCAGCGTGTGTGGCTGGAGAAGGTTTGATGGAATGAGGTAGTTGCAGCTGCACCTTCTTGGCTTCCTCCATCTCCCCCGATCTCAAAATGTCGGCATGCCTTCTGTCCTCTCTAGATGAGCTCATCCATTCCCTGAGCTTTAAATAGCATCTTTATGCTAATGACGCCCACATTATATTTCTCCAGCCCGGCGCCCCCTCCAAGCTCCAGAAGCGCACAGCCACTGGCCTACTTGATCTCTCCAATCAGACAACGTGCAAGCAAGGCATCTTACTGTGCGTGAGACAGAACCCCTACTCCGAAACCCACCACCCTCTTTGCATTGCAAAAGGTGGGGCCCTCAGGTGTTTCCTGCTTCCTCTTTTCCCTCAGCCCTTCACATCCAGCTGTTAGTAAGTTGTTTTTTTTTTTTTTTTTTTTTGTTAGTAAGTTTTAACTTGCCCTCCAGAGAAAGTCCAGAATCCGCCCACTTGGCTCCATCTCCCTGCCCACCAGCCTGGCCCAGCTGCCTTTTCTCCTCCTAGAAGCTCTGACGCCCCCAGCCACCACTCCTGTCTCCACAGACCAGCTAGAGCAGCTTTTCAAAACAGAAACTCCATTGGGTACCCCCTGCTTACACCTGAGTGGCATCTGGTGCCTGGAGCAGCCACCCTGGTCCAGACCCGCCTCTCTGAGCTCCGTCTGTCCTCCCCACCCTTGCCATCTTGGTCTTCTTTTATCTTCTTTGCTTTTTCGTACCTGGCGCTGTTTCCCGCCCCTGGGACTTTGCACATGACGGTCTCCACCTGGATCTCCTTCCCCCTTGACCTGGAAACCTCTCATCCCAGATGTCCAAAGAAGTCTCCGTCCAAACTAAATCTCCCCACCCCACACCCCTCACCCCACCCCTCACCTCACCCAGCTCAGCCCAGGGCATGACACCTGACAGGAGCTCAATGCTATTTCTGGAAAGAAGAGGACGCAGCCCTTCCTGGCCGGCCCCTGGGCGCTTATCTTCCTCCCACACCCCCAGAGATGCAGGGCTCCCTCCCTTTATTTTTACACTTTCTCAAAACTTCCCAGACAAACATCATATTGTGGGGGTTCTTTCTCCTCCCAAATTAGCCACAGAAATTGGACCAAGACCGGCTACCTATGCGCTTCCTGGCTTTCAACTTCAGGGTTTAAAAGCTGGTTGCTCAGGGGAGTGGAGGGGAGGATGGAAAATTCCCACCGAGGGAAGCGGCTGCGCCCAGAGAGGACAGGCTCCTGCGGCCTTGACCATGACCGTGCTCTATAGTTAGCTCCTGACCCTCCATCCTGGCGGGGCGGTACCTGTTATCTAGGACAGTCCCCACGCCAGCTCTTCTGTGCCATTGTCTGACCACTGCCCAAGCATTTTCTCCCCGTGTGCTCACTGGCCCCTTCTCCGCCTGACCCCCCCACCCCCGGCCCCCAAAGGGCCGCCTCTTCTAACCCTCCCGCACTCAGCAGTGGGACGGGCAGGTCTGGTTGAAGCCCTGCGCTACCACATCATATCTGTTTGGCTCTGGGCAAATTTCTCATCCTCTCCCAACCTCAGTTTGCTCATCTGTAAAATGGGTAAGACTAATAGGTCGGGATTTGGCAGGGGGTGACCGGCATGCCAGCCATTAAAAAGCTTTCCCTTCCCTCTGAGGATGGTGGAATGTTCCTCAGCCAGACTCCTGGGCTTCGGTGAGCAGTTTATTGCCCTCGCCGCACAGTGCAGCGTGTAACACACAGATAAGGTGCTGGTAGCTGTCATACTCTCTGGGTTCACTTGTGGCCTCAGTAGGGAACTCGGACTCCTGAGGAGAAAGGGGCCACCCCCAGTAACCAGGGGAAGGAAAAACCTCTGTGGGAAACTTGATCTCGGAAAACGGACCTTGGCCTGGGCAGGCCTCCCATGTCTTGGCCTGGTTCTCTGGGGCCCCAGCTGGGGAGCAGGGGTTTGTCAGAAGGTGCCTGCCCTGTGGCACTGGTTGGGTGGGGGGTGGGGGTGGAGCACAGCTTGGAGGCTGATTGCCCTGCACCATCTCTCAGGGCAGGCTCTCCCTTGGGTGCCCAGGAGCAATCGCTACCATTTTATTTCAATGCCAAGGGTCAGGTTTGGCTCTGCAGAAGGAGGACGATGCCCCCCTCCCCCACAGCTGGAGTATTAGGGATGATCAGCACCCCCAAAATGATAGCCTCTCAAGGGGAAGGTGCATCTTGGTGGATTCTGAGGACAGAGTCAGTCACGTGGCCCAGCTGCCCTCCCATGTGGGAATTCTTCCAGCGCCAGCTGGGCTGCGCTGCCTGCAGTTGGCATTTCCTTTCAACATTTTAGGGAACATTTGTTCCAGACCACGCAGCTTTCACCTCCTGAGGTCCCTGCTTAGCAAAAGAAGGACTCTTGGCCTGTCTTCTCACTCCCTGAACTCAGACCTGCTTTGGGCCGTGCCCAGAGAAGCAGCCCAGGGCACGGGACCTCAGGCTATTGGGGCAGCTGAGCAGCCTGGAAGGGGGCTGCTCTCGGCTCCTTTTTGTCAGCCGGAGAAGCCTTCTCTGTAGTCTTTTCCTGCTGTCACAAATCACTACATACTTAGTGACTTAAAACAACACATACTTACTGCCTTATTGTTCTAGGGACGTGAGTCCAAAATAAATTTTACAAGGTTGAAATTGGAAGCTCCAGGGTGGAATCCATTTTCTTGTCCTTTTCACCTTGCAGAAGCCCCTGGCATTCCTTGGCTACTGCCCGCCCCCTCTCCCCCATATCAAAGCACATCACTCCAACCTCTGCTTTGAGGTTCATGTCCCTTTTCTGTGTCTGAAGGGCTCTCGTTGTCACCAGATAGTCCAGGTACTCTTCCTATCTCCAAACCCTTAATTCAGACACATCTTCGGAGACCCCCCCACCTTTTTTTGCCATGCAAGGTCATGTGTCCCCAGGTTCTGAGATCAGAACATGTGCATCCTCAGGGAACCAGTATTCTGTCGCCCATCATCTTCATACTCTATGGGCCTCTGGAATTGGAGGTCCATAAATGCCTCTGGCTTGGGAGCTGAAGGCCCTCACAGGGTCGCTGCACCATCCCTTGGCCACGCCATGAGATCCACGTGTCTCCTGTCCACAAGCCCCACAAATTTAGCTTGTAGTGGGGAAGACAGGGAAGCAGTTCAGCTGTGAAAGATGGAAATGCCACAGAGCAGCCAGAAACCAAGTGGGGAGTGGGGAAGGAAGGGAACTGGTATCTGCTATGCCCACACCCTATACACAGCCTCCCCTTCAATGCTCACACCCATCTGGGGAGAAACTGAGACTCAAAGTGGTGAAATAATGTGCCCAAGGTCAGCAGGCAGCAGAATGGAGTGGGGGAGGGCTTCTTTCTGAACCCACCACAGTGCAGGTCTGGGGTCACCAGGGTCCTGGGTTTGTATACTACCCGCATCTCTTTTCTCTTGGTGCTATCTACAATCCCCATTGCTGATAAGTGAGGACCATTTAGATGGGTAAAAGCTACACACTTGTAGGTGAGATTTAGAATTTAGAGTGTGTGTGTGTGTGTGTGTTTTACGAACTCCTACTTACCTCTGGATATTTGTTTTTAAAGATTTTTTTTATTTATTTATGCATACAAGAGCTGGGGTGTAGTCCAGAGGTGCAGGGGGGTGAGAAGATTCACCAGAGACAGAGCAGAAGAGGCAGATTGACTGAAATACATTGCTGAGGTGAGCAGTGGGTGAGTCAGGAGAGGTCTGCTGCGCCATGTGGGTAGCTCCCTGGCAAGGATTCAAACTCATGCCTGCAGTGGCTGGCATGAGCCTGATAGCTCTGAGACTTAACCCCAGGCCACCAGGGAGGCCCACCTCCGGATAGTTGAATGGAGAGGAGAGAGAGAATGTCCTAACAGATAGAAATTTGTTACCTGGACAGGGAGGGAAAATCAATGAAAGGCCCTTGAACACACCTTTTGACTTCACTGTGGATGGGTAGAGAGAGCCCTGGAACTAGTAGCTAGAAATCACCACCATCATCACCCAAAGACATTTGTCAGAGACCTTGGTCCTCAAACTGAAGAGACATGTTGAGAGAGTCAGCCTCCTGCACAAACAAAACGGAGAAGCCCCTCAGAAGGAGATGTGAACCCTGTTCTCAGGTACCAGGTATGGGGTGGGAAGGAGAGAGCAACTCCTTCAGGGGGATCCATATGTAGCAGATGGAAAAGAGCCTGCCTCAAGGAATCCTAGCGTGAGAGAAAAGTTATTGACACTGTGAACACCACCACAAAGGGGGCTGCTTCCAAATCCACACCATCCAGGCCTGAGAAGCCAGAATCAGAAGAAAAAGCAATCAGAGCTTAGTGATGGAGGGGGGCGGAGGAGGTGAGTCTGGAAGTAGGGAGAGGAACCAGGAGAGTGGGCACCAGAGTGATGGGGTGGGAGCGAGCTCCCCAACCTGAGCTCTGTGATGGGGAAGAGGTAGAAGCAAGCCACCTGGGGGCCAGGGGTAGGGTGATGTGAGTGCCATGGGTGTGGTGAAGACAGCTGGCCACCAGGTCCTTTCTTGCCAGTCCACTTCCCAGGCACCCAGGCTCACCAGGGGCCATTGCTCCCTCACAGAGGAGGTCACCTGTCCCAACCCCCACACCACATCGCATCCTGCCCTTCCAGGCAAAAGAGGTGCTGGGGTCACTTCATCCTGCTGCTTGTCGAGAAACCAACTCCAGGCCAACCCAGGGACTTTGTCCAATTACTTGTCCATTATCTTCACACGGCCTCTCTAGGGAGACCCCAGGGGGCCATAACCTCCGTTAACATAACAAATTTGTGCAGAGCAGAAACAAAAGCTGGCACTTAGCCTTGTTTCCAGCGTAAGCAAGCACTTTGCTTGCCGCGGTTCGAGAAAAAGGAAAAATCGAAACAACAGGGTGGTCTTCGCTGGTTCTGCTCACCGAAGTAATAAGCCGCGCAAGTCCAATTCCCGGACGAAGATGTTGGGTCCCTGCACTTTGCTCTGCTGGAAACTGAGGCTTTGTTGTGGACATGAAGATTGCGTGAGAAAGCTGCTGGTTTCTGCCCTGACTGGTCATCTGGGCCATTTTGAATTTTCTCCTTTAAATAATGTGCTTTGGATTCGTTTGCCCGCCACCTGCAGGCGCCTGCTCACACTCTGCCCAGGTGAGCACGTCCTTCCCTGACAGCTTCTTCCTAGAGGTCCCGTCAGTGGCACCAACAGACGCACTGTAGTCCCCCTCGTCCAGCCCTGGACCCCCTGAGTCCCCGGCCTCCTTGCCGGGGAATCTCACCTGAGGTGAGAGAGCTAAAGCTGATTCTGGTTCTGCTGGCGCAAGTGTGCCCACACTCGTGGCATCGGGGGCAGACTGTGGCCGACCAGAAAGTGACTTCTGTCAGGGGGCAGCTGGTGACCCTTCTGGAATCAGATTCTCCTGGGAATGTCTTGTGGGAAAATGTGTTTGAGGATCCTGTTATTTCCTGGCATGTGAGAATGCAAGGTTGGACAGGTTTTATGGTGTTTCTAAGACTATTAATAGGATTCTCTGTGATTATATGTTTATGTTGGTGCCAGTGGGGGGTTCTGTTAACTCTAAACTCAGAATCTCCTTCCTCATCCTCAAAGTTCTGGCTTTTATTTATTTATTTTTTAAAGATTTATTTATTTAAACAAGAGCCAGGGTACAGGCCAGATGTGTAGGAGGGTGAAAGGATTCACCAGAGACAGAGTGGGGAACAGAATAGGCAGACTGACAAAATATACTGCTGAGGGGAGCAGTGGTCGAGACAGGGGAGGTCTGCCGCGCCATGTGAGGTTCTTGCTGGCTGGCAGGGATTGAATCCGCACTGCAGAGGCTGCGGACAGCTTCACAATGCGGCACTTAACCACCTACACCACCAGGGAGGCCCTCAAAGTTCTGGCTTTTAAAGTAGACTCATGACAGTCCCAACAGCTCTTGATAGCTTCAAAGGTGAAAATCTTATACCAAAGATGAAAGGAAACAAGTCAGCTTTCTTTAATTTCTCTATGTAATAAATGATTCAAAAAGTAATGTCTCTTCAGACCACTCTATATAAGGGTGAAAAAGTAATCATTAGCGGCCTTCCTGGTGGTGCAGTGGTTAAAGACACAGCGTTATCAAGGTATCACCAGTCACTGCAACACGAGTTCGATCCCCGGCCAGAGAGCTGACCCACGTGGCACATCAGACCTCTCCTGCCTTGCCCACTGCTCCCCTCAGCAGTGTATTTCAGTCAATCTGCCTGTTCTTTTCCCCACTCTGTCTTTGGTGAATCCTCTCACCCCCACACCTCTGGCCTATACCCCAGTTCATGTTTGCATAAAGAAATATATCTTTTTTTAAAAAAAAGTAATCATATTGTAAGGGATGTGGACCTTAAAGGAGAGGTTGTACTAAATTCAGAAGGAAACCCCCAAAATGCGCATATTTTCAAATTCCCGTGTTATTTTACTCCCCCCCAATGACCTAATAGTGATTAATTATATTTTTTAACTGATCAACTTTTTAAAAAGGTACTGGTACTATTTCATTATATATTTTTTACATCATTTTTCATTTTTGCACAATGGATGCATTTTCATCTTGGTTATAGATCCCATATTCCCACCCCCCTTATTTTGACCCTAATCCCTCCTCACCCACCCCCATTTTTTCTGGGCCTCCCTGGTGGCTCAATGGGTTGAGTGCAGTGCTGTGAAGCTGTCCACAGCTTCTGCAGCACAGGTTCGATTCCTGGCTGGCCAGGGAGATACCCACATGGCGTGGCAGACCTCTCCCATCTTGCCGGCTGCTCCCCTCAGCAGTGTATTTCAGTCAGCCTGCCTGTTCTGTTCCCCACTGTATCTCTGGTGGATCCTCTCACCCTCCCTCGCCTCTGGCCCGTACCCCAGCTCTTGTATAAAAATAATTATATCTTAAAAATAAATTTTTTTCTTACATTATCCTTGTAGTCCCCATAGTTCTCCTGCTACTTGTCACTTGTGAACCATCACCACAGTCCATATTTCTACCTTAGATTTTGTTAGGTCCTCCAATTTGCACAGTCAATAAAATTACCTATTTTGTAAATATGAAAAAATTTTGAACACATAAATTGATATATTCAATAGTTTCTCCATTGACTTTTTAAAGAAATGTTAAAATTTTTTGTGACAATAAGGAGATGTGTGTGTGAGATAATGCTGTGTTTTGTTTATCACAGGAAAAAAAAAATGTTCTTGGGTTAAAAATGTTCTTGTGCCAAGGGTCATGGTGATGGTTCACGGGTGCTGTAGTGGTGGGAGAATTATGGGGACTATGCCTGAGGGGAGAAATCAAATAGTGTACAAAAATGAACAGTGGTGTAAGAACATGAAAAAAATAAATGAATAAAAAAAGTTCTTGTGTCAAACATAAAAGAAAATAAGAGACAAATTTGAGATTGTAATTGTTAAAAGAGACACAACAGGCCCCAAATGGAGTTGCAAATGGGTGGTCCCCAGGAAAAGGGGAGTTTCCAGGTTCCCACCCATGGGAGGGTGGAGCTGAGCAGGGAGGAGGAGAAGCTGGAGAGGAGGCAGAGAAGGAGGCAAGAGGGATGGGGAGCCAGAAGGAGGCCTGGAGGGGACATGTGGAGCAGAGACATTTGAAGAAGCTGCTCTTGCTTCTGGGACTGGGCCTGGTACCAAAGACTGGGGGCGGGCAGGGAAGGAGACACTTGAAACAAACGTGTGTGAAAAACCCATGGGGAGATTAACAATGGCAGCCTTGGGCCTCTGTGGTGGCGCAAGCAGTTGAGCATCGCGCTGTGAAGCTGTCCGCAGCCTCTGAAGCGCAGGTTCGATCCCTGCCAGCCGATGAGAATCCCACATGGCACGGCAGACCTCTCCTGTCTCACCTGGTGCTCCCCTCAGCAGTGTATTTCATCAGTCTGCCTGTTCTGTTCCCTGCTTTGTCTCTGGTGAATCCTCTCACCCTCCCATGCATCTGGCCTACACCCTGGTTCTGGTATAAATAAATAAATCTTAAAAAAAAAAATGGCAGCTTTTATCTTGATCTTGATTTTGCTCTTTTCCTTCCAGAACTGTCTGACCCCTTCTGCCCCTTTCTTATAGGTCCCCACCAGGAGGTGCCTTAGACTTGGTGCAGGCTTTCAGGCCTCAGTGGTCCTGATTTGGGCCAAGCCTGTTTGGCATTTACCCATGAGGGCATGGTAACTTCGGGTGTTTGATTTGGAAACTATATTCTTTGTCTTTTCTTTGTTGCACACTAATTGTATTAAAGTTCCTTTTCATTAAAAGTCTTACACACTACAGTATATTTGGCTTGAAGTGACAGGTGGCAGAACCTATTTAGAGCAGGCAGGTTTGAAAGCTCTGGGGCGCCCCCTCTCCCTGCCCTGTAACAGAGTGTCTCGCACGGTCAGCAAACGGGGGCTGAACACAGCACCTGAGGCCTTTCAACATCTCCAGGGAGGGTAACCTTTAACAGCACAAGCTGGGACTTCAGTTAGTACTAAAGAAGTAAATCACTGGACAGACTCCTCCCACCCCCACAGGAAGGTCCAGTTCCCTCTTGTCTTATCTCAGTCCCTTTCTGTTTAGAAACGTCTTCCATTTTGTTTCCCCTTTGGTGCCCCTTTCCCCTTGCTTGGTGGGAGGCCACACAATTCATGAGGCTTTTAATAAAGCCAAGGGCCTCCCTGGTGGCTCAGGTGGTTGAGCACTGCACTGTGTAGCTGTCCGCAGCCTCTGCAACGCCGGTTCCATCCCTGCCGGCTGGGGAGAATCCCACATGGCGAGGCAGGCCTCTCCTGTCTCGCCCGCTGCTCCCCTCAGCAGTGTATTTCGTCAATCTGCCTGTTCTGTTCCCTGCTCTGTCTGGTGAATCCTCTCACCCTCCCATGCATCTTGCCTGTATCCCTGCTCTTGTATACAAAAAAAAATAAATAAAGCCAAGGCTGTTTTTATTTTATTTTATTTTTTTTAATTTTTTTAAAGATTAATTTACTTATGCATGTAAGAGCTGGGCACATGCCAGTGGTGCGGGGGTTGAGAGGATTCACCAGAGACAGAGTGGGGAGCAGAATAGGCAGATTGACTGAAATACACTGCTGAGGGGAGCAGCAGGCGAGACAGGAGAGGTCTGCTGCGCCATGTGTGCTATTCTCCAGCCTGGGATCGAACTCGTGCTGCAGAGGCTGCGGACAGCTTCACAGTGCTGTGTCTTAACCCCTTGTGCCACCAGGGAAGCCTCCAAGGCTGTTTTTAAATGTACTCAGTTGAACTTTGTTTTCTAACATGCCATGAACTTAGATGGTCTGAGGGAAAGTAAACTTGACTCTCTTGGGTTTAAAAGAGCTACAAATACTGACTTTGAAAGAAACAATGACTTGTAATTTTTTTTTAATACAGTTGGTTCAAAGTTAATAAATTTGCTCATCAGTTTTGTATTCTTTACTGTAAATTGTTACACAACTGATATGTGCAAAAGTAAAACCAGAGTGATGATAATCTCTTTATGTCCAACATAACCTATTCCCCCAAAACAGAATTTTCTCTTTGTCAGCCATGTGTTCTGCTAATTCTTGGTTCTCTTTTGGCATACTTTTGAGATTTTAACAAAAATTCCTTCTTTTGGGGGCCTCCCTGGTGGTGCAAGGGGTTAAGCACCGCACTGTGAAGCAATTCACAGCCTCTACAGCACAAGTTCTATCCCTGGCCGGCCAGAAAGAAACCCACATGGCACAGCAGACCTTTCCTGATTCGCCTGCTGCTCCCCTTAGCAATGTATTTCAGTCAGCTTGCTTGTTCTGTTCTCTACTCTGTCTCTGGAGAATCCTCTCACTCCCCATATCTCTGGCCTGTACCCCAGCTCTTGTATGCATAAACAAAAAATCTTTAAAAAAAAAATTCCTTCTTTGGGGAAAGTTAGTTTCTAATAGTTGTTGCAACTGATTACTGTGTTTAAAAACTATTTCGTATAGTATTTTAAATATTTTAATATTTCTTATATTGCTTTTAAATACATAAGTATTTAATACATCATGACGTTTCACTTCATATCTGTATCTTTTGAAAACGCTTTCAAATTTTGCCTTGCCTAAATTCAGGCCCTATATTCAGAAGAGCAAAACTGTTAGGATGTCTTTTACACCAAACTATTTTTAGACGACCATGGGCAATAGGTTTTTTTTTTTTTTTTTTTTGGTTTGTTTGTTTTATAAAAGAGGAGACATGAAAAAATAACTAGTTTATTTGAAATCCTCCAGATGATGGCCACTTGACTTATTTCTGCTTATCAGAAAGAAACATTCCGCTTTCTAGGGAATTATAAGTAAAAGATATTAATATAAACATTTCAATGATTCCATTGAAAAGAATCATATTCACATTTCACTTAAAAAAGAAGCACTCTGATGTTCATGTACAAAGACTGACTCAATAACTGACAGCACATTCATATACTTTATTTTTTTTTTAAGATTTATTTATTTATTTATACAAACACTGGGTACAGTCAGAAGCGTGGGACGGTGAGAGAATTCACCAGAGACAGAGCGGGGAACAGAACAGGCAGACGAAACACACTGCTGAGGGGAGCAGTGGGCACGGCAGGAGAGATCTGTGCGCCATGTGGGAACCTCACCGGTGGCCGGGGATCGAACCAGCGCTACAGAGGCTGCTGGCAGCTTTGCAGCCCAGAGCTCAACCACTGCGCCACTAGGGGAGGCCCACATTCATATACTTTAAATGTTGTCCCTGTGTTTATATATCCTTGTAAATTGGTGACATTCTTACTTTAAGGCATAAAATAAAGAAAGCCCCGGAGATTTGCTAATGTCCTTAATCTCTCACACATTTGTTATACCTTAATAAAAGATTCTGTGTCCTTCCATTTGTGTTGATTAACCAGAACCACTTAATCTTATTATCACAGCTAATTAACCTTATCATTACAGAGGCTCTTTCCTTTTTCCATACTTCAGCCGAAAGTCCCCTGGCACTGAAACCCTGCCACCATGGGCCGCGTCACTGCTGGTGGGGCCTCACCCGCGTGCTTATTACAATTGTAGGACGCAACTCAAACACAGCGAGTAACAACAGGGTTTATTTGCAGGGAGGAAATTCGGAGAGATGAGGTAGAGTGTTCTACGGCTGGCCATCTGTCCTAGCCCAGAGAGAGCCCACATCGCAGAATCCAAACCAAGAGTACCGCTGCTCCCCAGTGAGAGGCTAAGCTGGCAGTGGGCAGTCAGAAGCCAAGAACTAGGACTCGGTGACAGCAGGAGAGGATGAGAGGTGGTGCTGCTGAGTCAGCGATGGTGGGGATGGCATCTGGCAGAGCTCACAGGTGGCCGGAAGGCAGAGGTGGACGTCAGAGGCGGCACCGGCAGAGGCAGGTGGCCAGAGGCAGTAGGGGGCCATCAGAAGGCAGGAAGTGAAGTGACTCCTCAGTGTCTGTGGGGGGCTGCTGCCCTGGGTCTTACAGTTTTCCAGGGTCTCTCTGCTGCTCCTTTGGTTTCCAACAGTCCCCATTCAGGGAGGGGGTGCAGGTCCATCCTCTATGGGTGATGGCTGGTAGTGCCACTTGGCCAGGGAGGAGACCCTGATGAGTTCTGGAGGGGATGTGGGTAAAGGAGCCAAGCAGCCATCAAAAAGCAGTGCAAAGCTTGGCTGCACCCAAATCAAACCCTGACAGTACCTCCGAACCAGGACCCTCTGCCTGTCTCAGGGCCTCTGTGTGCTCCTCTATGTACAAGCTAAAGGTCAGGAATTCAGTCTTCTGGAAGAAATAACAAAAGAGCATCAATAAAGAACTAAACTCGGTATTCTTGATGCCACAGGATATAAGCTTATGGGTACAGGCTTTGCTGTGTAAACTGACATCATCACCATGGACCTATCAGACAGAACCAAGTCAGAATCTCTAGAATGGTTTGGGGCTAGATTCTAGAAAAGGGGCCAGCGTAATAGGTTTGTAGGGCAAGTCTAACTCACTGCTTTTGGGACACAGTCCTGCTCCCTGGGCTGCAATCACCACCTTGCCACTGTCACAGCAGAGCCCAGGGGTCGCACTCAGGGGACCAGATGCATCAGAGGGAGCAGCTGATATGAAAGAACATTACTCTGTAAAAGTAGTCTATGCAAGCCAAGATCAACAAATAAAAAGTAGTTGCCTATTTTCAATAGCTAAGCTAAGGAAACAACCCAAATGCCCGAAAATAGATGACTGGATCAAGAAGACATGGTACATATACACCATGGAATATTACTCAGCAATCAAAAAAGATAAACTCATGCAGTTTGCAGCAACATGGATGGAGCTGGAAGGGATCATGCTCAGTAAAATAAGCCAGAAAGAAAAAGAAAATACTAGATGGTCTCACTCATAGCAGGAATCTAGAAAAGCTAAATAAGGGACCAGGAAAAAGAATACCTATAAGAAAGAAAAAATCAAAACCAACAAACAACTATAAACCAGAGACAAAATTGCGGGGGTGAGGAAAGGAGGAATTGGGCCCAAAATAAGGGGAATGCGATTGTATTGTATGGGTAATATAAAAATAAAAAAAAAATTCAAAAATAGTGCTTGCTACAGAGTAAATCCTCATCTTTTCATAATGGTCAGTATTTAAGTTGAAAGAGTTCAAATGCTTATAGAGCCCTAAAACCAAGTATTTTACAAATATACTGTTTTCTGAAAGGATAAATTCCAGAGAAACTGGTCTTTATGTACTCCTTCAATAAAAGCGAGGAATTCAGAAAACAACAACAACAAAAAAATAAAATAAAAAATAAAAAGAAGTTGCCTAG
Organism: Talpa europaea; assembly: GCF_964194135.1. NCBI lineage: Eukaryota > Metazoa > Chordata > Mammalia > Eulipotyphla > Talpidae > Talpa > Talpa europaea. The sequence goes on from NC_140077.1 coordinate 74,722,604, forward strand.
GACTAAATGAACTCAATGGCCCAATTTCATTATGACTATTTATTTTAATTAACATAAGAAAAAAGTTTCTATTTCAGTCTATTGAATTGATTTCTTACCCTCAACAGATTGTACCTATACAAACAGGAATGAAGCACTTTTTCAACAACTATTTAGCATATTTTATTTAATGCAATATATCCATAATATTAATATTTCAGCATATGATCAGTCTAAAAATTAATCAGAGATTTATATTTTTTCATTCTATATCTTCAAACCCAGTGTTTATTTTCATACTATTGGGCCATCAGAGCACTCCCTAATGTCATTTTGTGCCAATTAAACTTTCAAATTTCCAGAGAAAAGAAATCCCATGTGAGATCTTAATTATAACTAATTATATTATAACTAATTATAACATATTATAACTGTCATCAGGACAATTTAAAAAGAACATTATAGATTATAACGACATCTATGGATTGACCTTGTCCATAAGCAATTGATAACAAAGGTTAAATAATAAAGAAAGTGACTTTATTAAGTTCCTTTTATTCTTTATGATCAAATTTCCTATTTTATACATTTGAGGGGTGACAAAGTAAGCAACCAAATCGATATAGTTTATCTGTCTCTACAGGGATTAATATTTATGATCAATGTATGTTATCTATAGCTTCAATAGTCTGTTCTTACCAGAATATAATTGGATGTTGACTATGCTAAAAGATACCATTTAATAAGTTATGATAACACTATACTTCATGGGCCTCCCCACTGGTGCAGCGAGTTGAGCGCAGTGCTGTGAAGCTGTCCTCAGCCTCTGCAGTGCGGATTCAGTTCCTGGCGGGCCAGGAACCCACATGGCACGGCAGACCTCTCCTGTCTCACCTGCTGCTCCTCTCAGCAGTGTCTTCAGTCCATCTGCCTGTTCTGCTTCCCGCTCTGTCTCCGGTGAATTCTCTCACCCTCCCGCATGTCTGGCCTGTACCCTAGTTCTTGTATAAATAAAATAAAAATCTTAAAAAAAAAAAAAGACTATACAGCATATATGGGAATGACACCTATGAAATTTTTCCAGGAAAACATCTTTGGGACAGCTTTATGACTTAGGAAATTCCAGTCTTTCAGGAAATTTAAAAGTTTCATTTCTTGACAGGCCAAAAATATAAACACATAGAGAAAATAGATTGTATAAGTTCAGTAAAAATTCTTCTGACTTATGTAAGTAACACAATCCAAGAAGTTTCACAAAGCCTGGGACAGAACTTCATGGTCAAATCTCAATATCACTTGGCTCCAGTTGCATTGGCCCTTCAAAGAGAAAGTGTTTGTATTAATCAATATGCCCCTAGAAGCAAATTTTAGTCAAATAAAACAAAACATCAATTCAATGATACTAAGTCAGAAAGTTGTTTTCTTTTTTTTTTTTTATTATTATTTTTTTTAATTTTCTAGAGGCATGTCTTATTTTATTTATCTATTTGTTTGTTTGTTTGTTTGGTTTATACATGCACTGGGTACAGTCAGAAGCCGGGAGGGTGAGAGAATTCACCAGAGCCAGAGCGGGGAGCAGAGCAGGCAGAAGGACCGAAGTACACTGCTGAGGGGAGCAGCGGGCGGCAGGAGAGGTCTGCACGCCATGTGGGACCCTCCTCTGGTGGCCGGGGAGCAGCCGGGGATCGAACCGGCGCCGCAGAGGCCGCGGGCAGCTTCGCAACCCAGCGCTCAACTGCTGCGCCACCTGGGAGGCCCTAGAAAGTTGTTTTCTTAATGGCAGGAACTTGTCCACAAGGAAAAAAAAAACTAGAAACAAAAACTGTTTGTTCTGTTTCTTTATCTGTTTCTTAATCATAAGTACCATTGTGGGGGTGCATTTGACATCTGGAGTTAAACCAAAACAACAAAACCGGCTGGTTCAGGACTCCAAAATAATCAGCCTTGACTATATACCTCATAAATGTGAACTCTAGTGAGAACCATTTTATCCCTGATTTTCATTATGTTGGAGAAAATTGTGAATGGTGAACGGATGGGAATGTCACTGACTTCCACCATGAACTTGGTAGCCTGAGTCATTGTTTTTTCCCTTTAAAAACTTATTTTTTTCTATGTGATGAACCCATCTTTTTTGGTGAAGTCTGACTCCCTTCATGTAAGTAATTGTTTCCCCCTAAATCTTTCTGCCTGAGTCTCTATGTGGCAACACCAGCACTGCGCCCCCTAGAGGAGTGAAGAGGAACTGGACTGATCGCGCTATCTGGAGGAGGAGAGCGCTCCCTTAAATGTTTGGTGAGACGTTAACATCACCTCTGTTTGCTCTGATATCCCGTGGAAAAGGGAGAGATCCTCAAAACATTCGTGGCAGAGAGCTTACCCCAGGGACCCAGTCACTCGCGATCCAGTGTCCTCCAGAGTCCCCCTCCCCGCGCCACCCCCTGACTCCACTGCTCCTTAATTCTTCCCGTTCCTGCAACTCGGCAGCCTCTTCTCACCCCAGGGGCTCTTTGTTGTCCCGCCTCACAGGCTCCTCGGCCAGGCCCTCCTCTACCCTTCCTTCCCACCTCAGACCACACATTGTTCGCTAAGGAAACCTCCCCTGACTTTCACACCCCATGATGAGTTCCCCTAATCCTCAGAATTGCTTTGGTGAGCTTCTCACCATTGTAAGAATTTGCTTATTTATGTGATTTTTTAAAAAGATTTATTTATTTATGCATACAAGAACTAAGGTATAGGCCAGAGGTGGGGTGGGGGGAAATGGGGGAGAGGATTCACTAGAGACATATTCTTTACATCCATCTTCTTTACCAGAAAAGATACTTCGTGAGGACGGAGGACACTCTACCACTCCCACCCCGGGCTGCAATACACACTGGCTGATGAACACATGAATGACCAGGGCATCGGGGTGGCTTCGAAAAATTGGATCAGGGAAATTAAGTCAGGACACTTGTTTGTATGGTACCTTCCGAGGGGTTATTTGTAGTGACAAGAATTATTGAATGAGGGGCTTCCCTGGTGGCGCAGCCGGTTGAGCGCCGCGCTGTGGAGCTGTCCGCAGCCTCTGCAGCGCCGGTTCAATTCCGGCCGACCAGGGAGGAGCCCACATGGTGCGGCAGACCTCTCCTGTCGGGTCCGCTGCTCCCCTTGTAACAGGGTGGTCCCCAGGAAAGGGGGAGGTTCCCTGCCCCACCCAAGGGAGGGTGGAGCTGAGCAGGAAGAGGAGAAGCTGAAGAAGAGACTGAGGAAGGAAGCAGGATGGAGCCAGGAGACCTGGAGGAGGCGCATGGAGCCTAGAGACACGTGAAGAAACTGTGCTTGTCTTTTGGTCATGGACTGGGTGACACAGATGTGGGTGAGACCCGTGGGGAGGTGACCATGGCAGCTTTTATTTTGATGTTGATTTTGCTCTTTTCCTTCCGGGCTTGTCCGGTTGTTTGTGACCCTTTTCTGTGGGTCCCCACTGGAAGATGCTTTAGACTTGAGCCGCGTACTAGGAGAGAGGTACAGAGTACTGGGACAGCCCCGTAGGGAGGCTTCCTTCACTGGGGACTCTGCCTTTTCTGCAGGCCTGTGCTGAGGGCAATTTGAAGGCTAAGTAGGACTGAAGTGGCCAAAGAAGGGCAGCACCCAGGGGCAGTCCCCATGGCTCTCTCACAGCACACAGCTCATACACTGTAATACTGGCTGTCTTGGCCCCAACATCCCTCTTCAGTGGTGTCTGTATAGTAGACAGCCTTGAAAGAGAAAAACAGTGTTTCCCTTTGAAGCAAAATTGTTTTCTGCCCATAAGAAAATATCTCCTTCCAAGACCAAGGAGAGGCAGGCTTACTGCTCCTTATAAAAGATGTCAGAGCTCCTTAAAGTCAGAGCTCCTCTGCTGGGGTGCAACCTCCCACATGCACAGCACCCCCTGGGCTGCTCTGACAGCACCCCCTGGGACTTGGGGCACAGAGAAGTAACACAATTCCTGACATGGAGTTGTGCCAGCACTAAGTCCTGTGTCTCTGACCTAGGATTCTCGTGTCTTCTGCCACCATCCATGAAACTGGACATCTAGCTCATTAACTTACAAGTAGCATGAAATCTCAGGTCCTTCATAAGGATGGACAGGCAAGTGGATGGCATAGACAAAGGCCCTGTGGTGGGAGAGAGTAGAACCAATAGAAGGATGTGGAAGAAGTCATGTGTGTGTGGGGTGGAGGGAAGGGGTGTGGTGTGAGATGAAACTGAGAAGTGGTGAGCCCTGGGGCCCTTGAACTGTTCTGCTGGGGCCATTCATCATAACAGTGTCACCTTGAGGTAGAACATGTGGAGTTAATAAGCTGAGCTTGGGGGAGCACAGGACAACAAGAGATAACTTTTTTTTTGCATAGTAGAACTGGGGTGTAATCCACAGGTACAGGACATAAGAGGATTCACCAGAGACAGAGTGGGGAGCAGAACAGGCATATTTACTAAGGGGAGCAGTGGGCAGAACAGGAGAGGTCTGCTGGCCATATGTGGGTTAGCCCCAGGCTGGGGATTGAACTCAGGCTGCAGTGATGATAGTGCTGAGACTTAACCCTGTGGCCATCAGAGAGGCCCCCCCAAGAGATAACTTTTAACAAAGAGAGAAAGGGAAAGTGGAAGGGTTTTCTTTTCTTTTCTTTTTTTTTTTTATTTTTTTTTATTTTATATTCCCCATACAATTGCACCCCCCCCCTTATTTTGGCCCCAAACCCTCCTTTCCCCACCCACCCCCATAGTGTGTCTCTGGTTTATAGTTGTTTGTTGACTTTGATTTTTTTCTTTCTTACAGTTATTTTTTTAACTGGTCCCTTATTTAGGTTTTCTAGATTCCTGCTATGAGTGAGACCATCTGGTATTTTTCTTTTTCTTTCTGGCTTATTTTGCTGAGCATGATCCCTTCCAGCGCCATCCATGTTGCTGCAAATTTCATGAGTTTATCTTTTTTGATTGCTGAGTAATATTCCATTGTGTGTATGAAGGGTTTTCTTAACATCCTGCACTCTGTTATGAAAATGTGCTGCTACTTTGCAATACATCTAGGAGAGGTTGAAGGGAGTCCATTTGCAAATGAGAATTATCATGCCTCTCACTGCTGTCAGCCATCTGGGGTACAAAAGGAGGCAGTGGCTTAAAGGCTAGTGACTCTTTAGCACTCAGAATATGACTGTGGACAAACCACTTTTTTGCCGACTCCTCATATAATAAGAGGAGTTATTGCTAATAACTCTTATAATAATAAGAAGGAGTTGGAGTTGTTACAGTTTGCAGGGGAAGGAAGGTGGGGGAGAGAAACTTCACCCAGAGAGGCTTCAGCAACAGCAGGGAGGCTGAAAAAAAGCTCCTTTATTTTTACAGTAACATCGGATTATTACCTAATGTTATTGTAATAATAAAGGAACATTGTGGAGAAGCCTCTGACCCATTCCGGCTCTTGGAGCGCTGAACTTTCCACACACTGCCTGTTCATTAATCTGCAGCCTGCAAAGAATGGAGTTGCCATGGAATTTTGGCCAACTCTCCACAACCAGGGTCAGACCAGGCAGGGCCTCGTTAAGAAGTTTTGTTCTTATCCTCAGAGTGCAGAGAGGCCGCGGGAGGACTTAGGGGGTGGCGTCATTAGGCCTGGGTTGCAAAGGCTGGGTTGAGAGAGGAGCAGAGATTATCCATCTCCCAAGGTTGTTCGCTCTTGGGGGAAGTGAAGAGACTTTGTGTTTGCTCCTGGGCAGCCACCACCACCGCCACCGCCATCACGGCCATGGCCACCTGGGCCCAGGCCGGGGACAGATCCTTTCTCACTTGTTTTAACGGCCATTTTGAAAGGCAGCAAGAAAGCAGCAGGTCTCAGGGCATCTGGGAACTTCCCGCTCCTGTCTGACTTCTTTTAAATAATTAGCACAGCAATTACTGAAAGGCCCTGCCTTCCCCTGACTCTCAGCCGCTCTGTGAGAAACACTTAGAAGGAGAAGCTTTCAGGGGAGAGTGGGCCCGGCAGCCTGTTTGGTGGCACTGAGGGTTATAGGACTCAACTGCACCCCATTTCCACCTGGCCAAAGCCAGAAAAGCCGGGAAACTGCTGGCAAGAAAAGCATGTGGTGAAGGGTACAGAAGGACAGGGAGGAAGGTCTTTAGAAAGAGGGTGAGTCACGTACCCCGGGAGCCCACAAATCTTCACCCAGAAGGCTCTCCTGCTAGCAGGTGCCTTTGAAGACTTGACCCAAATTTTCAAAACTTTCCAGGCTTTCTCAGTCCTTCTCTGGGCCCTCAGCTCTCCTCTCCCACATGTCTAGCCCAGTCCAGCTCCTCCCTGACACACAGCTTAGTTGGAAATGGCATCACTTGGAGCAAGGGGGTGCGGGATGCAACAGGTACAAAAGGAAGGTCGAGGGGCCTACCTGGTAGCGCAAGGGGTTAAGCACAGCACTATGAGGCTGTCAGCAGCCTCTGTAGCAAGAGTTTGATCCCCGGCCAGGGAGCTACCCACATGGAGCAGCAGACCTCTCCTGTCTCGCCTGCTGCTCCCCTCAACAGTGTATTTCAGTCAGTCTGCCTGTTCTGTTCCCCACTCTGTCTGGTGAATCCTCTTACCCCCTGCACCTCTGGCCTGTACCCCACTTCTTGTATGCATAAATAAATAAATTTAAAAAAAAAGAAAGAAAGCAACGACGAGGGTGGGAAGAGGCATCTGAACACCTGGAGCTGAGGGGCCCTGGTCAGCCACGGTGCTGAGGTCTCTGAGAGGCTGCAGTGGTCAGGGATGCAGGTTTTCAGGTAGAGAGCCACTGGGCTCTCCTTCCCCTTCTAGATTTTTCTCTCAGGCTTGGGGGCTCTGAACTTGCAAAAGGAAAGGCCACCCTGGCCTCTGGCAGGCCCAGGGAATCCAAAAGGAGGCCAGCGCGTGGTCTTGCCGCAAGATGGCTGATTGCCTACCCAGATAGAGAAGCCATGGTTGTCCAGAGCTGGCAGGCACCATGCATCCCCACCCTTCATCTCCTCTGACCCCAGGACAGGGGAGGGAGCCAGCCCCAGGGCCAGTTAGACCCTGGACTTCCAGGACCAGAAGAAAACACTGCTGTCACCCCAAGTGTACTCTCCCTCCATTCCTCCCAGAAGTGGGGTCTCTAGAGGACACTTGAGAGGTGGGACCCCAGCCTCCCCGGTACTTCCAGTGACCAGTAGCTCGTGATCTTAAGGAGTCCTTTCCATTGCTGGCCTGAAGTCAGGTGTCCTAGGCCTGCAGCTCAGGCCTCTGTCCTTCTGCTTGTCCTGACCCTCTGGGGACACGCTCATCCCTCACCTATGCAGAGGTCAAGGCTCCTCTGCTCCTGCTGAGGGGACGTGAGGTGGGAGGGATGGATGAGGTGGGCTCTGAAGACCAGCCAGCCTTCCTTCCTGTGTGTTGCCCACATCCTTACCAGCCTAGTTCTGCAACTTCCCAGGGCACAGCATTCCTTGTTTGAAGAGAGTCCAGAGGCAGGACATTCTCAAAGAGAATGTATTTGTGGATGTCCTGATATTCCAATTCTTGGCCTAGGGGTTAGTGACACTGGTTGGAGGTGTAGGGAAGGCTATACCTGTTGACTGCCCTGAAATCTGAACCAGCTAGAGCTGGGCAGATGTAACAGAACCCAAGGTCACAGCCAAAGGCAGAGAGACTCGGGGCTTGGCCAGAGCTGCGGCGGCATTTCACTTCCAGCCTGTGGCCAACATTCCCTAGTCCCTGCCCATGGCTCACCCTACCACACGAGGGTCTTTGAAACCCCAGGGGCTATGAGCCCTCCTGGGCAGCACCCTCCCCTGCTCCCAGCTGCCCTGCCCCCCACCTGAGTCAAGCTTGGCTGGGCTGACTCAGGGTCCTTTGGAGTTAGTCACATTCACTTATAGCTGCAGAGTCAGGCCAGGGAGAGATCGGGTCTCCTAGGCCCACCCCTGCCCGACAGGACACTGAGTCACCTGGCAGAGGGCATAAGCACCCAGGCCGGGCAAGACCCGGAGGCTTCCCAGGCCCTCCACTGCCACCCCCAGTGAGGACAGGCAAGGATGAGATGCACCCAAAGAAGGGGTGTACTGGGGGCCCCGATCAAGTACATGTTTATTGACTTCTAAGTTGTGGGATAGAGTGTGTAGAATGTGTTTAATTTAAAGAATTATTATGGAGTGAAACTTGTGTAATCACCACCCAGGACAGGAAATGAGCCCTCAGTGGTGTTCCTAAAACTGCACAATCAAATACACCCCTTCCCTCCACTGAGGCCACCACTGTCCTGACCCTCAGCTTTCCCAGGGAAGAGCCTGGCTTTGAACTTGACGTGGATGGGATTACACCATCTCCGTTACCTGGCACCTTTGCTCACCACGTGTCTGGGGCGCAATCTTGTTTGAGCTGGTTTGTTTATTTTATTACATGTCTTGTTTCATGGGTGCAGCCACACTTATTACTACACATCGCACTATTGAAGGGCAGCTGTTGCCCCCAGGTTTGGGCTGAACAGATTTGGACGGCTCTGAATGGTTCCTTGCAAGCCTCCTGGGGCACAGGTGTGAGGGTTTCTGGGGTGTGGCTGCTGAGCCAAAAAGCATGCGCCTCTTCACTTTCACCAGGCACAGCCTCACTTTCCCCAAAGGGATCGCTACACCCACCACCAGCCAGGAGAGAGCTCGCTGCCTCACCTCCTCCCTGAAATGTGGTGTTTTCAAGCTTATTAAATGATCACCAACCATAGTGCTTATTGGATAAATGAACCAGTGTCTAGAAACTTGGTCATGCCTGCCTCATTTCCCCACCACAAATGCCCATGCCTGCGTCCTATTTGGAAGAGTCTAGAAGTTTCAGATTGCCCACCTCCTTGAGGGTCCCGTCTAGATCTGCGTTAGGGCTGAATCCCATCCCAAGGGCTAAGGGGCTATCCCTGTGCTCACCATATAAGGAGGAAACTGAGGCCCAGAGCAGGGATTAGGGAGACCAGGTCCTTGCTAGTCTCCCCAACATGGCAGTAACCAGGGGTCTTAGATTCCCTTCCTGGGGTCTCATTGCTGGAAGATCTTCCTCACCCCCACCTTGGGCATCTTAGTTCCTCCCCCACCGCTGGGACCCTCCACCTCATACAGCACAGAGGAGAGTCCCCAAGGAATGCAGGAGCCAGGGTGGTGTGGAACCCCTGGGCAAAACTGGGAGTGGTGGCCGGGAAGGCTGTTCCCAGCTGTCTGGGTCCCCGCACCCAGGCAAGAAGCCCTGGGCACGAGTGCCCCACAGCAGCCAAACACACAGAGCATATCTGGGCTCGTGCTCCTGTGGGAGAACCTGCTCCATGACCGCGACCCCTGGCACAAGCCCCTGCCTACGTCCCATCCCACCCATGCGTGCCCTCCTCCCCTCTGGGCACCAGCACCCTGGCTGCTGGGATCCAATCAGGGGATGGACGAGGTAGTGTGCTCCTTAAGGGACCCTGTGGTTCCTCCCCCAGCGCTATTCCTGGCCTGGGTGCCTCCCGCCCTCCAGTCCCCCTGCCTGACCTGACCTCACAGCTGGGAATCATTCTGCTGGGGGCGGGGCCACCCGACTATATAAGCCCAGACCTAGGTGTCCCGGGCACCCTGGAGACCCAGCCCCTCCACTGCTGACCCCTGCACACTCCAGCCCGGCCCTCAGCTGACCGGCAATGACAGGGAAAGCCACCTCGGAGGCTCCTGCCGGGGGTCTGGAGGAGATGGCTGCTGAGGCTGCCAAGATGCCCATCACAGAACCCTCGGGAGAAGGGGCAGCATCGGAGTCCACTGGGGAAGAGCCAGCTCCCAAGCCACAGGAACCAGCTGCTCAGGAACCTGCCTCCACTGCCCCTGCGGCCCCAGCTGCCCCAGCCGCCCCAGCCGACCCTGCAGCCCCAGCCGACCCTGCGGCCGCAGCTGACCCTGCAGACCCTACAGCCTCTGCTGCCCCAGACGCCCCTGAGGCCCCTGCTGCTCCAGACACCCCTGCAGCCCCTGCTGCCCCAGAGGCCTCTGTGGCCCCTGCTGCCACTAAACCTGCACCTCCCAGTGAAGGTGACACGTAGGGCAGGTGGAGGAGGGAGAAGCACAGCAGGGAGAGGGTAGGGAGAGCCCTGGACATGAGACTCATCTGCCTGCTTCTCCCCCAGATGTTCCCAGCGCCCCGCTGCTGTTGGCCCTGGAGGACGTGAGTGACAGCTCCGTGAGTGTGAGCTGGGAGCCCCCAGACAGGCTAGGGCGTCTGGGGCTCCAGGGCTATGTGCTGGAACTCTGCAGAGAGGGAGGTGAGCTCTGGGCTAAGCCCCATACGCAGGGGTGGGCCAGGGGACAGCAGGGTCGGACCCCCGCCCCTGTGACTGTGTCGAAGCAGGGGCAGGGGGAGACAGAGGAGGAAGTGCAGGCAGTCCACTCACCCACTCCTTCTTGCCCAACCCATGCCCCTCTGAGGGCAGGAAGATGGCCCAGTGACCTCAGGAGGCCCTGTCCTCCCACACCAGGGAGCCTCTATGCAAAGTGACGGGACACTTTCATGAAAAGTGACCCACCTAAGTCTCAAGGACCCTGCTTGGGGAGGGCCAGTAGGAGGTGGGAAGCAAAGCAGCTGGGGACTGGGGGCTTAGAATAAGAGACAGTGAGGACAAATAGAGGGACAGGCCTAACTCCTGTTGCCACTGTCCTATTGTCCACTCCGTGGCAGCTGAGTTCAGCCTGGCCTCTGCCTTTGCCCCTACCTTGCTGTGTGACTTGGCAAATGTGTCCAACTCTCTCTGGGCTCCAGCAACCCCATCTTTTGCCTCCAATCCCAGGCTCAGGCATCAGGTGTCTCTAATGCCATTTAGCAGTGAGAAGTCAGGGAAGTGGGACAAGGGGAACATAAGGCCCAGAGAGGGAGGTCAACTTCCCTGGCCACCAGCAAGAAGGGAAGCCCCGCTGAGAAGGGTACCCACAAACACAGAGCCATCTTGTCCCCACTCCACTTTCCCAGCCTCGGAGTGGGTGCCTGTGAACCCCCGGCCCATGATGGTGACCCAGCTGACGGTGCGGAACCTGGCTCTGGGCGACAAGTTCTTGCTGCGTGTGGCTGCGGTGAGCTCTGCAGGGGCTGGCCCCCCGGCGGTGCTGGACCAGCCTGTGCACATCCGAGCCATCATAGGTGAGTCCCGTCCCTCTGCTCCCAGTCCTTCCCAGGCTGAAGGGAGAACCTGAGGCCGGCAGGAGGAAGGAACAGGGGGCCACTGCCCACCCCCCAGCTCACCTGTGCGAGCCATGTGCTGTCACTATCTTGCCTTAAGAAAAATCCAGGTTCCTCAGTAACAAGGGGCCACTGGATGTTCAGGAGGCCATTTCCAAGAGAAACCCAGCCTCCAAGTGTGGGAGAAGGGCTTCCTGACCCCAGAAATGAAAGCCCAACCCCCCAGCTGCCTCAGGGTCCCCAGGCCAAGAGTCCATCCTCTTCCTCCTGTCTAATCTCAAGCCCTCTTGGGGCCCTGGAGCTCATTTTCTGCCCATTTTCAGCTCTTCACATCGCCTGGGGTCTCGCAAAGACTTTGGTGCACAGAGCACTCTCATCCCTCTCCTTCACTGCTGACTTAGCAGGAGGAAGACAAGAATTCTGCAGAGGCCCATGAAGGCTTCTGCATCCCTAGGAGAGCAGGGCTGCGCGGGACCCAGGAGGCCAGCTGCTGTCTCCTTGCTAAGATTTCTATTTGCAGGGTGCAGCCTACCCTCACTCTCCTCCCAGTACCGATCAGGTTTCAGACTGTTAATGGCAGTGAGTCATTTGGTCTGATCTGAGGTCTCTGGGGACAGCCCAGGGCCACAAGGTGAGGAGAGATATAGGCCAGCAGGTGGCCTGAGGCCTTCTCCACCTCCCTTCTCAGGGACAGATGGTTCCTGGCAGAGGCTGTTGCAGAACCTTACTGTTCTGACAAGGCCTCCAGACAGGGCCTCTGACAAGGGGTCTTCATGGCCACAGGTATGGTCAAGCTTGGATCCAAGGAAATACATCTCGACTATAAGGCCTGAGGGGCATAGGAACCAGGGGGCTAGAAAGCTTCAGATGGAAGATGATCACAGCTGGTCTGTCCCAGCCAAGGAGGCTCCGAGGGTCCAGGAACTCCTTGAAGCCTCCAGCCCAACAAATCACCCAACCCGATTCCCTGGGACTATTCACAGCCTGCCAGGTGGTTTGCAAGGCCAGGGATGTCCCCGTCCTCTAGTCTGGGGGGAACTGCTCCCACCTGGCAGCCATGGTAGAGACACAAGACAGCCTAGAGGTGCCAGGGAGGCCTCCTGGTTGGAAGGCACCTAAACCTTCCCCCCTTGAGCCCCAGGGGCCCTAGACTTCTGGTGCCTGAAGCCCAATGCAGAAGGAGCCAGGCACACTCAGCACCCACCACTCCATTAAGATTCCTCTGGCAGGAAGGAAGGGGATTTCCTGGAGAGAAGAGGGGGAGGAGGCCGTGAACAAGTGGGGAGCAGCCAGGCCCTCTTCAAGGGCTGGGCAGGGCGGGGACCCCATCCAGAATCCTCGGCTGCTCAGCTGTCCCTCCTCAGCCACCTGGAGCTGCCAAGCATTCCTGGCCCCTGCAGCTGCCCCTGGAGATCCCAAGCCTGGCGCTCCCGGAGCCAAGTGCCTACACAGCTAATCCTCAGAGACACAGTGTTCCTTCTCAGCCTTCTCCCCCCTCCGCCCTGCTCGGCACCAACCAGCTGTTGCCACCTGTTTGCTGCTGAGGAGCCTCCGCCACCCCTCTCCTCACCCCCCCACCAACAGGGGGACAATGGCAGAGGCTGCTGCAGCTGCCCCTGAATGCCCAATGGCTTCTGCGGTTGCACTTGGCCGGGTGGCTGTGAGCAAGCTGCTCCCTCCACGGCAATGGCTGCAGCGGGATGTCAGGAAGGACTGTCAGACTGAAGGCAGCGGGAGGGTGACAGGGGACCAAGGCGGCACGTCTGCTCTGGGCCATTTACGAGGACAGATCCCCATCCTTCCATCTGGCTAGGCCGTGACAGAGCACAGGGCAGACAAGTGTCCGGGAGCTTCTCTGAAGGTCCTGGGCTGGTGGAAGGTGGAAGTAGCGGATCAAGAGGAAAATGGGTGCTGCGGGGCAAAGGGTGCAGCACCTGCTCTCCACCAGGGGGAGCCAGGGAGCCCACAAGGTCCATCTGGAACCTGGGAATGCCTGGCCTGGGCTGCAGAGCAGATCCTAGGCTGGCAGGGTCTGGACGCCAAGGGCATGCCCGAGAGGCTTACCAGTTCACTCCACAGAGGCCCTGCCCTCCTGGAATGCCCCAGCTCTCAACTCCCCAAGGGCTTAGGGCATTTGGGTCCCTGGATCTCCAGAGCGAACTACACCTTCCCAACAGGAGGCAGCCCCAGAACACACCCAGGAGGCCTCTGGCCAGCAGGCTTCACCAGCCACCCCTTCCCCTGGCCCTGCCACAGGAGGCCCCCCATCAGCTATCCACTGCTGTGCTAAACCTAGTCTCTTGCTTTGAGGCAGAGGCCCCCAAGATCCGTGTCCCCCGCCACCTTCGTGAGACCTACATCCGCCAGGTGGGAGAGGCGGTCAACCTGCAAATCCCCTTCCAGGTGGGTGTGCCTCCTGCTGGGCAGGGCCTGGCTTCCACGTGAGGTGTGTCGGGAGAGGGAAAGCTCAGGATACCCTTGGAGATCTACCTGGGACCCACCAGGACGGCCTCACCTTCCCTCAGCCCCATCCATAGCTGGGGTGTGATGCCCCGGCCTATGGACAAAGCAACTCCCGGCCTGCTGGACACCTGGAGGATGTGGCTCTGGTCAGCATCTGTGTCTCCAGCCTCCACTGTCCCTCTTGGGAAGGGCTGATGGGGCCACCTCTTCTCGACTAGGCTCCAGAGATCCCCAGAGCTGAGGGAGTGTGGCACTAGTACCTCCTGCACCCACTCTGAGGGCTCCTCTCTCGCAGGGGAACCCCAAGCCTCAGGTCTCGTGGACCCACAACGGCCAGGCCCTGGACAGTCAGAGGGTGAGCGTGCGAACGGGGGACCGGGACTCCATCCTCTTCATCCGCTCAGCCCAGCGTGCTGACTCCGGCTGCTACGAGCTCACCGTGCAGCTGGAAGGCCTGGAGGCCAAGGCAGCCATCAACATCCTGGTGATTGGTACGGGCAGGAGGACAGGGGAGGCAGGGCCTTCTCCATGGAGACCCAGGCCCCACTTCCCTCCCCCCAAAGCTGAAGGCTGGTGGGTGTCAGGCCAGGAAAGCATGATAGGGGCCTGATCTTGGGTGGGGTGACTTGTGGCACACCCAGCCCTCACACCTGCACCCCCCCGCACTCTGGTCCTTCAGAGAAACCTGGACCCCCCAGCAGCATCAGGCTAGTGGACGTCTGGGGCTGCAACGCTGCCCTTGAGTGGACTCCACCCCGGGACACAGGCAACACAGAGCTCCTGGGCTACATGGTGCAGAAGGCAGACAAGAAGACAGGGGTGAGGCCTGCTGGGGCAGAGAGGGGCGGGGAGGAATAGCGCCTGGAAGGCCCAGCCCACCAAGAGTCCACAGACTGAGGCCTGGTCTGACCACCAGTGATTTACTGACTCCCTGTATGGCTTTTGGCAAGCCGGGCCTCAGTTTCCTTCTGAAGACTGCAAGGAGGGCTGAATTGTTTCTGGAAACAAAAATTGAGCAGTGTTTCTGGAAACATAATGTGCATAGGAATCACCTGGGAATCTTCCTAAAATGCAAAGTCTCACTGGTTAGACCACAGTGAGGTCCCACACTTCTAAGAAGCGCCCAGGTAATTCCCAGATTGCAGGTCTGCGGACCACACAGAGTAGTAGCAAGGTTCCAGAATTCTCTGAGGACCCCAGAGAGGTCACCCGAGGGGCCCAAGGGACCCTCTCCTGATTCAGCCCCTTAGGCCCATGGCTGGATGGTTGGACTCTCGGGGCAGAGGGCATGGAGGGAGGCCTCCTGAGGAAGGGGGTGCAGGCCAGCAGTGAGGGTGAGGGCAGGGGAGAGGCGAGGCTGACGGAGCGGGGGTTCCTCAGCAATGGTTCACAGTGCTGGAGCGCTACCACCCGACCACCTGCACCATCTCTGATCTCATCGTGGGCAACTCCTACTCCTTCCGGGTCTTCTCGGAAAACCTCTGTGGTCTCAGCGCCTCGGCCGCCACCACCAAGGAACTTGCCCGCATCCAGAAGGCAGGTGGGTCCACCAGACTGGAAGCCAAGCCAGACCTGGCACAAGAGCCCTCTCCATGTCTCGGTCTTTGCCTGGGGGTCTCAGAGCCCTCCCCACAGGTCTCTACCCCCATCCCCCAGGCACAGCTATGCACACACACACATACACACACACACGCACACACATACACACACACACTCAAGCACATACACGCGGAGGACTGTCAAGACTTGGAGTGGCTGACTGGTTTTAACAAACACAGGCGCGGGAACCCATGCATTGAGAAGCTGGGGGGGAGGGGGCTGTGTGCTGATTCAAGTTCACGAAGGCGGCGTCTGGAGGGAGGGGCTCCCCCGGCAGTGGGTCGTAGGTGGACCCGGGAGATAGGATCTAGCACCACCGAGATGGACAGAGAGATACGGGTATTTACAGTCTCCACAGGCACATGACCCTCCTGCGTCAAATGTGGCATTCCAAGCCCCTCTCCCGGCCGCGGCTCGCACCCCCGCGCAGTCTGTGTGGGCTCGGGAAGGCGCATTCTTTTCTTTTTAACACCAGCCTGAGCTGCACAGAATTAAGGAAAATTTTTTGTTTAAAAAAGGAAAGCCAGCCAGGTCTCCAAAGACAAACAGAAATGAAATGTGGTATCTCTGAGTTGCTAGTCTCCACTCTCAGCCAAGATCATCGCTCTGGCTCCCCAGCCCACTCCCTTCTCTGCACCCCTCCCTGGCAGCGAGGGGAGCCCCTAGGCTCGGTCTCCGCACAGCTGCCTGCTCGGGACATTCCATCTCTAAGGTCCTGCATGTAAGCCTTCCTTTGCTCCCCAAAGATCCCAGGGGCCTGGGGCCTGCCATGGAGCTTCCGCGGAGGACCCGGGAGGACATGGACGGTCCCCCATGAGGCTCTGACTTGCTCCAGAGCCCCTGCTCCTACCCAGGGAACCTCAGTCATCACGTGACCGCCCACCCCTAAGTCACTCGGTCACCAAGGGCTTCCTTTCCCACCTGTCAATTGGGAGCAAAGTGTGGAAGAATGTGCAAATCAAATGCGATACTGCGGTGTACACTAAGATTGTTTTAGGAAAGTAGGAAATCAGTGCTACAAGGTCTACTCCTATAATCTCCAGGTCACCCCGTTTTCTCCCCTGAACCCAGATATTGTCGCTAAACCCAAAGGGTTTGTTGAGCGAGACTTCTATGAGGCCCCCACCTTCACTCAGCCCCTGGCTGACCACACCTCCACCCCTGGCTACAGCACCCAGCTGTTCTGCAGTGTGCGAGCCTCACCCAAGGTGAGGGGCAGGGCCCGCTGTTGGGGGACGGGCAAGGTGCTGGGCTGAGGAATGCTCTGGCATCTCTGCCCAAACTTGAGGGTGGTCTTGGAGAGCCTGCCCAGCCCCCACCTTCCCACCCGCTCCTGATCAACTCCCCCAGCCCAAGATCATCTGGATGAAAAACAAGATGGACCTCCAGGGCGACCCCAAGTACCGCGCCCTCACCGAGCACGGCATCTGCACGCTGGAGATCCGGAAGCCCTGCCCCTTTGATTCGGGGGTCTACACCTGCAAGGCCATCAATGTGCTGGGGGAGGCCTCTGTGGATTGCCGGTTGGAGGTCAAAGGTGAGGGTTTGAAGAACATCCTCCTTAGGGACCCTCCCATGGATGAGAGGACAGACACTACCTCTTCTCCGGCTGGCCTAGGTGAGGCGAGCCCTGGGAGAGGCACAGAGGGGGCAGGTGAGGTGAGGCTGGCCTCAATTCTTTCTCAGTAGGAGGGTGGGAAAGGAGGGAGTGTGTCTGGATCTTCTGGATAAAGTGGGCAGCTTTGGGCCTCTCTTGTGCCCCCTCCCCTCTGCGGGTCCCCCAGCAGGCCCCCACCCTCAGCTCTAACCTACAGGATCTCTTTCAGCCTCAGCCACACACTGAGGGGTGACTGGAGGAAGCTGCCAGGAGAAAGGTAACTGGCAGGGCCCACACCTCTGCAGCCTCTGGAGGTGCCAACTGGAGCAGGGGGGTGGTGAAAAGCAGGGAGGGGCAGTATTGGCTCTGGTGCAAATCTGCCGTCACAGGCACATCCTGGGAGACATTTCGGGGCCACCACCAGGATGGGCAGTACTGGTAAGGCCGGGAAGGGGGTGACTCAGTGGATGGGCACAGGACAGGCCCAGTCTTGGGGTATGGGCAGACCCTGGACCTGTGTCCTGTCAGAGGTGGGGCTGACGACCGGACCCCACCCTTGCTTTCTGGGTGGTTCTGAGGCTCTGGACAAGTGAGAAAGGCTTTCAAGGCAGAGCACAGATCGGGGTGTCTTGGGAGGGGCTGGAGAAGGGAAGAGGATGCTGCTTCCCCTGTCCCACCTCATCTCTTCAGCCTAACATCAGGGGCTCAGGAAGTGTGTTCTCTCCCAGGTGCCACGACCTGAGGGGTCAGACCCCCAGACCCAGGATCAAACCATGGACTTCCCAGACCACGTTTCCACAGCTACAACGGATGGCTTCACTCCCTGTCCTTGTCTAGCCTCCCTGCCAGAGGCCGGAGCCCGGTGCCTGGGAGGGCCCAGAGGCCTCAGCCAGGCTTCCTAGCACCAGGATACCTAGTGGGTGCAACACTAGAAGGACCCCGCAGGGTTGTGCTGGGGCCAGACGTGCTCAAATAAAAGCGTGTGGTGTTTGGTGCGGGGGCTTTGCTGTCGTGACGGGGAGGCATGTGTCACTGCAAGGGGGTGCAAACGTGTCACCATGAGGGGCCTTCACGTGTGACAGCAGGGGGAGATGCTGCCAGGAGGGGACTCCAGATGTCAGGGGGCCTCCAGATGTGAGGTTTTTCAGGGTCTTGCTTTCACCTTCAGGGTTTGCTACCCAAGTACATGGCTATAGGAACAGATGCACCTTTCTCTGGAGCGCCCCCTTGTTCCCAACACCCCCACACCCGCCCAGCATCTCCCACACCCCGCCTTGGCATCTTCTCCCTGAGGTTGTCTGTTGCCCTCTGCAGGGCAGAGGCAGCCAGACAGTTGAGATCTCTGGGGTGGGCAGCCAGACAGTTGAGATCTCTCCAGGAGGGTTCAGGCTTTTATTAGTCTCGTGGCCCACCCTGGGGAGCAGGGGACACCCCCTCTGACAGAGGGAAAGGCCTGGAGTGAAGGCCTGGGGCTGCTCTTCATACTGAGAACCCCGCTCTCCGGACGAGGGGCTCCTGGCTTCGCAGGGTGTCAGTTCTTTCCCAGATGCCTTGAAAGCCTCAATGCTGTTACAGAGCTCTTGAAGTCGCCAAAAAGTGCTAAGTGCCAAAAGGGCTGAAGGCATTTGAATGCCAACAAGCCCTCCCACCCCCACTCAGGAGGGTGGTCTTCTCGGACCTGTGCCAGCCTGCCACACCCCACCCCAACAGTGCTCAGTCAGTCCACTTGCCCTAGTCCACCCCCTCCCCAGACAGGCAGAATGATTCCCAAGAGTTGGCACATATGGGGTTCTCCTCTCCATCTGGCCAGGAAGCGCAGAGAGGGGTGTCACCTGGAAGAGTCCAGGCCAGGCTGCTCCTTGGGACACGTGCAGCAAGACCTTGGGCTCAGTGCTGCCATCTGGTGGGTATTTGAGAACTGCACCTACCACTCCAATCTCACGGGGGCCCCCAAGTCCCCACCCAGGGTCCAAATGAAATAGTGGAAAATAAAACACATGTTGGAAATGATATCTGGACCTGCTCTTTCTGCCTCTCCCCTATATAACCCCGGGCTCCCCAGAATGAGGAGAGCAGGCACCCAGGCACCCGGTATGGCCGGGAGGGAGCACAGGGTCCTGGCACTGTGGGGCTCTCTGGTGGGAGTCCTGGTAAAGACTGGGGCTCCTGATTCCTACCCCTTGGCTGCTCTGGCCACCTTCTCCTGCAGAACAGGAGAGAAAGCGAGGCCAGCACATTTAGTTTCTCTCTTTCCCTGATCCTGGAGGGACATCTGTCCTCTTCTCAAGCTGAGTCTCGGGCTTGCACCGCCAAGGGATTCCCGTGTTTGCCCTCCCGGCACCTTTGACATTTCAGTCCGCGGGTCACCCAGGTCAATGCTGGGCTGCTCAGCAAGTGGGGGCGCTCAGCCCACTTCCCTTCTCCCCTTGGGTTACATGGTTCCTTCCCCATAGGCTGCCCTTCCAAACCTCCCCCAGGAGCCGAGGTGCAGGGCACCACACCCCACAGCCCAGCCAGGGAAGGCTTTGGGGAATGGGTCAAACAGTGAGGAGGTGCCGACCGGGCTGAGATACCCGGATGTGGGCAGGTGGGAGCAGAAGGCAGAGTCTAGTCATCGGGCCTCTCTTCTGGGGGGTCCTCGTCAATGGGGGGTGCGGGCCGGCAGCGGAAATGGTCATTCCAAATCTTAAGAAAGGTGACCCGGAACTTCTGGATTCGAAAGGCATAGACGATGGGGTTCATGGCCGAGTTGCCATGTGTGAGGAAGATGGCAATGTACATGAGGATGCTGGGCTTTTGGCAGGATGGGCAGAAGAGGGTGATGCAGTTCAGGATGTGCAGGGGCAGCCAGCTGAGTGCGAAGAGGAAGAGGATGAGGGCCAGTGACTTGGCGATCTTCAGCTCCTTCCCGTAGTACTTGTGCGGGTCGCCCGAGGACGCTGACACCTTCTTGTTGAGCTGCTTGCGGATCAGGTAGAAGACCTCCAGGTAGATGAGGACCATGAACAGCAGCGGGGGCAGCACCCAGACAAAGAAGTTGAAGTAGACCATGTACTCCATGCTGATGACCTTCTCGAACTCGCACTTGATGACTGGCTCGCCCACGCTGCCGTTGGCCATCCAGGCCCGCTCCACCTCACTCAGGTTGTTCCAGCCCAGCATGGGCGTGAGGCCCACCACAAAGGAGAGAATCCAGCAGCCAGCGATGGCCACGGCTGCCCTCCGCGGAGTCACCACAGTCTTGTACCTGGGGGAGAGAAGAGCAGAGAGTGAGGCAGCCTTCAGGCTCACCCAGGCCCCAGGGGTCCCTAAGAGAATCCTCCCACCCCCAGCCACCCAGCCAGGACCAGGGAGGGGCAGTGCAAGTCTTTGGCTACAGGGCAGAGTCTTCAGGAGCTAAGATGCAGGTCAGAGCTGCCCAAGCACTTGCTAGTCCCTCCTGTGGAATGTGGGAAACCAGAACAACAATAAAGATATTATTGAAAAAAAAAAAAATAACAAAGGATCTGGGGCCTCCCTGGTGGTGCAGGGGTTAAAGACAGTGCTATCAAGCTATCGCCAGCCACTGCAGCACGAGTTCGATCCCCCAGGAGCAACTCACATGGCGCAGCAGACCTCTCCTGACTCGCCCACTGCTCCCCTCAGCAGTGTATTTCAGTAGATCTGCCTGTTCTGCTCCCCACTCTGTCTCTGGTGAATCCTCTCACCCGCCCCCCCGCACCTCTGGTCTGCACCCCAGTTCTTGTAGGCATAAATAAATAAATCTTTAAAAAAAAATAACAAAGGATCTCTCTCAGGGGTTTTAATCAAAATTAAGAAATAAAAATCATTAAAGGCAAATCACTGACACATTCTCGATCCATCCCTACTGG
The DNA here is from genome assembly GCF_964194135.1 of Talpa europaea. Taxonomy (NCBI): domain Eukaryota; kingdom Metazoa; phylum Chordata; class Mammalia; order Eulipotyphla; family Talpidae; genus Talpa; species Talpa europaea. The sequence goes on from NC_140077.1 coordinate 74,743,308, forward strand.
TCATCTCATTGCTTCTCAACAGCGCAGGTACAATGAGGACCCAATGGACCGAGCAGGAAATTGAGGTTCAAAGCAGACACGTGACCTGCCCAAAGCCACACAGCAGGCACCACACACTCTCACACACACCTACACTTGCCAAAACAGCCAAGACAGCCCTTCCCTTGGACCAGCTGACAACTCCATCTTGGCTCTCCCCGCATTCCCCTGCCAGCACCCCCACTGACTTCCATCTTGACATCCCCTGCTCCTTGCAACCACTGTACAGTTTATCTTCCAACAGGTTGGTCTGAAAAACCAGCTCTGTCCCAGGCTGACTGGGAATTGTTCTCAGGAAAGAAAACTGAGGGTCACTGAGCACACCCCAGAACAGGACTTGGCTTGTGGGGACACAGGTGTGAGTGCCCTTTTCAGCCAGCACTTTCGAGTGCTTTCCTTGATGGCAATGCTCTCTGTGCTGGGAATACGAAAAAGGAGCCTTGACTGGAAGCAGCTCGCATTGGGGGAAAGCAGTAAGGAAACACAAAAACAAGACAACTAAGGTTGTGATTTGTCCTTGGAAGGACATGAGCAGGGCACTGGCAAGGGGCAGCCTTTCCATGTTGGGACACACTGACGATGAAAGCATGAGGTACCCCCGGTTACCTCCCCTCCCCACTGAGAGCTAAGGATTTCAATGGCTTTGGGGCTCCGCTTCTGTTTACTGCAGCCCAGCCAGCAACCAGAGAGTCCTCTGCCCACACACTGGCCCGAGAGCCAGTATCAGGCTGGGGCCGCCGGCTCCATGCCCAGGAGCTGGCTCAGCGAGCAGCTGCCCAGTTGTTATTTTCCAATGCAGCTTCCGAGAGGGATGCAGTGCCCTGGAGCTGTAAACAGCTACTGAGCCCCACGGGCGTGAAGGGGGAAGCCTCGCTCTGTTTTCTCTGCCCCTGCAAAATCTGAGGCTCTCTCCTCCACAGCAATTCCACGCAAGGGTCTTCTCACCCCAATACCTTTCCATCACCTAAGTCCACTGCTCTAGGAAGGCTTTATGAGGATAGGAAGGAAATGATTTGGAGGGGATTGGAGAGGTCAGACCATATCCCACCCCCAGCCATATCTGGAAAGCAAGCACTAGAATGGACCTTTGAAACCTCACTCCCAACATCGTCATCATTCCAATGGGGAAACTGAGGACCAAAGACGAAGCCCACAGCCTCCTACTCTGTGATCAGTCATGGACTCCAGGGTCCCCAAAGCACCAGGGGGTCTTGAAAGCCACCAGCCAGCACCTTCCTGTGCCACTCCGAGGCACAACTCTTGCCCTTATATTGTAACTGACACCCAGTTCCTCCTCTGGATCCCCACAGGACAGTCAGCTGTGTGCAGACACCGGAAGTCAGTGACCCAAACTTGAACCACACTTCTGCAACCTGCAAAATCAACTCTTCCTCTGCAGAATGAGACGGTGTTGGGCCTCCCTGGTGGTGCAAGGGGTTAAGCACTGCACTATGAAGCAATCCACAGCTACTGCAGCACGAGTTCAATCCCTGGCTGGCCAGGGAGCTACCCACATGGCACAGTAGACCTCTCCTGTTCGCCTACTGCTCCCCTCAGCAGTGTATTTCAGTCAGTCTTCCTGTTCTGTTCCTCACTCTGTCTCTGGTGAATCCTCTCACCCCTCACACCTCTGGCCTGTACCCCAGTTCTTGTATGCATAAATAAATAAATCTTTTTTATTTATTTTTTTAAATTGTTTCTTGTTGTGTTTTTTTTTTTTTTAAAGATTTATTTATTTATTTATACAAGCACTGGGTACAGTCAGAAGCGTGGGAGGGTGAGAGAATTCACCAGAGCCAGAGCAGGGAGCAGAGCAGGCAGAAGGACCTAAGTACACTGCTGAGAGGAGCAGCGGGCGGCAGGAGAGGTCTGCGCGCCATGCGGGACCCTCCTCCGGTGGCCGGGGAGCAACCGGGGATCGAACCGGCGCTGCAGAGGCTGCGGGCAGCTTCGCAACCCAGTGCTCAACCGCTGCGCCACCGGGGAGGCCCAATAAATCTTTTTTAAAAAGGAAAAAAAATAATCAGATGCTGGGACCCACTTCAGAGGGTGAGGATCAAATGGAATAACACATGAAAACTCTCTGCAAAATTCCTGTGCCTGAGCTCCCACCCCTCCAAGCCCCAGGAAACCCTGGCATCTTTAGGTGCTCAGAAATGCAACCTAACTAGCAGCTCTGCCAACCTTGGCTCATTCCCAATGACCCCATCTGCTCCCCGCATGCCCTGTGGAGACAGGGCCTCTGAATGAGTGTGGCCATGGGAGTGCAGGTCAATCTCTCACTGTGATCAGTCACAAGGGGGGGGGGGGGGCTGAGTCCCCAGAGGGGGACAGCAAGACCATAGGGGCTGCAGCTGCAGAGAGACAAAGGCCAGCACCCCACCACCACCACCAAACAGCTAAGGTTTGATCACTTACAGAGCCTCTTACACTCATGTCTCAGTAAACCCCATAACCACCTGGGAGTACAGCCCTGTGGAACCCCGCTTCACAGATTAAAAACTTGGGCACAGAAACAGGCAGCACCTGACTCCAAGCTCCATGGAGCACCTGGCTGAGCACTGGTGGCTTAGAAGCAGCAAGTTAGGCAGACTGGGAATACTCCTTTTTGATAAGCTTTAAATCAGAACCTCAGGGCCCTGTTCAGAGATTACTGCCTGGCAATGGGGTGGGAAAGGTGACCTCTGCTGTCCAGTTTGAGGATGGGGGCCTAGCCCAGGACTCATACCTGGGCAACCACGTCCCACCGCGACCCCCACCAACCCGCCGAAAGAGGAGCTAGGTTCTGACAGCCGCCCAGGTGGGAGAGTGAGGAGGCCAGGCCTAGCTAGAGGGGTGCGCCCATCCCCCCCCCTTCCTGATAGCTGGGAGCCCTGGGATTAAAGCTTTCCTGGGGCTCTTCCAGGGCCAGGTCCCAGCAGACCGCAGTGCAGGGTATCAGTTCTCATCTGTTTTTCTTGCTATTTTCTCCGTGGTGGGAAAGGGCTGTGCATGGGACCTTGGCTGAGGTGGGGCAGGTTCTCACAGGAAGGGCTGCCTTCCGGGCACAGGGAGGAGAGGACTCACCTCTCCCTACATGTCGGAAAGACACGCAGAGGCTGCAAGGCCCGGGGTCTGCAGGGCTAGGTCGTGTTGGGGTCCTAGGCCTCACACCCCCAGCATGAGAGGTGGCCGCCTACGGGAGTATGCAGGCACCTATGGGTGCCAAGGGGAGAAATGCAATGGAGACTCAAAGCACAGGACAGCGGGGCAGGCGGCTCCTGAAAGATGTCACGAAGCCACCAGCCCCACCACCCCCGCTGTGACTGAACCCACCAGGGACCAGACGCTCCTTTGGGCTAAGATTTGCCCTCTGTGGAGGTGTGTTTTTTAAAGTCAAGATAACACCAGCTCCACTGCATGCATTGCTTTATGAGTCTGTATCTTCGCAACTCTGGTGACAACAGGGTAGAGGAACTCAGGGGGAAGAAGAGCTTGAGGAGAGAGGAGGGCAGGGCTGCTGGGCTGAGGCCTGGGTGGGCTGCAGACACCATTTCACAGGCGCCCCAGAGGACGCGTGTGCTTCTGAGAAGTGGGCAGGAGGAAAGGAGGGCTCTAAGCCCTGCATCCAAACAGGGCAGGATGCTGGGGGCCTTGCTACTTCCCTGGACACCTGGCAGGGCTGCCAGAAGAGAGGAGGGAGGTCCTGGAGGGGAAGCGAGGTAGGCACCCCAAAGTAATAGCTGCCAGACCAAGAACAAAAATCATGCTAACAAGAGTTAATGTTCATTGCAGACAGTCCCAGGAGTTATAGTTCCTTTTATTATTTTGATTGTTCTCATTTTCTAATTGTAGTAACGAAGACTCAGAGATTGCAAAACATGTCCAAGATCACCCAGCGAATAAGAGGCGGGCCTGGGATTTCTGAAACTGAGGTCTGCCCAAGTCCAAGCCAGTGCTGCCACTCGGGAAAACAGAGGGCTTGGGTTTGGAGGGCGGAGGCCCAGAGCCCAAGAAGGCACAGTGGAGGCAGGAGCCTCCCTGGATTGAGGCGTTGTGAGGACGCTGCTGGACCTGCCTGGGAGCCTCCCTCCTGCCGACTCCCTGACTCTCCGCAGCCTTCAGACTGAGCTGTTCCCGAGCTGCCTGGCTGTCAGTCGTGGTGCTGGGGCAGCCAGAAGACTCCCTGTTCACTGAGCACCTTGGGTACTGGGTAACAGTGGCAACTTCTGGAATATGAAGAGAACAGGTTCTCAGAAAAGTAACACTCTAGAGGTAGGGGGACAGGGGACAGAATCATACAAATAGATGATTCCAGAAAGTAAAAGAATACACAGGCAGCCCTGAGAGCGAGCGGCGGGGCTGCTGGCTTGGGTGGGTGGGCTCTCTGAAGAGGAGACATGGAGTCAGCAGGGAAAGACAGGGCAGAGGGCTGCACAGGTAAAGGCTCCGAGGCCAGGGTGGCTCCAGGAACAGAGTCGCTGGGTGAGGGGAAGTGAGGGCAAAGGTCAGAGCTGTGGTCAGGGATGGCCATGGGGCTGGGCTGGAGTAAGGCTTCCAGGGTTTATTCTAAGTGCAGGAGAAGTCACTGTAAGCAAAGGAGTAATATAATCAAATTTCTGTTTTAAACGAGAACCCAGACTACTCTTCTAGCAGGGACAGCATGAAAACCACAGGGAGGCTATTTGAACCGTCCAGACAAGAGGTGGGGAGCGTTCTGGCTGGTGACCGTGGAGTGGGGGAGGCAGATGATGCTGAGCTATATCCGAACGAGGCCAACAGCACCTGCTGTTGACTTAGGGTGTCCGGACGAGAGAAGAATCACTAAGATGAAGGCCAGGTTGTGATCCTGAATGTCGAGCAGCGGGGTGCTGTCCCCTGAGACCCCCCCATCCCTTTCCTGGGGCCCTTCCATACAGCCCTCGAGGCCACACGGGGCAACTGGGCACTTCATGTGCCTACGGGCACCTCCCACCTCGGGCCTTCGCACTTCCTGTTCATCCCCAAGATGTCCGGGAAGGTTGCTTCCCCTCACCAGCTCTTGGCTCACATGACACCTCCCAGGAGAAGACTCCCCAACCAGCAAACATGAACCCTGTCATGCTTGGCTCCCTGCCATGTTGAATTTTCTTGATAGAGCTTATCACCTCCTGCCCGTGTCCCCCCTCCCAGCCCTGCATATAGATACCTGGATCTCTCCCGGGGAAGAGTGCCCCCAGGGCTGAGCCTGTGCTTTGCAGGGTCACCATGGCCTCCCCAGAACCTGAAACGGTGCTCAGTAAGTACACACTGACTGAATCAGTAAATGCATGTAAAAACAGATAAATGAATCCACACATCTTCTTCCATCATTTGCTATTTATTCAATGACAAGATGTATGCACTGAGATTAAGATGATTTATTCAATCATTTATGACTGATGGAGGACCTGCCATGTGATGGGGCTGCCACGTCTCAGGAACCAGAGATAAGGAATAAGTGGTAAATGCTGGATTAGAGACGATCCAATTAGAAAGGCAGAACCAGAGCCCTGGAAGCAATCACAGTGCCCTGGATAAGAAAATTATTCCCTGGCTCCCCGGTCTGGCCCCCTGCCGTGTTGGGACTGGTGGGGAATCGCCACTGAATCAGACTAGTCCCCACTCAGGCCCATGCCGTAAGCAAGCGCCACGGAGCTGGGCATATCCAGGGCAGTCCCGACCTCACACTGGCCATAGGGGTGCCTCGGCCAGAAGCAGCCCCACCCACAGCTTCCAGCCACGTCTCCAACTCAAATTAAATCCCAGCGAGGGCCATGCGCACACAGCTTCCCACTGGCCCTCGGCCTTCTCAATGGGCCCTTCCTTGGATGTGGTGACTTCCTGCCAGAGCCCAGCGATACCCAGGGGGTGGCCTTTCCCTGCCAACAGCCTTAGAGGACAGTTCCTCCTGGACATGCCGGGACTGGCTTTTAGGTTTGTTAGGGGGAAAAGGATAATTGTTAGGGGGAAAAGGATGTCCTAAAGCTAATTCCATGCAGGCTTTGTGGACTCCACCCCCACCCCAGGCCAAAGCCAAAGACACTGGGAACTCCAAATCCCATCACCACCAAAGGGAAGGTGGCTGGGACCTGAGGGTGGGGTTAAGGAGTCAGGTTGGTATAAAGCCAGACACGTGGGCTTTGGAGGGGTCCCCCATTTTGGCTCTCCGCCAGCTTGCAGTGTCCCGCCAGCTCAGAGAGTGACTTTGGGTTTCCATGTCGTCGGATCGGGTAGGACGCATGAAAGACTTTATTTTCCTATTTTCTCCCTGAGTTGTACATTTTCCTTATTTCCTTTTCCCTTGTAAATAAACCTTTTATTAACCTTTTGTGTGTGCCTGTAGTGGAGTATTCATAAGTCCCTTTTAAGAGCGCATGGGTGAGGACCCACAGCCAGGAACCCGTTCAGTATCGGGGCTGCCCTATAACAGGTTGACTTTGAGAACAGGAAAAGCTCAGAAAGGCACCCAGGGATGGACAGGCCATGGGACCTGGGCAGGAGCCTCTGCCATAGAAAAGAGAAGGGATGGGTGTTGGGGCCCAAAAGATGCTGGTGGACGAGAACTCACACCAAGGTGGGTGATCAGGGGAGCGACGCCATCACAGGGCAAGTGAGCCTGGAGTGTGCTGGGCCTGAAGCTGTCTCCTCAGCTCCCCCTCTACCCCTGCCCTGCTCTGTGTGGCTGGTGCTTACCCTGCAGACTTCCTCCCAAGCTGCTGGGTCAGCCAGGTCCATGGGACCCACCAGGCAGCTGGAGGCAGCGGAGAGAAGCCGGAATATTTCTGCTCCTCTTGCAACAGGGTGGTCCCCAGGAAAGGGGGAGGTTCCCTGCCCCACCCAAGGGAGGGTGGAGCTGAGCAGGAAGAGGAGAAGCTGCAGAAGAGGCTGAGGAAGGAAGCAGGATGGAGCCAGGAGACCTGGAGGAGGCGCATGGAGCCTAGAGACACGTGAAGAAACTGCGCTTGTCTTTTGGTCGTGGACTGGGTGACACAGATGTGGGTGAGACCCATGGGGAGGTGACAATGGCAGCTTTTATCTTGATGTTGATTTTGCTCTTTTCCTTCCGGGCTTGTCTGCTTGTTTCTGACCCTTTTCTGTGGGTCCCCACTGGAAGATGCTTTAGACTTGTGGCAGGCTTTGGGGCTTTGCTCTGGGCCAATCCCATTTGGATGGACTTTTACCCACGAGGGGACGGGTAACTTTGGGTGCTTCATTTAGAAACTAGACTCTTTGCCTTACCTGTATTGTTTCCTAGTTGTATTAAAGTTCCTTCCCATTAAAGTCTTATATGTTTTGTGCTGATGCGGCGGATGGCAGAACCCATTTAGAATAGGCAGGTTTGCGGGGTTTGGGCTGCCCCTCTCCCTGTCCTATAACACTCTCTCTGCCCGAGATGGGGTCAGGCAGTGGTAACTTCTCCCACTGGACAGGTCACCACGCTTCCAGCCTCCACCAACCCCTGGGCTTGGGGGGCTAATCTTTGCTTCACCTCACTAGGCCCCGTGTGCCTCTCTGCTGCTTCACCACCTGATATTCCTGGCATCGATGGCCTCAGTTTAAACACCTCAACTATTTCTGCATTCCTGACCCAGCAGCTCAGGAGTGACTTTGGAGCAGGAAGAAGGGAGCACGGTGATCACCAAGAACCTCTGCCAGAGGCTGAGAGAACAGACCACAGGCTTAGTAAAATGCGTTGGCAGAGAGGAGAGAGGACCAGCAAGGTGGGTTTGGAAAATGTTAAACGTGGTTCAGCATGAAGGCGGCTTATGAGGTGTCCTGCCAGCTGCTGGAGCGGGCCAGGGTCCTCAGGCCCAGCCCATGCGTCCTGGTTCCCATCCAGGCACTGGGCTCAAGGGCTGGGGGGAAGGGATGGCCAGCAACTCTCCACGATATGCAGTCTGGACAGTCAAGGACAAACCCTCCACTTCCCCTTCGCTTCCTGGGCATCTGAGAAGCAGCAGTATTTCCCAGCTCTGGCCCTCCTTCCTGCCTCACTTCTTATCAAGAATCTCAGCCACTCGTAACTGGAAACTTGGATCTAAGACTAGGGAAGTAAGGCTTTCAGACTATTAAACTACTTCCTGCAGAGACATTCTTCCTCCCAAAGGAGAACAGGAAACTAGATACAATCAAAGGTGCTGGGCACACTCCAGGGGCCAAATATTTCACAGTAATGCTGCCCAGGGGAGTCTGGATTAGGTGGGGGAGGGGTGCGGATGGCTGGGGCCCAGTCACCCTGGCTTGCAGTCTTGCTGCTTCAGGACTCATGACTTCACTTCACCCATCTCTGAATACTGGTGTCACCCATCCCCCAAAGGGGTTCCATCTGACACCCCAGGCCACTCTGCAGGGCTACAGAGAGGAGGAGCAAGAGCTCTCAGCTCCCCCTAAGAAAAGAGTCGGATAAATGGATTAGGTTATTAGCATAATGGGAAATAGCTCCTGGTTATTTGTTGACAAAAACTAATTCCACAGCCTGGTGGGAAAGACAAGCAAGTGCATAAGTAACTCAGTAACGTCTATTCTGAACAGCCCCTACCCTCCCCCCCAATTTCAGATTCTTGGATCTGGGAGTAGGCAGAAGAAACAGCTCCCACTGTAAAGAACTCGGTCTGATGGGGGGGGGGGGGTACAGTCCCAGAACAAAGGGAGCGCCCCGTCTGATAAGCGAGCAGCAAGGCAAAGGCCAAAGTCTCCACATCACCCCCAAACTGAAGGTTTACGTAGACAACCGACATAACGCATTCTGGCCGTGTGCCACCAAGCACCTCTTTCTTCTCTTTGGGTGGATTCTCCATCCTTACAAGGGGTGTGGATTTGGCCAGTGGTTCTGAACCAGAAGAAGCTGCAGGGGTGGGTGTAGAGAGTCGCTCAGGTTGGAGGGAGGCACATTTTCACAGTGTATTTTGCCTATGTTCCCACCTTTTACCCCCAGCCAGGGAGCATCAACTCATCCCCACACACATGGAGGGGGCCCAGGTATTGCCCTTTGACACGATGCCCTAATGTTCTCTGATTTTAGAAGCAGCCACAGTCCCCAGCCAGGTGCAGCCTCCATATCCTAATTGTTGTGCCCACGTCGACCAGTGCAGCCCCTAAGGACACAGACAACCGATGCAAGGGCACAAAGGAGTTTATTACGGGCTCGAGACCGGGCCCTCGACACGCACCGATGCAATGGCAGAGGTCGAGAGCCCTGAACAGAGGAAGCTGGGATATCTTATAGGGTCGCGAGTGGTGGGAACTTTGAAAGAAGCTGGCAATTACTCATTGGCTACTACAAAGGCATTCTGGCGCGCGCGGTTACAGTTTCAAACTGATTGGACGGTTAGAGATGCTGTCCCATTTATGGACAGGACTGCCCTCATTGGCGGCTGGGGTGGTCTGCTTTTTCGTCACCAAGTGGAGTGAGGGTTGTGACTGCTGAAACTATCTCCGGAATGCGGCTGGACAAGGACTAACATATCAAGGTGGAGGATATACAAAATGGCGAAACCTCAGCTAAGCTTGGTTCCACATTAATGATGGGAGGTTCTTGGTGGGGAGAGGGGCTGTCCTGGTCTAAATAGTGAACTTGGGAAACTAGTCTCATACCTCAGCATTCCTGGCCATTTCCTGGGCTGAGATTTCATTCACTCCCACCTTTGGAAAAAGCCAGGATGGCCCCACCTGCCATGGGTGACTCTGACTCATCAGGTGGGACAAAAAAGCCCATCCTGTCTGCCTATGAGTTTAATGACCCATGAGCTGGCACAGCCAGGCCTCACTGGGAAGAACCCAGGGATACAGGTGGTCAAATACCTTTTCCAATGAAGTGGAAAGTCTTGCTCTTAAGGGGAAAGGGAGCTAATTGCACTGTTCCCCACAGCTTCTCAGGACTTGCAGACAATGGTCACTTACAAGAGTGGGCAGAGAATCCTACTGCAGGGCTGGCACATCGGGAGGCCAGGGCAGGAGGGAGCTGGAAAATGTAGAGCCCCTTGGACTGCAGAGAGCCCATAAGGGCCCACGCCACCCATCGAGGGGTGCTTGCATATAAAACAACAGCATCAGGACCCCCCAAAGAAGAAATGGCCCCCATGGAATGCCTCATTGTGGTAGGTATTTGGAGACGGGGCTCTGGTCCATGAGGGACTTGGCCCTGAGTGAGACCCCTCCTGGCCCCGTGGGGGCATCCATGCCTTCATCTGGATGACTGGGAATGGGGAGATATGTTTTGCAAACTGGCAGGTCCCTGGTTCCCTCTTCTGGAATGTGTCTGGACCCCCTGTGGAGAGCTAAGCCTGGTACTAGCAGGGGGAGCACCAGGAACCACACTCCCCTCCCAGTCTGGGAAGGAGGAGCCGGGGTGTGGATGAGAGGCACACACAGCTCCCAGGGGAGTCCTCCAAGGACTGCATGCTCCCCCAGGGCAAGGTGGGGAGCAACATGGAATAAAAAGAGAAATAACTATGTGTTGAGTGAGCGAATGAGTAAGCGGAACAAGGTAATGAAGCTGCTGTGGGGTCAGAACCGAGTCAAGTCCGAGTCCAAATGGCTCCAGCAGCTGTGGCCCCGGGCGAGCCGCAGCCTAGAGCCGCAGCCTTGTCCCGGACATAGTGGGCCAACAGACGTGCTTGGCAGCCTGACTGTGACCTTGAGACTGTGTGTTACCTTATCTAGGCCCTGGGCAAAGAGTAGCAACTTGTGCTTTTATTATCACCCAGAGGACACTCCTGATTCTACTGGAAAAGACAGTTCTTACAGAGACACAAAGCAGGTTGCGGGGACACAGATAAATAAAAAATTACTTTTTGACTTTGGAAGGCCAGTCACGTGGCTTTCTTGCCCTTTGGCAGCCAGCCCTCCCACCTGGCCCCACCTCATCTGTGTCACCTGCCCTGTGTGACTAGTGTCCGAGTCTAGAATGTGGAAACTTGCCCAGCCTAGCATGGAACCCCGGATAGGGCCCTGGGGAGGCTGACTCCCTGTCTGGGCCCTGTAAAACAGTCCTGGGGAATTGGTCAGTGGAGACCAGAAATGGAAGGAGGCAGCCTCAGGGAGTCAGCCTCCCCTCTGGTGCTCTCCTGGCTCATCTGGTACCACCTCTACCTGAAGGCTTGTCTCCTTCAAGGCAGCGAATTCCAACCGCCCACTGGAGGGACCCCAATCTGTGCAGACTCCAGGGGCAGCACCCAGGCAGTCGCTTAGGTGGGACCCAGGAAGCAGGCCGGATGATGCCCTAGTGCCAAGAGCCTTGAGTCACAGGCCACGCCCTTCCCAGACCCTCCCTGGCTGAGGAGACAGGAAGCTCACCCTTAGGAGGCCCCTATTCTACTGGGGCTTGGCCTCTGTCTCTGTTTCCACTGCCTGGGTCCTCGGGGCTCCATCAGGTTCACAGCATCTAGCCCTCCACTCTAGAAAAGATGTCACAGACGGCAGGACGTGGGAGGACAGAGAGCAAGGGAAGTTTTCCTCCTTGGAAATCTCCCCAAAAGAGGGCCCGGCTACCCTCAAGCCTCTATTCCATAGCTTATACTTTTACACTGGGAAGTCCTTCCCAGAGACTACCTTCAGCCCTTCCGGCTGCATCACATTCCAAGTGGGTCTGCCCATGGGCCCTGGAAGCTTCAGTCATGTCCTCCCAGGTCTTGATCTTTCTTCCCATCTCACTTCCAGGTCCGTGGGAATTAGAGCACAAATAACAGCAGTTAAGAACCCAGCACCAGCTATTTCTGGTCTCAACTGTGTCTTCTGATGCTTTCTTGGCCTATGTTCCCCCCACAGCCTATCCACCAAGCCCCCTACTCTACAGGCCTAATGCAGGAACCAGTCCTCCCCGGCCAGCAGCCACCCAGGACAGAAGAGCCCAGCAGCAGCGGTGGCCCTGAGCCCCAATCACTCTGTGCCCTTTATTGTTCCAGGCTTCCCCCTCTCTTCTGCTCCATTCCAGAAATGGGCTAGGAGTGGGGAAAGAGAGGTCCCGATATGGAGAAGGTGGGGCAGCACCAAGCTGGCCCAGAGGGATGCAAGTGGACATGAATCCCCTCCCAGGACAGCTGAGACAGGAGGACTCTGGATATCTTGGGCCATGGAGGCCAATGGCCCCTTCCTCTCTGCCTAGGATAATCAGTAAAATTTTTGGTTTTCTTTCCCAAGATTGTAACAAGTACCCCAAGTCAGTTTTCGTATTGGATTGGCTTGGATTCCTAGCACAGTGCCTGGCACACAGTAGGCACCCAATAATATTTGGGGAAGGAAAACGGATTCCTATAAAGCACTTAACTGAACCAGAGAAAGCAGAAAAAGAGGTAGTGGGAGAGAAACAAAGAACAAATCCAGTGAATAGAGACAGTTCTGAGAACACAGTAGATAATAATCCATCTGCATCAGTCACCACTTTAAATGTGAAAAGCCTAGGAGGCGGGTGAGAGGAAGCCAGGCTGGGGCTCCTTGCTCATCTCCGGGACAGTCCTCCCTAGGACAGAAGAGCCCATGCCCGGCCCCCACAGATAAGGGATTTTGGCAAAAGCCTCGACTGTCCATTCCAAGGTCCTGCCTCAGTCACCCAGCCCTAGTATATGAAGTCACTGAATTCAGGGTTTCCAGCAAGTCTAACCACACTTCCGCCTGAGGCAAGACCAGCCCTTCTCACTGCTTGCCTGGGTGGAGGTGGGGAGCGCCTGTCCTCTTCTTCTGCGGGAGCTGGCCTGTACCCCTGTCACTGGCACGGGGAGAATGGAGCCACAGAGCACTGGCGGTGCCCCAGAGCATGGGCCTGGTGAGGCCACTTCTCTCAGAATTGAACAATCACCTCATTTTCAGCCACTTAGCCACTTCTACAAAGCACTATAAATCACTCATGTCTGCCACGACCCTGGATGGGGAGTCTCAGGTTATAATGGGGGGGGACTGGAGAAGGGAAGCTTATTAAGTCAATGCCTTTGTCCCCTATGCACGATTCATGAAAACTTCAAAGTGCTAAGCTCATGCCTGGAGGAAGAAAGTGCAGAAAGCTGGCAATGATGGGCCTTGGTGACTCAGCCAGGCAAGAATCAGGCAGGACATGCACAGCAGCCAGGGACAGGCAGTGGGCGGGGGGGGGGGGGGTGGGGGGGGTGAGGATGCAGCCACATGGGCGGTAGGCCCCAGGGGCCTCCCTCCCCCAGACAGCATTATCAACTATCTGGGCATTTGGACAGTCCAGCTCCAAGACCCCCAAGACCCAAGTCCCATGCAGGCCTGACCATCACAATTTCCTCCCCAACCTCCAGAGCAGGTCCCACTTGTCTTCAATAGAGACACTCATGGCTGGGGAAGTGAGAGGCTCAAGGTAACCAAACTCTGGCAGGGCCCGGCAGTGTTAGAGGGTCTGGATGTGAATCAGATTGAAACTTGATGTGTTAGTAAGTCACATCCACTTTTGAGTTTCCCCATCTGTAAAATGGAGCTGATACCCACCCAGTCCATCTCCCGGTGTTTCCATAGTTACCATTTGGCACTGAGTCTCTCCTTTCCCCTTTTCACCAGTCATCCTAAGAGGAGATTAGTGACTTGCCCAAGGTCATACAGGTAGTGGCCAGAACTAGAATTGCAACTCAGGTGGGAGCTGCCGCCTCCAGAGCCCTTGTCTTCTGTTCCAAGCATTGCTGTTCCCAGGAGGCCACGAGGGATTAGTAGACAGGGACTACGGGCTTGCCTTCCCTGGAATGCACCATTGCCAGAGCTTCTCAGACTGTAATGGACATGGGTAGCAAGGCTCAAGGGCACTCAACTGATAGTTGGCACAAAAGAAGCCCTCCCCACCCTTGTTAGGGAAGGAGGTTGATGGAGGGGCCCAGAAAAAGGACAGGCATTGTCTCAGATCCTGTAGGAAATAGAAACAAAAATTCCCGCCAGGTCCATGGCAAATCCACCCATGTAACCTGTTTCTCTTAATGGACAGCCACCTCCACCACCCAGAGAAGAAAGGCCGAAAGCCAGGATGGAGGCAGACGGGGCCTTGGGGGCTCAACGGGGCAAGAATCAGACAGGAGGTGCACAGCAGGCAGGCACAGCGACCAGGTAGTGGCCGGGCACCACTCATATGTCACTGCCAGACCAAGGACGCTACTTGTTGCCCACATCAATTTGCAAGGTAGAAAGAGCACATTTTGTTGTTGCCATTTTACAGAGGCAGAGGAACTGTCAGTGGGTGCCCGAGGCTGGTTGGTCTTTGACCCGAGACTGAAACCAGCCTCCTGTGACTCACCAGGTGCTCTTCACCTGGACTGGCCACTCAGGTCTCCCTGGACCCTCTCAAGCCCAGCCCCAGGACCTAGCCCAGAGCCTGCAGGCTGCCTCTCCAGGCCATCTCCACCACTCTCACCTCTGTGGACCTCTTGGGATTATTTCTGCTGCTGTGATGCTAGCAACACCTCCTGATTTAGCTTCACTGCACTTGTGATTGAGAGAGCCATGCAAATGAGCACACTTAGGCCCCAGGGCCTGAGAGAAGCAGGCAGGACCTAACGGAAGCTCAGCTGCCCCTCAGGCCTGGCCCACCAGCAGCCTCTGCAAAATCTGGCGCTGACTCCTCCTCAACCTCAAAGTTGTCTGAAGACAGGGGCTGAGGCTGCCCACAGCCTGGAAATGCCCAAACACAGGGGCAGGGGCAGGAGTGTTCACTTTGATATCCGCAGGCACCTGTTCAAATGCAAGTTTTGCTATTTATGAGCTGGGTAACAATATTCAGATTACCTCTTCGGTACTTTACTTGTAAAATGGTGTTGATAAACCAACTTTACAGGACTAAATAAAGTTAAATATACTACAAAAGGAGACACGTAGCCCTTCTGGACACTGAGGGGATTCCCCAGCATGCAGGCATTCCTAACCCACCAGACTTCATTCTCCTTCCTGGGGGCCCTCTGGTGCCAGGCAGCCTCCGAGCTTGAAGCAGGGAAGAGAGGATCCCAGAAAGGGCACAACACACCCTCACCTAGATGTGGGACCTTTATATGCCTCCCAGCCCAGCCACAGCCACTTCCCCACAGAGCTAGGCAATGGCATGCCTGTAACAGCAGCCTTTCGAGCCACACCGGTGGTCGGGGTTTCAACTGTCTATCCTAACCACAACAGAGACAGACAGACAGACATGCACATGCTGCTTTCCAGTCATCCTCCTCTCTCCCAAAAACAGCAGGGGAAGGATGAGCCCCCTGATATCCAAAAGAGACAAAAGCTTACAAATTTGTTTTCACATACAATCCTCTCAACAATCCCAGTTCACAGATGCAGAAACTGAGGTTCAGAGACTCTGGCCAAGGTCACAGAACAAGTAGCAGAGGAGAACCAGAGGCCATTTTGACCAGCCTGTGTCCCCATGCACTCGGTCACGGCCTCTCGGGGGCCCTTCCCTCACCAGACCCAGCACACACACCTTCTGCCACCTTGCAACAGCCCCGAGAAGTCAGCAGGGACCAGACTCCCTACTCCAGAGGGCGAGGTGGCTGATCTGTGTGGAAGACCAGGGCTGAGTTCTGGCCTCCTGGCTCTGGGCCCCAACTCTCTGTATGGAGCAAATTAGGGGATCCCTTCTCTTCTCCCCCAGCCTCCATAGTTTGGGAGGGAGCTCCCCTGTCCCTGACTCTCCTCACAGGTGCTTCTCTTGAACATTTTTACTTCAATTCTTCAACTGTGGACTGACTGTCGACTCAGGTCTCGTTCTGACAGGAAGAATGGGCCCAGAGGTCACCCCATCCTGGCCAGGAGGACTTCAGCAGAGCAGCAGGGGATGCCACTCCCCTGCAGACCCCAAGGCGCTGGAGCCGCCCATCCTGAGTCAATCTGCACATTCAATCCTTGGGTGTAGGGCCCTCATGCAGATCTGCAGGGCCTGGGACCCACATACTGCACAAATCCCACTGCCCACTGATGATGCTGGAGTTGCACACACATCTTTTAGCAGTCGGGAGTGTCTACAGCTCCAGCAGTAGGGAGGCAGACAGAAACAACACCCCAGAGAGAAGAGGCCTTCTCTTTTAAACATCAGCAACAAAGGCAAACTGGGCCCCTCTGCCAAGCCCACCCACACTGACCCCAGGTCTCTGCTCCACTGCTGCCCTCAGCCCGCAGCCAACATCAGCTCCTTCTGCCAGGCAGGCCAGCCCTGTGTTCTCAACCGCAGCCAGAGACCGCAGGGGTCAGGTATGGCTTCCCTTCCCGCCTCCAGACACACACCCTGAGCAATGAGGCATTCTTCCTTCCGAGAGCACTGACTCACAGACAGCTCTTTATGGCCTGGACATTCGAGGAGGTAAGCGATTCACCCTAGAGTACCCAGCAGTAAGTGTTGGAGTCAGGCTTAAGCACAGGTCTATTCATTCACGCACTCGAGTGTTCATTCAAGAATTCTGGTTACACATAGCAGCCATGTGGCTGTCAGGGAGATGTTTGAGCTCTCTGAGCCTTAGCTTCCTCAGAAAATGTGAAAATGGGGATACATGATACTATTAATTTAAAGGACTACTAGTGGGGCCTCCCAGGTGGCGCAAGGGATTTAGATGTAGCACTATGAAGCTATCTGCAGCCACTGCAGCACGAGTTCGATCCCCAACCAGGGAGCTGACCCACATGGTGCAGCAGACCTCTCCCGTATCCCCGCTGTTCCCCTCAGCAGTGTATTTCAGTAGACCCACCTGTTCTGCTCCCCACTCTGTCTCTGGTGAATAATCCTCTCACCCCCTGCATCTCTGGCCTACACCCCAATTCTTGTATGCATAAGTAAATCTTTAAAAAAAAAATAAAGTACTACTAGTGACTCTTCACAAAATTGTACAAGGACTTAAGTAAGAGAATCCATACAAAGCATTTAGCATGGGGCTTAGCGAATATAGTTTATTCATTTATTACTATTAACTTTCATTCAGAGAGTTACTGGGTCAGCCTTTGGATACCGAAAATGGGCAGAAACTGTACTGGGCTCTGGGGAGAGAGATGAACAGGCTTGGACCCCACCTTCAAATTGTTCAGAGACCAGTGAGGGAATTACCATCATGCAACTTGACAAGTATTCAAGGGAAGCATAGGGGCTGAAGGAACATGAAGGAAAATCAAGGAAGGCTTCCTAGAAGAGGTGTCATCAGAGTGCAACATTAAAGAAGGAGAAGGAATGAAACAAAAGAGGAGACAGTTTCTAGTGTGTGCGTCTATGTGTGTGCTTAAGATGTGGTCTTAGATGTCAAATCTTCTTCTTTAATCCTTCTCTTAAACTCCAAGGCCCAGACAGGTTTAGGCACGACTAGCAAGGGAGGCAGGAAAATGCGTTTTAAGCACAGAGAAGGTGGTGTGGGGCTTAGCATCCAGGCTCAGAGAGTGACCTTGGCCCTGGGAGCCTGGGTGTGGGCCAGGCCTGCTCAGGCCTCCCACTACGTGGCAGCTGGTACTTTGTCACATTGTCCTCCCCCCACCCACACGAGGCTGCGGGCCTGTGCCCTTGAGGGCAGGACTTGTGTTGTCAGAAAACACTTATTGACTTGAACATGTAAACTGGGTTCCTACATCAAGGATGATTAATAGTGGGGGGTGGGGCATGCGGGTTGGGTGGAACTGGAACAGAAAACAGATTGGCCTGGTCCAAACTCAGGCCTGGGCCTTGGAGAATGAAGGACTGGAGTAGGAGGGGGCAGGGTAGGCAAGCAGAACTGAATGAAAGGTCTGGGAAGCCTAACACATTAATTTTTGACTTGTAAAAATAAAAATAAAAGCAATAACTCCCAATAGCCCCCTACTCTCTCTCTCTCTCTCTCTCTCTCTCTCTCTCTCTCTCTCTCACTCACTCACTCACACACACACACACACACACACACACACACACGTGCATATGTGAGTACCCCATTTACACCACAGCCTGGAACACGATGGCCCCTTGTCACATAAAGGCAATGGGGAGGAGGGATCATGCCTTCACACCCCTCCCTCCCTTGTGTGCTGGCTGACTCCCACACTGTCGGGCCCTGGGACCCAAAGCAGAGGCCCTGAATGGTAACTGTGTCTCTTCCCAGGCCTCTGGGCCATCTTCCCCAAGGCGGCCCCGGGAGCCAGAACAAGAGGGTTGGAGGCGTGTTTTCCCTGCAGCGGACCATGGGCCACCACCACTATGGCAGATGTGTCTGCTGGTCCAATGAGTCCCCAAGCACACTGACTGTTTCCTCCCCAGAGAGGATTTAGGGAGCTGCTGGCCCCCAGGGGAGCCCTTGCTTCTGCTGGATGCCAGCTCTCCCCTTCGAGGAAGCCTCGGTTGGGAAGGACTGGGCAGGAGCCATTCACATCCTCGCTTCATAGGAATAGCAGCTTGGGGGCCAGAGGAGCTGAGCCCCAAGAGATGGGCACTCCCTGAACACTTCCCAGGTAAGCATGGGTGAGCTCTTCACCCTCTGCGTCCCAGCCCCTCACCCTCTGATTTCTGGGGACTGTTTTAATGAAACAACCCTTTACTCTCCAGGATCTGCCTCTGCCCTCTGTGGGTGAATATGAAATATTTGACTGACTTCCTCCTAATCTGGCTACTCAATCTCCCCCACCAGAGTTTCCTTCCTCCATGTGAGTGTTCCTCCTCCCTTCCCCGACAAAGACCCTGCCTCCTACTAAGTGCCAGCCAGTTTGTACTAAGTACTAGAATATCACCAACAAGGCAGACTGGGGGGCTGCATATCCTTCCCCTGCAGTGCAGGAAAGTCATATTGGGTGGAGCAAAGGGGGTGTGGGGGTGGGGAGCAAGGAACCCTCTTAATGTCAAGGGGTAAAGAAAAACAACAGTAACAAGCCCATCCACTGAGTGCCTGCTGGGCCCTGATCTGTGAGCTTTCCAATAAGAATTGGGAGGAAGGTTAAGAAACCTGTTTTGCAGAAGAGGTCATGGAGGCTGAGAAAGGGTGGGTGACTGCTCCCACAGGCTCTAGCTCCAGCTGTCTGCTGGGAGACAGTTCTGACCCTTCCTTCCACTGTGTACCTCCAAGTGAGGGGACAGCGGGCCTCTCTGAAAAGGGGATCATTAAAAATATTCAGGGTAGAGGGGCTTTTAAAACAGACCATCCCCAGGCCGCCTGCTGGGGTGTTCCCCTTCCGGCCAGGTGGGTGTGAGCAGAGCGGCTGCCATGATGGACGGACAGGACAGAGGACCAGTGAGGCCAGGCTGAGGTCTCAGTTCTGCCTCCAGGGGGAACTGAGAAATGGAGCCCCCTTGGCCTCTGGTAGCTCTCAGCACCCACTCCTGCCAGCCCCGCCAATAGCACTGCAAAGGGCTCTCAGCTTCAGGAGGCAAAGGGAGGTTTGATATGGCTTCTCCAAGCAGGCCAAGGCGACAGACACCCAGCATGCCCAGCAGCCTTGGGGCTCCCCCATGCTGCCATCAAGGGCTGGGCCTGTTGAGTGCATGCCTTTACTGCTGAAGCCAGCGCTCAGCACCCCAGAGGCCTGCAAGGGGAACCTGCTGTGAGGAACAACCACTGGCCGGTTGATTACCACAGTTCATGCTGCCAGGCCCTGAGGGATCCAGGGGTGGGGGTGTGTCTGTAGAAGGACAGGACCCACTCCAAGGTGACTGAGGATGGGCCAACTTAGGGAGCAGAAATCACTGTGTCTCATTCTGAATGGAATCTGGCAGGAAGGAGCCCCAATTCTGCTGTCTCCTTCTGGAAGTTTAGGGAGTTTCTTGCTGTGGTCCAGCCTCCTGAGAAGCCAGGTGGGAGACAGTGGAGGTAGCAGCTGGTGGCGCCGGTGGCCAGCTGCATGCTCCAGGGACCCTTTCTTTGAAGCTCTGAGAGGCAGGCAGGGAGCCTGTCCTCTGGACTACATGGAGGCTCAAGAGCTGGGGAACAAGAAAGAAAGAGACCCCTCGTGGACCTACCATCCCATCACCTCCACTTCAGTATCTAATGGCATCTGAATTGCATGCCCCCCCCCCCAATTTCTCCGCTCCACATGCTCCCCATCACACCTCAGAAATGCTCCTGCACCCGCCCTGTAGCTTAGTCATAAGCCCAGGCAGCCACACTGGAGCTCTTCTCCCACTTGGCACATCCAATCCATGACCAGCTGGTTTTAACTCTAACACACCTGAAATCTTTCCAGTTCTCTCCAGCTCCACCATCTCCTTGGCTCCCTGCCTGCCTGCCGCCATGCCTGCTAAATAAAGTCTTCTGTCACCCTGCTCCAGTCCCCCCGACTGCAGGCAGGGCGACTTTCTTATGTCCATGTGGATTACAGGGGCTGATTTTTCCCAGATGGTAAAGCACCCTTGTATACATGGAATAAACCCTACTTGGCTGTGATATATTGTACCTTTTCTATACCACTAGATTTGATTTGTTAATATTTTATTAAGAACTTTCAACACTTTAAAAACGTAATTTGAATTATGTGTTTCCCTGCTTAAAGCACTCAGAGGCATCACAGTGCACTTAGAACAAACAAACACTCTTGACCGTGAACTTTAAGGCCTATGAACCCGCCTAAGTCCTTGGGCTTCTGGCATCTCTCTGGACACTGCCACAGGGCTTGGAGAAGGCAAAAAGGTTCAGGTGTCTTTCTCCTTGAATTCTTCTCCAGGCATTACCACAGGCACCTGCTTATTTCTCTTATACTAGCCCCTCATGGCTCATCTCTGAGATCCATGAGGGCAGGAACCTCTCGATCATGTAAGAAACCGAACGTCTGGCCCAGAAACTGGTGCTTCATGCTGGAATGAGCCCTGCCTCCTCTGTGCCTGCCCGTGCAGCTGTCCACAGCTGGAAATAAACCGCCATGGGCCTAGTCTCGCTTCAAACTCATTACATCCAGGGCCTCCCTGGTGGTGCAGGCTGTTGAGCACAGTGCTATAAAGCTGTCCTCAGCCTCTACAGCATGAGTTCGATCCTGGCCAGCCGTGGAGATATCCACTTGGCGCAGTAGACCTCTTCTGTCTCACCCACTGCTCCCCTCAGCAGTGTATTTCAGTCAGTCTGCCTGTTCTGCTCCCCACTCTGTCTCTGGTGAATCCTCTCACTCTCCCATACCGCTGGCCTGTACCCTGGTTCTTGGATAAATAAATAAATCTTTAAAAAAATAAACAAACTCATCACACCCACTTGATGCCCCAATACCACTAGTCTCCCCTCTCCTGCTTCCTAGAGAATGCCTCATACCCGCTACTCACTGGACCAACTCCTTTCGCATATTCCCACTCAGCTGATGACCTTGCTCTCCACTTCAGCAAGAAACTGAAACGCTCTGCAGAGAACTTCCCCTATCAGGAGCGACACCCACACCCTGCCTCTGCGATATCCCCATGGTCCTCTAGAGACAGCCTACTGTGTATGTCCTAGATCCCAACCCTCCTAAAAAGGACATCCTCCAGAGATTCCCTCCTCCGCTCCATCCCTAATGCTGCCCTCTGCCTTATCTTCAGTACATAAATATACAAAGGTCCCTCCCGCCTTAAAAAAAACAACACAAAACAAAATGCATAGTTACCGCTTCTCCTGACAGCTACTGCCCATTCTTTTTTTCTTCTCACAACAAAATTCCTCAAAAGAATAATCCACGCCAGCTGCCTTCAATTCCACGCCTGTTCTCTCGAGTCTTCTCCGATCGGTTTCTGTTCCCGTTGCTGTCGCTCTACTAAAACCTGTAGTAAATCTCCATTTCACTTGACCTCCCCATCCACAGCATTTGCAACAAACAATCTCTTGTTCCTCCTTGATACACTCTCTACTCAGCCAGGATGAAGCCACATGCAAACTTCACAAGTCAGATGCAAAGAGAATGTATTACTTGAGTCCCTTTGTAAAAGTTCCAAAACAAGCAAATTCAATTTATGGGAACAAAGGCCAGAGTTTTTGATAACTGGAACGGACACAAGAGAGCCTTCTGGGCTGCTGGAGATGATCCAATATAGAACTGGGTGGTGGCTATACAAGTATATCCAAGTATATTTATTGCACTATATGCTTAAGACCAACATGCCTAACTATATGGACATTTTACCTCTATAAAAAGGAAATAAAGGTAAAATTTGAAAATGCACTCCCAGAATTTACCACTTGTTGCCACCTCTTCTGCTATTATTCTGATTCAAGCCATCTCCCTCCTCTCTCACATGAGTTACTGCAATAGCTCCCAACTAGTCCCCCACCCCTTGTCCCTGCCCCACCCTCCTGAAACAGCTAGAGGAAGTCTTTAAAACCTAAGTCAGATCATGCCATTCTTTTGCTCTACAACCTGCAATGGCTCCCCATTTTCTGTAGAGTAAATGCTAATGTCTCTCCAGGGGCCTCCAAGTCCTATCTGGGCTGACTAGTTCCTTATTTTCCCAGGGGCATCTCCAACTGCTCTCTGCTTTTATCTCTCCATCCCAGTCATATAGGCCTCTGGCCAGCCCCAACACTTTAGGTACATTCCTTCCCTGGGGCTTTTCTCTGTGTAGAATGTTCTCCCATTACCTGTATGGCATAGTTCCTCACCTCCAAGGTTTTGCTCAAATGGCATCTTCTCAAGGAAGTCATACTGATCACCCCATTTAAAAATGCAACCTTTTCTCCCCATCCCACTCTGGCACCCCCAATCTCATGTACCCTGCCCTTTTCCTCCCTTTTCTAAAAAGTTCATTTTACTTTCTAACTCATATTAGCTATTGCATTTACTATTTAGCATCTGTCTTCTAGCCCATTAGCCCATAGGCTCTACAGGATCTTTGCTTTGTCAGGGATGAACACCAAGTATCCTTAACAATCCATCTACCTCAGGGCCCCATGCAGAAACAAGCCAGGATGACCAGTTCCCTCCTCTCCCAAAGACCAAAGAAATTCTGGGGGCAGGTGACAATGGAAAGGTCTCCCCCAGAGAAGGAATGTGGAGCACTGTCCAACTGCCCAGCTCAAGGGCTAGGATGCCAGGTGCCATTCTCCCACCACCCCTACTTCCATCAAATGCAAGTAGGGGGCATCCCTGGTGGCACAAGGGGTTAAGATGCAACCTATGAAGCTGTCCACAGTCACTGCAGCACGAGTTTGATCCCTGGCCAAGGAGCTACCCACATGGCGCAGCAGATCTCTCCTGGCTCGCCCGCTGCTTCCCTCAGCAGTGTATTTCAGTCAGTTTGCCTATTCTGTTCCCCACTCTGTTCCCCACTCTGCCACCACCACCCCCACACCTCTGGCCTGTACCCCAGTTCTTGTATGCATAAATAAATAAATCTTTTCTAAAAATATGCAAGTAAGGGGCCTCCCCGGTGGCGCAGCAGTTGAGCACTGGGTTGCGAAGCTCTGCAGCGCCAGTTCGATCCCTGGCTGCCGGGAGAGGGTCCCACATGGTGCGCAGACCTCTCCTGCCACCCGCTGCTCCCCTCAACAGTGTATTTCGTCACTCTGCCTGTTCTGTTCCCTGCTCTGGCTCTGGTGAATTCTCTCACCCTCCCGCGCTTCTGACTGTACCCAGTGCTTGTATAAATAAATAAATAAATCTTTAAAAAAAAAAAAAAAGATCCATCCATTAAAATAAATAAATAAATAACTACTGAGTTTTAAAAGATAAAATGGAGAAAAAATGTGTATAAAAAAATGCAAGTAGGGAGTTTATTCTCAGCCACGCTGGTCAGTAAGAATCCATAATCTCACAGGCCAGCCTACCCATCTCTGTATCCCCAGTCCCAAGCAGCGCCTGGTATATAACAGATGCTCAAAATACATTGACAAGATAAATAGATGTAACCAGCTCCCTAAACGCTTACCTCTAGTCTAACTAAGGAAAAAACTTGCAGGGTGAGGACCCAAACAGGAAAAGGCACCCCATCTCTTCTTCTAAGTCAGAGAAGCCCCTTACCAGCTGCCCCCTTCTCTCCACCCACCACTAAGCCATTATTTCCAAGGGAATATGAATGCCAAGGCCCACCCACCAACCTCCTAAAGGTAACTGAATCAGAACACCCCAAGATTCTCAGAACTGGTCTCCTCAAGCCACCCCATTCTGGCACTCAGAGTATTTGGAGCTAAGAGCAATGAAATCCTGGGAGCTTCTGCCCTTGCCTAATCAGGCAAGAGCATCACATCCTAAGCTTCGGCCTTTTCCTAATCGGAGATGCAATCACTACTTTCCCTCTTATGGCCTAGAAGAGTGTAGTTGGGGGTGTCTCACCCAGTTGTAGGTTTATCAGTGAACACGTCCTCTCTATCTATGAATCCCATCTTTACTCTCGGGGTAAGGATGAAGGCACCTCTCTTGTGTTTCATGTGAAGTCCCTCCCCCTCTTTGAGTCCCCAGACCCCTAAATGCAGGATAAAGACCCCTGGCCTGCATCTTCATTCTTTAGCATTCATAACCGTGTAAACTCTCCATACGTGTGTCATTAAATCTTGGCCTATTCTCTGAGTAAACCGTCTGATGTTAATTTGTTCATCCGTCCAGACTTAGAAGACCCAGACGGGGTAGAGAAACTTCCCCTGCACCTTGACACTCCCTGCCTCTCCCATCCCACTCCAGTCACCAGTTTTTTCTTTCCTCCACAGCAGCTGGAGGCCTCCTCTGGGCTGGAGTTAAGGAGGCCAAGACTGAAGAGGTGATCTTTGCAGCCCAAGTTGCTGTGTGTCCTGCTGTGCCCAGCTTACAAGGGGAGCCAACCAGGACGCACTGCTCTCCAAGTCTTCCACTCTGAGTGCTGTTCTCCTCACCAAAAGGCAAAGAGGCTGGTGCCCAGGCCACAGGGAATCAACACTGAGCAGGAAGGACTAGACTTGGGACCCAGACAGTCTGCCCTCCCTTGCCCAGAAGAGCAAATGGGCAGAAGAATACCAGCTGCACCCCAGGGGATTTCCAATTCCAATGAAATTGGGCAGGAAGAGCAGGAGCATTGCAGAAAAGAGAGTTGAGAAATATTAATCTCGTAAGAAAATCCTTACAGATAGAAGCTGTCCTATTTGCCTGGAGGCAAAAGCCAGCATTCTAGGTTAGGCTGTGATCTGAAAAACAAGGTGAATTTATGGATATTATTGTGGTGTTATTGGTGATAATAATAATAATAAGTCCGAAGAATGAGAACAAATGATATTCACTTGTTCAAAAATGTTTGCAGCATACCTGCTCTGTGACAGCCATGGGGGTGCGTGTGTGCACGCCTTTGTGTGTGTGTGTGTAAGCTGATGTGGGCCTGACCCTTCTGGCACTAACCTAGCCAGAAAAAAAAGTGGACCATGAATGACGGGGAAGAAGTTGATCAACCTGAGTACCTATGAGAGGGAATGAAACTGGTCCAGAGATTTTTGGCTGATTTATCTGAGATGTAAAGAGGAGTAAACAGACAATCTAATATTGCACCATCATGAAATTCCTTACAAAATAATTGTTGTTGCGGGGAAATGCTTCTAGTAGAACACTAGGCATATAAAAAAGATATTAAACCATCGACACTCTCAACCATTTAAAAATAATACATCTATATTTCTCTATGTGCATATGTGGGAAAATTTTCTGGAACACCAAAGTGTTAACGTCGTCTGTAGGTGGGAGAATGACTGGTGATTTTATCATCTTCATTCCTTTCTATAGTTCTCCAATTTTTTAACAATAAACATGGATTCCTTTCGTGCTCAGAAATAAATATCAAATATCAGACATTGCCTCCAGAGCTCTACCCATGATTCTGGGGTGGGAGGCTTTTCCAGAAGGCTTCCTGGCCATTCCCTAGCTTCCAGGCAGCACCAACAACACCTGGGCAAGTTGCACTGACCACGTGTGGAAGCTTCCTGGAAGCCTTTCCATGCCAGCTGGGGCACTTGCACCCTGCAAGGGATCCTGATCACTTTCCATCAAAGCCCACACCCCCTCACTGAGCACTCTTTAGCATAACCCCCTAAAGGTTGTCCCATCTTTTCCATCAAAAGCAACACCCACCCTTTGCTTTGTCCCTCTAAGCCCACTATTAATTTTCTCAAGGAACCCATTTCTCTATTCTATTCTTTAAAGAGGGGTGATGGCTAAGAGCTCGTCTGGCCCCTTCTTTTACTTCAGAGGCTGGAGAGCAGGACTGAGAGGAGGAGAAGCTTGTGGCTGAAGGGCCGGAGCACCTGGGCCTGGTCTCCCTGCTGCAGTGCAGGGAGCTGGCCCTCGGGCTCCATTGCTTTGCACTCCTCCCAGACACTCAGGGCCTGTGACTAATCCGCCCTGAGAGGATCTGGAGATGGCCTACCTCTCCTCAAAGCAGAAAACATGACCAGAAAGCAATTGTCCTGAGGCTCAATGGCCACAGATGGTCGCCTGCCTGCTGGAGTGCAAGCGAGAGACACTTAGTTGTCTAGAGAAGCCTAGGCTGGGAGGGGGGGGGGATGGCTGGGGGTGGGGAGTGGGGAGGGAAGGGGAGGTGAAAGGAGGGGTGGGGGGGCGCTGGCTAAATGGATGCCTAACAGCAAACATGCCCTCATCTCCCAGATTTCTTTTCATGCGCTCTGGTCCGGCATGCTGCCCACCCCCCCTACTCCCTGCTGTGCCTACAGTCAGCAACTCAGCTGGGACACGGACAGAGGCAGGGCTGCCGGGGCTCAATTGCCCACTGGTGTGAAGGGGACGATGAGCATGGGCTGAACAGGTGCATGCACAGGCCACTGCAAAGATGAGGGGAAGAAAATCACCCACTGCCAGCCTCGGGGAAACTCCTCCCCGAATCCTGCAGCTTTGGGAGGCTGACTCAAGAGGCGCATGGCCCCCTAGCTAAGGGCACCTGTCAAAGCCTGGCTTCAAGTCCAGCTTCAGGTCCTGACAAGATGTCAGTCTGGGCAAGTTACCGAACTACTCAAATCTCAGTTTTCTATAGACCTGTCAAGAGAATGGGGATAAAAATGCCCTCTACTATGCGCATTAAATGAGGTAAAGCACACAGAAGCCAGCACTGTGCCGAGCTCTCAGTCCCTGGGAGCTAAACACCACAGGACACAGCCTTCCCAGGACCTCAGCACAGCACAGGCTGGAGTGGCGATAAGGAGGAACATGGAGAGAGCTGAAGGCAACCTCAGAGACCGCGCTTCTGCCCCTCCATTTACAGATGTGGGAGGGGAAGGCTCAGAGAGGTTGAATAATATATACAAGATTGCACAGGTATTTAGCGACAGCGAGGTTGAGACTCAGGTCTTTCTAATTCCGGAAGCCCAGCAGCGCAGGTCTGCCCACAGGGGGCTTTGGTCAGGAAGCCCCCACTGGCACTCCCCCCACACCTGGCCTCCTACAGTAGGCCACCAAGCTGCCACCGAGTTCTTCCAAGAATCTTAGGTAAGGGGTTGGTGGGATGAGTGCTAGAGAACCGAGTAGCTGAGGAGGACTGGGCATTGATGAGCAATCGTGTGGGGTGCTATGCAAACAGCATGCAAATGCATGTAAATAACCACTGGTTATTGATGAATCAACAGTTTGTACTTTTTTTTTCCTGAAACTGGATCGCACTACACGATGTGAACCTGTGAAAGGAAATCTGGCCTGTGGTTAGCTGACCGAACTGTCCCTGGCTTAATGAGGGGTCCAGCCACCCCTCACCAGGATCTCACCAGGATGCCCCACGCATGTCTCCCCAGCACTTAGTATTATGCTCTGGGGCCCAGGGCTGCATTAGGGGAGGAGCCCTTCACCTTGGCCAAGCTCTGGAATCTAGGCGGCGGGAGTTAGGCTCCAGCAGCCTTTCTCCAGCTCTGCATAGGGACCTCTCGTGGGTGGGTGGGTACTCCAGGCCCAGTCAGGCCTGAGTGGGTGAGGCAGGTTCCGAGACAGAATTCCAAAAAGGTTGAGTCCACAGTAAGAAGGTTAGAGGTAAGACATCTGGAAGGCCTGCCTGAGGCTCCACCACCCCAATTCTGGAAACTCATCAATTCAGTCCGCATTTACTGAGTGTCTGTTCTGTGCCAGACACCGTGCTAGGCATTCTGGAGAATTTGCAGAAATAGACAAAAATGTGGTCACTGCCAGATTGCTGCCCTTCCACCAACAATCTTCCAGGGAGAACAAACAAATACGGATATAACTTAACAGAGCTTGACACCTCCCTGGAGAGGGTGTGCACGCGTGTGGGCATATATATATTGCTTTATAAGAGCCTGAGTGGGGGGGTGGGGGCCCAGCTTGCCTATTCAGTCCACTTTGTTAGTAATGCTAATAAAACTATAAACATAAATCTACACATAAATTACAGTTCGCATCTAGCATGTCAGACACAGCACTAAGTGCTTTCTGTGTAGGAGTTTATTATATTCTCCAGTCATCCCAGGTAGAGTCCCCTTTCATGGACGAGGAAATTGAAGCTTAAGATTAAAGGCGTTTAGTGACTATAATAAAGTTGCTTTGACATTAAAAAGTGACTTTCCCAAGGCCACACAGTTGGAAATTCATGGCAAGGATTTGAATCCAGGCCTGTCTTCTTGGCCTCTATGCATGCCCCTGCTTCAGTGACACCCCCAAAGACAGGTACTCAGGATCCCCCAGCTCCTGGAGGCTGAGCCAGGAGCCAAAGGAGCTGCCTCCAGCAGGCTCTAGCTTGCAGTTCCTGCCAGCGCAGCCCTCCCCAACCCATCGGAGTGAGGACAGCGCATTCTACAGCTTGCGACCTCTGTCACATCAGGCCCAGGCCTTGGGCCTCCTTGGCACCCACTCAGCCAACAAAATTTCTTAAACGTCCTTCCAACAGCTACAGGGCTGTGGGAGTTTCCTAATGTGACAATACTGTCATCAGGTCGCACCCAGGGCCCAGCCCACTCTAATGGTTTGAGACCAGCTTCACCTGCCCGTGGCAGCAGATGCTATCCTGCCTTCCTTTCTCCCCAGGGGCTGCAGTCTCTGGCCCGCCTTCCCTGGGAAACCTGGAGGTTATGAGTGAGGTAGGCAGGGCAGAATCTGGCGGCTGGTGCTGGGACCAGGGAGATCAGGGAGGGCTCCGCATCCGGCCAGCTTCAGGAGACCCTCAGAGTCTTAGTTTCGTCCCCCTTTACCAGCTCCTCCTCCACCTCTCTTACAAGATCATAGTGAGAATAGGAAAAAATGGTGCATTCAAGTGAGCTCTGAGAAGTTAAACATGCACAAATGTAATGCAAGCAGGAGAAACATGGGTGCTTAGGCCTGCCTAGGCAAGATGCCAAGGGAGGCCAGAGGCCCCATGTCCCAGATATGGAAGCTACTCTGGGGATGGCAGGTGCCAGAGATGGTCAGAGCTCCCCAGGAGAAAGGGAATCCATTGAAGACAAAATTGAAAGAGCGGACAAGCCCCCTCACAAGAGAGTCCAGGCAGGGCTGGTCCTGGCAGTGTGCCCAGGCATTCGCTGACACTTAGTGGTCCAGGCACTGCCTGGTGATGAGATTATGGCCTGGCAGGCCCAGACAAGAAGCCCCAAGATGGACTGGACCCCCAAGTGAGGACTGCCACCATCAGGCCACCACCCCAGTGCTGTCTCAATTCAATGTAAGCGCCTCTGTGTGATCAGCAGAGACACATTCTCAGTTTTGCAACAGAGAAGGAACATTAAGAACAGGCGCCTGCCTTTCTCCCTCCCTCCTGGATCCTGCAATAGATCCCATAAGTGGGAGCTGGGCAGAGATATCAGATATGTGGGTTCAATAGGACAGCCCTGGAGGGTGGAGTTGGCTAGCACCATTCAGGAATAGGAGAGCTGAGGAGTGTCTTCAGGAAGCTTGTTGGGTCTGGGGAGAAGTCTTCCTGCTCCTGGTGTGCCACCCCCAGCTCACCCTCACCCCTCCATAGCAATCTGTTCTGCCCCCTCCACTTCCCTGGGACTGGTGGCTCCACTCCCACCCAGTGCTCACTGTGACAATCTCAGTGGCACATCAAAAGCCCCTCCCCAGCCAGACAAGCATCCTCAGGGCCCTGGCAGTGAGGTGAGAACCGTGGCAGCTTCAGATCTCAGGTCCAGGGCACTGCCAGGTTCACATTCCTCTAGCCAGACAGACACCCCTCTCCACTCAACTGCAGCTCAGCCTGGCACTGCAGAGCAGAGGGCCACAGAGCGAGGACTGGGGCACGTGGCCCAGAGACCATCTGACTTAGATTGGTCTTAGTCTCCACCTATTACCCTCTCCAGGTGGCCCTCCAGCCACCCAGCACCGGGTGTAGTGGTACTTTGGGGAGCTCTGGACTCACCGGAGCGGGATCTTGACACGGAGGTATCGGTCCACAGCAATTGCCAGTAGGGCCAGGATGGAGCTCTGGGTGAGGATCAGGACGGGGCAGGCAACCATGAGGCAGGTGTAGAAGTAGGTCTGAGGCCCAATGTTGATGAGGATGGCGAGGGGGATGACCAGAGCGCCCACTGCCACATCAGCCACCGCCAGCGACACGATGAAGCAGAAGGTGGCATCCCGAAGTGCCTGGTTCACCTTCACTGCCCAGATCACCAGCACGTTCCCAGGCACGGAGACCAGGGCAATGAGCACCTCGATGCCAATGTAGGCGGCCTGGAAGGCCGTGATGGAGGGCGGCATGACTGGCACAGGCTGGGCACATCAGCAGACAAGCACCAAGGGGCACGAGGCAGGCACCTGTGGTCACGGAAGCCTGGGGTGGGGAGGACTGTCTGGAGCAGGGGAGCCCGGGGAAGCTCTGGAAGTCCCGCTGCCTTTTGGAGCTGTGCGCCACTTGGCACAAGTAGTGCCCGCCTGGGCTGGCAGGGTAGCCCAGCCCTTCCTCTGCCTAATCTCTGTCCCCTCCCCTTATCCCCAGAGGTTCCATTCAGTAACTTAAAATAGCAGCTCTGGCTCCTCCGCTGGCTTTTTTATCAGGTGTGAGGCAGCTCCCAGCACACACACACACCCCACAGGGGTCCCCCACACCTGCCTCTGCCCACCCATGCCCACAGAACAGGATGCAGGGAGCTCACCATCCTGCCTGCTGGCTGCCGGGGGGTCCCAGAGGAGAGGCCCAAAGTTCGGAGCACCTGGTGCCGCCCAGAGCTCGGGGGCTGCGCCGGGCAGGGCTGGGCGCTGGGCACCGCGCGGCAGCTCATGGTCCTCCCGGCTCCCGCCGCAGCGCTCCCAGCCCGGCCTTTCAAGCAATCACATGGTGCGGCGGAGGCTCTGCCCCGGACGCTTTTAAAGAGGTAGCGCCCTGTTTCGCACCTGGGACTGGGCGGCCAGACCCGGGTCTTGGGGGGCTGACCCCGCACCGCAGGCCGGGGCGCGGCTCCTCCTCCCCAGCGTGCGCGCACCCTTGCCCTGCGCCCACCCACCTGCGCCGCTGCAGGCGCCCGCTCCCCCGCGGCGCCCCGTCCCGCTCCAGCCGGCCGCGGACCCTCACCCACCGCCTGTCCCGGGGAGGCATTCTCGCCGCTGCCGTCAGCCCTCTCTCGCAGCCTCACCGGGGAGCCGCGGGCGAACGGGGGACAGACTTACCCAAGGTCACCAAAGCGGGCAGCGCGCCTCGCCACCGGGATGGACCTGCCGAGCCCGGGGCGCGCTCGACGCCTGCGGCAGTTGCTCGCCTGGGGATGCCAGGACGGTGCGGGACCAGCCTGTCGGGTCCACGCGAGGGCAGCTGACTGGGGCGCGCCTCGGGCGCCGGCTCTCGGTCGCCCCCGGCGCGGGAGCTGAGTGACAACCCGGTTCCGCACACCGGGAGGGGGCGGGGGCGGCACCCTCGGGCCCCTCCCTCCTCGCCCTCCGTCTCCTCCCTACCCCCTCCTCTAAACAAAGGAAGTGATTCTGGGTGTGAAAAGCTGGAAAATGTTGAGCTTTTCGGAGGGGTCTGGGGCGTGAATCCAGCCTGGGGCGGGCAAGATGCAGCCTCGCCGCGGTTCACGCGCTCGGCCTCGTTGCGCTGCGCGGGGACCCTGCCCGGCCCCGGGGCCTCTCCGCCCGTCCCGGCACGGCGTCTCGCCAGAGGGCCCCAGGGTGCCCCTGTCTGACTCCCCCCGCAGCAGATAGTTTGGGGGACACTCCTCCACCCCTCCACTCTGAAACCCTGGTTTCCCTTGGAGCCAGCCCCGCGTATCCTCAGGAGCTAACCCTCCAGGCGCTTTTCTTGCGCGCTCTCTCCTGAGTCATTCTTTTCCTTTCGGAGCTGTCTTTTGACCTATTAGGGATTTCCATTTTGCGGATGAGGGTACTGAGGCGCAGAGGAGTCAGCCAGCGTCCCCGCCCGAGTTCATCTCTGTCAGCGTCAGGCCCCCACCTTTTCCTTCCCTCCTCCCTCTTCACAGAGCGATACCCAAGTCACAGGGGACCCAGTACACCCCCTCGTCCACCTCCCCAACACAATATAAAGATGCAGGTGCAGGCCCTGGGAGGAAGGCCCTTCCTCAGGGTCACACGGCAAATCCTAATGGAAGTGGAGTGTGAACGCAATCTTCTGGCTCAGCCCTCTCCCCACCCCGTGCTACCCCAGCCCCTCTCTCGGCTCCCTCCTGCTGCAGTTCTGCTAGGGTTGCCTGCGGGTACTGACAAGGACCCCTGGCTCAGAGCCTGGCAGAGGTCCCTACCTGAGAAAGCCTTATTTGCCGATATTGATTGGGGTAAGGTCAGGAGGGCAAAGACAGTGTGAGCAGCTTTTCCTGGGGTGGGGGAGGGAAAGAGTCACAGTGGGGAAAGAGATGGACCAGAATATCTGGGAGAGAGGTTAGGGGTGGGCTGAATCTTGCTGGGTGTGGAGGAAGCCCTGCTTGGGGAAAGATAACTTCCATTTTTGCCTTCAAGGGGAGCAAGAAATCTGTGCAGTAAAATCAAAAGAGGGGAAAGAGGGGACAAGCCCCCTCACAAGAGAGTCCAGGCAGGGCTGGTCCTGGCAGTGTGCCCAGGCATTCGCTGACACTTAGTGGTCCAGGCACTGCCTGGTGATGAGATTATGGCCTGGCAGGCCCAGACAAGAAGCCCCAAGATGGACTGGACCCCCAAGTGAGGACTCCACCATCAGGCCACCACCCCAGTGCTGTCTCAATTCAATGTAAGCGCCTCTGTGTGATCAGCAGAGACACACTCTCAGTTTTGCAACAGAGAAGGAACATTAAGAACAGGCGCCTGCCTTTCTCCCTCCCTCCTGGATCCTGCCATAGATCCCATAAGTGGGAGCTGGGCAGAGATATCAGATATGTGGGTTCAATAGGACAGCCCTGGAGGGTGGAGTTGGCTAGCACCATTCAGGAACAGGAGAGCTGAGGAGTGTCTTCAGGAAGCTTGCTGGGTCTGGGGAGGAGTCTTCCAGCTCCTGGTGTGCCACCCCCAGCTCACCCTCACCCCTCCTCTCAAACTAGGAAGTATGGACTCTCCTTCCCCCTCCCCATACTTCCCCTGCTGACTTCCTCAACATCCCCAAGGCAGTTGATGTTGTACTCACTCTGGGTGCCAGGAGAACCCACACATCTTTGCATCCTTCTCTCTGGTTCTCTTGGTCCTGTCTTTGGCCCATGGCATTCTGAGATCAATACTCTCTCTTCTTAATTTTCATTCAGCTTCCTAATTTTTGCCCATCTAGCTGTCAGAAAAATCTGCACAGACCCAGGCAGTCTAGCTCAGGGCAGGGAATGGGTGATTGGGGTCATCATCATCAGCTTTGAGAAGCACCAGAGTCCCCCACCTCCACAAACACATGCATGTACTCCAACCCCAATTCTTCTGTCCTAGGGGTGTTGGCAGGCAGTTGATACATTTGCATAATACCTGTAGGTAATTTATTCCTCAGTCTGGATAAAATAAATGAAGACCCTCTTCCCTTCTCCCTTACACCCTCCCTCCACCCTTGTGAGTTTTCAGGCATTCTGGGGGATTCCGCTGGCCCATTTGAGAACAGAGCCCAGCAAGGCAGAATCTATCTGCTCTGGGAGAAGCAGGCACCTTCTGTCTGCTCAGCATCTGGGGCAGCAGGTGGGTGCTGGTGAACTCAGCCCTCCGCAGCAGCAAGGCTTTTTGCTTCCAAGAAAGTTGCTGGAGGTTGTTGCTAGGTCCCATGTCAATGACCAGCTGTGTAGCCCCAGGCAGGTCACTTTTCCTCTCTTGGCCTGAGCTTGCCATCAGTGTAGACAATTGCTGTCTATCACTCAGCCCTGTCCTGGCAGCAGGTGAGTCCATTCCAAGGTGTGGTGGGGTGGGGGGCAGTCAGGATAAAGACCCTGGGTGCCGGCTTCTCCACCTAAGAACCTTCCAAGTTCTGGTTGCCCCAGATTCCAGGGTTGAGATGGGGGGAGGCTGGTGCTGGGGGAAGTAGAGGAGGGGTCAGAGACGATAGTGGGAGGGGGTGATGTGGGGAGGGGTAGCAGGCAGAACAGGTGGAATCAGGTATCTGGAATTTACACTAAGAAAAAATAAAGCCTCTGTTTTTGCAGGATCCCTGACTACTGCCCCCAGCACACACTAGGTCCCCCTCATGCTCTGCAGACACGTGACCCTCCCTGTGCCACCTGTCTCCAACAGCTCAGCCTTGGTCTCCTCATCCATAGACTCCGTTAGGAACACCACCTCAGCTTGGCCACGGGGGCTTAATGGGCTGACTTATGGAGCAGGCACAGACCCTTTATCAACCAGGCAAGCAGGCAGCGCTGGGCAGGCGGGGACTGTCAGTGGAAGGGCAGGGGCAGCGCAAGGCTGGAGTCTGCTCTGTGCCCGGGGTCAGCCTTGCTGAAGCAGGCTCCAAGTCCCCCAAGCACCCCTAAATGTACCCAGTGAAAGACTTCTGCTATACGCATGTGACTCTGGGGGGCAGATAAAGTCACAGTGAGCCTGCAGACCCCCGCCCCTGCCCTCATCCCCTCCCTCCTTTTACTTCTTAGTCCTTCTCTCCTCCCAAAGCCCCTCCTGGATTTCCCCACTGGCCTCTCACACCAACAGTCTCTCCATGTACAGAGGCGTGGGCAAGAGGGACAGCAAAGTGGGAGCATTTCTGAGGGAGCAACACTGCAGTTCCCTGATCCAGGACTGAAGCCAGCCCCGCATCCCTTCTAGACCCCTAGGGAAGGGATGTCAGTTTGGCTCTGTTCCAGGGAGACATGGGGGACTTTAGGATTGTCTCTTTCCCTTCCCAGCAGGCAGGAGGCTATTTTGGTTCTGGTCTCATTTTTTTTAGCATTGTTCTGGCCAGTGTGTAAGTATGAGGGGGGGGGGGGTGGAGAAGAGGAGGGGGAGGTTGGGCGGCAGTCAGGTTGGAGGGCAGAGTCTCTGGGGGCCAGGGATGCCTGCAGGTCACCTCCCAGCCTGGCCTGCCCCTGTAGAGATGTCCTTGAAGCCACCCCTTTCTTTTCCTTCCCTCCCACCTCCCCCTCTGCAAATTTGGAATCTAGGTCTCTCTGCCTCCATCTCCCTCCTTCCTCTCCCAGGTCAGAAGCGCACGTGGGGGAGAAGCTGGGTCTGTGGGAAGGAGCCTCCACACGGCTGAGTACTCCCGTGTGACTGCGCATTTGCGAGGGCAGGGCAGGGCAGGGCCGGGGTAGGCAGCTGAGCCCTCCCCCCACACTGCACAGAACTGTTCCCAAATCCTGCAGGGGGAATGTTGCCTTCCTTCCTTTCTTAATCACATCTTTCATTTGTTCATTCATTCATTCAGTCCTTCTACTCAACAAACACTTGTTGACCCCTTTTAGCAGCAGCCAGTGAGCTCAGCACTTGGGGACCTAGAGCCATGGTAGCCCCCACAGTCTCCACAGAGCTCCCAGTCAGTCAGATGGTAACTTAAGACACAGCAACCCCTTAGCATCGCAGCCCCCTCCTGCGGGGTTCAGGGGCGGGATCAGGGGCGTCCTATACTGGAGCTTGTCTTCCAGGCCCCCTGACCCAACCAGCACTTCCCTTTGTTGGTGCTGGAGATGGCAGGATCTTTGTGGACCCTCTGCCTTCGTGGCTTGACGCTCTAGCCAAGTACCTCCCCTTCTCCCCCCCCCCCCCCCCACTCCTTGAACTTAGCAGAACAGCCTCAGACACACAACGTGGCTGAGAAGGAGGCTCTTGGGGACTCAGAGAATGGCCCCTCATTTAGCCATAAGGCTCAGCCCTGGCTCATTGTGTATATGCTTCCTGTGTGAGATTTTGCTTGAGCATTAGATTTTAACTTCTGGTTTGGAAATCTTGAAATCTGAGATTGCAACCTATCCCTTGCACAGATAAGGAAACAGACCCAGAGAGGCAGGAAATTTGTTAACCCACCCAGGAATGGGTGCAGAGACACTGCCCAGGGCCACACAAAGTGAGTCACGCACTGGGCCCCTGCCGCGCCTGTCCCTCAGGGATCCTGGAGCCCTAGCCTACCAAGTCAGAACTTAGACTGGGGAGGGCCGGGAGGCGGGCAGGCTACCTCCACACCTAGAGAGAACTGTTGTGGACACACACAATCTGCAGTAATAAAGGCCCCTCCCAGGGCATAGCAGCTCAGGGTTATAAAGACACACACACAAGATGACATGCAGCGGCCCACTTACTGCCCACCGCACAACTGGAGGTAGCAAAGCAGGTGCCATTAACCCCTAATTGTAGGTGAGGAAACCGAGGCTGAAAGGGGTCGAAGGGAAGCCTCATGGCAAGGATGAAACTGACCCGGATGTGGTGTGTTTTATTCAAGGAGGGGGCGTGATTCTTCAGGCTGATTGAGTCACTGAACCAGTCGGATGGGGTTGGGGGGGCATTCATTGACTTAGACTGGGGTTCGTTGGGGCTTGTTACTGGGAATGTGGCACTATTCTAAGATGCCCTCTTGCTGCATGGGCGCTGGAGGGCAGGGCTAGTGTCCAGCATGCACAGAGTTAACAAGAGCTGAGGGGGAGGGGACATGGGAGAGCAGGGAAATGAAGGGGAGGGGAGCTTGTCCCAGGTGCAGGGGGCAGGAGGGAGCATTGGCCTGCAGGGGCAGGAAAACCTGTCAAAGGGAAGACAGACAGGGGAGACGTCATGTATTTCCAGGCATAAAGCGAGGATGACCCTTGGGTCTCAAGCTTGGCTTCCTGAGGGAGCTGGAAGTGGAGAAGCTGAGAGTGGAGCTGGGGCTGGGTCGGAGGCCCACGCCTGGGCAGGCTGGGTGGAGATGCCTGTGGGACAAAAGGCCCAGTGCTCAGCCGCCTGTGGAAGTGGCCAAGAGAGAGCGGAGCACCCGCTGGTGCCCGCTGGTGCCCGTTGGTGCCCGCTGGTGCCTGTTGGTGCCTGCTGGTGCCTCAATCGAGGAGGCGGCGGAGGCCAGGGGAGAGGCAAGAGGGCTAAGGGAGAGGACGCAGAAGAGGTGTCTGGAAGAAGCGGGCTGTGCCGCCGCCCCGAGAGCAGCAGACGGGGGAGCAGGTGTTTCAGGAAGAAGGGGAGCAGCGCGAAGGATCTGAGGGGGAAGTGGTAGGATTTGGTGACAAGAAGGGGGCGGAGACCTCAAAGAACGCTCTGGAGGAGAGGGGATAGAAGCGCCACCTCATGGCGACTGCTGGAGCGGGCAGGAAAAGGGGGCCGGGGCGCAGACCAGTCTCTGAAAGAGCTTGGCAGGGAAGAGAGTGAAGATGGACTGTTAGTTGCAGGACTGTTGTGCCAAAAAGAAAAATTGGTTTTCCATAGTGAGATCTGAGCATGTGCAGTGCAGAGCCCGAGGGAGGGAAGAAGCGGCAAGGGAGAGATGACTCAGAGGGAAGATAACAGGCCCCACTTGTCATAGTCGCAAGTGCTTCTTGACAGCTGGCTGGACTCGAGCTTGGAGGCCCACAGACCAGGAAGACACAGCTCTCCATTCCACTAAATCTTATGGGGATGTCCCCAAGCCTTCTGCCCCAACTATCTCCCTGCCCCCAGCCCCTCCACTCCCCACCCGGCCCCCACCCAACACAAGGCCAGCAGCTGGCCTGCCATGTTCTCATCAATGAAAGAATCAGCCTTCTCCAGGCACCATCTGGGCTGCATGTCCCAGTCCTTACCCCTGACCCCAGCCCAAGGGTGCCAGGCGTGGGTTTCATG
Source organism: Talpa europaea (assembly GCF_964194135.1). Lineage (NCBI taxonomy): Eukaryota > Metazoa > Chordata > Mammalia > Eulipotyphla > Talpidae > Talpa > Talpa europaea. The sequence goes on from NC_140077.1 coordinate 74,781,213, forward strand.
GCTTCTCTGGCCCAGAATGCAGCCAAAGAGGTGCCTTTGGACAATCCATCTGCCACTCCACCACTGCTTGGAAGACCCGGATTCTACTGCACCTCGTGCGGGAGCTCACGTCTCCCAGAACAGCTCATTCCCCCATCCTTCCCAGACCCCCCAAATCATCTTCAAGAGTCGGAGGGCATTGATCCTGTGCTCCCCCTGCCCTCAGTGGGAAGAAGGGGAAATCAAGGCAAGCTGGATTATGTGGCTTCCGGAAGATGAAGCAGGCTGGCATCTTCACTCACCAATGCCTCCCTTTTCCTCCCACCCATCGAGCAGTGCCTTTGCCCTGCAAGAAAGAGAATATGCCCACGTCCTTTTTTTCTGTGAGGGAGAAGAAGGTCATGAAGATTGGGGGAGGAGGGAAGGAAGACAGAAGCAGAGTTGTCAGATTAAATTCAGGACACTCAGTTAAATTTTTTTAACAGCTTTATTGAGATATAATTTACATATTCACCCATTTAAAGTGCATAATTCAATTTTTTTAATATAGCTACAGAATTGTGCAACTATCACCATAATTTAAAACATTTCTTCACCCCCCCAAAAAATAAACCATGCATCCATTGACAGTCACTTCCCAACCTCTAACCATTCCAAGCCAGTTCCAAGTATCACTGATCTACTTCCTGTCTCTGTGGATTTTCCTATTGTTGACTTTTTTTAAAGATTTATTTTTTATTTATTTATGCATACAAGAAGTGGGGTGTAGGTCAGAGGTGCGAGGGGTGAGAGGATTGACCAGAGACAGAGTGGGGAGCAGAACAGGTGGATCTGCTGAAATACACTGCTGAGGGGAGCAGCAGGGAGAGAGGAGAGGTCTGCTACACCATGCGGGTCAGCTCCCTGGATGGAACTCAGATCCCAGTGACTGGCATTAGCTTGATGGGGCTGAGACTTAACCCCTGTACCACCAAGGAGGCCCCCTTTTGTAGACATTTTATATGAATGGACACTATGTGGTCCTTTGTGGCTGGCTTCTTTCACTTAGCAAAATACTTTCAAAGTTCACATGTCTTGTATCACTCCTCAAGATTTCCCTTTTTATGACTGAATAATATTCCATATGGCATATCCATATGGATATCCCACATCTGTTTATCCATTCTTAACGGATGGCATTTATCCACAAGAATAGATTTAATCCATTCCTAAACTGTTAATGGACATTTGGATTCTTTCTACTTTTATCGTTTTTTTTTAAAGATTTATTTTGATTTATACATACAAGAGCAGGGGTAAGAGACAGAGTGGGGAGCAGAACAGGCGGATTGACTGAAATACACTGTGTAGGGGAGCAGCAGACAAGACAGGAGAGGTCTGCTGTGCCATGTGGGTCACCTCCTTGGCTGAGGATCGAATTCGTGCTACAGCAGCTGCTTATTGCTTCACAGTGCTGCATCTTAACCCCTTGCACCACCAGACAGGCCTCTCTTTCTACTTTTAGACTATAAGGAATAATGCTGCTATTGATGTGGTTTTGGAGTTTGGAGTGCTGGATCTTTGGGTTCACTCTGGGAAAAGTCTCACTAGAGCTCCCGTTTCGGCAGCACGCAGAAAGTTTCTCCGCGAGACAGAGACAGTAATACCAGAGATTCCAGGATGGGCCAAATCTCTGTATCTTCAACCTCAGTTCTGTGCTCCGGACACTCTCTATAGCATCTGATACCTGCTTGGGCCTTATGCCTTGTGATAAGGCACTGGCTCTAAGGATCTTGATTTCTGTAACTGGGTTTATGGTCACATTAATCCCCTCTACCCCCCATCTCCTTGTGTGAGTCAGGTTTTAGTCTTGTGAGGCCTGCTTTAAGCTTTCTGTTTTCTCTCCTCCATCACTATGAACATTTGTATACAAGTTTTGGTGTGTTTTCACTTCTCCTGGGCAGACACAGACAGGAGGAGAGGTAGTGCCAGGGGCCTGACCCTTTCTCACTTTTAGCTCATGTATCATCATGCTGCCTGGTTAGGAAGATATTATGATCCCCTTTCACAGAAATAAAACACCAGGGCTCAGAAGGATGCTTGGAGCCACCAGTAGCTCAGGCCTCCTATTCCCAGCCCAAGGTTCTTTCTAATAATCAAATAGGCCCTTTCAGAGAGTCCACCTGAGGAAACAAAGCACTGGAATTTGAAGAGCAACAACAATGGATGGATGGGAGGGGTACGACAGTTAACCACCCACGGGTTGGGATGGGCCTTCTCCTCAGAAGGGAGCCCTTAAGCCTGGCCAGAGTCTACCGCACAGATTTCACAGAGAAGCCCCACCCAGCGGGGATGGAAGTGACCAGGTGTGTTCCCCACCACACCAAGGAATCCAAACTGGTCAACATTCCTGGGAAAAGAGAAAGGAGACCTCTGGAAAGTTCAGGCTTTGCCACAGATTCTGGCTGCAGCCCATTCTCTCAGCTCCAACCTAATCCTGGCCCCAATTCCCTGATCTTAAGCAGAACTCCAAATGCTAGCCTGGGGGTCATTCCATTCGTATTTGCCTCACCCCTCTGCTTTAAACCCAAGGCCCCAGCATGAGAAAGCACTGGGCATGTGCAAGAAATCTTTGTACTAAGTGCATTTTTCTGAAGTCAGGGTGGAGAGATGGGCTGTGGCCGAGCTCCTTGCCCCCCTTGGTGGGCTCCCCTCAAAGTCCAGGCCAGAGGAACAAACAGGAGCTTGTAGAGGTGTCCACCTAACCCTACAAGCCACTCATTCTGCCTGGTTGCTCAGGTGGGAGGTGCAAGGGGGACCTTCAAGGTACTGGACTTCTCTATTTCAATCACTGTCATAGCCCAAGATTTGGATGGACTTGACCCAGGGCTTAAAGTAGCACCTGTTATATAGGTGAGCTCAAGAAACATTAATTGAATACTGAGTGTTGCAAATAACATAGTACAAGCCTACAACCACAGTGCTTTCTTATTTTTTTTAATTAATGCATCCAAGAACTGGGGTCTAGGCCAAGGGTGTGGGGGTGAGATCCTTATTTATAAAATGCTGGCAACATGGCTGGGGACTTGAGCATAATGTTTTTCCCATTTTGCAGAGAGCAAACTGAGGCTCGGAGAGGTGAATGGATCTGATAAGCAACAGCATCGGAGCCAGACTAGCGGCCTTGCTCGGGACCATTGACTGGGCTCGGGGTCCCCCTGCTGGCCAGAGAGAAGCCAGGGCTTGGGGTGGTGACTGGGAGGGGCGGGCCCTAGTCTGGAATCCGCTCCCTCCCTGGGTCTCAAAAGCTGGGAGGAGCTTTAACTGGGCTGGGGTGAGGAAGGCAGAGGCTTCAGATGAGGTGCGCGGTCTTGAAGGAGTCTGGGGGAGAGACTGACCGCGCCTCTGACCCCTCCCGCCTGGGCGTTGCTGAGCTCCCAGGAAAGCTGCCAGACCCAGGGGGGCTGGAGCCTCGGAGTGCCAGGCAAACCCGCCCCCTGGAGGGAGTGGAGAGACGCTGGTCTCCCGCGATGCCCAATCCAAAGTGATCTGTTCCCTCTTTTGCTAAGCCCAAAATGATGGGGTGGCTTCTGTTTTGAGAACTTTCCAGAAAAAAAGATTTTCCAGCTTCCTTTACTTTCCATCCCACCTCAGGTTCGACCCAGAGGAAGGCTAACTTAGACCCAGCTACCTCTTGATCTTTCTGGAAACGGGGGATGGAGGCTCTTAGCTGGGCATTTTGTTACTTTAATCTTCCTAAAGGTGTTGAGTTTGGTCTCTAGTGTCAAACAAACTCAGCAGCAAGTCTCATTTCTGTCCCTTCAGAATGGCTGACATTGAGCACCAGGAAGCCTCAGTTTTTCTCAGCTGTAAACTGAAATTATAATCTTTCCGTTATAGGCCCTTGGGAGGATTCAGGATATGCTATAAATTCCAGAGAATTGTGCGAATACCAAGTGGTTAGTAAACATCACTAAGAATTATGATTGTCACAGTTCTACCTCCCCTGCTCTCTCCATCACTTAACTAAAGAGGAATGGGGTGAAGGGTGCAGTGGGCAGGTAGCAGCTCTGGCCAGCAGGGTGTGGTGTGTCCTGCCATGAGCTCAAGACTTCCCCAGGCCTGTCACCTCCTTGTGCTCCTAGCCCTTGTCTGCAAGGGGAGGGGAACAGCTGCTTCCCTCCTTGCCCGGGCCCTGACCCAGCCTAAGACTGGCACAGCTGCTGGAATGGCCCAGATGCCTAGGGTTTAGGGCTAGGTAGGAGACAGCTGGGAGTGGGGGAGGAGAGCAAAGGAGCAGACAAGGAACTTTCCTCCCTCATTCTGTCCACCGAGCCTGCAGTCTCCCAGTCTTTCAAGGAAACCTGGGACTTCAGACCTCATTCCTGCCCCAGCCTGAGGGGTGGACAGGAGGAGACCTTTCCCTCCCTTGTTCCCTGCCCTCTCTCCCCCATAGCTGAACCCACTCACGCCTCTGTGACACCCCTGTACTCTTCCCCACCCACGTGCTGGCCAGCTGTCACTGGCGCTGAGCTGGGCACCCCGCCTGGCTGTGCCACTCATGAATCGCCAGCATTCACACTCCGGCCCGGAGTCTCCACCTGTTCCCCTCGGTCTGGACTGTAGGGCCGAGTGGCCCCATCTGTCGTCCTCTATCCAAGACTCGGTGCAAGAGACTGTGCTTCAAAACCCCCAACTTCCACCTGCCAGGAGGGAGTGGGAGGACTGGGCGTGAGCAGGTCTGAGTTGGGGGTACCCTCATCTGCTGTCCACTGCTATCCACCCTGTCCCAGGCCCACCAGCAAAATCCTGTGTTCCAGCATGAAAAAGGCAAACTCCACGCTTCCCCAAAAGGGATTATTTGTATATTTAAGAACATTCTCTTATTATGTTTCATTTACTCATGGCCGGCTGCAGACCAGGGCCTGGTAGATATGCAGATATGCACTATAAAACCAGGAAGACAACAGTGGCAACATTTTTTAAATTAATTTTTTGTTATACAAACAATTGTAAATATACTTTCCCTAAAAAAAAAAAAAATGAAACCACTATAGCTCAAGCTCAAATTTCCTTTGATCGGTCCCCCAAATCCAAACCCTTTATCCTAAACACAGGGGCAATACTCTTTTCCATTTGTCTGTATATTTTCATAGCGTAGCCAGAGGAACATGGTGCTGTCATGTGGCGTTGTGTGGTGCTCTTGTTTTTTTACATAACTTATAAGCTACAAATATTCTGCAACTAAATATACTTAAAAAGTCTAACCTCTCTAGTTCAGGACATATAGATGGACAACAGTCTTTTTAAGTGCTATATAATATTCCAGACAGGGACACATCTTCATGGCTTATTTAGCCAATCACCATTGTTAGACACCTCTCGTTTTCTCTCATTACAAACATTGTGTCCCTGTCCCAGGCCTAAGCCTTCTCCAACCCGGTCCTGCCTGGAACTTTGTTCTGTCTCTTATGAACAGAACTTTCATTTACATTGTTTTAAGACTACAAAAGTGGCAAAATGTCCTCAAGAACATTTTATAATCAAATTTTAGTAATTAGTTGTTGTGTTTCAAAATCCTGGGTCCTATTAAGATGGATTTCTACACCCAGATGAAGGTGAATTGTTGCTTTAGGAAAGAAAAGTATAGGCATGGAGGTAGAAGGAGATATAACATATGATGAGAAGAGAAAGTAGAAGAAAAGTGAATAGGAAGAAGCAAGAAAGATTAAGAAATAAAGAACATGCTTACTGTGACACTCTTGCAACAGGGAAAAATTGGAACTGTCCAGAGAAAGGAAACAGTTAAGCAAAATTAATCTACTCAGCGGAATATTATGCAGCCATTAAAATGAAGACTATTATGCAGCCATTAATTATGAAGACTATGTGGGAGGAAGGAAAATGCTTCTGATATTAAGTTAAAATGTAGACTACAAAATTAAAACTGCATTATGATTACAACTATGCAAAATGATGTGGGCATACAAAGATGGGAAGGAAATACAGACAAATGAAAGCAATTTGATTTGTGTGGTAACAGAACTATGGATGCACCATGTGTGCCTTACTTCCATTAACATTGTTATAATATTGTTTTGTATGATATATGATTAACATAAAATAGCAATAGGACAGAGGAAAGGAAAATGAATAAAAGAAAGAAGATGAGAGGGCAGGAGCAGGGTATGCAAGAAGGAACGAGAAGAGAGGAGAGGACAGATGAGAAGAGGGAGACTGGAGTAAAAGTCTAAGGTCAGCAGTCATGTCAGACATGGTGTCAGCTCAGCCTCTTCTTCCAGGCCTCTGGACTAAAAATTGTTCTCACTGTACAAGAAGATGTATGCTTCCTTCCCTCTTCACCCCCATGTTTTTTAAAGCCCATGAAGGAATTGGGAATACCAACCTCAGGACTTTAAAGAACTCAGAAATCTGGTGTATGGGAAGAGATGCGGACAGAGACAAGTGAATGAACATTTCCATCCCATCAGCAAATACTCAAAGGTCTAATTTTCTGAAAGTGGAAGCTTCAGGGTCCCAAAAGTCTTCATGTGCAAGGGAACATTGAACTGGATCTTAAAGGATGGGCAAGAGATTGTCAGGCAGAGAAACGGGGGCAGCATCCTAGGTAGAAAACACAAGTGCAAAGGCACTGTGGCCTAAACACACACACATACACACACGTCACATACATTAGCACTTAGTGTGGCTACACAAAGGGTTCAAAAGGAACAGAGGCAAGAGATGAGGCCTTGAATGTACCCCAAAGACAATGAGAAACATTAAAGGGTTTAATCACGGCAACAGCACACTCTAAGTTGTGTTTTCAAGAGATGGCCTTTGAGACAATGAAGGAATGGGTGGGAGCAAGGCAAAGTGGAGAGAAAGAAGAAGAGTCAGGAGGTTACTGTAAGAGTTCTGATAGAAAGAGCAATACCCTAAACTGGGGCAGTTATTGGGGTGGAGATAGAGAGATCAACTCAAGAAATTTTTCAGAAATAGTAGAACTTTATTCATTCATTCATCCAGTGAATGTCTTTTGAGAGCCTGCTATGGCATCAGATAGTCAGAGATCAAAGACAATCCGTCCTAAGAAGCATAGATGGACAGGAAGACAGATGGTTACAGATCAATGTAAAAAATGCTGTGACAGAGACAAGCCAGTGAAGGCGAGGCCATGAGACCAAGAATGCATGGGGTGTGGACGGGAGGAGTTTAGGCTGATTTCGAGGTTCACCTAGAAATCTAGGCTGAGAAGAAGGGGGCCAAAGGCTGAGGCAGGGAGCCTGGGGCAAAGGCTTGTGCGTGTGTTGGTGGGGGCTGGGAAGATGATCAGGAGCTACATGGAAAACACCTAGAATGATTCCTGGCACATATTAAGTGCCCATAAATGTTAATTTAAAGAAAACAAGTAAAAAGTGCACACACCTAAAGCAAGACTCACTTTTTCTGGGTGTCTCTCTCCATCAGACCAGGGGCCCCAGGCTCTAAAAGACAGTCCACCTTGGCCTTCTGACAAAACCAGACTCCAATTTCCCAAAAAAGAGGTCGTTAAAAAGGGAGTGAAGCTATAAACACGCAAACACTGCAGCGCTGCCAGCAGGGGGGCTCATACGGAGGAAGGGACAGATGGGGCCAGGCAGGGCTCAGCAGTTTGTTGCCCTGGAAAGCAGCTCTCAGGGCACCATGCACTTTGCAAACCACATTCTTTGTGTGCTACCAGGAGGAAGTCACCAAAGTTGTGAATTTTCTTCGTTTTTGCACTTTAACTATTGTCAGTTTACTGAAAGTTTGGAAGGAGCTGCCATTGGTTTGAAGTCATGGAAAGTGGCTGGGAGGATTTGCTGAACTACTCCCATGTCCCAGGGGGAATTAACAGGCTTTGAGGGACCCCATTCTTCAGACTCCAGGCGGCTCACGTCTTACTGATATGACAAGATGTGTAAACACTCTAATCTGGAACGGCAAAGACTGCTGCGGGGAGGGAATGGAGGACGAGCTCGAGCTGACCTTCAGATGGACACGTGACTGAGTGGTCATCCTGCTTCCACTGCATGTTGTCTGATGACCGAGCCAGCAGGACAGGAATGCAGGACTACTGGGTGCCCAGGAAGTCAGTATTCAGGAGAAATTCTCAGATTTTAATCATGAGTCTTGTTTATTTATTTTTAGATCACAACATAAGTAACTTTTAATACTTAACTTTTAATACTTAATTTCATCGTGTAGGTACACACCCAGTAAAAATTAAAAGCATGCATATTATTTAAAAACAATCTGAAGTGTTTCAATAATTCTAACAATGATTTTGTCACTGGGTAACAGTATGTCTCAGTTTTGGAATTTATTGAGATATTTGTGTTATCTGCTATTCTCTGTTATAGGTTTATTCAAAGAAAATATCACCTAAAGCATAAATAATCTAAACTTTAAAATGAAAACAAAAGAAAAATCCCTGTAAACTTTTCACATCAGCAAATTCAATAGCTCTAACTAAAAATCCAACATTAAGCTTAAATATCTGACACAAGCATAAATTATGGTCACACAAGTCACCTATATAATTTTGAGGTATGGTAACAAGCACCATAAACAAGAATACAGTGAATTATAGTTTTGTACAAAATGATCTTTTAAAAGATAATAAAAGAAAGTTAGAACACAAGTTCAGGAAAAAATTCAAAGAGCTGGGACACTAGATTTCTCAATAAATGATCTTGAACTGAGTTTGCAATCAAGTGTTTATAGTATTACAAACCTAAAACCATCACACAGAATTTGATGTGTCTGTTTTCAAACGCATCTTAAGTGTCTGGACATTTTACCTTTTTGGAGTTAGCATCCTCTGTGTGCTCATATGTTTCATGCCCTGGTCTTAGTGACTCACAGAACTAATTTGTACAAGTCTCAAACAAAACTATGGGGTAGCTTCTAGTATTATTCTCATTTCACAAATAATGAAGTAGAGACAGAGAGATGTTAAAAAGAGAGACTTTCAAGTGAGAGAGCCTGGACTCATTGCTCTTAGCCACTTAGTGTAAACCAAAGGGCCTGCCTAACTCACCACACACACAGGCCTTCATTTACAGGGAACTTATTATGGTGAAAGTGAATTATACTCACCAAGAAGACTCCATTTCCTAGAATTTTAGGGAAAACTGAATGAATCCCAGAACATGAAATATGTTCTTGTGTGGCCTAACTCAGGGCAATGTTTGGGATCATTTTATTTTATTCATGGAGAATGTCAAGAGGTCAAAGGAGACCTAGGAAGTGCTTTCCTGAACCAGATCCAGTACATTCAGAACAAGTCCCTGTGTTTTGTTGACTGACTATATGACTCCATGAGGGCCCGGGGACTCCAGACAAGGTCCTGATTCAAAGCTTGGTCTCCCTAAGTGATGTGGAAATGTTGAAAACTAGGTGAATTCAAGAGAAAGTCCAGCCAGCCTACAACCTTCAAGTAAATGACAACTAGATTGACAACTTTTTTTTTTTTTTTATTAGTCGTGAAAGCAGGGCACAGAAGAATAACGTCTTTAATGTGCTAAAGAAAAAATAGCTCTTGGGCCTCCCTGGTGGCGCAGCGGGTTGAGCACAGCACTGTGAAGATGTCCGCAGCCTCTGCAGCGCAGGTTCGATTTCCGGCTGGCCAGGGAGATTCCCACATGTTGCAGCAGACCTCTCCTGTCTCGCCCGCTGCTCCCATCAGCAGTGCTTTCCATCTGTCTGCCTGTTCTGTTCCCCGCTCTGTCTCTGGTGAATCCTCTTACCCTCCAGTGCCTCTGGACTGTACCCTAGCTCTTGTACAAAAAAAAAGAAAAAATAGCTCTTATCCTAGAATTGCTATATTTAGTGAAAATATCATTCATGAAGAGATATAAAAACACTAAATAATTCACAGATTAAAGAGTAATAAAAATTAATAATGTAAAAGCTAAACGAAAAATGCTACCCCTCAAATTTGTGAAATACAATTAAAGTGGTATTGTAGAGGGAAATCAAGTCCTAAAGGCATATATTAGAAGATAAAATACACTAAAAATCCATGTGTTAGGCATTCAACTTTAAAAATTCAAGAAAAAGGCAGCAGATTAAACCAAAGAAAGAAGAAGGAAGAAAACAACAGAGATAAGAACCAGAATCAATTAAACAGAAAACAGAGAGGATCAATAATGCCAAACATTTGTTTTGTGAAAATTCTAATAAAACTTGTAAAACTCTAGTAAGAATGATCAAGTAAAAAGAGAAGAAATAACTCAAAAATATTACCAGTGAAACAAATTGCTTAGGCTACAAGGATTTTTAAAAAGTAATGAGATGAGGGTCTCCCTGGTGGTGCGGTGGTTGAGTGCTGGGTTGCGAAGCTGCCCGCAGCCTCTGCAGTGACGGTTTGATCCAGTGGAGGAGGGTCCCACATGACCCGAAGACCTCTCCTGCCACCCACTACTCCCCTCAGCAGTGTACTTCGGTCCTTCTGCCTGCTCTGCTCCCCGCTCTGGCTCTGATGAATTCTCTCGCCCTCCTACGCTTCTGACTGTACCCAGTGCTTGTATAAATAAATTTAAAAAAAAAAAGTAATGAGATGAAAAGAGAAACCCCACCGACTGGGAGAACATTTTTGCACACAACACTGATGATAAAGGACTGATCACAAAAATCTACTAAGAGCTGATGAGACTCAACAAAAACAAAGAAAATAAGCCAGTCAAAAAATGGGCAGAAGAGCTAAAAAGAAACTTCTCTGAAGAGGAAATGCAAATGGCCAACAGGCATATGAGAAAATGTTCAACATTACTTGTAATCAGGGAAATGCAAATCAAAACTACCATGAGATACCATCTTACACCAGTGAGAATGGCACATATTGAAAAAACTAGCAACAGAAAATGTTGGCGAGGATGTGGAGAAAAAGGAACTCTCCTGCACTGCTGGTGGGAGTGCAAACTGGTCCAACCACTATGGAGAGCTGTGTGGAGATTTCTTGACTTACTAAACATAGAGCTTCCATATGATCCAGCAATCCCACTCCTAGGTATTTACCCAAAGGACACAGAAACATCAATTCCAAAGAGCACCTGCAACCCTATGTTTATAGCAGCACTATTTACAATAGTTAAGCTTGGGAAACAACCCAAATGCCCAAAAATAGATGACTGGATCAAGAAGATGTCATACATATACACCATGGAATATTACTCAGCATTCAAAAAAGATAAACACATGCAATTTGCAGCAACATGGATGGAGCTGGACGGGATCATGCTCAGTGAAATAAGCCAGAAAGAAAAAGAAAAATACCGGATGGTCTCACTCATAGCAGGAATCTAGAAAACTTAAATAAGGGACCAGGAAAAGAATAACTATAAGAAAGAAAATATCAAAATCAACAAACAACTATGAACCAAAGACACTCTATGGGGAATGGGGGACAGGGAAAGGAGGGATTGGGGTCAAAATAAGGGGGTTGTAATTGTATGGGAAATATAAAAATAAAATTTAAATTAAAAAAGTAATGAGATGATATTAAGAAAAAATTTTGTGCCAAAAATGTTGAAAATTTAGATGAAGTAAAAAAAATCCTAGAAAAATACAACCTACTAAAGCTAACTCAAGAAGAAAAAATCTGAATAGTCTCAACCAATAAAGAAACAATTCTACCAAAAATTCAAGAAACAATCCCAATCTTACAAAAAAATCTTTCAGAAGTCTAAAGAAAAATGCCCTGCTCATTTATAGAACTTAGCATGATCTTAATACCAAAACAAGATTTTAAATAAAGTATGAGAACAGAATTGTACAGGCCACTCTACTCATGAATGTACATGCAAAATCTAAACAAAACGTTAGCAAACCAAATAGAGCAATATATAAAATGTACTACATCTTGACTAAGATGGGTCTTATATAGAGGAGTAAGAGTTGCTTTATCATTAAAAAATCAATTAATGTACTTTACCACATTAACAGATTAAAGGGGAAAAGTCATTTCACTTTAAAAAAAAAAAGCACTTGATTAAGTATGACAAAAGCACTTAGTAAATTAGAAGCAGAAGGAAATTGATAAAAGAGAGATTTTAAAAACTCACAGAAAACATTTTACTTAATGATGAATCTTGAAATCTTCTACAAGATTCAGACCAAGAAAAAGCTTTATAGCATGACACCATTGACCTGGACCTTGTAAGCAAGACACAGAAGAATGAAAAGGATACAGGAAATTTTTAAGAATTGATAAGCAGAAACCAAAATTGTAATTTTTCACCAATGATAAGATTATCTGTGGCAAATCCTAAAGAGCCCACAGATAAATGATCATAATAAATAGAAGCATTTTGCAAGGTTAGTGGACCAAAAAAAAAAAAATCGATATACAAAAGTCAATTTCACTTGATCAATTTCATTTCCAAGAACAAGAAAAAACAGAGATCATAACTTTTAAGATATGGTGATTCAAAATAACATCAAAATATAGAGATATAGAGTAACAAGGAATAAATCTAGCAAAAGAGTGCAAGATTTTTATGAAGAAATATTTTAAACTTTATTGAAGAACCCTAAAGGAGAATTGCTATGCCATATAACAAGCATTTATGCAGAACCCACTACAAGCCAAGTGGTTCTAATGCTTTGCAATTATTAACCTACTAAATCCTTATAACCACCCCTATGAGAAAGTTTCTTTTACTAAAATTATCCTGTTTTACAGGTGAGAAAACTATCACAAGGTCAAAAATCTACTGATCGACAGGGTTGGAATTTTAGTCCAAGCAGTTTGGCTACAAGAACCATGTTCTCAATCTCATATTATGTTTTCTTTTATAGTGAGTTAAATGAATGGAAAGAAATATCTAGTTATAGTTTGCCATGCACAAAATTATAAAGATGCAATTCTTTCCAAAAGTATAGGTTGTCGGCCTCCCTGGTGGCACAAGGGGTTGAGCACCACACTATGAAGCAATCTGCAGCCTCTGCAGCATAAGTTCGATCCCCGGCCGGCCAGGGAGAAACCACATGGCGCGGCAGACCTCTCCTGTCTCGCCCGCTGCTCCCCCAGCAGTGTATTTCAGTCAGTCTGCCTGTTCTGTCCCCCACTCTGTCTCTGGTGAGTCCTCTCACCACCACCACCACCCCCCACCACATCTCTGGCCTGTACCCTAGCTCTTGTGTGAATAAATAAATAAATCTTAAAAAAAAAAAAAAAGTATAGGTTGTCAATTCTCTTCAAAACTGAGCTATAGTTTCAAAGCAATTCCAACCAAAATTCCAGGCATGCCATGAGTGGCTTAGGTGCAGCACGGTCCAGATTTTAAGGGTCACTTACAATGTAAGGTGGGGGTGCAAATCAAATTGTAACTGGATACTCAATGCCACAAGCAAGTGGCTTTCTTAGGGCTGAGGCACACGGGATTCAGCCTGTCACCTTCAGGTGTTCCCTGTCTCCCAGCCCCAGCAAGGCTGGCTTTAGCCATGGCTCCCTGGGGCCAACAGGCCCATGAGCATGCCCTGACTTGAGTGCAGGCCAGGCTGGGCTTCACCTCCTTTTATATTTGGCTCTAGGATTCTAGAGTGGACTGATCAGATGCAAGCAAAGTGGATCGACCAATCATGTTCAAGTTCAATTCATTAGTTAATTATTCAGACCAAAATGGTCTAATCAGACACTTAAGATTGAAAAGGATCCAATTAGGCTTGTGAAGCAGGACACCCTGAAGGGGATAAGGCAGAGCAAGAGCCAGTTTGATTCTGGTTCATTCAGCTCCTAGCCTCCCAAGAGAGAAGGATTTGCAGGAAGAAGTCAGCGGCTGTCCATCAAAGAGGAAGCATTCATCCGACCACCTTCAAAGAGGAAGGGTTTGGCAAATAGCCTCTGAAGAAAGATAAGCATCCAGCACCTCTGCAGGATTCAGTGGAACTCTGTGGACTTCCAGACTCCACACCTCCATGGACCTTCACAGAGAGACTTGGCCACTGCACTCCAGCCCTCCATCTGACATTGACTACCAGGAGCACCATCGGGCTCAGCCCTGCCTCTCAAAGAGCTAACCACACAGCCTCTGATGCTCTGGCATCACCTCCTGGTGCTATTGAGTCAGTTGCTGCCTGATTGCACATCCCGCCTAGCTTTTAGATGGCCATTGTGGCCTGCTGCAGTGTCACCTTGTCTTCCACGATCAGCATTTGTTTGGAACTTCTGGACACTGTGACATTATCTGGGGTGAGGCAGCCAGCAACTTGTGGCCTTAGAAACACCTTCCTTTTCCCCTATCTCCTGTTTGTTAAATAAACCCAGTTGGTTTATTTAACTACCCTGAGCCTGGTTGGTCTTGCAATTGTGTGCATGGGTGAGAACCCACTGACAGTGTGATCTGTTCCCTACTTTGGTCGGTGTCCCTTAGCTCTCTTGGAGAACTCTTGTACAGTGTTTTGTACTGTTTTAAAAGCACTACTGTGACTCGCATAGAAGGTAAGGACTACTCGATTTATTTTTTTTTTAAGATTTATTTATGTATGCATGCAAGAACTGGGATACAGGCCAGAGGTGCAAGAGGTGAGGCCAGAGGTGCAAGAGTTGAGAGGATTCACCAGAGACAGAGCTGGGAGCAGAACAGGCAGACTGACTGAAATACACTGCTGAAGGGAACAGTGGGTGAGACAGGAGAGGTCTGCTGTACCATGTGGGTTGCTCCCTGGCCAGTGGGGGATCGAACTCGCACTACAGAGACTGCAGATTGCTTCATAGCACTTTGCTTAATCCCTTGCGCCACCAGGGAGACCCAGATTGCTCAATTTATTAAGCACTTGCTAGGTTCTAGTCACTGCCTGGAAACTGAGACACAGTGATGAGTAAAATAGACAAGAATTTGTTCTCGCTGAGTTCAAATTGAGATGGAGAGCAGAGGGGGGATTTTGCTTGTACGTATGATAAAGTAATTGGTATAATTATCCCTCATGCTGACAACTTTAAACACTGGATAAAACTGTTTGAAAGCACAAAATCATGGCAGAAGGACCAAGATCCAAAGAAAAGAAAATGTACTCAATTGAGTTCAATATTCTATTTTTCAAAAAGATTTATTTATTTATGCATACAAGAGCCAGGGTACAGGCCAGAGATACGGGGGGTGAGAGGATTCACCAGAGACAGAGTGGGGAACAGAAAAGGCAGACTGAGTGAAATACACTGCTGAGGGGAGCAGCGGGCAAGACGGAGAGGACTGCTTCACCATGTGTGTTGCTCCCTGGCCAGCCGAGGATCGAACTCATGCTGTAGAGGCTGCGGATTGCTTCATAGTGCGGTTCTTAACACTTTGCACCACCCGGGAGTCCCAGGCTTCAGTTTAGACACTGGAAGAACTAGATCCTAGGAGGGTAGCATGGAAACAGACAGGTCTCAGCTGGATCAGGATAATCTGATCCTAAACCATCTGCCTGTCAGAAGAAAATGAAATCCTTATCTAGAGAAAGTTAACATTATAAAAAGCTTCTACAATTTATCAGTAACATTATCCAGCAATTATTCAAATTTGATAACACATGAAAGATTGAAAGCCAAGACGGAAAAGAAAAAAATCCCTAATTCTAAAAATGAAATCCAGCCCCATAGGTGATCCAGAGTTTTTATTTACCAGATATAGACTTTAAAATAACTATGATTAATGTAATTAAGAAAATATATTAAAGGAGAGCATATTTCAGCAGAGAACTAGAATCTTTAAAAGAATTAAATGGAAATCCTAGGACTGAAAAATACAATTTAAATTAAAAATTCATTCGGTGAGCATAACCATATATTAGAATAAGCAAAAGAGAAGATTGGTAAACTGGAAATTGAACCAACAGAAAATATTCAGGCTTAATATACCCCAAAAAAGGATAGAAATACTGTGAGACATACACTGTATAGTTAAAATCACAATGAACATGTAATTGGAGTGCAAGGAGAATAAAAAAACCTGAGAGTGCAGTATTGCAGTATTTGAAGAGATAGTGAACTACAACATTCCAAAATGTAGCCATAGATTTGAAAAAAAAAATCATACACACACACCCCAAATCTATTTACATCATAGTAAAACTGTACAACACAAAACAAAGAGGCCTTGAAAGCAGGCAGAATAAAGAGGCACATGTTGTAAGGTAGCAACTACAATACTGCCAGTGAACTGTGCACCAGGACAATGACTCAGAAGACAGAAGAATTACATCTTCAAAGCGCTGAGAGAAGTAACTGCAGATCTAGAATTTTATAAACAGTAGAAATAATTTGGCTGTGACATCAGAAAAATGACAGCGAAATAGATACTAGCCTTTGTCCTTTGGCAAGAAAAAAATGTGTTTTCCACACACAAAATAGCCCTGGGAGGACTCAAGTGTACAATGGAGCAAAAACAGAATAAATGCACAGAAGGATCGCTAGGGAGAGGGCTTAGCCGTGATGACTGAAGATAGCTGTGAATAAAGAGGACAGTCACGTCGCAATTCTGCTGGGGTCCCCCATGGCCAGAACGCTGGTCACTACTGAGGGCCTCAGTGGTCAGGAAGAATGCTGGTCAGGAAAGCTGAGGGGCAGCTTCCACAGCGGAAGACCCTGTTCATCGGCAGGTCCTGCTCTGCAAAGGACACTGGCAGCTTTCCCCACTGGGGTAACACACAGCCTCACACCACGTACAAAACTCAGTTCCAGACATAGAGACCTAAACAATAAGAATTCTGGGAGAAAACAGAAAATAGTATCTTCAAGACCTTGCAAGAGACAAAGATTTCTTTAACAGGTATAGGTAGCATCCCCTGTAAGGGTTAAAAGGTGAAAAGTCATAAGAGAATGAAAGGGAAGTCTGAGTAGAAGAATCTATCTGTACTACTTATATCTGGCAAAGGCTACTATTGAGAATATTTAAGGAACTCCTGCAATCCTAGGAAAATGGGGATAATTCTTGAACATGAATTTCACAAATGAACTCCAAATGGCCAATAAACATCTGAAAAAATGCTCAACTTCCTAGTCATTAGAAACAGGTAGATTTTTTTTTTTTAAGATTTGTTTATTTATTTATACAAGCACTGGGTACAGTCAGAAGCGCGGGAGGGTGAGAGAATTCACCAGAGCCAGAGCAGGGAACAGAACAGGCAGACTGATGATACACTGCTGAGGGGAGCAGCGGGCGGCAGAAAAGTTCTGCGCGCCACGTGGGACCCTCAACCGGTGGCCCGGGGATCGAACCAGTGCTGCAGAGGCTGCAGGCAGCCTCGCAACCCAGCGCTCAACCGCTGCGCCACCAGGGAGGCCCAGAAACAGGTAAATTTTAATGAGAAAAGATGCCATTTTATTCCCTCCAGATAAACAAAAGAAATGTTAAGTCTGACAATAGTACTGTTAGTGGAAGTGTAACTTGGGGTGATCACTTTAGAACACAGGGATTCCGTGAGCATGAACCAGCAATTCCACTTTAGTGAATAAACCAAAGTGAGTGAGCCTTCTATGGATTCGTCAAGCGTCATGAAGAGTATTCACTGCAGCTTAGGATCCAGTACTCCCAAACTGGGAAAAATTTACTTTCTGTCAGCAATAGAAGTGAGAAGTAAGTTGTGGTATATTCACACGGAGGAATTCTGCACTAAAATGAAACAAATTGCAACACACATAACACAGATGAAGGAAGCCAGTCAGAGGGGAAAAACATACACTTTGATTCCGTGGATAAAATATCCAACATACAAAATCAAGCAACATGTGTTTAGGCATAGAAACATGATAACACTGTCAAAGAATAACAAGGGAACTATCAGCATTAAATTTATGGTGACCGTTACCTCAGCCAGAATGTGCTCCAGGAGGCATTTAAAGGCAAAGCCACGTGTTCTCCTTCTGAAACTGGATGGTGGAGATATGAGTGTTTGCTGAATTGTTATCTTGTACATTATAAATACTACTTTCTGTTTAGTAAAATCTGATACAATTAAAACTTGATGTGTTTCACCTACACATGGGTTTCTGGCTTGTGGCAGAAAAAGCATGGCCGCCTCCACAGTTACCCAGCCCTGGACAATTGGACTTCTGTGCAATTTATTTTAATGGGCACTTCTCTCAAAGAGAACTGCTCCCGGAATGCAGGTTATTTTGGGGGGCAGAGGGTGCAGAGAGTCCCGCCAGGGAAAGGTTGTGGAGCCTGAGCCCCATCTTCTTGGACAAGGTGCCTATGTTCTAAGAAATGTGTCATTAGGACATTTCATCGTTGTGTCAACGTCATAGAGTCATCGTTGAGGTCATAGAGCATAATCATATCTGAAGGGTACAGTCCACACACACCAGGCTGTTGGCGGAGGCCTTCGGGATTTCTGTCATGATTGAAACATCACGAATGCTAGTTTCCCTAAGGAGCAGACCACAGTCCCTGACAGTGTCTTCAGGAAAGACCTGTTGAAAGGCTCTTGCTGAGATGAGGGACAGACCTGGCATCTGTTTATATAAAATGTATTCATCATGGCCACTCAGGCTGCCATTAAAAATTACCAAGGATGAGGTTGCTTGAACGACAGAAATTAATTTTCTCAGTTTTGGAGGTTAGAGGTCCAGCTCTGGCTCGCACACAGCTGCTTCTTGCTCTGCTCACAGGGCCTCTCCTCCGGGCCTGCAGGTAGAGTGAGAATAAGCTCCCGCTGTGTCTTCTCATAAGAACACTAACTCCATCCTGAGGACCCTGCCTCCACAATTCCTCTAAACCTCATTACCACCCAAAGACCTCACCTCCAACCACCACCGCAATGGGGGTTACCATTTCAACATATGCATGAGGGGCGGGCACAAGCATTTGCAGCACACAGCCACCAGATGAGCTGATTTCACTTTGGCAGGCCGGGAGGGGCTGAAACACAGAGCTTGTGAAGAACATGCGGTTTCAGGGAGTGGGAAGGAAAATGAGTAAAGGCCCTGAGGATTCTCAGCTCATCCCTCCAACAACAAGGTGGAGGGTTTGCTTAGCTTTGAGGGCTACTGCTTCTGAGCCCCTTTGCCCTGGGCAGGGCCGGCCTCCAGGTCCCCGCAGGTTTTCTGTGCATTTCTACCCCCTTGCAGCTGCTGGCCCTCCCATCCAAGGGCTGGGGAGGGAGCACACTGCTTCTGTGCAATTTCTTTTAATGGGCACTTCTCTCGAAGAGAACTGCTCCCTGGAGATTTCCGTGACGTGTGCAATGATGGAGAGTCCTCACACAGGCTTGGGGTTGGGGGAGGAGGCACAAAAGGGGAAAGCTTTTCATTCTACAGCAGAGAAATAAAAATCCTGCCAGAAGCAGAGGAAGGTGAGGGAAAGATAGAGGCAGGAATCTAGGAAGATTCTGCTTTTGGTCTCAGAATTGGGGTTTCATGAAACGTATGGCCAAGGCTCATTTATAATTTGCAACAGGCAGAGCTGGGATCTGTGAATGCCAGCGGCTTGGCTAACAATGAGTGGGGCTGGGCTAGGGGCTGAGAGTTCCACAAGGGTTCCCGGAATGCAGGTTATTTTGTGGGGAAGAGGGTGCAGAGGGTCCCATCAGGGAAAGGTTGTGGAGCCTGAGCCCCATCCTCCAGGCTAGATGGGAGGGTCTCCAAAGAACCACTGCTTTCAGAATAACAGTCCTACTAGTAATAATAATAATAATAATATTATATATTTTTTAAAATAATAATACTAAATAATAGCTAGCATTATTAGCTGACTGGGTGCAGGCACTTAGCTAAGTGAATCAGTATCCTCATTTGCAAAATAAGAAAATTGAGGCTTGCTGAGGCCAAGTTCCCATCCGAAGTCCTCAGAGCTGTAAGTGGTGACACTCCCTGCCTAGATTCCTGCCTTGTGTGGGGCGCTGGAGAGAGAGGCCAAGAGTCAAAATTTCCCCCATATATTCCTTCAGTCTTTTGCCCCTAAAGAGGCAAGATCACAGGGCAGGAATCTGGACCAGGAGTTTGATGGGGGCAGGACAGGGACAAGGAAGCAGCCGACCAGGAGAGGCTGGGAAGGGAGGCTCTGGCAATAGCGTGAGTGTGAGAGTGTGTGTGTGTGTGTGTGTGTGTCTATACACAGGTGATCACCAGGTAAAGACAGTGTGAGTGTACATGGAAAACATTACATGCTCATTAAATGAGTATTTCCTGGCTGTAGAGGACAAGGCAGACATCCTGCTGAAGTCCAATATGGCTTACTCCGCTCTGCCATCTGTCCCCTTAGGCAAGTCACGTCCTCCTCTCTAGTTCTCAGTTTCTCCTCTTTAAAACTAGACAGTTGGTCTAAGATTCTTTCCAGCTCTGATTGTCGAAGCATCTACGAATTCCCTGGCGTGGGGGAAGAGGAGGGCTGGAGATGTCAAAGGTCAGAGGCCAAGCTCCTGGCTACCAACCTCCAAGGCCAGAGCCAAGTCCTGGGCAAAGACATCCAACAAAAACAAGGCAAAAGGAAGACGAGTCAGGAGCGCTGCCTGCTCCATGTGGCAGGGAGCGAGGTGCTGTGAGCACCACTGAAGATGCCAACACCTACTCTGGGGGCTAAAGTCACTGATGCCAGGCGCACCCGCCAACGGGTAGATGAAATGTTCCTAAATTCATGACTCCAAGGCTGTCTGTCTTGGAATCAACAAGGCCCAGCAATGCGCTGCAACTCACCTACCCCTGGGGCACAACAGTCCTGTCAAAGGTCAAGGTAGCCAACCTCCTGCCCCCTTAGCCTCCAATTTCATCTTCATTTGTTCCCAGTGGGCACCACCAACATCCAAAGGGCCAGGAACTTGCACAGGTCACAGAGCATGTGGCCCAGATGCATAAGGCAACCCCAAGGAGAGGTGGCCCCGATTGCCCACTCAGCACCACAAAAGGGACCTATGTTGGTGGCATGGGCTCCATCATTCAGCCCAGTCAATTTGTAAAATGTGGCAGATCACCCCGTGCACTTGCTGAGTGCCTGCTGTACGCTCTCCGGACAGGACTTCGTCCCAGGCTGTCCAGGGCCTGAGTGGACCATGATGAAGAAGACTGACCAGGCTGGGCTCTAACCCAGCACCCACTTTAGGAGATTTAGTGCCTTAGAACTTTTCCTAATGTTTCCTATGACTTATTCTGAAAATTATTATTTTTTAAAGATTTATTTATTTATGCATACAAGACCCGGGATATAGGCCAGAGGTGCAGGAGGTAAGAGTGTTCTCAGAGACAGAGTGGGGAGCAGAACAGGAGGATTGACTGAAATACACTGCTGAGGGGAACAGCGGGTGAGACAGGAGAGGTCTGCTGCCACGTGGGTCACCTTCCTGGCCAGGGATTGAACTCTTGCTGTAGTGGCTGGCAACAGCTTGATAGCATTGTCTTTAACCCCTGAGAATTAGAACACAAACACTTCCTCCAGGGTGACTGTGGGGGGCACAGAACAGTCTATGTGCATGAAGCATTTATCACGGCGCTGGATAAACAGGAAAGCCCTGAATGACATGGCTGTTGATGACATTGTGATGATGGTCACGTTGTCCCCCAAGCCCATCCTGCTCTGGGCAGGGTACTTCCCCTGGTCATCCCGCCCCCGCCGGCGGCACTAGGTGGAGACTGCAGCTGACTCAAGTTCAGGAATCCAAGAAATCATCAGTTGCCTCCGGGCCAGGAAGCATGAGAGCCTCACCAGCCAGCAAAGGAAACAGTTGCTTTCAGAAACCGATTACAGCCAAGAAAGATGGGGAACAGGCAACTGGAGACTTGGAAAGCCAGACCCAGCACTCTGAAAGCCGCCCATTGAGAGACCAGGCTGGGAGACCAGTGTGGGGAAGGGCAGGGGCCTGTGCGCTTGTCCTAGTGGGTCCCTGGAGTCCCCACCCAAGGCCTCAACATTCCCATCTATAAATGCAGAAAAGTCAACCACAGGCTGAAGTGAGCTGCAACCAGAGATTTGAAATCAGGGCTATGTCTCCACTGTGGGGAAGCCTAGATGGGGCAGGATGCAGAGCCTGGAAGTTGCCGACTGTATGGCTCGGTGAACTCATCATGGCCTGCGGGGCCAGGCCTGGCACTTCAGGGACGGAAGCAGCCAGTTGGGAAAAAGCCCCAGCACCCAGGAAGCAGGACCACTGAACCCCACTTCCCCACTGAAAGCTGTGTGCTTTCAGTGAATGGGTCCCACCTTGGGCTGACCCAAGCTCCCAGAAAGGAGAATGTAGACAGGCAGTATGGCTCAGGGAAAGCACCCCAGACACAGGGTCTGGAGGGCAAAACGCCTTGTTCCCACAGCCCACTCTGCCAGGAACACAGCAGATGGGGACGCCCCAGCTCCAGGCTAACATTTGGTTCCTTGTCTCACACCGACTCACTGGAGAAGCGCATGAGGAAGGCGTGAGGATAGACAAACCAAGGAGAAGGTCGGGGCAAAGCAGGGAAGCCAAGCCAGGAAGCTGAGCAGAAATTTCCTAAGATCCTTCCAGAGGCCTTGAACAGGTGACAAGAAAATGCCAAACCTGGACTCAGAACACCCAGTCCAATTCCCTTATTTATTTTATCTTATTGGGCACTGAGCCCCTACAGAAGACAGCACAGCACAAGGAAAAGAACTGAGTATAGGAGTGTGAACCTGCTGCTGAAAAGCAGTGAGAATTGATACAAGTGTCTTTACTTCTCTGAGCCTCAGGTTTCTCCAGACAGGCTGAGAAGTGAGGAACTGATGGAACTAAATCACTCAGCAAGGTGGGCAGATGCAGGAGATGTTCCAGTTCTCAAGGTCACCTGGGGGTTAACGGCAAACTAGGTCTAGAACCCAGACGTCCTACAAACCTCACCCCAGTCACCTCCGAGTCAGTCAAGACACACGTGTGTTGCCCATCGGGGCGGGTGGGGGGCAGGGCAGAGCCAGGTTGGAAGGGATTTTCTCATGATTCAAACGTGGGAATGTATTACCAAGGGTTCCATTTTTGGGAGCTTATTTAAGTGTGTGCCTAGAATGGATTAAAGGCTGGAAGTGAACTAAATGTCATCTCGATGACCTATTCAGCCAGCAGATGCTAGAATTCAACTAACCACCACAGGCAGGTCTGGTTCTGTCACCCTCTAAATCCCCCCAAAGAAAGGAAATGAATATGCACTTATTCATTCAACAAACATTTACTGAACACATGATATGCCCAGAGGAACATGTTTTCCAAATATCATTTTTCCTATAAGGAAATGAAAGTTCCAGTAGAAAATAAAGAAAAGGTCCCACGAGCAGCAAGTGGCAGGGCAGCTGTCAATGTGACCTTGGTCTGTTCTTTGCCCCACACCACACTGTATCTCCCATCTCCCAACAGAGATAAGGGCCAATCCCTTCTAGGGTTAACATCCTCAGACCAGTGTGCATGGCTGGAGGGTACTGGGAGCGCTCCCTTCTTGCCTCTTCCCAAAGGCATAAGCTGCCCTTAGAGGCTGCCTTATGACCTCAATCCTGGAGCTGCCAGGCTCTCTCTGGGGACCACCTGCCCTGGGTAGGACTCCATGGATCCCTCACCAGGGTCAGAACTCACCAGGGTACCTTCCTGCCATGTCCTTCCTATTCAGGAGTGCCACTGAGCCTGCCATGTTCACGTCTCTGTCCTGAGCACGCGGGGAAGACAGAGAATTCAGAGCCTGAGGGTGCGGACGCAGCCCTGCCTGATGGAGAAGACACACTCCCAGCCCTCAGTGGGCCCACTCTCTAAGGGAGATGCTCTCCCCAGAGAGGCCCCAGGATGTCATCGAGAACACACTTCTGCTCAGAACCCGAGGAGCCCCCAGTCTGGTGGGGGACACGGACAGAAGTTAGGCTGATAATAATGGAGCTAAAGCTCACTGAGTACATGTAACATGTCCAGCATTCATATAGGTATGACTCACTTCATCTTTACAAGAACTCTCCAAGAGAGGTTCCATTTTTATCTTTATTAAATAGTCAAAAAACGGAGACACAGAAAGGTCCAGCCGCTTATACAAGATCAAAAAGCTACAAAGCAGTAACGCCATCCAGGCAGCCCGGCCTTTCTTCCAAGTAAAAGAAAAAGCAAGTCTTTGTGGACACCCTGAAGGGTCCCAGGCAGGCAGTGGGTCTGGCCTGAGCGGCTCCTGGGAGCACAGCTTCGGGTCCTGCTTGGAGCGCAGGGCCCAGGAATAAGGCTCCGGGAAGCCCTGGGGCAGAAAGCAGCCTACTAAGTCAAAATGGGGAAGCCAGGAGTGAGGGCGATGGAGGTGGGGACCCCAGAGGAAGAAGGCTGGGAGGGCTGGTTTAGAAGGAGCACCTGAGCAAGGCCAGTGAGCCTGCTGTGGAGAGAGCTGGCTGCCAACTCAGGACCCCCCCAGAGTCCAGTGGGTGGGGAAACAAGGAAACATGCAGTGAGATTTTCCACGGGGAAGGATCTTGAGCACCAGGCCTTGGGGTGACACTGGGGCTTGGGGAGTTGGTGAGGGGGCAAGCAGTATATCACTAGCTCAGCCATGCAGCGCCCCCGCCCCGTGCCCAATAGGGGACTCTCAGCACAGCTCTCTCTGGATCACCTATCTCAGATGCCCTTGCTACTTGACTGTCAGATAACACTGATCTTGAGCTGGGCTTTGGCATGAGACAGAGCTGAATTCTGGTCCCAGTTTTACAACTTACCAGCTGCCTACTCTCTCTGAGTTCTGGGCCCTCATCTGCAAAATGGTAATGCACTGATTATCCAATGGAATTACTGCAAGGTTTAAATGAGTTACAGTTTATCTAGCACTTAGCCAGGGCCTGGCAGAAAGGGCTCAGTAAGTAATAATGCATGGACTCTCTAGTTTAATTTGCAAAGATTTGGGGATTTTCTAGAGTTTTCTGTCAATGATTTCTAATTCAAGTTGGAGCATATGCTCTTTATTATCAATATGTTTAATTTATTGAGACTTGTTTTATGATCCAGCATCTGATCTATTTAGGGGAATGTTCCATGTGTGCTGTTGTTTTGTGGACCAGCCTATAAATGTCAACTGGAAAAATTGATAGTTGTTTAAGACTTCTATTTCCACATTGATTTTAATCTACTCATTCTTTGAATTACTGAGAGTATTTTTTAAGTCTCTAGCTAAAATTTGGGGCTTGTCTATTTCTCTCTTTGGTCTTGTCCATTTCTGCATCATTTATTTTGAGGGTCTGTTGTTAGATGCATGATTTTAAGATTAATGTTGATGAATTGGCCCCTTTATCATTATGTAATGTCTCTCTGTCTCTCGTAATATTTCCTGTTCTGAAATTATTTCTTCTGATATTGATATAGCCATTCAGGTTTTTTATTATTAGGGTTTTCATGGTACATATAAATTTACATAATTTTGCTCTCAACCTATCTGTGTCTAAGTTTCTTATAGTCTATAGTTGTATCTTACTTTTTTATTCAGTCTATATATTTAATGCAGTTATTGTTATGGTTGGATATAAATCTACTATCTTACTATTTGTTTTCAATTTATCCTATCTGTTCTTCTCCTCCCACTTTTTTTTAAGATTTATTTATGTATACATGCAAGAGCTGGGGTGTAGGCCAGAGGTGCAGAGGGTAGGGGGTGTGTGTGTGAGAGGATTCACCAGAGATGGAGTGGGGAGCAGAACAGGCAGATCTACTGAAATACACTGCTGAGGGGAGCAGCGGTAGAGACAGGAGAGGTCTGCTGTGCCATGTGGATAGCTCCCTGGCAGGGGATCAAACCCCTGCTGCAGTGGCTGTAGATTACTTCATAGTGCTGAGACTTAACCCCTTGTGCCACCAGGGAGGCACCTGGTTTTCCCCCTTTTGTCCCCTTTCCTGTCTTCTTCTAGATGAACAGTATTTCTTTTTTTTTTTTTTTAAAGAGGCATGTATTTTTATTTATTTATTTGTTTGTTTATTTATACAAGCACTGGGTACAGTCAGAAGGGCGGGAGGGTGAGAGAATTCACCAGAGCCAGAGTAGGCAGAAGGACCGAAGTACACTGCTGAGGGGAGCAGCGGGCGGCAGGAGAGGTCTGCGTGCCATGTGGGACCCTCCCCCGGTGGCCGGGGAGCAGCCGGGGATTAAACTGGTGCCGCAGAGGCCCAGAGGCCGAGGGCAGCTTCCCAACCCAGCGCTCAACCGCTGCGCCACCGGGGAGGCCCTGAACAGTATTTCTTAATATTCTAATTTATCCCCAGTATTGGCTTATTAGCTACAGCTTTATATTTGTCTGTTTTTTTAATAGTTGCTCTAGTGTTAACAATATTCATCTTTAATTTATCACAGTCCACCCTCAAGTAATATATATTATTCAAATAATATATATATTCATATAAAAGTTAACAATCTTACAACAGAATATTCTATTTCCTACCTCCCATTCTCTGGACTATTACTGCTATACATTTTATTTTTATATTATAAATACTATAACACATTCTTATTATTTTGGTTTTAAATAAGTAGCTATCTCTTTTAAGATGTTTTAATAAGATTCTTGCAGCCTTGTATTGTAACTCCTTCAGTATTTATTATAGTGACTATTTCCTGGTGATACATTTTGCCAGTTTTTCTTTGTTTTAAATAGTCATTATTTCACCTTTATTCTTGAAAGATATTGGCCTTGGGTATGGAAGTCATGGTTGACATGTTTCCTTTTCTTTTTGCACATTAAAGATCTTCTATCGCCTTCTGGCCTTCAGAGTATGTGATGATAAATAGCAGTTATTCTTATCTTAGTTCTTCTACACATACTGTGTCTCTTTTACTCTGCTTTAAAACTTTTATGTCACTGTTTTTCAGAATTTGATTATTTTGTGCCTTGATGTGGTTTTATGTTTATGTTTATTTTTTTTTTAATAGAGGCATGCTTTATTTATTTGTTTGCTGGTTTGTTTTGTTTATACATGCACTGGGTACAGTCAGAAGTGCTGGAGGGAGGGTGAGAGAATTCACCAGAGCCAGAGCGGGGAGCAGAGCAGGCAGAAGGACCGAGGTACACTGCTGAGGGGAGCAGCGGGCGGCAGGAGAGGTCTGCGCGCCATGTGGGACCCTCCTCCAGTGGCCGGGGAGCAGCCGGGGATCGAACCGGCGCCGCAGAGGCCGAGGGCAGCTTCGCAACCCAGCGCTCAACCGCTGCGCCACCGGGGAGGCCCATGTTTATGTTTATTCTTTTTGGGATTTATTTATAGGTCTGTGAGCTTATAGATTTCATCCAATTTGGAAGATTTATAACCATTATTTCTTCCAGTATTTTTATGACCCTTTCTGGGACTCCAGTTAATGTATGCAAGTCAATTTAATATTGTCCCAAAATAGGTTCTCTTTTGAATACACACACACACACATATATGTATATGTATGTATAATATTTGTGTTTCATTTTGGATAGTTTCTATTGCTTTGTATTCTGATTCACTGAAATTTTTTTCTGCAATGTCTAATCTGTCATTAATCTATTATGGTCTAATATTTGTGTCCTCCCAAATCCATGTGTTGAAGCCCTAGCCTCCAGCGCAATGGGATTTGGAGATGAGGCTTAGGGAGGTAACTAAGTCATGAAAATGGGGGCCTGATCTCAAGGGATTGGTACACTTGTAAGAAGAGATAACAGAGTGATTACTCTCTCTCCCTCCATGCTCACAGTGAGCACACAATCAGACTCTCATCAGCAAGCCAGGAAGAGTGCTCTCACCAGAACTCAATCATGCTGGCACCATGATCACTTCCAGCCTCCAAAACAGATAGAAAATAAATTTCCATTGTTCAAGTCATCCAGCCTACGGTATTTTGTTGTGGCAGCCAAACAAGACTAATACATAATCTTATTCAGTGAAATTTCATTTTTTTAAATCTTCCATTTCTCTGTTATGCTCATGTTTTTCTTCAAATCCTTAAGAATACTTACCATATTTATAGCAGTTCTTTTAATGGCTGCTAATTAAATCATCTTTATCATTTTTAGGTCTATTTCAACTGACTTATTTTTCTCCTGATTTTAGATCACTTTTTTTTTTTTACTCCTTTTCCATTAATTGTTTTATTGGATGCCTGACATTGTGAATTTCCCATAACTGAATGGTGAATTTTTATCATATTTCCTTATAGAGCATTGGACTTTGTTCTGGCAGGCAATTAAATGAGTTTGGTTCTTTTAAAGCTTGTTTTTAAACTTTAAAAAAAGTAGATCTAAAATGGTTTTTACTTTATTTCTAAATGGCAGTATGGATTTACTACTAAGGTGTGACTCTGTGAAATATGTTGAGTGCTCCATGTCTTTAACGAGGGTCTCACTCTGGCCAGAGGGAACTCAAATAATCCCTGCCCCTGTGTGGGCCAGGAGTTGATAGAGAAGGAGAAGGGGGCCAGAAATACAGGTCTTTTTGAATGATTGGATATCAAATGGTAAGAGATTGAGAGGAATTACTGAGTGAATGGTGGCATCACCCCACATGGGGGATATTGCAGTGGGGTAAGAGAGTGAATGGAGGGCCTCCCAGGTGGCACAGTGGGTTGAGCGCCATGCTGTGAAGCTGTCTGCAGCCTCAGCAGTGCGGATTTGATCCCGGCCCCCCGGAGAATCCCACATGGTGCACACACCTCTCCTGTCTCACCTACTGCTCCCCTCAGCAGTTTATTTCTGTTGTCTGCCTGTACTGCTCCCTGCTCTGTCTCTGGTGAATCCTCCCGCACCTCTGGCCTGTACCCCAGCTCTTGTATAAAAATAAATAAATCTTTTAAAAAATTAAAATTAAAAAAAAAATAGTGAATGGATTTCCTATTCAGACATATTTAATCGTAGGAAAAGGCAAGACAAATAAGTGGAGACGTCTGCCATCCCCTTGACTGTGTGATCTGCAACTCAAGAAAGAGATTGCAGCTGGGAATAGATGTGGGAGTAATCAATACATAACAGCGAAGAGGATCCAACATTGACTACGCGTTTATGCACACAGTAGCTGGAACCTGGGCGGGAGTTGGGAGTACCAAGGGAGATTAGAGAAGAGAACCAGCAGAAAACCCCTCTTAAGGGTAAACAGAAAAGAAACTCACAAAGAAGAAGAGAGAGAAGAAAAAAGGAAGAACAATGAGAAGAATCAGCAGACGAAGAAGTTGTGAAAGCTAAGGGGGCAGAATTTCAAGGTGTGGCCAACACTGGAAATGACACAGATCAAGCAAGTAAGATTGAAACTGAGAAACATCCCCTGGTGTTGGCATCTGGTGACCTTGGGAAGACTAATTTTAGTGTTCCAGGGAAGGTGGTATGGGAGGTGAATGGGAAGTGGAAAGAAAAAGTATAAACTTCTCTTTCTAGAAACCTGGTGGAGAAGGAACCTTAGTGGCAGAGCCATAGCTAAGGAGGATCCGTGGGAAAAGGAGCGTTTAATTTTTTTGATGGGAGAGACTTTAGCCTGTTTATGAGGTCAAAGGAAAGGCCAGCCGAAAGGGAGAAGTTAAAGCTACTTGAAAGGAAGAGGGAGATTGAAATAAAGATCTTAGAGAAGACCAGAGTAATGGAACCAATAACACACAAGCAGCATAGCTCCCAAGTCCCAACAGTTAATAGGAGGCAAAATGACTTACAATTGGCAGGGGACCGCTCACCAACCCATTGTAAAGATAGAAAAATGAAGCCCAGTGCAGGGAGAGAGTGCCTCAAACCACACAGCCTAGGACTTGGCAAGAGAGCTCCTATCCCCACACCCAGGCACTGACTCTACCCCTGCAGGCTCCTTGGGGAACCACCTAGAAATGAGGCTGGGTTCCTGCTGGGCGTCTGAGCTCCAGAGAGGGGAATGCAGGGAGGGTCTTACAGCACATTCTGGGAAGGGGTGGCTTCGGGGAGAGGGAATGGGGAGGAGAAGACAGAGCCAGGGGAAAAGCAAAGGCATCTCCACCCAGGCAGCAGCTGCTCCCAAATATGTTACAACTTGTCAAAGAGGCAGAAATAGAAGCTGTCCAGGGAGGGGAAGGGGGTGGGGTGGCAGGCGAGGGCTTCTGAACCCACAGGGAGGGCAGAATGGGGAGGCTGAGAGCAAAGGGGGACAGTCTTGGGGGGCTAAGTCCAGAGGCGAGCATGGCAGATCGAGGTCAGGTCATTGGAGGGAGGCTGAGGCGGGTCCAGAGCACTATCTGCCTGCCTTTTGGTGAGACTGGTACTCCTGGGAGCAGCCGTGGAGATAGGGAAGGACCAAACAGCCAAGGAAATCTGCCTTCTCTGATCCTGTTAGTCTACTCTATAGGGCCTGGTTCAAGTGAACTCCCAAAGCTGTCCTGCCTGGACCCCTCGAGCACTTCCTCCGGACCCACACACTAAGCCAGAAAAAGAAGGTCACCTCTCAAAGGGTCATTTGGGTTATTCAGTCAAGCATTTTGATTTATAAGCAGGAGACTAAGCACCAGAGAGGAGAAATGACAGGGACTGTGTGACTCCTTCTCAGGGTTCCCTCTCCCACCTGCCCTGAACTTCCTGACAGTGTCTATCTTAACCAGGAGCTGAAGGCTCAGCTCTTGGGGAGTGTAGAATCCTCATAAGAAAGCCTCACCCCTATTTTCAAAGCCTCCTGGTTTCATGCCTCCACAAACTCTGCTGAGCCCTGGTTTGGTTATTTTTAAAACCAGCTCTGGGCCCCATAACCCCCATGCCCCAGGGACCCACCCTTTCCGCCCCCAGGTCCACACCTTCCCCCACCCCAAGGCCAGAGATTCTTGATGAATGAGCCTGGCTGTGAGCTCCAGATTCCAGGCAGAGACGGATTTCCCAGTGGTCATCTGATGCTACGTCCTCAGTGGAAACAACGCGTGGCCTCCGGAGGCTTGGGGCCCTCCCCCACCCCCTCAGCCCTGTCTCCCATCTGCTTCCAAACCTCTCCTGTCTCCAGCCCTCCAGCTCCGCCATGCTCTCCAGTATCTTGAGTCTCAGCCTCCCTTGGGTCTTCTTTTCATCACTTCATTACTTCCCCCCAGGTCTCCCTGAACCTGGAGCACCTCACCCTGAGCCTCTACTCCCCTCACTCTCTTCCTACCTGTGACCCCAGGCACATGTGGACGGGCCTGGAGAGCCTTTTAACCTGTGGCTTTAGGGAGTACATGGAGGCGCCTGGATTCAGCCTTGAGGCCTAAATTCAGACAGTCCAAGTGCCAGCAGCCTTAGCCCTCTGGCATTGAACACTGTGAATCCCTGGCAAGTCACTTCCCATCTCAGGCCTTGGTTTCCCTGTATGAGGAGGAGGAAGTGGATTGACTAGCTGACCTAAGGCTAACGCCCAGCTCTGACACTCCAGGATTCTGTGATCTGTTCTAACTCTGGCTGCAAAGCTACTGGCCCACAAAGTCATGCTGATTTGTATACCATGTCCCTGCATCTGGGTCCTGCTGAAATGCACGTGTGTTCCTGCCACCCAACTCCCACCTAATTCTCAGCCATAATGTCGAGAGATCCAACCTAGCAAAACAAAAGTTCGTGCCTGTTTGGAGAAGCCAGAGGTCCCCAACTTCCCAGACCTTTCTCCTTGCCTGTCTATTCCAAGCACATAAGACTGGGATAGGAAACTTGCTTTGATGTTAGCTGAGCCACCTGACAGCCCAGGCCAGCCTGCCTGTGAGGTCAGCAGGACTGGAGGATGCTGAGAGTCAGAGAGCTGGGTGCACAGCAGAGGGAGAAGGAAGGAGCTGAGACAGGTGAGGGGGATTTCTGAACGTTCTGAAATTCAACCACTACCATGCAAATAATACCAGCCCAGCATGCAAATGGAAGGTGTCAAGTTGGGGCAGTGGGGGTGCAAACAGACTAGCCCTGAGCTCCAGCAGGGGACAGGGGCTTCCTCTGGAGGGAGCAGGGCTGCTGCCAGGGAGGCTGGGGGGGTGGTGGGAGAAGCAGAGGGGGGAAGGAGGGGAGGGGCTCTGTGTGTCCAAACCAGCATGGGTGGGATTAGGGTCTGACACCCTGCTGTCTGGGCTGAGGATGGCGCTGGTGGAGGAGTGCAAAGGCTGCCTGTGCTTGACACCAGTGTGTTCCATCCATCAGAGGGCAGCTCACAGGCTGGGCGTGTGCAGGGGTGGAGGTGGGGTGGGGGAGGGTGGTTGGCAGCCACCAGATGTGGCTCCTCCACAGCTCAGTGCTCAGAAGGAACAAGGTAGGTGAAGGGTCAGTCCCCTCCTTAGAGTTTTGAGAGGTCAGAGGCCCCTGGGTAGCCATAGGCCTAAAAGGCTGAACGGTTACAAAGCCCCTCTTCCACCCTCTTGTCTCAGTCCTAGGAGGGTCTGTGCACTGCAGCCAGACCCTGACATAGTCCCCAGGGCACTCAGACAAACATGTCTATGGAAACCCAGACATGCAAGGTCGCCCGATCTCCCAGCCTAGCCCTCACATTTGTTTTTTTTTTTTTTTTAAGATTTTTTTATTTATTTATGCACACAAGAACTGGGGTACAGGTGTGGGGGGTGAGAGGATTCACCCAAGACAGAGTGGGGAGCAGAACAGGTGGATCTACTGAAATACACTGCTGAGGGGAGCAGCGGGGAGACAGGAGAGGTCTGCTGCCCCAGTGGCTGGCAATAGCACTGAGACTTCAACCCCTGTGCCACCAGGGAGGCCCCAGCCCTCACATTTGGACAGAGGTGGACATCACACAGACACGAAGCCAAACTCGCACCCCCCTGGGGGCCAGGGGCTGAGTCTGTCCTCTGCTCTGGCCAGATGGGTTGTGTGAGCGCGAGTGGGCAGAGCGAGGGGGAGTGAATGAGACATGCCCTCGGGGTTAAAGCAGGACCCTTCCTCTTCATCACTCGCACTGTCTCCCTTGTTGCGACAGTGGCGCATTTTGATCTCCCTTCCTCAGTGGGAGTGTGTCACACGCACTTCAGGGGTTGGCACCGCGCACAAGGTCTGCAGCTCATAAGCCCGGCTAAACTGTAGCTCCCTCCTGCTGTTCCTGTCTCAGTAGGCAACCATGAGGGGACAGGGGTACAGCCAGGAAACAGCCCGAGGGCAGGCCAGAGGGGAGGGGCACGGGAGAGGGAGAGGCAAGGCCAGGGAAGGGCGGGTGTTTCCACATCAGGTGCCCTTTCATTAATACCACAGCCATTCCCCGATCACATGCGTATGCACACGCACGCACACACATGCAAGTTCACATATGTACCACCCTTTGTGGCCTGGCACGTTCATCCTGTCCCGATAACTCATGCTCCCACCTCTAGCGGACTGCTTGGACCCCGGTTCTCTCACTCCTGGGCTGCTGTCATGGCCGTCTATGGGATTCTTTCCCCTCAGCTCCCAAGTCACCACAGGCACTGCCAGGCCCCTCTCTTCTGTGCAGCGTGTCCAGCCACCCACTGAACCCTAAACTCCAGAAAAAGCGGTCTACCCAATGCCCGACTCCCTGGCCTCCCTTCTCCCTGTCCCTGTCCTGCCGGTCCTCCAGACCCACCCCGCACCTTCCTCCTCCACGAGCTTCCACAGTCTTCAGCGGAAAGACTGATGCGGGCTAGACGTCCTATGAACACCCGAGACAACTGCTGACCCTGTATTTAGAGTTATCAAGCCCTGCTGACTCCTGGATTACGTCGCTCTCTTGCGTTCTAACTTAAGATTCATATTCTAGCTGCCTTGCTCTTCAACTACATGGTAAGGTCCTGGAAATAATCCCCTAACAGCCCAGCTCTGCTGCTGCCTCTTCTAGAGAACATGGACGCGTTGTTCGGAGGTCAGGCAGACCGGGCCCCCAAAGGACAAAAGATGCAATTTCTGGGTTACAGCAACTTCAACATTACTTTTCTCAAAACTCATAGGATTAGAGTGTACACTCAGGCCAGGTGGTTTTTTTCCGCATTTTCATTTCTGTTAGATTCCTCTTTAACCCAGTTGGTCGGGGTCAGACCAAGGTCAGCACCCAGAACCCTATGGCACTGCTGTCTTATCACCGAAAAAGACCAAGAAACAAGTGAAGACCTCACTGTTCCCCCTCAACATGCTTAAGGATCGTTTCTCATGCAGGGATGCCCCCTCCTCGTGTCTGTTTTTACCCCAAGAGACACCAGGATTTTTCTGGCTTCTCGTCGTGGACGAGGGGAAGGAAAGCCAGCTCCTTTAAGCTCCATTAGACTCTCAGTCCCTGCAAAGTCTTCCCGAGTGCCCAGCTCAGCTCTTCCTGCCCACTGATGAGACATAACCACAGCAGTCGTAGCCACCCTGGGAGGGCAGGTCAGACTTGGTCCAGGGGTCCCAGGGGAAAAGATTGGGGCCAGAAGGTAAGAGATGGAGGGAAGAGTTGGAATCCAAAATCCTGTAGCCAGAGCTTCCAGCCCATGGGACAGGTGGCCTTGTAAGGTCAGCAGGAGCTGGAAAAAGGCCCTTGGGAAGGGGATTTGCGCATCGGGGTTGGGTAGAGCTAGGTGACCATCGGGGTTGCTGGATGGTAAGGTCCTGGTGGGCAAAGCCCTGCCTTGGGCATCTGTGCAATCCTTCATCCCAAGGATTGAGTCTTGCTCACTGCTGGCCTGAGGCCTGCCCACTGCATTGGGAGGCCTGGTCTTCACAGGCCCGAGGCCTCTGCGGAGAGGTAGCCATAGGCTTAAAAGTCTGAACAGTTATGAAGCCCCTCTTCCACCTGACACTGGAGCCCTGGATTCTACACATAACGTTGAACGTTCAGACAGAAGACACGAACAGCCATGGTGGGCAAGGAACAGGCAGATTTCAGCTGTGTTTGAGGAACTCGGCCTTCTCACCTTCCCACCCACCCACAGTAAGGGGTCAGGAAAACCCTCATGTCCAGTGGGGCAGGAAACAGGGTTGAGGAGACAGGCAGACAGATAAATGATCCAGAGTGAGAAAGGGAGGAGACAGAGGACTTAAGAGACCTTAACCTTGCCACTGTGGGGAGGGTGACAATGTGTAGGATGTAAATTTTAACACCTGAGAACATTTCCATTGATCCCTGCCAAAAAAGAAAAACAGGACCTCAAAACTCCTCTTGCCTCAGTTTACCCCTAATCTCATGAGATCTAAGAGAATATAGGGTGTCAAAGCTGCTCCGCACATCCAAAAGCTGAACACCTTTGCCCCTCTTGGTTCTGATCTTTCTTACCACTGGCCATTGGATACCCTGACATGTCACAGATTTGAGGCAGACCCACCCTTTGGGAAGGGAATCTTTCAAAGAGTCTCACAGAATTAATATAGTCAAGATTAAGGTGCTTTCAGGAAGCAGAGGATGGATAAACTGGCCCCTCACAACCCTCTGCGGCCTAAACCCATCTTCCTTGTCCCCTCCTCCTCCTCACCCCACTTCTTTGGGCCGAGCAAGGGGAGGGCAGGCAGGCCGCCCAGTGCCAGGCCCTGGGAGGAGTAATTGAAGGGAGCAGATGAGAAGAGAATGTGTGTCCTCCCCCACCTCCCCTGCCCCACAGGGGCTGCTGAGAAATGAAAACTAATCAAATTACAGCCCACAGCCTCCCTACCCGTGCACAGCAGCCTGCCCAGGCCAGGGCAGGCGGGCTGGGTGGGGTGGGGGCCGGGGGGAGAGGGAAGGGGAATCACATCTAATCCACTGTAAACGTCTTGATGTGCAGCAACAGCTTAGAGGGGGCTCAGGTTTCCGAGGCTTGGCTATATTTATCTCTGGTTCCATGCCAGCGGGGAGGGTTTAAATGGCACCCAGCAGTTGGCGTGAGGGGCTGCAGGAGCTTGGGGGCTGGTGGCAGGAACAAGTCTTTTCCGACCCCATGGAGCTATATGAGACATCCCCCTACTTCTACCAGGAACCCCACTTCTATGACGGGGAAAACTACCTGCCGGTCCACCTCCAGGGCTTTGAGCCGCCAGGCTACGAGCGGACTGAGCTCAGCCTGAGCCCCGAGGCCCGAGGGCCCCTTGAAGACAAGGGGCTGGGGACCCCGGAGCACTGCCCGGGCCAATGCCTGCCGTGGGCGTGCAAGGTGTGTAAGAGGAAGTCTGTGTCCGTGGACCGGCGGCGGGCGGCCACGCTGCGGGAGAAGCGCAGGCTGAAGAAGGTGAATGAGGCCTTCGAGGCCCTGAAGCGCAGCACCCTGCTCAACCCCAACCAACGGCTGCCCAAGGTGGAGATCCTGCGCAGCGCCATCCAGTACATCGAGCGCCTGCAGGCCCTGCTCAGCTCCCTCAACCAGGAGGAGCGCGACCTCCGCTACCGGGGCGGGGGCGGGCCCCAGCCGGGGGTAAGTGGCCACCCACCACCTGCCCGGCTTGGGGACACAGGGGGGCCCTAGACAGCCGCCAGCCCCCATGGCGGGGCTCTGTCAGAGCAGGTGCCAGGCAGGGCCTCAGCGGGCTGGGTTGTCCAGCTGACCTCCTGGGTCCCTTCCAGACCAGACAAAGGCTGCAGGGAGGAGGAGCAGGGTGGCAGAGGTGGCATGGGACTAGAGGGGGGATTCAAGAGGCCGTACGGAGTCAGCAGGGTGCACTGAGCTTACTCTCAGGACCCGGGGACCAGATCCTGAGGGCAAGACAATGCCCATGGATCTTTGTCCCCCACCCCAACCCATCCTGGTTATGGCCGAGCAGAGAGAAAACGCACTCAGCTCACTCGTGAAATCCCAGGAGGTCTGCACAGAAATCACCCTGGTTGGGCCAGACACTCTGCCTCCTTACCTTAGCTCAGAGAAAACAGAGGTAAACAGAGGAACAACAGAGACTCCTTTGAAACGGGCATCTTGTGAGGGCAGAACCACCTCCCAGGATGGAGGCCAGGAACCCAGGGCTCTGTGGCCAGATGGGGGCATGAAGGAGCTGATTGTCAAGATTAGGGGCCCAGTGGTGGCCTGGGCTGGAGGGCTACAGCCTGCGGGTCACCACCAATCCCACCATGGATGTTTCTGCCCATTGGGACTGGACAGAGACACCACAAAGAATGGCAGAGCCCTGACCTTGGGTCTTGGCCTTGCCTTGCAGGTACCCAGTGAATGCAGCTCTCACAGCGCCTCCTGCAGTCCAGAGTGGGGCAGTGCACTGGAGTTTGGCCCCAACCCAGGGGGTAAGTGAAGCTGGACCTTGAGTCCAGCCTCTCATCTTGTCTCTGCCCATTTCTCCCCTCTTACTTACTCCCTGCTCCAGGCTTGTGGACTCCCTGAAGTCCTGACCAGTTAAGGAGTGGTCTAGGCCTCTTCCTGCTCCCAGGCTGGTGTCCGGTAGCTGACTGCCAGAGAGGAGTGTGTCCCTGCCACCCAGGGGTCCCTAGGAATTGCTGAGTCAGAGCTGCAAAACTGGGCCAGCAAAGAGCAGTTCAGTGTCTGAGGGTACACCACCCTGACTCCACCTCGGAGTAGCTGCTTCCAAATCCTAGGCATACTAGGGGAGTTCATAGAGGACACACGCGCGCACACATGCACACACACGCACACACATGCACACACATGTGCACACATGGCTGTAGGAAAGGCAGGATCTGGGGAGTAGGACTCCTGAGTTTTGCTCATCCCTCTATCCTGGAAAATCAGTTCTATCCCCAAGGACTCACCCCCATCCTGGGTCTCGAGACCCCCTTCACTGCACAAGTAACGTTTTCCCCCTTCTGCCTCTAGATCACCTGCTCACAACTGACCCTACGGATGCCCACAACCTGCACTCCCTCACCTCCATCGTGGACAGCATCACGGTGGAGGACGTTTCCGTGGCCT
Organism: Talpa europaea; assembly: GCF_964194135.1. NCBI lineage: Eukaryota > Metazoa > Chordata > Mammalia > Eulipotyphla > Talpidae > Talpa > Talpa europaea. The sequence continues at coordinate 74,818,771 of NC_140077.1, forward strand.
TCCCAGATGAAACCATGCCCAACTGAGATTGTCTGCCAGGCCGGGCGTCCGTGGGGGGCCACGGCTGGCCACAGATGCCACCATTTCTGCAGGAGGGGCCTCCTAAGCCAGGCTACAGATGCCAAGAAGCCTGCCCTGGGGCTGCCAATGCCAGACTATCCCCCTCCTTATCTGTAGAAAGCCCACCTACCACCCAGAGTGGGGGTAGATTTTCTCAATTAGCCAATTCCTGCTAGCCAAGCAGAGGGGGTGCCGTTTCCAGGGAGATAAAGCAGGGGGCCAGAGCACCTCCTCTTTACACCCCTTGTTCTCCTGGTTCAGGGGGCAAACTCAGGAGCTCCCCTTTGATCCTAAGGCAGCCTCAGCCTCCAATCCCACCCCTCAACAGAAAGTTTGAGAGAGAAGACAGCGTCCTGACTGGACAAACAGGAGTGGGCACCTCCTGCTCTTGTCTCTTCCTGGTGCCAGCGGCTGGGCTGGGCCTGCCCTGAAACCAGAGAGGGGGAGAAGAACGATCCTGTTCACAAGTCCCTGGGGGGCCAAGCTTTCTGCAGTGAATATTGGGAACCTTCCAGTGCTTTTATGTTTTGTTTGTTTTGTGTGTTGTTTGTAAAGCTGCCATCTGACCAAGGTCTCCTGCGCTGAATTTGCCAGGGACAGGCAGGGGAAGGGCGGGGGGCAGGGGCTCTTGGGGTGATTTCTTTTGTTAACCAAGTATAGTGTGGTTTTGCCATTGTTTTGTAACTTTTTTGCTAACTTATTTGGATTTCTTTTTTAAAAAATGAATAAAGACTGGGTGCTAGAAGAGTGTCCTTGATGACGCAGAGGGAGGGGTGCCCCTCGGTGCTCTGGACACACCCAGGGGCGGGGCTTCCAAGGACCGGAGGGGGCGGGTCCCAAAGCAGCAGGGGGGTGGGGCAAGACCATCCGAGGGGTCACTAGGTGTGGGGACACCTACTTTTTTCACCATTACAAAGGAAAGCAGGTTTGACCTACTCCCCCTCCCCCCCCCTCGCCCGGGTGAAGACAGATTCCACAGAAATCCTTATGGGGCTCAAAGGAGCCCTTCCGAGAATTCCGTGGCAATTACTTCAGACACTGCTCAGTTTACCGAGCTCCATCAGAAATTCCAAAAGGTCCCCTCCCTTCCAGTTAACAGAGCATCCTCATGTACCTTGTGCTCAGCCCTCAGCCAACTCGCTGGAACTTGTGGGTTTCCTCTCCTTAATCCCTGCCTCCCCTCTGGGGGACAGGAGCCACGTGGGGGAAGTGGGAGCAATTGAATAGGGGTGACTGCGGTCAGACACTGCAACTTCCTTGCCAGCTAGCATGTCCCCTACCACACCGCCCCGCCCCCCATTCCTCCGCGGACTCTGGCACCTGTCTCCAACTCAGAGGATGCAGCAAGTCTGCGGGGGGGGGGGGGGGGGGGGGGGGGGACTCCCTAAGAACAGCCAAAGGAAGAGAAGCTGGTTCCCTCCCTGTGGGACACTATTCTCCAAAAACAAGTTTGCTGTAGGGAGTAGTTGGGTGGAGAATTAAGGACAAAAAATTTTGGAGAGATTACATAAGGATTAACTGGGACTTATCATGAGATAGAATTTGAATGGACCACAAACATCTACTAAAAACTATTAATTCCAACTGCTTTGGGCTAATTTGTAGCAAATTAAAAGTTTCGGGATCATTACAAAAGCCTGGGGATTCAGAGCATGGTACATTCCAGTCCCCATTCAATTCTTGGGGGGACTTGACCCAATTTCACTAACCAGGGTCTCCAGCCCTTCACTCATCCTACACTTGCCCTGGGCTCAGCTGGTCCATGGCCCCTACACCTGACCTCCTGACTTGCTCCTGAACAGAGGATCCACATTCTGCCCCCAAACTTCTCCAGAAGTTCAGCCTAAGGAAAAGCAGCAGCAAGTGTGAGAACAGGCTCACAGAAAGGATGGGGGTGCAGAAGGAGGGTCTTCCAGGGCCTGTTTGTCCTAAACAACCAGTCAGGGCTGCCTCTTTGGGGAGTCACACATTGGCCTGTTTGTGGGAATTTTATGCTTGAGTTTGTTTCACCTTCCTGAAGGGCTGGAGAGTAACACCTCTGTCATTTCCACACCTCTTAGCTCTCTTTAGCTCACCACCCTAAATAGGTTGCAATACCTTGGCTCGCAAATCTACCTTTATTCCCTTCTGAGCCGCTGAAAAGACTGAACTACACACTGGAGGGAGCTGTCCCCTCAGGTTCATTCTCTCTGCCCCCCTACGACACCCTCAGCACCCTCCCTTGTCTCCTCCCTTTTCCCTTGGCTTCCTCCTTCTTGCGCTGGCCAAGAAGAAGGGCAACCGTCTCTATTCAGGAGCTAAGGCTCAGGGATATATTTTTTGGGGTTAGTCCTCTTCCATTGTCACGTCAATTGGAAACTGAGGTTTATGTTCATGACCTGATAAAAATGAACAGTCCTCAGCAATATCCACTAGAGTCAACAGTGGCCAACCTTTGTCAGGTGCAGCCACTGTTCTACAGACTTCTTTTTCACTATCTTTAAGTCCCTACACCTCCCACAAGAGAGAAACAATTTGCTGGAATTTCACAGACGTGAATGACAAATCTTGCCAAGCAGGAGCCTAGTCTCATTCATTATTTCCACAAAACAAACAATTGTCATCAAGGCACAGAGATTTTCTTAAATTAACAAATGCTTAACCTTCCCAATTGAATTACACATTAAGATTCCAGTTAATGAATAATAAGTGGTATTTCTTCAGGGAAATTAGCTTAAATTTGGTCTCCTTGGGAAGCACCTAAATCAAACTGGTTTAATCAAATGGTGCCTAATAATATACTTTAGGGAATCCGCTGCAATGAAAAGATAAGAATTACTTGAAATTTACAAACCAGTTGCCAGTGTGTACACAGGAACTTAGTAAGAGTTTTCAGATAATTATAGTGAACTGCACAGTGCCTGAAGTGCTCTTTGTTGTCCTCCAATAAACATTCAAGATATCTGACTCTCAAAGTCATCTATTTGGCAGACTGGAGAACCTCTGCTGGTGCTACAGGTGTAGCAGGTGGTTGCAGGACGGAGAGGAAGGCAGGGGGGACACGAGGGTGAGTGGAGAGGGCCCCTCAGCTCAGGTATGCTTCATAGCTAATACCCCATAGCCAACACATCCCATCCCTTGGACTTGTCCCAATTCCTGGCTTCTGGGCTCCAGAAGAGGGCAGGAAAGGCTGGAGGTCAGGAAGAGAATGGATGCTCCCAGCTGACCTGGGGTGTTGGCTGAGAAGCCCTGCCCAGCGTTGGTGGGAACCTCAAATCTCTACCTCACTTCAATTCTGGCTGTGCCTCACCATCCTTCCTTAGCCATGGGCAACCACCAGCCATACCAAATGTGAGCCAGTTTCTCTAAAGGCCTCGACCTCACTCTGTTTGGAACATTCCTAGAAGAGCCAGAGGCTGGGGTCTCAGCTCAAGCTCAGCACATTCATGATATTCTCACATTTCCAGATAAGCCTGCTCCCACACTCCCCATGCCAGCGGATGTCAACACTGAGGAATCTAAGGATTCCTTCAGATCTCATTCCTGCCGCCAGCTGGTCACTAAGGCTGGTGAATTCTACCTTTGACCATGGAGACCGTGGGGAGGGCACTCCAGAGGCGTGTTAACACTAGGCCAGCACTTTCCCATGCCTGCATGCCCTTCCTGGCCAGGTCCAGGCTGCCTTGTCTTCCACCCATTCCCTCCTCTGTGCCCGGGGGGTTGGGGTGAGGGGGAAGCGCTCCGTTCTTGTCCCATCAGTGTCTGGGATGCTGCTGGTCTTGCAGGGCTGGAAGACTGTGAGGTGTACTATGCAGTCCACAGGGGCCCACAGTCCAGGTGAGAAGCACTATTGCCCACGGAGATCACTCACACCAAGCCCAGATGAGCGGCCCAGATGATGGGCTTGGGGAAGGGAGCTGAGTGAGGGGCCTAGCCAAGAAGCAGGGGCTAGAGATCACTTAAAAGGGAAGCAACATTTGTTAAGCACGCCTGGCACTGGCAGAATATATGTCGTTAAGGACAAGGCGTTGGTGCCAGGAAGACGTGGGTTTGAGACCCACATCTATCTCTTACCAGCTGTGTGGTCTTAGCCATAGAATTTCCTGTTCTGTAAACTTGTGATAAGATATCATGGTGTCCTGAAACTCTAACGAGCTATTGTATTCAGCATGAGCAGTGACTAGCACACATCATTCTCTATGAATTTTAGCCCTATTTAATCATAACCCTTATTAAAGGCCTCTAGATAAGGCTGGCTCATTATTCGTTCAAGGATGTCTACCTAGGGATATGAGATCAAGGGTGATCACACGGCCCGGTGTGAGAGTCCTGGGAGGCAGGAGACATCAACGAGACAGTCCAGAGACACAGGAGCTCCACAGGGTAGGGGGTGGGGTGCTCACAGCTGCAGAGGCCAGAAAGAAGTGCCCACCTGCCTTCCGATGATGGGGTGGGACAGGACTTCTCTGAGAGGTGGACTTGAGCTGGTGGGCGGAGGAGAGGGCACTGGAACCAAGTCAGGACGACTTCTGATGCCACACCATGGAGGTGATCTAGAGGTGGGGGGGGGGGTGCTGCGGAAAGTGGTTGTAGCACAGCAATGTAAGCAGAGGGCACTTAGGAGAGAAGTACCTGTGGAGCAGCAGGAAAGGCCCAGAGTAGAGTGACTCCTGGCCCGGAAGGAGAGGGGAAGGGAGGGGAGGAGAAGGGAAGGGAGGGAAGGGAGGGAAGGGAGGGAAGGGAGGGAAGGGAGGGAAGGGAGGTCAGCCCTGCCCGGGAGCCGGCTGCCTTTTCACCCCTTCCTTTCCTTTCTCCCTTGGCACAAGCTGCCCAAGGTCAGCCTCTATCACGCCTGTGGTTATGGACACAGACACCTGGTTACTGAGTCATTCAGGCAGATATTGACATCCCAGATGACAGCAGCTCTTCAAGTTATGAAAGATCAGAGATCATCTGGTATTTTTCTTTTCTTTCTGGCTTATTTCGCTGAGCATGATCCCTTCCAGTGCCATCCATGTTGCTGCAAATTGCATGTGTTTATCTTTTTTGAATGCTGAGTAATATTCCATGGTGTATATGTACCACATCTTCTTGATCCAGTCATCTATTTTTGGGCATTTGGGTTGTTTCCAAAGCTTAGCTATTGTAAATAGTGCTGCTATAAACATAGGGGTGCAGGTGCCCTTTGGAATTAATATTTCTGTGTCCTTTGGAATTTAGAAAACCTAAATAAGGAACCAGGAAAAAGACTAATTATAATAAAGTAAAAATCAAAATCAACAAGCAACTATAAACCAGAGACACACTACGGGGAGTGGGGGAGGAGGGAGGAGAATCAATACAAGGGGGGTGGGAATTGTACAGGGACTATAACCAAGATGAAAATGCATACGTTGTGCAAAAATGAAAAATGATGTAAAAAATATATAAAATTGGGCCTTCCTGGTGGCGCAAGGGGTTAAGCACCACACTATGAAGCAATCCGCATCCTCTGCAGCATGAATTCGATCCCTGGCTGGCCAGGGAGAAATGCACATGGTGAGGCAGACCTTTCCTGTCTCGCCCGCTGCTCCCCTCAGCAGTGTATTTCAGTCAGTCTGCCTGTTCTGTTCCCCACTCTGTCTCTGGTGAAACCTCTCCCCCCTTCTCTGGCCTGTACCCCAGCTCTTGTATGCATAAATACATAAATCTTTAATATATATATAATTAAAATATTACAAATATAATAATGCAAAATTTAAAAAAAGAAAGAAATACCAGAGCCAGTTGCACGTTGTCTTAAAACCAGGTTGTTTATTGGCACACACACACACACACACACGCACACTCGCACTCACACACACCCACACTCCTGCTCCCGAGGCATGGAGCCAGCACGGGGCTGAGAGGAACCTGACGGGAACCAAGCTGCTGAGGGGCTCGGGTCCTTGGTGACTCTCCAAATAAAAAAGGTATTGACTGTGAGGTCAGGGGCACACCAAGACCACAGCCTCCGGCCCTGTGACAGGGTCTCTGCTCCATGGGCTCCCTGCAGTGCTCCCCGAGCTGCCCTGAGTGGCCGCAGCCCCAGCTGTGCCTCTGACCTGACCAACATGATGGGGTGAGTTGCAGAGGGGAGGCCAGGGCTGCGTCTCCCCCTGAGCTAGCCCTTCGAGAGTCCCCGGAAGGAGTCAGATGGCCTCGGGTTCCCCACCTTCTCCCATCTTAGAATCTGGGGTTCCTCATAATCTTAGTATACATTGCCCAGGAATAGGGGCTCTTTCTCTTTGTCCGATTCATTTTCTGCTCAAGAACTGCTCCAGCTCTATCCCCAGCAGCCTGAGGGGAGGGAGCACTGACAGAGCAAAGCAGGCAGCGGCCTTGGCCTCACCTCGGGAGCCTCCCAGGCCCTCACTGGTGCACCTCTCCTGCACTGAAAAGCAGAAGGCTCTGAGCCTGGCACCACCCCACTCCTTCTGGACCGGGTGCTCTGGCCCATCACCCCACCTGCCACTCAGAACCCAAGATGATCAGGTTGCAGACCAACTGCTCAGCCGCCTGTAGGAGGGCACAGCCCTGGCCCCCTCCAGAAAACATGCTCCAGACACCTGTGCTCTCCTCCCACGTGGATGAAGCCCTGCGTGGCATCAACCACTCGCCATCAACTTGGATCCCAAACCCTTCCAGGCACCTTGTCAGGCTGAGGAAGTGAGAAGGAAGAGGGATGTCTTGGGCGTGACATTTCTACCAAACCAGGACCTTTATTCCTCACCCCAGTTGCCACCATGCAATTACATGGTGCAGGCTGGACAGGTCCCGGATTTGGAGGAGGCACCGTACCTGCACACCAACACAGCCTTGAACTCGGGTGGGTGATTTGGGGACAAGCAGGAGAATGACAGCTGTCACCAACACTGGATTTCTTGGACCTGGGACATGAGTCACTGACGGGGATACTTTATTTTCTTCCCAGGAGGTTGGGGGAAGGAAGCCTCAGACTATCTCTATCCCAAATTTTACTTTAGGGTCAATATATATTCAATCCACTCATCGGGTATATTCTTACAGGGCTGGGGTTCCTAAAGAAGTGGGGCAGAGGGGGACAGCAAGGAAGGGATGCTTGGGGGCACCGTTGGCAGTGCATGGTAAGCTCTGAGCTGCCCCAGAACCAGGATCCACGTAACCCCCTCTCCCGTCCGACCACAATGCCACTTATGGTTGGGCCAGGTGGCACTCCGGCTGCTCTCCGGCCACTGGCTCGCCCTCTAGCTGGCCTCCTACTGTCACCAGGCAGGAGGGCTGAGATTTCCCCTTCCTCAGCCTTGGCTCACAGCTCAGCAGCCACTTCTCGCAGATCCTTCCCAAACTCACATTTGGGATTCCACCTAAGCGGGGACCGGGAAGCTCCACCTGGCCTTCCTGCCAGCCTCGCCATCTTGGGTGCATGGGCCTGCTGCAGCCCTCCAAGCCCCAAGGTGGTCCCAGAGGCAGGTGTGCCAGCTGTGGAGATGAGTTGGGGGAGGGAAATACTGTGGGTGCCGAAACCAGATGTCAGGCCAATGGACACTGTCAGGAGGTGGACAGGGACCAGATGGCCAAGTAGCCCAAGCAAGGCAGAGTCTGATGCACCCCCTTCCGGAAGGGCCTTTCAGCCCTTGGCGAGGTGTCCTGGTCCCTGGTGGAGGTTGCAGCCCAGACCAGGGTAGGTCCAGAGACCAGGAAGGTGTCCCACCCACCAGGGTGTCTGTCCTCTCTCTCCTGCAGACTCCCAAGTATGGAACCTTGATGCCTCCAGGCCAGGAAGTCCAGCAAGTCCATGGGAGACGTAGAGAGGACGCAGAGTGGGCCTCGGGCTTGCCGAGGAAAGAAGGGGACGAGTATATTCTGAAGTCCAGGGCTACTGGAAAATCAGGAGACTTGGAGCCTGGGGCCAAGGGGAACGAGCTGGAGGGGTGGGAGCCGGTGAGTCTGTGAAACTCAGGAGGAGGAGGAAGCCGGCCTGGGCCAGGGCTAGTCCCGGAAGGCGGAGAGCATGTGTCCGTAGAGATAGTGGGAGTGAGCTGAGGGACAGAGAGACAGACAGACAGGCATCGCGCTGTGAGTTGGGACTCAGTCCCTGGAAGAGCGGTTTGCAAGGTGTGTGCGGGGGGGTGCTAGCCAGTGCAAAGCGTCCCAGGCCCCAGGTCGGAGGAAGCGGGAAGGGCAAGCCGGCAGCCAGCGAGCAGGACGCGAGCGGCAGGGCCAGCCAGCGTGGGGAGGCGTGCGCCCAGGCGGCAGCAGAGCGCCCGCGCCCACTTACCCCGAGCCACGGGCACACCCCGTCAGACCCGGGGCGGGAGGGGGGGTCAGCAGGAGTAAGTCCGAACCGTGGAGGTCTCCAGTCTCTGCGCCCCCGCCGTCCCGGCTGGGAGGATCGGCAGCCGCGGGAGAACACACAGAGCGCGGGTTAGTGCGCGCACGCTCGGGGCCTGCAGGCCGCGCCGGCCATGGCAGCGTTAGTGCAGCGGGGCGCCCAGGCTCCGCCGCGGGCCGCGGACCGCCAGCGCCCGCCCGCCCCCGAGCCCGGCTGCCGGCTGCCCCGGCAGGACTCAGGCTCCGGCTGGTCCCTGGCGCAGGTCGCCGCCCAGACCAGGCCCAGCCAGCCTGTCACTCACCTTCCGGCATGATCTTCTTTGGAGGGGTCGGGGGAGGCTGCAGGGGCCCCAGGGTTGACACGCGGAAGCCTGCGGGGAGCGTCTCCGCCGAGGCGCTGAGCATGCCTCCGTGGGGGTCCCGCGGCCGGAAGCGTTTCCTCCAGGAGGGCGCACGGCGGAACACCTTCTCCTCCCCCTGCACGGAGAGGACAGCTTGGGATGACCACCCCCACGCCTGGCCTGGAGGGAGGGCAGTCCTGACTGGGCCTGGGGGTTACCACCCCATCCCTTTAGAAAGAAGGTTACAAGATCGCGTGCCTTTTCTGGGCCTCAGTTGTTCTGCCTGTAAAATGAGTCAAGCTGAAAGAGATGACTTCTCTGGCCTCACGCGCAGCCAACTCCGTCTGTAGGTGGGATGGGGCCCCCTCTGGTGGCATCTATCGTCACTTACAGCTGAGCGCTGTTTCCCTGCCCAAAGTGGGCTTCGGATGGCCACTGACCTCTTCTCAGCTTCATCGGTGGAAGTGGTCACTGGCCAGTGCCCACCCACCCCTCCTGCCCATGGGGCCTGAGTCCTGCTGAAGCCCCAGGATGCCCGAAGAGCACTGGGTCAGGAGTCAGAAGACCTGGCTTCCATTTTTCTAGCTCTGAGACCCCATGCAAATCAAGAGCTCTAAGCTTTAGTTCCCTTATTTAAAACAGAATCATCATCTGATCTACCTGTTTCCAAGGCCTACCCCTAACGGGATCAGCAGATAGCCAGTCAGAGGCAGACTCCTCCATGGCACATGGTGGGCATCCCCCTGCCATCTGTCAGCCAAGTCTCCAAAATCAACAGCTCAGCCATAGGGTACGGGGGCCATCACCCCACAGGCTGCCCCTGTACACGAGCTTTCTTCAGAACATCCGCAGCCCTTCTGGCAGTCATGCCTAATGTCCATCCGCCCCCATGTTCTTGGAGCTGGTGCAGGCAGAGGGCTCCTGGCAGGAGTGAGCCACCACCCACCAGTTCTCTCCTCAACCACCCCTTCGAGCCCCAATCCCAGGCCAGCTGCTTGTGTACCCAGGAGGGTAAACGCTCCCATCAGTTCTTAGTACCATGGGCCTTACTTGTAAGAGTAGCATTTTTACATGTATTTATGAGATTATTTCATTAGCCCCCCATTCCTACTTCCTCTTCCCTTCCCCTCCCTTTCACATTCTAGGCTCCACAGACAGACACTGTGATCCTTTTTGTACCAATCAATGTCACCCCAGTCCCTGAGTAGTGCCTGGGGACACTGGGAGAACTAGGCAAGCATGTGTTAAATGAAGCCTGTAAGACTTCCCACCCCTGAGTGAAGCAGGAACTGTCCTCAGTGCTGCCCTCCCTGGGATCCTGTCATTAACCTAGCCCATGCACCCCGCCCCCCATTTCCACCTTCAGCCAAACCTAAGGATTTGCTTCTGTATTTCTCCTCTAATAATCAGATGTTCGTGTCCCCTCCTTCCTGTTTCCCATGAGTCCTGCTTTCCAACCAGGGAGAATTGGATGCAGCCCTCTAGGACCTTGAAGCCTGAGAAAGGAAACTGGGAAGCAGAACGGGCAGAGAGAAGAGGTGCAAGAGACAGCTCAGGTCACTGCGGATGTGCTAGGAGGTGGGGCAAGAAGCCAACCTTCAATCCCAGACGTCCCCCACCGCCCCCATCACCAAATTTCATCGTATTCCTCGCACCTAGCCTTCTCCTTTAAGCTTCTTACAAGAACAGGTCCTCGAGCCCCACACCTAGTATGTCACATGTCCCATAGCACTGCCAAGATGACGTCACCTGCTCGATAACTCCACCCCATATCTGAAGTCTGAGTGGCTAGGCAGCCCATGTGCTTCCAGGAGGCAGTGGGAGGGGATACAGGGTAGACAGCAGGTCAGACACACATTTGCTCCAGTCCTGCTATGCCACACAGAACCTAGGACAGCAGGCACGTCACCCCTATGAGGTACCCTCATCTGTAAGGTGAGCTCATAACCTGTTACCCATGAGGACAGTCGGAATACAGTGAGAGGGATGTCTCCATCCACTACCATATTCAAAGAACGATGGAGTACTACTCCGCAATCAAAAAAGACAAAGTCATGCCATATGCAGCAACACAGAAGGAAGAAGAGAGAGAAATACCAGATATTGTCACGTAGAGATCAAATATGGAGAAACCAAAGGATCAGACAAATACAAACTTTAAAACCAACCCTTGAAAGCTGACCATAGATCTGTGGCTTTCCGAGGGGGGAGGGGAGAATGGGGGGACAGGGTGGGGGACCATGGACTATGGGTGCTTTGGTCATGGGAGTTCTGTGGTGAAGGGAGACTCTTATACTGTCAAAACACTGGCAAGGATGTAAAATAATGGTATTTAAGTAACAAAAATAAATTTTAAAAAAAGAATACATTGGTTAGGATTGAAGGAATAAATAACCTTGCACATTAGAAAGCAGGGTACTGAAATACACGGGAGTCATTTCTCCAGACAGCATGAGAAAGCTAAGATCCTAGGTATGAGAGGAGCAAGTAGCAGGGTCCTTTGTCACAGGGACAGAGAGAACACTAGGACCTCTGAGAGTGGGGACAGCTGGGGGGTGGGGTGGGCACTAGCAGTTTATCTCCTTGATTGGAATATTCTCACGCCAAATGTCAAGGTACTTCTGTGAAGCCAAAGCTCTTCCACAAATTCAGTGTATTCCTGAGCATGTCCCATCCACTGAGGCACAGCAGTTATTCTACAAAGGTGGGTTTGGGTCCGGCTCAACCCAACAAAGAAGACACCCATGAATGGGGTCCCACAAGGAGACCCAGGGGACTACACAGAGGAATCAGTGGGGGCAGGGGTGGTGGTGAAAAGAGAGCTACCCAGAAAATGGAGATCGGAAACAATGATCTGACTGAAGATGGAGAAGCTAAAAATAAACTGTCTAGGCTCGTTTTTAACTTGTTTGGAGCCAAGGCACAGCTACGGCAAACCGGACAGGCAAGGGCAGGCAAGGTCGATAATAGGAAAGGGAGCAGGGAGGAGGGAGGAGGAGGAGGCGGGGCAAGGCGGGGTCTCAGGAAACAGGTGCATTTGGCAGGCATCTCTAACGGGAGTACGGAACTCAGGATGTCGTCCCAGACAGGATTCAGCCTGAACTCAAGGGGAGGCCTACCCATTTGCTCCAAAGGCAAATGGAGGGTACCTGGAGGGTAGAGGGGGGAACTTTAACTTGTTATGCATAACTTTAACTTGTTATGCAGACACAGAGTGAAACTGGGGAGGAAGCCAGGCTGATCGAAAACTGAGCCGTGTGTTTAGCTGTGTCAAATGGCTGAGGAACAAGACAGCAGACCAGTCATAGGCTGTCACCTGTCATATGGTGTCACTGTGCAACCTCACAGCTCTAGGAGGGCTGGGGATGTGATTGAGCAGGCTGCAGGTAAGCTGAGCTGATGACACTGAAGAGCTGGGGTCTGAGACATGAAGAAAATGCTAAGATCCAAAGAGATGACCTTTGGGGGAAACCTCTGACCCTGCATGGTTGGGGCAGGGGGCCACAGTCCTGGAAGATGCCGGAGGGAGAATATATAGGAGCCTTCAGCTTTTCTCACAAGGCAAGAGTTTCTAGTGACTTCCATGGCCATTGCTGGGCCTGGACACCCCAATGCCCTAACATCACACATATCCCTTGGCTCTCCACTTCAGGCAAATCCACCAATCGCCAGCCCAGGCAAAGCAGAACTCATGAACAATAACCCAGTGAATCAACAGTGAACAAACCCCAAAGTCCCCAATTCACAGCAGTGACTCACATCATCCAGCTTCCGGTCGGTGCCCAGAGCCAGCAGGTTGTTGAACTCTCTCTCCATCACCTGGCGTGCCTGGAGTCCACAGGGAGAGAGGGAGGGGGCGGGCATTAGTGACCTCTATGCCACCTCTCCCCTGCGCCCTAGGGTCCAAGAGCAGTTGGGGTTCTCAGTGCATTGAGCCCTAATATTAGCCCTGACACTGCTCCTTCAGGTGAACTTTAGAGTCCTCCTAGAAGTAAAGACTCATGAGTCTTTCAGATGGAGAAAATTAGAAAATTATCCCTTTTTTAAAAGTGGGATCACAGGACACATGGGTGGACAGGCTTCACCTACTGGAGGGAAAAGACATTTTGTCTATAAGGGAAAATCTTGCCTTCTTGCCTGCCTAGAGGGGTATATATACTAGTGGGCCATGGATAATAAGGATTTAACTTAATTCAACTGATGCAAACATAAGGTTCACGTCAAAATTTTAACTTAGGAAGATGGCTCAGTGGTGGATGGTGGTGGCCCCTGGGTTGAATGTGTACATGGAGACCTTCTCTGGGCCTCTTGGGAATTGAACTCTGTAGGGGATTTGAGAAATGCCAAAAACAGCAAAATTTTCAAAACTGCCACCAGATAATTTTAACCAATTTTAATGGATCCATCCCACCCGCGTCATGTCCCCTTCCCCTAATGGTGAAGCTAAGAATGTGCAGCCAAGTGAGAAAGGTTAGAAGATAATAGCAGTGTTTCTGCTGCTGCTTGTAGATGGCCCACAAGCCACGGACACTGGATGGTATTAAGATAGGGAAAACACAAGGCAGAAAACGAAGCACATTTGTGGGTGGAGAAAACCTCCATAAGGACAGCCTGTGTCAGTCCTGGAAATGGATCATTCTTATCAATAATCAGAAAAGAGCAGCCCAGTAAATTGTTAGCAATGCAGACACCACTCCCCTTGGTAGTGAAAGGTGAAGATGATGCTTAAACTTCAGAGACATCTCAAAGCTGTGAGCGAGCAAGGAGCCAGCAGGTGAGGCTGGAGGTGGGCAAGTATGGGAAATGCCTGGGGGGTAAGGCAGGCTCTTCTTAGAGCCCAAGGATCTGTGCTAGCCATCTGATTAGTCAGGGGGCTTACTGCAGGGAGCCTATAGGTCACACTCACCCTGTCTGCTGCGATCAACCCCAAAAGGCCAACATGCCACCCAGAATTTTGAGACAACACAGCTCTGCCCTCTCACAAGCCAAAATGCATCTGCTCCCGGAATAGCTCCGTAGCTCTGGTGGCTGAATTTCAAAAGAGACCTGACAGCTGCAAACAGTCCAGACAAGGGCAGCTAAAGTGATCAGGGGCTGGAGGCCCGTCTATATGAGGAAAGGCTAAAAGAATTAAGACCACCCCATCTGGAAAGACAAAGGCTGGAGCCCAGAGGCAACACAATCAGAGTTTATGAAATCACAAAAGTGAGAATTGGTCAAGCACAACATCCTTACCAAGTCTAGAAGATTATGTCGAGGTAGCGCCTGTCCCCAGGGAGAGGCCCGCAGGGCACATTTGGGACAAATAGAATCAGGAAGTGCTTACACCAGGTAGCAGGACTTCTAGAGTCCATTACCCACAGGAAGTGAGAAAGGCCAAACATATAAATAGGTTCAAGAGAATTTAGATATATTCTTGGAGGGCAACTCCATAACAATTATGAAATGTAATTTAAGGCGATGTCTGATCTTTTGAGCTGCTGACAGGGAGACAAAGACCCGGCTGGAGAGGCCCTGGCTGTGTGATTTGGTATATTTAGCTTTCTTAAGCCAGGAGGCCCAGGAGCAGATCCCTAGGGGTGAGACAGAGGAGAGACATGCTCTCTGGCTTCTTTGGACCCCAGGGTCAGTTGTCCTTCAAGAAATGTCAGATCAGGAAAAGACCTTGAGGGACAGGTAGGCACAGAGTTTTAGCTACCAAGAGAGGGTTGGGGAAAACAGAAGAGGGGTTTAAGAGTCTCAGGCCTGGGCGAGGTGCTAGGTGTGTTCCTTATGTGAAGGGCACTTGTTCCCTAGGGAACCTGGCTATGCACAGGGGCCCCCTGGAGGTAATCCCCTCCCACAGACCCCTAAGCCTGGGCATGTGGCACACATGCTGGCGAGAGCCGGTCACGGACGGATGGCAGGGGCACCCACCTGGGTGTTCTGCGTGGGGATCTGGAGCACCAGGGCCAGTGTGTTGTGGTCAAAGTTCTCGTCCAGGGCCAGTAGGGCCCCATGCACACCGCTCTCGTGCAGATTTCCAGCATAGTCCCGAAGCCCAATGGACTGGACCCAGTTAACCACCTGGTCGTTGGTCCAGACAAGCACATCTGGAGGATGGGGGGAAAGGACATGAAAAGACAGGTTGGACCAAGGCCCCTCCAAGGACAAAAGTGGAACTCCAAGGCCCTAGACCCTGCCCTCAGGCTCCCAACTTTACATGCCTCTCCCTGGCACCTGGGTGCCTGGAAAACCAGCACTACCCCATTCTATCCCTGCCAGCCTGCAGGACTCAGGGTCCAGTCAGCAGGCTCCCACTTTCTCCTCAAGCCCTTGCACAGACCACCCCCTACCCAGGCTAGAAGGCCCTCTTATTCCTCCCACCGAAAGGTCTTTTCTGAGACTGGCCCCTCTTTCCTGCCCAACTTCACTCAGATCCTGAATGCGGGGGCATGGGCTCACACCCGTCTAGAGCTGTCCCCAAGATTCAGCGCATTTGTCCAGTGGGTGTCCACTGTCTGGGGTGGGAGTGGGAGTGTTTCTTCTGGGCAGGGGCTCTTTCTTCTCCCCAGATGGTGACATCGCCCTCATCAGGCTGGAAGCTGCCTATGGTGGGGTCAGTAAGGCAGCCCTGCTCCCCCAAGATAGCTCCCACACCCTTTAGAGGAGGCTCCACTGAGCCCAACAAGCTTACCCTTGATCTCATGCTGGCTGTCCTCCCGCCTCTTCTCTAGTTCCTTCCGGTCATAATTCAGCCTCTTCAGACACATAATACCATACTGAAGACTGGATCTGCAGGCACACGGGCCCCTTGAGCCTCAGCGGGGCCACATTCCCACCACTTCAGCCCACGTCCAGCATGTCCCCCTACATCCTCCAGCAGAGAGCACCACCCAGCGCCTGTCCCTCCCCTCCCCATCCCCCGGCTTGCACATAACCCACTCCATGGCTGCTTCCCTCTCTGCCTTCTCCACATCCTTCCGCTGGCCAGGGTATGGACCTAATTGGCAAATACAAAGTTCTTTGAATGAAAGCAGCATGTCCTTTGTCTCCAGCTGCTGGAATACAAAGACTTTTACTACTTGCAAGTCAAAGAAAAAGCAAAAACATGAAATGAATCCTTATTTAGTATCCAAGATGTTATCCCCATGTCACTCAGAGACTTCACAGTGGTCTACAAAATGTTTCGTGATCTGCCCCTTGCCTGCCTGACCTATGCGGCAACTACTCTCCTCCCCTCTTCCTGCGGCAGCCACACCGGCCTCCCCTTGCTGTTCTTCAAACACAGCAGGCACAGGCAACATGCCTCAGGGCCTTTGCACAGGCTGCCCCCTTTGCCTGGATGGCTGCCCCCTCTGCCTGGATCCTTCTTCGAAGTCTGCTGAAGTGCCCTGTGTCTCCTTCAAGCCTCAGCTCAAATGTCACCTTGTCAGTTCAATAGTCACCTTGCCTGCCTGACTTAAAACCACAGCATCACCACTCCCAGCCCACACTCCCTATCACCCTTACCCTGGCCTAATTTTTTTCCCTGGTATTTTTTTATTCATTAACATATGACACATTATTGTCCCGGTTAGAAAGCAAGCACCATAAGGGCAGGAAGTTTTGTCATGAGGGCAAGCATGTTTTGTTCCGGATCTATCTCAAAGCCCTAGAATAGAGCTGGCACAAAATCGACATAATTCACATAAAGTACTAAAAATACTTAAACAGCACTAGGGCATAGTCAGGATACTGTAAATAAGCCAGAAGCACAGACTGTAGGTTAGAAGGGACCCCAGAGGCCAACTGCAGGAGACACCTCTGTCTCACCCTTCCAAGAACTGTGAACACTTGTGCCCGATCACCTCTGGGGATAGGGAATTCACAAGGTCTCCAGGCAGCTCATTCCTGTTGGGCACTTTCTCCTCACCTTGGACATTACACTGTCACTCAGGCTCTTTGGGTTTTGTCATGGGAAGAACACAAGTTTCTTCCAACTCTAACTACTTTCCACTCTATTGTTGAAGCCATTGCTTTGTAAGATTAAAACGTGCAGGGGGTCTCCCTGGTGGCGCAAGGGGTTAAGCGTCAGCACTATGAAGCTATCCGAAACTACTGCAGCACAAATTCGATCCCTGGCCAGGGAGGTGACCCACATGGTGCAGCAGACCTCTCCTGTCTCGCCCGCTGCTCCCCTCAGCAGTGTATTTCAGTCGATCCACCTGTTCTGTTTCTCGCTCTGTCTCTGGTGAATCCTCTCAATCCCCACACCTCTGGCCTATACCCCAGTTCTTGTATGCATAAATAAATAAATCTTTTTTAAAAAGAAAGGATTAAACCATGCAGATCATTTCCTCCTTTTCTTCCCTGAGTCCAACCAGACAGCCCTTCTGCCTACAACAGTCCCTCCTAGGGCAGACACCACCAGTATACCAGACACCCACTTTCCTGGGTCTGCAGGTACCCACTCACTGCTCAAGCCACAGGCTTAAGCCTTGGTCCCTTCAGAGGGCAGGAAGACACACTACCTGCTTCCTGGATATGCCTTCTGTCTAGTCTCAATCTCACTTATTATACTTGTCAGTCCGGTTCCTGTAACTTTCAAATCTGTCGCACAGCACAGCCACAATATAAAGGCCTTTAAGTCAGATCAAGCTGGGTTTGAATGAGGCTCTGCCACCGTCCTGCTGGGTGGCAGTCAGCCTAAATGAGCTGAGTCCTACCTCTCTTGAGAGCTGCTGTGAGCATTAAAAGTGATACTGCATGGAAGGGCACAGCCCAGCCCCTGGAACATCATGGGCACTCAGCAAGGGCGCCGCTACTAGGAGGACATTTCTGATTGTTGAGTGTGCTTGTTCTCCCTTGAAACAGGAGACGCTCAAGGAGAACCTGCTCGACAAAATGTTGTTCTAAGGAAAGAGCTCCGAGCTAGGTGTCAAGAAGGAAGGATGTTGGCTCATTCTGTACATTCCTGGTTGGCACCTGACCTCTATTGGGTGGGTTTCCCTCTCTGTAAATTATTTTTTTAATTTATTTATTTATGCATACAAGAGCTGGCTGGGGTACAGGCCAGAGATGAGGGGGATGAAAGGATTCACCAGAGACAGAGTGGGGAACAGAACAGGCAGACTGACTGAAATACACTGCTGAGGGGAGCAGCGGGCGAGACAGGAGAGGTCTGCTGCACCATGTGGGTTGCTCCCTGGCCAGGGATCAAACTCGTGCTGCAGAGGCTGCGGATTGCTTCTTAGTGCAGTGCTTAACCCCTTGCACCACCAGGGAGGCCCTGTAAATTATTTTTTTTTTAAGATAGGCCTTACTTGTCACAAAAATATAATTTTTAAAAATGTTTACAGACCTAAGAACATACTTAGGAAATGTCAAGTGGAATAAAAGCAGGTTTTTATATAGTTGAGGAAAGGAATGTGGAGAAGCTTTAGAAACTCTGAAGTCATCAAAATTCAGAGTTGACTCTGGAACCATTTGTGCAGCTGGGAGTCCCTCCTGGGCTTGGGCAGAGGGTCAAGGGGGGATTTTCATAAAGCTGGGTGGGGCCAGGCCGACTGGTCCCCCAGCAGCCTGGTTCATCCTGGCTCTCACCAGCCCTGTCAGTCACCGGGGAGGGAACAGGTGCAGCTCAGCCTGCAGCCTCCCCAACAAAGACAAAAGATTCCCTTTCAGCCCAGTGGGAGGGAGGACACAGCTGGGAGTCCCAGAGCAAAAGGCTCTGCTGTGCCGAGGCAAGAGAACTGGACTCGGGACCTGTCGTCCCTGGACGACTCTGGCTAGTTGGATCTATTCAGATTGACATCTTTAAGGAATGGCTGGGCAGTCATTTATACCCAGCACACCCGTGTGTTTGTGTCTGGAGAGACCAGGGGACAGCCGCAAAGCCCCAGAGAACCTTAAATGCCACACTGCAGCCTCACCCCAGCTCCCACCTCTGTCCCATTATCCACTCAAGGCAAAAGACCTGGCTCAAATAGCAGCCTATGCGACTTGAAATTGGATGTTAAAAGGGACTTCCTAAGATCTGCCAGAACCATTACCACCCACCTTGCGCTCAAACCCAAATGCCTACTGGGTTAACTGGAATGAGCCGAGCAGGTAGGAGGAGGTGGGAGAGCCTGGGGACACCACCCGGCTTGGGGGCTGCCGCCATCCAGCTCCAGCTGCCTGTCTCATGCTAGAATATGTCAACAGAGCTTTCAATTCTTCAAGAGAAGCCAGACATCCAGAATTTTGTGCAAAATTTCCTAGTGTTTAAATACTGGCAACTGATCACAATTTTTAAATACTGTCTGGGCCAAACAAAACACATCAGTGGGCCAAATTCTGCCCACGGCCTACCAGTTGGGGACTGTGCTACACTTTAACAGAAAATCTTTTCAGCGGAAGGAGGAGGACTGGATGACATCCTGTGCAAATGGACGGGGATTCAACACTGAGGGGCCCGGATCTGGGGTAACGGCATGGCAGGTGTCCAGAAAGAACTTTCCTCTCAACTTGGAGGAATCAGACCCCTAAATCTGACTGTGGGTTGAGTTTGAGTCTTCTCAGGGCAAAGGCAATAAGTAATGAAATTCAGACCTGGGAGCAAGTTTCCAAGAAAGTGAGGCTAAAAGAAATGACTTTGTATCGCAAAGGTTGGAGGCGAAAGCATCAAATCCTCAAATTGCAGATGAGGGCCTCCCTGGTAGTGCAAGGGGTTAAGACGCAACCTATGAAGCAATCCGCAGCCTCTGCAGTACAAGTTCGATCCTCAGCCGGCCAGGGAGCAACCCACATGCGCAGCAGACCTCTCCTGACTGGCCTGCTGCTCCCCTCAGCAGTGTACTTTGGTCAGTCTGCCTGTTCTGTTCCCCGCTCTGTCTCTGTTAAATCCTCTCAGCCCCTACACCTCTGGCCTGTACCCCAGCTCTTGTATGTATAAATAAAAATAAATCTTTAAAAAAAAACTACATAAAATCTATAAAAGAGAAATTTCATAAAATCAACTACATTAAAATCTTTGTTTAAAAAAAAAAAAAATTGCAGGGCCTCCCCGGTGGCGCAGCGGTTGAGCGCTGGGCTGCGAAGCTGCCTACAGCCTCTGCAGCGCCGGTTCGATCCCCGGCCACTGACGAGGGTCCCACATGGCGCGCAGACCTCTCCTGCCGCCCGCTGCTCCCCTCAGCAGTGTACTTCGGTCCTTCTGCCTGTTCTGCTCCCCGCTCTGGCTCTGGTGAATTCTCTCACCTTACCGTGCTTCTGACTGTAACCAGTGCTTGTATAAATAAATAAATAAAATTAAAAAAAAAAAAAAAAGCTATGTTACTTTAAAAAAAAAAAAAATTGCAGATGAAATGAGGACTCAGCTTTCCCAAGAGGGTGACTGTTACCCCCAGACCTAGCCATGGACAGAGGTGGGTGCCTCTACTGTGTGCTGGGCCGGGCCCCCGCTGCGCTCACCGGTGGAAGCTGTCCACCATCTTCAGGTGCACCCGCAGGTCCTTCTTGGTCAGATGGTCGAGCATGCGCGCGTCCACCAGGCACTCCATGAAGTAGCTGCGGTACTGGGGGAGCCCCAGGCTGGGAAGCCACTCGTTCCCGATCCACTCGTGGTTCATGTCTCCGTAGGCTAGGGTCTGCAGGAACGAGACAGCGGAAGCTGTGGGGGGAAGAAGGCTGTGCCAGCAGGGCACAGCTCCATCTTCCATGGCAGGTCAATCAAATTTCAGCTTATTTTCACCAAGGGGCTGGTAGCAGTGGGAGGTGGGGATTTTAAATGGAACTTCTCAATGCCCTGAAATGATATGGTTCCACTCACATATCAATTATCTACACTAATGAACAGAAGCCACTATCAGGCAGCAGATAATCGGAAATCCCTCCTGTTGGCTCTTGAAAGCATGTGTGTTGTCACCCAGCAGCCTCGCCTTTCTGATTCTGTCAGCCTCAAGCCCGCTGAGCCCAGGGGACAGGCTTCATTACAGAGGACCTGAAGAGCAGCAGAGGAAGCCAGTCTCACTTGAGACACCGGCCTCACCGTCCACGGGGCACTGGGCAGTGTCCAAAGGCAAAAACATAAAGAAGTGTGTTCTGCCTCCACACACATGCTCCCCCCAGGGGTGAGTTTTCCATCATGCCATTAAAAATATTTTAGCAGGGTGTCCCTAGTGGTGCAAGGAGTTAAGCACTGCACTATGAAGCAATCCACAGCCTCTACAGGACGAGTTCGAACCCCGGCCAGGGAACAACCCACATGGCGCAGCAGACCTCTCCTGTCTCACCCGCGGCTCCTCTCAGCAGTGTACTTCAGTCAGTCTGCCTGTTTTGTTCCCCTTTCTGTCTCTGGTGAATCCTCTCAAACCGCCCCCCAACCCCCGCATCTCTGGCCTGTACCCCAGCTCTTGCAAGCATAAACAAATAAATCTTTTAAAAAAAAGATCTTTAGCATTTTTTACAATTACAATGTATATTTCTTTAACACCATATATTGTTAACTTTGCTTGCTTTATTTTTTTTTTTTTGAGTTTTAGTATAGAATTCTATGAGTCTTTGGGACTTGTCTCTTTCACTTCACATTGTATTTCTAAGATTCATCCACTTCCTGTGCTGAATAGGGTTTGACTGTGTGACGACACCACAGCTGATTTGTCTCATCTCCTGCGGATACACCTCTCCCTGTTAGGCATCAACAGTGCAGCTCCCTGCTACCTGACACACTGGCCATTTATCTGTCCATTTGTTTACCAGCTGTCTCTCCCCTAGAACACAAGACCCAGGAGGGCTTAGTTTGTTCACTACTGTATCCAGAGAGCTAGAAATGCCCAATACCTAGTAGACACTCGATAAATATTTGCTCACTAAATAAATGAATGAATGAAAGACCTTTGCTCGGTGCACCAGGGGTGTCCCCAAGGACCCAGAAAAGAAGAGGATTAACACCAAATTAAGGCTCATCGTTCTTGGGAAAAGAGATAAGCTGAATGAAAGAGGTAGACCTGCTGGGGGCACAGCCCGAGTAGCGCTCCCCACCTGCCACCCTGAGAAACCAGAACAAGTAGCTAAAGGGTAATGGAGGGAAGGGTCTGCAGGAGGAGGAAGGAACCTGTGTCTATGGCTCTTCATGGAAGAGGGACACAAACAGACACAAAAAGTCTGCAGGGAGCAAAACTGCGGGGAGAATACTGTCCTGAACTCCTGAGAGTTGGTTCTGAACAAGGAGGGGTCTTACCTGAGCCCAGCTGCCCTCCTCACTGTCCTAGCAGGAACGAGTGCAGCATGTCAGGGGAAACAGGCAAAGTCAAGGACCAGGCAGCCTCCAACCAGACCCCATAAGATGAGGGAACAGACAGCCCATTACTTGGGCAGGGGAGTAGGGAAAGGTTGTTGGGATGAGTAAAAGAGATCAGCGGGCTGTTGCAGGTGCCCACATTTTCAGTGACAGGGGGGCAAATGCAGGGGTGGCCACCCCTCACTTCCATTCTTCCCAGCTTGGCTGGGAACCAGCAAGGTGCAGGCCTCCCTATCCTTCCCTATTCCTCCATCAAGGGTCAAGCTCAGGGACAGGGACTGAGGCTTCAGGCCCATGGCAGAGCAACATGCCCCAAGCCCAGATCTTCACTGCAGCGCACCAGTGGCCTAGGATATGCCTGCCATCCCTGGAGTAGGCCGCCAACACACACACACACACACACACACACACACACACACTCAAAAACTGTGTCACATCTCATTTCTTTGGCATCAAGTTTCCACCCTGAAAACAGAACCCAGTCACATGTCAGGGATGTCAACCTCATATTAGATCACCTGCAGCGCCCTCTGGGTCCCCACACCTTCCCCTTCCCCTTGTGGGACTCACCAGCCCTAACACCAGACCTGGGGCCCAGGGTCCGACTCACTGTTTTAGTGGATGTTGCCAGAGTTTCCATCTCTTCATGGGTGACCCAGACGTTCCCGGAAGACTGTAGGCAGAGGGGAAACTTAGCTGGTCTTCTGTGCGGGTCCCCAGGATCCTTTTCTGGCTGGGAGCCCCAAGTACAAGGACAAAGCTCCCCTCCCAAGTCCTCCCACGAGCCAGGTCAGGACTCTGCACACCGTCTAGCTCCGAGCAACTCTCCTTTATCATTGTACCCACACTGCTTAGCACATTGCCTGTCACAAGATAGTGTCCAACCAATGTTTCCTGAATGAATGAATGGTGTGGATCTGGAATGAGGGCTGACCCCAGTCATAGAGATGAACTATGATAGAAGCTTTTACCCTGGGGGACCAGGGTATAGTCTGCAGTCCACAAGGAAAAGTCTGGAAAATCAGGACAATTCACAAGTACCCTACTCCCTCTGCTTCCTCCAATCTGGCAACAATATAGAGACCCAAAAATCCTGTTCCAGAAACTTCCCCAGAGATCGAGAACCGTTGGCAGAACTAGAATGGGAAGATGGGGCCCAGAGGTGGTATGTAGGAGGCAGAACTAGGCCTCCTAGAGTCAAGGCCACTCTTCATGGACCCCAGGTGGAGTCCCCGTGGGATGGGAGGGCTGGGGGAGGACTCAATGCTACCATCTCCCCAAAGCCCAGGAGAGATGTGAACACCGCACTGGGGTCTCTGAAAATGTCCAGCTGAGAGAGTGGCCACTCACCGTCCTGGAGGTGGGGGGTGCCGAGGGGCTGGTGAGGGACACCATCTCCTGGATGGCCAGCCGGAGCTTGAGCCGGTGCAGGGCGTTGCTGATGCCGATCTCACGCTGGATCTCCGTGTCCGACAGGGCTGACATGATGGCGCCGCTCTTAACGTTGGCTCGGCAGGCTGCCACATACCAGGCAGGCATCCCCACCCAGAGCTGCAGACAGAGGGCAGGGGTGGTAATTCAGCCCCTTGCCCAAGACCTGGACTCTGCCACCAAGAGCAGAATCGCAAACGCAGACCAGCGGAACTGTGTAGGGGACCATCCTCAAAGGCCTCTTTCCCATCTTCTGGATGAGACATCTGAGGCCTGGGAGGATGAAGGGATTTTCCTAATGTAATATAGTGATTTGCTCCGGGGGCGAGCCCACAGAAAAGCGAACTGCCTGTGGGCATCTTACAGCTCAGTAAAAGTTAGTGTGCCTTATGCAAACAGCTACCCATAGGCCTCCACAAGCAATACCAGTTCTGCACCCCAAAGTAACTGAGGGTGTCTGTGGGAGGAGGGGCTACGTGCTATGCGTGCCACCCATGCACTCATGGGGAGACGCACGGAGAAAGCTCCGGGGACACCATCCCTTGCCTGAGGAGTCCTCATCTCAACATGCACATCCTTCCCGCCCCACCCCAGAGTGGACTGCCCTTGGCCAGCCTTACCTCCAGCCAAGAGACCACAGTAGGGCCGTCCCACTGGGCAAAGGGCATTCCTTTCCTGCGGGCATCTTCAAGCAGCTGGTGCCTGGCAGGAAGAAAGACAAGAGGCCCAAAGTCTCCTCTTCTCTCTCAACCATGCTTACTCCCGGGGACCACAGGCTGTGCTGGGGCTGGCCTCCCCACCCTTGCCCCCCACCTGGGACTGCCACCTCTGCTCTATACCTAAAGCAAGACATGGGCAGAAACATGTCTCCATTCCCAGAGGGCTAGGGGCTCTTTGTTTGCACTTGGGCTGACACACAGACACTTCAGTCTGCTCTGCCAGAGACTCTCCCCGCATCCCCGTCCCCTTCTCCCGAGCCATCATCCTAAGAACCACACTGTGTCCACATGGACCAGGCCAGCTCAGTTCTGGTAGGGCCTCACTGGGTTCTGGCTGCCTGAGCTCAGTCCCATGGCAGCCCAGGGGAAGGACAGTGGGTAGGGGGCTAGGCTCCCCCGGTAGACCCTGGCCTGTGGCTCCTACTTCTTCTTCAGCCGCCGGTCCTTCTCTGCCTGGGTTCCCAGCTTGGCAGGCACCATGGGCTCCTGCAGACTGAGCTCCGAGTCGGTGAGCAGAACTAGAAGGAGAGAGATGCCACGTCAGCCGGGCGCTCTGCTCCTGTTCCCTTGGCCTTTGTCAGCACTGGGGCACAGACCAGCAGGAGGCTCCCCCAACCCAGAGGGCACGACAGACCCAGTCATTATTTCTGGAGCCCCTGCTCCATGCTCCTGCATCCAAGTGGTCCCAGAGTGGCATCATGTGGGCCACCCCCAGCCCAGAGAGTGTCCCCATGAAGCCTCAGCCCAGGAGGTATCTGCCAGCTGGTAAATCGACACCATGCCACTAGAGTGGCAGCAGAATCCTAGACAGAACTTATTCCTCCTCCAAACTCAGGGGCAGACGCCAGTGGGCTACAAGGCCCAGAGAAGGCCACATCAGCCTGGGTCAGGGGAGCAGAAAGGGCACGCTGTGTCCTGGCCCCTTCCTCGGGGTGTGCTCACTTCCCCAAAAGGGAACACGCACAGCTCAGTCCTCTTCCACTGGGCATCTCCTGACCCAGTCCCAGAACCCTGCAGAATTCATTGATGCCTGGTCACTCCCTGCAAGCCCAAGAGGCAGGGGGTATAGGTAACCCAGAAACCCATGCAAGATACTCTGGTAGGCATGTTGGTTTCAGCCTGGTGTGGGGAATACAGGAAATCACACATAACGCTTTCTTACTGACAGGGCCTGCTCAGCTCGAGCACCCCCTTCTGTGACGGGCCCTACTCTCCACAGCAGTGGGCTGGGGCCAGGACGGCCCACCTCACTCCAACTGAGGCCCCCACACATCCTGAGCAGAGATCCTTTCTGACAACAACAATTTCTCCTCCTCCTCCCTCCTCCTGCTCCTCCCTCCCCTCCTCTTCTATCAGCTAACTCTGTACTAATTCACACCTTCCGGAGATGAAGGTTATTTATGCATCCGGGTTTAAAGGTTTCTCTCTTCTGGTAGATCAGGTTCCTTCCCTGCATCAAGAAGTACCTGCCTGGGGGGGCTTCAACCCCCTTCAGGGCAGACCCTGGCGAGTGTGCCCAGCCCAGTGGGCCCAAATCTACCCCCACCTCTCTACCCCCTCTCTTCCCTTCTCTGAACAGACTCAACTGTACACAAAACTCTCACATCCATGAACCTGCCTTTCTTATAAGCCCCTTCCCTCTTGGCTAACTCCTATTTGGCCCTCAAGCTTCAGCCCAGGAGTTCAGTCCTGGCAGAGGAATCCAATCCTGTCAGCCCAGCACTCAGGACTCAGTCCCAGCCTGGGCCTGTGCCCATATGACATTGTTTCGAAATCATCTCTATTTTTCCCTTTTCATTAGACACTGGACTTGAAGGAATGGACTGCTCCCCAACACCCAATACTAAGGCTTGTCTACAACAGTTAATAAACATTGAACAAATGACTGGATAGATGAAGGAAAGAGAAGAGGGAGGAAAGAACAAAGGAATGGGGAAGAGAGAGGAAGACAGCTAAAGTGGACGGTACAAGGACCCCTGCCACCCATGAACTTGAACTTCGCATTAGCACATAGGTGAAAGAGATGCCCCTGCATAACGTCTACAAAGCCCTACTTAGGCATTATGATATTTTGAGTCCTGCAGGCAAGATGCACTAGAAATAAGTTCTAATCAAGAACTGACTCTCCGAAAGGAAGAACAGACCTTTCTCCCGAGGTCCGATGCACAGTGTGTCAGAAAACCTCCAAGTCACAAGAAAGCTCAGAGGTCCACTCTTTCGCTGCATATAATAGGAACCCCTTGGGCAGGGAACCAAGTAAACAGCCATCCGTCTGCTTCCCAACGCTCCTAGCACACTCCCAGCGGCAGAGCTGACCCCCTCTGAGGCTACTTCTCACTGTGATTAGCGCTAACAGAAACTTGCTTCTGAGCTGATGTCTGCCTGTCTGTGGCTTCCACCCACTGGGCCCAGGGAGGCAGGCAGAGGAGGCCAGATCAGACACCCTCCCGCTTCCGGCTCCCTACCCACACCCATTGGCTAGGAAGAGGAAAGAGACCCTGGCCCGTGGCTCCATCCCGGCTCAGCTGGATCAGCCTGCCCTTCTCCTTCTTCCCGAACAGCCGGCCGAGCGATGACTTGATGCCCTTGCGCTTGGCGCCCTTGTGCAAGGAGTCCTGGCTGCTGTTGCTGCTGCTGGGGTTGCTGCCCTGATCTTCCAAAGCACTACAGGGTGGGAGGTGGGGGCGGGGTGAGAAGAAACATAATTACAACGGGAGGGAGAGAAGGAGGGCACACCTCTGGAGGACTCAGACACTGGGTCTGGGGGGGGAGGAGGGTACTACAATCAGCAGATACCCAAAGGAGATCCAGGACTGTCCTCCCCGAATGGCATTTCTGAGAGAAGTGAGACATTCAGAGTCCCTGGAGGCGTGAGATGCAGGGAGGGACAAGGCGAGCTTGGGGACGGAAACTCGAGGTGGTGCCTGTTCACCTACCTCTTGCCTTCTTCCTGGCTCAGGGCTGGGTGGCCAAGCTTCTCTAGCCGCAGCGTCCTGGGTGAGGAAGGAGGAGAAGTCTCACATTTTATGGTGGCTTTATCCTCTCGGTTCTCTTCCCGAGACACTGGCGACTGAACAGACAGTGGAGCTGTCAGGGCATAGAGGGAGAGCTCCGGGGCCTGCCGACCCAGCCCAGACAGGCAGGAGGCCCTGAGGGCCTCGCTGAGTTCAGACTCAGGCTCAAGGGCCCAGGGAGAAGCCAAGGACAGGGCCCAGGAGAGTTAACCCGTCACTCCCTGGGTCACAGGCAGAACTCACCAGCAGCTTCCTCCTATGCTTCCTTAAGTCACTGGGCTGGAAGAGAGAGTGAAGGGCGAGCTCAGACTCACGCTATGGACGCCCAAAAGTCAACCCCAAGGGAGCCCAGTGGTCTTAGGATGAGAAGATAGGATTCAGTATCTCACACAGGCCTGCAAAGAATATCACAGCAGAAAAAAAAAAGCTGGCCTGAAAAGATAAATCGGGCTAGCTCTGGAAAAGAGATGTGGGCAGTGGGTGAGTTTCTTAAGCTTTCCATGCTTCTCCGAGGCTAGGGCAGGCAAGATACTACATAGGCCCTTTCCCAACCCAGAAGACACGGTGGCCGGACCTGCCAGGGTCCACGCATCCTGAGAAGCAGCAGTCCAGTCCAGCTGAGAGCGGGGGAGCTCTATCACACCCCAGCAACTCCCCGCAGTCACCCCCCAAAGTGGAGCCCAGTGATGACAACCCCAAGACTCTCACCAGGGTCATGACCCCCATGCGGTCCAGGTCCTGGGCAGCACTGCGGGAGGTAAGCTTGGGTGTCGAGCGGCCGCTGAGCGGTGGGGACGCGCTGGCCAGGGACAGGGCTGTCAGGGACGTGGGGATGGAACCGCGTTTGCGCAGTTGTGTTAGGTTCAGGGCCTCCATGCTGCCACTGGTCACGCGGGTCTCGATCTCCTCAGCACGGAGCTCTGTGGACTCTTTCTCTTCCTGGATCATTCTGGATGGCAAACAAAACCAAGCCAAGTCATTGACCCCAGTGAGGACCAGCAGGAGGCAGGGGCTGCGCTCACCACCCCATGACCCCAAGCAGAAGGCAATGCCCAGCTGAACCCCATTGTTTCTGGCATTGCCAGGACATAAAGGCCTGTTGGGCATGGCTGGTCCTTTTCCAGTGTCTTAGAAACATTTTTCTCTCTTTCTTGTTAGCTGGCAATTTAGAAAATGAAATAGAAACCGTCGTATGGAATACAAACCCAGAAGTCAGAATTCCTGACTTAACAAAAACAAAAGGGTGACCTTGGCCTGTTTCCAGCGTACACAAGGCAGGAGAGGTCTGAGCCAGCAGTTCCCAAACACAGGGCCTTTACCTGATGCCAACACTGAAGGAGTTTAGTCTGTTCCATGGCAAAATGAAAGAAATCACAATAGTGGTATATGGGGGAGGAGGGTACGCAGAGGAGAGTGCGTGCATACTCACACACATACACATGTGCACAAGTACTCACACTGACACAGAGATGCCAACTGTCACCAAGGGGCAGGACTTGACTTTATTCTAAAAGTATGTCTTTAGGGGTGTTAAAATGTTCTTTCTTTTGCAGAATGGTTGTGATGGGAAATGGCAGTTATCTTTAATGTTTTACTTTGTGGAATAAACATTGGCAGTCCTAATTAGTATCTGTGTATGTGCGTGTGCATGTGCATGTGTATGTGTGAGAGAGAGAGAGGGAGAGAGAGAGAGAGAGAGAGAGATATTTTCTTTTTGACTGGTCTATGAAATCCAGAGGTGTGCAAACCAGATGCCAAGAGAGCCCATGAAGCTATGATGTACTCTAGCTCAGAATTTTCCTTGCTGTTGGCCATGAACAGTATATAAAGCGGGGCAAAGTGCAAGCCTTGGTAACTTTCTCGCCACTGGTTTCTGTTTGATGCCTCATTAGGGGTGTGAGGCTTGGCAAAGGGACTGAACTTAAATCCAGGTTTAAATGCTGGCTCTGCTACTTGCTATGTGGCTTTAGGAAAATCTCTCGACGTCTCTGGCTTCTATTGCCTTCTCTGTAAGATGGAAATTATGCTGCTTCTCTCAGTGACTATGGCAAGGCTGACTATAACATTATAAAGTTCTCCACCGGAATAGTCAGTGGAAGCTACACTGTTAGTGATTATGCTGAACATGGTCTTCCAAGCCCCCTCACCAGCTCTGGGAGAGAAAATGAAGTCAATGTGAGGCCCTACCCTTCTCAGTCCAGAACCAGATTAGAACCTTGCCTGATGACCCACATGGGGCCATACAGGCCAACACCTGTAGGATTTTTCTTGCAAAGCCCAGAGGCAAAAGGGGCCTCCCTCCTCCAAGACAGCTCCCATTCCCTGGGCCCCTGCCTGACCTGATCTCCTCGTTGATGGCGTCCAGCTGCTCCTGTAGCATCATGGCCAGGGTCTGGGCGTCAGAGTGGCCACTGGGGGAGACAACATCCACAGAGCCCACCAGACCCCCTGGCTCATCCTCATCCACATCCGAGATTTCAGGGTCACTGTCGAAGGCAGTGGCAGCTGTGGGGGCCAGCACCCCAGGCAGTGGAGATGGCTCCCAGTCCTTAGCAAAGAAAGAGGGTAAAGGAGCAGTAATAAGACGTGCCAGACAGCTGGGGGCAGGCTCTTCTGCCCTCCAACAAGCTCTGGCATCTCCCGGGAGCCTGCTGTGACTGGCATCATGCAGGCCCCATCCCAGGCCCCCTGATTCTGAATCTGCATTTTTAACAAGATCCCTGGGTGGTTATCTGCACAGTACAGTGTAAGAAATGCTGCTCTAGATCAAGGAGTTAGACAGCACAGGGGTTGGGAACAGATTCAAGAGAGTCGTGGCCTTGCTTTAAATCACCCCTCTGCCCAATATTAGCAGCTAACTATTGAGAGGTTGTTTGATGTCTTTGTGCCTCAGTTTCTTTGTCAGTAAAATGGGGACAGCAGTAGTACTGACTTCACAGTATTTGTGAGGGCTGAATGAGGAACACATGCAACACACTTAGCACAAAGGAAACAGTATGGAAGGGCTCTATGTAATCAGGAGATGACTTCTCAGAAATCATCCTAACACCTCGTTATGCAAAGACCGGAACTGGCTGGGGGATCTGGAGGAGCAGGGGCAGGGGAGGGCGGGGACCAGGGATGGACAGGGGCGCTAACCCCACCTTCTGTGACCCAACCCCAGTTCCTCTCTGGGTTCTTTTCCAGCTCCTGAGAAGTTGCTGTGTTCTCATAAACAGAAAGACTGAAAAGGGTAAGGGATAAGAGAATAAGAGGTGCCTCTGACTGACTCCCCCATCACACTAGGGGTTTCCTCGGAGAAAGGGGCTCGTCCCCTTCTCTGCCCACGTCTCCTAGAGCCTAGAGCACGCAGAGGACGTGAGCCCAGGACAGAGCACGGTTAACAATTATGAGACTAGGAAGAAATTATAACTCCCCAAAAGACAAAAGTTGCTTACTGCTGCCCTTCCTCTTTCCTGTTGCCCGGGAATCTCCCCAGGCAGACGCAAGCGGACCCACCGCTGCTCCTCAGAAAACTTCAGTTGCCATCCCAAGGGCCAGTTAACCTGTCATTCCTCCCTCCTCTCCCCCATAAGCCACAGCATTGGATCCAGAAAGCTTTCCAACTCCAGCTTGCCCCTGTATCCCCCACCCCAGCTCCCGAAACGCACGCCTGCACACCCAGGCCCACGCTTCAGTGGGGCCTCAGGGACCGGCTGACGCCCGCCAGGCCCTACCTCTTGCCTACCAGGAGGCCGAGGTGAGGGGGGCCACAGCTGTTGCAGCTGACGATGGCCCCAACCCCAGGGCTGCAGCTGTCGTGGACACCAGGGAGGGCCGGGGGGATTTGCACCACACGCCAGCCGTCTGTGAAACTGGAGCCAGGCACGCGGCCGAACTGACCCCAAGCTCCCTGGGGAGACCCCCCCTACACTCCCCTCAGCCCCTCACCTTGGAAGACTCCTCCCGCAGGGCTGAGTAGCGGCGGTGCAGTCCCGGGGGCACGTGGGAGAACCGCACGTCCGCTGCGCTGCCCACGTGTGACCTTGAGTGGGGTGGGGAGGAGAGACGAGCCCTGAGGACTGGGAGCCCCAGCTCACACCCACTGTGCCCAAACTGGTAAGGGAGCTTCAGCTTGGAGAAGTCTTAGCAGGACCTAGAGCTGTCGCAAAAGTCTGAAGGGTGGCCATGTAGCGAGACGTTAGGGTTATTCTCAGGTGCGCCAGGGGTCAGAGGGACCCACTTCTAGGGAGCAGCTTTCCGTTTAACACAAGAAGGATTTGGAGTTGGTTTGGTGGCTGTGAAAAAGCTAAGCCCTTCTGAAGAGGATTCAGTGGAATTGAGACCCCCTGGCCATCTGACAAGAATGGTGCGGCGCTGAGAGGGGTATGGGGGTGACCTGTGAAGGCCCCTCTAATTCTGAGGGACTTGGTTCCTTGCTCATCTTCCCAGCAACCTTCCTTGGCTCTCCCCATTGCCTAGACTGTGCATCTGCCCCAAACTCAACCCAGACAAATGATCTGTAGGAAACTCCAGCGTCCAGACACTGTCAGCGACGTGTGCTACAGAAACCACTGGTCACCCCAAAGGCCATCTCAACTCTGAGATGTCAGGAGCTCTGGAGTATCTGGAAGGCTCCCCTGGTGACACCTCTCCCCTCCCCAGGAGGATACCTTGAAGGAACCCAGAGCGAAGGGGTAGGTATGAATTCCACATGGATTACACAAGGTGGCTGGAGGGAGAGGGCATTTTCTGCTTATCCCCCTTTTCTCCCCTGTAGCTCAGTCTCAACTCCACGATGGGGCCAGTGTTCTGCAGTCAAAGTCAACATTCCCCAACCATCAAGGAAAGCAAGCAGAGGCAAAAGCTTGGGGGGCTTTGGGCCATGTCTTATTAGTTAGGGGTTTGGTCTCTGCTGCACGACCTACAGGAAAGAAGAAGTAGGAGGCACCCCAATTACTGTTTTCTGCTCCATTCCCTGATTCTCTCCATATAATAATCCCTGAGGGGCTTGAAGAAGGTACTTAAGTCTCTCCCGCCCCAGACAGCCACAGGCTTCTCTTCAAGTGCATCGTCCCTTTGGTAATTCGAGCCCTACCTCTCCATGTACACATTTCCTCTCTTCATGGCAGCTGATCCCCACTTCCCTGGTATAGCAAGAGCACAGCCAAAGGGCTCAAGGATTCGGATCTAAGAGACTTTGGTTTGGAGAGAAAACAGCCAGGACCATGGACCTGGAGCCACATCACCCACATCAGTCTCCCAGGTCTTCACCTGCCTCTCCGGGCACAGAACTGAGGGCTGGCTCCAGGTCTGAGTTCAATGCCAGTTGCTTCTTCGCAAATGTGTAGAAAAAGATCCAAGAACCTCCCTTACAAAGTGGACCTAATTTGAGCACTAGCTAGAAAGCTCTGCTCACCATCTCTTAAAATGTTTTCAGGAGAAAGGAGATCTCAACTTTATGAGCGGTATGGCAATTCAGCCTCCAACAGTCAGGAAGTTTCTGGGGTCTCCTTTCAGTCTCTCCTGCTGCATTCCTGCTTGCGGCCTATTTCCCAAACCTAGGTGGCCCTCGATTCTCACACAGCGATGCTTCAGAGCTCTAAAGACAGTGTCTCAAAAGAACTAGAGTGAAGTAGATGCTCTCCTGGGCCTCTCCTGCCCCTGGGACACGAGTGAGCATCTAACTCAGCAGACCCCTCTCCAGGGCACACCGTCTGTCAAGGAAGTGGACCCTGGCCTGTGTCCTACAGCGCCCGAGAAGGAGCAGCCTCTGTTTTGCATGCCCCTTAGCTTCCCTCAGAGGATAGCTGCTCCCTTCTAACCTGCCCAAGTGAGCTGAGGAACTCTGACCAAGTTATCCAAGCCTCAGTGTCCCACCCTGAACAGGAGCAGGACCCCAAGGTCCAGGCCATCTTTGGTGGGAGGAAGTTTCCTACCTCAGGGTCCATCCAGACCCCGTCCCAGCACCTAGCCTCCCGCGCTCCAGTACCTGGAGTGGACGCCATCCACAAACGGCCCCCCTCGACCCTTCAGCTGGTCCACCTCTTGGCGCAGCTTCTCAATCTCTTCAGACAGGCGGCCCTGTGCCAGGCAGACCCAGGGTGGGGGTGGGGGCCAAGGAGGGGCAGAGAGGGGAGAGAGGGACAAAGAGGACAGCAGAGTTGGGGAGAAGCAGAAGAACACACTGCAAAGTCCAAAGCCAGGGGCCCAAGGCCAGGCCCACTGACGGCATCAAAAGAGAAGCAGTCCAAGGGGAAAGTGAGCAGAAGGGTCTGCGGGGGGCAGGCAGAGGGGCAGAGCCAGGAGAGGGGTCTGTGGGGAAGGACTCTACGGGAACAGGCCTGCGGAGCCCTCACCACCACACAAGTGCATGGCAAAGGAGGCGTGGCCCCCCGGAATCCTGTAGAGCCCTTCGCT
Organism: Talpa europaea; assembly: GCF_964194135.1. Taxonomy (NCBI): domain Eukaryota; kingdom Metazoa; phylum Chordata; class Mammalia; order Eulipotyphla; family Talpidae; genus Talpa; species Talpa europaea. The sequence continues at coordinate 74,852,288 of NC_140077.1, forward strand.
GGGCTCTGCCTGTCTGATGCCCACCTATGCCCTGTGCTCTGGCTCTGGATCTCTTTACATGTGGCTGGAGACACATCTGCTGTGACACTCTAGTGAGGATGAGTGAAATAACGTATATTGGGGATTAACAAATGGGCTGCGCAGTGCTGGGGCTCAGAGCTGCTGCGTGAGAAACAGGCTTGCTCACAGCAAGCCCAGCCCTCCCAGGATGGCTGTGCAGGCCGCAGCTGGGTACCTTGTGATGATGCTGCTCCTCAATCTGCCGCTGGGAGCTCTCCAGTTCCTGGATCAAGGTGTTCTAGGGGAGAAGGGCTGTGAGCCATGGCCCTTGCCTGGCTCCTCAAGTCCCGCTCGACCCCCACCCTGTCCCCCGCGGTCATAATGACCTTCAAATCTGTCCATTTAGCCCCATCTCCCCAACCCTGCCCACGCTCCAGGCCCACTACCTTCTCCCTATCCAGCACCTTCCCTCCAGGCTCCACCCACCTCTCACCCGCCCCGCCCTTCCTGCAACCCGCCCACCAAGCAGCCCCGCCCACCCAGTGCCCAGCACCTTCTCCTCCAGGGCGGCCATGCGCTCTTTGAGGTGGAGCTGCAGGCGCTCGTTAGACTCGCTAAGCAGTCGGTCAACGGTGTCTGACAGCCGCTTATTGTGGTCCTCGTTCATCTTCTCCCGCTGGCGCACCTGCACAGCCAGCCCACCTCGCACCAGGTGCCCAGGACCCTCTTACAGCACCTCTGGGCAGAGGGTCTGCCCCACTCGCCTGTCCCCTTGTCTCGTCCTCCCAGAAACCCTCTCTCCAGTGCGTTGACCGCCCCCTCCAGCACCTCAGTGTCAGCCCCAGGCCAGGCCCTGCCCCTGTCCCACTCCTGCATCCCCACTCCCCTCCTCGCAGACCTCTTGGGACAGAGCCCTGAGGGTAGGGAGGGGGCCCTGGAGCCCAGCCCAGTGCCCTCACCCTGGCGAGCTCCTGGTTCTTCTCCTCCAGCTGCCCCTCCAGCTGCCGCAGGTGCTCCTCAATGTTGCCATGCCGCTCTTCAGCCTGGGGGCAGGGCTGGTCAGTACAGGCCTGCCCTCCTGCCAGGCCTTGCATACCAGCCACCCTGGGGTCAGGGTGCTCTCTGGGGACCAGGGCCTCGGGTAGCAATGAAGCCCAGCCCTCCACCTGTCATCTCGGAGCAGAATTGTCATCATCACTGACTTTCTTCCCAAGCACCCTGACCCCTGCCAAGTTTTCCCTGAGCTCCCTTCTTCCTGTTAAGGGCCTGGCCTAAAACATCCCAGTGCCAGCGAATCAAGACACTCTAAATTCTCCCCCATGATTCCAGAAAAAACTCCCTTTGAATACACTGCTGAGAGGAGCAGCAGGTGAGACAGGAGAGGTCTGCTGCGCCATGTGAGTTGCTCCCTGGCTGGCAGGGGATCGAACTCATGCTGCAGTGGCTGGTGAAAGCTTCATAGTACTGTCATAACCCCTGCGCTGCCGGGGAGGCCTGGTTTTGTATTCTTTAGATAGATATTCAGAAGTGGGATTTCTGCATCATATGATATTTCCATTTTTAGTTTTTTAAGGTGAGCCCAGATTAAAAATGGCAGTACCAGTTTACATTTCTACCAACAATGTATTAGAGTTCCCCTTTTCCTGCATTCCCTCCTGCATATGTTATTGGTGGGTGGCCTTTTCAATGTATACCAGTCTCACAAGTGTGAGATAATAACTCATTGTGGATTTCATTTGTGTCTTCTTTACTAAAGTATTAAAAAAAAAAAAAAACTCCCTTTGAAAGCATAAGCTACCATGAATCTCATCTGTGCTGGACCTGCTGGACCAGCACTAAGATGGACCCAAGCATGGCTGCCTGGGTTCATATCCCAGCCCCCTTCTTCCCAGCTGTGTGACCCTTGGCAGTTTACTCAACTGCAAATTGTGGATAAAAACAGCACCTAGAGGGCCTCCCCTGGTGGCGCAAGCGGTTGAGCACCGGGCTATGAAACTATCCGCAGCCTCTGCAGCACAAGTTCGATTCCTGCTGGCCAGTGAGGGTCCCACATGGCGCAGCAGAACTCTCCTGTCGTGCCCACTGCTCCCCTCAGCAGTGTATTTCGTCAGTCTGCCTGTTCTGTTCCCCACTCTGTCTCTGATGAATCCTCTCACCCTCCCGTGCATCTGGCCTGTACTGTGGTTCTTGTATAAATAAATAAATAAATCTTTAAAAAAAAAAAAAAAACAGCACCTAGACCCACTGAACCACTGCAGGGAGACGACCCACAGTGAACACAGGATCCAACAGGCACACAACAAATGTCATTACTGGCCAGGTAGAGGGGTCTTCCCTTTTGTTAACAGATCTCCAGGGATGGAGACCCTATTGTTTCTGCTGTCAGAATATTCCAAACCATCACAGGTCTGACAGTCAGGAACCCCTCCTATAGCACCCCCACCATGATTCACTTGAATGTATTCATTATTTCATCTTGGCAGACACTAGGGCTGACTGCTTGGCACCCCACACAACATGCTCTGCTGCTCTTTAGACCCAGCCCTTCATTCCCAGCCTGGGGAGACCTTGGAGACCCCTGGGCCAGCCTCAGCATTACAGAGATAGCAACAGAAGCCCAATTTGGAAGAGAAGGACCTTTCCCAGGTCAGAGCCTCCAGCGAGAGAAGCAGACGTGGCCCTGGGTCCACCAAGGAACAGGCTGGCTAGAGCTTCCATCCCCAGGGCCCCAAGCTGCTGCAGTGACAGGCTATCCAGCCCTGTTCCCCGAAGGCTCCAGGCCTCCTGCTTGCTAAATACTGGCTTCCTGGTCTCCATGGTTGGGGTGGGGAAGGGAGGTGGCTATAATAAACCTACATGAGGTGCCCAAAAGGGAAGCTGTAAACTCCCCTAATTCTCTTGATCCATTCACCATATTTCCATGTTCATGCATTTTCCTAGTTCTTCCAGAATTAACTGTTTTCAGTCTGTCCATCTCTTAGGAATTATCACTCCATGAAGCTAACTATCCATTGGGTAAAATCCTAATTCTAAAGATGTAGGCTTGGGCCTCCCCGGTGGCGCAGCGGTTGAGCGCTGGGTTGCGAAGCCGCCCGCAGCCTCTGCAGTGCCGGTTCGATCCCCGGCTGCTCCCCGGCCACCAGAGGAGGGTCCCACATGGCGCGCAGACCTCTCCTGCCGCCCGCTGCTCCCCTCAGCAGTGTACTTCGGTCCTTCTGCCTGCTCTGCTCCCCGCTCTGGCTCTGGTGAATTCTCTCACCCTCCCGTGCTTCTGACTGTGCCCAGTGCTTGTATAAATAAATAAATAAATCTTTTTTAAAAATAAATAAATAAATAAATAAAGATGTAGGCTTCCAGTAAGCAAGGGTGGTTCCCACATCTAGAATGCTTCAGTTTGATCAAGAAAGATACATTCTGCCTAAATTCCCACCCCCATCCCTTCAGAGTAGATGAACTTTGATCATATCTCCTCTCGGATTTCATCGTTTCAGAGATGAAAGTTCTACTTTTCCACTCTTGATTTTAGCAAAAGGCAGTATTAACCACAACAGTGAGAGTGATCACCAAATACTTTGCATCAAGAGAGTCTTCTGCCTCTCAAAGCACCTTTACACCCTTTCTTAAGGACCTGTCACATCCCTGTGGGGTGATGAGGGCAAGGATTACTCCTCCAGCAGAGTCACAACACAGTGTGCTTCCTGGAGTCACACAGTGAGAAGTGGCTTTCTGGCTCCCAGCCCAGCAATCCTCCCACTCTCTACTCACTGCCTGCACAGAGCTGGGGGTCAGGGTGGGGCCGGGGGACAGGGCGGATTGCTGTTCCCCTAGCCCTCTTGCCTTGGTGAGGGCTGCAATCCTTTGGGCCAGCTCAGCCTCCACCTCGGGCAGTGTCTCCGCTTTGCGCATCGTCTGCTGCAGCTTCTGCTCTGCCACCTCCAGCAACTCCTGTAGGTGTCGGGCCTTCTCCTCACACTAGCAAGGTGGGGAGTAGGGGAGGAGAGTGGAGAGGGAGCACTGAGGCCTGCCCCACCTCCACCAGCCCCAATAGAGAGCAGGTGACAGGCCAAAGCAGCAAGGGACAACCTGGGTACCAGGCTGCTAGAGACCTTCCTTTTGCCCAAGTGACCTGCAGGATCCCCTGGGGCTCCTGGACACCAAAGGAAGACTCTGGTCTGGTCATCAGGCTCGCCCTACCCCCAGGTGACAGTTACCTGGCGGTGCAAGGACTCCTTATTGGCCAGCTCATTCTCCAGTTTGTCATTGAGGTCATGGATGGAGGTGGCCTCACGCTGAGCAGCCAGGTAGCGCTTCTCCAGGGTGGTGATACGCTCCTCCATGTCCTCCTTCTGGGCCAGAGCCTGAGTGGGGGAGGAGGGGGTGGGAAGGAAGGTCACCAGCACCTCCCTGCCCACTGGCTGCACCTCCCCAACACCTTGCTGGCTGTATCCCCTGCACAATGCCCTTTGACCTCTGACCTTGACCACTCTTCCCACCACTCCTCCCCTCATTGGATCCCTCCCCAGCCTTGGTGTGACCCTCCCTCCACCCAGGCATCTAAGCAGCACCCCACAGGTGCCCAAGGCCCACATCTGGCGAGCCGGGGACAGGACAGGCCCTGGCTCACCTCCCGGAGGTCCCTCTGGTGCTTGCTGCTCAGCTCCTCTGACTTGATGAGGTCCCGGCGGGCCGTGCCCAGGTCCTCCTCGAGCTCAGCCACGGCTGCTGTCAGGGTGACCAGTCGCTCCCGGGTCTGGCTCAACTCGAAGTTCTGCTTCTCCAGCAGCTCCTGCAGCTCCTCCACCCGGCCAGCATCATCCTCCAGGGACAGTGTGTCACCAGTCAGCCACCAGCGCCCAGGGCACCAACTCCTCTGCCCCAGGCAGGCACTGGGGGACAGCACCCCCAGAGCCATCATCGTGCCTGGGGTCAGGGTGCACCTCCAGGCATGCTGGCCTGCCTCAGGGCCCCAGGCACGATGCCCAAACACCTCTGCTCGGTCTGTATATCTCTTGAAAAACAATAGTCTCTGGTGTCTCAGCCTCATAACCCAGAAAGGGGCATGACTGGGGGAACAAAACCGCAGAGAGAGAAGGTCTTGCCTGAAGCAGGGAGATGGCACCTGACAGTTCAAGTACATTATGTGCCTAGCAGTGCACTAGGAACTATAACAAAAATCTACAGATTTTCTTTTTTTGCAGATAGGGTAGGGGAAAGCAAGAAGGTGAAGTGGGGATTTTGGAGAAAGCTCTACATTTAATTCAAGCAGTTACCCTACTGAACTAAGGCAGGACAGGATCTGTCTGGGGGATACGTGCACCCCATATGCAGCCCCCCATGACTCACCTTCCACAGGCGTTTCGGGCCTAGCTCCACCGCCCCCTCCTCTTCTGCCATTCCGTCCCGAACCCCTGCCCCCTGCTGTAGGGCAGACACCTGTAGGCAGAGTCCCCAGGGCAGTGAGTCCAAGGAAAGAGAATTCCTATATATTCCTGACCCATCTGAGTCTCCCACCTCCAGGGAACCTTGGCTAACAGTATCCAGCCAAGAGAGGGGGTGGTGTCTGCTGAGGGACAAAGGGGTAAAGCAGTCTTGGCTCCCAGGAGCTGCTTACCTGCTGGTGGGCCCCTGCCAGTTGCTCTTCCAAAGTGGTAACTCGCTCCAGGGCTGCCCGGAGTCGCTCTCGCACCTGCCCAAGGTGAGGGAAGATGGAGGACAAAACAGGGACCCCACTGGATTCAGGCGGAGAAGCCTGGGCTGGGTCCCCACTGGTGGTCACGAGGCAAAGAGAAGGATCTGCCAGGAGGCACGTTTTTGAAAGGGAACCTAACAGAACACCTGGGAACCAGCCAGTGGCCGGAGGGAGCCAGTTGGGAAGCTAGAAGGAGGCTTTTCCCTAGACACAGGATGCAGAACTTGCAGAGACACACATGGCGGACGCCCACAAAGCCTGGCTGGCCGTGGGGAGGGCCAGATGGTAGGTCAGGCTGGTACCTTCTCATCCAGGGCCTTGTGGTGCTCAAATAGCGACTTGAGGGCCTTCAGCACCTCCACCTCACTGGAGACCCCGGAGGGGGACTGGGCCTGGCGCTTCACCACAGTCATGCGCAGTGACCGCTCGTGGCGGGACACCAGGCACTCCAGGTGTTCCAGAAGCAACTGGCAGGAAGCAGGGAAGGCAAGAGAGGGAGGGTGGTGAGCACGTGCCCAGAAGCCGAATGGACCACACGATGGCCAAGCAGACAAGAGCACAGCCACGCAAACTCCTGTTCAACAGCAAAATGCTTCCATGGTGGTAAGCAGCCACGGCCCCAGATGAGCACAGCCTAAGTCCTGAGCCCCGGCTCTGCCTCTCTCCCAGGACCCTGACCTTCCTATGACCCCCAACGGCAGGTGAGAAGCCCAGCACTGGGGGTTGAAGGATGTGCCGCCCCTGGGACATCAGGCAGAAAGAAGTAAGGAAGAGGCGGCGGGGTGGGGGGTGGGAGGGTTGCCAGCCTGGTGATGCCTGCTCCCCAGATCAAGGGTTTCAGCCCCATACACATACCAGGTCACCCCAGGTCACCCCCGCTTACCCTTGTGTTATTCCGCTCTGCTTTCAGCTCTGATATCTCTTCCTCCCGCTCTAGAAGCTGCTCCCGACACATGCTCAGCTCCCGGGTTAAGGTGGCAAATTCCTGAAAACCCCAAGTCCCCTCAGTGCTTGGAGATTCACCCCCTAAGCTGTGTCCTACATGCCCAAATCAGTGGTGGACACTCTCACGCATCCCTACTACCACCACCTGCCCCCAGAAAAATCCCTCTCCATCCACACAACAGGGCGGTGAACCCACAGCGGGCTGTGCTTCTGGCGGGAGGGCGGGGGGGGGGGGCATCTCTGGGTCCTCATGCATTGCAGAACTGCGTGGGGTGCAAGGGAGTGGGTGGGGTACAAGGGAATGACTTGGACTTGAAGGGGAGCAGTCGTGAGTGCGCGGCAGTCAACAAGCATTTTGCATTTGTTTCCCCCATAATTCGATGCCCTTTCCCTTTAGAACCCGAGGGCAGTTCCCTGCCCTGGGCTGGGCTGGTCCAGAGACCAGTGGCTCTTAGAGGAGGAGGAAAGGAGACTCTCCTGCCTGTGCAAGCTGCAGGTGGTGGGTGAAAGGCAGACTGACAGATGTACCTAGTGGGAGCTACAGAGTCCGCAGACCTGCCCAGTGGGCCATGGGGTTCAGCTATGGCTTCTGGGGGCCCTGAACACTCAGTCCAGAGCGGCTTCTAGTTCCTGATGCCAGGGCACTTGCCTGCTTTCCCAAATAGCCTGCTCAGAGGATCCCTCCTGCCCCTCCACCCCAGGTCTGGACACCCTAAAAGACCTGCCCAGCCCGCCACCTCCTCAGAACTAGCACAGTAGGGAGAGGCTGGCCACACAGCTGTAAGCCCCGTGCACCCTGTTTGTTTAGTGAAGCATCACCTTGTTCCAAAAGGGTTTTCAGATGAGTGGGCCAAGCTCTGTGGACATGTGGGGTCTGGGACGGAACGGTGGCACAGCCCTCCCTAACAGGAGTTTCCCTCACACACCAAGGCTTCTCGACTGAAGGGAGCAATTCTGAAGTCATCCCCTCTTATCACCCCTGCGCAGGCAAAGATGGCAGGGAATATTGGGGGGAGGGGAAGCAGAGATGCCAGAGTCTGAGAAGCCACGGACCTCCTGATTACTGCTTTGGTATCGAGGCCATGGCCAAAGGCAGTTAGGCATTTTATACCCTAGAAGGCCAGGCCTGGCTCAGTCCTGCTGCACTCCAAAGCTTACACACACACACATACGGGCCCAGGCATGAATCGATGGCTCACCCCAGCCCATGCCAGGGCACCACCACCACGGGCCAGTTTGCTCCCCTCTCCTGCCCTCACTCTTAGTTGCTGCCACGTTTCCCCACCCCAGGATGCCTCCCCAATTCTGGCCCATCTGATACCTTGCTGCCAGGGGGCTCTCCCAAACCACAGTTCTGCCAACAATGTGAAATACAAACTTCTCATCCTGGGTTTCTCACCCTAAGACCTAATCCACCAGGGAACCAATGAGCCCTCCTACCACCACACCTTTGCTCCCCACCTGGAAAGCCCTGTCACAATGATGAAATCACATGTACCTTTCAAAGGACACGCCTCCTTGGGTGTGGCCAGAGCCCCCAGTGGAATGCTCTCTCCCTCTGAATACCTTTCATTCTGTGGTTAGCAACTCCAGGGCCCACCAGCCAACCTCCAATCCCATGAGCACCGACCATGCACCAGGTCCCATGCCAGTCAAAAGCCACAATGCCCACCCTCACAAAGCCCCCAGTGCAGGCCTGGTACCACACCTCAGCTCTGCAGGGTCGTTGTGTGACCTCAGACAAGTTCTGAAACCCCTGTGCCTCGACTCTCTGCTCTGTAACATGGGGTAGAGGCCTCCCTTGAGTGTCGTATGAGGATGAAACCAGGAGACATATGGACAGCACTGGGCCCATGCCCATGCCAGGCAGCTACATTTATGGCCAATGCCGTCTAACAACCCCGTGGGCCCTCTCATCCTCCTCCAGGTTCTCATCCAGTCATCAGGTCTGTGGCTTACTCCTTTCTAGTCTCTGAGCTCCTGGGCACAGGAAGCCACTTGTTCACACCAGGGCTTGTTCAGGGCCTCATGCGCTGTGGAAGACAAGCCGCTCTCCTGCTCCAACTTCATCATATACATATTGATGAAGCATCACAAGAATCTGCCCCTCCCCCCAACTATCACTCCTGGACCCCCCTTCTTAGGCCAAGGGCCTGGGTTTGAGCCTGGAGCTGCCTCAATCCTCAGGGCTGCCTCCCTCACCCAGCAGCTCCCCTGTTGGGTGGCCACTCGCAATTTCCTAATCTCCAACTTCAGTCTCATCCTCTGTAATGATAATGAAACTCTAATTTTCTCCTTCATAGAGATGATGGTCACAACAGTGCTGACTTCATAGCTGTAAGAATTCAGTGAGCTACTAAGTGCTTATTACACAGAAATAAGCAGTGACTAGCATTGCCCACAGTAGTGGACTGACAAGCTCAAGGCAGGTGTAGGATGCCTGGTTTCCAGATTTAGCTCCGCCTATAAATTCCTGTGTGGCTTTCTTGTTTCTCTCATCTGTGCAGCAAGACAGGGGGATTAGATGATCTCCCCTCTCTACTCTGAGTCCCACTGGCCACCTCCTAGATCTGGGTGTGCAGCCGCCAGCACAGAGGGGTCTTTCCAGTCTAGGGTGCCACCTGCTGGCTGAATGGGCTCACTGCAGCCGGGTACTGTGGCTGGATTTTCTTCCTGCATCAAATTCCATCCATTTCTCCAGGTCAAGCCAGCTCCAGGCTGAGGAGCTTGGGAGTGGCAGGGAAAGGATTTGTGTAGGGAGATGACGGGAAGTAAAAGCTCTGTGAATGCCATTTTTGATATGCAAACAGGTGCAGATGAGCCGAGGGCCCAGAGGATGCTGGGTTCAGCAGGGCTGCTGGAGGGATGGGGTGGGGGAGGTGCCAGTCTTACCTGGGGAAGGGCGGAGTTCAGGTGGCGCTGGAGCTGGTCCCGCTCATGCAGGGCATCCTGGAGCCGGCTCTGCGTGGCTGCCAAGGTTTCCTGACTCTCCCGAAGAGACTCTAGCAACTTCTCCCGCTCATCCAGCATGTTCACCATCAGCTGCTCAAAGTTGGCATCAGCATCGGCACCATGGGGGGGCCCTAAGGGGTCCCCCTCGTTGATTGTGGGCATCACCTCACACATGGTGGAGGTGGGCAGGACCTTCTCAGAGTCAGGGGACCAGGGAGGGGTTCACAGGGTTGGCACCTCCAGGGGGACCCAGGGCATGGGCCTCAGAGTGGGCAGTGCCAGGCAAGTGGATGGATGGGCAGGGGTTTCTCCCATGGCAATAGTGACTCTTGTTCTAAAAGGGGCCTGGTGCCTGGAGCGCCACTGTAGAATGGAGCCAGAGGGCCTGGCTTAACCTCGCAGGGCTGGAACCAGGTGCCCTCTGTCCCCAGACGAGCGGGCAGCAGCCAAGTGTGGCCATGACAGGCAGGGAGAGCAGGGCTGGAGGAGCCTCTGGACGGAGCGTCGGAGCCTGGCAGAGTCCCAGCTGGGGCTAGCGACACCCATGGTTTCTGAAGAGCAGTGGTCTGTGGGTGAAGAGACTGCTGTGAGACCAGCTGAGTGGAGAAGGGCATCAGGGGAGGGGCAAGGGGAGGAGGCAGGACCTGGACCAGGAGGCGGGGGAGGAGAGGGCAGTGTTGGCATACACCCCTCCTTGGACTTACTCAGATGGGGCGGGCCTGAGTCCTCCCGGGGAGCCCACCTGCCCACTGCCCTGCCCGCTGCCGTGGCCTCTGCCTCCCCCTCCCCGCCTGTCAGAAGTGCCGCCGCAGTGGAGTGGTTCCCCACCCACGTGGCTAACTGGCCAAATATAGAAATGATTCAGTCAGCGGCAGGGGAGCAGCAGGCAGGCTGCCCAGAGTCCTCCTGAGGCCGGGGGTGGGAGAGTGGGAGGAGAGGAAATCGGGTGTCTGGCCCCTCCTCCCCAACATTCAGATCGAGGTGAGCACAGAAGGGGTTCAAGGGCTCTTAGGTATGGGGCCCACGCCAGGTAGACTCCGCTGGCATGGCAGGGGCTGGGCACTGGAGCGGGCAGAGAGCCCTGCCTGCTCTAGGTCATGGTTCAGAGAAGAGGCTCTGGCCCGAGTGGCCCCCCACTCCTGAAACCTGGCACCTGCAGGCTTCCATTCTGAATTCACAGCCTGCCACCTCCGGGTTGGGGCAGGCACTGAGTGATGCAGATGAGCCAGGGTCAGGTGGCGCAGGGCTGTGGCATGGGTGGCCTGCTCCTGGCTGGGAATCATCGCCCTCCATGTAATTGCCCATGAGTGGCACTGCCAGCCGTCACTAACCAGGGCAGTTAGCATGTGCTCAGCCTGGCATGGGGAAGTCCAGTGGTCAGAACAAAGGAAGGTGTAACAGGACAGGCAACACGCAGCTGGGGGTTCTCTGGCTCCCACAGGCTTCCAACTTCCGTGCCCATTCCTGGAAGGCCCCACCTCGGTCAGTCTTCAGAGGGCAATGTCTTCAGAGCTCTGTGGCCTGGCATGGAGGGGAAGCACCACACAGGGATGGGCACACGATGCTCCCTAAATACTACCTGCCTGCCTTTCCCCCTCGCATCCGGGAGACATAGAGGCAGCTTCTTCTGTACCCTTTAAGTGGCAGATAAAGCAACAGGCAGACTGGGAGGGTCAGCGTGGACAGGAGGCACTGGGATCCTGCGTGGGGTAAGAGGTCAGACATGGGGTGGCCCCACTCTTCCTCCCCTCGCCACCGGACTCCCAGCCTATGGCAGGGCTGACCTCGGTGGGGGAACCAGAGAAAGGCCAAGTCCTTGGCACATGAACCCAGTGGTCCTCCCCAGCCCACAGCCCTGATGATCCAGGAGATGGGGAGGGGGCAGAGAGCAAGCCTGCGGAAGAGTGTGGGCTTGGATCAGATAACAGGGCACCAGCTTGAGAGTTCCAGAGTTCACACCCACAGTCATTCCCAGAAGGCCCAATAGTTCAAGAAGGCAGGTGTGTGCACACACGCATGTGTGCACACCTGCACGCGCTCAAGCACAGAGGCAAGCATGGGAACACGAAGGCCTGGCACATACACCCATGTGGCCACAGACATGCTCCCAAACACAGAAACTGAACTCAGACTCTGATCCTGGGGCTTCTGCCCCCCACACTGGACAGCTTATGGTCGGGAGGCTACAGAGGTGAAAAGTAGCAGCCTGCTGGGTACCATACCTGCCCCTAGCACTATTGCTGCCGAGCAGCCCACGCCACCACCCCACTCTGCCCCACAAAGCAGCTGGGAGCAGAGGGAGGGGCTGCTACCCCAGTCTAGCCTTCTCGCTGCTGCTAATAACAGCAATTCCGTGGGTTCTGCAACCCGCTGTCCCCAGGCCCCTCCACCCTGAATGCTCCAAGCCATGAGGTCAGAACCCACGTGGCCCCACCATAATCTCAGAACTCATCAACACCCAGGCCCTCATCCCCTCCCGCTATCCCCACCCTGCCCCGCGAGAAGAGAGAGCAGACAAGATGGCCAAACTGGTGCACAGAAGACACTGTCCTTTGGAGCAGAGATAGTGTGTCCTGGGAACGGCCTCAGCCAGCAGGCCCCAGGCAGCCTGCAACATAGTATATAGAAGCCCGGAACTAGCTCCGAGGAGACCAGCTGGGTGACCTTGGGCTTGTGAGTGCCTGCTGAGGCCTCTGCTATAAGATGGGGCAAGCGACCCATTTTGCCACCTTAGGGGGATGCAATTGTAGATAAACACCTTGGAAAAGCAGAAAGCATCCTCCCCCTGCAGGGGAATGAATTACCTCAGTGGAGGGCAAAGGCAGGTGGGGTATTTCAAGTTCCTAACAGGAAAAAGGCTGAGAAGAAGCCTGCTGTGTGAGGTGCCAGCTATTTGGTCCAACTTGGCCTCCCCAAGTTTTCCGGGTCCTTCTGGCAACTGAGAATTGGCTTTAGCACCACCAGCTCCTTCCCAGCCTCCTTCCAAACCAGGTGGCAGGTAGCAAGTGTGCTTCCCGAAGTAAGAAGTACCCGCCCCACCCCCACCCCGGCTCCCTCCCCCCCCCCCCCCAGAGCTGGCTGAAGATGCCTGTACCCCACCCCCACCTGCCTACACAGACGGAATGAGCAGGGTGGGGGGGCTCCAGGACAACCAGGCGGGACACCTGGCTCCTTCTGACTCCAGGGCCTTCTTTAAATAGCGCAATTATCATCATCTCAACCTAACAGAAGCCTCCTCAACTCCTGCACTATTTCTAAGTAACACTCACAGGTCCTGATTCAGAGGCGAAAGCTACCAGCCCCCAAAGCAAGTGGTTGCGAGGGGCTTTGCCGGTAAGGAGTGTGGGCAGGCTGTGAAGCAACAGAACAGGCCTTGAGAGCCAAGCAGGCTGGGGGCAAAGGGGGAGCCCAGGCCTCTGCTGTTGTGAATACAGAAGGGGCAAACTCTGAGGCCTCTTTGGCTCCCCAAAAGTCACCCCCATCTTTTCCTAACAAACAGGAGGGGTAGGTACTCGGGTTTAAGACTCTGGCTGGCCACGTACCCACAGGCGGCCTCCCTGCTGCCTGACCAGATGGCGGGCCCTGTGGTGGGGAGCTCGCTGGTGAGGACCAAGCTGCTGCCCCAAGGAGGCCAGAGGGCCAGGCCGAAAGCTAGGCAAAGAGGGAAGCTGAGGGGGGCCCTTCCAGAGAGAAGAGATGAGAAAGGAACCGATCTTACTGGTGGAAGGGGATGCGCCGAGGAGATCGGGAGGGAGTTGGACACGCAGGATGTAATAATATCTGACATGACAGCACCAGGACCTACTCCGTATTTACCACAGGCCAGGTGCAGTGTCGGGGGCCAGGTATTGACTTTAATTCTCACAGTTCCTGGCAAGGAAGATGTAACTATTTTTCCCATTCCACAGATGTGAGGACTGGGACTCCAAGTCACGTAACCAAGTCTCCCAGCCAGGCAGGGAATGACTGGGATTCAGTTCCAGTCTGTGTGACTCCAAAGGGAGGCGGGAAGGGGGGAGAAGAGGGAGAGCGTACGTGATGCCTCCAGACACCACGTCTACTCCCAGGGCCCAGGCACCTGGGCCGTGGCCTTCTCGCCCTCATCCAGGGCAAGGTGGCCTGAGGACAACTCAGCTCGGCCTCCTTTCAGTGCCTCCTTGGCCTGGAGGACAGCTTCTGCCCGGCAACCACCCTGGTCTCAGGCGGCCAGTGCCCCGTTGGGAGTGATTCATCCACCACCCACCCAAACCCCCAACCTGCCAGCTGGCTCCATACTGAGCCAGTTCCCTGAGTGCCCACCCACACCACACTCCCTCAGCACCCTCACCTGTGGAGCCTCCAGGAACTCTCAGACCAGTAGAATGAAGTACAGCTGCCCATCCCCTCTCAGGCTGCCCACATCTCCTTCCCTCTAACCCTTCACCTCCTTGTCTCCCTGTCCAGCTCACCACCCCCAGAGGCTTGAGCTCACTCATCCTTCCCTCCAAAAGCCCAGCTGAGCCTCTCTGACCCTTGCCTGTCAGGCTCCCAGAGCCCACCGATGGCCCCTGAGTTTCTGCCACCTCACCCGGCCTGCCTGCCTCCTTTCCATGCCAGTCTAGGGGACTTCTGATCACCCTCTCAAGCTCACTCAAACACGCTCCCCTAGAGCCTTTCTGATTCCCCCTCCCCCACAATAGGTAAGACCAGCCCTTCCACAGCCCCAGCTCAGCCTCGGCACATCCCACCTGAAGACTGCAGGTAAGAACTACATTCTAGTATCCTTAGAGGCGATGGCACATCCAGGGAACTTAACCAATATGTGTGGCAGGGTCACACACGGGGCAGTCTGTCCCTGACCCCCCTAAGGAGGGGGCTCTCCAAAATAGATGAGGAAACAGGACCCCTCAGACAGCAAGCTGCACACTCAAAGCGCTGAGCTCAGGCCCAACAGGCACTGGGGGCGGCCTGACCCCTGAAGCTCCCTGGGCCCACTCTAAGTTCAATAAGAAAACCACAAATCCCGACTAGCTCCCGGAAGTCATTCTCAGAGCAAAATCTCCTGGAAAAGCTCTACTTACAGTTTCTCACAAATCCCTCCTACAAGAGCATCCAGTACCCTGGGCCCTGAAAGGCCAGCAACGAGACTTTCTCCCTGGGCTTCAAGTTCCCAAATCTGCAAGAAGAAAGTCATAACACACTCTAGAGATCACACCGCTTGGCATGAGGGGCAAGGCCATAGAGACACAAAGGTGTCCTAAGAAGTCTAGAATGCTCCCACACAGGGACCTCGGCCAGCCAGGCACCCAACTTCCTAGGGTGAACATATGCAAGTGGACATAGGTGGAGTCCCTTTCACCCAGCATGCTCCCCGACCTGAAGCCCAACAGGCCAACTAACTCCAGTTGCTCCCCTGGAGTTAGTTACAAGCTACTTCTTCCCAAGACCTATCACTTGGGTTAACATACAACTTAGCGTCTGATCCAGGATCCCCCTCTGTGAACAGAGGCTCCTAACAAGCCCCTGAGGTGTGAGGGGAGGCCGTCGCAGCACGCCTAGCCATGTGTCCAACCTCCCCATCGCCACCCCAGGAGGACTGACATTAAAGGCCAGCGGGGAGAGGAGGACAAGTCTGTGCAACTCCAACAGAGCCCCTCTTGTGAAATACTCCAAATAATAGCCATCCAACTACCTCTTTAAATCAAGGCAGAGATTTGCAAGCTGGACTGGATGACAAAGTACCTTCAGGGACAGCCTGAGCTGGAAAAGGACAAGAGGGGAGACAAAAGCAAGGGCTCTGAACTCCCTTTCTTCCTTTAATCTCACCAATTCCAAATCTGTCGATTTTACTGGACATCTGATTAAGGTTTCCATTGTATCAAAGGGCTCAACAAAAAGAGAGGTTGGAAATTCCTGGTTTAAGAATTGGCTCCAGAGGCCCCAGCTAAAAATAAGCACATGTTCTCTATGGGAGGCAGCGCCTCAATGCAATGGAGCCACAAACCTGGGGAGCCCGCAATGACACTGGGGCCCACCACCTGTCTTCCACACTCTGAATGACTAGCAGGGGTCATATGTTTACACAAGCCAAGGGATCGGGCTGCTCCTGTGACCCCAGCCCACGGCTTTGGCTGAAATCACATCACTAAATGCAGTAATGACAGCAGCCTGCTAATCAGAGCCGTTAGCGTTTACATATGTCCTCAGATAATGTTTGACAAGGAGAAAACAAAGTCATTGGTACGTCCATGAAGAATAAAAATTCTCAAAACTATAAGTCCATGTGGGACAAAGATGAGTCCTCTTGATCCTCTTGATATAGAAAAAATTGCTCAGAAGACTCTACATAGAGACCAGCCCAGGCGATCAGAGAGACATCACGCGGCAGAAAACACAACGGCCCAGGGGCAAAGGGACTGAAGGGGTGAGCTGGCAGGCACCAGAGTGCAGAAGATCCAGGGAAGTGGTGTCACCAAAAGTGTGTGTATGTTCATGGTGAGAGTGTGGTGTACATGTGTGAGTGTGTAAATAGCAGTGAGGCTGTGTGATCATGAGGCTTGGGACTGTGCAGGCCTGGTCAGGAGGATGCACGTGTGAGTGTGTGCACAGCGGGAGGGCGAATGTGTGAGGTCATGCACATGCACCTGGGAGTCATGAAATCATGTATAAGAGTGCGGGGGCCACAAGAGCTTCTGCATGAATGTGAGCATGAAAACATATCACTGGTCATGAAAGCATGTGAGAGAATGCGTGGTCTTGAACCTGTGTGAGAATGTGCAAGAGGGAGAAGGATGAGGATGGTAATGGAAGAAGGTAAATTCTACTCATTTCAGAAGCTCTGCCCAAACAAGGGTCAAAGGTGCATTGGTGGTTCAGTGGTAGAATTCTTGCCTGCCGCCAAACAAGGGTCAAAAATTTAGGGTCCTCCATAACTGGTCTGGTGGGAGCTGAGGTGGAGGAACTGGGCCCAGCCCACCCTCCCTACTCACCGACATCCACCAAGACTGCCTGCACCACGGGTCGTCCCAAACCCAGAACGCCATGTGCATGGGAGCTGGTCCAGCCACTCCCTGAACCTCCCAGGACCTCCATTCCCATGGACCAGCCTGGGCCAAGCCCCGGTCTGGCCTCTCTTCCCAGGCCAAGCCCTGGCCTGATCTCTCTCCCCAGACCTACTCTCAGCATCTCTCCTCCAAGCCAAACAGGTGAGCTGCCAAGGAGCTCTACCATCCAGTGCCCACCTCCACCCAGACCCCTTCCCTGGCACTGCAGATTCCTACCTGGAAGTGGTCTCTGAGATTGTGGAGGTCAACCTCACACCCTGCGTGGACTTCCTTCCACAACATCCCTGTCGATTCAGTCTTAGCTGGAGAACCCTTTAGAAACAAGGAGCTCACGACTGAGAAGTCCTTTTATTTTTTTAAAGATTTATTTACTTATGCATACAAGAACTGGGGTACAGGCCAGTGATGTAGGGGATGAGAGGATTCACCAGAAGTGGGGAACAGAACAGGTGAATCCACTGAAATACACTGCAGAGGGGAGCAGCGGACAAGACAGGAGAGGTCTGCTGTGCCATGTGGGTAGCTCCCTGGCTGACCGGAGATCGAACTTGTGCTGCAGAGGCTGCGGACAGCTTCAGAGTGCTGAGATATAACCCTTTGTGCCATCAGCGAAGGCCCCTACTGAGAAGTCCTCTCTAAGGAAACTTTATCTTAAATTGAATGAAAACCTCTTTCCCCTTTGAAATAAGTCATCTATCTGAAGACAATGAGGACATACACTGAATTCATGAGGGTTCAATTCTGCTAAGCAGGAAGGCCTCTAAATGCAACCCAGTTATTTTATCTGACACTTAAGTACAAAGTTACACTGTACAAAAAATTATATTGTACAATCATACACATTTAAATCACTGAGCGCATTATATATTTATGTAATTGATATACAATGTGTACTATATCTGAATATTAATATTACATTCAGAGTTATAAGCCTAAACCCATATGCCATGTTTTATGGGAGATTTAGGAATGTTCACTTTACAGCCTATGGAATCTAACTCCCCAATGAGATGTTCCACCACTGCACAGGGTCCCCAGGGGCTCCTCTGCTCCTGGTTAGATATTTCTAGTTGCAAGGAGGCCCTGCTTCATTGAACCCAGGGGATCAGAAGACTGATCTCTTCAATTCAATCCGACAGTCACTCGTTGAGTAGATTTTCACGAATCCAATACTGAGCTAGTAATTGTTATAGACACAAAAAACATGTAAGATATGTCTCAACCCTCAAGAAGTTCCCAGCCCACCTGAGAAAACAAAGATGCACAAGGAACGGTTTGAAAGCAGCACAGAGTAGCACACGACGGAGCATTCCAGGCCTGGCCCCGGCGGGGGATCAAGGCGAGCGCCACTTGGAGTTGGACCAATTGAATTAACTAGTGGCAGTTTCTGCTCCAGCTCTCTCAGAATGAAGCAGCCCCCCCTAGGCCTCTCAGTCCTTGACTGGCAAACAGGAAACAGTTCTGTGCTACAACTGCCTTCACCCAGGAGGCAGAAGACACCGGAGGGAGGCTGGAGTGCAGCAGCCACGACTCTGAATGCTGAGCAAGGAGCAGGGCAGCGATCCGGCTTCCTGTGTGATGGGTGAGTCAGCGGCCAAGACGAAGGGAGTCCCCAGGTTCTGCCTGAGTAGCCCAGCCCCCACGACTCTCCCAGTTCCCTCAGGCCCCTCCCAGCGCAGCGAGGTGAGGGTCCTGAGAAGCAGCCCCTCTCCATGCACTGAGCACCCTAGCAGTCCAAACCTGTTAGTCTACTGACCACCCAGAGTGCATCGCTCTGGTGAGCCTGCACCTCATGCCCTCCAGAGCTAATTATAGGTCAGTGAGCAAGCAGGCAGAAAGGGGGCTGATGGTGACTGCATGTGGCTGCAATATACACTCACCCTCCCTCTGCCCCCACTGCCCCCTCTCCGTTTCACCCAGTTTTCTGCCTGGGACCTAGACTCTTGAGGTGGCTTTCACTCCCTCAGCCTGCTCTTGTCCACACTCCAACTCCCCTCTAGCGTGCGCACGCGCACACACACCCATTCATGCCACTGGGAAACCACACCTGATTTCTATAGCAACCCATACACCAACCAACATGTTGGGACCTAAAGCCCCAGTGGCGTGTATCCCTGTATTAAAAGCCCCCTTGACACCCAGCTCCCCTGCCCTGCTGGGCATCACCCCTGCCTTATTCCAGCAGAGCCTGACTCCTCCGTCCCCCCCTTGCTCTCACCCAGCTATCCTCCGAGGCTCTGAAAGACCCACAAGCAATCCCTGACAACTCTTCAACTCATGATTTCAGAAATCGACTCAGAGACCCAGGAGCCTGGCTGCCTGCTCTGCCCCTCTGGGCCCTCCTTACCACCCAGCTGCTCACACACTCCAGGGTTCTGACATCATGAAATGCTCGGCAGCACACGCCCAGATAGCACTGGGTGAGAGCTCCCTTCCACGCCCCCTTCCCCCACACTCTTCTGTCTTCCAGAGATGGCGTCTCCCGCTCCTCCGGCTTCTACTGAATTCTTGGCCCCCAGAAAACCATTGTGCTATTCTTCATCTCATTATTTTGAGATACTCTTTATCCCAGGCAGCCTCCACAGGCCTCAGAACAAAGTCCTAAAAAATAACCAGGGGATATCATTCAAATTGGTCCTTTTTCTAAGGCAGCTTCCCTTGGGAGTACCTGGCTAGTTAACACTGGCAAGGTGTGAGTGGGTTGGAATCCAGTTCAGACAGTTCTTTGAAAACATGTGGACACGGTTCCTTTGCTACTCCAATATCCATGTGACAGAACTGTGTGTTGGGGCTGGGGCTGGGGCTGGGGGGATGACAGAGTGCCTACTGCCTGCATCTTTCAGCTGCCCCATGACCCTAAATTGCCTTCAGAAGAGCCAGCATCTAGCAGAGTGTTTGGCATAGTAGGTGTCCAATAAGTGTTTGCTGGATATTGAACAAAGTACGAGGTAGCAGTTCCAACACCTATGGAAAGACTGAGGCAACTCCCTAAAACCTGGCCCTTCAAACACCCCCAGGAGGGGATCATGCTAAGCAGAATCTCCTTAACCAGCCAGTGCCAGGTAGAACAGCAGCCTTGACTGTCCTGCCCCTCTGATGGACACCACCAGCACACCTCTCCTCGAAGGTGACATCACACCTAGTGGCATGTTGTCCTCATCCCTCCTCCTTCTCCAAGAAAACCACCCACACCATGTTTCCAAGTCCTCAACCCGACCTCTCTCCCACCCACCACCAAAACCTGCAGTATGTGTTGGTCGAAAGTCATGTCTCCACTCCCTGCTCTGCTCTGAAATCTCTATTCCACCTTTTTTCAGTTGCGACCACCCTCCCCTCACCCCCTCCAGATCCCGGGCTGGCCACTCCTCCACCCCACTTCCCTGGCACTGCGTAGACGGGGTGTTTCTGGCACAGCCTGAGACTGGCAGTTCTAGGAACGGAGAGCTAGCGATGGTTAGAAGGGCAACATAGGACCCCGGAAGCTCGAAGACCTCCGTCCCCCTCGTGCCCAAAGGGGAGGGGACCTGGCCCAGGAGCTAAGAGGCGCTTCTTCTCTGACTCTCCTGGAGGGGAGATGGGGGCGCAGTCCATCCAGTCCCCACCCGGAGACTTGCCAACTCAGCCCCCCTCCTCCGAGACTGATGGGAGGTGAGGGCGAACTCCACGCCCTCCCCACAAATCGGGCACAGCCCCCCCATCTCCACCCCCAAGGGCACAGACACTGCAAAGGCCAGTGAGGGGAGGCAAAGGGAGCAGGATCGATAACTGCCGGAAACCACACATCCCGAGTATAAGGGGGCTGTTTTCCAGGACGCCCTAGACAGTGACCCCCTCAACCCAAAACTGTGAGGGGGTGCCGGAGGCACCCTACCCCGCGACCCCAGCTCTGGACGCTCACCTGCCTGCTGTCGCGGTAGGCCGGGCAGCTCGGTTCGGAGGCAGCAGGGAGTCTCCCCCGACTGGGGGAGCTCGACGCGACCTAGCGATCCCAGCCGGCGCCGAGGTAGCTGCAGCCTCCGCCAGCGCCGAAGCGCTGGGCCTCCAGGCCCCGCCCCGTCCCTCCGCTGATAGGCCCTGACCCACCCCTGGGGGCGGGGCCTGGCTGACTCTCCCGGGGCCACGCCCCCGCCCCGGTTGACGAAAGAGCGGCTTTGGTCTCCGCGCCATCTTGGTTCGGCCCTACGTGGTGGGTGAGGCCAGGTTTACCCAACAGGGATAAGTCTCAGGGCCCAGTGGTGCCATGGCGCCTTCCCAGTGGGGCACCGCGTTCATTCTCTCCCTGCCTTGTATTCACCCTTGTCCCCAGTGTAACCACTTGTTCCCTAAATTGGCCTGTGCTGGCCTCCTAATTGCTGCCAATGGCTTGTCACTCTCCACATCTACTCTCACACCCATTCCTTTCCCTTTGGTTGCACCCACTTTTTAGGTGGAGAAACTTGAAATCTAGACTCTTTTCTGTAGGATGCACTTTAATGAATCATGCCGCTCGCCTTCAGGCTCCTGGCTGTGCTCACACTGTTACTATAAAATGTCGATTATATATACATAGTATGTAGACAGTCTCAAAGCCAAAACTCCTGACAAATTTTAGTTGAATCTCTCCACTTTCCTGAATTGCTCCTTACCCTGTCCCTGTGGCTATTAATGTATCTTTCCCATCTGGTTTGTGAAGCTTCATCACAGTGCCTACTCAAAGCCTTTACAATATCCAGTAAGCACTGCTAGAAGTGTGAAGAATTTTTATATACATGCAACTTGTACATATTTATAGACATACACATCATCTATATCATCAACAAATAATGTAGTTGAGATTAGTGGCACATATCACTAATTTTTTTCCCCTTTGTCCCAATATAGTCATCATTTGGCTTAGTTTCCTTGTATCTTTGGCAGAAAGCAGGAGAATCCAAGTATTTGATTCTGACTTACTTGGGGGTAAGAATTGAAGCTAAATTTCTTATTTCGTTTGCCCCTCAGAGCAAAGTCTAAGTATATAATAAGGAAGTGAAAACTGCAAAGCCATTTTTAACCTGTTGAGAAAGTTCCAACCCTTCTAGATGTAGTTTGGGGTTCTTATCAAAAGAAAATCTGAGTCCTTTTACATACTTTACTAATAAAACATGAATCACCCTAGAAAAGACACCCAATGCAGAGGGAAGGCCAATACTACAATAACTTTTGATTATACACTTTACCAAATGTTTTTCAACATTATGCTAAGGACAGAAGATATTATGTAATATATCTATCATCATTCATGGAGTTTGACACAAAAACTCAGAAATTGAGTCAGAACACATGAAGCCAAATTTATTTCACTCTCCTTTTAAATTCCTAAGTTGGGGACACAAATCCAGCAGGACTACGCCTTCCTGCTTCCTGGCATCGTTAGTTCAGGGACTAGAGATTCTGAGTTTCTCCTCCTGCCTCAAAGAAAGAACTCTGGATTACAGAGATCTGCAAGGTGCTTACTGTCCTTGGGGTTTTTTATTTTTACCATTTTAAAAGCCCAAATTCTGTTTTTCATGACCCAGGCTTATTTTCTGTGTGAACAGCTTTAGTACCACCCTCAGTGTGGGTAAGGTTAGCTGTTAACTGCAGTATTAAGCAGATGCTTCCCAAGACTATTCTTTAAATAGCAAGGGTAAGGATGGTGAGGAACAAAACAATACACTAATTTAGCAGTTTAGCTCATACAACTGCCCCCATAAGATACTTATGTTTAAAGACTATTGTCTTGATCCCACCTCATGGCAACATCCAGATAGTATCTAGCTCACTGGTTAGTTTGGGGAAGGAGTTGGTGGCAGAAGAGAGAGGAGAAGCAAAAAACTTGAGCAGAAAAACAACAAAAGCCACCATGGTCCCTGTCTTAGAGTATATCAGCTATGGCAAGTTGTGTGACTAGCAGGAGGACATCTGTACTCCTACAGGGACGATCGTGCAGGCTCCCGTAGGCACACACGGTAACAGGCAGCACAGGGCAGAGTAGTCATGAAGTACTGATGGTTCAGAAGGTTGGTTTTAACAGGGGATGCATTTTTATTTAAATAACTTTCAGTAAAATAAATGCCTTTCTAACAGCTCAATGAAAATACACTATCCTTCCTACAATAACTTTCTTGCCTCGTTTTACAATATACTTATACTGAAAAGATTCTTTCATCTTACATACCTTTTAGGCTGACTAGGGATAACGTACATCATAATCAAATCTTTACTCACACTTTTACGGGTTTACCTCTGTATTTTCTGCATGCTCACTTTTTTCTACCACAAGAAAAGTGAGACTGACATTTTTAATTATGTTATAGCATAAAGACCTGGGTTGGAATTCTGGCCATTTACTGGCTATTCTGGGCTTGGCTAGATCACTAATTGAGTTTTCTCAACCAAAAAAATGGGAATAGTTATCACCTACCTTGCAGAACAGTGAGAATTAGAGGTTTTACACTTGATCTTAGCCAAAAGGCCGAGAAGCGATGAGAGAATTAGAGATTTTATGTAAAGTTCTTAGTAAAGTACCAAGGTCACAAAATCATTATCATCACTACTACATCTCATGCAAAAAAATATCTAAAATCCAAAATTGGCAAAAGAATATTTACGCAATAAATATCCAAAGATTATTTTTAAAAAAAGATACACAAGTCAGTCTTTTAAGATTCTGAAAACCCTGTCACCTGCTTTATTTCTGGAGAAGAGAAAGGGAGAAGAGAAAATATTCACTTGAATTTGAGGGGCAGCTAAATTGGAAGCAATAGTAGCAACAATTTTAGACCTCTAAGATTCCTCTGATCCATAAGATTATGCTGTAACTTCCTTGTTTGAGATTCAAGAGTTAATTTTTCCCTAGAGCAAGACCATTTCTTTTTGCTAGGATGAAAGAACGAAGAACAAACTCAATAGCACCAAATGCAGTTAAAGCAGAAAATAGGGCCAAGATTCTCCTTTCAAATACAAATTTTCACATTAAAATGTTTATAAATCAGTTGTTTTTCCTCTTGATTCAACCCTTCTCCTTCCCCTAACAGGAGCCCAGGAACCTGAAGAGCATATGCATCACTAACCAGATATACAAGCCAGGCACCCCTTCCAAACTGGAATCTGATACTAATGGACTGGCCTAGCTCAGGGCTGCACTCAGGGACAGGAAGCAGGAACTACGCTCTCAGAGAGAATGGGTACTGAGGATGCCACCAGTCAAAGAGCCGGACGCTGTGCACTGGGTCCAGGATGACTTGCACACCCTGTTCACTGCGCAGTTTCCGACCACCATGGACAGGAGAATCTTGGAACACCAGTCTCACTCGATGATGCCGCATGTCTGTGCTTACATTGATAGTAAACTGGGAAGAAAAAGCAAATGCAGAACCAAATTAAACAACCTTGTTTTCCTACAGCTCCCTCTAAAATGAGACCGTCTACATGTAAATTACACTGGTTAGGCCACAGGTAATCTCTAAGTTATAATACCAGCACCTTTGCAAAGATAAAAATAAAGAGTGGTTCTCATAAGCTCTTAGCTTTATATATTTAAACTATGCTAAAGAAAATCTCACAAATGGCATCCACACATATATTACCATCAAAGCCAGTTGTTAAAGATTTGATTAGAAGTATAGGAGATGATGACCTGAACAGATTCAGATGAAATATTGTTGAGCAAGTCAAGCAAGAGACACGAAACATATATCTGATGACATTTTTTGGTAAAATAAAACACAAAGTCTCTAAATATCTTTGTGTAGGTCTGTCTAGAATGGTATGAGTAGATAACCAGGTAATTAATATAGCTTAACCTAGATAGGGAAAGTGTCTACCATTAAAGTAGCATATATAACATAATCTCAGTCATGCAAAGTCATTTGAGAAAGTGGATGTATACACATACATATAAACAGATATGTTACAGCATTTTCCCATAAGGTTAACTACAGTTATAGGATAATGGAAGTCTAAATCGCCTTTACTTTCTCAGTGTATGTTTGTATTACTTAAATTCTTTACACACGGTACGCATTATTTATTCACTTTTTAAAAATCAAGTTATTTTCAGTGTGTTAAGAGGAACCCTACATATCTCTGAGCTTAAGTCTAAGATACAGAAAAGATAAATTACACGAACTCTCCAGTTAATCCAGTTAAGAAATTTTAAAAAACTGGAAAGTATTCCAGAGGCATATATGTCATTTTAATCTAAGTCCTTGCTAAGCCTTAGTCAGACCATCACACAAAGGACAGCGCTGGTTTAACATTTTAACACTCCATTTATATCACACACATATGCACGTTTCAAGGTCCTGACATGCCATGCTCGTGTATGGCTTTCATCACTGGCCCTTCATCATTATATGTTTCTCAAACACTAATGACCGCTACGCAGGAGATGCAAAACCATCCCCTTTACTACAGAGAAGGAAACAGAAGTAAAATATCCTTACACATAATTAACTTCTTACACATAATTAACTTATCCTTACACATAATTAACAAATTTCTGTTTCCTAATATGCAAGTATGCTTACAGTCTTTTGACATTCTTCTTCAAAGACTTCTTCCTTGATGGTTAAATTTACAAATTTCTTTCAAACCTAAGTCTGTGAAAGAGCTGAGGATGATATTTTGAGTCCCCACTTACCAGGGTAAATATCATTCCCATGACAATTGGAATAAAGATGAAATTGAGGGTAGTGACCTGCAGAAGGCAGCAGTCCTGGTCTGGGTTGGTATGAACATCTTCATACTGAATAGGAGGCTGCAACCCTCCCACACATTTGCTCTTTAATCTAGGGGACTGAAGAGAATTGAGAATTAATCTGATAGCTCAAAGGAATTGTTAATGGCACTAAGATTTCACCAAGGGAAACCAAACGGCTCCACTGTTCCGTGTGGCCTCCTCTCTATACATGTATCAGTTTCTCTATAGATCAGAAGAGCTGCCCTCTGAAAGGAGGGAAACACATTTGGATGAGCAATGTGACAGTGGGTACATGCTTCATTTAGACGGTATTTCCTGCCATCTGGCAAGAAATGGAAATTATAAGCTCTCTGAGAGGCTCTCCAATGTTTGAAAGATCGCAAATTCCTTGTGACTTGTCAGACTCCAAAGAACACCTGCTGCACAAAGGAAGGGGCGCAGAAGCGACCGCCTCCTTCCAGGCACCATGAGGGACGCAAGTCCCAGAACTAGAGGAAATACCAGCATTCACTTTCTTGCAGCTTATACACGGCTAACACTGCTGCTCAGGCCCTCCCAGAAAGATCCTATGGTAGCCTTTCTACTAACATCTAATGGACATTTAGATTCTGAACATCTTATTAAAGCAAATGGTCAGAGGCAAATTCTTCCCTGGAACCGTGTTTTTTGAAAAAATATGACTTACTTTAATTACAAACTTATCTGTTACTCACCAGCAGCCAAGTGAGGAGTAACTAATCATATGTGTAATGTATCTCACCAGTGATCTACTAAGGAGAGGAGACCAGTGCAAGAAATGAGCCTGCTGAATGTAAGTAGAAACATGCAAAACAGATCTTTACTGTGGCCAAGATCTCAGACACAGTCCAGGCAGAGATAGGGGTTTGGCTATTTTTTCCCCAATTACCTCAGTTACCCATATTAAAATTATTGTTTACAGACAATAATTGAACACCAAAAACAATTTAGGCAAATAACTTCAACACATTCGTAAGTTTTTCTTTTCCCCACTTTAAAGTCTTCAAATATGTAGAAAAGTTAATAAAGGTCATGCAATAATCTCCTGTACACTTTCCACCACTGAATACCTTATGACGTTTGCTTTCCCCTACTTCTCATTTTAGATACATCTATAAAAACATACATTCTGTTGGGGTTGGGAATACAAAAGCATTTGAAATAAACAGTGACATCCTACCCTCATGCAGTTTAGCTAAAGACATTTATATACAAACACAGTATCATTATTACATATAAGAAAATTACTAAGTTCAAATTTCTTTGTTTCACAAATATCCTTTTTTGTTCCCTGAACCAGAACACACTCAAGGTTTACTCTGCACTAAGCTATTACATCTTTTGTCTCTCTCATATAGAATAAGTCCTCCTTTCTTTTCTTTTCATGGCATTATTTTAAGTTTTGATGTGGATTATTTGATTTTAGTATGATAATGTTATGCCTGGTAAAATGTATTAATGGTATTTGAAAAACAAAGAGAAGATACAACTACAAACCTGTTTTTTGAACTTGAAGTTGAATTCCCACATTGGTTCCTGTCTGTTCCCAACAATCTTTCTGCACCAGAAAAGTAAGCACTGTAAGAAAATAAAAATAAAACAAACCAAAAAATAATAACAAATAAAAGAGAAAAAAGTAATCAAAATAAGGAAACAAAAAATAATCAGCAAAAACCTTTCTGTTTGACAGCTCTAAAGTCAGCCATAGTCCCAATGTTGAGATCTTACTTTGGCACAAATAGAAACCCCCCAATTTGACAGTGGTGAAAAGAGACAATCCCAGGGCTACCCAATAAAAGAGGGACCAACGTAAGTCAACCTCAGACTGAGGTCGACCCCTATTGTTCTTATCTTTAAAGACAGAAACTCGGTCTCTGGAGACTGGGGCATTCTGATTCAGCAGGCCGATCCTCTATGTTAAAATATAAGGGCAGCCAATAGCCACCAGGCAAGATGATAACAAAGCCATAAGGCAGGCAGAGACAGCCCGCCCTGTGACAGGAGCAAGCCACTCAGGACATACTGGGAGCAGACAGCCAGTGTGAAAAGCACAGAGTTGGGCTGAATTCAGTCTAGAGTAAGTCCCTCAGTGAAAGTCAGGCTACAGCTAGGGTTAAGCACAAGAAGTTAAGTACCTCCCAGGGGATAAGGGGTGGGTCGTCCGCCGTGCCAGCTGCCCTTCAGACATGCCCTGTACGTCCTGCTGTTCCATCAACAATAATGGGCTTGGCTTTAAGGGGCAAACACTTCTGCTGCCATCACAACGGCTCCAGTGTCCCACACAAGCTATGCTACTGAAAAGAGAGAGAGGGAGAATCAAATACGAAAAGCTGGAGTCCAGGAACATGGGACAACTTCTTTTAGGCATGCTGGCAACTCCCTGAATGCCATGCGATTGTGATTATACAAATGGCAAGGCCATGCATGGGAAACCTGCCACTGCAGGTCCCACATCTTCTCCAGAAGAGCTCTAACAAGGCACCAAAGAAGCAGCCAGGTGGCCTGGGGTTACTATCTGGGTTAAGACTTTAGTTATCACCGCCTTGGCTTTTCATAGTCCACTTTTTGTTAATAAACTGATAAGAACATGAAGACATGATATATTAGATTTAGGCAGTAGCACTTGCATTGTGCACTGGAGCCGCTAGGATGTGTCAAGCATGAGGAGTTTGCCCGATGCTGCTCTGCTCCCAGCAACTGATTCGCACCTGGCATGGTTAGCTTTGGGATGATCCCACTCACCAGTTAGTCTGATACTATCAAATGTTTCTAAGGAAGGGAAATTGTAAATGTGAAATAATATACTGTCCACTCATATTACAAGCAGAAGCAGCTGCTGGGTGAAATTCCACTCGCCCAACATTCTACTCCTGCCCCCAAATCCATCTTAAACTGAACTCTGCCAAAGGCCCTGACCACCTCAGTTTGCAACCTTGGGAGGAACCTTGATAAACTGAAAACAACTGTTCGCTTTTAAGTCAATACACATCAGGTAGATTATCCCACTAGAGGTAAAATAAATAAGAATTATTATATAACATCCAAAGCATAAAACAAAATGTAACAGGAAGTGCTACTGAACACCAGAGTTTGGACAGGAACAGAATAATAAAAACTACCCACAAGCTCTAAAGATATCAAATTTAGACAATGGTAGCAGTTGAATGAGAAAAAGGCTGAGCTATCAGCTTGCCTAAATAATCACATCTGCCATTAACAGTCTAGAGGGTCATTTACCCAGTATTTCATTGTGGAGGAGACAAGGAGATAATTCAACCCAAGGCTAACAGACCTATTTACAAATCAGAGGAATGTGAAAAACTTGAATACAGTGTATGAATATAAACAACTAGGGGAATCCTGAGATCAAGAAATCTAGAACACAAGAAAAATTTTTGAGCACTAAGGTCTATGAGTGCGAGTACCTTCTAGTCTCTGAGATGACCTACTCCACTGGCCTGGCAATCGCGGGCCCTTAGCAAGTGCTAAAGGAGTAAAGTCTACATCAGAAACTTTTAAGCAGTTCAACAAGAAAGGGGAATTCCAAATTGAAGGTCTATTAGAAAGAAAAAATTAGTGAGTTGTTTGTGCTAAATCTTTTTATCACAATTTAAAGCACCTTTTAAGAATTAGTTTATATCCATCATGAGTTGTGCTTTTCCTAACCCAAGCCATCAAAACAATCTAAGGTGGTACAATGTACAGTGCATGAAAATAAATTAAAAAGAATAAGGAATATGCTAAAAGCACAAGAAAGCTTTAAGATAAAGGTAACATAAGCCAGCCCAGCACAGCAGGAATATCTCAGAGAAGTGAAACGCTTGTGCCCTGAAAGTTTACAGTAGACCCCTATCAGCCTGGTACCAACAGCCCTCCCCTCCCCATCAAAGAAGCTGGCGAGAAGCCACGACAATAGGCCCATCACACAAGAGCCCATTAGTTAAACCCCAGCACTAATTCTTACTTACTTTGGAATTCTTCAATGTGCTGGGAGTACTTTCTGGAATGGCTGGATTCTTGGAGATTCGAGCAGCAAAGGGCTCATACATATGGTACAGAGATCGGATCACACAGGCCCGGAGACAGCGCAGCTTCTCCATTGACTCTGGTCGCAGACGCAAAGGCAGGGAGGCATCCAGCGTGTAGTGCCTGAAACACGACACATTACTCCTACCAACATGTGACCAGCCTCTCCTGCTCCAGGTCATTCTTGAAGGATCCCGATTCTCTGTATGAATTCTACTGTGCTCCTGGGGCCAGTAGCTAGCTTGTCCCCACTGCTGTCTCTCATACACAAATCACCACCTCCTTCACCTCTCAGCTACTTTTGCTTCTATGCTATGCAAAACCCAGTTCATATGTATCTTGTAATCCCTCACTTCTATGTCCATTTCTACATTTCAAACCCTCACTATGTCACTGTAAAAAAAGGGCAAGTCTCTGACTTGACATCAATACAAAACACTGCAGTTGCTCAAAAAGAACCTGGACCAGGAAGGAGCCACCAGGTTCTCCAGGCACCTGTCTCAGCAGGTCCCCTCCCAAGTTCCTCAACAGCCTCACAACAGTGTGTAATCTCCACTAACTTCTGACCCCAGTATCAAAAGTTAGCCCTCTCACTAACCACGTAATTCACTCTCTTCTCACCACTACACCTGGAGCAAGTACAAAAACCATAATACTTCAAAATGACTAGAAATTTAAGAACAACTAATCAGTTGGAAAGATAAGTAGATAGGCAACTACAGTTTTTGAAAATTTAAGATAAACCTCTGAAGAAAGCCTAAGACAGTTCTTTTTGAGACCTGATTCAGCAAGCCTTTTTGCTGAAAGTGGATACTGGATAGGGAAGGGGGTGGGGGACAGTCACAGGGAAGACAATTACCTGCATGAATTAATAACATAAATTTTAAATTAGACAGGGGTTCAAGGAGTCCAAAGCTAGGCTCATGCCCAGGCATGGAGTAGAGAAAGTGAAAAGAAGTCACCATCCAGGGAGTAGCTTCAAATCACACACAGCAATGAAATCAGCTACACAGATAACAGAGTGAGCTCTCTGTGGTCGCACCTTCGGTACAACCTGGTCCAAAATGCAGCAGTGCAAGTGACAGTCCAGGCATTCTTACAAATCAGAGAAAAATTCACAATGTCCTCAGGACGGATATAGGAGGCCAGCAACAGCCAAATATCCATGGGATACTCTTCTCCTCCAGCCCCATCCAGGTCTTCTGAAACAGAGAAAAGAACTACAACCTTTAACCTTCTACCACATGCACATATAAAGAACCCCAATGATTCCAATTCTCCCAGAGCTTGCACCATTAAGAAAAAGGTTTTAAATAGTCCAAGGAACCCCTTCAAACTCATCATTTCCCACTTTATTCTAGCTACTGAAAACTGATGCCCAAATAAGTCTAGTTCTTTTTTTTATAAGTTTTTATTATTTTTTTAATAGAGGCATGTTTTTTATTTATTTATTTGTTTGTTTGTTTGTTTATACATGCACTGGGTACAGTCAGAAGCGCGGGAGGGTGAGAGAATTCACCAGAGCCAGAGCGGGGAGCAGAGCAGACAGAGGGACCGAGGTACACTGCTGAGGGGAGCAGCGGGCGGCAGGAGAGGTCTGCGCGCCATGTGGGACCCTCCTCCGGTGACCAGGGAGCAGCCGGGGATCGAACCGCCGCAGAGGCGGCGGGCAGCTTCGCAACCCAGCGATCATCCGTTGCGCCACCGGGGAGGCCCATAAGTCTAGTTCTTAAAGCCTTTGGCAGTTATTTACATACTATTTTTAAGTCTTTAAAGTATACAATTGTATACATTATGTTATTCAACTTTAAAAATTCCTCAGTGGAAATAAGGAAAATATTACACTGCCCATTTTACTAAAAAGAAAACAGAACCTGGGGCCTCTCTGGTAGCGCAAGGGGTTAAGAAGTCAGCACTATGAAGCAATCCACAGCTACTGCAGCACAAGTTCAATCCCCGGCCAGGGAGGTGACCCACATGGTGCAGCAGACCTCTCCTGGCTCACCTAC
The DNA here is from genome assembly GCF_964194135.1 of Talpa europaea. Taxonomy (NCBI): domain Eukaryota; kingdom Metazoa; phylum Chordata; class Mammalia; order Eulipotyphla; family Talpidae; genus Talpa; species Talpa europaea. The sequence continues at coordinate 74,883,674 of NC_140077.1, forward strand.
TGCTCCCCTCAGCAGTATATTTCAGTAGATCCGCCTGTTCTGCTCCCAACTCTGTCTCTGGTGAATCCTCTCAACCCCCCACACCTCTGGCCTGTACCCCAGTTCTTGTATGCATAAATAAATCAATCTTAAAAAAAAAAAAAAAAAGAACCTTGCCACTTAAGTCAAGGCAAAAACTACCCAGATTTCTGAATCCAAATTCTAGCTTTGCATTATAAACTCTGCCCTTGATTTCACTCACATGTCCCTACCCACCAAGCATCTTCTTTAGTTCAGCCTTTTAAAAAACAAAACTGATGTTACGGTAATATGAGAAAACCTCAAAGTGCAAACCAAATTAAAAAACAGGCAAGTTACATGCATTTTCAGTACTCAATAACTGCCTGAAATATATTTTTCTTCTCAGTTTCTCCTTACTTCATTACCAGTGTGACTTATGATCCCCATGACAGGCATTCACGGGAATACTCTAACAACCCACCCCCACCTCCTCCCCCTCCTCCAGACCTCATTAGGGATCATTCTTTTGACCCAAAGATCTATTATACATCTCCGGTCCAAGTGAAAACTCACACTACAAAAAGATACCTGAATATGGGCTAACACTAAACTTATTTAACTTTTAATTAAGACCTAGTCACAGAACTATCGTAAAACCAGTTTTCTTCTTTCTTTTTCCTGGGAAAAAAGCCCCTACCCCACCTCCTTAAAGTTGCCTCTGCTTTTCCAGCTAACTGCTTCCTGCAGCTTTACGACCCAAATCAGGCTCCTGTATCTGGTGTACATAACAGAGTCCAATGTCTCTAGAACAACATCCTTTCCTGGTTCCTAGCCCTCCTTGTAAACCCTACTAACACTCAAGTTAGCCTACCATGTTGAGGCCCTACTTCTTCTCACATTAACTCTCTCTCTCGGAAAGAGAAGGCAAATGACTTATAAGTACTTCCTCCACTGAGACCCAGAAGTACTTTCACAAAGTAGAGTGTTATTTAAAATGGTCCATTTTTAGGGACAAAGCTTAGTTATTACTGAAGAATTCAGCATTCTAAGCATACTGAGGAAATTTTAAATGTGGGAATCAGCAGAGGAAACCTTCATGGAAAGAATGTCCTTCTGAGAGAGATAAAAAATTGTGATAGACACAGGTCGAGAAGAAAGTACTCCAAGAGATATAAAATGCTAATGTGAAGCAGGTACTTAGAAAAACAAAGTACATGTGAGGTCAAAAGAGAGACAAATTCTAATAAGATTTTTTGATATTTAGTTAAATTATAATTAATTTTTTAACTTTGATATTAAAAACTATTAACTTTTTTTTTTTTTAGTTACCATAACGGTTTTTCTTTTAAAGAGTATTTACCTTTTGGAAATAGCTACCAAAATGCTTATAGAGATAATGATATAATATCTGGAAACGGTCTCAAAATAATCCAGGGTTGTTGGAATGTGGGTATGGGAGAGTAATAGTTGAAATAAAATTAACCACAAGTTGATAATTTTCAAGGTGGGTAGTAGCTAACAGGATTTGTTATACTCTTCTCTCTTCTCTTGTATGTTTCATTAAAACAAGCTAAAAGAAAGGGAATAAGAGAGGGGTAAAGTGGAGCAATTCAAAGATAAATTATGGTTTTCACAGCTTGTAAGCCACAAATCATGTATCTTACAAGAGACTGGCATCCTGAATACATAAAGAACTCTTACAACTCAGTAAAAAAAAGATAAACAACCAAATTTCAGAATAAGTGAAGGATCTGAATAGACATTTCTTCAAAGAAGATATACAAATGGCCAATAAGCACAGGAAAAGATGCTCATCATTAGCTATCAGAGAAATATCAAATCACAACCATGAGCAACCACTTCACAACCACTAGGACAGCTACAATTTCAAAAGTCAAATAGTAAGTGTTGGTGAAGATGTGGAAAAACTGGAACTCTCACATACTGATAGTGAGAATAAAAACTGGAAATCTCAGAAAGCAGTATGTCAACTCCTCAGAGTTAAACACAGAATTATCATATGGGATTCAGCAATTTCACTCCTACCCAACAGAAATGAAAAATATGTCCACACAAAAATTTGTCCAGGAGTGTTCACAGCAGTATTATTCATAACTGTCGAATACAAAGCAATAGAGAGGAAGTACTGATACATGCTGTGATGTGGATGAACCCTGAATATAAGTGAAGTATCACTTATACTAATGAAAGAAGTTAAACAAAAAAGTCCACATAATGTTCACAAAATATTCAGAACAGGTAAACAGAGACCAAAAACAGGTTGGGAGAGGGGCACACACTGAAACTTGAAAGGAAATGAAGAATGATGCTAGTAAAAATGAGCTTTCACTTTGGGGTGATAGCAATGTTCTAAGTTTAAATCATGTTGCTGACTAAACATCTCTGTTAACTCTGGGAGAACCCTGAAACCACTAAACTGTACACTTTAAAGGAGTGCATTTTATCTTAATAGTTTAAAAAGCCTGTAACCATTCTGTGGAAAAAATAATAAACATAAACCAAGATAAATCGCTAATAGAATGGAGATGGTAAGTAGGAAAGTCAAGAAAGAAATGAAGGATGAGGAAAGTTAACATTAACCTTGAGGTTCTGGAAAAAGAGTGGTATTACTGACAGTAGCTGGTATCATTACAGAGCAATATCAGTTGATAAATTTATTGATTTTAATATTTTAACAAACACAAATATGTTACCTAATTCTCAAGTAGATGTGAAAGTTCTGGTAGATCTGCAACCAAAATACGCTTATTTATTACCTAACTTTCCCCTAACTCTAGCTGATCATGAAAACTACTTTAAGAATAGCTACCCTGAGCGCTACCTCAAAAGAGTCTGATTCATTAAGTCCAAATGATGGCTTGGAACATATATACTATTAGTCTACTTTTCTTTCTTTCATTCGTGAAACTTTTATCACCACTAAGTTATAAACATCACATACTTTTCTATTTCCCACAGAACCCATTAGACAAAAAGCATACATTAATAATTGCAAAGCACTTAAAAGCCCATGATAATATCTAATTTTAGTTGAAATGAACCTGGTTATATATAATCCACATATTCAGGCCAACATTTTTTGTAACATTAAGAAAAATGACATGTTTTCAATGAATGGCTCTTATAGTCAAGTTCACAGCTCTGAAATCTGCTGACTCTTGCCAATCTCCTTTCCTCTCAAATTTAAACAAAAGTAATAAGCCCTGGTGTATTAAACTCTGTCCCATTACTAAGTGCCAGTGTGCTACTGAGAGAGCAAAAGCTTCAAGTTATCACCACAGACAGGACTAATAATCCAAAGGAGAGCAAACTCTGTACCTTTGTGTCTCTTGCTCTTCTTTTTTCTGGAGATGGTTCTCTCATGGATACTCTCCTCCTGGGCATCCATCTCATCACTGCTGTCAATGATGTCACACGACTCACCAGCTACAGAAAGAGCTTCCACCGCAGGAACCTGGGAGGCTTCCAAGCCACAAAGAGATTTTACTAGAAGAAAATAAGGGGAGAAAGAGATGGCAGAGTCCCATGCAGAAATACAAATAGTAAGAATATCAGCATCCATGTGGGAAAGGAAAAGGTGGAGAAAAAAGGAAAAGCATTGAGTCTGCTGAAGAAAACAGAATCTAAAAAGAAAATAATTTCAGCATTTTAAACACAAAACAAGTGGAAAACAATGGGCAAAACTGCAGAAACTGACTCTACAATGGCCAACCTCAGACCTTAAGAAAAACGGAATGCATTATTCTTTATACATTCTCTTCACTATAGTACATTCTTCTTACACAATAAAGATTGGATGACAAAAACAAAAGGTGAGTGCTAGTCTCATCCGCCTAAATTCTAAGAAGTGATGTTTGAAAGGAACCAAATCCAATTTAGCCCCATTCATGAGCTGGAAACAGAAGATGTCATAAAAACACAAGTTTTTTTGCTTGAATGCAAAAAGCAAGGGGAAAGGAAACACAATCACACCCAGCTTACAGACAAGGAAGCAAAATGCCCAGTAAGAAAAGCATATATGTCAACTACAGGGGAAAGGTGAGTAAACAAGAAGCCGTGGTAACAAGAGTAAGCAGATTTTTCTTTAACGCAAAAAACAGAAAAAGAATGTCCTACAGAAACTGCTTCTCCTCTGAACTAAGCCTGCCTCTCCCCCGATGAAATGAGCAAGCGCTGAGAAAAGCAAACACTGTTATGGGAAGTACCCAAAGGTTTGCAAGAAAAACACGGTGGCCTAATTCCGGCAAAAGAAACACCTAGCTCTGTCTCCGCGGCCTGGGGCTGAAAAGACGGCTCGGAAGCTTACCTTCCTGCTGGACAGCATTGGCCACGGCCTTCTTAACTCGCCCAGACCTCACGACGGCCGGATCCGAATTGGCATAATCCGCCACGGTCACTGAAGCAGACAGGAATCATTGCAGAGCACGCAAAAGCCCGCTCCCCCGCCCCAGCCCTCGGGGGAGGAGGCCTTGCCTTCTCAGAGGCCCCTCGGCCAGGCCTCCTCCCCACCGCCGGCTCCGGCTCAGCCGCACGTTCCCCGCCGGCAGGAGAGCGCCCGCCTCGGAGCCGTCCAGCCCCCGCCGCCCCCGCCCCCTCGCCCACCTCGTCCCGAGCAGGCGTCGTGGGCCCGGAACTTGAGTCGCTTCCCTCTCTTGGGCATGGCGACCGGATCGGGGCGAGGCCGGCCTAGCGGGCCGGGACCCCGGGCCATGTCTCGGGCCGGGGAGCCGGCTCCGGGAGCCGCGGGGTAGCTCCGCCCGGCTCCGCGGCCATCCCGCTCCGGCGGCCGCAGCTCTCGCGAGGACTGAGGCCCGGGCTCCGAGTCGCGCGAGCGGCGACGCGCCCCCTCGGAAGCCTGTCGCTGCCTGGGCTACAGATACGTCATCACCTTGCGCCGCGGCCCCGCCGGGGCCTGGGTCCTCTCGGGGCACGTAGCTGTGGTTTGGGAAGTGAGGGTTTCGCCGCGCCTGACGTGAGGTGGTTGATGTTTTAGAGCCGTAAGCCACTCCGCGTGGATTAGAGCTAAGTCCACACCCTGGGTGTCCCCGATTTTTCCACGGCCCCTTCTGTCCCCATTCTAGGTTCCCTTGAGCACACAATTGCACGTACATTATCATCTTGCCCTGGACGCTGAGCTAGTATCACCAGTACGAATAACTGGTTTGATTTCCACAGTTACGTTCTTTGTCCTAACTTCCTTGCAGCTCCCGAAAGGTGCTAATCCCTAGCTTGAGAGCATAGCGTTTAGGGACCAGGCATCCACCTAAAATATTTCGAAGACTCCTGTTTGTAATTACCGAAAACATATAGATTGACTAAGAGCAAACCGAGTCGTTTACTAACATTGTATAACAGACTATTATCAGAGGTCGTTCTAATAGGTTGGAATCAATTAGGAATTATAATTGAAGCTGAATATAATTTATTATGGTTGTCAATTATTCAAAATTTATCTAAAATCAACATGAAACAAGGGCCTAGAAGACTTAACTAAAAGAAAATCTTTTAAAGTGTTTCCAATATATATATATATAATTCAGGTTTGTAGTCCAGTTCAAAATGCAGATGGTAAGCACTAAGCCTTCTCGTTTCACAATGTTATGAATAAAAAATTCATAAGGCCCACAATCATGCAGATTTCTGTTCATGTGGCACCCTGTGGAAACATTAAAGCATTGGGACTCTGAAGGAAATCAAAAATCGAGACAAAACCCATTAATATGCCATAACTATGGCAAACTTTTAACTGAAATTTTCTCTCATTTTCAATATTTTAATTATTTACTTATTTCATTGCAATTGGAATGAAAGAAATGCCTATACCAAACTGTTTATTTCATCTTTCAAATGTTCAAGAATAAGAACATCTTAAGCCTGGGCAGGGGTTAAAGTCTCAAACAATGAAGCTATCAACAGCTGCTGCATCATGAGTTAGATCTGGCCAGGGAGCTGACCCACATGGCCAGCAGACCCCTCTGTCTTGCCTGCTGCTTCCCTCAGCAGTATATTTCAGTAAATCTACCTGTTCTGTTGCCCACTCTGTCTGGTGAGAGCACACAAAAGCACTCTCACTCACCGCCCGCCTCCCACCCTTGGCCTACACCCCAGTTCTTGTATGCATAAATAAAAATAAATATTTTTCTTTAATCCTAAGGCCTCTCAGACTCTTAAATACTTTGGCCACTTTAGTGAAACAAAATACCCATAGAACTGTTACTCCACCTTTTATTCAAAATGCTACAATTTTTAACTAGTGACCTGTTAGCTGCCAAACCCAAAGGTACAGTTCTTTCTAAAAAGTTGTAAAAGTTACTAAAAGAGCTGTTATATTTAAATGCAGATTGTATCTAGTCATTAGCCACCCTACTTGGAAGAGGGTATAAGGAGGATGTTATTCTGAAATCCTTGTCCTCAACAAAGTGGAAAATTTAAGGACAATATATAAATATATGATAGCACTGGCATGATCTCTTTTTATGTACATCCTATTTTGGGTGTATTAAATTGTCCCTTATTTTGTGCTTATAGTAAATGATGGTGCTGGTATATGCTTTTTAAGATCCTTTCTTGTCAAAATTTAAAGGTGGTTCTTTGCCATCTTCTTTTAAATTTCAGTAGCCTGTGAAATCCTAAAGCCTAGAAACTATTGCTTTGTGTACAGTGGGAAATTATTCCTTCTCATTTAAATATATAACAGTGGAATTTTCTATTGGCGATAGTACAGTATAATAAAGCAATGTAGAAAAATAATAAAGTGTGAATTCTGAAGCCAGACTTATGTGTGTTCAACAAACATCTCTGCCACTTATTTACATGATTTTGGAAAAGTTAATCTCTGTGGTCTTACTTTTCTTATCTAAAAATTAAAGGTAGGGCCTCCCCGGTGGCGCAGCGGTTGAGCGCTGGGTTGCAAAGCTGCCGGCAGCCTCTGCAGCACCGTTGGATCCCCGGCTGCTCCCCGGCCACCGGAGGAGGGTCCCACATAGCGCGCAGACCTCTCCTGCCGCCCACTGCTCCCCTCAGCAGTGTACTTCGGTCCTTCTGCCTGTTCTGCTCCCCCTCTGGCTCTGGTGAATTCTCTCACCCTCCCGCACTTCTGACTGTACTCAGTGTTTGTAAAAATAAATAAATCTTTTTTTAAAAAAATCTAAAAATTAAAGGTAATAATAAGATCTGAATGCGTAAAAAGTAGTTAAAATAGTAAAATCCAAATGGCAGCTATTTTGCAGTGGTAGTGATGATTAAAATTGTGATGGTTGTTATTTAACGACACCTGAGGTGACTAATTCCTTTTTTGCTTCTACTGCAAGAAAAGGAAAAAGCATGGGAGAGTCAGAAGACATCCCATTCTCACTGATTAAAATACTAGAAGACTAACTGACATTTAATGAGTACTTAGCATACAAGTGGCAGAGCCAGAATTCTCACTGAGGACTGTCTGGCCCATATATAAAACTATTATACTATTCTGCCTCTAAAGTGAAGACAACCATACTAAACTCTGCCTCTGAATAGTAATAGTCTAAACATGTGAAATTGAACAGTGGCTAAGATGGAGAAAATATGTAAGTTAGAAAATAAACTGAAAGTGTACTTAAACAATGAATTTCTATGATATGCCAAAGCTGTGGACAAGATCTGAGAACAATCTGATTCAAAAGAAGACTCAGTAGTACTAGAAATGTGTATTAAATCTGGAGAAAACTGCTTGTGACTGGCTTTGTAGATACCTTATTTAAAATATAGTACATGATAAAATAGTTAAGTTCAAACAGAGACTGAGTGTTTTTCAGTTAAACATAATTACAGAGTAACCTAGTAATGGGGAGCAGAGATTCTAGAAATAAGCTAGTTTTGAATCCCTGTTCCCCTTTTAATAATTGCATGACCTTGTAGGTAAGAAAAAAACTTGTCTCTACCCTCTTAAATTAAGTCCTGGAATCCTGTATATTAAACTGGCAAAAGACAGATTAGAAGGACGAGGACCTCAGAGACAAACAATATCTCAGAAGTGGTTAGAATTGCTTTTTTATATATATGTATCTTAATAGGTAAAGTGGGGAGGAGAAAGGCCTGGAAAAAACACTTGTTTGAAAGATAGATGGGTTTTCAGAACAAATGGGAGATAAGGTTTGTGATAGTATTTCTCTATCTTCCATATGAGTGGTCTTTCCCTCTCCACAGGGTAATAAAATCCACCTAGATAAAGGATTTGAGGTATATTTTATTCACATTCTCCCTTCTAGGAGTATCTACCCTGAAGAGGAATTTATGGCAACTTCATTACTGCTTTTAGTCAAATAAGGGCAAGTCTGAGAAGCCTTATTTCCCTTGTTGTCCGTTGATCACCAAATGTCTTTACTTTAAACTAATATTTATACCAAAGTGGCATGTTTTGGGTTGAAGTAGTCTCATCTCCTTCAGCCTCAAACAATTTACTTAATCCCATGCAAATTCTGTTTGCTTATCTATAAAATGGACATAATAGTATCCAATTCAGAATTAGTGTGAGAATTAAATGAGATAATATATGGAAAGTTCTTAGATCAGCACCTGGTACATAATAAACACTCAGGAAACGTTATTTTATTTGCTACACTTATTATTATTTACATTATTATTATACATTATTATTATACTTATTATACATTATTATTATTTGCTACACTTACAACTAGAACCTTATTTTGGTTTGAATCAGTTCTCAACTTTGGTGACATAATAAACTCCCTGGTAGAATTGAATTACCAGTGCCTAGCCCACACCCAAAGTTTCCTATTTAATAGTGCAGTCTGGGCACCAACATTTTGAAAACTGTATGCCCAGATAACTTTAATATTCAGCCCAAATATTAAGCCACAGGTTTAGGCCAAGGACTATGAAACTAGGGCTACAGACTAAATCTGACCGATGCTTGTTGTTGAAGATAAGATTTATTGGCACACACCCATACCTACTTGTTTATGAATAATCTGTGGCAGCTTTTACTCTACAAGGTCAATTGAGTAATTGTGGCAAAGATCATATGACAAGTATGGCAAGTATGTCTTCTGCTCATTTAGAATGAAGAGCTGGGCAACCTACACCACATGGGGGCAGTATAACCTCACTACAGGAACAAGATTTTAGGGAACAATAAAACTTGAAAATTGACTGCAAAACTAAATACACCAGGAATTAGAGAACTATATATATATATATATTCCTATCTATCCGTCTATCTATATATCTGTCTGTCTGTCTACCTAGCTTCCTACTTACCTATCTTTCGTACCTAATAAGACTCTCTCTAGTTTCCAAACATGCACAAGTCTGTTCTATCTTGAAAACATCTGTGACAAGAACTGCTCCCGCCTCTTACACCATTCACAACAATGCAAGTGGCAGAACCAGAATTCAAAATGAATATTTGCCCATAGTCTCTGTTTATTCAGTACCTAGTCATTTTTTGGGTCTCCGAACTCTGGCTTCAAAATTCACCCATTCATTGGAACATTACTCTTCAGTGTCGCCACTGACCTCCTAACTGCACTTTCTGAGTTCTCTCTCTCCTTGTATTTCTATGGCGAGCCTATCCTTTTTGAAGCCATCCTCTAGACGACACTCCATTTTCTTGGTTCTCTTGCTTGGACCACTCTCACAGTGAAGAAGTTTTTGTTTGTTTTTTTTTTTTTTTTCTCCTATAAACGTGTGTTCTCTTGCTATGTTCTGTTTAGGAGCAAGTAGGTCTGTTTTGTGCTTTTATATGTTGTTATTAACCCCATAAGGTATGGACATCAGATTGCCAACTTACAAGGGGCATGACCATGGTTTCACATGAAATGAGGTCACATAAAAAGGAATTGCTATTAATTAAAGGGGTTTGAGGAAGCATCATGTCCAAAGGGCAAACCAGAGGGAGGAAGGGGGAACAGTCTCCCTTAGCCTCACAATCTCATACTTCATGACCCAGTGAACATTCAAAGCCACAACTTAAAGACTGAACTTAGGAATCTTTATACTATACCCTCTATTAGGGAATGCCTGCTCCATCCCTTAGCACTTTGGGTAACATAACACCATGGGATTAGGAAAAAAAAAAAAAAAAAGGAGCCCCATTGCTAGCTACAAACACTCTACATGCATCTTGCTGTAATTAGCTCAGAGCTCTGAGAATTATGCCTAAAATTCCTGAAGCTAACCCACACTGTAGCTACTGCATCACCACTGCCAGCATGCCAGAAAATATTTACACCAGACTCTCCCCAGATAATTTGCTTTTGTCCCACGTACTACTATAGATGGAACGCTGTTTCTGATTTGCAAAAGTCTCTTAATAGGTAAATTTTTTTTGTCTTGTACTTGGCAAGGGAAGTGGAGCCAAATAACAGGCCTTTTTAGTGGTCTCACCCATAAAACATGGCTAAAATAGCATCTTCCTCTGACCAGTCAGAGGGAGGGGTCAGAGGAAGGATGGTTGCTTACCTATCACACCAATCAATTGTTTCTTCCTTCCTATGATAAAGTAAAAGAAACTGTTCTATGAGTCCGTTTTCAGGAAAGCTTGCACTAGAACCAAGCTAGAGCTATTGCATATAAAAGCACTTTGAAATGCTGACCTCATTTTCCCCTTGACCCTTAGACTTTCTTGGCTAAAAACCCACAACTACATTATTACCTAAATGACTCAAACCTACTTTACCTCAGACGTCAGCTCACATTCTCTGCAAGTCGAAAGCAACCTCCCTGTCCAGCTTTGTAATCAGAATCTTAGTTAATACTCCAGGAGATGTTTTTGAACTTGAAATAAAGAAACTAATCCTGGCATTTTAAGTATGACTGAATGATACTCCTGGTTTTAAGGAATTGCTTTCCTGTCAAGTGGATTAGGTTAGTACAGTATCTAAGAAACCTTATCTTACAAAAAGAATGAAACAAACTCTCCAAGAATTACATGAGATATAGGGACATATTTCCTAGATTTCTGACTTAGACTAGGTTTTCTGTGTTCCAATTACAATTCCTCTTGAGATCCAACTGTATCCCTTCCTTTGTTTTCAAGTGACACCCTTGATGTCTTAAGCTGCTTTGAGTTGTTTCTTTCTATTTGTAAGTAAAGAATCCTAAATCCCCTTGCTCTCTAAGCCTAAAACCTGCTTGTACCAACTTGCAGTAGATATTCATTCCGCAAGCCATTGACTTCCCCAACAGAGGGAGGGCAACACACTCTGGGAACAATATTTTAAAATATTGATGCAGCTTCCGCAGGAACATCCAACAGGATGGACTGCAACATAAACAGATCACCAACATTCTGAGTCATCTCCACAGACCTAAGATTTTGATGAATTTGCATCTTTTGGCATTAGCCAAAAGGACCTTCAGACACAAGACCTTGTATTTTTTCCAGGATTAATTACTGCATTTCTCATGCCCCCCTAGAAAGGACAGTTGTCATCTGTCTTGATGACTGTGTGTGTGTGTGTGTGTGTGTGTGTGTGTGTGTGTGTGTGTAGAAGAACTGGGGTGTAGGTCAGAGGTGCCGGAGGTGAGAGGATTCACCAGAGACAGAGTGGAGAGCAGAACAGGTGCGCATTTACTGAAATACACTGCTGAGGGGAGCAGCAGGTGAGACAGGAGTGGTCCGCTGCACCAGGTGGGTCATCTCCCTGGTGGGGCATTGAAACTCAGGTCGTAGTGGGGAGAGTGCTGAGACTTAATCCCTAGCCACCAGGGAGGACCCTTGGTGACATCCTGATTTCTATGCTGTGGGATATATCACCTCTGAGATCACCTTAAGAAATGGACATTTAAGAGTCCAAACGTAGAGTTCCTGAACAATTTCCTATCTTTCTAAGCTGTCCACATGAAGCTGGGCATTTTAACAATAGTCCTGAAGTAGCAATTATTCAGATAATCAAGACTGCCCAATAATTTTCAGAGAATAGTGGATATAAACAGCAAGCACCAATTCTTTGCTTAGTGAACCCAAAGACCAATAGATAAAAGAGAGAGTAGTTTATCTGACAGTAGTATTTGACAATAGTAGGGACTGTCTCGCTCCTTTAATTCAACCTTGCCCTAACTTGACCAGGCTGACCCAACAAGGTACTTCTAACTCCAGATAGAGTCATAAAATGGTCTCTGAGCCCGCTTCGCCAGAACCACAAGCTTCATCTCTGAATCTGGAATGCCAGGACCCATAGAGGTAACCCCACCTAGAAATAATGCTGTCTATTGCTTATTTTTATAAGTTTCAGTTGACACATTTTTTTACTTTTAGAATTAGTTTCTTTGTGGCTACTTGGTTCTAATATCTGCCTATTTTGTTTCATAATCTTTTATTCTAGCTTTTGTGATAGAGATAAATAAAATTCCTTTATCTTCTTTAAGGTTCTTAAATATACTCATTCAAAGCCCTGTTTTGATTGCTCAATTGTTACTTTTACTCAGGAGTGAATTCTTCTATTTGTTGAACTTGTTGGCTATCTTTGATCATAGTCTTTGACTTTGTGGTTAGCAAGCACACTTGAGGTAGTTCCTCTGTCTTTCCTTCAAATATTAGTGTTTTATTAAATACCTGGTTACTAATAGTTTAGTCAAGTTGATATATTAAAATTAGCCATTACTCCAATAACAAGACTTCTTATAGAATTACAGTAATCAGATACTGTGCTATTGGCAAAAGTATAGACACATATTTCAATGAAACAGAAGAAAATATGCAGAAACAATCTCACACAGGAGTGGCCAGTTGATTTTTTTACAAAGATGTGGAGCAATTCAATGGGGAAAAGATTTTTCTCATTAACAAAGGTGTCAGGACAACTGAACATGAAAAAAAAATGAATCTTGATCTAAACCTCATACCTTATATAAAAGTTAACTCAAAAAGTATTATAAAATATAAAATGTAAAGCTCTTAAAATATTTAGGAGAAACCCTTCGATATCTGGGGTAAATAGTTCTTAAACATAACATCAAAACCTTCATCCATAAAACAAGAAAACTGATAAATTGGTCTTTATCAAAATGAAACTTTCAGTCTGCAAAAGACACTGTTTTAAAGAATGATAACCAACTATCTATTGAGAGAAAATATTAACAATTCATATAGCTAACAAAGGGCTTGAACAAAGTCCTTTGAGTAGCAATTATTTAGGCATCTCCATGCCTGTGAAGAACTCTCAAGACTTTAACAGAAAAACTACAAAGAACCCAATCTTTAAAAGGCGGAAGGGTTGGGGCCTCTCTGGTGGGGCGCAAGGGGTTAAGATGCAACCAGGGCTGTCTGCAGCCACCGCAGCACGAGTTCGTTCCCCGGCCAGGGAGCTACCCACATGGCGCAGCAGACCTCTCCTGTCTTGCCCGCTGCTCTCCTCAGCAGTGTACTTCGGTCCATCTGCCTGTTCTGTTCCCCACTCTGTCTCTGGTGAATCCTCTCACCCCTACACCTCTGGCCTGTAACCCAGTTCTTGTATGCATAAATAAATAAATCTAGGGAAAAAAAAGAGGGAAGCGTTAAACTGACACTTCAACAAAAAAGGGTCCACAGAAAGCAGATAAGCACATGAAAACATGTTCAAAGGATGTCAGTAAAGATATATAAATTAAAATCAAGATGAAATACAGTTATACAACTACTAAAATGACTAAAATAAAAAGTACTTGTAATACCAAGTGCTGACAAGGATGCAGAGCAACTAGAACTTTCATGCATTGCTAGTTCAGATGCAAAATGACACAAAATTTAGCAGTTTCTCAAAAACATATGTGTACTTTTATTATCCAAAAGTCATACCCATGGACCAAAATCTATTTTTATACAAAAGTCTATAGGTGAATGTTTCTTGGACCTCTATTTGTAACTGCCAAAAACCATTAATAATCCAAATGACCTTTATAAGTGATTAGATAAACAAACTTTAATAATAGAGTTTAATATTAAGTTTAATACTAAGTTTAATATTACTCAGTGATAAAAAGCAATTTTCTTCTCAATCTCAAAGACATTTTGCTAAATGAAAGGAGTCAGTCTTAAAAGGTTACATACTATGATTCCATTTTTATGGAATTCTAAAAGAAAACCAAGCTACAATAATGAAGAACAGATAATAGATTGCCAGAGGCTAGGAGTGGGGAGAGGGTGTGATACCAGGAAAGCACCAAGGAGTTTTGGGAGGGTAATGGGACTGTTCTGTATATTGATTGTGGTGACCATTTCACAAACCTATGCCTGTGTTAACACTCACATAACTGCATACCCATAAAGCCCATGTTTTCATATGATCATTTAAAATTTATCATTAAAATATGACTGTCAGAAGAACAAAAAGGAGCAAACTGAACCTGTGAACAATGTCCTGAATGAACTCCATTCCTTGACCTATTTGAAGACTACACTCTCATCTCCATGTCTGTGAGATCTCAGGTGCCAGGAACTACAACTCCCAGCATCCCATGAACCTGACTTCCTGAATGAAGGACTGCTGGGAACTAGGAGCAGAGTTTAGTGGCCACACTTCATATGCTGACCACATGCCTGCTCTCACTCTCTTGCTTTTCAGTTTTCACTTGCTCTGGAAAGAGACACATAGAAGGAGATGTGGCAAGACATAAAGAGACACTTGGGAGAGATATTTGGAAGGGACATCTGGATGAGAGACACTGTGGAGGCTGCCCCTGGTCCTTGGCAGAGAAAATAGCAGCTGTTTTCTTGATGTGCTATATTTTAAATTTTAAGTATCTCCTGGCCCAGCTCTCTGGGACCTGCCTAACCCCCTTCTTGTGGTTCTTTGTCGGAAGGTCCCTTAGACTTGTGGCAAGCTTTCAGGGCTTAGCAGCCCCTTCTCGAGCCAAGCCTACTTGGCAGGACATTTGCCCGCAAGGGAATTGTTAAAATTTGGAGTTTTATTGGGAAAATACTATTTGAAATCCTTTTTGTCTCTTTCTATGCACAGCAAGTCTATTAAAAACCTATAACACTAAGATTATACTTCCTTTGCCTTTGTGCACATGGATGTCTGAATCCTTCTTAGGATGTGCACCCCTTAATAGTTTGGGGTCCTTGGGTAACTTTAGTTATGTGCTAACATGACAACATGAAAAAAAAAAACAGAAAAGGACTAAAAATCCATAACTAAGTTCCTACACTTGTTACAGTATATGTATCAAGGCAGTGTAGCATTAAGACTCAAAACAGGGAAACCTCCCTGGTGGCCTAGGGATTAAGTCTCAGTGCTGTCACCACTATGGCCTAAGATCAATCCCTGGCCAGGGAGCTACCAACATGGAGCAGCAGACCTCTCTTATCTCACCCTCTGTTCCCCTCAGTAGTATATTTCAGTAGTTCCACCTGTTCTGCTACCAACTCTGTCTCTGGTGAATTCTTTCACACCCCATACCTCTGGCCTACACCCCAGTTCTTCTATGCAAAAATAAATAACCTTTTTTTTTTTTTAAAAAAAAAAAAAGAGGGCTCAAAACACATTACATTGATTAAGTATACTGATCAGGCTAGCAGTGTCATCCTGCTCCATGCTGTCATTCAGAGATCCAGGTTCTTTTTTTATCAGCAAGAGGATAATATTAACCTCAACACTGAAAGGTGATCATGGCCATGTCTGTGATGGGAGCTCAGAGTATAAAATGTAGGATGGAAGTTTTCATGAGGTCAAAAACCAAAGGTGGAGGCAGAAAGGATTATTGGTTGTTACAGAAAGCCAATCCAATCCAACCCCAAGCAGAAAATTCCAGAGTAATTCCATCAAAAAACTATACAAGGATACCCCTTGCTCTGGCAAAAGACAACTCTCTAAGACTGCTGCCCACCTGTGTCTATGCAGACATCTTTTTCGTCATAAATTTGCCATGAGCCACTGAATAGAGACACTGCTGAATTCATTCTCAGAGGGACCCAAGAACCCCACATACCAAACCCCAACATCAGCAACCAGACCACAGGAAGGGGTAAAGAGGAGAAGTGGTGAGTAAGAAGTTTCTCTTAAATCCATGAGTCACAAGGCTTATTATTGCCTTCTGGTTCACTAAGAAGAACTTAGTCAAGTAACTTCAAGAGAAGGTAAAAAAATACATAGTCTCCGGCTAACTAAAGTTCTGTGATGATTAAAGAAAAGAAAAATGAATTGGGAGGACAATCAACACATTGTTAACATCCAACTCTAACCATCTAAATAGACACACCCATTATTTTTCTCCCACTTCACACTCATTTATTCAGTTCAAAAAAGATAATTCAAGGTCCCACCCAGTTACTGTAACTAATTCAAAGCTCAAAATGTCCCCATGACGGTCAGTACTGTTTGCCATGTCGCGAGATGGCTTCTTAGAGTTCAATTTTAGCAGGCAGGCTAAAGGGTACTGAACAGGGTGGTCCCCAGGAAAAGGGGAAGTTCTGGGTTCCCTGCTCCACCCAAGGAGGGTGGAGCTGAGCAGGGAGGAGAAGAAGCTGGAGAGGAGACTGAGGAAGGAAGGAAGCAGGATGGGGAGCCAGAAGGAGACCTGGAGGACGCACGTGGAGCAGAGAGACATGTGAAGAAACTGTCCTTGGCTTTTGGCCCTGGACTGGTTGAAACAGACATGGGTGGAAGACCCACAGGGAGGTTAACAATGGCAGCTTTTATCTTGATTTTTGATTTTACTCTTTTCCTCCCAAACTTGTCTGGCTATTTCTGACTCTTTTCTGTGGGTCCCCATTAAAAGTTGCTTTGGACTTGTGGCAGGCTTTCAGGCCTTGCTCTAGGCCAATCCCGTTTGGCTGGACTTTTACCCACGAGGGGACAGGTAACTTTGGATGCTTGATTTAGAAACTTTGTCTTTTCTGTATTGTTCACTAATTGTACTAAATTTCCTTTCCATTAAAGGAAATTTTGTCTTGATGCGGTGTATGGCAGAACCTATTTAGAGCAGGCAGGTTTGGGGGTTCTGGGGTGCCCCTCTCCCTGACCTGTAACAGTACTGTTACAGGGCAGCCCCGATATAAAACGGGTTGCCTGAATGTGGGTCCTCACTCACGCACTTAAAAGGGACTTATCAATACTCTACTGCAGGCACACACAAAAGGTTAATAAAAGATTTATTTACAAGGGAAGGGGAAATGAGGAAATGTACAACTCAGGGATAAAAGAGGGAGATAAAGTCTTAAATGAGTCCTACCAGTACTGCCAACATGGAATCCCAAATGGCATGCTGAGAGCTGGCGGCGAGCCAAGAGCTGTGAAGCCAAGAGGAGAGAGACCCCAAGGCCCATGTGTCTGTTTTTTTTTTTTTTTAAAGATTTATTTATTTATACAAGAACCAGGGCACAGGCCAGATGTGTGGGAGGATGAGATGATTCACCAGAGACAAAGCAGGGAACAGAACAGGCAGACCGACTGAAACACACTGCTGAGGGGAGCAGCGGGCGAGACAAGAGAGGTCTGCCCTGCCATGTGGGATTCTCCCCAGCCGGCCAGGATCGGACCCGCACCACGGAGGCTGCGGACAGCTTCACAGTGCAGCGCTCAACCACGTGCGCCACCAAGGAGGCCCATGTCTGGTTTTTATACCAAACCTGGCTGCTTAACTCCACCCTCAGGTCCCAGCAACCTTCCCTTTGGTGGTGATGGGATTTGTCTTTCCCAATGTCCTGATGGCTTTGGTCTGGAGTGGGGGTGGAGTCCACAAAGCCTGTATGGAATTAACTCAGGACATCCTTTCCCCCTAACAGTACCACAAGGCCCCCAAACTTGCATGCTCTAAAAAGGTTCTGCCATCAAACACGCAAAGACAAAGCATACTCCTAGTGCAAAAGAACTTTAATAGGAAAGAACTTTAATAGATTAGTGTGCATAGTGAGGAAAAAAGAAAGGGGATCTAGCTTTCCAATTAAACACCCAAAGTTACCCATCCTCTAGTGGGTAAACCCAAACAGACTTGGGCCAAAGCAGGGCCACTGAGGCCCAAAAGCTTACCACAAGTCTAAGGCACCTTCTGGCAGGGAACCATAGACAAGGGACAGAAGGGCCCAGGCAAGTCTGAGACAAAAGGCGCAAAATCCAAGTACAAATCAAGGTAACAGCTGCCATTACCAGCCTCCCCACAAGTTTCTCACCCATTTCTCTTCCAAGTGTCTCTGTGTGTTTCTCCTCCTAATCCCCCAAATCCCTATGGCAAGCAGGTGGGCCTTCTTTTTCTCATGTCTCTGTTCCACCTGCCTCCTCCAAGCTTTCTCTCTAAGACTCTTCCAGAGTCTTCAACTTCTCCACTCAGTTCCACCCTTTATTAGGTGAGCAGGGAACACAGAGCCTCCCCTTTCTATGGAGATTACATTGTTACAAAAGAAGATGACAAGATAAAGAGAAGGGAGATTTTTGAGGAAAAAGGATAGCTGTCTGAGATAAGTGGGAATTGGAAATTGCCAGGGAAACTGAAAACAATACATTTGTAGAGCTAGGCTTATCACTTCCCCAAGCCTTATAAGAAATTTCCACACTTGCTAAATTCTTTTGTCTGAATGACTCTTCTGGGGGAACTTCTGAGCAACTTGACCTCTGTGGTCATAAAGTCAGACCTCAGTCCACTGGTCTCATTATGATTCAAGATGTTCAATCGATGTTAAAAAAGGTTGGATGTAACCATTAGGATTTTGAATTGTTTTTACTCTTTTCTTGTAACTGACTCAACATTTTACCATATTTCTGATAGGTAAAATACCAATAACTGTTTTTATTTGGAGATAAATGAAGCACATCTACGTCCATAGTCAAGGGCTAGGTCAAAATCCAGGAAACTGATAGCAAAACTTCCTCCCCTGGGGATTCAAGGAGCTGGTGGTTGGGGTGAGTCTGGAGTGGTAAACAGGCCTCATTCAGGGAGAACAATGGTTGTCAAGGAGGTTGTCACCTGAAAGCAGTGAACAAGTTTGTCTTGCCTCAGAGGATGCATATTCTGATCCCATACCCTCCCCACCAAACATATTTTTTTTTTGACTTTCAGGAAAATTATGAACATTCAAGAGTGTGAAGTTGTTACTGTGCAACCAGAAAAATAATTAAAGGTCTCAGATGGAACTACACCTCCAGTCAAGGTGAGGAGATATATGTTAGATACGTAGGTATGATAGAAATATATATGTGAGAAAGAAATATATGTATATTGTCTCCCAAAACTCCTGGGGCAATGGAAGGCTCATGTCAGAAAGGCAGATTATCTCTGAATCTCTCTGACTTGATTCCATTCATAGCCTACTTTAGATCCTTAATAAGTACCCATGTTAGCAGTGTTCTCTAGAGAAACAAAATTAATAGGATATGTAGACATATATAGGAAGGAATTTATTTTGTGGGATTAAAACATGTTATTATAAGGCCTCCCCTGGTGGCACAGCAGTTGAGTGCTGGGCTGCGAAGCTGCCCCCGCAGCCTCTGCAGCGCCGGTTCAATCCCAGGCCACCGGCAAGTGTCCCACATGGCATGCAGACCTCTCCTGCTGCTCCCCTCAGCAGTATATTTGTCAGTCTGCCTGTTCTGCTCCCCGCTCTGGCTCTGGTGAATTCTCTCACCCTCCCGTGCTTCTGATTGTACCCAGTGCTTGTATAAATAAATAAATCTTCAAAACAAACAAACAAACAAAACATGTTATTATAGAGACTCCGAAGTCCCACAATATATAATCCAGCTATCTATAAGCTGGAGAGCCAGGAATGCCCATAGTGTGGTTCCATTACAAAACTGGAGGTCTGATAACCAGGGGAGCCTATGGTGTGATCCCCATCGTGTTCAAAGGCCTGACAATCAAGAGTGCTGATGTCTGTGGCAGAAGACCGATGTCCCAGCTCAACAGAGGGCAGATCAGCATAAGCATGTGCAAGAAGAATAAGAGAGAGAATATTTGAAGAAATATTGGCTAGAGTCTCCCCAAATTTAATGAAATACATGAATACAAACATGCAAGAAGTGCAACAAATTCCAAATTCCAAAGAAATCCACACCAAGACACATTGTAGTCAAATTTCCAAAAGCCGAAACAGAGAACCTTGAAAGCAGCAAGACAGAATCAAATCATCACGTACAAGTGACAGCCTTAATAAGATAACAATAGATTTCCCATCAAAATCTGAAATGGGGTCAGTACCCTTAGGACACCTGTCACATGTTGACTGAGGCTGTCTATGTGAGCCATTTGTGCTAATGTCCTGAGTACTTGCCTTTCAAGTGATAATGCCATGAATCGACTTCCAGCTCACAAGTTGAACAGATCACAGCAGTTACTATTGTGACTGGGAGGGCTGCAATTAGTTATGCATGTTACAAAAGATTTTATGGTAAAGATCATCGCAACAAATCCATGACCAACTTTCACATTCAGAAAGAAACCCCCAAGACAGTACATGATTTTCACGTGGAGGATTTGGGAAATGAAGCTGTGTGCTGCTGCTTGTGGGAGGTCCAAAAGTTCCTATTCTGTGCTGGCTCTGATATAAAACACAGTAAAGAGTGGGGATAACGTGGAACCTCTGACATTAAGAAAAAAAATACTTAAATGGACAGTCTTGAAGCCGCAAACCAATTGCCTTGATGTTACTTGACTGTTTAATTAGCATGACCACCACTCACTTCCCCTGGGTCTTAGATGTAGTATCTTGCAAAAGGCAGCATTCATATTTATGACTTATTGAGCCACTGGGGTGCACATTGTTTAAATAAAAAGAACAACTTAAAACCAACCTCATATCCTATGGGTTATTTTGGTCTTCTAAGGTTCCATTTATTTACAATAAGATAATAACATTAGACTGTAGTTGTATGTTGAAATAACACATTAAATCTAGATTTTTCTTAAAAAACTAAAAATGAAAATATTATATTACCCAGCATTTCCACTTTTGGGCATCTATCAAAACTATGAAACCATCAATACAAAAACCCATATATTCCAAGATGTTCATAGCAGCATTATTTGCAATAACTAGGACTTGGAAGCAGCCTAAATGCCCATCAGTAGATGATTGGATCAAGAAGATATGGTCTATCCACACTATGGATTACTACTCAGCCACAATGAAAGATTAAATGAAGCCATTTTCAATAAAATGGAGGGAATTTGAGAGAATTGTGCAGTAAATAAATGCAGAACGATGATAACAAATACTGGCCATTTACACAGCAGATGATTTGATACAGTAAAATACTTACAGGGCCTCCCCGGTGGCGCAGCGGTTGAGCGCTGGGTTGCGAAGCTGCCCGCCGCCTCTGCGGCGCCGGTTCGATCCCCAGCTGCTCCCCGGCCACCAGAGGAGGGTCCCACATGGCGCGCAGACCTCTCCTGCCGCCCGCTGCTCCCCTCAGCAGTGTGCTTCGGTCCTTCTGCCTGCTCTGCTCCCCGCTCTGGCTCTGGTGAATTCTCTCACCCTCCCGCGCTTCTGACTGTACCCAGTGCATGTATAAACAAAAACAAACAAACAAATAAATAAATAAAACATGCCTCTATTTAAAAATAAATAAATAAATAAATAAAATACTTACAAAAACTAGTGAGTATCAGTAAACTCTGTGAGGGTTCTGAGGTTAAGGGGGGTAGGGAAAAGGACAAGAAGATACAAGGACTGGTGTGTGAATGGGAGAGAAGAATAGCACAAAGAAATATTCTAATTTACTTTTGAATCCTTTTTTGAATCACTTAGAGTTCATTCAAACACATGCTTTTCCTGGACCAACCTGGGCTTAAGTAATCTCTTGAGTGGTAAATGACCCAGATCCTTGAGAACTTGCTATATTTCAAAATAATGTTTACCTAAGGATTAAAGAAAATATCAACTTGTAGAAGTCCTTAGAAAGTTTTGAATTAGTGTTTATTGTTTGGGTAAATACCCAGAAGTGGGATTACTGGATCATGTGGTAGTTTTATTTTTAATTTTTTTTAATTTTTTTTTAAAGAGGCACACATTATTTATTTATTTATTTATTATTTGTCTGTTTGTTTATACATGCACTGGGTACAGTCAGAAGCGCGGGAGGGTGAGAGGATTCACCAGAGCCAGAGTGGGGAAGAATAGAGGCAGACTGATGAAGTACACTGCTGAGGGGAGCAGCGGGCGGCAGGAGAGGTCTGCGCGCCATGTGGGACCCTCCTCCGGTGGCCGGGGAGCAGCCGGGGATCGAACCGGCGCTGCAGAGGCCGCGGGCAGCTTCGCACGCAACCCAGCGCTCAACCGCCGCGCCACCGGGGAGGCCCATTTATTTTTAATTTTTTGAGGACCCTCCATACTGTTTTCTATAGTGGTTGCACCAATTTACATCCCTTCCCCCCGCCCCCTGCCAAGAGTGCAGGAGGATTCCTTTTTCTCCATGTCCTGGCCAACACTTACTATTTGCTGACGTTTTGATAATAACCATCCTAACCAGTGTGAGGTGAAATCCCATTGCGGTTTTGACTTATATTTCCCTAATCAGCGATATAGGTCATCTGTATATCTTCTTTGGTGAAATGCCTATTTAGAGTCTCTACCCATTTTTTCAATCAAGTTATATGATTTTTTAATCTTTAAGTTGTATGAATTCTTCATATATTTTGGATATTAACCCCCTCTCTGAAATGAGTTTTGTAAATAGCTTCTCCCATTCAGCAGACTGCTTTTCTTTTTGACAATGGTTTCTTTCATTAGGCAGATTTTTTAGTTTGATGTTGCCCCCCCCCCAATTTTTAAAGATATTTTTTTTTGTTTCTTGTGTTATTGGAGACAAATCACAGAAACAGTACAAAGCTCGATGTCAACGAATGTATTATGTTTTCTTCTGTGCCTCTTATGATTTTTGTACATATTCAAATCTCTAATCCATTTGGATTAAATTTTGCATATGTTATACAATAGTGGTGTGATTTCATTCTTTAGCATATGGCTGTCTAGTTTTCCCAGTACGATTTATCAAAGTGACTTTCCTTTATCTATTATTTGTTCTTGCCTCCTTTGTCATAAATTAGTTTATGATTTAGCAGTTGTGCTCTTTTTCTGTGTGGTTTTATTTCTTGGTTCTCAATTCTATTCCATTCTTTGTGTGCCATATTAATTCCAATGCTATGTTTTGATTACTGTAGCTTTGCATTATAATTTGAAATCAGAAAACATGATATTTCCATTATTGTTTCTGCTATTTGAGGTCTTTTAGGTTTTTTGTTCTATTTCTGTGAAGAATATCATTGGGATCTTAATAGGGATTGTGTTGAATATATAGCTTTAGGTAAAATGAACATTTTGACAATGTTGAGTCTGCTAATAAATGAGCATGGGCTATCTTTCCATTTCTTGTGTCTTCTTCAATTTCTCTCATCAGCACCTTATAGTTTTCAATGTACAGGGCCTTCACTTCCTTGGTTAAATTTATTCCTAAGTATTTTGGGTTTTTTTTTTTTTTTAAGATTTATTTATTTATTTATACAAGCACTGGGTAGAGTCAGAAGCACGGGAGGGGGCCTCCCCGGTGGCGCAGCGGTTGAGCGCTGGGTTGCGAAGCTGCCCGCGGCCTCTGCGGCGCCGGTTCGATCCCCGGCTGCTCCCCGGCCACTGGAGGAGGGTCCCACATGGCGCGCAGACCTCTCCTGCCGCCCGCTGCTCCCCTCAGCAGTGTCCTTCGGTCCTTCTGCCTGCTCTGCTCCCTGCTCTGGCTCTGGTGAATTCTCTCGCCCTCCCGCGCTTCTGACTGTGCCCAGTGCATGTATAAACCAAAAACAAACAAACAAACAAAAAATAAATAAATAAATAAATAAGACATGCCTCTAGAAAATTAAAAAAAAAAAAAAAAAAAGAAGCACGGGAGGGTGAGAGAATTCACCAGAGCCAGAGCAGGGAGCAGAACAGACAGACTGAGGAAATACACTGCTGAGGGGAGCAGCGGGCGGCAGGAGAGGTCTGCGCGCCATGTGGGACCCTCCCCTGGCTGCCAGGGATAGAACCAGCGCTGCAGAGGTGGTGGGCAGTTTCCCAACCCAGCGCTCAACCGCTGAGCCACGGGGGAGGCCCCAGTATTTTGTTCTTTTTGATGCAGTTGTAAATGACAGTTGTAAATTGTTTTAATTATCTCTCTTCTGCTAGTTCATTGTTTGCATATAGAAATGCAATAATTTTTGTCTATTGATTTTGTAGCCTGCAACTTTACTGTATTTATTTATTATTTTTGACAATTTTTTTTGTGGAGTCTTCAGCATTTTCTACATATAATGTGATATCATCTGCAAATAGTAACAACTTTACTTCTTCCTTTCTTTTTTTTTAATGGTTTATTTATTTTTTTCTTTTTTAATAGAGGCATGTTTATTTATTTATTTATTTGTTTTTTGTTTATACAAGCACTGGGTACAGTCAGAAGCGCGGGAGGGTGAGAGAATTCACCAGAGCCAGAGCGGGGAGCAGAGCAGGCAGAAGGACCGAAGGACACTGCTGAGGGGAGCAGGGGGCGGCAGGAGAGGTCCGCGCGCCATGTGGGACCCTCCTCCGGTGGCCGGGGAGCAGCCGGGGATCGAACCGGCGCCGCAGAGGCCGCGGGCAGCTTCGCAACTCAGTGCTCAACCGCTGCACCACCGGGGAGGCCCTTTACTTCTTCCTTTCTAATCTGGACAACTTTTATCTCTTTCTCTTGCCTAAGTGCTCTGACAAGGACTTCCATTACTTTGCTAAATAATAGTGGTGAGAATGGTCATCCTTGTTTTTTTTTTCCTTAGAAGAAAAGCATTCAGTTTTTCCCCAATGAGTATGATGTTAGCTATGTGTTTCTCACGAATGGTCTTTACAACTTTAGGTATATTTTTCTACCCCATTTTCTTCTATGCCTGTTATAAATGGATACTGAATTTTATCAAATGCTTTTTCTACATCTATTGAGTTTTTTTTGTTGTTGTAAAGATTTTATATATTTAATACAAGAACTGGAGTACAGGTCAGAGGCGCGGGATGGTGAGAGAATTCACCAGAGGGAGAGCAGGGAGCGAGACAGGCAGACCTGACCTAAGGCACTGCTGAGGGGAGCAGTGGGCGAGGCAGGAGAGGTCTGTCACACGGATGTGGGATTCTCCCTGGCTGGCCGGGAATTGAACCCATGCTGCAGAGGCTGCGGACAGCTTCACAGCTTGGCGCTCAACCCGCTGCGCCACCAGGGAGGCCCTATTTTGTTGTGAATCTAAAACTGCTCTAAAAATAGTCATTAAAATGCTATTTATACTAGTATACTTTCTTAATTCATAAAAATATTTATTACTGTTAAATGAAAACTGTTCTCAATGGTATGCGAATTGCAGACATCTGATATATATTCAAGGATCACAGGTTGAGAAACAGCTGTCCAAGCTCCCAAACCCACACTATGAGAGATTTCTTCTGGAGACTCATCATTATTGCGACAGTCATGATGTTACCAATCATCTTTTTCATTAAAGGAAACCCCTTTGACACTACAATATTCCTGTCCACAGTGAGTATCAGAAAGCATGGGTGGGGCAAAGTTGAATCCCTGGACTGAAAAAAAGGAGACATTACCTAAGTGTCTGCGTGAAATTGTTAGCAACAGAGACATTCAAAGAAGAAAAATAATAACGTTGGAGGACCCATGCATCATTGAGGCAATAAGGGGTGTAGCACTGGAGGAGAGAATTCGGGGCTGGAAATGATGTTTATTTAGTGATTCAGCAAAACTGACCTTCTCTACCCTACCCATGCCCTTTCTTTTTTTTAACAGCAATAAGTAGAATACTAAGTAGAAATAATAAGTAGAATACTAAGGTAGAAAATATTTTCTTTGTTTAGTACTTTCCTATTTTGAAAATTTCCCTTGATTTCCAAGTTATACATTTTGCCCCATTTTTATGTAATAGGATCCTGAACCTGGGTGTAGTTAAGTCATTTGTCCTAGTCAAGAAATTTCTAAGGAGCTGAGAAAATCCCACCATAACCCAGGAAATACAAATAAGAAAAGGGAGAGTGGTGGATGAATTTGAATTTGAACTCGAATTTCTAATGGGAAGGAGTTTAGATTGGGGCACTGGAGTGGTATTGTTGTAGAGCAACCTCGATACAAAACGGGGTGCCTGACTGTGGGTCCTCACCCGCGCGCTTAAAAGGACTTATCAATGCTCTACTGCAGGCACACGTGAAAGGTTAATAAAAGGTTTATTTACAAGGGAAGGGGAAATGAGGAAATGCACAGCTCTGGGAGAAAAGTGGGAGACAAAGTTTTAAATGAGTCCTACCCAATCCGCCGATCAGGAATCCCAAAATGGCGCTCTGAGAGCTGGCCGCCAGCCAGGAGCCGTGAAGCCGGGAGGCGAGTGATCGCGAGCCAGAGAGACCCCAAGGCCCACTTGTCTGGTTTTTATATCCAACCTGGCTGCCCAACTCCACCCTCAGGTCCCAGCCATCTTCCCCTTGGTGGTGATGGGATTTGTCTTTCCCAATGTCTTGATGCTTTAGTCTGGAGTGGGGGTGGGGTCCACAAAGCCTGCATGGGATTAAATCAGGACATCATTTCCCCCTAACAGTATGACCTTGTCTCATAGCTCTCACACCTAACACATTTTGTCCGTTATGGGATTGAATAACTCATGTCAGAGGGGTGATTGTGGATGAAGACCGGCATAGATGCCACAGTCTCATTCCCTGCATATCATTCAGGGGAGCTAGAGAAAGCTCAGTTCCTTTCACCCCAGGACCCACAACCTATACAGGAAGTCCTAGCATCAAACATTTTTAGACAATAAGGAAGAAACTGAAGGGAACTCTGAGCCAGCTGCCCTGTATCCTGGAGATGTTTTATTATGTTATGCAAAAGGGAATCCACCCAGCATTATCCCCAAAGGGCATGAATCATAGAGCTGAAACTTAACTTTTTTTCTCAGGAAGAAAAGGAGGCACTAGCCTTGCAGAGAGCCCAGATGCAGATCAGCCCTGGCAGAGCAAAGCACCTGGAAACCTTCAAAGATATGCAGGAAAACTCTGGATCACTCACAAATGTGAATCCCCATATTTTGCTTGGCGAGCCCCCTGTGGAGAAAAGTGAGTATGTACAAGAGGTACAGAATGTGCAGGGGCAAATCAGGAAAGAGGAGAGAGAGAAGACAGATGAAAAGGAAAAGTGATCTATGACAGCATTTGACACAGATCACTCTCTTCTTTCAAAACTTTCTCAACTGCCTCCAGAACCTCACACTCTTGTTTTTCTCCAACTTCACTGGTAGATTCTCAATTTCCCTCTGGCTGATCTTCTTTCTCCACATGTGATGTTGATGTACCCAAGGATTCAGTCCTTGTTTAGACTGTCTTAGTGATCTCGTTCAGCCCTACAGCCGTAAAGACCATCTTTATGCCACTATAACTCTCAAAATTCAAGCTCCAGCCTAGATCAGTCTGTGGTGCTCACATACCCCTGGCATGGTAACCCTGCTGGCATCCTAAGTCTGTGTCTAAAGAATATGTAGCCTTTTATCTGTCAGGAACTTGTGATTCTCTTTGCTGAAATAGACTTATTGGCACTGTGCACCCTCCTGAGGTCCAACTAGGACACTCACTTCTTTTGTTTTTATGATGAAAAAAATCATATTTAGAATTAGCCAGCTGGACTCAGCTTAGATGATCCCAATTTTGTTGGCAACATCCAAAAGCATCACTGTCAGGAGCCAGTCGAACACACACCTTCTCCTCTCCATCAGGTCTGATCAGGGTGTTGACCTTGGCCGCGTCAATGTCACAGAGCTTCTTCACAGCCCATTGGATCTGGTGCTAGTTGCCTGACCTCCACCATGAATACAAGGGTGGTATTGTCCTCCATCTTCCTCATGGCTGAGTCGGTATCAAGGGGACCTTGATGATGTCACAGTGGTCAAGCTTGTTTCTCCCCGGGGTGCTCTTCTGAGGTGCCTTCAGCATCGCAGTGTCTGGGGCCCCAGGAAGGTGGGTGATGTGTGGGTCTTCTTGTTCTTGTGACTGTGAGCATGTTTCAGCACTGCTTTTTTTGGCTTTAAAAGCTTGTTCTTTGGCTTCAGCTTTAGAAGGAACAGAAACTTCCTTTACTTAAGACACCATCTTTGTAAAAAATGAGGAACCTCATTTGATTCCCCATATGTTGCAATCGTATTTGATAAGAAAAAAATAAATCTTGAGACAAAATAAGGTCTTTTTTTCTTTTTTGAGACTTCCTAAATAATAACAAAACAAAACAAAAACAAATAGACAATTATAAATCAGAGACATCCTGCAGGGAAGGAGGAGGGAGAGGGATCAGAGGGAGGGAGGGAGGAGCACAGGGGACTGAGGTGACGGTGCATAGGTGCATTGGTGAAGGAAATTCTGTGGGGACTACACCTGAGGGGTGCGGAGAAGGGAAGAAAACATTGTTTAAAAATGAACAGTGAGGACCTCCCCGGTAGCGCAGCTGTTGAGCACTGGGTTGCGATGCTGTTCGCAGCCTCTGCAGCGCCGGTTCAATCCCCAGCCGCTGGTGAGGGTCCCACAAGGCATGCAGACCTCTCCTGCCGCCCGCTGCTCCCCTCAGCAGTGTATTTCAGTCCTTCTGCCTGCTCCGTTCCCTGCTCTGGCTCTGGGGAATCCTCTCACCCTCCCGCGCTTCTGACTGTACCCAGTGCTTGTATAAAAAAATAAAATAAAAATGAACAATGATGTAAAAAATATATAAATAAAAAGAAAATTTTTAAAAATAAAGGAAAAAAATAAATTGCAAGCCTATTTTTCTTTAACTTCTTTGAGGACAACTGGAATAGCTATTAGAAAATACATGCCTGATAATTCCAACATCAATCTCTCTGAGGACTGATTTAATATATTTGAAATGCTCTTCAATTCCCTGTTTCCTCTGGTAACTTCTATTTCTGGAGTGCTCCTGGTTGACTTCTTTCTCTTCCATTATGTTGGTGATTCATGGTTCCTATTTAGATCCGAGGGGCTACAATGAACAGCGTATTTCTCCCGTCTAAATAAACATCCCTGATTGCCTCTCTGTGAAAGGGGGCTGTGAGCGTGGAAACCTCATTAGATTGCCAAAGGGCGGTGATGCAAGGAACAAGTAAGGAACGTGGGCAGTTGGTCTTCTGAGAGATGTGTCCCCCCACCTCTTCTAAAAGAGCCCTGAGTCCTTTGGAGCATTTCTACATTTTTTGCTTATACACACTCTGGCAACCTCAAAATTTTTGAACGTCTGATAGGCCCACCATACCCAGAGCTTCCCGGTAGATGAAAACGCCCTGGGAGCCATGTAGCCCCTTCCCCCGCTGGTCCCCAACTCTGGCCGGGAGTGCTTGGCTTAGAGTCTGAAGCCAACCCCAGGACCCACACACCAGGCTTCAGGTATTTAGACAGAAACCCTTCAGACTTTAGCCTTGGAATGGATATTGCCACCCCAGGCCCTTGGTGGTCACTGATCCCTGGTTCTGGAAACAAGTGTCAGGGTGAGCATAAGTGTCAGGGTGAGCATCCCAGGGCCCAGTGCTTTGATTTGGTGACTCTGAACTCTGGGGCTTTTGGTAGGAAGTTGAGTATGTGTGTCTTAGGATGGTGAATTCTTCCATTTAGATTTCTCCACTAATCCTTTTCCGTATTCTATCTTCTGGGAATTCTTCAAATCCTGGGGTTCTCGCCTGGCACTCTTTCTATTTTTCAATGGGATTTTGGGTGGGAGGAGACATAGATGCAAAAGTTTTTAGTTTATCATTTTTATCTCTCCCACGATACTTTTCAAAAGGTAGTGTTTTTTTTAACTGACAATTTGTAACCTGATAGTAGCTCATAATATCATGGATACTCAGTTCTGTGGAAGAGAAAATGTGAAATTACTAACACACGAAGTTGGCATGTGGAAAGACCTAGGAGAGTATCCTAATCTCACCCATAGCGACTTTTCTTCACTTTCTCACTTTTCTTCACTTCCCTCAGGTGATAATGGTCCTCTTTTTCTCCCCAATCCTAGAACTGCTGACCATAGGGATTTCCTCAGTGCAGCACCCCAGAAGGAGCTCCCTCTTGGACACCCTGCAATCTCTCTTCTCTGTTTCCTCCTCATCGGAGCAGAAACACTTTATTGTTCTGGTACACCTAGCATATGCTGACCGCAAGTGGCTTGGTCAAATGAGCGCCAGCATCTCAACCCTCTTTAAACCATACATCCAGGCTGGACAGCTAGTACTGATCAATAGTCCTCTTAAAAGCTACCTTCCCTTGAAGAAACGTAAGAAAAACTGGAATGGCAACCCTGCCTATGTAGCTTTCTACTCCAAGCAGAACATGGATTATGCCTTCCTCATGAACTTTGCTGCCCCGTACTCTGACTATTTCCTGATGATGGCCGATGGTGTACAATGTGCCCCTGGATTTGTCACCCAGATAGCTACTACTGTGTCTGCCTGGGAGTACAAGCCATGGGTGACTCTGGAGTTCTCTCAGCTGCCCTTCACTGGAAAACTCTTTCGTACTAGAGACCTCCCAAGCTTTGCTCATTTCCTTCTCCTCTTCTACCAAGATATGCCCTATGGCTCCCTCCTCATCCATTTTCATGACCTCATGCAACAAGCACCAATCCAATTCTTCCCTTCTCTCTTCCAGGACAGGGGTAATTTCTCCTCCTTTGGAAAAACATCTAATAGCCTCAATGATGAAGAATTTGAAGAAAATGACATTGGTTCTCCAAGCAACCCTGCTGCCTCCGTCTACACTAACCTAAAGGCTACCAATGACACTGTCCCCATGAACGCCTACAGCTTGAATGGGACTTACTTTTCTAGCAAGGAGGTGGAAGTTGGCAGCCATCTGACAGTGGTTTTGGACAAACCTGCCCAAGTGTTCCAAGTTCAAGTCCTGACTGACTCTCACCTAAAAGATGAGAACCAGCTGAAAGAGGGACAAGTAGAACTGGGCTTTGATGCTACTAATAGAATCACTGACTGTGATGACTATATTCTGCTGGGGCTTCTGATAAATGGCACCCTGAATAAGAGGGTTTTATATAATGAGTCTGGGAAGAAGGTGAAATGTGTGAGATTGCTTGTGACAGCCACTTCACCCTCTGAAATAATATTCAGGCACATCAACCTCTGGATTAACTGAAGTTTAAGAGTATATGAAGAAACCACTGAGAGTTCTGAGAGTGGCTAGGTTGAAAGAGTCTACGGAGTTTCTTTTAACAAACATTAAAGTATTGAACTTGGCCAGGGAGACCTCATTGTTAGGTACTTTCAAGGTTATCAATACATAAGATTGAGCATGTTGATAGGCTAAGTGAAGGTAACATCTTCTAGGTCCCAGAGAGCCATGGGCAGGTGAAGTGGGCTTGTTAAACCCTTCCCTGATTTTCTTTTTTTTTTTTTTTAAGATTTATTTATACAAGAAGTGGGGCACAGGCCAGAGGTGCAGGAGGGTGAAAGGATTCACCAGAGACAGAACGGGGAGCAGAACAGACAGATGGACCGAAAGCACTGCTGAGGGGAGCAGCAGGCCAGACAGAAGAGGTCTGCTGTGCCGTGTGGGAATCTCCCTGGCCAACAGGGTAGTCAAACCTGCACTGCAGAGGTTGCGGACAGCTTCACAGCGTGGCGCTCAACCCACTGCACCACCAAGGAGGCCCCTTCCCTGATTTTCTATCCAAAAGGATCTACCATCCAAAATTGTCTCCTTGGATTAAGAACACCAAACTTCTAGAAACAAGAACTTGTGGGTAGGACTGACTGATGCTCCTGTCACAAGACTCAAGCAGTGCAAGAAAGAGACAGAAGATCTTTCATCAAACAAGAAATGGGTTAATTAAAAGCTGAATGGTGGCCTCCCTAGTGGTGCAAGGGGTTGGGACACAACCTGTGAAGCTGTCTGCAGCTACTGCAGCACGAGTTCAATCCCCGGCCAGGGAGCTACTCACATGGCGCAGAAGACCTCTCCTGGCTCACCTGCTGCTCCCCTCAGTGGTGTATTTCAGTCTGCCTGTTCTGTTCCCCATTCTGTCTCTGGTGAATTCTCTTGCCCCCACATTTCTGACCTGTACCCCAGTTATTGTATGCATAAACGGATAAATCTTAAAAAATAAATAAATAAATAAAGCTGAATGGGCTATGTGACCACAAAGATAGATTGGCCAAGAGAGGAACATTTTCTCTGTGATCTTATTTTTTCATGGAAGGTAGTGAGTCATTCACTTGATAACCATTTATTGGGAACCTTTTATGGTTAAGCAGAATCCTCTTCTACATGAACTCCCAATATGCCAGGATAGTTTTTGAATAGTATCAAAGTTATTGAAAAATAATTTGCTGTGATTTCTAATAGTTCCTATTTCCAGCATCATCTTATCTCTGGGACTATAGGGAAATTGAATTTTTCTGATAGGAAAAACATTGGACATTTTATCAACGTGTTTTTAGCCCATTTTGCTATGAGATCTTTATTCCCAGAAAAATCTGAGCACCGAATCTGGAACCCTGAGTCTTAAATTCATATATAATATGCAGTGTCTAAGCAGAGATTTTCAGTAACTTGAGATCCATAATCCAAAAAGGCAAGGAGAAAGAAAGAGGAAAGGACCAATTTAAGAGGAATATTTGGGTAAAGCTCAAATATAAAGCCAGGTAGTGTGGCCAAGGGATTTTGGTCAATGTGGATAGAAATAAAGAATTTGGGGGCCTCCCTGGTGGTGCAGGGGTTGAAGATAGCACTATCAAGCTATCGCTAGTCACTGCCGCAGGAGTTTGATCCCCAGCCGGCCCGGGAGCTACCCACATGGCGCAACAGACCTCTCCTGTCTTGCCCACTGCTTCCCTCAGCAGTGTATTTCAGTAGATCTACCTGTTCTGCTCCCCAATCTGTCTCTGGTGAATCCTCTCAACCACCCCCGCACCTCTGGTTTACACCCCAGTTCTTGTATGCATAAATAAATAAATCTTTAAAAAAAATGGAGAATTTGGAAACAGGACAATGGGATAATGATGATGAAAACAAGAAGGATGTGGGAAAAACAGGATGGGAGGTAGAAGCTTTGAGAGCCTCAGGTGCAAGGGCTGCGGCAAGAGAATGTGGCAGCCATAAAAAGTACTCTTCAAATTTCCTGCTACAAGCACCATGATTGACTGACAGTCCCACTGCTGCCCTGTAGATCCACCATAGTGTTGGTGCCAAAGCCACAATTGCCGCCAAATGCTCCCTATCAATGGCAACCACAGTGGGGGTACCACATAAGGCCCATTCTGAAAACATGGGCCCATCCTCAGCTGGTGAGGTTTGCTCGAGGGTGCCCCATAAGCCTATGCAAAACTTTCTCAGAACCAAACTATAGTCTTAGACCCTTCATGGTCAATCCTTCCTTTTCTGTCAACATCCACAGTTTTCAGATCTTCACCCTTATTTGAGGCCTCTCCCCATCTTCACCTTCCCCCTCCATTAGTAAATCTCCCTCCACCAATAAATCTCTTGTATATCTAATCCCATTTTGGTATCATCTTGGTAGGTATGAATTAACGAAGGGGCACTAAGAGTGGGAAAATAGTAAGACAAGGATTTGGGGTTGGCTTGCTCATGACCCTCAAGAACACATGAAAATAGAGGTTAAAATTAAGTTGATATGAAATATTATCACTACAGGAGAAATAAACAGTCAGACAATAAGGCTGATATTTAACAACTACAGCCAAGAAAAGGCAAAAAGGAAGGAGCAAGTGGATTTGGACTTTCACACAGGTAAAAATTTGTAACCCTTCATGGTTCCTGGACCTGAGGTAATTTTCAGAT
Organism: Talpa europaea; assembly: GCF_964194135.1. Classification (NCBI taxonomy): domain Eukaryota; kingdom Metazoa; phylum Chordata; class Mammalia; order Eulipotyphla; family Talpidae; genus Talpa; species Talpa europaea. The sequence continues at coordinate 74,917,431 of NC_140077.1, forward strand.
CCATGTGCATTAATAGAAGAAATGACCAGGCCTCTAGAAGGAAAGACCTGTATCATGTTTATCCTGTAATTATTTCCCAGTTTTTTCTCCCAAGGGACCTAAAGTCATTTACTTGAGTAATTGAACAACTGGGAAGGTGAGGGTGGAGGGTACTCAGACATATTCTCGAGGGTTGGACATAAGATCTGAGTTGATACTGATATCCAGAGATTCAAAAGTCAGGCAAGGCCAGCAGCAGCCCATCAAAAATAAAAATGGTACATCTTGGATGCAGCAGGACCAGCAGGTGTGAGTAAGCTGTGTTAATAGGCAGCCTGGACTCCCACGTCACTTGGCATGCTCCCATGTCATCCAGCTTGGTTACATCATGCTGTTACTCAGCTCACACCTGTGGCCATATGGAAAATTCCATATGGCTAGCTGAAGGATAGGGAAAAGGCCCAAGTTTGATTTACATGTAGGTATGCTCAATACATGAGTATAAGCTGAAAATGGACAGTGACTGAATTACAGCCATATTAAGGGGTGACTTTAAAAGACATAGAGAAGGAAAATCTTCCCATTGGGCAGAGAGCTAGACTGTGTACCTGGTCATTCATGATTCCTGGGCAAGAGCCAAAAGTCTGGCTGTCCAATCAGGGGCCTTGAAGGGAAGGACTAAAGGGATGCCAAGGACTGGAGTAAAGGAATGTGGATGGACATATGGGCGTGGGTACAGTGTGAAGTTTTCTGCTTCACATGTTGTGCACACCAAGTCTCATGGAGGGGGCTCTGAACAACAAAGTGGACACATGGCTCAGGCAGTTGACATCAGGCACCCAGAAGTGGGAAAGTGAGCTCTAGAGTGGAATATCCTAAGGCACTTGGGCCAAGGATGGAGTCAGAGTCTAGATAGATAAATACTAATGCCCCTGGCCCAAGGCAGGAGCCGAGGAGCATCTTCCAATAGCAAACACTTAATAAAATTTCCTTCTCTTTACTACTCTTAATTTCCTCTCCTCATCTTTAATGTGAGGATAAAAAACATGCCAACAGTATTTCCAAGTATTTAATAAGAACACATTAACAAATGACTTCCATCACCATTATCACCGCATCTGGCATGTAAGTTGTTCAGTAAATATTCTCTCTCTTGGAGGATTTGGTTTTGGGTCTCTTTGTTTGCATTAAATCAGAAGTGGTGCTTGAAAGTATTGGAAACTGGGTGAAACAAACATCCTTCAATCAAGCACGAGTCCCAGAAATAGCACAAGGTCTTAGAAGGTCCCTGCTGTGCCAGCTCTTAACACTTAGTTTTTGAGTTCTTGGGAGGCCTGAGTCCTCTCAGAGAAGGGATCCAGATGGCTAGGACATTGGGGCACACCCACTGCTTACTAACTGCTTGTAACTTGGTAAACATCAACCCTGTATTACTCATAAGAGTCTTCACATCAAATTTCTCAGATCATATTCTATTGCTTCCTGCCCACCCAAAATTAAGATCATCTAATGTGCCCTTTCAGACTCACCTAAAATATTCCCAGTACACACTCAAATTCTAACTTAAATGTTAACTACTTTGTGAAGCCTTCCCTGATTATCCTGAGACAAAGTTAATAACATCTGTCTGCTTCTTACATAATAGTTTATGATGAACTCAATGATAGCACTTCTTTCAGTCAAGAAAAGTATTAAGGACCTCCCTGGTGGCACAGGGGGTTAAGATGCAACCTATGAAGCTGTCCCCAGTCACTGCAGCACGAGTCTGATCCCCAGCCAGGGAGCTGCCCACATGGCGCAGCAGACCTCTCCTGACTCACCCGCTGCTCCCATCAGCAGTGATTTTCAGTCAGTCTGCCTGTTCTGTTCCCCACTCTGTCTCTGGTGAATCCTCTCACCCCCCACACCTCTGGCCTGTACTCTGCCTCTTGTATGCATAAATAAATAAATCTTAAAAAAAAAAAAAGAAATGGGGCCTCCCTGGTGGCGCAAGGGGTTAAGCACCCCACAATGAAGCTGTCCGCAGCCTATGCAGCATGAGTTTAATGCCCAGCCAGCCAGGGAGCAACCTACATGGCGCAGCAGACCTCTCCTATCTCGCCCACTGCTCCTCTCAGCAGTGTATTTCAGTCAGTCTGCCTGTTCTGTTCCCCACTCTGTCTCTGGTGAATCCTTTCACCCCCCACATTTCTGGCCTGCACTCCAGCTCTTGTATGCATAAATAAATAAATCTTTAAAAAAAAATGACAGGTATTGGTGCAGATGTGGAGAAAAGGGAATCCGTTCACGATGGGTGGGAATGTAAATTGGTGCAGCCACCATGGAAAACAGTATATAGGTTCCACAAACACTTAAAAATAGAGCCACCGTATGAAACAGCAGTTCAATTTGGGTGTATATAGCCAAAGGAAATGAAATCTGTATCTCAAAAAGATATAGGCAAGCTATGTTTATTGCAGCATTCTTCACAATAACCATGATAGAGAAACAACCTAAATGTCCACTGATAGCTGAATGGATAAAGACAATGATTTGTATATACACAAAGAAACATTATTCAGCATTGAAAAAAGAGGAAATCCCGCCATTTTCTACAACTTGAAGCAAATAAGGTTGGAGAACACTGTGCCAAATGAAATAAGTCAGACACAGAAAGACAAATACTGCATGAGTTCCTTTGTATAAGAAATCTAAAATAGCCAAACTCATTATGGAAGCAGATTAGAATAGGGTTGCCAGGGACTGGGGAAAGGGAGAAGTGGGGAGCTCTTAGTCAAAGAGTATAGTTTCAGTTACACAAGATTAAGTTCTGGGGATTTACTGTAGAGTGATGAGACTATAGTTAAAAATACTTCATTGCAATGGCCACAGGCATATGAAAAAATGTTCAACATCCCTTATCGTCGGGGAAACGCAAATCAAAAACACAAAGAGGCACCACCTTACACCACTAAGAATGGCACATATTAAAAAACCTAGCAACAACAAATGTTGGTGAGGATGTGGTGAAAAAGGAACTCTCCTGCACTGCTGGTGGGAGTGCAAACTGGTCCAGCCACTAGGGAAAGCTGTGTGGAGGTTCTTCAGTCTACTAAAAATGGAGCTACCATACCACCCTGCAATTCCACTCCTAGGGATCTACCCAAAGGACACAAAAACATTGATTCAAAAGAACACCTGTACACCTATGTTTATTGCAGCACTATTTACAATAGGTAAAACCTGAAAACAACCCAAATCCCCAAAAATAGATGACTGGATCAAGAAGATGTGGTACATATACACAATGGAATACTATTCAGCAATCAAAAAAGATAAACTCATGCCATTTATAGCAATATGGATGAAGCTAGAAGGAATTATGCTCAGTGAAATAAGCCAGAAGGAAAAAGAAAAATATCAGATGGTTTCACTTATAGGAAGAAATTAGGGGAACCAAATAAGACATCAGGGGAAAAAATAATAACAAAACAAAACACAACAAAACAAAACAAAAACAAACAGACAACTGTAAGCCAGAGACATCCTGCAGGGGAGGAGGAGGGAGAGGGATCAGAGGGAGGGAGGGAGGAGCACAGGGGACTGAGGTGATGGTGCATGGGTGCATTGGGGAAGGAAATTTTATGGGGATTACACTTGGAGGGGGGGAAGCAAGCATTGTTTAAAAATGAGCAATGTGGGCTTCCCCGGTGGCGCAGCAGTTGAGCGTTGGGTTGCGAAGCTGCCCTCAGCCTCTGCGGCACCGGTTCGATACCCGGCTGCTCCCCGGCCACCAGAGGAGGGTCCCACATGGCGCGCAGACCTCTCCCGCCGCCCGCTGCTCCCCTCAGCAGTGTACTTCGGTCCTTCTGCCTGCTCTGCTCCCCGCTCTGGCTCTGGTGAATTCTCTCACCCTCCCGCGCTTCTGACTGTACCCAGTGCATGTATAAACAAACGAACAAATAAATAAATAAAACATGCCTCTATTAAAAAAAAATTTTAAAAAAAATGAGCAATGATGTAAAATATATGTATAAATAAAGATAAAAATGTATTGCATATATGAAATTTGCTAAGAAAGTAACTCAAATGTGGCAACTTTATTTTGGTAACTATGTGAGGTGATAGATATGTTATTAGATTGGTATTTAGATTGATAGATATGTTATTTAGAGTGTAGTGATTGGTTCATAATGTAAATGTTTATCAAGACATCAAGATATAGATTTAAATATATACAGTTTATGTCAAATATACCTGAGTAAAGTTGTGGGTGGGGGAACTAACACTAAAAATTCTAGAAGTGAATATAAAAATATCTTTGCAGCCTAGTAGTATATATTATTTCTTAAACCAGACCAAAAAAAATCAGACCATAAAAGAAAGAAATAACAGATTGACCATTGAAATTATATATAACCCTTACTGCAAAAAAAAAAAAAGTGTTCTAGATCCTCTCTAGCCATCTTAACTTCAATATAAAATTTTCAAAAGTTTCTCTCTTTTTGCCTGCTTGTTATTTGGTCTTAAGAGGGGAAAGAGGGAAAATTGAGAGAGGATTTGAAGAGGGGAAGGGAAGGCAAGGAGAAAGGTTTTAGTTCAAAGAAGTTATATCCTGAAGGAAAACTAGAGCTTTTAAATACATGGTCTCATGGAAACAACATTCTTATGATAAAGAAAATGTGATGTTTGTGTGTGTGTGTGTGTGTGTGTGTGTGTGTTTATACCATCGTATGTGGTGGAATATTATTCAACCAAAAAAAGAAGGGAGGGGCCTCCCTGGTGGTGTAGGGGTTAGTCTCAGGGCTATCACTGCCACAGCCTGAGTTCAATCCCCAGCCAGGGAGAAACCCACATGACAGAGCAGAACTCTCCTGTCTCATCCGCTGCTCCCCTCAGCAGCGTATTTCAGTAGATCCACTTGTTGTGCTCCCCACTCTGCCTCTGGTGAATCCTCTCACACCCCACCCCCCCCCATCACCTCTAGCCTACATCCCAGCTCTTGTATGCATAAATAAATAAAAATTGGAAAAAAAAGGGAATTCTGACTTTTGCCCCAACATGGATGGGTCTTGAGGGCATTATGCTAAATGAAATAAGTCGGGCAGAGAAAGACAAATACTATGATCTTACTTAGATGTGGAATCTTAAAAAAAAAAAACAAAAAAACAAGCAACTCATAGAAAAGGGGATCAGGTCTGTGGTTACCAGTGGCAGAGGGTAGGAGGAGAGGGAACTGGATAAAGTTACAAACTTCTGGTGTGAGATAAAGAAGTGTTGGGATATAAAGTACAACTACATTTAAAACTACACTGTGGTATGTTTGAAGGTTGCTAAGAGTAAATTTTTAAACCTCTCATCACAAGGACATTTTTTTTTCCTTTCCTGGACCTCTATGAAGTAAAGGCATAGGGTGTGGTAGTGATCATTTCACAATACATATACGTCAAGTCGACATGTTGTAACCTAAAATTTAGCATGTGGTAGGTCAATTAAATCTCAGAACTGAAAGAAAAAAACAGTACTTATTAGCAATATCTCACCCCACATCTAGGTTCTATTTCTCATATTTAAAAAAGCTAAATTAACAAAACTAAACCCATTAAGAGAATATGCCATTTTTTATCTTCTTTCTTAGTGAAAGGCCAGTCTACATTTTGCCTAGTGCCAGCCTGGAAGGGAGGGGTGGGAGAGGGAAAAAAAGATGTGGAGATGCACTCTTGGTAATGACAAAGAGCAGATAAAGGGAAGAAAGGAAACTTCAGAGGCCCACTGGGAGGTTCTGGGTTCACGAAAGAACTGGAGATTTGAGGACCAATTTGTGGTGACTAAAAGACTCACCAAGCAGCACAAGGAGACAGCAGCAGGGGATGGGAGTTGGGGGGGGGGGCGGTTAGGAATGGAAGCAATGACTTCTCCATGTACCATCTGGGAGGCCCATCAACAGGGGAAGGAGTTATTCAAAACCTACCCTTGCCAATTTGATTCAACTGACAGCTAATTGCCAACTGTCTGGATTTGAGATGACTAGAAAGCTGGCTTTAAAACTTTGTCTCCACCTTACACAGACACAGGTGCTTGACTGAGGCTGGAGTGGTGAGCAACTCCCCATTCAGGGTGAACAATGGTTGTCAAGCAGGGTCTCCTGGGAGGGAGACTGCTTTCTGCTACCTCAGAAGAGCCAGTCAGGGACCCCTCCTGCAACATTAAAGTTTTTCTTTTGATTTCTTTGTTAAACCCTCAAGCAATATTTTCTGTTAGATACAAAGACTCAGGTGGATATAGCACTCAAATACGGTAAAGACTCACATGATTGGAAATTTCTAGTCACTTTCAGGTTCCATCCTTCTTACCTGTCCAGCACTGGGGAGATATCCAGCTTTCTCTGCTCCTTCTGACTTCATTCAAAACCTCCTAATCTGCCTAACATAATCCTGGAAACAATCAGACAAAAAAGTAAGTGGGGAGCTAGTGGATGAAATCTAATTTATTAGTCATTGACACCTGTGTAGAGACTTTGGCTTGAGTTTGAAATTTGGGGAAGGGAGTGATTAATAACTAGTCATTGATTTCCTCTTCTTGGAGACACATCTTTGGTTGCTTCTCTTCTCCAAGAGTGGATAAAAGAAAGAAGCTACTATAATTTCACCTGGAAATCCAGGCAGGAGGTGAAGAAGGTAGAGATTGGACAGTATCAAGCTCCTTGGTCTTTGTATTTTCTTAGATGGTGACAAGCAGGGGAGAAGGGCCCGAGTGGGTCAGAAAAGGTTAAGGAGGGCCTCCCCGGTGGTGCAGGGGGGTTGAGGGCAGTGCTGTGAAGCTGTCCACAGCCTTTGCAGCATGGGTTCGATTCCCGGTCAGCCAGGGAGATACCCACAGGATGCAGCAGACCTCTCCTGTCTTGCTCACTGCTCCCCTCAGCAGTGCTTTAGGTCCATCTGCCTGCTCTGCTCCCCACTATGTTTCTGGTGAATCCTCTCACCCTCCCACGCCTCTGGCCTGTACCCCAGCTCTTGTATAACTAAATAAAATGAAAGAAGGAAGGAAGGAAGGAAGGAAGGAAGGAAGGAAGGAAGGAAGGAAGGAAGGAAGGAAGGAAGGAAGGAAGGAAGGAAGGAAGGAAGGAAGGAAGGAAGGAAGAAAGAAAGAAAGAAAGAAAGAAAGAAAGAAAGAAAGAAAGAAAGAAAGAAAGAAAGAAAGAAAGAAAGAGAAAGAAAGAAAGAAAGAAAGAAAGAAAAGGTTAAGGAAATCATTTGGCAGTGGTGTCCAGGAGGAAAGATGGGGCAAGGAAGTGGGAGGTCCCAGGCAGGAGGAAATCTTCCTGACACTTGTCCACAGGATGACTCAGGATCCTTGCCCTGCTTCCATTTCTTTGCAGAGCTACACCAGGCCAAGACCATGCAGCACTGCCTGTGGTCATACATCATAATTGCTGTGTCCTTAATCTTTCTGAGCTTCTTCTTCCAAGAGAATAACGAAGAGTATCTTGACTACAGTGTGTCATTGGTAAGTACAACAATCGAGTTGCACTATATGACAATTCCTCAGTCGTGGAGGGGACTTTTCCAGGTATGCAAACATTCTAGAATCACCACAGAAGTTTAAGAAGAAGGCAGATGTAGAGAAAAGATACTGAACTAGCTTTGAAACAGGTACAAGATTTAAATAAAGACAAGGAGGTTAAGATCAGGAACAATACAAGGATGTCCTCTCTCACTACTGCTCTTCAATATAATATTGGAGGTCCTAGCCCAAGCAATAAGACAAGAGAAAGACATACAAGGAATCCAAATAGGGAAATAAGAAGTAAAACTATCACTATTTGCAGACGCTATGATAATATACATAGAGAACCCTAAAAGCTCCACAGAAAAATTACTCAAAATAGTCAACCTTTTTAGTAAAGTAGCAGGATACAAAATCAACACACAAAAAGCAATAGCCTTCCTATACACAAACAATCTGAAGAAGAAGAAATCAAGAAAATCATCCCTTCTATAATTAAAACAATAAAACCAAATACTTGGGAAGAAACCTAACAAAAGAGGTGAAGGACCTATACAAAGAAAATTATAAAACACTGTTAAAAGAAATAGAAGAAGACACAAAGAAATGGAAAGACATCCCCTCTCATGGATTGGAAGAATTAACATTATTAAAATGGCCATCCTACCAAAAGCAATATAGAGATTCAATGCTATTCCAAAAAAAAAATCTCAATGACATTCTTCAAAGAAATAGAACAAATACTAATGAAATTCATACAGAACCATCAAAAAACCACAAATAGCCAAGCCCTACTGATGAAAACAAAAGAGAAAGGAGGTATCACACTTCCAAACTTCAAGCTGTACTATAAAGCCAAAATAATTAAAACAGTTTGGTATTGGAACAAAAACAGACACATAGACCAATGGAACCAAATAGAGAGCCCAGAAATAAAGCCACACTTATATGGACAACTAACCTTTGACAAAGGAGCAAAGTATGCAATGGAACATGGACAGTTTGCTCAATAAATGGTGCTGGGAAAACTGGACCACTACATGCAAAAAATAAAACCAGACCACTACCTCTCACCATGCACAAAAATCAACTCAAAATGGATAAAAGTCCTGGACATAAGAACTGAAATCATAAAATATATAGAAGAAAATGTAGGTAAAACACTACAAAGCATACATCTCAGTAACATCTTTATTTTTTTTAATATCTTTTAAAGATTTATTTATTTATGCATACAAGAGCTGGGGTACAGGCCAGAGATGTGGGGGGCAGTGAGAGGATTCACCAGAGACAGAGTGGGGAGCAGAACAGGCAGATGTACTGAAGTGCAAACTGCTGAGCAGCAGGCAAGTCAGGAGAGGCCTGCTGCGCCATGTGGGTTGTTCCCTGGCTGGCCAGGGGATCGAACTCGTGCTGTAGTGGCTGCGCACAGTTTCATAGGTTGCATCTTAACTCCTTGTGCCACCAGGGAGGCCCTCAATAACATCTTTAAAGACTCATCACCCAAAGTAAAGAATGTCAAGGAAAAGATAAACACCTGGGATTACATCAAACTGAAAATCTTCTGTACAGCAAAAGAGACATTAACCAAAACAGAGAGACACCCCACTGATTGGGGAAAAAAAATTGTACTCCATACGACTGATAAGGGACTGATAACAAAGATATACAAAGAACTCACACAACTCAACAAAAACAAAGTAAACAATCCAGTCAAGAAATGGGCAGAAGAACTTAAAAGACATTTCTCCAAAGAGGAATGCAAATGGCCAACAGACATATGAAAAAATGTTCAACATCCCTTATCATCGGGGAAATGCACATCAAAACCACAAAGAGGCACTACCTGACACCACTAAGAATGGCACATATCAAAAAACTAGCAATAACAAATGTTGGCAAGGATGGGGTGAAGAAGGAACTCTCCTACATTGCTGGTGGGAGTGCAAACTGGTCCAACCACTATGGAGAGCTGTCTGGGTGTTCCTCAGTCTACTAAAAATGGAGCTACCACATGATCCGGCAATTCCACTGCTAGGGATCTACCCAAAGGACACAAAAACATTGATTCAAAAGACCACCTGTACACCTATGTTTATTGCAGCACTATTTACAATAGGTAAAACCTGAAAACAACCCAAATCCCCAAAAATAGATGACTGGATCAAGAAGATGTGGTACATATACACAATGGAATACTATTCAGCAATCAAAAAAGATAAACTCATGCCATTCGCAGCAGCATGGATGGAGTTAGAAGGAATTATGCTCAGTGAAATAAGCCAGAAGGAAAAAGAAAAATATCAGATAGCTTCACTTATGGCATAAATATAGAGGAACCAAATAAGACATCAGTGTAAAAAAAAATAATAACAATACAAAACACAACAAAGCAAAAACAGACAATTATAAATCAGAGACATCCTGCAGGGGAGGAGGAGGGAGAGGGATCAGAGGGAGGGAGGGAGGAGCACAGGGGACTGAGGTGATGGTGCACGGGTGCATTGGGGAAGGAAATTCCATGGAGACTACACCTGAGGGGGTGGGGAAGCAAATATTGTTTAAAAATGAACAATGTAAAAAAATTTTAAAAAGTTAATGGAAGGATAGGGAAAGGAAAGGGAAAGGGAAGGGGAGGGGAGGGGAGGGGAAGGGAGGGGAGGGGAGAGAAGGATGGAAGGAGGAAAAGGAGGAAGAGAGGCATTTTAAGTGTGGAGAGAACAACACACAAGACACTTCTTGCAAACCAGGTTGACGAGTGGGCCTAGCGGCAGTAATGCCTGCCTAGGTGCCAGCTAGTTTCCTCACCAGAGCCTGCATGAGAGATGTTACCCTTCCAGTCCTTACGTGAAGGGATTGAGACTCAGAGCCCTAGAGTAATTTCCTAAGCATAGAACATCTGCAAGTGGCAAAGACCAAATCCAATACAGGCCACGCGGAGGTTCTGGTGTAAACATTCTTTCCTAAATGCCTCAGACGAGCTAGAGAAAGGCAAGCAGGTGGGTGTGGGAAGTGGCTCAGTGTGCGTGGTCAGAACTGAAGAAAAGGGAAACCCGTAGCATGGAGGGGCCGTGTGTGATTCCCTAAAGGGCAGGACAATTCACTGGTCTTCAGCACCCCGCACAGTGTAAACTGAGGCAGGTGACTCTTGCAGTCTGACAATGGTACAGAAATTAGATGGGGGGCATGGTGGGGCAGACAACTTTTTACTCTACGTAAGCCCAGGGCTTTCCTGCGGACACACCACACAAGATTAGGGAGTCCCACTTCCTTGACTCCAGGGTCCACCACACCTTCTGGAAGGCCCAGGATGAGATGGGGATAATGGTTAACTGAGCTTTGACACTCAGTCTCTCTGGTGACTAACAAGTGGATCTGCCCTTCAATTGTCTCCAGAAATCTAGGGCTGAACCTCAGAGCTGATGTGTATTCCATTCTCAGGAGGAAGAAAAGAAGAAAATAGTTTGGCAGCTACATAAGGAGCTAGTCACTAACGAAAGCAAGAATCATCTAGAGACCTTCAAGGAGATGCAGAAAAACTCCCCTTTACTCCAACATGCTAACTACAAACTCCTGGCTGGAGCTCCTCCCTGGAAAAAGAGTGAGTACATGGGAGGGAGTGGTTAGACTGGGAGAAGGTCAGACAAGACAGTCTTGCAAGAACAAGACAAGTGGGTAACAAGGAAGAGTGAGCTGGCAACCGGTAAGGAAAGGAGGGCACTCTGAGAGGAGCATGTTAGGGAATTTGGTGCAGGTTATAATCCTGAGTATATTTTCTCCCCACCTGCTGCCCCCTTGAATGACTAACAGAATGAAGAATCCATAGCCACCCACAAAGGAGCCCCCCCCCATAATGAAACTCATTCATGGCAGGTCCCCAGGGAGGACAGTACAGGGTAGGAGAAGGGGAGGGAGCCCTGGTAGAGGGCAAACAGGGTTGATGGATGTGGACGCACTGTACACTAGGTTACCAGAACTTGGGGTTCACTTAGGCCCCTGGAGATCCCCTAATCCACATGTGGCTGATTCATAGCAGCTAAAATAACTCTTAGGTCAAGGCCAGGCTGAGATCAATTGCCAAGCCAGTCAATTTACCTTTGGAACAAGGAAGCCTTCCCCATCAGAGAGAGCCCTGTCCTTCATAAAGATTCCCCCTTCAGCCTTTCACAGCAGCGATCTAATAAAACCACTTCACAACTTCCGAGGGGACACTCACCTCTTATCTGGACCACACTATCCCTGGACAAGGAAATGCGAATTTGTCACAGGTATTGACATTAAGGGGAAGACCAGGGAGAAGAGATCTAGGAAGTCTTCACCTCCTTGGAGTGCTAAAAATTCCCTATCTCTCCCCCACCCCCAGAGCTGCTGACGGTGGGGATTTCCTCAGTGAGGCATCCTTCAGAGAGCTACCTCCTGGACACTCTGAAGTCCCTGTTTGAAGGTTCCACAGAATCTGAGCTGAACTGCATTGTGGTGCTGGTCCACCTGTCAGTCCCTGACTCTGAGTTGCTCGGCCAAGTGATTGCCAATATCCAAAGCCTTTTCAAAGCACATCTCGAGGCCCACAGGCTGCTTGTGATACAAGGTCATCTTGGTGCCTCTCCTTCCCTAGGAGATCTGAAGAGCGCCAGGAACTCCTCACACTGCGAGGCACTTTACTCCAGGCAGAAAGTCAGTTACTCCCTGCTCATGAACTTCGCCATCAACATCTCAGAATACTTTCTGATGCTTGAAGATAATATTCGCTGTGCCCCCAAGTTTGTGTCCACCATCTACTGGACATTATTAGCCTGGAAAGATCTACCTTGGGTAATCCTGGAGTTCTCCAGTCTGAGTTTCTCCGGGAAAGTTTTCCACACCCATGACCTCCACCGCCTGGCGTCTTTCTTCCTCCTCTTGCAGCGGGACATTCCCACTCACTCACTTCTCTCTGAATTCCAGCTCCTCTTGGCCCAAAGTGTCCCAATTCGTTTCAGTCCCTCTGTCTTCTACCACTGGGACAATTATTCTGTGTTCCAGGACACGTGCTTTCCCGTGCAGGAGGAAAAGATCTTCGGTGAACCAGACAACCCCAGTGCCAGTGTCCTCACTGACATGATGACAATATCCAACATTATTCCAGATTATGCATATTTTCTGAACAAGGACTGCTTTTCTACCCTCGATGCTGTAAGAGGCAACTACTTGACTGTGGTTTTTGAAAGGCCACAAAATGTGATCCGGATAGAGGTGCTGACGGGTTCTGAAGAACAAAAGCAGTACCAGATGCAACACGGGCAAGTAGAACTGGGCTATGATCCCCTCAAGAATGCCAAAGGCTGTGCTCGCTATAGTCTGCTGGGGCCCCTGGTTGAAGGAAATTTGGATCAGAGGGTGTTTTATGAAACAGATTCTGTGGAGGAGCTGAGTTGCATACGACTGCTCGTGCTAGCATCTCAGGAGTCTTTGCTCCTGATCAGGCAGATCAAAGTCTGGACTCAGAATGAGGAAGAAGAGACTTCGAGGGAAAAGGAAATTCTGCCTGATGGGGTTTGAGGATGAAATCTACATGGTTGGCAAGAAATAAAGCTAGAAATTTAACAAGGCCTGCTCATTCCAAGGGTTACAGGACAGGGAGAGGGGCACCCCAGAACCCTCAGACCTGCCTGCTCTAAGTAGGTTCTGCCATCGGCCACAAGACTAAACATATAAGACCTTTAATGGTTACCCATCCCCTCGAGTGTAAATGCCAGCCAAATAGGGTTGGCCCAAAGCAGGGGCAGTGAGGGCTGAAACACTGCCATGTGGCTGAGACACAGTCTGGCAGTGACCCATAGAAGAGGGTCAGAAACAGGCAGACAAGTCTGGGAGGAAAAGAGCAACATCAAAGCCAAGAAAAAAGCTGCCATTGTCACCTCCCCACAGGTCTCTCATCTATCCCACATCTATTTCAACCAGCCTAGGACCAAAAAAGCAAGAGCAGCTTCTTCATATGTCTCTACTCCCTGTGCCTCCTCCAGGTCTCCTTCTAGCTCCCCATCCTGCTTCCTTCCTTCCCCAGTCTCCTCTCCAGCTTCTCCTCCTCCCTGCTCAGCTCCACCCTCCTTTGGGTGGGGCAGGGAATCTGGAACCTCCCCTTTTCCGGGGACCACCGCGTCGTCGGGTGACCATGTAATTTATTGTCCAAACTGGAACATTCCTAAGAGTAAAAGGAAGCACTATAAAAATTATACTAGAGTGGGCCTCCCCGGTGGCGCAGCGGTTGAGCGCTGGCTTGCGAAGCTGCCCGCTGCCTCTGTGGTGCTGGTTCGATCCCCGGCTGCTCCCTGGCCACCAGAGGAGGGTCCCACATGGCGTGCAGACCTCTCCTGCCGCCCGCTGCTCCCCTCAGCAGTGTACTTCGGTCCTTCTGCCTGCTCTGCTCCCCGCTCTGGCTCTGGTGAATTCTCTCACCCTCCCGTGCTTCTGACTGTACCCAGTGCATGTATAAACAAAATAAACAAACAAAACAAACAAATAAATAAACATGCCTCTATTAAAAAAAAAAAAAAATTATACTAGAGTAATAGTTGTAATCTAGGACTGTCTCAGGCGAGCTGAGATGCCTGGTTATCCTAACGCTGACTTTTATAGTCTACTTAAGTCTGATGAGGGGCAGAGACAAAACAATATTCTTCTGATTTCCAAGGGTCAGAGAGGGAATCACCAAGAACTGTCTTGGTTCTCGTCTACATGCAACTATAACACCTTAAGGTCTTTCCATGAAGGAATTGCTGCTCTATCTACAGCTGCGATGGGTTTGGTAGTATGATGACATAGGTGGTGACATTGGCTCAAATCTGTATATTTGACTTAATCTGTTCAGGTTTCTGTAGTAGGATACCATAGTCTGGGTGGCTTATAAACAACAAAAATTTATTTCTCTCAATTCCAAAAAATGGGAAGTCCAATATCAAGTGCTGGCAGATTCAATGCCTAGTGAAAGTCCACTTCCTGGCTCATTTATGACCATCACTGTGTTCTCATATGGCAAAAGGGGTAAAGGAACTCCTTGGTTTCTTTTTTAAGGTCACCTAATCCCATTCATAAAGGCTCTGCCCACATGGCCAAATCACATCCCAAGGACCCCACCTCCTAATATCAACACTTTGAGAGTTAGGATTTCAACATATGAATTGGGAGGCTGGCAGGTAGACAAATATGGGCCACTGCAGGACCCAAACCTCCAATGCTCCAGGGTTGACACCTTGTTGGAGCAAAGCTTGCTCAGCCAGGATTCAGGAAGGAGCAATTCAAGTTTCTGTGAATCCCCTAGAAGGCTGTGAAAATTTTGGTATGAATTCATATGTAGATTTTTCTGAGGAGATAATATGTTCATCAAAGCATTGAAATGTTCGTATCTACCTCTGAAAAGTTAAGAATAGTGAAACTAGCAGCTGTAAACATCTTTTGAGTGTAGAAACAATCTGTCACAACAGAAATATTTCTATATCCATTGGGAAAATTAGAAATTAGGGTTACATGTTCTTTTATGATCCACTCAACAAATATTTGGGTATAGACTTATGACTGAGTGCTGTTAAAGACGGTGTGAATAATAAATTAACCAAACAAGGGACTTATCAAAAATCAGCCATTAAAATAAAATGTAGGTGTAAATACAGGTGTCAGTTTCCTCTGAATTGATTACTAAAGTTTATGAATCCCCATAAAAACACAGATGAGGGGTTCTGTCATTTTTTCATCTTGAAATTTTTCCTAAAATGAAATGTATGGAAAAAATATTTTAGGATAAGCAGTTGTCTCTCACTAGAATATTTATCCTCCCATTTCATTAAAAATGGAATTACAACAGAGGAGACTATGTACACACCTAAAAAAGAACAAAAAAATCCATGTGTTTGCCATTTGGGTTAACCAATAGGATGAAAGCAAAGTCTTCAGGTAAGGTTTCCGTTAAAAAAACCCAAGAGGGGCCTTAGTTGGCTGAAAGGCAAAAATCTCTTCAGCTTTGGATGAGACTCAACAAAAACAAAGAAAATAATCCAGTCCAAAAATGGACAGAAGAGCTAAAAAGAAACTTCTCTGAAGAGGAAATGCAAATGGCCAACAGGCATATGAAAAAATGTTCAACATCACTTGTAATCAGGGAAATGCAAATCAAAACTACAATGAGATACCATCTTACACCAGTGAGAATGGCACATGTTGAAAAAAACTAGCAACAACAAATGTTGGCGAGGTTGTAGAGAAAAAGGAACTCTCTTGCACTGCTGGTGGGAGTGCAAACTGGTCCAACCACTATGGAGAGCTGTGTGGAGATTTCTTGAACTACTAAACATAGAGCTTCCATATGATCCAGCAATTCCACTACTAGGTATTTACCCAAATGACACAGAAACATTAATTCCAAAGGGCATCTGCATGCCTATGTTTATAGCAGCACTATTTACAATAGCTAAGCTATGGAAACAACCCAAATGCCCAAAAATAGATGACTGGACCAAGAAGATGTGGTGCATATACACAATGGAATATTACTCAGCAATCAAAAAAAGATAAACACATGCAGTTTGCAGCAACATGGATGGCGCTGGAAGGGATCATGCTCAGCGAAATAAGTCAGAAAGAAAAAGAAAAATACCATATGGTCTCACTCATAGCAGGAATCTAGAAAACTTAAATAAGAGACCAGGAAAAAGACTAATCAATACAATCCTCTCACCCTCCTGTGCATCTGGCCTGTACCCCCATTCTTGTATAAATAAATAAATCTTTAAAAAAAACTTTTTTTTTAATAAATTTTATTGTTATATTCCCCATACAATTGCAGCCCCCCCATTCTGACCCCAATCCCTCCCCTCCCACCCCCGCCCCCCTAAAAGTGTCTCTGGTTCATAGTTTTTTGTTGATTTTGATTTTCACTTTCTTATAGTTATTCATTTTCCTGGTCCCTTATTTAAGTTTTCTAGATTCCTGCTATGAGTGAGACCATCCGGTATTTTTCTTTTTCTTTTTGGCTTATTTCGCTGAGCATGATCCCTTCCAGCGCCATCCATGTTGCTGCAAATTGCATGTGTTTATCTTTTTTGAATGCTGAGTAATATTCCATGGTATATATGTACCACATCTTCTTGATCCAGTCATCTATTTTTGGGCATTTGGGTTGTTTCCAAAGCTTAGCTATTGTAAACAGTGCTGCTATAAACATAGGGGTGCAGGTGTTCTTTGGAATTGATGTTTCTGTGTCCTTTGGGTAAATACCTAGGAGTGGAATTGCTGGATCATATGGAAGCTCTATGTTTAGTAGGTCCAGAAATCTCCATACAGCTTTCCACAGTGGTTGGACCAGTTTGCACTCCCACCAACAGTGCAGAAGAGTTCCTTTTTCTCCACACCCTCGCCAACATTTGTTGTTGCTAGTTTTTTTAATATGTGCCATTCTCACTGGTGTAAGATGGTATCTCATGGTAGTTTTGATTTGCATTTCCCTGATGACAAGTGATGTTGAACATTTTTTCATATGCCTGTTGGCCATTTGCATTTCCTCTTCAGAGAAGTTTCTTTTAAGCTCTTCTGCCCATTTTTTGACTGGATTATTTTCTTTGTTGTTGTTGAGTCTCATCAGCTCTTTGCAGATTTTTGTGATCAGTCCTTTATCATTAGTGTTGGGTGCAAAAATGTTCTCCCAGTTGGTGGGGTTTCTCTTTGTTTTTGTTATTGTCTCTTTTGCTGTGCAAAAGCTCTTTAATTTGATGTAGTCCCAGCTGTTTATCTTTGCCTTCACTATCACTGCTTTGGGTGATGTGTCTGTAAAGATGTCTTTGATGTGCAAATCACGTAGTGTTTCGCCTATATTTCCTTCTATATATTTTATGGTTTCAGGTCTTATGTCTAGTTCTTTAATCCATTTTGAGTTGATTTTTGTGTATGGTGTGAGGTGGTGGTCAAGCTTCATTCTTTTGCATGTAGCGACCCAGTTTTCCCAGCACCATTTATTGAACAAACTTTCTTTGCTCCAATGCATATTCTTTGCTCCTTTGTCAAAGATTAGTTGACCATAAATCTGTGGGTTTATTTCTGGATTTTCTATTCAATTCCATTGGTCTGTATGTCTGTTCTTGTTCCAATACCATGCAGTTTTGATGATTATGGCTTTGTAGTATAGTTTGAAGTCTGGGAGTCTGATGCCTCCATTCCCTTCTTTTTTTTTCAGGAGAGCTTTGGCTATTCGGGGTTTTTGGTGATTCCATATGAATTTCATCAATAATTGTTCTATTTCTTTGAAGAATGACATTGAAATTTTGATTGGAATAGCATTGAATCTGTATATTGCTTTTGGAAGGATGGCCATTTTAATAATGTTTATTCTTCCAATCCATGAGCAGGGGATGTCTCTCCATTTCTTTGTGTCTTCTTCTATTTCTTTTAACAGTGTTTTATAGTTTTCTTTGTATAGGTCCTTTACCTCTTTTGTTAGATTTATTCCCAAATATTTGATTTTTTTTGTTTCAATAACAAAAGGGATGGTCTTTTTGATTTCTTCTTCTTCAGATTTATTGTTTGTGTATAGGAAGGCTACTAACTTTTGCGTGTTGATTTTGTATCCTGCCACTTTACTGAACTGATTGATGAGTTGAATTAGCTTTTCTATGGAGTTTTTGGGGTTCTCTATGTATAATATCATATCGTCTGCAAATAGTGATAGTTTGACTTCTTCTTTTCCTATTTGGATTCCTTGGATGTCTTTCTCTTGTCTTATTGCCCTGGCTAGGACTTCCAGTATTATATTGAAAAGCAATGGTGAGAGTGGACATCCTTGTCTTGTTCCAGATCTTAATGGAATTGCTTTCAGCTTTTCACCATTGAGAATGATACTGGCTGTTGGCTTGTCATAGATGGCCTTTATGATGTTGAGGTATGTTCCTTGTATCCCAAGAATTTCAAGGGCTTTTATCATGAATGGGTGTTGCACTTTGTCGAAAGCTTTCTCAGCATCTATTGATATTATCATATGGTTTTTATATTTCTTTTTGTTGATGTGTTGGATAACGTTGATTGATTTTCGGATGTTAAACCATCCTTGTGCCCCTGGAATGAATCCAACTTGGTCGTGGTGAATTATCTTATGGATACATTGTTGGATTCTGATAGCTAAAATTTTATTGAGGATTTTTGCATCAGTGTTCATTAGGGAGATTGGCCTGTAGTTTTCCTTTTTTGTGTTGTCCTTGTTCGGTTTTGGTATTAGTGTAATGTTGGCTTCATAAAACGTGTTTGGTATTGTCCCTTCCTTCTCAATTTTTTGGAAGAGTTTGTGAAGGATAGGCACTAATTCGTCTCTGAATGTTTGGTAGAATTCATTTGTAAATCCATCAGGTCCTGGGCTTTTGTTTTTGGGGAGGTTTTTTATTACCATTTCAATTTCGCTAATTGTAATTGGTCTGTTTAGGTGTTCTATTTCTTCTTTATCTAGCTTTGGGTGATTGTAGAGTTGTAGGAATTTGTCCATCTCCTCTAGATTGTTAAACTTGTTTCCATATAACTGTTCATAGTAGTTACTGATTATTCTTTTGATTTCTGCTGTGTCCGTTGTGATTTCTCCTCTTTCATTGATGATCCTGTTTATTTGTGCTTTCTCCCTTTTAAAAAAAAAACTTTTTAAAAAATTTTAAAAAATCAACATTCAAGTTGGCACTGCCTTTCATTCCCTCCCCCCACCCCAGATGCCTGGAAAAGGCAAATGCAAATATTTCAGAGGAAACTAAGACTCTGAGAATCTTTGAAAAGTTCTAAAATAATAAGTTCACAGTAAAAAAAAAATCACAAAACACACAAGGAAATAGGCTTCAAAATGGAACAGTCTAAGTGAAAGAAATGTGCAGCTAGTAAGATGTAAACTGCCCACATCCTGCCTGAACAGCTAGGTTGGATCCCAGGCTGAGGTGCCACAGAATCCTGTCGAAACAGGTGATCTAAATCATGGACTAGCAGTTCTACTTTTCATTCTGATCAAACAACTTGGTCCCCCCACACTGACCATAAGTTGCCACGTTAGCCAAAAAGCTTTAGATTATGGCTGGTGATTATCGCACAGTTTCCTGGAGGGAGTAGGCTGAGAGCCCACATGCACAGTCTGTTCCTCCCGGGCATTGCCCCACCCTGATCCAGGCATGGAGCTGCTCTCCAACACCTGCTTCGCGGACCTACACTTGCCTCCTAACTCCCTCCGAGAGGCCAAGCTAAATTCTCCGTTCCAAGAAAAAGAAAAAATATTGGATGGTTTCACTTGTAGGAGGCACGTAGAGGATCCAAATAAGGGATCGGGGGTAAAAAAAAGTTATTATAATAAAGTGAAAATTAAAATCAATAAACACCTATAAACCAGATACATTCTGCAGGGGGAGAAGGGAGTAGGATCAAAACAGGGATGGCAAGAACACAAGGGACCACGGTGATGGTTCACAGGTGAATGGGTGGTGGGAATTTCATGGGGACTATAACCAAGATGAGAAAGCATATATTGTACAAAAATGAAGAATGATGTAAAAAATATATAAAATAAAAATAATAATAACAAAATAAAAAATAAATTCTCCCTTCCAGCACTGGTTCTCTTGTGCATGAGTCTCTAATAAAGACTTGCCTGGTTCAACTACATCTAGTGCTGTCTGGTGAATTCTTTCTCAAGAGGGCAAAGGATCCCCCTTTGGGGGTCACAAAAGAGGTAACAATAATGGTATACTTGGTAACAATAATGGGAATCAGAATTTTAAAAATAATGAATCAGAGTGTAAACAAAATATGAAATTTCCTGGGGACCCACCCCCTGGTCTAGTAGGAAAGATAGCGAAGTCATTGTTACAGGTTCCACCCATACAAGGCGGTCTTTTCAGACAAAAAAAGGCTCTAACAATGAGTACCCAGCATATGCTCCTTTGCAGCGCATGCTTCAGAGAGGAGGAGAATAAATCGAGCCTTCCTCTGGCATTAATATAGCTCTAGATCAGGGCAATTTAGAACCAACACCCCCCCCCCATTAATGTCAATCAATGGCTCACTGTTTTTTGCCTATATAAACAAAATTCAATATAAACAAAATATAAACAAAATTCAAACTTGTGTTTGGAGGAACAGTTTCAACAGAATAAAATCTGTTGGACTGCTTCCTGGGTTCAAATTCTCACTTTGATTATCTAATAAACTCTTCATCTACTTTTTTTTAAGATTTGTTTTTATTTATGCATCCAAAAACTGGGGTACAAGCCAGAGGTGTGGGAGGTAAGAGGACTCACCAGAGACAGAGTGGGGAACAAAGCAGGCAGATTGACTGAAAAACACTGCTGAAGGGAGTAGCAGGCGAGACAGGAGAGGTCTGCTGCACCATGTGGACAGATTCCTGGCCAGCCGGGGATCGAACCCATGCTGCAGAGGCTGCGGATAGCCCCACAGTGCTGTGCTCAACCCCTTGCGCCAGCAGGGAGGCCCTCATCGTTTTTCAGTTAACAAGAGCTAAAACAACTTCAAATATTGGGGGTCTCCCTGGTGGCCTAGGGATTAAGTCTCAGTGGCACTATCACTGCTAAGGCCTGAGTTGGATCCCTGGCCAGCCAGGGAGCTCACCCACATGGCGCAGCAGCCCTCTCCTGTCTTGCCCGCTGCTCCCCTCAGCAGTGTATTTCAGTCAGTCTGCCTGTTCTGCCCCCCCCCTCTGTTTCTGTTTAATCCTTTCACTCTCTGCACCTCTGGCCTACATCCCAGTTCATCTATGCATAAATAAATAAATCTTAAAAAACAAAAGACTTCAAATATTGGAAATAGCAGACACAGAATTTTTTTAAAAAATTGATTTTATTAAAACTAAAAGAACTGAAAATATGAGTAAACAGCAAATGACTAGAAAAAATGATCAAGAATATTTGTAAAACAGAACTCTTACAGAGATAAAAGATGTAAGTGCTCACTTCCATAGCACGATACTAAAATTGGAACAATACAGAGGAGATTAGCATGGCCCCTGCACAAGGATAGCATGTAAATTTTGAAGTGTTCCGTGCTTTAAAAAGAGAGATGAAAGAATAATAATTGAAATGTAAATCCCAATGGAGGGACATCCAGCAAGACGGTGGAAGGGTGAAGACACTGGACTCGCCACCTACACATGTTTACACACACAAATGAACACGACTGTCACTGAGGACCAGCAGATGAGCAATGTGTGTATAAAGAGCAACCGCCCAGCAGAGTGGACAGGTAAAATGGAAATGTGATGGTGTTTAGAGCATCGCCCATGCAGCACAGTCCCAGAAAGCCTCTCTTTTGTTGCCTGCTGAAGGCCTCATGCCTACATTGGGACTTTAGGACCCCAGGACTGCAATGCGCACATAGTCAAGTGCAGGAATGAGGTTTCTACCTCTAGAAAACTCTACGAGTGGACAGAACTCCGGAGCAAAGGCAGACACGACACAGCCAGGGAGCAGCCAGGCACCGGCTCCATGCAGTGAAACCCCTGCCTCTGGCGTGGAGAGACACTGGCAGTGGGCTTTCCTGGCAACCACCAGTGTGGGGTCTGTGTAAGATGGTGATTGTCAGCTTGAGTTTGTGACTTTTGTGTGTGAACAGACAGAGCCCTAACTGTTGGGAAAGACTAGACCAGCTCACTTTTGTTTCCATACAGAAGCGGCTCTTCTCTGTAACTGACAGTAATGTCACACAAAATACCCGCTTCACCCCTGTGGGGCCAGGCCAGGATAACAACTATATAGGATGCCAGTAACTCGAGTTCAAATACCTGGGTACTGGCAACAGGAACAAGTGCCTCGGGGTAAGTTTCTGCACCTGAAAGGCCAGGGAACAACCAATCCCCTATCAGGACAACACACATGCCCCACCCCACCCCCCCTGCAGCAACTCTATCCAACTACCGTCCCTCCTGGCGCTATGACCATTGAAAGGGGATTGAGAGAGGTCTGCAGCGGAGGCACGCTTTTGTGGAAGGCACCTGCAAACCGTGAGAAACACACTCCCATCATGGATCTGTAACCAGAACCAGGACAGATGCCTGTCCACAGAAAGAACAAGCAACTCTCAGACTATTCTGCTCCTTCCCACAACCCAGAAAGGAAAGAAAATCTGCCAGAGAATCCACATACCAGAGCTGACCCACAGCTGAGAGGCTGATGCTAGCCCAGAATTATCTGGGACACTAACTATGGAACAGGTCTAGGAAGAGGAGTCACTGTAGAGGAGACATGCACGCATGCACACACACATACAATGTGGGCATCTATGGCACTTCAGGGAGCATGAACTCTTGGGGTTTGCTAGCAGCAACCTCCTTGTACCAAGCTGCCCCAGCTCCTACCTCCTACTCCCTGTGGGCACTAGACCTCAGTCATCTGAACAGGTGCCAAGGCATTAGTCTGTGAAACTGATACCGGAATTGTAGGTTTTCAGGCCTATTCTCCTAGGCAGGCACAGATCCCAGGCTGCAGGGGCAGCACTGAGTCCCAGCCACTAGACCACCTGGGGTTGCTGTTTCATGAAGCCGTAGCAGGAACTTCGCAGATGCTCAGGCAAGCAAGCAAGAAGAGGCAGGTTTGTTTAGAGAAAGAAAGAGTTTATTGAGGAGAAAAGAAACAGAAATAAAGTGGGACTCCCAGGCCATGGAACCAGGCCAGGGAGGGGCAAGGAAGGAGAAGTGGAGTCGTGTCTCAGGGAATACAGACCTTCTTTCCCCAATTATTCTAAAGCTCCACCAGTCTCTTTGTGATTGGTTAGTGCTTGGTGCTCTCACTCACTGCCTAAATGTTTCTGTGCCCAGAATTAAGTCTCTGTGTCCAAGCGCTTATCTTTTTTTCTTCATTGCCCTCTATTTGGAATGTCTTGTTGACCCTAAGGTCATAAAGTAAGTCCCTAATGTCATAAGTCCTGGGGTGTTTGATTAGTACCCTTTGGAATTTGTGGCCCTTAACTCTCCTGAAGTCCCTGCACTGTCCTTGAGGCTGCCTATTTATCCTTAACTTGCCCTAGGATTCAAAACAATGGACACCAAGGATCCCAGGTAAACCAAGGGTTCTATCCTACAACCTATAAATGCCCTACAAGGCAAATTCACCAAGCCAAGAAAAGAAAGCTCTTTATCTCAACTCATATAAACTAAAAGTGAGGAACATATCAAAAACGATAGAACAAAAAGCCGTGAAAAAAAGTCCAAATCTGGCAGAACCATGAAACTTATCTGATAAGGAGCTCAAGGTAACAGTTATAACTGTGCTTATCAAAATTAGAAAAATAATGAACAAAAGCAGAAATACAGGGTAGAGAAAACATGAGGATGCTTCAAACAGAATTAATGGTCTTTGAAAATTCTGTAACTTGCAAAGAATTCTCATGACCACCAGGGGTAGTGAAAATTAACATGACCTCTTGGGAAAACTGGCAGTGTTTACTGCAACCATATGTCTGTCTACTTAGGATGAGGCACATATATATCCTGTTATATATATCCACTCCTAGATATATACAACAGAAATACAAGTGCAAAAGCACATGTCCAATAACGTATATGGAGCACAATTTATAGTAGCCACAAATTCCAGGTAACCAAAGGGATATCATCAGTAGAATGGACAAATAAAGTTGGTCCAGTCACGCAATGGAATACTAGTCAGTCGTGAAAAATGAACAAATGGTCATCACATTATGTCATCACAAATATAATGCCAAAGAAGCTGACACAAAGAAGTGATAGTACAGATAAACCCTTATAAAGGGTGAAATTAATTTGTTGTGTGAGATCTGGGTAACAATTACTGTTGTAGGGGAGAATTAGGGTGTAGGCCAGAGGCACAGGGGTGAAAGAGCAGAGAACAGAAAAGGAAGATTTATTGAAATACACTTTTCAGAAGCAGCAGGTGAGATAGGAGAGGTCTGCTGGACAGAGAGATGTGCTTGAGGCTCTATTTATACTCCATGCATCATTGGTTAGGGTGACTGGTTTTGGGTGTGTCCTGACTCATCAGCTTAAGGGATCATCAGCTTAGCAGCCCGGTTCCCATGGCAGCCCCATCCACTCCCTTTATCCATTCAAGCCTCCCAAACTTGCTTGCTGAGCAAGGAGTGGGGACTTATTTTTTGGATTTAGTAAAGATCCAGGACAGTTACTTCTGAGTGGTAGAAAATGGGAGTGCGCATAGAGGCAGCTGAAGTCCTGATTTTTTTTACATTTTATTTCTTTTTTTTTTAAGATATATTAATTTATTTATATAAGCACTGGGTACAGTCAGAAGTGCAGGAGGGTGAGAGAATTCACCAGAGCCAGAGGGGAGAGCAGAGCAGGCAGACTGATGAAGTACACTGCTGAGGGGAGCAGCGGATGGCAGGAGAGGACTGTGCACCATGTGGGACCCTCACCCGGTGGCCAGGGATCGAACCAGCTCTGCAGAGGCTGCAGGTAGCTTCACAGCACAGCGCTCAACAGCCACGCCACCGGGGAGGCCCTTACATTTTATTTCTTAATCCAAGTGGGTGTGATCTCTTGGTGGAAAGTCATTGATACCTGCATATTAGGAGGCAAAACATAATTAGATTTAATTTACAACAGGGAGAGGAAAACTGGAAGCAACTCTTTAGGGGAGCTCTGCTGCAAAAGTAGGGGGAAAATAGAATGAGTAAATTGGCAGAGGAAATGAAGACAAGGTAGTTTGCTTTCTATTTTTAAGAATGCCAATGGTAACAATCCAGTTGAGAGTGAAAAGTTTGACGTAGACAATAGAATTACTGCCCTCCTATTGTTACAGGGCAACCCCGATATAAAACGGGTTGCCTGACTGTGGGTCTTCACCTGCGTGCTTAAAAAGGACTTATAAATACTCAACTGCAGGCACACAAAAAAGGTTAATAAAAGGTTTATTTACAAAAGAAAGGGAAAATGAAGAAATGAATAACTCAGGGAGAAAAAGAGGGAGATAAACTCATGAATGCGTCCTACCGGTTCCTCTGACTTGGAATCCCAATGGCACACTGACAGCTGGCGAAGAGCCAAGAGCCATGAGGCCACAGGCACAACCCAAGGCATGTGTCTGGTTTTACACCAAACCTGGCTGCTTAACCCCACTGTCAGATCCCAGCAGCCATCCCTTTGGTGATGATGGGATTTGTCATTCCCAATGTCTTGATGGCTTTGGTCTGGAGTGGGGGCGGGGCCCACAAAACCTGTATGGAGTTTGCTCAGGCATCCTTTCCCCCTAACACTATCTTCAATTAGATGTTGGAGGGTGTGACCTGGTGCCTAAGCAGAGCAAATGTTTTCAGATTAGGATTAATCAATGGTAACAGGTGGGGAGGCAGAGTATGTGGGTGCAGACTCTGGCGGGTGGGTAGAAGCAGTGCAATGTGTCTTCAGAAATTCTCTTCTGATTGCTACAAATTTTCAGTGAAAAAAGAAACAAATGCATCAGCTGAGGACGGAGGAAGAGGTGTTGGAAGCCAAGACAACAGAGAAGATGGTAAATATTCTACAACAGTAAAAGAGAGAATGGCCTAGGGCAGTTCTACCATAGCATTATGGCCCCACTCTGGTTCAGGATCAGGAATTCAAGTGACCCTGATCAACATGGCTGTGCATGACTCCCAGCCATGGGCGGCCGAAGAGGTTCAGGTTCAGGATGGACCAAGAAAACTGACCATTATATTTATTTATTTATTTATTTATTTATTTATTTATTTATTTATAAGGATTTATTATTTATTTATACAAGCACTGGGTACAGTCAGAAGCGTGGGAGGGTGAGAGAATTCACCAGAGCCAGAGCGGGAAGCAGAACAGGCAGAAGGACCGAAGCACACTGCTGAGGGGAGCAGCGGGCGCAGCAGGAGAGGTCTGCGCACCATGTGGGACCCTCTCCGGTGGCTGGGGATCGAACCGGCGCTGCAGAGGCTGTGGGCCACTTCGCAGCCCAGCACTCAACTGCTGCGCCACCAGGGGAGGCCCTGACCATTATATTTAAATAGACCATTGGTTATGAGTTCACCAAAATTATACAATGCACTGAGAGAGGCAAAGAAGGTACAAGCATGTGCAAGGTATGACCGTGGGGATGGGCCACTGGATTCCATCTATGTAAGCATGGGGGATGGACATCAAGGAAGGAGGTATAGTCAAGCAGGAAATAATTCACAGTACAGGTGAGTACACAGTGTCAGTGATGTCTTCTCAAACACAGGAGAGCCCAGCTACCATTCATGTTTGTCAACAACTTTTTTTTTTTTAAAGATTTATTTTTATTTATTTATACATGCACTGGGTACAGTCAGAAGCACGGGAGGGTGAGAGAATTCACGAGAGCCGGAGCGGGGAGCAGAGCAGGCAGAAGGACCGAAGTACACTGCTGAGGGGAGCAGCGGGCGGCAGGAGAGGTCTGCGCGCCATGTGGGACCCTCCTCTGGTGGCCGGGGAGCAGCCTGGGATCGAACCGGCACTGCAGAGGCTGCAGGCAGCATCGCAACCCAGCGCTCAACCGCTGCGCCACCGGGGAGGCCCGTTTGTCAACAACTTTATACAAGAACCTGGGACCATCTCTCCCCTGAAAATAATCCTGCAACTGCACCTGCAGATATTACCAAAAGCAAAATAAAACCATGCAAAGCAATCCCAAAGTGCCTTAAGCAGCCTCTCTCAATGACACTGGCCTTTTCTAGAATGGCCACGTCATTTGCAAATATCATTGGGCTGAAAAATGAAGATTTGAGAGCAGAATACAAAGCACAATGAATTCACAACTGAATTAAAAGCACAGCTTTGCCCGTTGGGAAAGTTATTTGCACTGCCTTTTTTATTTCTAATGTGGGAATAAAAATAATTTGTACTGCTGGGTTTATGGGGATTGAATTAGTTGATTCATGAAAGACACTTAGAGAGTAACAAGCATACACTACAGGTTCATTTATTTTAGCTACCACTATCATTCATATGATTGTAAATGATTAAAATCATTATTTAAATTAGTTTAATATCATTACTTAAAGAAAACTAATTCTGTTGCAATAATACAATCTAACCACTATCTACAGCTGCCAGCTCACTTGCCATCCACCAGCCATCCCACACTCCTCACTCCCCATCCGACCATTTCTCCCTGGACTCTAACAAATCACAATGTTCAAAGGGGCATGAAGAACCTGGTTTTGATTCAGACCATTACCCTTAGCAATTACTGAACTAGCACCACTCCAAATGAGCAGTAGGCAGGAAAGCAAAGATTACAGAAACGTTTGGGGGGGTGGTGGTGGGGAGAAATGATTGATCTCAGTAATTTCCAGAGCTCTTTCTGTGCCCATGCAAGACCTTAATCCTCCCCAGGCATTTGCTCCTCACTCCCAGCTGTGCCATTCCAGAAGAGATAGAAATACAGTTGAAACACAAGCATGGCATTTTCTGGAGGGAGGGGGCATGTTGCGGGCTATTTCAAATAACAAAGAATGACAAAGGCTAGAACTAAGGTAAAAATAAAGTGAGATAACAAAGAAATGCTTGGTTTTGCTTCCGCAGTTCTATCTTTCATATGAAGGTAGAATATAAACTTTTTTGTCCCAGCCTCCGACATCCCATTGTTTCCTGACCCTGTCAACAGCAGTTCCAAACCCAGGGGCCACTTGACAATGATGTCAGGAGATATGTGGGGTTGTCACAACTGGGGGATGCTACTGACATCTAGTGTGAAGAGAAGGAGGAAGCCACTAAGCAAACGACAACAGACGGAACAGTCCCCAACAACAAGGAATTAGCCCACCTAAAACTATCATGAGTGTCAAGCTTGAGAAACATACTCTTCCATGAATCAGAAGCAGCACTTGTGACAGGTTTACTTTTAAACTTTCTTTTTAAGCAGAAAGTATCAAAATTAGGTAAGGAGAGAATCCATTTATCAAACGGTAGGTGAATTAAAAACAAACAAAAAAAAAAAACCCTTTCATCCCCGAAAGGTAGAACAAGTCAATGAAGAAATTGTGGTACATAAAATATGTCTAGAAAAGGTGTTAGGGTGTTAAGGTGTTAGGGGAGCAGCTGCTGAGCCAGGGGTGAGGCTCACGGCCAGCTCTATGGAGAAAGAAGTCCCCCACTGTTCCCCCCATAAATGGGTCAAGCTTCCTCACCACATGCAGGTCCCGCTTCACCAGCAGACACCTCCTGGGGTGACCAGATGGCATCTAGCCACGTGCTGGCCAGTATATTCTCTTTTCCTTTTTTTTTCTCTCTCTCTGTTCTCCTTTTTTCTCACTTCCTATCTAAGTAAATTCTTTTTGTTTCTCTTTGTGTGTCAGTTTTTGGGTGTCCTCCAGTGTTCTGAAGCATGCACGTGTGGACTCACAAACTGGGTCATTCCTCTTTCCCCCAAGGTTGCCCCAGACAAAAGGACAATATTTATAAATGTGAAATCTTGAAGAATTTCTTCTAGGATCTCTTTTAACACTTTATAATGATCTTTACCTTTGGATTGGTAGGTTTTGTTAAATAGAAGGTTTTCTTTGGGGTTTTGTATGTAAGGATACATGGATCCTTAAAGTGACTCCACCCACCCCTGATAAATCTAAGACCTTTTCTCTTAAACCCTGCCCAATCAGGATGTTGCTTCTATCACCCAACCAAAACAGCTCTTGTTAAGTTTTCTGATGACCTCCAGGTTGCACATTTTGAGATCTGTCAGTTTTTAAAGGCATGAGATTTCCAAGCACTGAGCCCAGATCATTTCATCAGTAAAGTGTGACCATGTAATCCCCAAGCAGGCAAGGTTCCAGTTTCTCTGCCCCAACTAACGAAGGGTGGGGCTAAGCAGTGAGAAGAAGTCAGAAAGGAATTGGGAGAAAAGACAGGGAAGAGAGAAGACTTGGAGGAAGCATGTGGCCAGGGAGACATGGGAACAAGCTGCACTTGCTTCTTAGACTTGGACTTGCACCAGGGACTTGGTGGACATGGACGGAGATACTTGAAAGAGACGTGGGTGGAGACGCGTTGGAAGGCTGACAGTGGCAGCTTTATCTTGACTTGTACTTTGATTTTGTCCCGTTCCTTCCAGACTTGCCTGGTCTCTTCTGCCCCTTTCCCACCAGAAGTTGCCCTAAACTGTGGCAGGCTTTCAGGCCTCAGTAGTCTTGCTTTGGGCCAACCCTCTTTGGCTGGGCATTTACCCACAAAGGGATGGGTAACTTTGAATATTTAATTAGAAACTATTATCTTCTCTTCTCTCTATTGCAGACCAATTGTTAGGGGGACTTAAATTTTTTTTCTATTGAAGGTCTTACACACTAAGAGTATGTTTTGTCTTTATGCGGCAAATGGCAGAACCCATTTAGAGCAGGCAGGTTTGTGGGTCTGCTCCCGGGGTGCCCCTCCTTTTGCCCGCTAACAAAAGGTCAAGAAGAAGAAGGAGAACCAGCAAAGGTGAAAAAGAGTAGACAGAGAAGTGTGGTGTGAAGAAAGTATAATGCTGCCCGTAGGCCACATAAAAGCTGACTTGATCATGGGTCAGTGGCTTTGGCAGTGGAGATGAGGTGAAACAGCAATACAATGGGCATGAGGAAAGCAGCCCCACTACCCCTCCCCCTAATTCTGTTTCTCCAGACACAGCTACTTTCAAGTCTTTTAACGATTTCTTCTCGTATTTTGGGGGTTTTTTGCCCCCATATTTCTAAATAAGACATTTAACCTACCACGCACATTAAAATACATTTTAAAACATATTAGTTTATATACAGTTCTTTGCCATGACAATTAAGGTGTTAGCCCTTTTATGCAATTGCACAAATATTATGTGAAGTTCCATGCTTTCGTTACAGTTCCATCAGTGACTATGTTGTGGTGTTTTTATAAAGTATCCACTGCTGAACAACTAAATTGTTGGGAACCAGTTCTCCAAGGCATTTCTCCACATCTCAGGATCTCTTTTCAAGAAAATGTGTACAACAGACAGCCTTAGAAGCTAGAGCCAGTGTCTTTCTCCTGAGCAGATGATTTGTTTATAAAGGGGAGATTATAAAAGGAAGATTTGTTTATAAAGACAGTGACTCTCTCAGGAGAGACTTAGAGACAAGTTCTCCAGAGACACTGCAGAATAATTTGATCCCTTTTCCCTCCCCAGACAAGATTTGTTTCCAAACCAGGATAATAAGGATAATGTCTCCCTGTGGGGCTAAGGTTGGGCAGTCTGAGAGCAGAGCAGTCCCCTTGCAGGATTGGGGACTTCCTAAGCTTAGCATTTCCGGGTTGTGATACCAAGAGCCATGCTCTGATCAGCTTCTTCCCATGACTCTCCCCCATAAATTCTTCATTGGGACTGGGGGAGAAGGGTATGCCAGAAGGGTATGCCATGTTCATATTGAAAAATTAACCCTATTTAAATGAGGTTGGGGTTAGGAAGGAAGAGATCACACATTCCTAAATCAGCAACCTGCAGGATCCAACAGGTTTTGCATCTCCCATGAGAAATGTTTCCTCCTGGTTAGAACCCAGGAGGATGTCCTTCAGGGGTTATTTAGGGACTTGCCAGCCTTGGGACCATGGAAGTGCATGTGGGTCTCATCTCATCACGTTGCACTACTCTCCAATCTGCCTGCTCTACTGTTGTTTGTTTCCAAACACACCCATTTTGTTATTGGAATAACTGAGTGCTTTTGCTCGAGGTCAACAGGAATAAAGGTCTCTTTGTTTCCTTACCAACTGGATTTATGGAAGTGTGACAGGTGACTCTCCCAAAGTCACTGTACTTGAGGACTGCTGATCACTTAACAGTCATAGTCTATGATAATATTTTGTTTTTTTAAGATTTATTTTATTTACTTATGCATACAAGAGCTGGGGTGTAGGCTGGAGGTGTTGGGTGGGGTGAGAGGATTCACCAAAGACAGACTGGGGAGCAGAACAGGCAGATCCACTGAAATACACCGCTGAAAGGAGCACGGGGTGAAACAGGAGAGGTCTGCTGCGCCATATGGGTCAGCTCCCTGCCTGGAGCTCTAATGCTTGCTGAGTGGCTACAGATAGCTTCAGAGTGCTAAGACTTAACCCCTTGCACCACCAGGGAGGCCCTATGATTGTATTTTCTTTTGCATATAATTTTTTCCTGGAGCTAATAGTTACCTCTTTTACTATATGCACTGCTCCAGGCACTTGGGATGCACGTGAATATACCATGCTGACTACCTTGCTGGAGCTCACATACTAAAAGGGAAGACGTTGAACAGAAGTGTGATGCAAGACACAGCAGGGGTGAATGGGGTAAAGAAATCCCATGGTGTGACTGAAGCTATTAAAGGACTATCCTGGCTCCTGTGTTGAGGGTGGACTGAGAAGAACAAGGATGGAAGCAGAGTCAAAGAGGTTGCTTCAGCAGGAATACAAGCAACAGAAGATGGCAGTCAGGATAAGAGTGGTGGTGGTGGTGATGGTAAGAAGTGTCAGGTTTCGAACACATCTATTGAATGGAATCATGACTATTTCCCATTATTGGTTGTAGGGTATAGAGAGGCATAAGGGCAACTTCAGTGTTTCTGTCTGAGTAACAGGGAACGTGGCGTTTCCATCCACCAAAATGACAAGAAGAGATTTCTTTATATGTCTTTTGAGAAAATTTGATAATTTTTTCATAAGTCTTGCTCCTTCTTTGTTGATATTAATATACTAAACTATTAATGTAATATTTAGTTTTATATTTAGTAAATTACAGTGTAATGAACTCTTCATGGTTTAACTTCAATTTGTATTCTCAAACCTTGAATTTTCTCATTATTTATAATAGTGAGCCCATTGAATTATCTATGCAGAAATATATTATATGCCAGTAATGGCTATTTTGTCATTTCAATTCTTATTCCCATTTATTTTACTTATTTTTTTGGATTGGCTAGGACAGAAATCAACAAACTATGGCCTGCATGTCAAATATTGTCTACTCACTACAAGTTTTATTGTAACACGGTCACTTTCATACATTTATGTATCATCTGTGGCTGCTTTTCTGCTACTACAGAAAAATAAAATAGTTGCAACACAGACTGTATGTTCTTAAATATTTAATATCTGACCCAAACAGAAAAAGTTTGTTAATTCCTGGGTTAAGATTATCAATACCCTATTAAATAATAGCATCGATTACAGATATTGAGTTGTACTTGATTAATGGAAATGTACTTAATACATGATGTTTGCAGTAGGATTTTTTTATATAATCTTCATCGAGTTAAGGAAGTTCTCACCAGGTCCTAGTTTCCAAAGAGTTATGGGGTTGAACATTCTAGTAAATTTTTTTTTGTACTCAAGTGCTGTTAATATGCAGAATTTTGTAAATAGAATGGGTAAAGCATCTTTGCATTCCTGAGATAAACCCAACGTGATTATAGTTCCTTAATTTTTTTTTTTTTTGAAGATTTATTTATTTATTTATACAAGCACTGGGTACAGTCAGAAGCACGGGAGGGTGAGAGAATTCACCAGAGCCAGAGCAGGGAACAGAACAGGCAGACTGATGAAACACACTGCTGAGGGGAGCAGCGGGCATGGCAGGAGGTCTGTCACGCCATGTGGGACCCTCGCCTGCGGCCGGGAATCTAACCAGTGCTGCAGAGGCTGCGGGCAGCTTCTCAGCCCAGGGCTCAACCGCTGCGCCACCAGGGGAAGCCCTAGTTCCTTAATTTTTTAAATAAATATTGGCTATGATTTGTTACTACTTTTTTTTTTAAAGATTTATTTATTTATTTGTTTGTTTATTTATGCAATATCCGGGGTACAGACCAGATGTGCAGGAGGGTGAGAGGATTCACCAGAGACAGAGTGGGGAACAAAACAGGCAGACTGATGAAATACACTGCTGAGGGGAGCAATGGGCAAGACAGGAGAGGTCTGCCACACCATGTGGGATTCTCGCCGGCCGGCCGGGATCGAACCCTATGCTGCAGAGGCTGCGGACAGCTTCACAGTGCGTCACTCAACCACCTGCACCACCAGGGAGGCCCCATTACTACGTTATGAAAGAATTTTAAATCTATGTTCATAGAGACTGGACAAAAAGTTGATCAAACTACTGTACATTCTGATTGTGGTGGTTATACAAATCTATATATGTGCTATAATTCATAGAATTGTACATTAAAATATATTTTAATATGGACAAAGTAAAATGCTAAAAAATGAGACAATTGGAACTGTGAATATTGACAAAGTGGTTGGTGAAATTAAATAAATCTTGTTAATTATTTTCAGGTAAAATAATGGTATCATGACTATTTTTAAGTTCTTATTGTTTTAGAGAAGGACACTAAAATATTTAAGGACAAAAATATGTGCTGTATGGGACTTCCTTAAAAATAATACTGGAGAGAGGAAACAAATAAAATAAGCCTGGCCATGAGTTAACAATCGTAGGAGATGGGTGATGGGTACGTGGAACTTCATTGTACTAGAGCTGTTTATAAAGGGGGTGTGGGATGTTAACCTTCAACATCAGGCTGCCTGGCATCCAGCTGCTTTTCCATTTATTAGTCATCTTTGGTCAAGTTACTTATTTGTCCTAAACTTGTTTCCCCATCCATAAAATCAAGATATTAGTGATAACATCCATCTCACAGATTGTTGTCAGGATTAAGTGGATGTTGTCAGAATACATGAAAAGCAATTTACCTAGAACTAAGTACTTTAGAAGGACTCAATAAATGTTAATTTTTTATTGTCTTTGCTATTACATTTCTCAGTCCAATTCCTCCATGCCACTATATAAGCAGGTCTTTTCCCCACTCTCCTCACTCTCCTCCTATCATATCTTAAAAGGACCACTGTGTTTCACAGCCTAATACAGAATGATGAACTATATCTTTGAAATTCTACTTTCCCCTCATACTACACTACGTGTACTGCTCTTCTTCTATTATTTATCAAGGAAGGAATCATACACTTTAAAGGTTGAATTGAAAAATCCATAAACGAAGGGTTACTGTGACTCCCCCGAGGGAAGCTCAACTGCTGGATGACACTATTAGAACCACAGAATCTGAGATAGGAAAGACCTGTCAGAGCAGCTGCCCCTTCAAGGCAGCAGTGCTCCCCAACCTCCCTAACGCCTCCATTTTTAGGACTCAGGCACTCACCCATGGTTACTGAGACCACACAGTTAAGGTTTCCAGGACAAGCCCAATTGCAAACACTCTGAGTCATGGTTCCCAGTCACGTACTCTTACTAGTTAAAGTGTGCTGTTTGGGGGTTCAGGAAATACAATTGCTCAGAGAGGCCTGAGTTATAGTTATACACTCCTTTTTTCCATGTGTCTCTCTCTTATTATACCTTCTATCCAGCAAAGGGAAGAGTCTAGAACCTCTCCAACCATAACCGGGCAGTGGCAGCGATCAACAGTGTGGCTTCTTAGGCCAGCAGTGGACATGTCAGAAGCACTAGAACATTATCTCCTTAGTCTCTCAGAGCAGAAAAGTGCAGGTGCCCTCTCTCCTCTCCTCCCCAACTCTCCCTCCAGATGGGTACCCACCCCACTAAAATACACCTTGCCTCGCCTCAGGAAGGTATACTGGCTGCTTCAAAAACTCAAAGCAGGGGATATTTTCAGCTAGCCCAGGAGAAAAGGAAAACAAACCTTTTGTATCGTTTCACACAGGTTGCCAACTGCAACTGAAACCTGGCTCCACTGTCCCCGGAGTCCTTACACTTTCAGGTATCGTATGGACTGTGCAGGTTTCACCTACCGCTCTGCATCGAAAGGCAAGTGTCGATCTGGCTGAGAAACTTCATATAAGAAGAAAACAATCTTGGCAAATGAGGGGTTCAAGTAGCTCTCCAAGGCTATTTCGGACTCCCCCCGTCCTGTGCTTCTGCAGCCAACAGAGCGCAGCCCTAAAATCCTGAGTGTCTGCTGACTTACTAGAGTAGCTGACATCTGTTGATTTGTTTGCTCTATGAGAGGCAGTGCACTAAGCAGGTGACGGTCTCACTGAAGTCCCACAATCCCCCTATGAACTAGAGTGTCACGGTATGCGTCCATCTGCAGGTAAGGAATCAGGGGAGTTGAGTGAGTTACCCAAAGTCACAGGGCCAGTGAGCTCTGGAGGTGGGGCTCTTACTCAGCACAGCCTGCCTCAGAGCCCAGGTCTCTGACCCTGAGCACAGAAGAACCCAGATCTGGACCAGAGACTTTAATTGGACCCAAAAGAAGCCAGTGAGAGGCCCCTGTGGCCTCACGTCCCGGGCCAGGAAATACAGTTGTCTCGCTGCTGTTCATTCCTTACAGAGACTCCACCGGGCTGCGCATTTCCCTGGTTGCAATTCAGCCTGTTGAAACACTACATTATGTCTAATTTCGGCCCCTTTTGCTCTAATGTGAACCTGTCTCTGACCCAACGCTAGCTAACTCTCTGTTTAGCCTTCGCCGGCTCAGAAATTCCCAGACACCCCCGCCCCGCCGCCCCCACTCGGCGTAATTCCCAGTTTGCCAACGCTCCCGTCCTGTCCGGGGATAAGCTGATCCAAGCGGCCGGCCCCATAAGCCTAGGGAGGAGGGGGCTGGACCTGCAGTCCTAAGCGACCTTGGGTTCGCACGGGGCAGCGGGGCTGGGGCCGGCGTCTAGGGGGGCGCGGGTGGGGCGCAGCCGCTCCGCCCGCCGGCCCCGCCCCGCGCCGGGCCCGCCTCCTGCCCACCCCGCGGCGCATTGTGGGATCTGTCAGTGGGCCCGGAGGTGGAGGACGCACGGTCCGGTCATGGGGCTCCAGCCGGTGAGACCCTCGCGCCGGACCTTGTACCAGGGGACTCCGCCGCATCTGGTTCTGGGCACTGGGCTCCGGACCAGGGGCGCTCACCGCCGACCCCGCCCTGCAGGGCTCTGCATCCGCCCGGATGCCGGGGTCCCGGTACCGCCTGTTCTGGCCGGGACCCTGCCCAGCTTACCCCTCTGGCCTTGGCTTGCTCCAGCGCTAGAATTCGGGATCGCTACCCCTGGGGCGTAACGGGACGGTCGCTACCTAAGCCCCGGGCTCTTCTCCAGCGCGGTGGTCACGCTGCCTCCTTTACCCACAGAGCCCAATCCTGCTGGCCTCCCTGGGGGTGGGGCTGCTGACTCTGCTAGGCCTAGCGGTGGGATCCTACTTGTTTCGGAAGAGGTCCCGCCGGTCGCCCATCACGCTCCTGGACCCGAATGAAAAGTACCTGCTGCGACTGCTGGACAAGACGGTAAACTGCAGAGAGAGGGGGTGGGCTAGAGGAGGGTGCCGGCGTTCCCCTCCGGGTATGAAGCGCACAGCATCATTTTGGTTGGGCCCCTACGGACTTGGCTGCCTCAGACCTCCCTGGTGAAACACTTGTGTCCTCCATCCTCCAGACCGTGAGTCACAACACCAAGAGGTTCCGCTTTGCCCTGCCCACCGCCCAACACACTCTGGGGCTGCCTGTGGGTAAGGAGAATGTGGAGTGGGCTCCTTTCCCTGGTATCCTAAGAGGGTGAGTCCCCTTCTGGGGTCTCCTGAAACTCGCTGCTTCAACTATTGCCTCCACACCCCGAGTCCCCTTCACTATCTAGCCATGGGTCCTCCAGGCTGTGAGGTGCCTCTGGCCCCCAGACATCTTTCCACTCACCAACCTTCCCTTCTTCCTGCAGAATCTGCTCATATCTCCCCCTGAGCAAACACTACTCTCCCCATCGCCCAGCCCCTCAGCTCGCCTGGCAGTAATTGATGAGTTTCCCCAATGTGGGTTTTTGAGGGATCCAAGTGGGGGCTGAAAGGGATGAATCCCCCCTGCTTGGTAGTACACTGGGCCACAGTGAGAAGCAAGATGCCCTTGTTCTCTCAAATCCCCCTGAGTATTTTCAAGGCAGCAGGTGTGTGGCACACCCATGAGCAGCCTCTGATGTAGCTCTCCACGTGGTCCCCAGGCCAACATGTCTACCTTTCTGCCCGAATTGATGGCAGCCTGGTCATCAGGCCATACACTCCTGTCACCAGTGATGAAGATCAAGGCTATGTGGATCTTGTTATCAAGGTAAGGGGGTGGGAAGGAACCCCAGGAGCTCCTAACCCTATTCTTTCTGGGATTTGTAGAAGCTTTCAGAATTTGTTTGACAGCAGATGCATATCCTCTGTGGGTGAAAAAGGTGTGTGGACTGGGAAGAGGCAGCACACTTGTAACCCTTGACCCCAGCTTCTAGGGGGTTCAGGCAACATGCTATGATCAGGACAGCCAATGAAGTTCTCTGCCATTAATGAAGACTCACAGTCTAAGTGAATTTGCAGTGGGGGGAGGCTGGGGAGATCCATCGAGAGCAGCTCTGCCTTTCACTCTCCCAGCCCAAGCTTTTATTAAAGATATGAACAAAGGAACATGAAAATAGCATGCAATTATGTTTATTCTTATACAAATTAATAAGTTACTGCTGAAAACAACCTTTTCTAGTTAGTAGGGAACATGCACACAAACCAGTACATCCTCAGAGAACAGGAGATAATTCTGGGAATAAGTTCTGTTTGCAGAACTTCTAATGTCCTGTAACTCCATCTGCAGAGTAAACAGGTCTTCTCCAAAAACCCCAGCTGCCTTCAGGGCAGCAGGCTCCCAACAGAAACAATGGGCTCAGAGGCCAGGAACATTCTGAATATTTCCCTTTCTGTCTTATCAGGTCTACCTGAAGGGTGTGCACCCCAAATTTCCTGAGGGAGGAAAGATGTCTCAGTACCTGGATAGCCTGAGGATTGGGGATGTGGTAGAGTTCCGAGGGCCAAGTGGCTTGCTCACTTACACCGGGAAAGGTAATGGCCCTCTTCGGCCGGTGACTGCCCCCCACTTCTTCAGTGCCACACAGTGTGGCCGTGCGTATGAGTGCACACATGCAAGGGCCAGAGCTGCCTTTCCTTTCAACACAGCACTGGTATTACAGAAAGGCAGGTTTCTCAGCCCCATTTCCACAAGGATCAGTTCTCCATCCACTGGAATTCTCCAGCTGCGACAGCTGGGGCGATCGCTAAAGCAAACATGCCTCTGTCCCTCCCTCAAAGAATCGCCCTTCAGACTGAACAAGAGAGAGCAGAGATCGCTTTCAGCCCTTCTCATGGGCATAGCTGGGTGCATTAGCAAGTCTCTGGAGCTCCTCTGTGCCACTGCAAAAGTAGACTTATACCTGGCCCCATGCCTGCCACCCTCACCAGGGAGCAGCCCTCTGCCAGAGGCAGCTGATGACTCACTGTGTGGCTCTACGCAGATGGGTAGTTAATAACACAGGACAGACAGCCCTGGCTCCATTGTCACTCAAGTGTGCTATTGTCAGGGTTGGCTCAACCCAAACCTCCACTGAAGCCGCAGGGTCAGATTTCATAGCAGCTGCTAAGCTGGCCTGGGACGTGGTCTTAATTCTACATTTGTTTTCTTAGTTTCCTATTTTAACTTTCTTCTTCCACCCCTCTCTTTACTTGCCCTTTAGGGAACTTTAGCATTCAGCCCAACAAAAAGTCTCCTCCAGAACTGCGAGTGGCAAAGAAGCTGGGAATGATTGCTGGCGGGACAGGTATAAGTCACTTGAGGGGTCATTCTCTGCCACCATTGTTGTGTCCATGAAAACTGCCAAGTGGCCCTAAGAAGGTTTGGCAGCCATAGCCAAGCTGTCAATTAGGGTGTTCCTAGCAATGCCTAGAGCTTCCGGAATCTGAAAAACAACACTAGGATGAGGTAGAAACCCCCAAAACTGTTTTTGGTTTTTTTTTAAAGAGGCATGTATTTTATTTATTTATTTGTTTGTTTGTTTGTTTATACAAGCATTGGGTACAGTCAGAAGTGCAGGAGGGTGAGAGAATTCACCAGAGCCAGAGCTGGGAGCAGAGCAGGCAGAAGGACCGAAGTACACTGCTGAGAGGAGCAGCGGGCGGCAGGAGAGGTCTGCGCGCCATGTGGGACCCTCCTCTGGTGGCCGGGGAGCAGCCGGGGATCGAACCGGCACCGCACAGGCCGCGGGCAGCTTCGCAACCCAGCGCTCAACCGCTGCGCCACCGGGGAGGCCCCCAAAAAATGTTTTTAACTGATGAAATGAGAGAAATAAATTAGGTGGGCTGTCCCATGACATTAAGTTAAATGGATCTAATAATTTTAGGCATAGAAAGGATAGGAATAGGCGAATCAAGAAGAAAGGAAATCAACAGTGGACTCTTCTATATATTTAATACTATGTTAGTGACTTTATACGCGGATTTAGCCTTCCCCTTTACAGGTGAGAAAATGGAGGTTCAGAGAGGGTAAGTAGTTTCCATAGGGTTATTGGCAATGGCCAGAGGCAGGATCAGGACCCAGCTCTGCCTGATTCCAAAGCACACACATTTACCCTGCAAGTCCAGTGTTGCAGAACCCCCATCACCAAATCAACAAGTACTTCAAGTTATCTTGTGACCATGGATCCTAGTCCAAGAGGGACTTTCAGAGGAAAAAGGACTTCAGCAACATGAACTTACATGAATGTTGAGCATCTCCACAACTCATCTACCAGATATGAAATTTAGTGAGTTGGAGTGAAGGGCATATCTGTCCAGAAACCTAGGTAGTGAGAACTATGGGGTAAGACTGAGAATTAAGATGTTAAAGGAATGATGAAAGGATTGATCAGTTAAGGAGCTGGGGCAGGAGAGACTGCGGCCACCAATCTCCCTATGGGTATCTTTATGCAGGAATAACCCCGATGCTACAGTTGATCCGGGCCATCCTGAAAGACCCTGAAGATCCCACCCAGTGCTTTCTGCTTTTTGCCAACCAGGTTGGTGGCATGTTTTCCTCTGTCCTGGCACTTCAAAGTGGTTGTGTAGGTAGGGCTGATGTGCGGCACTAATGGGCAGAACTGACCCATGGCTTCTTCTAGCCTGTGTCCAAGGGTCTCTATGCAAAGGAAAGGGCCCTACAATAAGGACAGAGCAGCGATCTCAATTCCTTCCCTGGTCCCAAGGAAAGAAGAACAGAAAACATTTAAGGAGTGTAGTCCTGAGTACCGAAACTTGGCTATTTTTAGTTAAATATTTTACCTTTATTCCTTCATGCTATATAAACAAAGGCTGTTTCCCTCACCTTCCCCTCATCCTAACTCCCTAAAAGTCTTGCTCACTCCCTAGAACTTCACCATTATTTTTCACTCCCGGTTGAAAAATTGTTAGAGCAGAAAATTTTTTTTGAGTGGCCTCAAAAACATTCCTAAAAACTTTGCTACCCCTTCTCATTTTCGTTTCAGACTGAAAATGACATAATCTTACGGGAAGATTTGGAGGAACTACAGGCCCAGTATCCCAATCGCATGAAGCTCTGGTTTACTCTGGATCATCCACCAAAAGGTACCCTCCCCATTTCTGGACGTCCCTAAACCAGGGCCTTTCCCCTCTGTGAGTTCTGGCTGCAGTGAAACCAGCTCTCCCTGGCACTGCCAAACTCCCAAGTGAGTAGACATGGGGGTCTTCTGGGCTGGTGCCTGTTTACCTGGGGGGGGGGGGAAGGGATGTCTGTGCTGCTGGGGCAGATTGAGTATCCAGCTGCTACAGCTGGATGGCTTCTGAGGTGCCTTTGGGGTCCTCCCCCTGCCCCACCTATGGGCTCTACAACCCCTGTCAGCTTGGGCCTGGAGCATCAGTTCTTTCCTCTCCCCTCTGCTTCAGATTGGACCTACAGCAAAGGCTTCGTCACCGCCGACATGATCCGCCAGCACCTGCCAGCCCCAGGGGATGATGTGCTGCTGCTGCTGTGCGGGCCTCCCCCGATGGTGCAGCTGGCCTGCCATCCCAACTTGGACAAACTGGGCTACTCACAAAAGATGCGATTTACCTACTGAGCATCCCCTAGTCTCCCGGTCCCACTTCCCGCAACTGTCCCCAATCAGTACTCAAATGCTATAAGCCTTTCCTGAGAATTCCAGCCTTTTGGTCTCACTCTGGACCTAAAATCTAGATGGCGCTTGCAGGGACAACATCCTTGTGGCCATGGAAAAGGGTCAAGTCCAAGTCATTCACTGGAAGGGCCCCTTTGATAAAAAGTCCTGGTCAGGCCTATGGAATAATCTCTTCCGTGAGTCAGAAAGAAGGAAGCCTGGGAAGGAAAGGGAAAGAGAAAGGAAAGAAAAGGAAAAAAAACATTTATTCCAAGACTACTGGCCCCTCGAGGGCATTGCACTAGTCTGTGATGCAAGGAAAAGCAATGTAATGGGTTCTACTTAATATTCATGCTTAACCCACAGCAGATTTTGAACGTGTGAGCACAAGTTGAGCAGAATCATAGAGGTAGCCTTATAGAGACTGCAGGAAAAGAAGAAATGGTTTCTGCAGATCTCCAACCCCTCAGAGAAGGAATCTGAAATATGTATGTGTGTGTCTGTCTCTCTGCCCCTGCCCAGGCTGGAGGCAATGCCTACCCAAAGTGTAAGACTGCGCTGTGGCAGGAACCTCTGGCTACACAAATAAATGGGGCTGAGGCCCCTGTGTCATACCTCAGGGGTTGTTGTGTCTGGGGTCCTTGTTTCCAAGGTTTTTCATGCCCTGCTATCTTGGGAGGGAGGGTTTCCCCAGCGCAAAATTTCGGCCAGGGCTTCCAAAGAGCCTTTCAGCCATCATGTACTGTGTGCTGAAATGTGATCTGCCGCCAAGCTCAGTG
This sequence comes from Talpa europaea, assembly GCF_964194135.1. Taxonomy (NCBI): domain Eukaryota; kingdom Metazoa; phylum Chordata; class Mammalia; order Eulipotyphla; family Talpidae; genus Talpa; species Talpa europaea. The sequence continues at coordinate 74,959,524 of NC_140077.1, forward strand.
ATCATCTTAGCAGCTGTCTCAGCAGAGCCAGAAGCTCAGCTTCTCCCTGGAAGCTCTTAGGGTGGGGGAAGAACACATTAGAGGGGGTGCTTTTGAGCCAAGTACCTCTCACTGTGTTCCCTTGTCTCGGCCATTCTTCTGTCTCTTGTCCATTCCTTCACCATATTTATCCTTCAGGGTAACTGGCTAACAAAGCAAAGTTTCATCTTTCTGTTTGGAAGAGAAGCCTTCTCCTTTAAAAAGTAACCTGACATCACCAGCCCCAGCCAGACATGTTGGTGCCTGAACAGAGTTGTCCCCGCACCCCCAGCTCCTCTGTCCTGACTGCCCTTCTCTGCTGTGCCTGCATCACCCAGTCCACTCCCTTCTCCCTAGGGAAGCTTCTTCAGATCTTTCTTGTTAGTCTCATTGGGACAGAACAATGCATCAGCCTCTGGAGGAAAGTTGACATTGTTTTTCTGCATGGAATTACGTTTTGATTTCCAAGGTGCTCCTGAAAGCTTTTCCAACTCAGAATTCACGTCTCCACTGGGTTGTCTTCCGTAAATTCTGTTGTTGGTATTCCAATAAACACTTCTTGGTTTTCGAGTATGCATACAGGAAGGGCTGTTCTCTATGAGTCACAGTCTTGGACTCTTCACCTACAGAAAGAAAAACCTTGCTTGGGGTTATTGGATTGAGACAGTGAAGCATCGCAGCAAAGAGAATTTCCCACATGGAAGCTTATATTCCTTATTTTGCACAGATTTCTGCCTTGTCCACTCAACATATGAACATTTATTAAGGACCTGCCATGTGCACTGCGCTAGACCCTGAGGATATAATCATGACCAAGACTGATCTTAGATCCCAAAAAACTCACAGTCTAAAATATGATTAGACATGTGACAAATCATTACAACACGGTGTGATTTAGCTTATAGTAGTAAACAAGGTTCAGATGGGAAGTTGAGAAATATTTAGGGGAGAAAGAACAGAAAGAGAATTCATATTTTTAAGTTAACAGTCATGTATGTACCAGGTACTGTGCTAAGTACTCAGTTCTTAGGACAATTAAAGATTTGCCAAAGATCATACAGGTTGGCAGAACCTGAATATGAACTTAGGGTTATCTTAGTTCAAAGCCAAACCTAGAACTAGCTCTTCAGCATTTTCAGCAGAGAATGAGGGAAGAGCAATCCAACAGAAGGATCAGCATATGCAAAAGCCTGGAGGAATGAGACCCTGTATTTGCAAAACTAGGAGAAGCTCATTGAGGACCAAGATACCAGAGGGAAAGTGCAGGAAGATGAGATTGAAGAATAGGTTAGATCTAGAATAGGTTCAATCTAATAGGTTAGATTGAAGAATAGGTGGAGAGCCTTGTAACACCATGCTGAAGAAACTTGAACTAATACTGTGGATGATGGAAATTTCTGCATTTTATACAGCAGACAATGCAACAAGAGCTAACATTTCTGAAGCACTGACCATTTGCCAGGGATCTCACTAGGTGCCTGCTTTATTACTTAATTCTGACAATCAGTGAAACAGTACTATCTTATCCCCATTTTTCAGATAAGGTCATTGTCATTTGGAGGGGTTTAGTAATGCATCATCAGCTGCCCAGAGCCCAAAATTTTAACCAGAACCAAGAGAATTAACCCCATTGCCAGAGGCATCCATATGTCATAATAAATAACCCCTCTGCATTACAATAGCACTAGGAATGTGCTATCCTGAGAGGACCAGAAGACTGTCAGTCCCTCCAATCCTTGTCTGTGTTCTGTGGTTCTGATGCGGGCCCCACCACTGTAAGCATCTCCTAGACAGGCACTCCAGGTGCCACCACTCTGACACAAAGTGGCATCAAGAGCTGTAACAGGGGGGCCCTCCCTGATGGCCCAGGTGTTAAGTCTCGGTGCTATCCCCGCTACTGCCTGAGTTCCTGAGTTCGATCCCCACAGGGAGCTGACCCACATATGGCCCAACATCTCTCTCCCGTCTAGCTGCTGCTTCCCTCCGCAGTGTATTTCCGTAGATCTGCCTGCTCTGCTACACTATCTCTGGCCTACACTCCAGTTCCCATACACAAAAATAAATATTTTTAAAAGATCTTTAAAAAAAAAAAAGCGCTGGAACAGGGAGTTTTCAAGCAAGAAATAATACCCGATTCTAACAACTAATAACAGGAGTCAAAACGAAGTCTAGCTCAGTGTCTGGCACATGATAGGTCCTCAACAATGACCTGTGACAGTGAGGAAGGGGCGGTGGGGCTGCAGAAGGGGTAAGCGCTTGGGAGATAAAACGCCTGGTGCGGGTACAGCCGCGGCGCAGCGCGAGGCGCGCGGCGGGGAATCGGGCATTCCTCCGCGAGGCCGGGCCTGCTCCCCAGCAATTGCTCCTCCGCGCGGCGCGGCTCGCGACGTCAGGGCGTGGTCCTTCCCGAGACCGCGCCGAGCCGAGTTTACCCCCCGCGCGGAGCAGGGGGGCGGGGCCTGCCGCGGGGCCCTGGGCGCGCGGGCGGCCCCAGCCCGGGGGCGGGGCGACGAGGGGCGGGCCCGCGGCGGGGGCGTGGCCGGGGCGCGGCCGCGCTGGGGACGCGGGGGAAGGCCCGGGAGGCGGGGCGAGGAGCGCGGGAGGAGGTGACGCGGCCGCGGAGGTGACGCCGTGTGGTCGCGCGCCCCTTCCGGCGCGGGGAGGGCGCTGACGATCCGGGGCCGCTCGGCCGCAGGCCGCCTCCAACGCCGCGGGATGTAGCGCCGGGGACCGCGGCCCCCAGCAGAGCCTCCCGCCCGACTGTGAGTTTCCCGGGGCGGACGCCGCGAGCGGGTGGGAGGAACTCGGCCGGAGCGCTGGGACCCCCGAGGACCTTCGGCCGGGGCCAGAGACTGGGCAGCCGGGTAGGGTGGGAGGTGACCCGCTCACAAGTCCCGAGGGCCGAGACCCCCTGCCTCGGAGACGGCCGGGCTCCCCCCACAAACCCAGGGGTCTGGGTTGTAAACATTTCCGGCCCCTCCTACTGCGCGCCGCCTCCGAGGCGGCTTCTGAAGCAGTTTCAGTGCGGAGGACCGGGCTGCGCGTCCCCTGCTGTGCCCCGGCTGCCGGCTGCCCTGGTGAGTGCTTGTGTTCCCAGCCGCGCCGGGGGTGGAGACGGATTCGGGCTCTGACTCCGGACGGGACAGACCAGAGCTGAGCCTGCTCGGGAGGCCGCCGCGCGAGCTTGGAGAGGAGGGGGATGCGGGCCTGGGTCCTAGACTGCCTCTCAGCAGGGAGCCCACGCCTTCGGTGGCCTGCGGAGCCCTAAGGTTCCTCGACCGGCAGGTCCACGGTGACCGTGGACCCCCCACCACCTTGACGGGTGAGGAGGGGACGTTGGTGGACAATTGACTGGCTTAAGGTAGTTCAGAAGCTGAAACTGAGCAAAATCTAAACTACTTTGCGGCGAAACGAAATTTCCTTTCACTTAGAAATCGCACATTGATGTTTGCCAGCTTGTGTTTGGGATTTGGGGTTTTCAAGCCTTCAGTTTTTCAGGGAAAAAAAACAGATGTTTCATCACAGTTTCTGGTGCTTCGGGGGTGAATGGGAAACTGACCAGGCGAATTTCAGTTTACACAGTTTCAGGTGTCAGAGGAGCAATAAGAGGCCCACACAATGCTTTACTTATCCATAGTGTTACCTCCAAGTATTTAGAAGACAGGCTAGAAAACACAGCAGGAGATAGACAGGCTGCCACGACTCAAATCAAGAAATCAAGCTCAAAGCTGATCATGGCTGATTCTTTTCTGAAATGAAATTGTGGAATCTGTTTACCACTTTTCTCTCTTGATAAGGATTGGGTCACCTGTGCTGGTGCAACTGCTGATGCTGAGGTTTTTATATTATCTATACTGTACTAGGAATTTAGACTGGGCGGTGCTAAACAGAGTGCAATGTCAGGATAGCAGTTCCCAGCTTGCAGCCACTTCACTCAGTTTCTTTATTCCAGAAATAACTTATGTGTTCCCATATAGTGGCTGGCACTTGGGCAATCAATCTTAAAACCTGATGTGTTTCTGAAAGTTCATCCTAGGGTAGACCTCCACAAAATTGTCCCTTATTGCAGAGCAAATTCTGAAAGCACTCTGTCCACCGTGGCCAAGAAATCACATGATTCCCAAGGGATTTAAAAGAAAATTAATCGACCCCTTTGCCTCCAAGTAGGAAAGAATCAAAGATGAGTATCAGGAAGCAACATAAATACAGTATGCTCCCCGTTGCTGATGCATAAGGTACACCACGTTAGCTAGGCTTTTAGGCCATCTTCATTTTCTGCAGTCTGGCCTCATTTTACCTTTCCAAGACTCCCATATGAAAAAGTACCCTGGGATCTTTTTCTTTCATGTCTGCCTTGGTTCACACATGGTACCCTCCTGAAATGCCCTGCTCCTGTCTCTGCCTATCAAGAGCCTTTCTTAAAATTTTCTACAAACCTTTCCTCATCATTCCAACTAAAATTGAGGTTTTCTGCTTACTTTCTCCAACACTTCATGGCATTTAGTCTTGAGATGTTAGAAAATAAAAATGATTTCCCTCTTAAAATAGGCCAGCAACCATGTCTAACTACTCTTTGTCTCATGTCTAGCCACAATGTCACACATACCTATTGTGAATCACAATAGGTATTCTCATCCGGATAAAGGATAGAGTTTGCACTTCTTTATAGGTCAGTAAATTTGTTCTCTATTTCCCTAGGAAAATTTTTTACTCTTGTAATATTAAGCTAACAAACGCTTAACATTCTTGCTGCATTATCCAGACCCATGCATTTATGAACTAAACATCTTTAGTCTAGAGCTTTATTAATCTAGAGCTTTATTAATTTTGGTGGGCTTTTTTTTTTTTTTTTCTGGTTCTGATACTATCAGAGTTATTACATTTTGTCCTTAATGCCCATTTGTTCCTGATATTGCCCAAGGAGCTTTGTACTTCTCACTATACACAAAGTTAATTCCCTTTTCTGCTCAGAAACGTTGGGGGTGTGATTAATGTTTATAAAGTTTGTAGCTATCTTGGATTGCAGAGATCCTTGAACGGGCCCTCTAACTAAACCAGTTCCAAGTGATTGGCTTTTAGGCATGTACCTAGTTTACTTTTGTTTTATTGGGCTTTCTGAAGTATACAGAGATCATTAAAATGTGTAACTGTATTGACCATATATCTGTAATGTATTTGAAAGCCGGGTATTAAAAAATAGGAACTCTTTCATATACCTATTTACTGTTTACTGTGTGTGTGCATGTACATGGGTGTTGGTTATGGCATTTGAAAAGCTTATGTCTTTTGTTGGAGGCTAAAAAGATCTCTTCTGTAGGGATAGCTTTTACTGGAAAAGAGTTGCAAAGGAAGTTAGATTGTGATTTTCCACTTCAGACTCTTAAATGAGACTTGGCATCAGATAGGAAAGCTGAGGCCTCATTACAGCATTTTGGTTATTTTCAAACATAGGTCTTTGCCTTGCCTTACTTTCCCCCAGCAGTGCAGTGCTGTGAAACCACCTTTCCCAGCAAAGGGAGTATATACTTTGAGAAAATGTAACTGTGTTGTCTTTGCTGCTAGACTGGTTTCACTCGGAAAGGTCAGTGTTGAAGTAGACATAGAGCCTGCTCTTGGAATTTCTAAGAGGCGAGGGAGCTCAGATTTGAAATTGAAGATGGAAACTCAGTGGTGAAAATAATGTAATATATACAGATGTTGATTTATAATGTTTCCTATACAGTGAAACCTATACAATGTTATAAACTTCAATTAAAAGCAAAAAACTCCAAGAAGTGTTGTGCTTGGACTCCAGAGAAGGCATGTGAGACAACCGAGAAAACTTGGGAACTGGTTCAGAGAATAAATGTCTCAAACAACTGCACGGGAAATAAACTCTCCTGCTAACTGGCTGGTGATTAAGAATCAGTCCTTCCCCAAGTTTGACACTGGATTACCTTATTTACAGGAGCACAAATAACCTCTCTGCCGCCACAGCTTTATTCTCTAATATTCCAGGTTTATCCAGTTGGGAAGCTTAGTGGTAAAGATTTATTAGCTTGAGTTAAAGAAATCCCATCAAAAATGCATTCAGTGGAGTTTGGCTCAATTATAAATTGCTATATTGGGTGTGGTGAGTTTGAGGGGAAATGTGTTTCCTCTAAAACACATGAGTTGGTAGAAAGCTGGTAAAAAGTTGAATTATATTTGGCTTTCCTGAGTGTTCCCAGACTCAGTCTAGTACCTTAGGGGTTTGTGCTGATTTTATATAATAGAGGGAGAAAAAACCCACTTGTCATAATTCCCAGTTGTTTGTGAGTGGCCCACTCTATCAGAAGTTTTCAGGTCCTAGAATTATTCATTCTTGCCAGACCTCTGATCCCTATCCCTTTTCTGTCTCCATGTTGCTGCTGTAGTTTAGAAAAACAAACTGAGCAATGGACTTGGCTCACTATGAAGGCATTGACCTCCACTGTATATATTTTAATGCATGTTGACATAGTAGCATGAGTTGTAGCTGATGGCAGATTTGTTAGGTTAATGGGGGTGTCGCATTAGGTTTTGTGATTCTGGGTCTAGAAGATGATGCTGAAGGGAGGTATAGGAGCTACTAAGAGAGGAGGAAATCAGAAGAATTCACAGAAAGTGATTTGGACAAAAAAGGAAAAGACTTTGATGATGACCAAGGTCATCCTAGGTGAACACTAGAGGACATAGAAACTTTTAAGATCAAATTAAATTAGTAAGAATACCAAGATGGAGGGCGCAGCAGTTGAACGCTAGGCTGAGAAGCTGCCTGCAGACTCTGCAGCGCCGGTTTGATCCCCAGCCCCCAGCAAGGGTCCCACAGGGCACGCAGACCTCTCTGTCATTCTGCCTGTTCTGTTTCCCGCTCTGGCTCTGGTGAATTCTTTCGCCCTCCCAAGCTTCTGACTGTACCCAGTGCTTGTATGTATGTATGAATAAATAAATAAATAAATATTAAAGGGAAAAAAAAAAAAGAATACCAAGATGGAGTCTCTATCTGATCTCAGACTCTATTGCTCAACTGAAAGTTTGTATCTCTTACTTTGACCATAGCAGATGGTCAGATGCCATTGCCTTATGCCATCTGATTATAGACTGTCTGAAGACAGTGGCTTAAATTTGTTCATCTTTGTATTTTGCACAGTACCTTAGAATGCCTGGGGGTGCTAGTACTAACTACATTGGTTAAATATTCAGTGAAAGTGTTGGCTTACTCTGGGGAAAGGGACAGGAGAAAGCCCACAAGCATGAGAGAAAAAAGTGCATAAATCCCTAGCTAAGAAGACATTTAGGCGTTTATGCTCGTAAATCATATGTTTGCTGGCTGGAATGCTACTGCAGTCATTCATTCATTTTGAAATGCAAGTTCTGACCAAAATCAGGATGTGTATCAATTTATGTTCCATGTAGTGTCATATCCCAGAAAGTGGGCACTTGTTTTTTTTTGTTGTTGTTTGGTTTTTGTTTGTTTTTGCCCCAGTGGCCTGCTTCTAAAGCACCGGCATCAGTATCCTAAGCTAAGTGTGTTCCCCTCATCAGACTTCGCCAAGATGCCCAAAGCTATTTATATTTTTTGCTCCAGTATAAATTATTTCTTAAGCTGTTTATTAGGTAGTACTGCACTTAGGGGAAATATATTTTGTGGTCAGCCTATTGAAAAAGATTTCCCAATGTTTCTCTCCCTTGGGTCTTCTATCTCCTAAGGTTTCCTGTTCTCCTTTGTTGGCAATGACTGAGCTGGCATCTGGCTTGTCAGAGTCTTGCACATTTAAAGGAAGAGGAACTGTCTGTTGACACCACATAAAGATCTGCCATACAGTGAGTTACTGTTTTGTCTCTGGACTAGATTTGCCTGTTGCTTTCAGCTGTGCTTGTGAGTTGAGCATAGCAAGTCTGGTCTGAAACTTGAGGACTGCCCGCCCCTGCATGCCTGTGTCCAGTTATAATCCCTGACACACAATTGTGATTACTCTTGGATTAAAAATAAAAATGTCAAAGATGTTTTTATAGTGAGCCATGGAAAATAAAGACAGTGTCTTCCTCAGGGGCAAAGTCATGCTTACCACACATTATAAAGATTTGGGTTCCCTGAGCTTAAGTTTCCCCTCCTGTAATGCAGCCCACTCCACATGCTGGTGTCACCTGGCCATCTTTGTATTGCCCCATGGGTATCAGGTAAGCAGTGCAAGAAAATGCTAATATTCTGGCTACTAATACTGCTATGAGTAATGAAGTCCTCTGCTTCAAAGGAGGGAGGTGACGGGAACTAGTAACTTACAAGATAGTGAAACTTTTTGGGCACTTTCTCCCTCTTTTCAATATTATTTTCATCTCCCTAAGGCCTGATTAAAGATTGCTGCCTAAATCCAACTCAGGAAAACCTGAAATGTTTTGAGACTTTTTTCCTAGAAAACTGAGTTCTGGATTTCTCTGATTTTTCTAAAGGATCCATGTGCCTGTCTCTAGTTTCTGAAAAACTAGTATGAGTGGGGCTTAGTTATGAGCTATGGTGGCTGGACAAGCTCTTGCTGAGCCGGTTGTTTGGTATGTGTGTGGCAAAGGGCAAGGCAGGGGCTGCCTCCTGGGGTTCAGCTTCCTGCTTCCAGGTAAGTTATCGCTTGCTTGAAAGAGGGATTGTGGTGAAAGTTTGATATCCAAGTGTTGAAACCAGGCTATAATCCTATAATAGTACCAGTAGCCCTACAGAGAAACTAAACCACTGGGTATCTAGACCATGACCAAGTTCCTTTTGCATACCAAGCACACTTGTCTGATCATTTGTAGATAAAGCCCCACTGAGTTCAGTTGGCATTTAATTCATTTTGAAGCCTGGGTGGTATTGTAATTACAACCAGGTATTGGCTTCATAGTTTTGCTCCTTAGGCCCAAATCCAGGTCTTTCTTGGGCAGAACAACTTTGGGAACAGTAGGCTAGACTCTCCTCTCCAGATGGAGATGCCATACCTGTGGGAGGGAGTTGAAGGTGGGTGTGACAGTTTGGCACAATAACCCCAGATCCCTTGAAGATAAGTGACTGGGTTTATATTTTTAGCCTTCTGCATAAGATTGGTGAGGCTCTGAGCACAGAGTGACATTAAAGAGGGAGAACAATGGGCCTCCCCGGTGGCACAGCAGTTGAGCGCTGGGTTGCGAAGCTGCCCGCAGCCTCTGCAGCGCCGGTTCAATCCCTGGCTGCTCCCCGGCCACCGGAGGAGGGTCCCACATGGCTCACGGACCTCTCCTGCCGCCCACTGCTCCCCTCAGCAGTGTACTTCGGTCCTTCTGCCTGCTCTGCTCCCCACTCTGGCTCTGGTGAATTCTCTCACCCTCCCGTGCTTCTGACTGTACCCAGTGCTTGTATGTATAAATAAATAAATAAATAAACAAACAAACAAACAAACAAACAAACAAAAAAAAAAGAGGGAGAACAATGAAAAGATTTCATTCTAGCAATTAATTGGCCATTAGAATTGGAAACAGGGTATGGCTGATTAGCTGTATTCTATTCAGTACTGACTTGTAGAAATAGAGGAATCAACTATAAATACTCTTCTGTTTGTGTTTACTTTCAAGGTCACCATCACAGGGAGATCTCTGCCTCCTGGGCTGAGAGACCCCACCTTTCCCCCAAGCTGAAACCGTGGTGTATTGAGGTACCAGCCAGATGTCTTCTCACAAAGGGTCTGTGGTGGCACAGGCCAATGGGGCTCCTGCCAGTAACAGAGACACCGACACAGTGGAGCTGGCTGAACTGGGGCCCCTGCTGGAAGAGAAGGGCAAGCGAGCAATTGCCAACCCAACCAAGGTGAGTCATCTTCCCAAGTCCTCCCCTCGGTCAGCATCTCTCCTTTGGCCTTGGACAGAATCCATTTTTTAAGATCTCAACTCCTCCCAAAGGGGAACCATTGCATCCTGGGAAAATCTCTATCCCTCTCGTTAGCACACTGTTAGTTATCTTTTTGTTTTTCCCATTGTAAACTAAATCCATTAAGTAATCAGTAAATACCTTCGAGTTGAATGAAGGAAACAGTCAGTGAAGATTTGGTTTGGTTTCATATAACAAACAAAAATCCTTCACAGCTATCTGTCTCACATAAAAGGATTCTGGAAGTAACCAATCCAACACTGATGTGGAGGCTTCACTGCTCTCAGGCACCTATCTAGCTCCTCCATCATTTTTCTTCCTTTTTTTTTTTTAAGATTTATTTATTTATGCATACAAGAACTGGGGAACAGGCCAGAGGTGTGAGGGCGATGAGAGGATTCACCAGGGACAGTGGGGAGCAGAACAGGCAGATTGACCAAAATACACTGCTGAGGAGAGCAGGGGCAAGTCAGGAGAGGTCTGCTGCGCCATGTGGGTCACCTCCCTGGCCAGGGATCAAACTCATGCTGCAGTGGCTGTGGATAACTTCATAGTGTTGCGTCCTAACCCCTTGCGCCATCAGGGAGGCCTCTTCCTTCATTTTTTATGTGTTACCTGTCACACCTACATTCTAACCACCAAAAAGGAGGAAAGGGGATGAAGAAGGGTCCACCCTTTCTGAAGGCATCCTGTAGTACTTCCATTTATATATCTCAGCCAGAACTTAGTTCCATGTGATATTCCAGCTGCACTGGAGGTGAAGCAATATACCCTTCTCATTGGGTCTGCGTAAAATTACAATAATGCCTCCCTGAATAAAACCAAGAACTTTGCTACTGAAGAAAAGAGAGAAAGAATGGATATTGGGGTAGGTAAGCGAAACACTGTATCATAAAATCTAAGAGGGACCATTTGTTTACCTGAGACCATCGGCAGGAGAAAGACTAGCCCAAAGGAGGAGCTGAGCCGCCAGGCTCTCAGTCTCTATGGAGTGGAGCCCTGGGACCAGAGGAAGGTTTCTCCGCCTGCTGGGCCAGCACTCTCCCCTGTGCACACCATGGCATGGCCTGTGCTCCTGAGAGCTGCTGTGGATACAGAGTTTCAGTCATGATATCATCCCCAGAGTCCTGAACAGGGAACTATGTACAGACTTAAATTGTGAAGGGAATCTCTGAGACACAATGTCTTTTTCCTTGTTTTGGAATTTTAGTGATCTGGAAGAGAAAAATATTTGGGGAATCTGGGGAAAATTGATAACCATTATCCTGGAGATAAGGATGGGCCATTCAGACTTAAAGAACGTCTAGGACTAGTATGCTCATCTGATCCTGTGTCCCTCCATTGCCAGCCCCACCAGTCTGTCTCCTCAGCACTGAATCAAACTTACCTTCTAGCATTTACACAGTATAACAAATCTTAAGTTACAGTGTTGTGAACTCAGCAACTGTCATGCATTTGGAGAAAAAATCACAAGCCTGATGTGTAGGAGAGACTGAGCAGTAAGCATTGAATTCGAGTTTCTCTGGATCTCTCTGATCTGGAATTGTTTATGAGATGTCTCCTAGGATTGGTTTTTCTTCATTTTTTCTCCTACAGGCAGAAGAAGAGCAAGCATGCCCAGCGCCCCAGGAGGAAGAGGAGGAGGTGCGGGTGCTGACGCTTCCCCTGCAGGCCCACCATGCCATGGAGAAGATGGAGGAGTTTGTGTATAAGGTGCAGCCTGATAACCTGTGTCCTGGAAGGGGAAGGGCCGTAGGCCTGCTTGGGTGTTCCAGCAGCAAGCCTGCCCTAGGTTGAAGAAGAGCTTTTACACTAGTGGGTGGATTTTGTTTTTACTTAGGTGAAGTAAATGTAAGGGAAGACAGGCTAAGTTTTTATGGCCTGCTGTGTTCAGAATACATCTGGAACAGGCGTTCTTAACTTTATTGGGCTATTGATCCCTTTTCCAGTATCAGAATATTTAAATGTGATAATATGGATTCCTTTATTAATAAACATGCATTAATAATAAGCCATAGCACTTCATTAAAACTTATAATTAGTACAGGGGCCTCCCTGGTGGTACAAGGGATCAAGACATAGCACTGTGTAGCTATCTGAGTGCTGTGCACTTGGTTTGATCCCCAGCCAAAGAGCTACCCCCATAGCACAGCAGACCTGTCCTGGCTCACCCGCTGTTCCCCTCAGCAATGTATTTCAGTGGATCTGCCTGTTCTGTTCCCTACTCTGTCTCTGGTGAATCCTCTTGCCCCTCACACTTCTAGCCTGTACCCCAGTTCTTGAATACACAAATAAATAAATCTGTAAAAGGGGGTGGGAAGTGTACGGGGATTATAACCAAGATGAAATGCATACATTGTGCAAAAATGAAAAATGATGTAAAAAATATATAAAATAAAATAAAATTTAAAAATAAATCTGTAAAAAAATTTATAATTAGTATATATCTACAAATATTTTTATGTATCTACAAAACTTATGTATAAAAATAATGATTTCTACTGATGACAGTCACAAGTTTTAATATTACTGTGATTTGTTGTCCACATTTATAAGTTTTAGTTAGAGATACATGAAAAAAAAAAGATAATTTTATTTCCAAATTCCCATCTACTTCTTGGGTTCTGTTAATTGTCCATGTAATTAGATTAAGAATTCTTGCTCTAAAAAGACCATCTCAGCCTAGTATAATTTTAGAATACAATGGAGAGAAAGGGTAGAGCAGGGCCAACCAGAAGCTCCTGGAAGAGAGGGGCAAATGAGGGATAAAATGTGTATTTTTAAAACCATATATACAATAAAATTTATTTAAAAAAATTAAATAAATAAATATTAAAAAAAATAAATATGCTACTCAAAAAAAAAACCATATGTATAATTCTATTTCTTTTTTTCCATTCATAATATTTATTTAATTTTGAAATTTCAGGTAGCTTAAAGGAGATCCTGCCAGTAACTAACATAAGAACAGAGGCTTTTTTTAAAAGTGGCTAAGATATGGGTCACACTGTGCTGGCCTTATCCCTGCTATGTCTTGGGTAGCACCAGGTGCAGGCTCGTTCCCCTTATTACCTGGGGCCATTCAGAGCCTGCTTGGCCTCCTCCTAGATGGCTCTACTTTACCCTTAGCCTTGGGGAAATGGGGGTTCTCTGGAGTCTCACTGAGAGAGAACGTATCTATCGCAGGTCTGGGAGGGACGCTGGAGAGTCATCCCATATGATGTGCTGCCTGACTGGCTGAAGGACAATGACTACTTGCTACATGGCCATCGGCCACCTATGCCCTCCTTCCGGGCTTGCTTCAAGAGCATCTTCCGCATCCATACAGAAACTGGCAACATCTGGACCCACCTGCTTGGTGAGTGATATGGATGGAAAATGTCTTCTTAAATGCCAAGGGAGTCTATAACCTTTGTCCATGGGAAGGAAGAAGGGCAAAGGTGTTCTGATTGATGAGTAGCTGGCACTGTTCCTCCAAATTATCAGTGAGCTTGGGTGATTCTTTATCACTGATCCTTGAAATGGGGGAAGGGAAGCCTCACCACAGGAGAAGATACTGGAAATACATGTTCTCATGTGATCCCTGGCACAACTTCTCTAGATAGAAGCAATTCCTTCTAGTTCATAAATTCTCCTTGTCAAGACAAAATGCTAACATTTCCCAAAAAATGGGTTTTATCTGGGATTTATATGATTGGTGCCATTTTTTCCTGAAATTTCAGACTGTAGTTCCCACAGTTTCACCCTGTAGTTCACTGATTTAGTACCATAGACTGTCAAAGTGCGTTTATTCCCTTTTTCCTCAGACTTTCTGGTGTTTTTTTTTCTCCCTCCTGTAGGTTTCGTGCTGTTTCTCTTTTTGGGAATCTTGACCATGCTCAGACCAAATATGTACTTCATGGCCCCTCTACAAGAGAAGGTGGTTTTTGGGATGTTCTTTTTGGGCGCAGTGCTTTGCCTCAGTTTCTCCTGGCTCTTTCACACCGTCTATTGTCACTCAGAGAAAGTCTCTCGGACGTTTTCCAAGTGAGTTGAAAGCGTGTCAGTAAAGACCAGGTACTATTGATGCAGCTGGTGAGCTGACTGTTAACTGATTGCTGGGAATTCCAGTGCTCGTAAAGCGTCCCCAGTTTGCCAGAAGAAAGACATTCTATTTGGGGACTATAATAGAGTGATAAGCTTTTCTCCTACATCCTTCATGAAAAAATTCACTACTTAGGGCCTCCCTGGTGGCGCAGCCGTTGAACGCTGGGTTGCGAAGCTGCCCGCAGCCTCTGCAGCGCCAGTTCGATTCCTGGCCTCCAGGCGAGGGTCCCACATGGCGCGCAGACCTCTCCTGCCGCCCACTGCTCCCCTCAGCAGTGTACTTTGTCTGTTTGCCTGCTCTGTTCCCCGCTCTGGCTCTGGTGAATTCTCTCACCCTCCCACGCTTCTGACTGTACCCAGTGCTTGTATAAATAAATAAATAAATCTTTTAAAAAAAAAATTCACTACTTCCATCTCAACAGATGAAATCCAGTTGTGGAATATATTTTCTTTTTCTTTTTTTTTTTTTTTTAATAGAGGCATGTTTTATTTATTTATTTATCTGTTTGTTTGTTTGTTTATACATGCACTGGGTACAGTCAGAAGCGCGGGAGGGTGAGAGAATTCACCAGAGCCAGAGCGGGGAGCAGAGCAGGCAGAAGGACCGAAGTACCCTGCTGAGGGGAGCAGCGGGCGGCAGGAGAGGTCTGCACGCCATGTGGGACCCTCCTCCGGTGGGCGGGGAGCAGCCGGGGATTGAACCAGCGCCGCAGAGGCTGCGGGCAGCTTCGCAACCCAGCGCTCAACCGCTGCGCCACCGGGGAGGCCCTGTGGAATATATTTTCTACCTGCACAATACTATCCCTTAAGAAACTTGCAGTGCCACTGTGCTGCATTCTGAGACCAAGTACCAAGTGCTATCTTAGCTTCCTATTGGCCAGAGTCAAGCAGGCGTGGTACTCCGTGCTTCGTCTGCTGGTGCTCCAGCCCAGCTGTTGAGTCACGCTTATCTGTGCTGCCCATGTGTTGCTGGAAGCCCCAGATGTCTGCCATCTCCTGCTTTCCATACTCTCAGCTCCGAGCTTGGAGCTCTGTTTGTTTGTTTGTTTTTATTGTTGTTGGTTTTGGATTGGCGGTGGGTTTATTGTGTTTTTCCCAACAATACCCATTAGAAGAACACATTTTTATCATGAAAAATGTCAACTGAAACAAAACAGTACCCTTAATAATATTCCCAACTTGGGCCTCCCTGGTGATGCAAGGGGTTAAGCACCGCACTATAAAGCTATTACAGCCTCTGCAGCACAAGTTCAATCCCCGGCCGGCCAAATAGAAACCCACATGGTAAAGCAGACCTCTCCTGTCTCACCCGCTGCTCCCCTCAGCAGTGTATTTCAGTCCGTCTACCTGTTCTGTTCCACACTCTGTCTCTGGTGAATTCTCTCTCTCTCACACACACACACCCCCCGCATCTCTGGCCTGTACCCCAGCTCTTGTATGCATAAATAAATAAATCTTTAAAATAATAATAATAATAATAATACCAACTTAAGAGTTTTGTTTTAGAATTCAACCTGGCAGGACTAGAGACTATTCAGAGCCTTCCTGAGTACAGAGCTGAGAACCAGTGAGATCGAAGCATCAACTAGCAGTTCACAACTAAGGCGGGGGACTAAAGTTCTGTGATCAGGGCTTCTTGGAATATTTCTACTGAAGAATATAAGTGCCTGACTTTGTGGGATTTTAATCCAGGTTATAGGATAGGTTGTATGGGAAGTGAGACTAGGGTTGGTCAGATCTGGGACCAGATAGAGAATGGAATGAACCAGTTAAATAAATGAAAGGGGTTCTTCATTTCTTCCACACTGGCTGATTTCACTTTTTGTGGTGCTCTTTTTTAGACTGGATTATTCAGGGATTGCCCTCTTGATTATGGGGAGCTTTGTCCCCTGGCTCTATTATTCCTTCTACTGCTCCCCCCAGCCACGGCTTATCTACCTCTCCATCGTCTGTGTCCTGGGCATTTCTGCCATTATTGTGGCACAGTGGGACCGTTTTGCCACCCCTAAGCACCGACAAACAAGAGCAGGTAAGTAGAATACATGGTGTAAACCTCATAGGTATTTGGACCTTGGTTTGCAACCTAAGGTTTGCAGTTTGGGGACCCCACCCAAATCTTGATTTGTATTTAAAGCTTTCAAAACTGCAAGACTTTTCAAAGCTCAATTCCCTTAAGTTTCATATGACTTCAGTCGATGGCTAATAGGACAGATCATTACCAACTGGTCAGTTAGCTGCAAGTATAGATATGAGAGCTCTTATATTTGGTTTGAGAAAGTTTTATTTAAAAAAACTTAACCAAGCACTGTCATTTTAGTGGCCTTAGTCCTAAGTATTCAAACCATGGGGTTAAATTTAAAACACCCAGAGTTATTTTACTAAGGGAATGGAATGCTTGGGTTGGTGAATAAAATACCTTGAGCATAAACATTGGTTAACGACTAAGACTATAGCTATAAGCATAAACATCTTTGTGTTGTCCAATCTAGACTCTTATTTTAAACTTTATTACTTCAAACAAAACACGAATTAAGTATTAATCTTCTACGCTTTAGGCTTTTTAATACCTGTTGTGTTTTACCCTTCAATGAAAAGAAATATTTATCAAAGACCATCTTCTAGGCATTGTGCCTACCAGGGGCTTCTACAGTGATAGAGAAGGTAGTCCTTACCTCCCTTCATGTAGAGTGTAGTGACATGGAGACAGGTGCCCATTCTTCCCTCATGCTTTATCTGTGTGTACCAGCAGCCACGGACACCTTGTGGATTGGGTATAGCTATCTACTCAGGAGGTTGGGGTCCTGCTTACTTAAGCCTACTACGATCTTAGCGGGAAACCTGTCCTACTCCTCACTGGCTTGCAAGACACCTGAAGCTTTGCCATCTAAGTTCTGTATCCAAGTCAGCACTCAGAGGATTGTGACATATTATTTTCGCCTAGGCTTCTTAACAGATAAATGAGAGTGGGAGATGTTTGTTCTTGGTGATCTTTAAAAGGTAATCGCTGTATAAGCCCTTATCCAGCCCTCTCCCCATTCTGGACGTTGAAACAACATCTGTTACCTATCTAAATTTCCTTAGCACGTTCTATTCACCGAAATGTAGCTAATTACCATAAACATTTGAATTCTGGAGTAACAGTGTCTTCCAGATAGTCTTTTCTATTTCCTTGCTTGACAAGCTTACCTTGGCTTTGTTCAGGAGTGTTCCTGGGACTTGGCTTGAGTGGCGTCGTGCCCACGATGCACTTTACTATCGCCGAGGGCTTCGTCAAGGCCACGACAGTGGGCCAGATGGGCTGGTTCTTCCTCATGGCTGTGATGTACATCACCGGAGCTGGCCTTTACGCTGCTCGGATTCCTGAGCGCTTCTTTCCTGGAAAATTTGACATATGGGTAAGAAAGAACTCCCCCCACAGGGCCCGTGATGGTGTGTGAGCTGCCCAAAGTTAAAGGTTGGGATAGAAGGTGGTGGGAGACGCAGGGAAGATGCATGTTGGGGGGTACACATGTATACATAGGGAAACGGAGGGAGGGGGGAAACCAATAGTAACATTTTGTGTGTCACTGACAAGCTGTCTCTGTAAAATTTTCTACAACAAATATATCACGTTTACAATGTAAAAAAAAAAAAAACACACATTTTAAGGAGAAACTAGAAGAGGTAAATACTTTCTCTGATTTATTTCTCCAATTATTCTGATCTCTCCTTGCCATTATTCTAAAGGCTCTTCTCTTGTTATTCCTACAGTTCCAGTCTCATCAGATTTTCCACGTCCTGGTGGTGGCGGCAGCCTTTGTCCATTTCTACGGTGTCTCCAACCTTCAGGAGTTCCGTTATGGCCTAGAAGGTGGCTGTACTGATGACTCCCTTCTCTGAGCCTTCCTACCTGAGAGGTAGAGGAGGAACTTCCCAAGTGCTTTTAAAAATAACTTCTTTGCTGAAGTGAGAGGAAGAGTCTGAGTTGTTTGTTTCTAGAAGAAACCTCTTAGAGAATTCAGTACCGACCAAGCTCTAGCCCACTTTCACACCTTGCCCAGTGGGTACTGGGCAATAAACTTTCCATTTTCCTAGCTGAGGAGAGTGGGAGTGGCCAAACTCAGCCATCCTCCCCTTAGCAGGCCCCCTCCTCGGCAAGGCAACTGCTGTCCCCTTGCAGAGACAGTACATTGAAGCTCATGTTGAGATTTTAGACCTCCAACCATTTTGGGGAAAGAATGATGGACTGGGACTCTTCAGAAGTTGTTTCTGGAGGAAAATGTCCCTTCCTTACCCCATCCTTACTTTGTAACCTGGCTTATAACAGGCCATCCATTTTTGTAGCACACTTTTCAAAAACAATTATAACCCGGTCCCATTCTTTCTAGAGCCTGGATCTGCTCACACAGCAGGAAGAACAAAGCCACCAACTTTTACATAGCCCGGCTAATCATGGAAGTGTCTCCAGGCTTCAAATAACTTGAGTTTTAATTTTTTTTTTTCTTGGCAGAGTAATGTAAAATTAAAATGGGGAAAGATATTTAATATTTAATACTAAGCTTTAAAAAGAAACCTGCTATCATTGCTATATATCTTGATGCAAAGACTATGATGATAATTAAAGAAAGTACAGAAGACACTTGGCATTCAAATATCTGATGTGTGGCCTCAAGTATTTTCACATAACACAAAGGATTAAGACCAGTAAAAAATTTCTGATTCTCTGAGGAACAAACTTGAACACAGGCATCGACAAGCTGACATGCACAGGCCAGTGAATAAGTCTGATTGAATACCTAGCATCTCAATATAGCTTTATTTTTCTCTGCATATTGCAGACGTTACAGAATTTAGAGTTTAGTGCTGTTAAAATGGCCTTGTGTAAGGTGGTCTCATAAAGGGTTACTCCATGCCTTTCTGTTCCTTTATGGATTGTACTCAACCTCACATGAGTTTTGTTCATCAGAAAGTATAAGGCCCACAGTAATCAGTTCTGAGCTAATTGGGTACTTAGGTGTCCTTTTGAGTTATAAAGTCAGGTATACTTCAAGGATCAGGTTTATTCAACTGGAAAAACAAAAATCCTCCTGAAAAACAGTCCAACTAGGCCAACAAAGGAAACATTTCTCAACCTCGAGTAGTAATCAGGGAGATGTAACTTAAAACCAGAGCGATAAACCATTGCACACCAACCAGACTGGCACACATTAAAAGCTCTGATACTGTGTGTTTGTGCGGGGGTAGGGGGTGGGGAGGGGCGGGGCCTGCACTTCAGCAGGACCACCATGTGGATGGTGGACAAGCGCAGAGCAGATGCACATGTGGCAATACGGTTCGTGAAGCAACACAGTGATGTGTATCTGAACTCCTACAAAAATGCTGGTTTTGCCCCACTACATGGTTTCATAACTCACTCATGGATCACAATTTAGACTCAAAAACACTGCCAGTGAGAAACCTGACTTGTACCCAAAGATCCACTGCAGCTCTGTGGTAGCAGCATTCTGCCAACAAGCCAAATGTCCAAAAGGGTTGAGCAGAAAAATCTTGGTTTATTCCTAGACTGAAACACTACCAGTGAAAATGACCTCATGGTAATAAGCAACAAAGGGAGGGAAGCAAGTTACTGAAGAATACATCTGCAACTGCATTTATGTGATGTTCAGAAATTTGCAAAACTAATGATAGTTTAAGGATACAAACGGTAAAAACTTTAAAAAGGAAATGTTAATTCAGAAAAATGACTACTACCTCTAAGGGGTAAGAACAGGATGGGAGCAGAAGGGCATGCTGCCTGAGGGTTCCAATACTATGATTATTTTTTCTTGTGTATAAGCAATGAGTACTTTATTCAATACCAAACAATCTTCCATTTTAAAAAATATTTCATTGCTGACAACAAACATCACAAACTTGTGACTTCCAGGTTGCAGCATTCACACATGTGTTTTCTTTGGCCTGCACCCTGGGGCCAATCAGCTGCAGCTCAGTAGCAGCCATGACCTTCACGGGCCTTGTGCTTTCCAGCTTTTAAGTCCCTAGATAGCTTGCTTCCCTCACTGGAGTCAGCTGCTTAAGCCCTGGAGGCATCTGCATTTGCAACCACATGTATAGGGCCAGAAAGAAGGGACTACAATGGACCCAACTCCATTTTCTACATGAGGAAATAAAGGAGATTCATAGCAACTGGTGAAACAAAGTGTGTAGGATTCTTCATTTTTCAGTAGTAGACAGGACCAGAGAAAGAATCTAAGAGGGAATGTTCATTGAGCATCTACTTTATACTTTTGCCTCACTTTTTCTTTTTATCTTTAACCCTGTGAATTAAGTAGCAATCCATTCCACAGATGAAATGGAGTCAATATCTGAATCCAGATTATTCCAATTTAAACCCCTGGTTCTAAAGTCTTGGATCACTTAAAATTTCTTTTCACTCCTGATTTCAGTATTTCCCTTTATCGGAACTGCTGCTTTACCAGAACAACAAATAAATACTAGCTTCTTTCTCTAACTGCAAACTTAAAAGTTGATTCACTTATTCCCTAAATCCAGGCCCTGCTGTATGCTAGGCACTACAGAAGAAGTAAACAACAAAAACAATGATGTGTTGTTGGCAAATAATATCCAAGAAGAATAAAAGCAAGAATCTGACTCTACCCCTTTCTATCAATAAATTTAAAAGAGACTAATTTATCTTTACCTATACTACATTCATCTTAGATTTAAAATATATAACTTTGGGAACATTGGTAAACTCTTAAATTAGCACAAATGGGTAATACAGTACAAAGAAATTATTGAATGCTGAGTTAGTCCAGTCCTCAGAGAAGATAAAAGTAAACGTGCAAGGATTTTATTAGGGGAAATGCTTACATGTAAAGGAAAATAGGAAGGGAGTGAGAGAAGTTTGGGACAGTGTTTAAATGAAGGAAAGGAAAAGTAGAGGAAAGTGTCCTGGACAGTCCTGTAGTCTAAGAAAGTTCGAGTAAAGCTCTTGGTTTGGAGGAGTCCTTGAGCCAAAGTCAATTAACAAGACTGCCAGGATCTGCTTAATATCTCCGCTATCCCAGTGAGCGGCTGGAGCCACCTCGGGAGGCCTGACTTGGGTCTGGTGCCAATTTAGCTGAGTCTCAAAGCTGCAGCCAGGCCCTGCTTTGATTACAGTCAGCAACAGAGAGCCGCATGCTTCTTGTTTACACTCTGCTGGTGTAAAATGCAAAGTATTCGGCCTGGCTGGTGTACAGATCAACATGTCCTCTACGCACTTGACGTAGAGTTACCAGGCAAATTCCCTGTTTTCCCTCACTGAAGCTCTCCAGTAACTGTGAACACCTATAATCACCCTGGGTGTCCAAATCATAAAGACGATATGATATCTAACCTTATCGAGACCCAACTCCAGAATGGACCTAGGAAATTCTGAGTAAGTTTGGGCTGTAAGACTGAGTCAAATATCCCAATGACTGGAAGTATTCTTGTTCTTGTAGGGAAAGGAGTGTCCTCATAACATAAAAACCCAGAACATGCTGGGACTGTAACCCTGAAAAAAAACAAACAAACAAAAAAAAAAAACAGAAGAAGCCTAAACTAGTTGTCTCAGTATGCTGACTTTCTAGTTAGCAGTTTCTTTGTCCTTTATTCTTTGGAAAAGGGGGGGGGGACATAGTTAAACAAAGCCTCTTTTATTAAGTTCCATTTCATATTTGAAAAATTTCTTGATTTAGCAGCCAGGAATTAAGCAATATCATTAAAGTGATATTTTACATCCAGAAAACAAGCGGTGGTTTTTACTTTTTCTTTAAATTGTACATTTTTTAATTCATAAGCTGCAAAGTTCAAAAGGTACAAAAAGATAATACGAGAAAAATCTCCCTCCAGCACTATCTCCCAACTAACCAGTTTCTCTCTCCAAGGAAACCAGTGTCAATGTTTTATTTTGTATCTTTCTAAATGCTTTATATATATTATATATATATATATATATAGTATATAGTGGATATATACACACACACACACAAATACAAAGAGTTAAGTATTTTCCCAACCTTATGCAATAGCCAACTACACACAATTTTCACAGATGCATGGTATGAATTGTATGGCTGTACCATACTTTACTGAACCAGTCCTAAGTCATGGACATTAATCGACAAACAACCTTATGCACATAAAATTTTAAATGTATACAAGTATATATGAAGAATAAATTTATAAGAATTGCTCAGTTAAAGGATAGCTGCAGTCATAGTTTTCATGAACTTTTCCAAAATGCCCCCATTTGTACCAATCCTGCACTCAATTTTAGATGGGAGATGAAAGGAAAGATGGAATCCGTGTCAAATTAGAAAGCTACCACTCAGCTATCGCTTTATTATCCCTAAAGAATCAAAAGTCCCATAGAAAACAGTATAATCAAACACAGTGGCTTGGACAGTCAGACAAGTTGATCACGCACCCATTGCCCCTTATAAGCCACTAAGATAAATGCTCCAAGATCAATTAGAAGCAAAATTCCCTAAACTGAAGGCTCAGCACCCACGAGCTGGTGGAGTCAGCAGAAGAGGAATAGGAGAGATGAGAACAGCTGAGACTTCTAAGAATACCCATTGCAATCTCCCTCAGTGTCCAAATACTGGTGAACACAAGTTCCTCCTACTTAATTGTTCTGGAGTGCAGGAAGCTGGGGAGACTCCCTCCTGAGGGAGTCAGTCCCCATTATGATGCAGAGAATGCTGAGGTCAGTGAATTGCAGGGTTCAGAGGATTTACCAGAGAGAGTCTGAAAAGGCCTCTATAGACAATGGACTTGTTGGGGGGTTTTGTTTTTATTTTTTGACCCTTTCTCCTTCCCTTCTGCATAACTTCAGAAACCTCATTTCATTAGTGCTCACTAGTCCTCATAAGTATTTTGTTTGGCCAATATGTCTGCTATGTAAATGTCCAGTATTTGTCTTTGTCATTCTGCCTTGCTTTATTACCACACATAATTCCCTTGAACTTCTTCCATTTATTGTAAATGGCAACACTTCCTCTTTCCATGGGACCAGAGAAACTTCCATTGTATGGCTATCCCACATCTTCCGCAGTCAATCCTCTTCTCAGTGGGCACTTGGGTTGTTTCCATGCCCTAGCTAGTATAAACAATGCTGCGATAAACATTGTAGGATGGTTTTAAGTTCTTTAGATGGACGTCCAGGAGAAGAACTGCTGGGTCATACAGTATTTCCATTTTTAGTGCTTAAGGTAAATCCAGATTGCTCGCCAAAATGGCTACACCATTTTACATTCCCATGAACAGTGTAATAGGTTTCCTCTCTCTGATTCCTCTTCAGATTGTTGTTGGGAATTTTTTAAATGGGTGTCATTCTCACGGGTGCGAAATGATATGTCATTGTGGTTTTGACCTGCATCTCCCTTATTAAAAGCAGTGATGAACATTTTTCCATGTATCTATTCACCTTCTAGATATCCTCTTTGGTGAACTGTCTGTTCACATTTGCTGTCCATTTATTAATTGGGTTGTTTATTGTTAAATTGTACAGGTTTTATATATGTGTGTGTACATATAGATATACAAATATATACGATATTAGCCCCTTGTCAGTTGTGTAATGTGTAAATATTTTCTCCTATTCAATAGGATGTCTTTGTGATCTATGTATATCTTCTTTTGCTATGTAGTTTTTTAATTTTTTATTTCAATTGTTTGTGCTTTTATTTCCCTTGCAGGAGAGAGAGATAGTCTCCAAAAACACTTTTATCATTCAGTCAGAAATGTATCACCAACATTTTCTTCTGTATAGTTTATTGCTTCTGGTCTTAATTCTAAGTCTTTAATTCATTTGGAATTTATTTTTGTGTACTTTTTAAAATTTATTTATTTATGCATACAAGAACTGGGGTGTAGGCCAGAGGTGTGGGGGATGAGAGGATTCACCAGAGACAGAGTGGGGAACAGAACAGGCAGATCTACTGAAATACACTGCTGAGAGGAGCCGCGGACAAGTTAGGAGAGGTCTGTAGTGCCATGTGGGTCACCCCCCTGGCCAGGGATCAAACTTGTGCTCCAGTGGCTGGCAGTAGCTTGATAAGGCTGAGTTTAACCCCTGCACCACCAGGGAGGCCCTTTTTGTGCATTCTTTTACATGTGTCCTTCTAGTTTTCACAGGACCATTTTTTTGTTTGTTTTATTTGTAGATTTGGTTTACATCACTGTTTTAGGGATTATAGGTCCAAACCTCTACAAATGTATGTTTCACAGCATGTCCACCACCAAAGCCCCAATAATGTTCCACCATGTTCCACTGGGCTCCCTTTCCCCTGCTCTTACCCCACCACCCTTTCCTTCTGATTGTCTCAGTTTTATAATCAAAGCATTTGTTATTGGTTTGGTTTTGTCTGACCCTTTCTTTTGTTTCTCTGCATTCCACATAGAAGTGAAACCACCTGGTATTTATCTTTCTTCCTCTGATTAATTTTGCTTAGCATTATCCTCTCATGTTGTCACAAATAGCTATAAATCTTTTTTATAGCTGAGTAGCTTCCCAGTTTGTGTGTGTGTGTGTGTGTACCTACATAAACATTTTTTCTGATCTACTCTATCTTCAGGCACTTAGGGTGTTTCCATAACTTGGCTATTGTAAATAGGGCTGCAATGAACATAGGCGTTTATATATCCCTCCCAATTAGTGATTGTGCATTCTTCAGGTAGATACCTAGAATAGAATTGCTGGGTCATCTGGTACATCTATTTTAAATATCTTGAGATATTTTAAACTATTTTCCCACAGGGCTCCCAGCAACATTTGTCAAAAGCTCTCCTAGTTGTATGGTTGTGGCTCCTTTATTGTGAATTAATATTAATGTATACATGAATCTACTTCTGGGCTTTCAATTCTCTCTCACTGATCCATGTGTCTATTGTTATGCTAATACAATATTTTAATCACTATTTCTTTGTAACATAATTCAAAATCAGTTAATGTGTTGCTTCTGTTTCCCTCCAATTTTTCTCAGGATTGCTTTTCCTGTTCAAGACCTTTTATGGCTCCATATAAATTCAGTCTTTTTGCTCAACTTCTTTAAAGATATTGTTGATATTGTGGTAAACATAACATTAAAATAGTGTGTTTCTTCTGGTAAAATCGTCATTTTGAATACACTGAGTCTCCCCATCCAAGAGCATGGAATGTCTTTCCATCTCTTTATGTCTTGTTGGTGTCCTTTAATACTTTGTAGTTTTCATTGTATAAGTTCTTGATCTCCTTGGATAAGTTAATCCTTAAGTATTTCATTGTTTTAGAAGTAACTATGAATGAAATTATTTTCTATTTTTTCTTTCTCATTCCTTGTACATAAAAATGCAGCATATTTTTGTATGTTGATTTTGCAGGCTGCCACATTGCTATAGTCATTTATCGTTTCAATAGCTTTATGGTGGCATCTTCAGGATTTTCTATATATAGTATCATATCAGCAGCAAATAATATTTTTGTTTCTTTTCCAACTTGGATTCCTCTTATTTCCTGTTGTTTTCTTATTGTTCTAGCTCAAACCTCTAATACTAAATTAAACTGAAATGGCGACAGTTAGAATCCTTGTATTGTTCCTGGTCTTAAAGGGAAAGTGTTCCATTTTTCACCATTTGATAATGGCCTTTGAATGTTGAGATAGTTTTCTTCTCATTTTGTTTGGAGCTTTTATCATAAATGGATTTTAAATTTTATCAAATGTTTTCCCTACATGGACAGAAATTATCACACGACTTTTATCTTTATTTTTGTTGATAAAGTATATTTTTAATACATTGATTTACACATATTAAACCATCCTTGCACCCCTGAGATAAATCCCACTTGACCATGATATATATTTTGTGTATTGATGAATTTGATTTGCATTTGTTGATAAATATTTGTATAATATTTATCAGGGAGATTGGTCTGTTGTTTTCTTGTGGTGTCTTGATCTTGTTTTGACATTAAGGTAATATCATTGTCAAACGTATTAGGGCACATTCCCTCTTCTTGGATTTTCAGAAATAATTTGAGAAGATGAGCCCAAGATCTATAAAGTTTTGATAAAATTACCCTGTAAAGCCCTGGCCCTGGCTTTGGTTTGGGAGGACATTTTTGTTGCTGTTTTAATTTCTATGAGTGTGATTGGTTTTTCAATTCTTCTGTTTCTTCCTGGTTTAGTCTTGGGAAAACTCTATTCTAGAAATCTATCCATTTCTTCAAGGTTATCAAATTTATTGGCATTAATTTGAGTTTAGAGTAATCTCTTACAATCTCTTGTATATCTGTGCTATTTGTGGTAATTTCTCCTTTCATTTCTTTTAATGTTTTCTCTCTTTTCTTTGTTAGTCTAGCTAGAAGCTTATCAATTTTATCTTCTCAAAAAATCAACTTTTAGTTTCATTGATATTTTGAATGTCCTTTTTTATTTGTATCATTTACTTCTGCTTCTTTATATCCTTTCTTTTACTACCTTTAAATCTGATTTGTTCCTCTTTCTCAAGTTGCTTTACTTAGTCTATGAGGACACATAGTATTATTGTGCTGTTGTCAGTATCTCTCTTTAGTTCTATTAATAATTGTCTTATGTATCTTGGTGCTCCGACATTTGGTGAATATATATTTATGTTACTTTTATTTTTTTTTTTAAGATTTATTTATTTATACAAGCACTGGGTACACTCAGAAGTGCAGGAGGATGAGAGAATTCACCAGAGCCAGAGAGGGGAACAGAACAGGCAGACAAAATACACTGCTGAGGGGAGCAGCGGGAGAGATAGGAGAGGTCTGCTGCGCCATGTGGGACCCTCGCCAGCGGCTGGGAATCGAACTGGTGCTGCAGAGGCTGCGGGCATCTTCACAGCCCAGTGCTCAACCGCTGCGCCACCAGGGGAGGCCCTCTTTTTTTTTTTTTTTAAAGATTTGTTTATTTATGCATACAAGAACAGGGGTACAGGCGCAGAGGTGCAGGGGGCAGAGGAGGTGAGAGGATTCACCAGAGACAGAATAGAGAACAGAACAGGCAGATCTACTGAAATACACTGCTAAGGAGAACAGCGGGTGAGACAGAAGAGGTCTGCTGTGCCATGTGGGTAGCTCCCTGGCCGGCCTGAGATCGAATTTGTGCTATAGTGGCTGTGGATTGCTTCATAGTGCTGTGCCTAAACCTTCGCGCCACTAGGGAGGCCCTTGTGTTACTTCTTCTTGTGTTAGATCCTTAATCACAATGTTCATCTCGCTTTTTTTAAATTGCAAAGCTATTTTATCTGATATATGTATAGCTATTCCTGAATTTGATTGCCATTTGCTGGTAGGATTGACTTGCAGTCTTTAATGTTAAGTCTGTGTTTGTTTTGTTGGTAAAATGGGTTTCCTGTAAACAACAGAAAGTTGGGCTTTGTTTTGAAATCCATTCCGTCACTCCATACCTTTTCTTCCCAAGATTTATTTATTTATGCATTGAAGAACTAGGGGGTAGGCCAGAGGTGCAGCAGGTGAAAGGATTCACCAGAGACAGAGTGGGGAGCAGAACTGGGGGGCAGGTCTACTGAAATACACTGCTAAGGGGAATAGAGGGTAAGACAGGAGAGGTCTGCTGCACCATGTGGGTTAGCCCCCTGGACAGGGATCAAACTCAGGCAGAAGTGGTGATAGCACAGAGACTTAACCCCTAGGCCACCAGGGAGGCACCCACTCTATACCTTCTTAACTAGTATATTCAAGCCATTTATATTTAAGGTCATTATAGAGATATAAGTGCTAATTGCCATTTTGTTACATTTTAATTTATTTTTAAGTTTGACCTTGTCTTTTTATTTGGACATCTTTTATGTTCTGTTTAGGTTCCATTCCTATTGTTTTATGTGATAACTGTACTGATTTTTGTATGAAGATTATATTGAAGTCACTTATGACGGACTATTTTGGGGTCTGTTGGACTGTCTGATTGCAAACTCATTCTGATGGGCCACATGTTTACTCTTCTCCAAATTGTAATTTAGGTTCAGTTATCTCTTGCCTTTCTTTTTGGTTGTTGTTGCTTTTATAACTCCTTTAGGGCTACTTTCATGTTTGGCTTGGAGCTGATACATTCTTTTAGTTTCTGCTTTTCAGTGAAGCTCTTTATACTTCCTGCTGTCTTGAATGTTAATACTCAAGTAAAAGATCCTAGACTGGGTATCTTATTCTCTGAGTACTTTAAATAGCAGGACACCAACCTCCTGCCTATAAAGTTTCCATGGTGTTCAAGTCTAATTAATGTTTAGTCTAATTGGTATTCCCTTATAGATTACTCTTTTTTCTCTCCATACTTTGTCGCTGATTTTCAACAGTTTTATTATAATGTGTCTTGGAGTGTGCAGGTTTAGTTATTATTTGTTTGGAACTCTTTGGGCCTTTTAGATCAGAATGTCTGGTCTATTTCCCACATTCCGATGGTTCTTAGCAATTATTTCTTTTTTTTTTTTAAGATTTATTTATTTAGGCATACAAGAACTGGGGTACAGGCCAGAGGTGTGGGAGGTGAGAGGATTCACCAAAAACATAGTGGGGAACAGAACAGGCAGACTGACTGAAATACACTGCTGAGGGGAGCAGCGGGGAGTCAGGAGAGGTCCTGCTGGGCCATATGGGTAGCTGCCTGGCCGGCTGGGGATCAAATTCATGCTGTAGCAGCTGTGGATAGCTTCACAGTGCTATGCTTAACCCCTTGCGCCACCAGATAAGCCCCAGCAATTATTTCTTTAAATAAATTTTTATGTCTTTCTCTTTTGTTCCCCTTTAGGGGTCCCACCCATAGAGATGTTATTTCTCTCTAGGTTATCTCAGAGAGTTCTTAACTCTGCTTTTTTTTAATTGTTGTTGTTCTCCTCTTTGTTGTTCTATTTGTCTGTTCTCTGCCACTGTGCTTTCAAGTCCACTAATTTTTCCCAAGACTATTTGTCTACTCTACTGCTTTCTTTATTATTGTTGTTCTTTCTTCTCTTTGTTGTTCTATTTGTCTGTTCTCTGCCACTGTGCTTTCAAGTCCACTAATTTTTCCCAGGTCTGCATTTGTCTACTCTTAAAGTCCTCCATTTTTTAAAATTTGATTATAGTATTTTTAGGCCACTAGTTCTGGTTGTAGCAGTCTCATATTGTATTGATCTTTGTTTTGCCCTTATTTTACATCATCCATTGTTTTTCTTAATTCAGGAAGCATGGCTCTAACTAAAACCTTAAACCCCTCTTCAGGCATATTCTACAGTTCTGCTGGATTGAGACTTCTTTTGGGGGTGTTTTGCTAGAGCACTTGTAATATACTCTTCTTTCCCTTCATTTTTACTCTTTATCAGATGTAAAAGAGAATTTCCTTTTCTTATCTTAGTAAATTGGCTTTATACTCCCCCTTAAGAAGCTAGGTATAATCTTCAATATTTTACCCAAAATCTTTAGGTGTATATTATTTCATTGACTTCTGCCTTTGCATTTAATTAGATGGTTAAGGCTCTGTTCCTGAGAAGAGGTAATAGGTAGAAGGCATTTAGGACTGTAACACACCAAAGGGTCACTTCCAATGAGCATTAAGGTCTCAAGCTTTCTGCTGCTCAGATACTTGAGTTATGTGTGGGGGATCCATAGTGACCCTCTCCCCTAAGATAACTCTGGTAGTCTCCTGCTAGCCTCAACTTTTAGGCTGCAGTTAAGCACGCTGCAGTGCTGGGTTTTAGCATTATAGTGGAAACAGTGCAAAAAGCCAGGAATTGTTCTCTTTGCTATTCAAGTAAAGGTTTACTCAGGGGAACTTGCTCTTGTTATTAAGGTCTAGGTACTTAAGCCTTGCATTCAGTTTTGGATTTGGTTTGGCCCACGGTGGAGTGGGGGTGGGGGTGGGGGGTAAGATAAGTGATTTGGATATTGAAAGGTTCGGCGCGGTAAAGACAAGGAGAGCCAGGCTACATTTCTCAAAGGGGGGGAAAGTTTATTGGGCCCGGGCGGACCTCACAGACCCAAGGTGGGGGTCAGTGAAGCCGCGCACGTTGTTAGGGGGAAGCAGGGTTTTATAGGGTGAGGAGAGGTCAGGTGGGTAGTTGGGCTCGTACGGCGGGAAAAGTTTGTAGGGCAGGTAGAGGTTCTTTGTCTGAGATGAGACTCTTAGTGGGAGGGGGGAGGCTCATTGTCTGAGTCCTCCAGGCAGGTATCAGCATTCCTGCCCCCCAGGTGGGCTTCCTGGTTGGCTCCTGCATTCCGGCCTGCTGCAAGGACCTTTCAGATATCATAGCCTCAGACTGTAAACAGTAGCCTAAGTCTATGAGCACACACTGGTATGTGGCCTGGTTCTCCCTGCTGGTTCAGGTTCCAACTATTCTAGATTGAGAGCCTCAGACAAGCTAGTAAGCATCAGCCTGCAGCCCTACTCCTAGAGTTTGCCAGTAGTACATCTTTCATTCAGCACAGGAATCTGTGCACACCCTTTTCCAGCACAGTGCCAGAACTTCAAAGTCCCCCCTGTGGGCATGGGCAGCCAAGTCAACACTAGAAGGGCTCCATACAGCCACCTCCCCTCCCTCTCCTGAGCTGTAGTGCCGCTATGGGGGCAAATAAAGTTTAATCACAATTTTTCATACCCCTTTCCGCCAGGCTGTTGCTCCTGACGTATGAGGCTGTCATCTGTTTATCTTCGGGGTTGTTATCTTTGCTCCGCCACAATATAGTCGTGACTCTATGGAGGTGGGGAGCCCAGCGTGGTCCCACTAGCACCCTCCTGCTGGACTCTCGGTTGCGGACGAAGACATGAGATGTTTCCCGAACACCTACCAGGTAAAAACATCTCCCTACTTACAATTTTTATCCTCTTCGGAAGCTGGAGAAAAATCTCAGCCTCACCAACCTCGGAGCTGGACAGCTGTACACCCTGTCCCTCCCTGAGCGACCCAGCCGGCCCTACCTTCCTCTTTCTGGCTTTCTGGAAGTCTACGGAGGCGCAGGACCCGGTACCTGCGGGTCACGTGACGCGGCCTCCACGCGCGAAGCGGCCCAGGCCCGGGAGGGGGGCGGTGCTCGGGCTGCATTACGTCATCACGTCGCGCGGCCGCGGGGACTGGAGCCGGCACGTCCACGGTGACGGCTCCAGAGCCTCCGGGTCGGGGCGGCGGCGGCGCTTCGGCTCGTCCTGAGCCGCCTGCTAGCCCCGCGCCCCACCCCGTCTCCCGGGCGGGGGACGCCCGGGCAAGGATCACCCCCGCGCGGCCGGGTGGGCTCGGAGCGGAGGTGAGTTGCACGGAGGTGGTAGCAGGCAGCCTTTTCCTTCCTATTTCCCAGCTCCCGCTGGTAACCCTGCCTCCCCACTCCCCCTCCCTACCCCGCGCTGGAATGGAAGAGGCGCTCAGGAGAGCTGGGGAGCCCCGGCCAGGGGGCCATCTGGCGTCGAGCGCCCAACCTCGCCCCCACTACCCCCACCTGGTAATAGAAGCCAACTCTATTGCTGGTGTTGTCAGGGGAGGTGACCTCCTTTCTTGTTCTTCTCCCACCTGGGATTTAGCCCTTCCAGAATTTGACGCCCCTTCCCCGCCCCACCCCGAATCTTCCGTGGTGGAACCCCTCTATTTGGATGTTAACGGAAGTTCTAGAATAGATCATCTCAGAAAGGTGAGGGTCTTAGAGGATGTGGCTGAGACTTTGCCTGATGAAGCAGGAATTCCCCAAGGAAGATGACCATCCTGCGATAGGGCCACTGTCATTTTTTGATACGGAAACCTTAAGACCCAGTCTTAGGCTGAACCCTGTGTTAACGCCCCAGAAGATCTTCAGAGTAATGGACCTTTATTCAGACGTTTCTTGCATCTCCGGAGTTTTAAAACTAAGTTGACTTTAGGAAAATTTTTTCTGAAAAACATCATTTACTTGGATGAATCACCTCCTTTTCTGAAAAATAGATGTCACACAGTTGGTGGGGTTATCTAGGGTGCTTATGAAATAATATGCAAACTATAAACAGAAGTAGATCAAAATTAGAGTCTCGATTTTGCTATTCAAAAGTTATGGTTGTGAGTCGTGGACTCTTGAAGACCAATTTGATTTTTTTTTCTTGGACCATTTCTAAAAGTTTTGGGTTCCAAATAATATAGACGCTCAAAACCACCCCCATTTCATTCCCCAGAAATTGTTCTTGGAGCCAAAAAAAAAAAAAAAAGTAACGCGGATAAAGCTTGTCAAGTCAAGAAAATAATATATTGATTTACTGACATATAATCTCTTACTGAGTTAATTGAATGCCACTAACTATAGTAGTAAAATTAGTAGAGGAATGAATTTTGACAGGTTTCTATCCTAGTAAGACTGTGTCATTATAAAAAAATTACCAATATTGATTTGTTAACTTTGATAGTCAATTACTAATAATGTAGAGTAGGAAAGCCCTTCTGTAGAAGAGCTTCAGTAACTTAATCAAATGGAAGTTTGTAGATAGCTGGTTTCCATCATTCATTGTAGGTATTTGCCCTCGCTTGAGGTTTAATTTTAAAAAGAAATCCAGATGTCTTTGGAAGCCATCATAATTCTTTGCATACTGATTTAGAAAAAGCTCATTTTCACTCACTTGGCCTCTCTTGCTCTAAGTTAAATACACAATTTTTATTTTCTTGCATTCAATTACTAAACATGGTTTGTACACCTGCTAGGATAGAAAAATATGTAAACCAGGATTCCCACCCTCTAAATATCTACCTGTTTAATCTACTATAGGTATTAAGTAATAGTGATATCATGCCTTTAAGAAATTTTAGATTTGAGACAACGGCCTTGTGAAGATATGCAAGATATGTACAGTTTCTACTTACAGTACAGTAAAGTATTGATTGTAACAAATGTCAAGTGGTAAAAGCAGTCAGTATCAGAATTCAGAGGAAAAGGAGATCATTTTTACTTGAAATAGTGACTAGATTGTGGTGATAATTCCAAGAACAAGAATACCATCTGCTAGTCCATGTTTTGGTCTGAGGAAACCTTAATTTGTAAAACTAATCAATTATGTTCAGTTTCCCCAGCCCTTTATATATGTTCATGTTTCTCTTGCAGTTTCAGAGTCCAAGGACTACTTTCATTCTTTCTCCATATTGCTTGATGGGAGGCATTATGGCCCCCAAAGACATAATGACAAATACTCACGCTAAATCCATCCTCAATTCAATGAACTCCCTCAGGAAGAGCAATACCCTCTGTGATGTGACATTGAGAGTAGAGCAGAAAGACTTCCCTGCCCACCGGATTGTGCTGGCTGCCTGCAGTGATTACTTCTGTGCCATGTTCACTAGTGAGGTAAGTGCTAGGCCATCTCCTCACATGTAACTAGTACTGAATAAAATAATCGAAGTTTGATATGACTGGATATCTGTAATATGGTGGCTAACTGCACATACTGGATAAGATCTGCCACCTGACTATACCTTAGTTTCCTCATCTCTAAATTTAAAAAAATATAAAGTAGCATGTAGTTATTGTGATAATTATATGAGAAGTGCTTAGAACTTCTAGCATGTAGTCTAGCATGCTTCTGTCTAGCATGTCGTAAAACACTAATGCTAGCTGTTGGATTTTACTTGTTGTTTTCTTAAATTTGTTTTCCTAATTTTGTCCTAAAGTTTCATACTTTCAAGTGAATACCAGGGAGATAGGGAAGAGGGGAAGGAAACAAAAGTGGGTATTAGCCCTCACCCCACTCCTAATAATATGTGAAGAAAGTCAGTATTCATTCTACTAATGTGGATTTTAGAGTAAGTGAAGTGAGAGCAAGAGGACTTAACAGACGATTGTGTAAGAATATGGAATATAACTTGGAAGAAGATGCTGCCTTTGGAGTATAGGCAGTTAGCAAAGGGAGCTGGGGAAAGACTGGCTTGACAAGAGAGAAGGTAGTGCTCATGAAGTATTAAAAAGGACCATTGCAGTAATTGCCTGGCAAAACACTTGAAATGTGGAGTGAAGTTGTTGAGTGTGTTGTGAGTTACTCTTAGAGAGCCGTGCAGAAGAGAGCTTTACAGCTGTTTACTTTCCAAGATCTCAAGTCTGATTTTCAAAATAGATTTAAATTATTTTGACTTTTAAAAAATTTGAACTGATGAATACATCAGCTTTTATTATATTTATTATATTTATTATACATTTTGATGTATGCCTGAAACATTTCATTATGGTAACACATAAAAAGAATTTTCTTTTAACTATCAATATTTTCTTTAGTTAGTCCCATCACCTTAGTGACTGTGTTGCTTACTGGAACGCAATAGGAAAGGTGGTATCATAGTAATGACAATAACTACCCTTCATGGGCCAGGTCCATGCTAGGTGATCACTAGGTCTCACTCACCATAGAGGTCAATGTTACCATCTCATTTATAAACGAAGAAACAGGGTCATCGATATTAAATGACAGCTTAACATCACATCACTTGTAAATAGTAGAGATGGCATTTAATCCTAAATTCTCTGACTCTAAAGCTCAAGCACCTTTTAACTACTTTACTCCGCAGCCTCTGAAGTATGGGTTTTTAAGTTCTGTAATCTCATTTTAAATGCAGTGCTCACTCACACAGCCAGTAAGAAAAACATGGAAACCTGAGAGATTGTTCAGCTACTCCAGGCTAATTCTAAAATGAGCTTGTGTAATATAACATTACAGACCCCTATTCTATATTGCCCTGCACAAGAGGATGTGAAGCAGTTGGCATTTAACTGAGGAAGGAGAGTGTCACCAGGCAGCTGCTGAACTTGAAATAATAATGGACTGGGGCTGCCTACTGCTAATTATATACTTTGCATCCTAGTCTTTGTCAGCTTGAAGAAAATTTTTTCTACACATTATCAGAAATTAATGTGGACTTTTTAAAAAGAATTCTCTTTCATTCTTTTTTCCTCATCAGTCTTTCTTTAAAAACTGGCATCAGGGGGCCTCCCAGGTGGCACAGCGGTTGAGCGCTGGGTTGCGAAGCTGCCCGCGGCCTCTGCGGCGCCGGTTCGATCCCCGGCTGCTCCCTGGCCACCGGAGGAGGGTCCCACATGGCGCGCAGACCTCTCCTGCCGCCCGCTGCTCCGCTCAGCAGTGTGCTTTGGTCCTTCTGCCTCCTCTGCTTACCGCTCTGGCTCTGGTGAATTCTCTCACCCTCCCGGCTTCTGACTGTACCCAGTGCATGTATAAACCAAACAAACAAACAAATAGATAAATAAATAAGACATGCCTCTAGAAAATTAAAAAAAAAAAACAAAAAAAAAACTGGCATCAGGGCCTCCCTGGTGGTGCAAGGGTTTAAGCACCACACTATGAAGCAGTCGCAGCCTCTGCAGCACAAGTTCGCTCCCCGGCCAGGGAGAAACCCACATGGTGAGGCAGACCTCTCCTGACTCGCCCGCTGCTCCCCTCAGCAGTGTATTTCAGCCATTCTGCCTGTTCTGTTCCCCACTCTGTCTCTGGTGAATCCTCTCACCCCCCACACCTCTGGCCTGTACCCCAGCTCTTTTATGCATAAATAAATAAATAAAAAAAATTTTAAAAGTATGTCTTCAAAAAAAAAAACTGAGGGCATCCCCGGTGGCGCAACAGTTGAGTGCTGGGCTGCGAAGCTGCCCACAGCCTCTGCAACGCCGGTTCGATCCCTGGCTGCTCCCTGGCCACCAGAGGAGGGTCCTGCATGGCGCGCAGACCTCTCCTGCCACCCACTGCTCCCCTTAGCAGTGTACTTCGGTCCTTCTGCCTGTTCTGCTCCCCACTCTGGCTCTGGTGAATTCTCTCACCTTCCTGCGCTTCTGACTGTACCCAGTGCTTGTATAAATAAATAAATAAATCTTTAAAAAAATAAAAAAACAACTGACATCAGATAAGAAAATGCCAAATGATTTTGTCTGTAAGACTAAGCATCCAGAAACCTGAATTCTTGGCTCAGTTCTCTTAATTCTTTGTGACCCTAGCAATCTTCTAACTACTGAGTTGATCTATAAAATAAAGTGATTGAACTAGATGGTTTCATTGTTCTCTTCCAGCCCTGAAATGCTTCTCAAATGTGACCCAAATTGAAAGATCAGGACTGAGCGGAGAAGACCTGAGTTTTATCTGTCTCTTACTAGTTAAGTGACATAATTAAGTCACATAATTTCTTTGAACTTTAGATCCTTTATCTCTTAAATGACAATAGTATCACACCTAACTACTTTACTAGGTTGCTATGGGAATCAGATGAAATAATAGTAAATGAAAAGCTCTCAAAACTGAAAAATTTTAAAACAAAATAAAAATGTGCAATGGTACTATAATTATTCTAAGTTATTACATAGTGACTAATGGGAATATAATTTATTGAATGAGAAACTTCTATAATAAATGTACTTTTTTGTAAATAGTTACACTATCAAATGTAAGTAAAATGTTTTTCCAAAATAATGTACTAGTGACTTTTTTTAAATGTTGGGGATTGATTTTGTTCCTGGCTTTGGTGGAAAATACTTTTTGATTCTTCTGGACTAATGGAGGGATCAAAAATGATACAGATGTTTAGTTCATAGTGGAGTTACAATATAGTTTTGTGAGTAAATGAATTTCTAAACTAAGGTTAAGGTCTAGTAAAATTTTAATTATGTAATCAATTTAAAGATAGTTTATTGGGACCTCCCTGGTGGCTCAAGGGGTTAAGTCTCAGCACTGTGAAGCTATCAGCAGCCATTGCAGCACGGAGTTTGAGCCCCAGCCAGGGAGCTAACCCACATTGCGTAGCAGACCTCTCCTGTCTTGCCAGCTGTTCCCTCTTCAGTGTATTTCAGTCAGTCTGCCTGTTCTGCTCCTCACTCTGCCTCTGGTGAATCCTCTCACCCTTCCCCCCGCCCCCACACCTCTAGCCTACATCCCAGCTCTTGTATGAATAAATAAATAAAATAAATCTTAAAAACATATGTATATAGTTTATTATCCTGTAAAATTGGAGATTTTCACCCTTAGCTAAACAATTTTCTATGATTATCTGGCCTCATCAATACAACTCCAAGGAGAGAGAGACACACACACACACTTACTCACACTCATATGCAGTTACATATATATACACATATACATATGTATATGTTGAGTCATCCCAGCTAAACAATTTGTTATATTCAGACAGTATTATAGCAGAAGCCCTTGGAGGATGACCTGCATGTTGCTTTTTATCAACACCAAGGTTAGTCTAAGGATAGATAAGACAGTGCTAGGTAGTCCTAGGGAGTCTGCAGCTGTGACCCACACGATCCTCATGCATGACATTTCATTGAAATTTTGTGGGGTTTATTTATTTATTTATTATTTACAGAGGCATGTTTTATTTATTTATTTGTTTGTATTGCCTGTTTTGTTTATACATGCACTGGGTACAGTCAGAAGCGCAAGAGGGCGAGAGAATTCACCAGAGCCAGAGCAGGGAGCAGAGCAGGCAGAAGGACCGAAGTACACTGCTGAGGGGAGCAGCGGGCGGCAGGAGAGGTCTGCGCGCCATGTGGGATCCTCCTCTGGTGGCCGGGGAGCAGCCGGGGATCGAACCAGCTCCGCAGAGACCGCGGGCAGCTTCGGAACCCAGCGCTCAACCGCTGCGCCACAGGGGAGGCCCTTGTGTTTTTTTAAAAAAGCTCATAGTCTCTAGTGGTATATTCATGGAACTTTTGCGCTCTATTTGGTAATACATTTCTTTGTAATATGAAAGAGGTGTTTTAAATTATTTACTAATAAAATTGATATTCAAGGAAAATGTCACCTCACTGTGTGCTCTGGAACTACATATATAGTTCCCTCATTTGAAAACTGCAAATATCTACCATATTTGTTTTTTTTTTTTTTATAGAGGCATGTTTTATTTATTTATTTGTTTGTTTGTTTGTTTTGTTTATACATGCACTGGGTACAGTCAGAAGCGCGGGAGGGTGAGAGAATTCACCAGAGCCAGAGCGGGGAGCAGAGCAGGCAGAAGGACCGAAGTACACTGCTGAGGGGAGCAGCGGGCGGCAGGAGAGGTCTGCGCGCCATGCGGGACCCTCCTCTGGTGGCTGGGGAGCAGCCGGGGAACGAACCGGCGCCGCAGAGGCCGCGAGCAGCTTCGCAACCCAGCGCTCAACCGCTGCGCCACCGGGGAGGCCCTACCATATTTGTTTTATAAAAATCAAACACCATGTTTTTTTTTAAAGATGTGTATCCAATTAACATTTAATATCTCTCAAGCTTTTAGATATGAGATTCTACCTTTATCCCATGAAATTATAACCATCATAATTTCTTACCCTTTGAATTTTCAGCTTTCTGAGAAGGGGAAACCTTTTGTTGATATCCAAGGTTTAACTGCCTCCACCATGGAAATCCTGCTGGACTTTGTGTACACAGAAACAGTACATGTAACAGTGGAGAATGTACAAGAACTGCTCCCTGCAGCCTGTCTGCTCCAGCTGAAAGGTACATGTGTTAAAGTTCTATTGGTGTCCTGTAGCCCTCGAAATGTTTAAATTAGTGATATAAACTTAATCATAAAAATTATGGAGAGAGAACATGGAGGCTCATTTATACTGGTAGCACAGATGATCACATTTCAATCTCAGTATAAAGGAACTTCTCCAAATGTATCTGTTGGTGCTTTAGAAGAGAGCATT
This sequence comes from Talpa europaea, assembly GCF_964194135.1. Classification (NCBI taxonomy): domain Eukaryota; kingdom Metazoa; phylum Chordata; class Mammalia; order Eulipotyphla; family Talpidae; genus Talpa; species Talpa europaea. The sequence goes on from NC_140077.1 coordinate 74,998,121, forward strand.
TACTCTTTTTCTGTTTTTATAAAAATGGAAGAAAGGAATAATAGATGCACTTTTTACATATATGTACACACTAGTCCTGTAAGGGAGCACAGAAACTGATATGCATTGCCTCAGGGAAGGGAACTAGATGGCCAGGTGGGGAGGGAGTTTGGGAGACCATTCATGGTGAACCCTTTTTCAACTTTACATTTTGGAGCCATATAAATTATCTATTAAAAATTTAAATTGACACACAAAAATGAAAGAATAAAGTTTTCACAGGTTTAGATGATGGTCCCTGGACTCTCAGTTCCCACTCTGTCTTAACCTCCATTGTATTTCTGTAATTTTTAGCTTTTATATGCACCTTTTCAGTTTTTAATACATGAGGGAAAGTGTGAAACTTTTTGCATGAATGCACAATTATAAAAGTAAGTTTCTGCTCTGAATTTTTCAATTAGAGAAATAAGAGATTGTTATTCTTAGTATCTTGTTTTTCCTTCACTGTCGTATTTTAGTCAAGTTTTATGTAAAGTAGAAACTTAGGTACATTACATTATACTAAGTTATAATTGGTTTTATAGCTTGATTGCCAAGACTATTTTAGGCTTTTCTGTTTGTGTCACTGTCCATGGAGGCAGTATATCTCACTATGCTTGTTTTCAAGCTGAAGCAGGGACAGGGTAGGGACTTTGCTAAAGGTCGGAGAGCATGTAACACAGAAATGGGATTTGAATTCCTTAAGCATAGAATTTCTAATCTAATTCTTCCTCTGATGTAGCTTCCTCTGATGTCAGGATCCAAGAATATAGATCATTTCACGTCTGGCCAATATCCTGAAGCAGTCACTGTTTTGTATTTGTCCCAGGTGTGAAGCAAGCCTGCTGTGAATTCCTAGAAAGTCAGCTGGACCCTTCTAATTGTCTGGGCATCAGGGATTTTGCTGAAACTCACAATTGTGTTGACCTGATGCAGGCAGCTGAGGTTTTTAGCCAGAAGCATTTTCCTGAAGTGGTACAGCATGAAGAATTCATTCTTCTAAGTCAAGGAGAAGTGGAAAAATTAATCAAGTGTGATGAAATCCAGGTACAGACTTGGCTTGCTCTTATAGTTTCTTCAAGACTGGACTATCACAAAACTTGCAGAAAGCAAGGCGGAGTTACTGTGTTTCTACAGCAGAACTTCTTAATTAAGTGTCTATATTGACTGCAGAGGTTTTTTAACCCTCTGAAATGGTATGCCATGTTGTTTGTTTGTTTGTTTGTTTATGGAGGAGGGAGTTTATACTCTCCTCAGTGAAATATGTGATCCCAATGGTTAAGAATCACCATTAAACTGTAGAATAAGGAGAAATTGAAGCAGAACGCTTTCTACTTTAGTAGGATAGTTTCTGTAGAAACTTCTCTATTACCTAATCACTCTTTTACAAACTTTTGTTGAGAATATCTACCATGGATCTAAAAGTGAGTAAGGTACAATTCCTGTTTTCAGAGGATTCACAGAATAGTGGTGGAGACAGACATAAAGACTAAAATTATTATAGTAGAGTATGATGAGAATAATCAATCTAGTCAAAGTATGGAAATTACATATAAGAAATAAGAGTAAACCTTTGCCAAGGCATGGATCATAAAGGTTGGTGATGGTAAGCAGGAATCAGATCATAAGTACTTTATGGGTATATGAGGGGGTCAAAGGAAGGAACTTATGAACTGGATGTTAAAGTAGTAGTTCTTCATCTAGCAGAGAGGAATTGTGCCTGGACAGGCATTCACCAGCTTAACACCATAAGAAGAATCTTAGTAATTTTAAATCATAGTACCAATAGTTGAGCAATAGTTTTGTTGCATATAGGTTAGTGTAGGCTAACAATTTGAGTAAGAAGTCCAGTAGATACATGAACCAATAGTAAATGGTGAGTGTTAGTTGTTTACTATTATGTGCTGTTGAAGCCCATAGCATTAATCTCCAGTGGTCCAATTCTTTTTTTTTTTTTTAAGATATATTTATTTATTTATACAAGCACTGAGTACAGTCAGAAGCGCGGGAGGGTGAGAGAATTCACCAGAGCCAAAGCAGGGAACAGAACAGGCAGACTGACGAAATACACTGCTGAGGGGAGCAGTGGGCGCAGCAGGAGAGGTCTGCGAATCATGTGGGACCCTTGCCTGGCGACCAGGGATCGAACCAGCTCTGTAGAGGCTGCGGGCAGCTTCGCAACCCAGCACTCAACCGCTGCACCACCAGGGGAGGCCGCCAGTAGTCCAATTCTTTAACATAGTTAGTCGCTTCTAGAAAATACTTAGCAGAGCCAAGTGATAAAAGCCCACTCATTGGGTTTTATTTCCCCAGTTAGGAGAAATTCAATTCTCCAGAAAGACTGTGTGTCCTCCCCGCGCCGCCCCCCCCATTATTGTTCCTCAGAAAATAATAAAGAATTAATTTTAAATTGATGGATTCGCAGAAGTTAGTGGCACCTATACATGTGCACCTCAGATTAAGCTAGGAATATTGGAAAGAATCAAAGTTTGATTAATTTTTCTAAGTGCAATGGAAGGAATTTGTTACTTAAAGAAGTCCTTGAATATATTTTTATAAACCAAATGATCAGTCTCTGAGTTGTTTTGTTAAAGCTATGATCATCATGTAAAATAACATGTCTTAAATATATTTTTTTTTAAAAAAGATTTATATATTTATGCATACAAGAACTGGGTTACAGGCCAGAGGTGCTGGGGGTGAGAGGATTCACCAAAAACAGAGTGGGGTGGGCCTCCCCTGGTGGCGCAGCGGTTGAGCGCTGGGCTTCGAGGCTGCCCACAGCCTCTACAGCACCGGTTCGATCCCCAGCCCCTGGCGAGGGTCCCACATGGCGCGCAGACTTCTCCTGCCGCGCCTGTTGCTCCCCTCAGCAGTGTGCTTCATCAGTCTGCCTGTTCTGTGCCCCGCTCTGGTGAATTCTCTCACCCTCCTGCGCTTCTGACTGTGCCCAGTGCTTTTACAAATAGATAAATAAATCTAAAAAAAAAAAAAAAGTGGGGTATAGAACAGGCAGCCTGACTGAAATACACTGCTGAGGGGAGCAGCGGGTGAGACAGGAGAGGTCTGCTGCACCATGTGGGTAGCTCCCTGATGGAGGGTGGAACTCATGCTTCAGAGGCTGCCAATAGCTTCACAGTCCTGTGCTGAACCCCTTGCACCACCAGGGAGGCCCATTTGAATATATTTCTTTTTTTTAAAAAAAGATTTTTTTATTTATGCATATAAGAACTGGGGTACAGGGGCCTCCCTGGTGGCGCAGGGGTTAAGACACAACCTATGAAGCAATCCACAGCCACTGCAGCACAAGTTCAATTCCCGGTCGGCCAGGGAAAAACCCACATGGCGGGACAGACCTCTCCTGTCTCACCCGCTGCTCCCCTCAGCAGTGTATTTCGTCAGTGTGCCTGTTCTGTTCCCTGCTCTGTCTGATGAATCCTCTCACCCCCGCATCTCTGGCCTATACCCCAATTCTTGTATAAAAATAAATAAATCTTTAAAAAAAAAGGAACTGGGGTACAGGCCAGAGGTCTTGGGGGTGAGAGGATTCACCAGAGATGGAGCAGGGAACAGAACAGGCAGACTAACCGAAATACACTGCTGAGGGGAGCAGTGGGTGAGACAGGTGAGGTCTGCTGCGCAATGTGGGTTGCTCCCTGGCAGGCCAGGGATCGAACTTGTGCTGCAGAGGCTTCAGATTGTTTCATAGTGTGGTGCTTAACCCCTTGCACCACCAGGGAGGCCCCCCCCATTTGAATATATTTAGTATCAAATTTTAGCCAACCTTTTCTTTGTGCCTTTCCCTGCTAACTTTTCAAAGGGAATAGTGAGGACATACTTGTGACACTTCCCTACTAAAGAGAAGTTATTTTCCAGTTTGTTATGATGTTTCATATCAACCCAGAAAAGCTGCTGTTACAAATACTGCTTGGCCAAGTATTTGCTAAAGTTCTGTTCTCATACTCCTGGTGTGGGACATCGTGTCTTTGTGCTGTACTTTGCCAGGTATGGCTGAAAGACACATTCTTCAGATTTGGAAACTAGTAATTTGGTAGACTGTGTCCATACATTAGGAAACATAGCAAAGAGTATGAGCACTACAGCTTGAAGTTTACTGCATATAATAATAAAACAACTAACACTCAGCATTTACCATGGGTTCATTTACCAACTATTGAGCATTTATTGTGTGCTCAAAATAGTTCCAAGTGCTGAGAATCCAGGTGTGAAAACAGACAAAATCCCTGTAGTATAAAGTCTCCATTCTAATGACACTATTCTTGGTGTTTTTAATCTTATATAATTCTCAAAACTGTCCCATTTTTCAGAGGTGGAAACTAAGACTTCCACCAGCTTTTATACCTGGGCATTCTGGCTTCAGCATCTGTTTTCTGAACCACTAAAACTGTGAGTTAATCACCTAGTTAGTTTGTTTCTATTTAACCAGGAAGCACTCACAGAAGTCATTTAATTTTAGGACTCTGTGGACTCGGGAATAAAATTAGAGGGAAGAAAAAGCACAAATAACAAACCTGTGTATTCAGAAGCTGAGATGAAAATAGTCTGAGAATTCTTATGTAGTCTTTCTTTAGTGTCTGTCAAAACTGGCCTTTGCTTTTTTTCTGTTCCACATACCAGCCCCAGAAATAGGAGCCAGATGTCTGCCACTCTGTTGCTAACTAACGCTTCCTCTCATTACATGAAACAGTAATAATTAAATCAATAGGAAGCAATATATCATATTGGTTAAAACAGCTTGGACTTTAGAATCTGGGTTTTAGATTTGTCTGGGTGACATGTGTTACTTAACCATTAATCTTTAGTTTCCTGTTCTATAAATGTAGATAATATTAGTATTTAGTACATAGGGTTGTTTTGAGCATTAAATAAGAATGCCAGTGGCTGATACTTGAATTCTCTATAAAAGTTTATTATGGAGGAATTTTTCTCCATGGTGAAGCATTAATATTGGTGGGGTTTTTTTTTTCTCCCAGTTTAACTGTTTCTTTTTCTTTTTTTTTTTTTTTAAAGATTTATTGATTTATTTATACAGACACTGGGTACAGTTAGAAGCTCGGGAGGGTAAGCGAATTCACCAGAACCAGAGCGGGGAACAGAACAGGCAGAGTGATGAAATACACTGCTGTGGGGAGCAGTGGGCGGCAGGAGAGGTCTGAGCGCCATGTGGGACCCTCACCGGTGGCCAGGGATAGAACCGGTGCTGCAGAGCTTCGCAACCCAGCGCTCAACCGCTGCGCCACCAGGGGAGGCCCCCCCAGTTCAACTGTTTCTCTGCAATTCTGTCTTCAATAAGATCAAAGATCTTTGCTCATGACTGAAAAACCCCATCTTTAAATCTTTAAACTTGAATGTGTCAGAATCTGGCATGCAGCTGTTTAAAACTATCAGTATGTCATCCTCATCATTAGCAAAAATTTGTTTAAAAAATCATGGACTCTTCTGCAACCTTCCCTGAATCTACTTCATCAAGTAGGCTGGGTTAGTTTGACCTCAAGAATATGTCTCCAGTGCATATATTTCTATTACCACCATCACAGCTATCATCTAAGCACCAGCACCTTTTGCCTAATGTACCAGAGTACAGAGTAGCCTCTAACTTGCATGTCTTAGCCCCTCTAAACTGTTCTACCTATGATAGTCACTGTGATCATCACAAAACAGACATATAATAATTTCACTAGTCTGCTTGACACCTTTTATGATTTCCATTTGCCACTAGAGTAATACCTAGTTTCTAATGCTCTCTGTGATTTGGCCCTTCTTATCCTCTTTAGCTTCATCTTTTACCACTCTCATTCATTTCACTACAGCAGCCTTCTGTCTCTTCTGAAGCTGCTAATTCTTTCTTACTCTAGGACAGTGCTGTCCAGTAGAATATTCTGTAAAGATGGAAAGGACCTATATCCAGATTGCTAGCCACCAGTCATATGTGGCTATTGAGCACCTAAAATGTGACTAATGTGACTAAGAAGCTGAATTTTTATTTAATTTCAGTTAATGTAAATAAACACACGTGGGTCATGACTACCATATTGGATCATGTGGCTATCTTCTGTTGGAATCTCACTGCACATAATAATAAAATAGTAACACTCAACATTTACTATTGGTTCATTTATCAGATATTTATTAAGCACTTACTATATGCCCGAAATAATTCCAAGTGCTGGGGATCTTCTGTCTGTCCTGGAGTCTGCTCTTCTTAGTCTCCCTAACTAGTTGCTTCTCATCCATCATAAGTCAGTCTTTTGCTTCTGCAGGAAGACCTCCCCTCACCCATGAATATAAATTAGGAAATCTCATGTTATTCCATCTCAGAACCTCTGTACTTTACTCACATAGTAGACAGTGGAAATTGGATTGTTCATTTTTCCAGTTTAACAATTACTTCTCCAATTAAGAGCGAGGTTCATATCTGATTTGTTCACCATTGTATAAATAACAGCCTCTAGCATAATGCTGGCACTTAGTACGTATTCAATTAATCCATCAAATAAATGAACTTTCTAAAACATTTTCTATATTCTCATTTCTTTTTTTTTTTAGTTTTTTTAGTTTTTTTTTTTTTTTTTTTTTTTTTTTATAGAGGCATGCTTTTATTTATTTATTTATTATAGTTGTTTGTTTGTTTTGTTTATACATGCACTGGGTACAGTCAGAAGCGCGGGAGGGTGAGAGAATTCACCAGAGCCAGAGTGGGGAGCAGAGCAGGCAGAAGGACTGAAGTACACTGCTGAGGGGAGCAGCGGGTGGCAGGAGAGGTCTGCGCACCATGTGGGATCCTCCTCCGGGGCCGGGGAGCAGCCGGGGATCGAACCAGCGCCGCAGAGGCCGCGGGCAGCTTCGCAACCCAGCGCTCAACCGCTGCGCCACCGGGGAGGCCCCTATATTCTCATTTCTTGGAAAAAGTTCACAGTATGGTTTCTTTAGTCACAGTCATACTGTGAAAGCTATCTCTCAGAACAGATGCATTCTGGGGGCTGGTAAAAGGGACACTGTACCTATACTTTGGTGTCTGTCTTTGGGACGTCCTGGGTGTTATTATACCTAGTGCTTTTTCAGGAGTATATTGTAGGTTTTTTTATGATGTGTCTTACTTTATCCAGTTTTTCATATATAAATTTAGAACTAAATTCTTCAAATGATTAATTATAGATAATTTCAAATAGCACAGTGCCTAATACATAGCAGTTGCTCAAATACTAAAGAAAAATGCTTTGAAAATGGCAACACTCCATATGACAATGTGAAGCAATTCCTGGGGTGGAGGCATTGAGGAACATACCTGGACATCATGCGACAGCACTTATGAATACAAGTTGTTATCACTAGGGCAACAGATCCTCTTTCCCCCATAAAGTTTCATAAATGACCCAAAAAAAATTTCAGGATGGAGAAGGGCATTGAGGTAAAAACTAACTTGCAACTGATGGTTTCTCAGGCACTACCAATCTTCTTAGTTTCTTTTTATCTGGTTTAACTATAAATCTTTTCCTAATCTTAGTAAGTTGTATTTGAAAAGATTGTTTTCCCATGAGCCTACCTATTTCTGGTAATGGTGGCAGGGGATGGGGAGGAAGAAGGAGAAAATAGCCATGATTGCTTTTTGAGGTTGAGAGATCCCTAATGTCTGAGTATAATTTACAGGTGGATTCTGAAGAGCCAGTTTTTGAGGCTGTCATCAACTGGGTGAAGCATGCCAAGAAGGAACGAGAAGAATCCTTACCTGACCTGCTGCAGTATGTCCGAATGCCCCTGCTGACTCCCAGGTACATCACGGATGTAATCGATGCTGAGGTAAGTCATGTAGGACATACAGAATCTAAAAGCTTGAATATCTCTTGTAGCTCAGTATTGTGTACTCCATGCTGGTCATTTTTTTAAAGATATATTTATTTATGCATACAGGAACTGGGGTGTAGGCCAGAGGTGCGGGGAGTGAAAGGATTTACCAGAGACAGAGTGGGGAGCAGAACAGGTGGATTGCCTGAAATACACAGCTGAGGGGAGCAGCAGGGAGACAGGAGAGGTCTGCTGCGCCATGTGGGTTGGTCCCTGCTGGTGGGGGATCAAACTCATGTTGCAGTGGCTGGTGAGAGCTTCATGGTGCTGTCTTTAGCCCCTGCACCACCAGGGAGGCCCCTCCACGCTGGTCATTTTAATGTAAACATGCTGTCTCCTGGGTAGCCTCTCTGGGAATGCCAGAGGGGCTGGTGCTGGGGGTGGTCTCCTGACACCCCCTAGCTGGCAAGTCAGGCTCCTGATACAAATGAAAATCTCTGTTTTGTTATGTTGTCTTTTTGTTTTACATGCCCCTGATTATCATACATAGGTAACATAAGATGATAAACTTTTTCCCTCTCTCCATTACACATAAATTGTTTCTGATTGCCTTGAGAAAGACACTTTACTTATCAAGTCTCTTTATTTTTCACCTCCGGTGAAGCCAGCATAAAAGCAGTTTGATGCATTTTAATATCAACTTTGGTGACATGTTAAGTTTGTTTATGAAAGTGTCTCCAACTTCAGTGTTTGTAGTATGTTTTCATGATTTTTACCACAAACATCATCTATATTATTTGGACTGTACTTTGACGGAACGCTTGTTTGTAACATGTAGGTAAGGCTCAGGTCAGTGAATGTGTTCCTTTTGCTGGCTCAGCCCTAGATCTCTTTGTGCATTAACTACAAATATAGTTTTTCCAGTTGTTCACATTAGAAAAGTTGCAGGCTGGGGCCTCCCCGGTGGTGCAGCGGTTGAGCGCTGGGTTGCGAAGCTGCCCGCGGCCTCTGCGGCGCCGGTTCGATCCCCGGCTGCTCCCCGGCCACCGGAGGAGGGTCCCACATGGTGCGCAGACCTCTCCTGCCACCCGCTGCTCCCCTCAGCAGTGTACTTCAGTCCTTCTGCCTGCTCTGCTCCCGGCTCTGGCTCTGGTGAATTCTCTCACCCTCCCGCGCTTCTGGCTGTACCCAGTGCATGTATAAACAAAACAAACAAACAAACCAGCAAACAAATAAATAAAGCATGCCTCTATAAAAAAAAAAAAAAAAAAAAAAAAAAAGAAAAGTTGCAGGCTGGTTAGTATCACACCTCAAACCTTCTCCTACTTGCACTCTTTTGTACAACCCATCAGTATATCCCTCATGTCTATTTCTTTGTATTGTGGCTAGGAGCCAGGCTCCGTAACCAGACTTGGAGGACTGAAATCCAAATTCACACACTGAGTGTGCCTGATCTTACTACTTCTTCCCTCTCAGCTCCTGTTAGGATCCCCCATGGTTGAACCCAACCAGAAGGTAGAGGACATGGGAGCCCTATTGACATAGTTCATGTAGACCAGTCTTCTGGGCCAGAGAGCAGAATGGAGAAGGGTGCAGAGTGAATTTGGAAAGGCAAATGCAAGATGTTCCAGTACTGAACTCTATTAGAAATCGACATAGGTATATGTCAGTGTTGTGAACCTTGCAGAAATTATTTCAGACAAGTTCTTCTTCCTGTCATCCCAGAAAATAACAGAAATCTTTTGATTTTCCTTTAAATTCTTCTTATTATATACTTGTATTTGCATAATCATTGGAAGGATGTACAAACTAATGTTAGTTGTAAGTGCCAAGGTGCATGGGAAACACTTCTTAATATACCTTTTCCTAGCATTTGCAGCATTTGATTTTTTTTTTTTTATAAATTTTATTGTTATATTCCCCATACAATTGCAGCCCCCCCATTCTGACCCCAATCCCTCCCCTCCCGCCCCCCTAAAAGTGTCTCTGGTTCATAGTTTTTTGTTGATTTTGATTTTCACTTTCTTATATTCATTTTCCTGGTCCCTTATTTAAGTTTTCTAGATTCCTGCTATGAGTGAGACCATCCGGTATTTTTCTTTTTCTTTTTGGCTTATTTCACTGAGCATGATCCCTTCCAGCGCCATCCATGTTGTGCAGCATTTGATTTTTGAACCATGTAATACATTATCTATTCCCCCAAAATTGTTTTAATCAGTTGTAGAAGCCCACAGCATAGCCATTACTCACAGCCCTGGATTCACAGGACTTTGGAAACTGATGTTCAATCTTAAGAAGTTAGTTCTTTGTATGTGCCATTTATACTCTTACAATATTAGAGGTGGCCTCTGTGGCTCACTCTATTGTCTGCTGTATTTCAGCCTTTCATCCGATGTAGTTTACAGTGCAGGGACTTAGTTGATGAAGCAAAGAAGTTTCATCTGAGGCCTGAACTGCGAAGTCAAATGCAGGGACCCAGGACAAGGGCTCGTCTCGGTAAGTTAGCCTCTTGGCAGAGTGAATGAAGGGGTATTTGAAGATGGCATGATAGAGTGGGAGAATACTTTCTCTAAGAAAAGTACTATCTCATTTCAGACCTGCTTTTATTAATTGTGTCATCTCAGACAAGTAATTTTCTACCCTGAGTGTTCTTTCCTGTAACACAAAGACATCTTCCCTATCTATTTCACATAACTGGAAAATTGAATGACATAGTGTGTGAAAGCTCTTTAGAAATTGTTGAGTATCATGCAGTGTAAGTTATAATTTTATTTCCACACATTTGGAGCTATGAATTAGCAATCATTTTGAATGCCATGTGGTAAGTGCTATACCCTCACCTTCCACTTCCTTCTCCTCATGTGTTTTTTCCAGTCAAGAAGGAAAAAATGGCAACATGGTTAAAAGTACAGGGAAGCATGGGGGTTTGGGCAGTGATGTCCATAGTTAAGAGCCTGGGCTCTGGAGCCAGACTGTGGGTACAGATCTCAGTTTACCACTTACTAGGTGTATTGACTTTGTCAGGAAAATTCACCTCTCTGTGCTTTGTTGCCTTATCTGTAAAATGGGCATCATCTTAGCTCCTATCTCCGAACTTGTCAAGAAGACTAAACAAAGTATATTATGTATAAGATGTAGAACAGTTTTGGGCCATAAAAAAATACTATTGATATGTGTCAGCTATTATTTTAGCAAACTGACCTAGGTTCAGAAGTCAGCCCCATCAGTGACCTTGGGCCAGGTAGCACTTTATCTGAGCCTATGCTTCTGCCACTAATATGAGTCACTACATTCTTATCTCACTGGGGTATCATGGAAAATAAATGAGATAATGTATCTAAGATGCCTAGCATTGTAGCTGGCTTGTAATAAGTACCAGATATTACTTCTCTTTCATTTCCTGTCTTTCCAATTTTGCTGTCCCAAGAGGAAAATCATTTTGTAGGTTACAAATTACTGTCTCTGTGGAGTGGTATTTTGTTTTTTATCATTCCTATTCTTGCTCTTCTATGTAGATTCATACATGGTAAGATAGTAATTGACAATTAACTTATTAATAGGTTGAAGTAGAATGATCATTTATCCCCTACACTTTTTAATAGTTCAAGTACTATGTCTTCAATGTAGAAATTTTACAAATACAGAGGAGCAAAAACTAGATAAATTCATGCACAATCCCACTACCAGAGATAATGCCTTTTTGTATAAGGGGATTCCTAGAGAAGTAACAGATGATAAATATTCTGTTTGTTCCTGCAGGATGACAAAATGTGATTCTTACCTCATACTGTATACAAGGACATATAATCTAATTGAATTGATTGAAGGATCAAGTGTGAAAAAACTATGAAAATATTAGAAGAAATTATAGGATAATAATTGTATACATTCTGGGTAGGAGCCCCTTTCTATTTTTAATTATAAAATATATGTAACTTAAAATTTATCATCCTAAAACATTTTTAAGTATACAGTTTCATAGTTTTAATTGTATACCCAGTTGTACACATCTGAAACTCTGTACCCATTGAATAGCCTTCCCCTTCCTCCTGATCTTCCCCTCCTACCCCTAGGAACCTTTGTAACTAATACAATAAAACCCAGAAGCCTTCCTCACTCATTGATTACATCAATTTTTTAAAAATTGTCAAAAGATATAGGCTGGGAGAAAAAACATTTGATGTGTATAGCAAAAGGTCAATATTTCAAATAATGAAATAAATATATATCCACAAGAAAAAAAGAAAAATAACCCATAGAAGATTGGCACGGGGCAGCACATGGAAGAGAGATGCAAGTGAATAATAAACATTGAAAAATATGCTTCAGGAGCAGTTCTGGAAGTGAAGATTGGAACAAGATGTTTGTAAAAGTATAAAATGGGCACACCCTTCATGTCCCACCTCTGGGAGTCTATTCTATAGAAATAAACATATATAAGTAAAGATGTATGCATAAGAATGTGAATCACAGGGCCTCCCTGGTGGCACAAAGGGTTAAGTCTCAGCACTGTGAAGCTATCCACAGCCACTGCAGCACAAGTTCGATTCACAGCCACGAAGCTGACCCACATGGGGCAGCAGACCTCTCCTGTCTCGCCTGCTGCTCCCCTCAGCAGTGTGTTTCAGTCAGTCCGCCTGTTCTGCTCCCCACTCTGTCTCTGGTAAATCCTCTCACTCCTCTTCCTCTAGCCTATACCCCAGCTCTTGTATGCATAAATAAATAAATCTTTTTTAAAAAAAAAAAAGAATGTGAATCACAAATTGCTAATATTGCCAGGGGAAAAAAAAAGGATTCAACCTGAAGTCAATCTGAAGGGGAGTGAATGGTTGACTAAATTATAGTACTACTATCCTGTGAAAAAATTAAAGCATTGAGTCAGACTGGCGAGACAGAGAAACCTTTTCATTGATAAAATAGAAGAGGCAAAGTCTCCTGTGTATGTGTATATGTTTGCATGGGCTTAAACAAGAAGATGTATGCAAGGGTACATACTAAATCTTTAACAAGATTACTCCACGGGGCAAGGATTGTGGGAGAATATTGAATGTTAATGTTTTAGCTGTGGACCTGTATATTATGTTATCACTGTAAGCACATAGATACTTTTGCTATTTAAGAAATAATAAGGGCCTCCCCGGTGGCGCAGCGGTTGAGCGCTGGGTTGCGAAGCTGCTCGCAGCCTCTGCATCGCCGATTCGATCCCCAGCTGCTCCCCGGCCACCGGAGGAGGGTCCCACATGGCGTGCACTGCTCCCCTCCTGCCGCCCACTGCTCCCCTCAGCAGTGTACTTCGGTCCTTCTGCCTGCTCTGCTCCCCGCTCTGGCTCTGGTGGATTCTCTCACCCTCCCGCGCTTCTGACTGTACCCAGTGCATGTATAAACAAAACAAGCAAACAAAGAAACAAACAAACAAATAAATAAAGCATGCCTCTATTAAAAAAAAAAAAAGAAATAATAAAAAGCATATGTATTTTGCATACAATGTGAGCCAGTGATGCGGTAGAAAGAATCTGGCACTAGATAAGATATTTTGCCTGCTTTGATTTCTCTCCCAGTTCAGTCACTCACTCTAGTACGTGCTATTTGAATTTGAACAAGTCCTTTAACTTTTCTGGATTACCATTTCTTCTTCTATATTAATTAAGATTTTTCCAATACTGAAGATCTTTTTTCTTTTTTGCTGAACCAAACATGTCCCAGAGAGTACGTGCTAGCACTCACTAATTGCATGCCAGATTGAACTAAAGCCAAAAAAAATTCTTCGAACCAGCAAATCCAGAAGATTCTTTAGAGGTACATTCCCTGCATTTCCCTGAACAGGCAGCAGAGGTCCTGCTTCTTCAGAGAATTTGCTTATTACCCTGACCTTGTAAGACTCGAGTATGATTCTACATGCCATCATAGTTTTGAGGTTATTTTTCAGAAGTTCTAGAAAAGAAATTCTGCAGCTATTTCTGACTAGATTCTTAATTTAACATCTCCTTGTCAGTGCCTTAAAAGTAAACTGTTCCTGCCATCATGTCCTCTACCCATCCCTGTTCATAGGATTTGCTAATGCATAATGACTCTCCTGCACACAGAAGGAAATTAAATTTATAGTTGAGTAAAAATAGCATGCTAAATAAAGTGTGGGGGCTTTGTTTTAGTTATTAACCTTACTCATATTCTCTCACAGAGATAAAATGGATGTTACTCTTCCTGATTTTTAGCTATCTTCTGTGCTAACAAAAATGAATGCATATGGAAATGCAGGTCTCTGAACCCTGTTATTTTAGCAGCCTGCAGTCTGCCTGCCTCTTCTCTAACCACACGGCATGCTCACATACGCCTTCCCTACTCCCACTCTGCCACCCCTGGCAAAGATAGTGCGGGGACACGGCCAAGATGCCTCCATTTCCTCACTGTGCTTTTCCACACTTTTCTTGTCAGATTTTTAGATACATTTTCTTCAGCATAAAAATAAAAATCTAACTAAACAAGAACATTCTTTCCCTAGGTCTTTTTTACACATTAGATTGTTGGAGTAGTGGTTCCCAACTTTAAAACCTTAGGAGTTCTTAGGAGTTCAGAGCAGAAATTTCCTAGGCACAAATGGAAGAAATCACAAAGAAAAAGGTAGGCGTATTTGACTAAATAAAAATAATGCACATTATGAGACAAATCAGGAAAATTGACTTACTCCACACAGCAAAGGTTAAACTCATTCATATGTAAAGAGCTCATAAAAATGCATGAGCAAAACACTAAAGTCTTGTGCATACAGTTCATGGAAGGGGAAGTACAGTTGGCTACAAAAATAAGGGGGGGAAATGTACCCTAATTGGTAATTGTTTTACTAGTAATAGAATAGTAAAGCAATAAATGCAATTTTGTCTACCAAAGTATCAAAGATTAAAAATACAGTAATTGGTGCTATAGCTAATAGAATGAATTAGTGCCCCTGTAGTGTGGGTAGGAGTATAAATTGGTACACCTTCAGGAAGTAATATTATGGTATATATCAATTTTTATAAATTTCCAGCAAAGCACCCATTTCTGTTTTAAGTAAACAACTGGGAAAAGTTTAATATGCAAGGATCTTCATATGTGATTATTTATAACCAAAATTGTGAACTCCTAAAATGCCTAAAACATTAAAATCACATATTAAAAGATTTAATATCTTAGGAAAATGAAGTTTTAAAAAAAGCAGGGTGCAATAGATCCAGTACCACTTATATTTTATAAATGTTGGAAGTTTTACAAAGTTGCAAGAAAATAATCTGTTACATTTTGGTATTTCTTTGTATTGTGGAATTTTGGATACATTTTTTTCATAATAACTATATTTTCCAGGTATTTTAGCAGTGAAAATGTATTTTTTTTTTTAATTTTCTAGAGGCATGTCTTATTTATTTATTTATTATTTGTTTGTTTGTTTGGTTTATACATGCACTGGGTACAGTCAGAAGCGCGGGAGGGTGAGAGAATTCACCAGAGCCAGAGCAGGATGCAGAACAGGCAGAAGGACTGAAGTACACTGCTGAGGGGAGCAGCGGGCGGCAGGAGAGGTCTGCACACCATGTGGGACCCTCCTCCGGTGGCCGGGGAGCAGCCGGGGATCGAACCGGCGCCGCAGAGGTCGCAGAGGCCGCAGGTAGCTTCGCAACCCAGCGCTCAACCGCTGCGCCACCGGGGAGGCCCTGAAAATGTATTTTGTCTTAGAATCACAAGAAACAATTTTTAATCTTTTTAACTGGGTGGGAGGAGACTAATATGTAAATAAGGATAGCAGTTATTTAAGCCCTTAAGTTATTTTTTTAATTTTCTAAATCATGTTGTACTAGGAAAAACTACACAGGCTAAACAAAGACATCAGAATTGTCTAAAATTGTATCTATTTAATGTGCAAACACTGGTGCTATGATACTTATCAAAAGCTCTCTGGGCACATGTATTTAACTCCGGCACCAGCGGGGAAGTTAATTACTTGAACAGGACTTGGTAGAGTGTTTCCAAACACAGTGTCTGTCAGGGGGAAATGATGAAAAGAGACCTTTGTGGCTCTTGTCAAACTTGCAAAAAAAGTTCGGGAGTCAATGGTCTAGGACCCCAGATATTTAGAGTCATAAAACTCCTGAGATCTGATACCTTTGTCCAAATTCTACTGTGGATATACAGTTACCAGAGTGTTACAGAATGTCAGCCAGTGGGAAGTACTGTCACTTAGGTTCTACTCTTTGGGCTTTGTAGCATAATCTCAGCGTTTCCTATCTGTTTCTGTGTCCCCATCCTTCATAAATCATACCATCAACGAAATCGTATTATCAAGAAAGAGGTGATTTTCTTCCCTAACCTTTTTTGCCCCCTGAGAGTTACATAAAGCAACAGATACTGTCACTGAAAATCAGTGGAAATTTTCATGGTGGGCAAAGTACTGAAAATAACCTCTCAGTTGTTGTGGTGTTTTGTACTTTCTTATCCAGACAGTTATCATCCATTAGCATCATATTCATCTGCAAAGGGAAATGTGTTCGAATGGCTTGCCTTCTCTGTTCAAGCGTGAAGGAGAGAAGAGGTGGGGTACTAAATTAGGGGCAGATAGATAGTGGCATAGTGCTGCCAAGGAAGAGCAAATAGTTTGTCCCAGCCTCTCCTAGCTTGAAGGAATTTTATGCATAGATAAAATTAGCATAATATAAAAGGGCTCTTTAGTCAAATGCTTTGCTTTTCTGGAAGGAACTGACTGCTGAAACGTATTTGCTGGCTCACCTTGGGGAAGGGTCCACTTATTTGGCAAATATATAAAGACAGTTGTGTTCCTAGAAGATGAGATTACGCTCCACAGCTTATGTGTGCATACGTGTATGTTTTAAAGAATTTTTTCAAGCATGTAGACAGAATAGTAACCCACCATCCTACTGCAACAACTATCAACACCTCCATGGTCTATCTATTTTTTTTTCTTATTTTTTTTATTTATTTATTTGTTTTTTTTTTGTTTGTTTGTTTTGTTTATACATGCACTGGGTACAGTCAGAAGCATGGGAGGGTGAGAGAATTCACCAGAGCCAGAGCGGGGAACAGAGCAGGCAGAAGGACCGAAGTACACTGCTGAGGGGAGCAGCGGGCGGCAGGAGAGGTCTGCGCGCCATGTGGGACCCTCCTCCGGTGGCCGGGGAGCAGCCGGGGATCGAACCGGCGCCGCAGAGGCCATGGGCAGCTTCGCAACCCAGTGCTCAATCGCTGCGCCACCGGGGAGGCCCGGTCTATCTATTTTAAAGCAAATCCCAGCTGGGGGATAATTTCATCCATGTATATTATGTTTTTGTATGGATTGCTGAAAAATAAGGATCCTTCTTTAACATGTCTAAAGTGCTAGTATCACTCTTTGAAAAAATTACACACAACCAATTACCTTCTTTGGATATCAAGTACGTGTTACATTTTCCATGATTTTATTTAATTCTGAACATTTAAGTTGCTCCAGTCAGGATCTAGACTAGACTCACACATTGCATTGAGTTCCTCTCTCTTTAGTTTCTTTTAACCCATAGAAACCGGTTTCCCCTCCTGCTTTGATTTTTCCTTGCAATGAATTTGTTAAAGAAACCAGACTGTTTGATTTGTAGGCTTTTCCACATTCTAGATTTTGCTGCTTATATCCACACAGTCGTTTGCCATGTTCTTCCTGATGCATTTCTTGTACATGGTGTTTAGACTAAAGGTGTGGTAGCACAGAGGTTCAGTTTTTTGGTATGACTATTTCATAGGTGATGGTGATGTGCTTCCTACTGAGCCACATCAGCAAGGACTCAATGTCTGATTATCCATCCATCCATCACAAAGTACTATTAGCTTCTCCCTAAAGATTAAAGCAGCCATTGATGACACTTATCAGAACTGTTACTTCATTGGGGTTTATCTGTTTCTTGTCATCTTAAAGGCACTATGTTTTTCAAGTCTAGATTATTTATAAGATATTTTAAGATTGCTTTGCTCTTCCAAATACCCTCCTGATGATTCACTTATCCAAAATGCCCCTGCTAACATTCTCTTTGTGAGTTCTAGTAAAGCAGATGCACAGGGGATTTCCTCAAAAGATTGCTTTTCAGAAAGAGACAAGGGAGAACATATCAGAATGAGGCCTTATGTGAGAGGGGAAATAAAAGTCTATCAAAATATCTTCTTTGGGAAAATAGCAAAGAACAAGACTCCCAGTCTTATGAGTATACCTGGCAGTCTAGTCTTATGAGTACCTGGCAGCTTTGATAATTGATAGGGAACATGCTTATATAATTGGCTGAACTGGAAAAGATCATAGTTCATGGGAAAGAGGTTTCAAAAATCTATCTCTTGTTTCCTAAGCCACAGATCTCAACTTTTTTGAAACAAGGTTAGGAGAGCATTTTTCCCCTTTATTAAAAAAAAACTCCCATTTTGAGTCTTACAGGCTGCAGAGTGCAGGGAACTCCTCCACCCTCACCTGTTCTTGGAACTTCGCTTTATTAGATCAGAGTCATTTAGGTAGCTTGAAATACTGCAGTGGGATGTTCAAATTTGCTTCTAGAATTTTAATGTTGTCTATAGAAATTTAAATTTCAGAGATCAGGTTCTCAAGAGTTGGGAATAATTTCCTGTTCAGACACTTGATATGAGTCTCCTATTTCAAATCACTTTCTTGAAAGTGTTGCCGCATGCAACAAGATATCCTAGAACTCTTTCTGGTTATGCCACAGATGGTGAAGTAACATATCTTTTTCTCCCTTTCTTCTCAGGAGCCAATGAAGTGCTTTTGGTGGTTGGGGGCTTTGGAAGCCAGCAGTCTCCAATCGACGTGGTAGAGAAATATGACCCCAAAACTCAGGAGTGGAGCTTTTTGCCGGTACGTTATGGTTGAACCAGTCATGGGGGAAAAGGCTGAAGTGTTTCCAGTCCCTCATATTAGAATATAACTAACCCAACCCTAAAAGTAGAAAAGCCTACAAACAGCATTATGTGCTTATAATTGTGCCATGCACACAGTAGGTAGCTAATAGTTATTGACTGTTCAGACTAGACTTCATAAATACTGATGGTCCTATGTCAAATGAACTCGGCTGGACTTTTCATCCCTCCCTGAGCTGTCTGCATAATCACCTGCATGCTCCACAGAGCATGCTCCCTGTTAAATTGAAACTCTGTAAAATTGTGATACATTGAACTCAAAATTTTGTATCTTTTCCTTTGACTTACCTCTATTTCAGTGCAGAAAAGAGCAATAATAATTCTGAGAAAATATGGAAATCTTTTGCTCAATCCTCTAAACTTTTAGGGTCTTTGAATCCTGGTTCTTTGATTAGCAGTGCGGGAATACCCTTCCACTGGGTGGAAGACTGTCAGCCTCCTACTTAGCCCAGTGCCTGTGGAATAGAAAGGAATCAGATGCTGGATGGTAGAATGACACTAAACCTTTTGGAAGCCTCATAAAGAGGTAAATGTGCAGAAGATTTACGTCATTAAGAGAAACACAGCAAGCAAGAGAGTGTTCACTCAGTAGACAGATAGTGGAGGCCACATTAGAGGAATGGTAACAAGTAAAAAAAGCAGGGGTGTATAGAGATATAAGTAGGAAGGAAGCAAAGGCAAAAACCTAAGTACTCGCCTGACTGAAGTACCTGTATCTCTTCTCCCCCAAATCCATAGAGCATCACTCGCAAGCGACGTTACGTTGCCTCAGTGTCCCTACATGACCGGATCTACGTCATTGGTGGCTATGATGGCCGTTCCCGCCTCAGTTCAGTGGAGTGTCTAGACTACACAGCAGATGAGGATGGGGTCTGGTATTCTGTAGCCCCTATGAATGTCCGGCGAGGCCTTGCTGGAGCGACCACCCTGGGAGGTAGGTTTTTGTTTTTTTTAAAGATTTTTTTATTTATGCATACAAGAGCTGGGGTGCAGGCCAGAGGTGCAGGGGGTGAAGGGATTCCCCAGAGACAGAGTGGGGAGACGAACAGGCAGATCTATTGAAATACACTGCTGAGAGCAGTGGGCAAGACAGGAGGGGTCTCGGCACCATGTGGGCAGCTCCCTGACCGGGGATTGAACTCGTGCTGCAGTGGCTGAGGATAGCTTCATAGTGCTGCGACTTAGCCCCTTGCGCCACCAGGGAGCCCCCAGTGAGAGGTAGTTTTGTGTGAGGTTGCTGTTTCCATTTTGTTGTGACTGGGTCAGATTCATATCACTCCCGTTGTCTGGCAGGAGCATGAAATGTGGAGGATAATGGTAAGGTCAAATACTCCTTTCTGCTTTCAGAAAAATCAGTGTCATCAGAGCTGTTCAATATTCATCGCTATTTCTACAGTTGACAATGAAGTTAGTGACTCATGTTCTGATGTGCTGAATGGGGAATTCACACTAGTTATTGTTCTTTTAAACTCTGTCTAGTCTTTGACTGTTTTTGAATATGCCATTTTATTCCAGCCTTTTTAGCTATCTTCTGTGCTGCTTTCCTTATAAAACTTAATTGACTTGGGCCTCCCTGGTGGTGCAGCAGTTGAGCGCTGGGTTGCAAAGCTGCCCGCGGCCTCTGCGGCGCCGGTTCGATCCCCGGCTGCTCCCCGGCCACCGGAGGAGGGTCCCACATGGCGCGCAGACCTCTCCTGCCGCCCGCTGCTCCCCTCAGCAGTGTACTTCGGTCCTTCTGCCTGCTCTGCTCCCCGCTCTGACTCTGGTGAATTCTCTCACCCTCCTGCGCGTCTGACTGTACCCAGTGCTTGTATAAACAAAACAAACAAACAAACAAACAAATAAATAAAAACATGCCTCTATTAAAAAAAAAGAAAAAACTTAATTGACTTATCCCACAAAAAACATGGTTTTTGCTCCCAAACATTTGAAGGGACTGTGGTGAGTTTGTAGAGAAAGGAGTTATTAGAAACCTCTCATTCTCTAATGGTCTGGATTTGTTTGTTCTGTGCAGATATGATCTATGTCTCTGGAGGATTTGACGGAAGCAGGCGTCATACCAGTATGGAGCGCTATGACCCAAACATTGACCAGTGGAGTATGCTGGGAGATATGCAGACAGCCCGGGAAGGCGCTGGCCTAGTGGTGGCAAGTGGAGTGATCTACTGTCTAGGTATTTGGTCTGGGATATGAGGATATGAAAGAATTTAGTGGGATCCCCTTTTAACCAAAATTAAATTCATAGACTTCCTTCAGTTAAAACCCTGCTCTGTCCTAAAATATTTCGTTAACTGGGGATATCTTTTTTGTGGTAGCAGAAAAATAGTATATCAGATTTGTTTGGGTATTGGCACACTTGAAGGAGGGCTGAAACTAAAACAGTGAGTTGAAACACACAGAGAAAGGCAGACTGGCCGTGAGGATTTGCCATTCTTTCTGGAATGGTCTCTATTTTGTCTTTCAGGAGGATATGATGGGTTGAATATCTTAAATTCAGTTGAGAAATATGATCCCCATACAGGACACTGGACTAACGTCACACCGATGACCACCAAGCGCTCAGGTAAGACTAGGCATTTATCGGGGAGTGGGCAGCAGTATTGTTGAATCACACATATGCGTAGGTGGTATGGTCTCAGGACAGAGTCTCGATAAGTCAGAGTTGTATTTCCTTCCTCACTGTAGACTTAATGTGAAACTGTAGACTTAAGTCAAATTACAGTCCATGGGATATTCCGTGGGATAATTAATCTGTGTTGGGCTAGATTTTTCTAGGCTTGTCTATATGCCCTTCCTCACTGTAGACTGTAAAACTGTTGGCTTAAGTCAGATTCCGTTCTCCTTTATGCTTCTAATTTTTCTAAATAGTGAGGATAAAAACAACTTAAATTTTCAACCAGAATGTAAATTTGAGGGCAGAAGTCTTCTTGTTATATTCATTTTTTTATGTCTTTATTCCTTCCCTGCATCCTCTAATATCTTGTAAAATTTTGGATAGATGTCATGCATGTTAAGTGAATGTTTGTTGCATAAAATCTGTAATGTGCAAGCACGGAAGAGCACCTGTTTCCCTTCAATGAGCGCGTTCTTAGGTGGAGCAAGCTGGGGTGAGAGTGGCGGAAGGACTGTGCTAGCTGCTCTGTGTACTTCCTCTGGGTAACAACTCTCCAGAACCGTGATCACAACTCCTTTCCTTCCTTCTACTTATATTGCCTTCTTTTTTCTTCTTCCTTCTTTTCTCCTAATGAAAAAGGCTGGGCTCTGAATTAATGGAAGTGAAAATGAGAACCATTTCAATTTATCTTTTCTCATTTCAAGTCCTGGCCGAAGAGTTTACAGATGTGATAACCTGTGCTGGGCTAGATTTTTCTAGGCCTCTCTGGCCCCAGTCCACGTTCCTCAGCTACCCTAGAATTCAGATAGACATCAGTGACCATGCTTTGTTTCTAGAATTCAGATCCTAAGCTTAGTAGTATTCATTTGCTATATTGTCTTTTTCCCCTAGGTGCAGGAGTAGCCCTGCTGAATGACCATATTTATGTGGTGGGGGGATTTGATGGTACAGCCCACCTTTCTTCCGTTGAAGCATACAACATTCGCACCGATTCCTGGACAACTGTCACTAGTATGACCACCCCACGATGCTATGTAGGGGCCACAGTGCTCCGGGGGAGACTCTATGCAATTGCAGGGTGAGGATTTGGAAACCAGGCTAGTTAGAGTCATCCAGGGCAGTGTGATCCAGTCTGTATTTTTGATGGAGATGGGGTTTGGTCGGTGGAGACATGTCCAATGGCAGCCTTAACGTAGGTCTTGTATGGAAAGGACTAGAAAGCTCATTTTCGTCTTTTGCTTCTTCTCCACTCAGATATGATGGGAATTCTCTGCTGAGTAGCATTGAGTGCTATGACCCTATCATTGACAGCTGGGAAGTCGTGACATCCATGGGAACCCAGCGCTGTGATGCTGGTGTGTGTGTTCTCCGAGAGAAGTGACCATTGCTCGAACACCATCCAGAGCTAGCGACCAGTCCAAGGGGCAATTTGCGAGAGAATCAAGGATCCTTTCCAGAATGTCTATTTCTCACTGTGTGCACAGGGAGATTACAGGCACCGGTGCAGTTATGATTGTACTTTTTTGACACACATTCCCCCTCGCGCTAGTAGTTGTCCCCAAGGAGGGTGGGTAACAGATGCTCAAGGAAAGAAAAAAACATGCTGACTGGATGTCAGAGATGAGACCATCGCTCCTTCTCATCTAGCGAGCACTTATTTGTCGTTTCTAACTTACCATGTGCTTGGGAGAGTATGTATACACACATATATATTCGTTGTGCCTCACAATGCAGAGAATTAAGGTGAGTATGGCCTATTCATGTGGGCAGTGTTCAGCCTAGATGTTTAGAAAGATACCAACTTGAGTCGGCTTGGTGAAGCCCAAGCCATCTGTTTTTCAGGAATAAATATCTTTCTAAGTCTACAGGTAGCTAGGGGCAACACAGTTCCACTCTGGAGGGAGACAAAGAGCCCTGTCAAACCTTTGGGGGCCGAGGAAGAGATCTGTCTGACACTCCTTTGGGGGGATGGATTTGCATATCAGAACAAAAGTTGAAAAAGTAAATTGAATTTGATGGAATGTGACTGAACCTAGAATACCACTGAGGTGTAACCTGCAAGATTGAAAAGAGTGTGTTATTTGAAGATCCTTATTTCCCCATGGTCTTTCTGAAGCAGAACGTGCATCTTGGCACTGGAGACTGTGAGAGAATAACAGAGTGAACAGACCTTGGAATGAATGGAGATGGAATAAATGTGGAGTTCAGGATGACTGGGGACAAACTAGAAGTACCTGTGATTTTGCAATCGTCTTATTCCTGGCCAAGGTTCATCCTTCCATGGCAAGGTTTACCTTGAGTGGGTGAAAGACTGTCTTTTTTTTTTGTTGAATCAAATACTACTACACTTTTAGATGACCACACTATTTATTTGGGGATGGGGTAGGGTGGTGGCAGTCTGGGAGCTCAGTTACCTGATTACTGCCTAATTCTTTCAAGGACACACTCTGCTAAGGAGTGGTTTTTACTGCTGTGTTTGGTACCTTTAGGCTTTTTCCTACTATAAGGTTCCCATACCTGTCCTTAGAGTGGATTTTATATTCATCCTAGGGCAGCATAATTAAGGATAACCAAAATTCTTTTGTTAGTTCCAGTAACTCCTATCACCGAGGTATTTTTGAGCTCTACCAATCAGGGCTCCTCTGTGTTAGGGAGTAAAATTCTTACTTTTTGAGTATGGGGAGTGTGGGAATGGGATAATCCAGACAAGGATATTCTTTTTCCATTTTTCTTGAGTTGTATTGATCTAAAGAGTTCATTTACTTTGTATTTTTTTAAGAAAATATTAAAAATCAACTGTCTCAAATGCCTATAGGAGTGTTTGTGGCTAATCAGCACTGCTTTCAGCAGATATTCTGGGAAACCAGGCATGGAAATCAGCTTAGGTCCTGTCTCTTCAACCCCGTGTGTTTGCAAAGTAACTGCTGTTTCTTATACTCAGGTAAGAGGTAGCTACTTTGCCGTGGCGAAGATTCCCATCAGTAAAATTTTATCCAGACTTGCCTTGTCATTGGCCCCACACACGTGCACTTGGAGTTTACCTGAAAACCAAAGAGAATAAGGGTACTGTTGACCTTAGTACCCACTTGAATTTTATTTTATTTTTATTATTTTTAAAGATTTATTTATTTATTTATACAAGCACTGGGTACAGTCAGAAGCACGGGAGGGTGAGAGAATTCACCAGAGCCAGAGCAGGGAACAGAACAGGTAGACTGACGAAATATACTGCTGAGGGGAGCAGCGGGCACAGCAGGAGAGGTCTGTGTGCCATGTGGGAGCCTTGCTGGTGGCCGGGGATCAAACCAGCACTGCAGAGGCTGCGGGCAGCTTCGCAGCCTAGTGCTCAACTGCTGCGCCACCAGGGGAGGCCCACCCACTTTAATTTTAGAGTTTCAGTCACCCCAGGCCTTTTTCTATTTGCTTTGATTTATGGCCTGTGATATCAACAGCTATGCAGAAGTCCTGCAAAACTGCAAAAATTCCCAGAGCAAAGGAAAGCAAGAGACACACGAGGAAGTCATTTGTACTTAAGAAGACTGCTAGCCTCTCTTTAATATATGGATGTGCCTTCTGATTAAACCACAGCTCTGAAAACTATGGCTCATTCTGTCTCAGGAGAGATCTGGGGGAGGTTGAATGGGAGGGCAGAGGTGGGATAAAGAACTGATGGCTCCCCAACTATCTTCAGTGCTAACTACCAGAGTTTCAGACTGAATTCCCAAATGTTCTTATGTTCTTAATTATTTTAAGCCTCTGAAAGCTATTTGACTTGTGCCACCCGCATCACAGTTTCTAGTTCAGATCAGTTTTATCTTTCATTGTTCCATGTCCATTCCATTATCTTTATTCCTTCTACAACCACTTAGGTTAGGCCTTAATCCCTTGCCCAATTTGGAGTAATAGTCTCCTGATAATCTTATCTCTATTTTCCTGTCTTCCAATCCAGCCTCTGCCTTTTGCATGTTAGTTTTCTAAAGCACAGATAGGATTGTTACAATACCCAACCTACAATAAATTTTCAATACTGAACAGTTAGTTTTGGCCCAAAATCCCATAGGTTCCCACTGCCCATATTATGAAGTTCAAATTCCTTAGCATGACAACACAACCATGGTAATGTGGGCCCATTCTACATTTCTGATAATACCTTCCTCACTTCTGTCTGAAATAATCTGGCTTTCCTGACAAAATCCTACTCACCCTTTAATACCTAAATCAAATGTCACCCAGGTAAATGGCACCCAACTTTCCAGAGAGATTCGCTTTCTAATCCAGGCCTCCATAGGGTCACTGTGTGGGTCTTCCTGTTTAGATTAAGTTCTCAAATACCAAATTTCTATAGTACCCTCCAGGTTTAGCATATAATCACTAACATAGTTAATGTTTAATTAATGGATATAAGGAAAAGATAGGATGGTGGGTAGATTAGACTAATGAAGTGGCTTAATTCCCCTTCATATTCTGCTTCCCCTGCCCATTTCAGGAAATCCATGATGTTGCACTATAAGCTGGAACTCTAAAGACTAATCAGATGGAATGAGAACTTTCAGTGTAATGAGGAAATCAGTGGTGATAGAGCCTTGCATGAATGATGCCTGGAAAGCAGCCTTTCCTCTGTTTTCCCCATTTTGCAAGGGAGTACTGAATGTGACAACCGTTAAGGAAACTGATGATTCAATTAGTTTCTAAAGCACTCCAACACAGTATTTTGCCACACAGTAAATACTATGATTAGAACTGAGCCCCAAAATTGAAGCTTCCAGGAATTTTTTTCCAACACCACAAAAAAAAAAAAAAAAAAGGCACTGTTCCTCTAAGTAGTCTCCCACAGAACAATCCAATGTAGTTAAAACTTGCTGATGGAGAGTCCAACGGAGATTGCCCCCATATTGCCCCGGGTAAGTCCCCATTCATGAGAAATTCAACTCTCACACTAAAGAGTTAAGATCATCTTTAATGACTTACTTGTTCAAGTGTTACTCCTTAAGCCCAGTGACCAGGTTAGTCTGGAGAGGATTTGTCACGTCCTAGGAAGTGACCCTGTCACAAAGCCGCGCTGACACCGAGCCTCTCAGGTTAGGCAATGAATGAGCGCGCTTGCGCAGTAGAGTCCGGAGCCGAGGAAGCGGGCGCCTGCGCAGAAGGGAGTGGCGGTCCGCTCCCCGCCCTGCGAGCCGCGCCAGCGCAGTCGAGAAGACCGAGCGGCGACAGCGCCTGCGCGGTGGTGGCCGAGGCGGCTGTGGCTGTAGCGGCGATGGAACCGTCGGAGCAGCTGAACGAGTTAGTGTCAGCCGAGGGCCGAAACCGGAAGGCGGTGCTGTGCCAGCGCTGCGGCTCGCGGGTGCTGCAGCCGGGGACCGCGCTCTTCTCCCGCCGGCAGGTAGGGAGCAGGTCGGCGCGGGGTCCACCTGCGCGCTCCCCGCGGCGGCCGAGGCGGCGGAGTCGCGGGAGACCTCGCCCCGCGCCCCGCGGCTCCGGCGAGGCCCCGCCCCCAGGCCGCCCGCGGGGCCCGCCGGGTCCGGCTCGCCGCGCCCAGCCCCGCCCGGCCCCCCAGCCCGGGGAGGCTGCTGCCCCGCGCGCCAGGGGAGGGGAACCCGAGCCCGCGCGCTGGCCAGGGCCGCTGCCCGCGCCCCCCCCCCGCAAGTCGGCCTTTCGTTCCCCGCGGCTGAGTTGCGGGGTGGCGCTTGGGCGAACTTGCTTCTTGGCCCGCCACGCCCGCGCCCACCTCCTCTTTTCCGAGCGCCTCTCGGTTCCAGAAGCAACGGGGTGGGACAAAAAGAACTCCTGTAACCAGGCTTACCAACCGACGGAACCCAGTTTACAATGAATCATATTTCCAGTGAGCTGAATACCCCAAGTCCTGAAAATCAAGCAAGACTTAATTTTATTTTCTCCAAGTTAGGCATTTTTATACCCTTCATACCGCCGTCACCGCAAGCGAGAAAGTTGGGGAATTTTATTTCTATGTGATTTGCCCACAGAAAATGCAACGTGTAATCTCATCCAACCATGCAGTGCCCTAGTGCTCAAAATTACTTCTAAAAGTATGCCCTGCCCTCAGGGGAGCTAGGTTTCGACATGAGAATGGGAACAAACGTTCAGGCTACAGCGGGGTGCTGCTGGCATCTAGTGGGTAGAAGCCAGGGGTGTTCTGAGCATCCTCCAGTCATCTACAGTCTTCCCCCTTCTGACTCCCCAGCCAAAGAATTCTCCAGCGCAGCAAGTCAGCAGTGCCAGGATTGAGAGTCTGTAGCCTAAAAAGAGCACTCTCATCTGTAATCTCTTGGCCCTGTGAAATTATTTTGCATTTCTTCATACCAGGAGACCGTGGCATCCTGTGATGTATCCACTTCTGTATCTCCTACCCCTGGACTGTGCACAGAGTTAGAATTTAGTAAATGTTTGGGCTTAAATCAATTAACAAGCAAAAACGCCCAACGTAAAGGCGGTTTGCATGGGTGTTTGCTTGGCACCATGACTCCACTATTTGAGCAGCTTGTGTTTGTGTTCTTTTTTGGTCATAGAAATGATTTTACATATAAAATGTTCATATCCTTGAACTTGTCACTTCTCAAAAGTCTTACTTAAAGACTTTGACCTTGTGGCAGAAGAAATTAGGATTAAGCTCGGTAGAGGCAGGGTGAATTGTTCTGTATTTGTGAAAGAAAGAGTGTGTGTGTGTGTGTGTGTGTGTGTGTTTTCCAATTGAAATAACATTGGTGTATAACATTATATAGGATCCAGGCATACATCCTTATAAATCAACATCCAGTTTCTATCCATCACCATACATTTGACCTTCTTTACCTGATTTACTCACCCCTCCCCCTTCACTTCTGGTAACCACAGTTGTGTCCCTATAGTCTCAAAGGTTGTTTTTGTTTTATTTTGTTCATTTGAGGAATGAAAATGTTCCTTTTGGTCAGAATATGAAATGTAGTAAAAGTGAGAAGAAATGAGGCCAGGTGGAGTTAACGGTGGGTGATTGGAATAGAGGAGGTGAGGGGCTTATAGGGATGTTCTGCCCCCTTGGGAGTAGAAACTCATGACTAGGAGTGAGATGTTGGGTCAAAAGGGAGACTAAGCCAGTTGCCACCAGCTGTCAATGGGCAGTGATTAGAGTCATCTCAGATGGCGGTGAGGGGTCCCCTGATGTCAGGAAACTTAAAGGAGCTCTGGTGTTGACTTAAGGATGGAGCAGTATTATAATTCAGGAGCAAGGATGCTGGTTCCCATCTTCATATCCTGAAGCATGTGGAATGTCCCAGAACGTTTTGAGGAGCCTGTGGTGGTGGCCTCAGCAAGAGCCTTATTTCCATGATGACAAAGAGAAAAAGGAAACATTCACCAAAGAGTTTGAGAATGTAGGAAAAGGGAGATGCCGATATAGAAGCTGTTGTCGCTGCAGTAGGGTGAAGGAGGGTTGTCTCCTGAGAGAAAGCTTAGAACAGTGTTTGCATGAGTAAGGAGTGAGGGCAAGGACCTGAGGACAATAACTAGCAGTTTCTTTTCAAACTAAACTGTGCGTAGCATACCACCTAGCAAGTATACCCTGGGACCTTTATCCCAGAGAAATGAAAACTTATGTTCGCTCAGAAACCTGTACACAAATGTCCATCCACCTTTATAGCCCAAAACTAGAGCCATCCCAGCTGCCTTCAACAGGTGATAGGTTATACAAACCGTGGTGTGGCCGTACCATGGGGCCAAGTGTGATACCACAGCTCAGATAAACTGCCAGGGAGTTGTGCTGGGTGAAAAAAAGCCAGTTCTAAAAGCTTATGTAGCTGTGATCCCATTTATATAACAGTTTTGAAATAACAAAATTTAAGAAAGGGGGAACATATTAGTGATTGTCATCACTAATGGGTTAGAAATTGGGGGATTGGCTATATAAGATTGGCTACAGAAGGACAAGAGATCCTTGTGAAATAGAGGTCTTCAGTGTCTTCACAGGTATATAAGCCTGGGATAAAATTGATAAAACTATATAAAACTGCACACAGACAAATGAGTTAAAGTAAGTGGGAAATCTGAACAAAATCACTGGATTATATCCATGTCAGTATACTGGATGTGATGTGCTGCAGGTTTTTTTGTTTTTTGTTTTTCAAAGATTTATCCATCAGCGCATACAAGAGCTGGGGCACAGGCCAGAGGTGTCGGGGGTGGGGGCGGCAAGAGGATTCACCAGAGACAGAGTGGGGAACAGAACAGGCAGACTGACTAAAATACCCTGTTCAGGGGAGCAGCAGGCGAGGCAGAAGAGGTCTGCTGCGCCATGTGGGTTGCTCCCTGGCCAGGAATAAAACTCCTCATGCTGCAGAGGCTGCGGATTGCTTCATAGTGCGGTGCCCAACCCCCTGCGCCACCAGGGAGGCCTGTTCTGCAGTTTTATAAAAGGTTACCTTTGAGGGGGGCTCCCCGGTGGTGCTGCAGTTGAGCGCTGGGTTGCGAAGCTGCCCGCAGCCTCTGCAGCCCCGGTTCGATCCCCGGCCACCGGGTGAGAGTCCCACATGGCGCACAGACCTCTCCTGCCGCCCGCTGCTCCCCTCAGCACTGTATTTCGTCACTCTGCCTGCTCTGCTCTCCCCTCTGGCTCTGGTGAATTCTCTCACCCTCCCGCGCTTCTGACTGTACCCAGTGCTTGTATAAATAAATAAATAATCTTTATAAATAAATAAATAAATAAATAAATAAATAAATAAAATAAAAGGTTACCATTGAGGGGAACTGAGGATTCATGTTATTTCTTAGTATAGAAATAATCATTGTACATCTGTATCTTTGTTTTTTTTTTTTTTTTTGGTTTGTTTTTGCATGAGAATCTACAATAATCTCAGATTTTCCATTTAAAAAAATCAGGTCATCATGCTAAGTGAAATAAGCCAGTAACAAAAAGACAATCACTGTATAATTCCATTTACACGACACACCTAGAGTAGTCAGACTCACAGAGGCAGAAAGTAGAATGGCGCTTGCCGGAGATCAGGGAAGGGGGCCGTAGGGTTTAGTGTTTAAGGGGAGCTAAGACAGCTCTGGAGAGGAATGTGGTGATGCACAACACCGGAATGCCCTTCGAGCCACTGAATTGTACCCTGAAAAGTTATTTAATTTTTAAAAATCATTTAATTTTAAAAATTATTTAATGATATGTCTCACAATAAAAAAAGTTGGGAACCAAGTGGAACATGTGCTTCAGCTTTGTTCGGCAGTGTTGATCTAGTTATCTTTTGCAGCATAAGAAAATCACCCCAAAATAGAGACTTAAAGCATTAACATTAACAATTATTCTTTTTTTAAAAAAAAATATTTATGCACACAAGAACTGGGGTACAGGCTAGACGTGCGGGGGGTGAGAGGATCCACCAGAGACAGAGTGGGGAACAGAACAGGCAGACTGACTGAAATACACTGCTGAGGGGAGCAGCGGGGAGTCAGGAGAGGTCTGCTGCGCCATGTAGGTTGCTCCCTGGTTGGGGATCAAACTCGTGCTTCAGAGGCTGCGGATAGTTTCATAGGTTGTGTCTTGCGCCACCAGGGAAGCCCTAAAACATTAACAATTATTCTGTTGACAAACTTGGGGTCTCTCATGTGACAGCCATCAGAAGGGTCATCTCAAAAGCCATTTCATGCACCTGTCTGCCTGCGGACTGGGAGAGTTCAAACCCCTGAGCACCGGACCTCTCAATGGGCCTCTCCACCTGATGTCCCTGTGTGGTGGCCTCGGAGTAGCTGAAAGAACCCAGATTAAGTGTTCCACGAGCAACCAGCAAAAGTACACGACCTTTCCTGGCCTCGCTCCTCAACTTCCATGCACCAGTCACAGTGCCTTGCCCAGGGTCAAGAGGACAGGCCTGGCCCTGGCACTCGGTGAAAGATTGTCAGAGAGTGTATGGATATGTCTTAAAACCACCACAAGTGCTTACAGAAGAGGGAAAATATCCCAGGAGGATTAACAGGAGTTTCCTCTGTACTGTAGCAGTTTTTGTTTTCATCTCTAATTGTAGCATGCTTGCCAAGCTTCCTGTAATAGAAATATATTGTTACAGGGCCTCTCTGGTGGTGCAGGGGGTTAAGCACTGACTATGAAGCAGTCCACAGACTCTGCAGCACGAGTTCGATCCCCGGCCGGCCAGGGAGAACACATGGCAAAGCAGACCTCTCCTGTCTTGTCAGCTGCTCCCCTCAGCAGTGTATTTCAGTCAGTCTGCCTTTTCTGTTCCCTGCTCTGTCTCTGGTGGTTCCTATCACCCCCCACATCTCTGGCCTGTACCCCAGCTCTTGTATGCATAAATAAATCCTTAAAATATATATATATATATAAATATTTACAAAGTGAAAAGAAATATTTCATTTTCAAAGGGTGCCATTAACAGTTTTTGAAAAGGCAAAATGTGTCCTGAGACATCAGCATCTGTTGGATTGTGTTCCTGTCACTGAGGGAGCTGGCCAGGGCCAGGGATGGCTGGGGTCCTGACAACAAAGAGAACCCACCTGGTGAGGGATCTAAGTGGCAACTCTGGTCCCTAAAATTAGGTATTAACTTCTTGATTTCCACTCTGGTGGTCTCTCCAGAAAGCCTCAGAGTATTCCATGTTTCATCCTGTAGTCTTACATGGCAGTTGTCCTCTGCAGTGCAACGTCTAGGTGAGGTACCTGTGCATGCACATCTCTGTGCTTCTGTACAGATTGCTTCCTGGGGGACAATGGAAATGTTGAGGAATACGGCCCCATGTGATTCCTTGAATGAGCAGTTAATCATACCATTTCCTCCCTAATCAAACAAGAGACGTCAGAAGTGGCATTTTGCACTATAAGTGGGAACAGTGCGTGGGGTGCCAGTGCTCCTTTGTTAGACATCTCTCCAGAGCTGTTGCTTAAGTGCTCTTTGATTTTCCCTCTGCATATTTAGTTAAGATGTGACTTCATACTGCCAGTGTAGAGGATGGGCCAAGAATAGTTTTCGGGAAATTTAAGCCCACAGAAAGTTGCAGTTAGAATTGGAATCCAGGGCCTTCCTGGTGGCGCAAGGGGTTAAGCACCGCACTGTGAAGCAATTCGCAGGCTCTGGCAGCACAAGTTCGATTCCCGACCGGCCAGGGAGCTACCCACATGGCACAGCAGACCTCTCCTGTCTCGCCTGCTGCTCTCCTCAGCAGTGTACTTCGGTCGTCTGCCTGTTCTATTCCCCACTGTCTCTGGTGAATCCTCTCATCCCCCACACCACTGGCCTGTAGCCCAGCTCCTGTATGCATAAATAAATAAATATTTAAAAAAAAAAAAAGAATTGGAATCCAGTTTCCTGATTCCTGATTTAAAAAAAAAAAGTTTTAAGATTTATTTATTTATGCATACAAAGGCTGAGGTACAGGCCAGAGATGCGGGTGTCAGAGGATTCACCAGAGACAGGTGGGGAGCAGAACAGGCAGCTCTACTCAAATACACTGCTGAGGGGAGCAGCGGGCGAGACAGCAGCGGGCGAGACAGGAGAGGTCTGTTGTGCCATGCAGGTAGCTCCCTGGCCGGGGATCGAACTCTCACTGCAGAGGCTGCATATTGCTTTATAGTGCGGTGCTTAACCCCTTGCACCATCAGGAGGCCCTGATTCCTGATTTTGATTCATAACGTTCTTTACCACTACCTGTGCCCATTTTCACCTAGGGCAAAACAAAGCATTAGGGATATCAGATTAGACAAAGAGTGACTAGAATAATAGGAGGATGGACTATCACATTTTTGAGTCCTCAGATAACAGCTCAGGTGACACAGCAAAGGGCAGTGCGCAGATACCTGTTTTAATAAGCCAAGTACTTGGAGAATAAGAACTAGTAATGTTTTGGACCAGTGCTGCCTCCTTCCTGCCAGGGGCGGCCCTGCTGACAAGAGGATGGCCCAGATGGGATCTCCAGCATAGCAGCTCTATGGACCCCTAGCTGAAGTGCAGTGGGTGAGGCGCATTCTACTGAAATACACTGCTGAGGGGAGCAGCAGGCGAGCCAGGTGAGGACTGCTGCGCCATGTGGGTTGCTCCCTGGCCAGGGTTCGAACTCATGCTGCAGTGGCTGCAGATAGCCTCATAGGTTGCTTCTTAACCCCTGATGCCACCAGGGAGGCCCTTAAGTGTTCTTTTCATAAGATAAATCCAGTATATTCCTAACAGTGATGGCTTAGATCAAAGCCACATACCTTATTCTTTTGAGTTCCTGCTGTTAGTTACTGTTCTAGGCACTGGGGTGTGGTAATACACAAGAGGTTAAAGCTCCCCGGTCCATAGGAGCTTGAATTTTAGTAGAAGTGACCATGTTAAATATGTAATCCAATATATTAATAAGGCAGTTTCATAGAATAAGTGTTAAGTAAAAAGATAAGGTGGGAGTAAGCATGAGGAAACTTTTGGAGTTGATGATATTCTTGTCTTTTTTTTTAAAGATTTATTTATGCATACAAGAACTGGGTACAGGACCTCCCCGGTGGCGCAGCGGTTGAGCACTGGGTTTTGAAGCTGCCCGCAGCCTCTGCAGCGCCGGTTCAATCCCCGGCTGCTCCCTGGCCACCGGAGGAGGGTCCCACGTGGCACGCAGACCTCTCCTGCTGCCCGCTGCTCCCCTCAGCAGTGTACTTCAGTCCTTCTGCCTGTTCTGCTCCCCGCTATGGCTCTGGTGAATTCTCTCACCCTCCCGCGCTTCTGACTGTACCCAGTGCTTGTATAAATAAATAAATAAATCTTAAAAAAAAAAGAAGTGGGTATAGGCCAGACGTGTGGGGGATGAGAGGATTCACTAGAGACAGAGTGGGGAGCAGAACAGGCAGACTGAAATACACTGCTGAGGGGAGCAGCAGGCAAGTCAGGACAGGTCTGCAGTGCCATGTGGGTCAGCTCCCTGGCCGAGGATTGAACTCATGCTGCAGTGGCTGTGGATAGCTTCATAGGTTGCATCTTAACCCCTAGCACCACCAGGGAGGCCCGATCATCTTGTCTTGACAGTGGTAATGGTTGATTGGTGTGCACATGTGCCCAAATGTATCAAGTTGTATACTTTAAATGGGTGCAGTTTATGTGTCCATCATAATTGACAGCTGCTTTAAACAGTAAAAATATAATGGATGGTATGGGAAGTTAATCAGATTGTTCAGAGGGAAAAACTCCCGAAGAGCTGATGGTCAGTGTGCAGTTGAGCTGAACATGAAGAAAGAGCTGCACAGACTTACTCTGTTTGAGGAAAGCAAGAAAGCCTATGGCTGCACCATGATGAGCTAGAGAGAGAGTGGGGCAGGGAGGGCTTTATGGACCACCGTAGGGAGAACAGTGGAGCCTAGTCACCAAAGATCCTCCCGTGTAGCCCTCAGGAATGAGGGCAGGGAACAGAAGCAACGGAGGAGCCACCCAGCACCCTAGTCTATAACTTAGTTAGGTCTCCTCCCTTTGTGTTCATTCCGAGAAACCGCTAGGAAGCAGTACAGAGTTCCAGTAGAAAGGGGTGGTGACATGACTGGGCCGGTTCAGCTTCTGTATTCTTTATATTCTCTGCCCTTGCAGCTTTTCCTTCCCTCCATGAGAAAGAAGCCAGCTCTGGCTGACGGCAGCAATCCTGATGGCGACCTCCTCCAGGAACACTGGCTGGTTGATGACATGTTCATCTTTGAGAACGTGGGCTTCACCAAGGACGTGGGCAATATCAAGTTCCTGGTCTGCGCAGACTGTGAAATTGGACCGATTGGCTGGCACTGCCTAGATGACAAGAACAGTTTCTATGTGGCCTTGGAACGGGTTTCCCATGAGTAACTAAGGGGAGGGGGACTCACTCCACCCCTGCCCCAATTATAAAAGCTATTCCCCACAAGGACTGGCATTTAACCTGGTCTAACTGTTCCACTGCTGCCTTTTCTGTACTGAAATAAGGGATGTGACCAGCATGTCCAGGTAATTTCGGAGGGCTGGTCCCGCTTCCCTATAGCCGCGTGCATGCCTCCTGCTAGCCCGGTCCCACTGCAGCATCTCCTCATCTCCCTTCTCCCCCAGTTCAGGACACTGGAGCACTTCTACAAATCTGCTCTCATCCCTGGATTCTGCCTGGGTTCTATTTTACCCAGAGGCTCCCTGTGTCTTACTCTGGAAGAGCAGCGGTCAGCCTTCAATTCAAATTTCAACAGCACATGTCAAATGATGCTCATGTGCTGAGAGCTGAGACTCCACGTGTATCTCTCATTGAGGAAAGCGTGCAAGTGTCTGAGGGAGACTTTGTTGTATGGCTAAACTTTAAGTAGTTACTTATTTTTAAAAGTAAAGCATTTACAAATTTCAGCATTTAAACTACTCATCAGAAGCACATTAATTTGGACACACTTGTGGTACCATGCTTGAGAGCCCTGCTCTAAATTGATAGTGACTCTTCATTGTGAATTTGAATTTGGTCCCTCTTCCCTTTAAATCTTGATGTGGATTCTCTTTATATTGCGTTCTCACTGGCTGTTCTAAGGAAAACTCAGCCCTGAATTCCCCAGGATCTCTTGGAGTCAGAGTGGAGGATGTGGAATATAGGCGGGCTAGGCCTTTGACATATTATATATGAGTTTATAGGCTTGTCTTACCTGGTGGGTGACCCTCCCTTCATACTTCGGAAGGACTTCTTTAACAAAGTGTCATTTGCTGAACCTCCAGACACAGTCCTCACAGAGTTGGTTCAGTTGTAATCTCTCTAACAACCGAGAATACAAATTCCCCATCTAAATGCTTGTATTTCTGTAACTGTGGGGATACTCTAGCAACCACATGTTAGCAGACTTGTTTAACCTCCAATCTGATCTTCAGTTCTGTCATTTCTCATCCTCTAAAGAGTCTGTATAGCCAGGTTTCAGGTATCCTCCCATCATCCCTACTTCTAAGATTCAGAAACCTCAAATTAAAATAAGGACTCACTAGAGACCTGACCATCTGCAGTCCATTCCTTTGCTTCTGTTGTCTGGTTGCTTCCTCCTTCCTTCTCCCCAAAACTTATTCTAAGGGCTTCTCAAATAAAGCACAGGCCTTGGGCAACTAACCTGCTTCCCTAGAAAGGTGGCTTATGTCCTATTTGGAGCCTGAATGAGCCCTTGTAGAAAATGAGATAACTATTTTCCAGACAGATGGTCAAATGTAACCATGGTTGTGCTGTGAGAATTACCCACCTGGGTCAGAAGGAACAAAAACAAATAGATGCCTCTTGGGGCATGTGTCCCCTCACGTCACAAGCCAAAACCTAGACAAAGCATTTTTTTTTAAACTAGACTTTGACTTGTTCCTTTTTTAAGCACAGAAATAGTACACATTCATTGTAGGTAAGTTTAAAACTGAGTATAAAGTTTTTAAAAATCACTCCTACCATCCAGAGATGGCCAATGTGGTATATATATCCTTCTCAAAAAAAAATGTATGATTTTTAAAAGACAACTGTGAGTTCATAGTGTACTCCTTTATAATTTGCTTTTTCCATTTAACAAAACTCAGACTCCCCATGTCAGTAGACACCGTGCGTGGACACCATTGTCTGTGGTATGACATAGCTCTATACTGTAATTTATTTAAGCAAGCCACTATTAGATTGTCTCCAGTTTCTTACAAAAAGTATGATGTAACATTTAACCTTATAGTTAAATCTGTACACACATTCTTAATTATGTCCTTGGCATACATTTTAGAAGTGGAATTGCAAGGTATACACGTTTTCAAGGCTTTGGTGTACTGATACACATTCCTCTAAAACAGCTGTGCTGACTTAGCCTCCTGCAGCCATGTGAGAGAGCACTCAGTTCTCTGAACCCTGCTAACTCTGGGTCCTTATTAAGAATATGTTGTCACTTTAACAGGAAAAAGAACCTCATTGTCTTAATATGCATTTATTTTATTTCTAATGAAATTTTTATATACTTATTGGTCATTTGTATGTTTTTTTTTTTTTGAGAATTCCCAAACTCTTGCTCCTGTAGCCAAAAAATACCAAGTTGTTAATCTGTCTTTTCAGTTTGATTTGAAAGAAATAAAGGCATTTAAACAGTGGAGATTAGGGCTTAGGGGTTAAGTCTCAGCGCTACCACCATTAAGGCCCAAGTTCGATCCCCCCTTAGGGAGCTGAACACATATGGTGCAGCAGACCTCTCCTCTCTCACCCGCTGCTCCCCAGTCTGTCTCTGGTGAATCCTCTCACCCCTGCACCTCTGGTCTACACCCCAGTTCTTCTATACACACGCACACACACACACAAAAAAATAGTGAAGATTAGATTCCTATATATCCCTGAGAAGAATATGAAATTTGTTTTTTGGGGTTTTTTTTTTAAGATTATTTTATTTATACGAGCACTGGGTACAGTCAGAAGCGTGGGAGGGTGAGAGAATTCACCAGAGCCAGAGCGAGGAACAGAACAGGCAGACTGATGAAATACACTGCTGAGGGGCACAGTGGGCACTGCAGGAGAGGTCTGTGTGCCATGTGGGACCCTCGCCGGTGGCTGGGGATCGAACTGGTGCTGCAGAGGCTGCGGGCAGCTTTGCAGCCCAGCGCTCAACTGCTATGCCAGCAGGGGAGACCCAGAATATGTAATTTGAAAAAGCAGAGGGTAGCCAAAGCCTGAACCTCAAGTTTTATCTTGAAGTTGTCAACTAATTAACCAATTAATTGACTGCTCTGAAATGAGAATGGCGTGTCTTTGTTCCCCTCACACATAACAGGCGTTCAGTAAAGACCTGTGAGTCAGTTAACTGACTTGCCATGGGCGAATAGAGGGAACTGAGGCTTGCCGTTCTGTCTACAAACCTGCCGTTCCTGCTGGGGACAGCAGCTGATCTTTCCAAAGCCTACTCATTTCTACAGAATTCTTTTTAAACACAGGATCACAAATGGGCAATGGTGTACTCACAGTTTACATAGTGCTACCATGCCATGCGTGAGGCTACACAGGCTAACCCTGACACAATTAATGAGAACTTCTGCTCCTGGTAATGGTAGGTAGGTAATTTGGACTAAACTTCCCATGGAGGGGAGCTGGAAAGATGGAACAAAATATCTTTAAAATCCAAAGGCATCCCAGAGCTCACGTGAGTTGGAAGAATTACTGTGCCACACCACTGGAAGATGGAGGTCCTGAGGGAAGGGTTGTGTTACCTGCCACTGCTTTCCTTGGGGGCATTTGCCACACTTGCAGGAGACCATTGAGAAGGAGGCTGATCAGTGACAGGCTTCCTGGAGTAGGGGACAGGGCCTGTGAATGGGTGGAAACCTGGTGAATGTCCCTCATGTTGAAATGAGGTGCTCAGCCCTTTACAGCACAGAAATAAGGCCTAACCAGAAGTGGGAAAGGGTTTCTCAGGGGACTGCAGCTCAACTTTCAATTATCTCAGTCCTTGAAGTTAAATTTAGGTGATCCCAAAGTGGCAATTTTCCCAAATCTTTGGTGTAAGCAAATAAAAACCCTCTCTAGAGGAATTTGAAATAAACTAAGTGCTGTATCATTTTAATGGAACTAATTTAAAGTAGTTCATGAAAATGTTTTAAAGTGGAGTTAGGGATTAGAATGACATCTCTGATGCAGAAATAGTGGGTTAAAAATTAGAGTGGGGGGGCCTCCCCCGTGGCGCAGCGGTTGAGCGCTGGGTTGTGAAGCTGCCTGCAGCCTCTGCAGCGCAGGTTCGATTCCCAGCTGCTCCCCGGCCACCAGAGGAGGGTCCTACTTGGCGCGCAGACCTCTCCTGCCGCCCGCTGCTCCCCTCAGCAATGTACTTCGGTCCTTCTGCCTGCTCTGCTCCCCCTCTGGCTCTGGTGAATTCTCTCACCTTCCCACCCTTCTGACTGTACCCAGTGCTTGTATAAATAAATAAATAAAAACAAATCTTTAAAAAAAAATTAGAGTTACGGGTACTGCACTTCTTTCCAATGCCTTTTGATAAGAC
Source organism: Talpa europaea (assembly GCF_964194135.1). Lineage (NCBI taxonomy): Eukaryota > Metazoa > Chordata > Mammalia > Eulipotyphla > Talpidae > Talpa > Talpa europaea. The sequence continues at coordinate 75,037,413 of NC_140077.1, forward strand.
GAGAATGGTGCAGGGTCATGCAGAAAATAGGTGAGCATGGCGCCTCCCTGGTGGTGCAGGGGGTTAAGACGCAACCTATGAAGCTATCCGCAGCCACTGTAGCATGAGTTTGATCCCCGGCCATGGAGCTACCCATATGGCGCAGCAGACCTCTCCTGACTCGCCCGCTGCTCCCCTCAGCAGTGTATTTCAGTCAGTCTGCCTGTTCTGCTCCCCACTCTGTCTCTGGTGAATCCTCTCACCCCCCCACCACCACCTCTGGCCTGTACCCCAGTTCTTATATGCATAAATAAATATTTAGAAAAAAAAAGAAAGAAAATAGGTGAGCATGGCCATGACTGGCTAAATCTTTGGATTTAAGGAAATAAGGATGTTCACTGGTGCCAACCCTGTGACCAAGGTTTCCTTGTGTTTGGAGAATTAAGTTTCTGGAATGTATGCATGAATGTCAGAATTTAGGGGTAATGTCCGTCAAATTCACTTCTAGTCAATTGAGACTTAAATGCATTTTGCCCCTTTAAGCAACCATGTTATACAATCGTTTGTAACCTGTAACACAAAACGTGTTCCCAAAGCAAAGGTTAATGGTTCCAATTTTGGATGCCAGCAACAAGTCCTTTGCTATAGTTGAAACAGAATCCGTCCCAAATCCAAACTGGTAACCACAGAGTCTATTTCATATTGGGGCTAAGATGAACCATATCTGACCTGGAAGAACTAGTAAGAAAGTAGAATGTGGGCACTGAGGGGCCCAAGAGGTAATGGGAGAGTGATCGACTCCCATGGGTTTTTCTATTTTCCTGTCTTCCCTTGTCCTGAATAGGTTCTGGTATGAGAATTGAGTGGTATGGGAATTGGGTGAAAATGTGGGGATCCATACCTCCGCTGTCCTAGGGGAGGTAAATTTCAAGGTAAGACAGTAGGGAAAGTGAACCATGGAGACCCCCCAGCTTGGGCTGACCAGTGTAGGTGACCATCGTGTAACAAGTCATCATGTGAAAGCCAGCACTGCCTGTACAGCCTTGGCATTTACTCAGAAAAGAATATGATTCTTCACTGGATGAACAGCTTATTCGTGTCACCACGAAACCTCTGCATCCTCTTCTGCTCCTCCCTTGCCAAGACTGCCTGTACTTGTCGGTTCAGTTCAGTGTCATTTCATTACTTTGTAGTGGGGAGAATGGGAAAGGCTGTGTTTAGGGAAAATGTGCAGGTTTATCAAGATCCTTTGAATTGCTTAAAAATGAGAGTTGACTTTGGTCATCTGAACATTAAAATATTTTCAATTCCTGAAAGAGTTGTGTGAAAACGGTATGTCTCCAGTGGCCCTGCAGTTGAGATCAGATTTATCAGTGAGAGAGAGAAAATGCTAAGGAAAGGCTAGGAATAAAAATCTAAATTGGAAGCAGTATAGATAATAGAAATAAACCCAAATACCTTAAATACTTGCTAAGAGTACTGAGTTTACTGGGTGGGATATAAAGAAGCATAATGTCAAGAGAAGGGGATTGTGTCATTTCCACCAACAACACTAAGGATGTCTCTCTTTCAGATGAATATACAATTGCTGGGTTAGGGTTGACTCTACTCAGTGAAGGGACCGAACTGGCTGACTCCACAAGCAGCTGAAATGAATGCCTAACGGGAGGCGCAGGGGGAGTGTTGATGGTGTGACTTTTTGAGTTTATTACTACGTAGCTTCATTTAATCGTTGATACGTCGCCTACAGTAGGAGGCAACATTACATTTGTTTTGTTTGTGGCACTGGCACTCACTGTCTCCACGTACTAGACACAAGCATTTCCACAGCTCTTACATGAGGGCTCACCACCCACTCACTCCTCGAGTCCTTAGGCAGAAGCATCCACCTTAGAGCTGACAACTGGGTGAGACCAAAGTACACGTTCACAGTTTGGAGTTAACCTCTGCACCCTGGACTTAAATCACCTCAGCCACCTGCACAGGGTTTAGTTTCAAAATCCTCCAAGACGCTTTGAATGACAGGGCTAGAGTCTGGTGGCAAACCAGGTGCAGGAATCCAGGGGGCAGCTTTAGCACCTGGCCAGGACAGTCCTCTGACTTCCCGGGCAGTAGCAGTAGCACGTCCTGGCAGTGCAGGCTGTTCCAAGGCAGGGCACAGACTCCAGGCCCCACTGGGCACAGTTATCTTCCCCTGGGAAATGCGGGGATCGAGACGGTGCTGTGGCTTCCTCTGGAACGTGCTGCTCTAGGCTTTGGGGTAATCACTGCCTGAACCTGGTAAAGCCACATGAATGATGGACACCCCATGGCGCTGAATCCAGTTCACCCTCCCACTCTAGCCATGGGGCTAACTTGTTCTGCTCAGGAATCCACCTCAGACCGTAAACACACAGTTTGGGGAGAGGGACAACGTGTGTCTGCTCTTTTCCCCCAGAGCCCACCAGGAGAAAAAACTACTCCCGTAACGCCTGCGTCTGCCTCAAAGCTGCTCCGTCACATCACTCTGAAAGCCTTTGTTTTCAAACTGAGTAGATAGGAAAGAAGACTGGGAGGGACAAAGGCTGAAAGTGTGGAAGGGCCCAGAAAGGGAACCCAGTCTTTTGGGCTCCAGACCGCATAGGCACTGCTAGTCCTCAGCCTGCAGGGAGGAAAGCAAAGCCGTCTCCTGGGGAAGCCGCACCCCCTCATGTCACCCACACCACATCCTGCTCTGCTTGTCCCAACAGTGGCTGGAACCTCTCTGTCCAGGAGGGCCAGGCAGGGTGCAGACAGACAGAGCCTGCTGGGAGCGCCACTGCCTGGAGCACAACATCCAGCCCGGTGGGCCTACTCAGCAACGGAGGCAGAGAGCAGCAGTGCCTGCATCAGCACCTTCACCATGAGACCAGGGCTGTCAGGCTCGGGCCCTGCATGGTGGCCTGGACAGTGTCACAGGTGAGCGAGTTTGGGCAGGTTCCCCTGCCCCAGCCCATCCATTTTCCTAGTGCCATGTCAGGGGAGCTGTACTTGGAAAAGAGTGGATTTAGGGTCTGGTCTAGACGGTCTTCAGGAGGGCTCCTCAGGGCTTCCTGTGCTGAGAGAGCCTAGAAACTGTCAGGTGTTCCATGGGGTCAGACCTGGCAGGAAGACTGCAGAGGACAGTGGTTTACAAGCAGGAACTTTTCTATACCCTGAGACTTTGGAAGTTCCCGTTGCCTGAGGCACTCCAGAACATTCACAGTGGGCCCTGTTCACCCGCAGGCATAACAGGCCCCTTAATAGGATGTGGGCCTGTGTGAACTGGGCTGGTGCTGGCTCCCAGGTGTGCTCCTTCCTCCTTTCTGCATGTGAACCCCTCAGTTTCCTCTTCCTGAAAATCCTGCGGTCCCCTCCACCTTAATGACATTGTTGTAGATGTTAATCTTTTCTCTACATTACTGTGTATTCTTCTCCCTATCCAGAGTCCAGTGAGACTCCCCTAGCGCCCCTCCAGTTCCTCACCAAGCAGAATGAAGTGGCTGTGGGCCTTTATTTTATTTTTTTTTAAAGTGTTTACTTTTATTTATTTTTATTTATTTATTTATTTATTTTTATTATAATTTTTATTTTTATATTCCCCATACAATTGCGGCCCCCTTATTTTGACCCCAATCCCTCCCCTCCCCGCTCCACACCCCCTTTATTTTTTTTTTAAGATTGATTTATTTATGCATACAAGAGCTGGGTACAGCCAGAGGTGGGGGGGGGAAGGGTAGTGAGAGGATTCACCAGAGCCAGAGTGGGGAGCAGAACAGGCAGACTGACTGAAGTACACTGCTGAGGGGAGCAGCGGGCGAGACAGGAGAGGTCTGGTACGCCATGTGGGTCACATTCCTGGCCGGGGATCGAACTCGTACTGCAGTAGCTGCAGATAGTTTCATAGTGCTAACGCTTAACCCCAGCTGTGGACCTTGAAATAGGGCTCCAAATCCCCCCAGACGGGCCCAGACGAGACTGGCCTTAAAGTGACCCTGGAGTGTCCTGTGCTCCTCTCAGCCAGTTGTGCGGTTATGCACCCAGAGTTGGGGAGGCTCAGCATGTAGGTCCCTGTGGGGCTAAGACCAGCTTTTCATCTTTGCATGCTTTCTTTCTCCTGAAGATGAGGCAAGAACTGGCGCTTCAACAGCTCCCACCCTGGGCAGCTGACACCTGGCACCAGAGACGCTGCCAACCGCTGTGCCCCAGGCACCACTCTGGGTAGGGAGGGCATCCCCTGATGCGGGAGCCATTGATCACAGGGGAGAGGGCCACGTGCCCTGGGACCTCCTGAGGTCAGCGCATCCTTAGCCACCCCCCACCCCTTGGGAGACTGAATCTGGCTGGAGGAAAGAGGACCCCGGGCCCATGGCAGTGACTGGGGCTCTCTGGCCCGCAGTTCCTGGGCTTCTCTGGGCGCTCCACTTCCCTGGGCAGTGGGGTATTGAGCGTTGATCTCGCTGAACAGCCGGAATCTGCCCTGCTGTGCCCTGAGTTTTGGACTCAGGTTCCTGCCCCCTTGTTCTGATGCAAGTTGCCTTTGAACTTGCTCCATCTCTGGCCCAGCAGGTAGGAGGAAGCTGCCTCAGCAGCTCAGCCTCTTCTAGACTCCAAGGAGAACCCCCAGCTGGGAGAGGCTTCTGCTTAGCTCGTATCCACTTCCCAGGTGCCCCCTTCCTTGCCTGAGGCCCTGGGAACCAGGGCATGGGAGGGAGCCATCTGAGAGCCAGGGCTTTGGTACTGTTCCATTGGAGGCATGGTCCCGACCTCCTCCCTGTTGTCTGTAGAGACTGAGAATTGCAAGTGACCTGAGAATGGGCCTCCCTGGTGGCACAAGGGGTTAAGATGCAACCTATGAAGCTATCCACAGCCTCTGCAGCACAAGTTCGATCCCTGGCCAGGGAGCTACCCACATGGCGCAGCAGACCTCTCCTGCCTCCCCTGCTGCGCCCCTCAGCAGTGTACTTCAGTCAGTCTGTCTGTTCTGCTCCCCACTCTGTCTCTGGTGAATCTTCTCACCACCACCCCCAAACACCTCTGGCCTTACCCCAGCTCTTGTATGCATAAATAAATAAATCTTAAAAAAAAAAAAAGGGCATGAGGGAAATGTCCCAGGTAATGGAAATTTTTCTGCCTGATTGGTGTGACGACTAAATAAATATATACACTTGTGAAGTCAGTCATTGGCCATAGAGTAAAATGTGTACACTTAAGTATAATTTTTTTAAAGATTTATTAATTTATGCATGCAAGAACTAGGGTACAGGCCAGAGGTGCAGGGGATTGAGAGAATTCACCAGAGACAGAGTGGGGAGCAGAACAGGCAGACTGACTGAAATACACTGCTGAGGGGAGCAGAGGGTCAGGCAGGAGTGGTCTACTGTGTCATGTGGGTCATCTCCCTGGCTGGGAATCGAACTCGTGCGCAGTGGCTGTGGATAGCTTCATAGGCTGCATCTGAACCCCTTGCGCCACAAGGGAGGCCCCCACTTAAGTATAAATTATGCTTCCATGTTGTTTGAAGCACTGATGTAAAGAAGGTTGTGGTTAGGTCACAAGAGCTCTCCACGGAAAAGGGGTCTGTCAGGAGAGGACTGGGGGCTGGGGCAGGCCATCTGTGACCTTAACAGACTTACTTCCTACCCTAAGCAGAGCAGAGAGAGATCAGGACTTCCTGATCTTCAACAGCTGTGGGGAGGCTCTGACCCGGCTTCACCTCCGGGATCATGGAGTGACTTTCTGTGCTATATAACAAGAAGCTCAAGTTGCAGTTTGTTCTCTCCCCAGACCCCTCAGCATCCACAGCAGTTGTAGACCCAACAACTCCTCTTGACCACCCTGTCACCCTGGATCTTGTGAGCTGCATCCTGATGTGGGGACTGAGGCCTTCTGTGATGTGTCACTGAACCTGGATGTGAGCAGCCTCAGCCCACCAGCCTCAGCAGCTTCTCAGCCAAATGGTTTTCCACCACTGCCCGCCTGGGTTTCCATGGTGCCCTCAGTGTGGACACTCGGAGTCTAGGCCAAGCTGCTTCCCTGTGGACAAGTCTACTTCTTCCTGGTGAGCTGTTCACCTCAACCCAGAGGCACTTTGAGCCATTCTCAGTGGCCAATCAGCATTGCCTGTTTCGAGCCCTAAAATCAGATGGTCATGTTCAGCCTCGTGGCACATGACTGTCAGAGTCACCATGAGGAATGGGCTCCAGGGATGCAAGGGTGGCTGATGCTTCTCTCCAGGCTGGGCTCAGCATCTACTTTGTGGACTGGTGTCCCATGAGCAAGTTAGGTGTAAAGTAAGGGATTGACATGTGGCCTCTGTGCCCATGAAGGGCTGGTGCTATAGTCATGCCAGGGATGGGGAGAGTCAGGCAAATAACAGCTTTTGTATCACAACAGAACTCAACTGCTCTAGAAGTCAAGCTTTTGGCCTATACAGCAAAGTTGATGCTAGTTGAAAGCTTGTGTTTAGAAAGGAAATGTGTGTTTCATGTGACTTAGCCTGTCAAATAGGCATTCCCTTTCTCGCCAGTCCCGCTGAGGGAAATGCCTTAGTCATGCACATGTGCTAAGCAGACAGCAACTCAGTCTGTCTCCTGCTGAGAAGGGAGAGTTTTGGAAGCCAGAAGGGCCCACCATCCAGATAGGGGCAAGGCATGGGTCAGAAGGTCTGTGATTACAGCTTCTTCCTTTTGAAGTGATGAGGCGGCCTCGCTTTCTGCCCCAACCTGTTATCAGTTCATATTCCCACAGGGCACTGGGCATACAACCTGGATGATGTTTTATGGGTTTTGTTCCAGGCAGAGTCTTGGAAGATGAAAGGTGGCAGGTCGGCATATAGGAATCCCATACAGGTTCCCCACCCTGTTACAAGGCGGCGGTGCGTGCCCACAGAGGGAAGGAGGCGGGTTCTCTGGGTCATAAAGATAATAATAACTGCTTGCTGGGATTAAAGACTCGTCCTGTGGCTGAGACCTAGACTCAAAGGTAGGATGTCGGGAGGCTGACTCTCTTTTCAGCTCCATGTGAGGAAACGCGCATGCATGGAGCAGGCTGCCTGTCAAGCAGCTGCCTCAAGAGCTTAAGGGGAAGTGGAGCCTTCATGTATCTGGAATGCTGACTGTGAAATGTGTTCACACATGCTAACTAGACCTGTGTCTCAAGCAGGTTAGGTTATATCCAGTCGGAGATCCCCACAGTGTTTGAAACTTTTTTAAACTATTCATTTCCTAATCTAGAAAAAACTGGGAGGCTGCAGAACCAGACTGTAGTTCAACATCTGCTTCTTCTGTTTTTCCTTTGATGATCCATTTAAAACCTCCAGTCCAGTGTGCTAGCAAAATGAGTAGTCTCCAAGTAACAATACTCAGTGAGTTTTCCATGGTCTGTTATGAACATCAAGGTGGAATCAAAGGCGAGAGATTGGTTTTTTTGTCTCTTAAATTTAATGAAAACCGGGCCTCACCAGTGGCGCAGCGGTTGAGCGCTGGGTTGCGAAGTTGCCCGCAGCCTCTGCAGCGCCAGTTGGATCCCTGGCTGCTCCCTGGCCGCCGGGGGAGGGTCCCACATGGCATGCAGACCTCTCCTGCCGCCCACTGCTACCCTCAGCAGTGTACTTCGTCACTCTGCCTGTTCTGCTCCCCGCTCTGGCTCTGGTGAATTCTCTCACCCTCCTGCGCTTCTGACTGTACCCAGTGCTTGTATAAATAAATAAATAAATAAATCTAATAAAAAAAGAAAGAAAAAAATTTTAATGAAGGGCCTCCCTGGTGGCGCAAGGAGTTAAGACACAACCTATGAAGCCGTCCGCAGCCTCTGCAGCGCGAGTTCGATCTCTGGCCAGGGAGCTGCTCATATAGCGCAGCAGACCTCCCCTGGCTCCCCGCTGCTCCCCTCAGCAGTGTGTTTCAGTGGGTCTGCCTGTTCTGCTCCCCACCCTGTCTCTGGTGAGTCCTCTCACCCCCCCCCCCAACACCTCTGGCCTGTACCCCAGCTCTTGTGTGCATAAATAAATAAAAAAAAATTTAATGAAAACTGTCCACCCTTTTTCTTGATTGTAATTTCGAAGGGACCAGTCTCCGTGTCCCACGTGCATGATTTTTATATGCCTTGAACTTGCTCCTCTATCCCTGTATTTCTTAACAGTTGGCAAATGAAGAAGTTCCCCTCAGGGAGGTCCTTGTGCAGACTCTCTCAGGGACTCAGAACCAGGCACTTACCCTGTGACTATGCTTTTTAGGTTCTCATCAACTGCCAGCACCCACAGTGGGGCCTGGGGGAGACCTGGCCAAGGTGCAGCATGCTGTTCGCATGCTCAGCAGCTCCAGAGCCAGGGCTACTGAGGCCTGGGACTTCCTCAGCCACAGTGTGACCTTTGTGTGCTGCGTTTGTGTGCTGACATCTGAGCGAAGACATGGAGCCATGGGGTTTCTCTGAGCCCTAGAAGACCTGATCGCCCTGGAGAAGGAGTATGAGGAAGTAGCAAAGACTCTAACAGTGGCGTGGATGGATGTGAGGGGTTCTGGGGCCCTGGCATGTACAATGTCCCGTCTCCCCAGTTTTGTGTGTCTCATTTCTCTGTATCCCTTTAACCCTCACAAATACAATTGGTGTTGCACGTGGTATGGAACTGTGTGATGTGAATCCTGCCCAGGCAGTGGCCTTGTCTTCCCTCCTAAGCCCTGACCCTCCTTGTAAGTGCAGGGGCAGGCTGGGCTTGCCTGTCTCAGCTGCAGACCGCCCTGACCAGTGTGCACGGTCTGTGGCCTTGGCCGTGGTGCTTTGACTTCACGGTGCTGCCTTTGCCTGCCTTTACCCAGCCCAGCTCAGGAAGGATAAACCTTGAGCTTCTGGTGAGATGTGTCCCCTCATTCTGGGACACAAAGCCCATCTCAATTTCAGTGCCAAGAGGGAATCCAGCCTTTTTCCCTTCCTCCCTCCTCATGGCCAGTAGAGGGCGGTGGGGGTTGAATTCCCAGGCCTCCCTGCAGCCTCCATCTTATTTAGGGCTGCAGCTGATACCTCACACAGAAGGAACAGAAAGGGTCAAGAACAGGGACTCCGCTGGACAGGAGTCTAGTCTGGGGCTGTGTAGTTCTGAAAGAACTTTCAAAGATGTCTGTGAGCCTTTTAGGCAAGAAGTTCAAGGACATTTATCTTCCCTTTCATGTAAAGGAATACAAAGGTGATGTGGGAAAGAACTACTGTTCAAGGGTCCAGCCGTTTGTGGTCATGTGTGATCTTAGAGATCAGTGTCAGGCAGTGAAAGTAGCTCAGGTTAAACTGAAGGGTTCCCTCTAGCACAGACCAGGTTGAAGGAGGTTTCTCTTCCATGTCTTCAAAAACCTCCTTTAGCCAGGTGGGAGTGATAGACTGGTGCTCCCGCAAAATGTGGGGACTACTCATGGGATCAGTCTTCGCCCCTGGCCATGCCACTGAGCAGAAACGAGCCCAGCCCCCACAGAGCTTATGGCCCATTCTCCTGGCCTGGCCCTACCTGCTTTAACATTCAGTTCTAGCCTACGACTCAGGATCTCTCTGTTTTTTTCAAGCACCAAGGAGCCTTGTACTGATGGAAATGTCACCAGTGGCCTTGTTTTCAGTTCTGATGCTAGATGCTAAACAGCTCATCCCCACCTTCTGAGGATGGAGTGAAAGAAGGCCAGGGCATGTGATATGGTTTTGGTCCTGAATTCTGCCATCAGGTACTAGCATCATGGCAGAGGCAGTGGGCATTGGTCCAGATACACTTGTAAGTGGGCAGTTGGAATTTCTGGCTTCTAGTTTTTACTTAGATAGAAAGTTCATCTTTTATCCACTTAGGTGACTGACAAGAAAGGAGTAAGAGGGGGGCCTCCCTGGTGGCGCAAGGGGTTAAGACACAGCATTATGAAGCTACCCACAGATACTGCAACACGAGTTTGATCCCCAGCCAGGGAGGTGACCACATGGCGCAGCAGACCTCTCCTGGCTTGCCTTCTGCTCCCCTCAGCAGTGTATTTCAGTCAATTTGCCTGTTCTGTTCCCCACTCTGTCTCTGGTGAATCCTCACCCCCACACATCTCTGGCTTTTACCCCAGTTCTTGTATGCATAACTAAATAAATCTTTTTTTTTTTAAAGTTTTTTTTTTTAAGATTTATTTATTTATTTGTTTGTTTATTTATACAAGCACTGGGTACAGTCAGAAGCGCGGGAGGGTGAGAGAATTCACCAAAGCCAGAGCGGGGAGCAGAGCAGGCAGAAGGACCGAAGTACACTGCTGAGGGGAGCAGCGGGCGGCAGGAGAGGTCTGTGTGCCATGTGGGACCCTCCTCCGGTGGCAGGGGAGCAGCCGGGGATCGAACCGGCGCTACAGAGGCTGCGGGCAGCTTTGCAACCCAGCGCTCAACCGCTGCGCCACCAGGTAGGCCCAATAAATCTTATTTAAAAAAAAAAAAGAAAAGAAAAAGAAAGGAGTAAGTCTGCAAGACCTTGGCTCTCCTGGGGAATGGGAAGAAGCATCTAATGAGTCTGAACCCAGCCAGCATCCTGGAGGGCCCACTGAGGCTGCTGTGGTCAGTTCTCTGAGGCAGCACCTATTGCCCCTGCTCTGAGCAGCAGGAGCCCTAGGATCCTCCAGGTGCCACCACCCAGGGCTCCCCCGCATATGGGACTTGAAACCCACTTGCCACCTGAGTCCCACCCTAGGGCAGAACAGAGGAAGAGGAAGCTGTGAAGCGGTTGTGGCACATGGTGACGTAGATGCGGAGACACAAACGAGCCATGACCCGGGCAGGCAGTGTCCAAGGGGCTGATGGCTGAATGGATTTTGTGGGCTGGCCAGGAGTGGACCGGGCAGGAATAAGGGGGCAGTGGACGCTTTTTAGTGCCAGGGTGAAGGTGCAGCAGGGTGGCCAGAACCAGGTGAAAGCTCCCCAGGAGGGGACCGTGTGCTCATGACCTGGGGTCTCCAGGCCCAAGGACAGTTTCCCTGCAGAGGGAAAGGACTGGTCTCCAGCAAATGAGCCTTTGCGGGCAGGGCCTGTGCACAGTCACCTCCACATAGTGCTGCCCCCAGTCACATTCAGGTTCTGAGCAAGCTTGAGGGCCCGGGGTGTGAGGCTTTGGACTGCTGAATGCTGAGTTAAGGGCAGAGAGAGACATTGACCCCCTAAGATCTTAGGAAGCCGGTAATTAAGGTTCAGGTTCGAGTGATAGCTACAAATGACGGTGGTCACCCATGTCCCCTGCGCCTCCCTCCCCACCTCACAGTGAGGCTGGCTGGAAGTAGGGCACATGGTGACTTGTGTTCCTGCTCCACTTCCTCCTGCCCCACTTGAGTCAGTTTCACTGAGCGGCCGTTTGCTGAGAAGGAATGGCAACTGCCCTCTTCCCCCAGCAATGAACAGCCACATCCCAGAAAGGGCAGAGCAGAGGAGTCTGTGTCAGTTTGGTTGGGTGCTAAGGTGTCAAATTGCAAGGGCTGCTAGGGACCCAGGAATCACAATCCAGAAAAGATCAGGCTCTCAGGGCCTCCCTGGTGGCTCAGCGGTTGAGCGCTGGGTTGCGAAGCTGCCCGCAGCCTCTGCGGCGCTGGTTCGATCCCCGGCTGCTCCCTGGCCACCAGAGGAGGGTCCCACGTGGCGCGCAGACCTCTCCTGCCGCCCGCTGCTCCCCTCAGCAGTGTACTTCAGTCCTTCTGCCTGCTCTGCTCCCCGCTCTGGCTCTGGTGAATTCTCTCACCCTTCCGCGCTTCTGACTGTACCCAGTGCTTGTATAAACAAAAAAAAAAACCCAAACAAATAAATAAATAAAACATGCCTCTATCAAAAAAAAAAAAAAAAAAAAAAAAAAAAAAAAGATCAGGCTCTGGGGTCAGCATGGCTTAACAACTGTGAGATTTCCCAGACCTGCCTCCTTGTGGCACCCCTGAAGTCTAGAAAACTGGTGTCACTCAATAATACATATTTTTTTATCTGTAAAATGGGGAACCCCTATAGTATGCTTCTGAGGATTAAATCAGATAACATATTCCCATAAGCTTGATGAACTAAAGTGACCCAAAAGCAAGGAGTTGCTCACTCACTCCACAGAACCCACAAAAGTCCTTTGGGCAATGGACTTGAAGATAAAAGGAGAACTCATTAGTCAGGTGAAGGTGCCCTGGGGGCTTGAAGGGACCTCTGAGCTGGTGTCACAGAAGAGGCAGCTGGTGTCACAGAAGAGGTGGTTCACACAGGAAGGAGTAAGGGGTGCAATCCAGGGCGGGGAGGATGTGGGTACCAGGGAACCAGGGGACCTTTGCTGGGAACTGCAATATCTTTCCTCCTTTTCTCTTTTAGGAACACTGAAAGGCTAATATTCATCCAGTGCTTACTAAGTAGCAAATGGTGCTTGAGATGCCCAACATACTTCTCACCTCTGAGTTCTCAGAGGGACCCTCTATGATGAGCCCCATTTCACCTGATGAGAAGACCAAGGTCCAGAGGTAAAAGTAAGTCCCCAAAGTCACTCAACCAATAAAAGACAGCTGAGCTTTGAACCCTATCAGTCTGATGCTAAAAGCCATGGTTTTACTCACCATAAGGCCTCCTTCCAACAGGTCCCTTACTTGTCTCCACCCATCGAAAACATCTCCTGCTAACACCACTTCCACTCCTCCTCCGTCTCGGCAAAGTCCCACTTCCACGAGCTCTTAGTGGGCTACGGAAAGTACTGCCAAGGGCGGTATTCATGATATATCCGGGCCTTGGTGAGCCAGAAATGCAGCCCAAGCCTCTGCATTCATTAATCCCAAAAGCCCACCAGCAAATTGGATAGGGCCAGAACAGAATGAGGTCAAAGAAGCATCTTGCTGGGCCTCCCTGTTGGGTGCAAGGGGTTAAGACGCAAACTATGAAGCAATCCGCAGCCACTGCAACACAAGTTCGATCCCCGGCTGGCCAGGGAGCTACCCACATGGTGCAGCAGACCTCTCCTGTCTTGCCTGCTGCTCCCGTCAACAGTGTATTTCAGTCAGTCTGCCTGTTCTGCTCCCCACTCTGTCTCTGGTGAATCCTCTCACCCCCCACACCTCTGGCCTGTACCCCAGCTCTTGTATGCATAAATAAATAAATCTTGAAAAAAAAGAAGCATCTTGCTTTCTTGTAGGCAAGACAGATCAAGATTTTAATTTTCTATACTCTTACTGGTGTTATCTTCAACTCTGAACAGGGGCCACGTCTTTTGCATTTTCCTGCCAGAGGTAAATATGCCTGACCATGAGCCCGCCAACCTGACTGGCTTTTGCCACCAGCCTCACGCAGCTCACATTGTACCCCATACTCTTCAGAACTATCTCCTGATCCATCTGCCCCTCCAGGAGAGGGCCCAGCAAGATGAAGCTGCCGCAGTGCTGAGGCAGGCCCTCGGGGTCGTAGCCCAGCTCCACCTGCCCCCTCTCCAGGGCGTGCTTCCCATCCACTATGGTCCCTGTCAACACCTGCACTCTCCTCAAGTTCGCCGGCTGGTTCAAAATGACTGTCAGGTGACTCCCCCCACTGACATTGTAGGTCCAAAAGAAAGACTCATCCAGAGTGTAGGCCTCCCAGGGGAAATGGACACCAAAGACCTTCATGTCGGTAAATACAGCCCCCGGCGGGTTGTCAGGACCATCGGGGTATTTTGGAAACGCTGTGGCCTTCTGGCTGCCATCAAGGCCAGAGTAGGAGATGCGGCGGTAGAAGAGGAAAGGCCTGGCGAGGATCGCATCCTTCTGGGCCAGCAGGGCACGGAAGTGAGGGATCAGCTGGTCCAGGGGCTTCTCCCTATAGAAAAGGAGGAGGAAGTGGGCCAGGAGTGGGAGGTCCCTGCTGTGGAAGAGTTTGCCAAGGAAGCCCACGTTGGAGAACTCCAGGAACACCCAGGGCTGGGACTTCAGGGTGTTCACCTTCCATTGAATGTGACTAATAAAGTTGGGGGCACAAAAGACATTGTCATCTAGCAACAGGAAGTAGTCAGAGAGCCTGGTGGCAAAGCTCATGAGGAAGGCGTGGTCTACATTCTGCTTGGAGTAGAACTTTCTGCGGTAGGCCCGGTCCCCGTCATCCTCCACGTTGGGGTAGGCATCAGATGGCGCGTGGATTAGCAGCAGCTGCCCTGCCAAGATCTGTGGGCTGAAGAGTTTTGAAATGTGGACAACGGATTCTCTGAGCCAGGTGAGGTCAGAGTCTGCCAGGTGGACCAGCACGGTGAGGCGTTTCTGCTCAGTCTTCGAAGAGGATCGGAACAGGGAGACCAGTGTGAACAAGAGGCTGCTTTGATTTGATCGCGCCACTGTGGAGATCCCCACAGTCAGCCAGGCTAAGGAGAGACAACACAGGGACAACGTGAGGGTACACAGGAGCAGAGGGTGGTGAGAAGGCCCAGGATGCTCTCTGGGAGGCTCTCCTGCATTTCTGCCCTCTCTGCTTCCCATTTATTCTCCCAGCTGGCACCGGAGTGATTAGATTCTGGCTACTCTAGGGTGGTCCTTGGCCCTGCAACCTCAGCCTCCTCTGAAAGCTTTTTAGAAATGAAGAATCTGGGTCCCTTCCTCAACTCCAGTTGGGCAGAATCTGCATCTTAATACCACCCCAGGTGACTGGTGTACACCTTAAGTTTGGAGAAGCACTGACCTTTGTGAGGCCAAGTGCCTGTGAATCCTTCTGAATTGTTGGGGCAAATTTTTGTGGCACAGAATTTATGTGCTCAGCAAATGATAGCTATTATATAGCCGGTGCAATTCTTGTTTTTACCCAGTTCATGTCAAAGCTCTCCTTTTTTTAAAAAAAAATTTTTTTAAAGATTTATTTATTTATACAAGCACTGGGGTACAGGCCAGAGGTGCAGGAGGGTGAGAGAATTCACCAGAGACAGAGCAGGGAGCAGAACAGGCAGAAGGACCAAAGTACACTGCTGAGGGGAGCAGCGAGTGAGACAGGAGAGGTCTGTTGCGCCATCAGGGTATCTCCCTGCCTGGCCAGGAATCAAACCAGCACTGCAGAGGCTGTGGACAGCTTCACAGCACTGTGCTCAATCCGCTGTGCCACCAGGGAGGCCCCAAAGCTCTCCTTTGAAGAAGATATATTAGAAGCACATCTGCTGGAAGTCAGACACCAAGATTCTTGTCCCACTCCTGCCACACACATAGGCCCTTGAGCAAGTTCTGACCCACTAAACTTAAGGAGCAGGACTCCCTCTAATCCAGGTGTCCTAATCTAGTGATTCTGTCTTCCTATAAAATTACCTTCATCATGGACCTCCCTGGTGGTGCAAGGGATTAAGCACAGCACTGTGAAGCTGTCCGCAGGCTTTGCAGCACCAGTTCCATCCCCAGCCAGGGAGCTGCCCATATGGTGCAGCAGACCTCTCCTGTCTCGCCCGCTGCTCCCCTCAACAGTGTATTTCAGCGGATCCACCTGTTCTGCTCCCCACTCTACTCTGGTGAATCCTCTCATGCCCTGTACCTCTGGCCTGTGCCCCAGTTCTTGTATGCATAAATAAATGAATTTTTAAAAAAATAAATAAAATTACCTTCATCATTTCCTTCCTTTCTCATCCCTGGTATATAAATGCGATGGTGGGGAGAGCCTAATCTTTCAGAGTCAAACTTTCCTGCCTCCTGTTCTCCTCCTTTTATCTTCTTCCTTTCCTCCCTCCATCCTCTCCTCTCCCTTCCATTTCCCTCTCTCCCTCCTTCCTGTCTACCTTAATTCTCTTGCTAATTACCATTCCCCTCCTTGGAACTCACTCTTTCTTCTCTGGTGGGTTGTCTTCATATATTTGAAGGTAATACTCTCCCAGTTTTCTGCTGGACTCGGGGTCTTCCTTCTGCTGTAACTGTCCCTCTACAGAAACGACAAAGGCAAACGATGCACCTTCTTTCATAAAAGACAGGTTGAGTCCCTGCAGGCTTCCCATTAGCTTTTCCAGGAAGGAGGTGGAGAGACTCAGTTTCCCCAGCACATCCTGAGGCTGTCTGACCATCGGCCAGAGCACCAGGAGTCGAGCAACATCTGTCCTCCTCTTGAATTTAACACCCATTTTTAAAATGCAGCTTCTTTATAGGCCAAAGGGTCCAGGTCCATACCTCAGCTGCCCGTGGGGCTTCCTGCTCTCAGGGGAAAATGTACAGGTGCGCTTGAGTCTCTATCTGTCCACGTCATTCCCACCCCATACCCCGCCCCCAATTCCCACACCGAGAGGAGGGGCTGCTACTTGTGTTCTGATGGCAATCTCCTTTTGCTCCTCTTCAATTTCCCCAGGGACTTTCAAAGTGATGAAGAGCCACAGGAACCCGATGCCCGCTGAGGTGAAGATGCAGCGCCTGATAGAACACCGCATGGTGTGGGTTGGATGTGTCTCCTGGAGCAGAGAGATAATAGGTACATCCAGGGCTGTCCATCCAGTCCTCCCTGGGACTTCCCCCTTTGTCCCCAGAAACCTTCTCCCACAGTGCCCCATATTCTAGACCTCATCACCATCATCGTGAACTCCTCTGTCCTCGCTCCTCCCAGGCCTGCTTCATTGCCTATTTTCAGTAGATCCACCTGTTCTGCTCCTCACTCTGTCTCTGGTGAATCCTCTCACCCCCCACACTTCTGGCCTACACCCCAGTTCTTATACGCATAAATAAATAAATCTTAAAAAAGAAAAGACTTTACAGATTAAGTTTTACTTACCTGATCTCTTAGCAAGATTTTTAGTCAGGTGTTTCGGATACAAACCACCTTATGTAAAAGACTAGGCTGCTTCTCTCTAGAACACAAATACATGGACACACGCGCTGCACCTTAGGCTGGCCAGTTGCAGGGGAAGGACTCCCAGCACAGGCAGATCTCTGGGCCCCCTGCACCTCCTGTGCCATCTACCAGTCACCTCGCAGCGCTGTGCTCATTCAGCCCTCTGAGCTCCCAGGCTTCAGGAGGAGGCAGAAGAGAAAGGGTCTGAAGGGCTGTGCTGGTGAGGACAACTACTCCTGAGTCATGAAGAAAGAGAGTGAGGCAGGTGAGGCTGGCAGAGCAAACAGAGGGCCCCCCTTTTCCCACCCTTGAGCTAAGCTCCCTCTGTGATGTTGCGCCTGTGTCCTGCTCGCTAGCATCAGAGGTACCTGAGAGCAGCTCTTAACTGTTGTCCATCCCAAGCCACTATCCACATGCCCTCCACTCCTTGCATCTCTGCCCTGGCTTCTCTTCCCTCCGGTGACCGTGCCCTTGAGTCCCAGTCCAGCGCCTTCTCAAGTCCTTCCCCTGCAACTACCTCTATCTTGTGCATTCTCCATCTCTCCCTCTCCACTGGCCAATTCCCGGCGCTATGAAAAGGAGCTTTACCCTCTGCCAGTGGAAACAGAGCCAAAAGCAAAACCTCTCCCTGAATTCAGTTCTCTCCTAAGTCTGCCCATTCCTCTGCCCACCGCCCAGCCACACTCCTAGGAAGTGTTCTTTAGTCCTCTGCCCAGGCACATTCTCTGTCCTCCTGTTACCCAACCTCTCTGGACCCTTTGACAGGGCTGGCTCCTCCTCCATCTTGACATACCTTCTTCTCTGACATCCTTCTCCTTTCTTTCCTGCCTCATCCTCTTCCCATCCAGTAGCTGAAAAATTGCCCTACAGCTCTGTCCTCCACTCTCTTTTCTTGCTGTCCACTTTCCATTGGTGCTTTACCCAGTCCCTTGACTTAAGTGATAGCAATGTGTGTACATACATGTGCATACTCATCATGTGCTTACAGACTATACGTGTATATATGCACAGAGTTCCAGATGTGTGCAGTACATTTACACGCACCCACACACATTGGTATATCCCGTAACTGATCTTATCTACAACTGTGACCCCCTAAACTGAGCTCCAGATTATCTAACTTCAGCATCTCTACTTGGATAAAGAAGAGGTACTCAACTTTAACAGGTAAACAGAATTGTATGTTCTTTTGCCCCCCTGAGACTTTCCCTCTGCCAGGTTTTCCCCATCTCAGTAAATAGCACTATCATTTGTTCATTAGGAGAAATAGAACAGTCATCCTTGATATCTCTGTTTCCTTCTACTTCTCTCTCTCTCTTCCACTCTTTCCTCCAAAATGTAACAGAATATGACCCTTTTCTCCATTCCTTCTCCTACATTAGTTCAACTACTCTGATTCCTGTCAGGACTACTACAATAGCCTTCTCATGGTCCACACCTCCATCCTGTTCTCCTGCAATCTATTCTCCACATACATTGCCCTACAGCTTTTAAAATCATGAATCAGGGCCTCCCTGGTGGCGCAAGGGGTTGAGACGCAAACTATGAAGCTGGTTGCAGCCATTGCGGCATGAGTTTTATCCCTGGCCAGGGAGCTACCCACAAGGTACAGCAGACCTCTCCTGACTCTCTTGCTGCTCCCCTCAGCAGTGTGTTTCTGTCAATCTGTCTGTTCTGTTCTCTGCTCTGTCTCGGGTGAATCCTCTCACACCCCCAACCCCACCCACACACACACCTCTGGCCTGTATCCCAGTTCTTGCATGCATGAATAACTAAATATTTAAAAAAATAGATAGTAAAATAGATAGTAAAAAATAGATAATAAAATAGATAATAAAAAAATAGATAATAAAAAAATAGATAGTAAAATAAAATCATGAATCAAATTATTTCCCTTCCCTACCTACAGCTCTCCAATGGCTTCCCACCGCAGCTAGGAGGAAATCCAAAGTCCTGACCACCATGTACAAAATCCTGCCTGCTTTAGCCTCTCTCTGCCTTTTGACTTCATCTCCCTCCCCCCATCCCTGGCATCTTGGGTGATGGAAGCATCCCTTGGACAAATGGAGCTGTTTCTGGCTTCAGGGACCTTGTGTATGGTATTCTTACAGACTTTCCTAGAGCCAAATATGAGCTCAATGTTATTTTTCCTGCCTTAGGTCACCGAGGCTCAAGTAGCCTCTTACCACCTCCCATTCCATCCTCTGTTACTCTACCGTGGTTTTTCTTAGCGTGTATTTGTTGTTTTTTCTCTCCCCTGAACTAGAATACAATCCCTTGAAGCGCAGCAACTGTATTTTATTCGATGTCTCATCTACAGAATTTTGCACAGTACCCTGAGCGGGCCTGATGATCTCCCTAGAAATGCGCCCAAGTGCTGGGGCTGCACACACTGGGGTGCTCTGGGGGACCGAGGTCCGGGAGGGGCGGAGGGTTGTCCTAGAGCAAGGGGGGGGGGGGTTCCTGGAGACGTGGCACTCCGAGCGGGGCTGGGTTCCGCTGCGGCCGCCGGGGTTCCAACTCCGCTCGCCTCCGGGAACCCGAACTTGACCCCGGCAGGGACGCGCTCCCAGACGCTTCGCTCCCAGGAGCCGCGGGACGTCCGGGCCCGGGTGGCTCCGGGCCGGCCTCTGGGGCGTCCGGCCGGCCCCGGACCAGACAATGCGGCGCGGGCCCCGCCCCCGGAGGCTGACGCGCCCGCAGCGCGGCCAATCAGCGCGCGAGGCAAGGCTCTTTAAAAAAAGAAGGGCCGGCCGCGGTGTGGCTGTCAGCTGGCGAGGGATCCCTCCGCCCATGTAAACACACATCATAAAGGGCAGCAGGCGCGACTCCCCGGCCCGCCGCCGCCGCGGCCCCGCGAGCCCTGCCGCTGCCCGGGCTGCCCTCGCTCCCCGGCGGCCGCCCCGCCCTCGGCGTCGCTCCGCGCCGCGGGGAGCCAGACGGCGGCCGCCGGGTGTGGGGCGACGGCCCCTCGTCGCTTAGGGTCACTGCCGGAAATGGAGGACGCGGCGCCGGGAGGGCTTGGAGCTGGGGGCGGAGGGGTCCACGAGGCCGGGCGCTGGCGGGGAGCCCCGTGGGCCGCTCTTCCCTCCCGTGCAGCGCGCTTAAGTAGCAGCCCCGAGTCGTACCTGCGCAGACTCTTCCTCAAAGTTACCCCTCCCTGGTTTGAAGGGTGTCAGTGTTGGTGGGGGGGTTGGGGTGTTGGGGGGCGGGCGGTAGAGGGAAGGGGAGATGGTGGGGGAGAGGGAGAAGCACAGGACAGGAAATCAACTCCAGCAGACCCTCGAAAGAGCAGACCCCCCCACCCCCAGCGGAATTCTTTTTAAAGGTTGATTTATTTTATGCATACAAGCCCTGGGGTACAGGCCAGAGGTGCAAGGGGTGAGAGGATTCACCAGAGTCAGAGTGGGGAGCAGAGCAGGTGGATTGCTGGAAATACACTGCTGAGGGGAGCAGCGGGCAGGTCAGGAGGGGTCTGTTGTACCATGTGGGTCAGCGCCCTGCCCAGGGGTCAAACTCACGCTGCAGTGGCTGCTGATAGCTTCATAGTGCTGAGACTTAACCCCTTGCGCCACCAGGGAGGCCAGCAACAGCGGCTTGGCAGCAAGTTCCTCTCTCTCTACCCACTACCTAAATTCAGCTATGAACGTTTTGTGACGACTTGCTGTATTTCCTATCTAGTTTTAAGTCAACATTGCAGAGGGCAGAAAGAAAAGGTTTAGCTGAAAAAAGAAAAATTAAAAACTACCTTCTCCAGAGATCTTTCTGATATGGGGGATGAAGGACTTTTGGATTTTATTGAATATGAGAATTTTCCCTTCCCACCTCTTTTAAAATGAAGAATTGAAGGCCTCCCTGGTGGCCTAGGAGTTAAACCTCAGTGCTATCAAGCTATTACCAGTTGGATCCCTGGCCTGGGAGCTGACCCACGTGGTGCAGCAGACCTCTCCTGTCTTGCCTGGGGCTCCCCTCAGCAGTGTATTCAGTCAATCGGCCTGTTCTGTTTCCCACTCTCTCTCTGGAGAATCCTCTCACTGCCCCCCTCCACCACCTCTGGCCTATACCTTAGTTCTTATATGCATAAATAAAGGAAATAAATCTTTTTTTTAAAAAAAAATCCTTTAAAAGACTAAAAAATGTTCAAAAGTATTCAGATCTCCTTCACTTCCCATCTCTTTGCCTTCATCACATGTTCTTGGAATTGAGAATAGTGATCTCAGGAAAACTCAGTTATGTAAGCCAGTCACAGAGATAAGGTCTGGGGTTAGGAAAAGGAGGTTTAGTCAGAAAAGTGGTAAACTTAAGGCATGAATGGAGACTCATGTTGTTAGCAGGCAGAAGGAGGGCTACCCAGGACCCCCTAAGCCCTCTAATGGGTTCTGCCATCCACCATATCAAGACAAAACATGCTCTAGTGTGTAAGACCTTCAATGGAAAGGAATTTTATTTTTTTAATTTTTTTTTAAGATTTATTTATTTATACAAGCATTGGGTACAGTCAGAAGCGGGGGAGGGTGAGAGAATTCACCAGAGCCAGAGTGGGGAGCAGAGCAGGCAGAAGGACCGAAGTACACTGCTGAGGGGAGCAGCGGGCGGCAGGAGAGGTCTGCGCGCCATGTGGGACCCTCCTCAGGTGGCCGGGAGCAGCGGGAATTGAACCGATGCTACAGAGGCTGCGGGCAGCTTCGCAACCCAGCGCTCAACCGCTGCGCCACCTGGGAGGCCCGGAAAGGAATTTTAATACAATTAGTGTATTATAAAAAGAAGAAAAAGAATATAGTTAAAATAGTTTCTCCATGAAGCACCCAGTTACCCATCCCCTCGTGGGTAAATTCCCAGCCAAACAGGGTTGAACCAAAGCAGGCCTTCTGAGCTTCAAAAGCTTGCCACAAACTTAAGGTACTTTCTGGTACAGGCCCTTAGGAAGGGGCCAGAAGGCGACAGACAGATGTGTAAGGAAAAAGTAAAATCAAAATACAAGTCAAGATAAAGGCTGCCCCGTCACTTTCCCCTCAGGTCTCTCACCCATGTCTGTTTCAAGAGCCTCCTTCCATGTGCCCCAAGACCCTAGTACAAGTCCAAGGCCTAGAAGCAAGCACAGCTTCACATGTGTCTGCCCTACGTGCCTCTTCCAGGTCCTCCTCCTCCTCTTTTTTTTTTTTTAAGTTTTTTTTTTTTTTTAAGATTTATTTATTTATAAAAGAGCTGGGGTGGGCCTCCCCGGTGGCACAGCGGTTGAGCTCTGGGTTGCGAGGCTGCGGGCAGCCTCTGCAGCGCCGATTCAATCCCTGGCTGCTCCCAGACCACTGGAGGAGGGTCCCGCATGGCACGCAGACCTCTCCTGCCGCCCGCTGCTCCCCTCAGCAGTGTGCTTCGGTCCTTCTGCCTGCTCTGCTTCCCGTTCTGGCTCTGGTGAATTCTCTCACCCTCCCGCGCTTCTGACTATACCCAGTGCTTGTATAAATAAATAAATAAATCTTTAAAAAAAAAAAAAAAAGAGCTGGGGTACAGGCCAGAGGCGCGGGAGGGTGAGAGAATTCACCAGAGACAGAGCAGGAAGCAGAACAGGCAGATGGACTGAAGACACTGCTGAGGGGAGCAGTGGGCAAGGCAGGAGAGGTCTGCCGCACCATGTGGGTTGCTCCCTGGTCGGCCGGGAATTGAACCTGCACTGCAGAGACTGCAAACAGCTTCACAGCACGGTGCTCAACCCGCTGTGCTACCCAGGAGGCCCAGGTCCTTTTCTTGATCTTCCTTCTTCCAGTCCTCTCTGAGGTCAGGTACAGCGTGCAACACGTCTAGGCTGGGATTGGCATCTCAGCATCCAGGAATTGTTCCTGTGCTTCCTTATATCCTCTTCTTTTTTTTTTTTTTTTTTTTTTATAGAGGCATGTTTATTTATTTATTTATTTGTTTGTTCTGTTTACACATGCACTGGGTACAGTCAGAAGCGCGGGAGGGTGAGAGAATTCACCAGAGCCAGAGTGGGGAGCAGAGCAGGCAGAAGGACCGAAGTACACTGCTGAGGGGAGCAGCGGGCGGCAGGAGAGGTCTGCGCGCCATGTGGGACCCTCCTTTGGTGGCCGGGGAGCAGCCGGGGATCGAACCGGCGCCGCAGAGGCTTCGGGCAGCTTCGCAACCCAGCGCTCAACCGCTGCGCCACCGGGGAGGCCCTATATCCTCTTCTATGGTCCTCCACCCTAGACACCTCCTGATTGGACCATTCAACCTGGCTCTCACAGGAGGGAGGGGTGTCCTCAGGCCACAGCTTTTGTCTTAGGGGTAAACCCACCATGTTTTTCTAACAGTCAGCTGCTAGGGAAGAGTCAGAAAAGTGCCCTGCAGGGCCCCAGCATCAGTGTCCTCAAAAAGCCATCTCAATTTTCTGGGCATAGCCAAGTGCAGTGTGGAGATGAGTTTTCTGTTGGGCAGAAAAATGGGGAAAGTCCCCACTGCTTTCTCCAGTCTTGGGGAAAGTCCCCACTCCCATGCGGCTGTGTCTGTGCTGTCCAGCAGAGTTATGGCTGGAGTCCTCATGGTTTCATTGTGTTCCATATGTTTTCTTTTTTTTTTTTTTTTTAAAGATTTATTTATTTATTTATACAAGCACTGGGTACAGTCAGAAGCGCGGGAGGGTGAGAGAATTCACCAGAGCCAGAGCGGGGAGCAGAGCAGGCAGAAGGACCGAGGTACACTGCTGAGGGGAGCAGCGGGCGGCAGGAGAGGTCTGCGCGCCATGTGGGACCCTCCTCCAGTGCGGGAATCGAACCGGAGCTGCGGAGGCTGCGGGCAGCTTCGCAACCCAGCGCTCAACCGCTGCGCCACCAGGGAGGCCCTGTTCCATATGTTTTCAATTCATGTGTCAACAGAAACAGCTCACTAGGAGGGAAGTTAGTACTCAGAGCTTTGTTTGAGGCCATTTTAGGGAATTTCATGGGTTAGCAACCAGGAAAATATAACTGTGTTCTGAAGGTTACAATCACTAGCATCGTTTTGTACTTTCAAAATCAGTGTCTACCCGATAGGATGCTTGTGAAGATTCAGTGAACTAATATAAATTGAGAAAAGTGACAGCACTGTGGCCATATTAAAATAGGGCTGGAAGATCCACCAAAGACAAGGCGACTTTCCTGCCCCCTTTAAAGTGGATCGACCCTGGGATGTTCCATGAAATGATCAGGAATGAGAATATTCTATTTGAAAGGTCTGATAAAATAACTTGCTCTGTGAACACTCCATCTACCACTTTCACCTTGTGATTCCTTCATCTGACAGCTACCTCATCCTCCTTGACTTCATCCTTCTTTTTTCCTTCTGTCAGAACACCCTTGACATTGGTCTTTCAGGGTACATTTTGGTTTCTAACTAGATCCCATGTTGCCAGAATCATAGTTCTATAATAAACACATTTTGGTTTATCTCTAACATGCTATTCCTCTTATTAAAGGTTAATGTTTATGGCATCAGTTCTGTGAGAGTCAAAGAAAACCGACCCTGATGGCTGCTTGTCACTGCGTAGTTAGTTCAAATGTTAGGGTTCAGTGAGTGAGTGGGGTCCTCTGAGTAAGGTTTTGGTACAGTATCCCCATTCAGCAGCACATCACGAATTTACTAAGGAAAAAGATGTTTGCATAGACACAATCAGGCAAAACTGCATTTTTTAATAAAGATTTATTTATGCATACAAGAGCTGGGATGTAGGCCAGAGGTGTGGGGGGTGAGAGGATTCACCAGAGACAGAGTGGGGAGCAGAACAGGTGGATCTACTGAAATACACTGCTGAGGAAAGCAGCGGGCCAGACAGGAGAAGTCTGCTGCATCGTTTGGGTAGCTCCCTGGCCAACATCAAATTCGTGTTGCAGTGGCTGCGGACAGCTTCATAGGTTGCGTCTTAAAGCCTTGCAAAACAGGGATAATACCCCATAATACCCCATCGAGTATTATGTTGGCTATAACTTTGTCACTGATGGCCATTATTCACTTTAGGTTTATTCCTTCTAAACCCGCTTTATTGAGATTTATTTTTTCATCACAAGTAGATGCTGAATTTAGTAAAATGCTTTTTCTCCATCTAGTCAGATGATCATATGATTGTTTACTTTAATTTTGACAAATCCCAATGATGGATTTATGTTGACCCATTCTTGAATTTATGGAATAAATCCTAGTTATTCATGTGTATAGTCCATTGTGGCAGTTTACTACCATTTTGTTCCTGAGACAGGGCAAGCTAGAAATTAGGCAGTTTAAGGGACAGTGCAGGAGGGGACCTCTGAAGAATTTAGGGAGGCTTCAGAGATAAGGACAACCAAGGGAAAGTAACCCATTCCACTAGGAAAAACAAACATCTCAGGACCAAGGACAACATTGTTAATGCTGGTCCTGGTTTCCTTCACGTGGTAAAGGGAGGCGGAGATTGGAGAAATGGAGAGTGGTTTAATTTATGGACAACTTAGAAGGGCAGCTGTTTAACTTCAATGCAGGGCTGCCCATCCAGAGGACTGGGCCATAAAGATAAAGATGCAACAAATGGGGAAAGAGAAAGCTGTTGGATAAGGAATGTGAAGATCCCCCACTCAGTAGCAAATTAAGTGAGACAGCCGAGAACTAACCAATCACAGAGAGACTGGTGGAGCTTTAGAATAATGAGGGAAAAAAGATGTATATTCCCTGAGACACAACTCCACTTTGGCTTCCTTGCCCACCGAGGCCTGGTTTCCTGGCCTGGGAGTCCCACTTTATTTCTGTTCTTTTTCTCCTCAATAAACTTTTTCTTTCTCTAAACAAACCTGCCTCTTCTCGCTTGCTTGCCTGAGCATCTGCGAAGTTCCTGCTGCGGCTTCGTGAGACACCAACCCGTGGGGGTCTAGTGGCTGGGGTTGGTGGGGGTCAGTCAGCGCTGCCACTACAGCCTGGGATCTGTTCCTGGCTGAGAGACTAGGCCTGACAATTCCGGTATCATTCCTGATAGAAATTGGCCTATAATTTTCTTCCTTTATGCTGTCTTTGTATGTTTATTGCCCCAGCAATGTCAAAGGACCCCCATCTACTCTGGCCACAAGCTGGTCATCTGAGTCATTCCTGCTACTCTACTGTCTCTCCCCCATTTACCAACTCGTCCTAATGGAGTCTCCTCCATTGGCACTCCTTCCTCCTAACCTGGGGCACAGCGCCTTCATCTAGGCCCCTCATTTTCTCATCCGGAACAGTCACAAGGCTTTTGCTGCTCTCACATACCGCCTCGCCTGCCTGCTGCTCTTGGACCACGCTTCTCTGCAACACCTTGGCCCTCCGGCCAACAGTCCCACGACACATTAGCTGTGGGCACTTGGGCAAACTGCTTCCTCAACCCGTGGTCCGGGCTGATGGCAAAGGGAAATGCGGGGACGTGCCTCCTGGTCCCACGACCCATCACGCGAAGCAGTTCGCGCAGGGCCCTGCACAGGAGCGCCGAAAAGTGCCCTTGTGCGGCGGGTGCCTCCCGCCCTCGGAGCCGCGCGCCGCTGTCTCCTTCGGGCAGGGCCCGGCCCGGAAGACCCCGGCCCATCCCAGGGGCCGGCGCCGGCCCGGGCTCCCCCAGTGCGCCCTCGTCCCGGGCGCCCGCACGCCGCAGCCACGAGCGCGACGCGGCCGGCTGGGCGCCCGGGGGTGCCGGGGCCGCGGGCTCGCGGGGGAGGGTCTGGCAGCAGGGGCGGGCGAGGCCGCCTCGGGGGCCCGCTCGGACCCCGGCGTCCGGGCGGCGGGCGCGGCCCCGCCCGGTTCGGGGGCGGAGCGGGGCGCCGGGTGGGGGCGGGGCGGGACTCTTTTTCCTCGCCGTGGCGGCGGAGGCGCACGGCGTGGGCCGCGGCGAGCGTCGTCGCAGGAGGCTGAGAAAGCCCGAGGTGCCGCCGTTGCTGCTCCCGGCCCCGCCGCCGCCCGCCGCGTCCGCCCCGCTCCGGCCCCGGCCCCGGCCCCGGCCCCGGCCCCGGCCCCGGCGCCCCCCGTCGTCGCCCGCGCCGAGCCGCGGCGATGGAGCCGGCCACCGCGCCGCCCCCGGGCCCGCGCCCGGCGCTGCCCCTCGGGGGCCCGGGCCCGCTGGGCGAGTTCCTGCCGCCCCCCGAGTGTCCGGTGTTCGAGCCCAGCTGGGAGGAGTTCGCGGACCCCTTCGCCTTCATCCACAAGATCCGCCCGATCGCCGAGCAGACCGGGATCTGCAAGGTGCGGCCGCCGCCGGTGAGTCACGCCAGCCCGAGCCTGCTCGCGGCGGGGGAGGAGCGCGGACGCGCGGCGCCGGGGCCGGGGCCGGGGCCGGGGCGCGGGTGGCCCCGGCGGCCGCGTCAAGTTTGGGGCGGCCGGGGCGTCGGAGTGGGGCGGGGGCGGCGGAGGGGCCGCGGCGGGGCCGGGCGGGGGCGGCGGGGCCGGCGGGCGGGCGGCGAGCGCGCGGGCGGGTGTGCGGGCCGGGCCGGGCCGGGCCGGGCCGGGGTTCGGTTCCGGCTGGAGCGGTGGCAGCGGCGGGGGGTCGCGGGGTGCTGCCTCCCGGAGGCGGGCGGCGGCGCGGGCGTGCGGGGAGGCGCCGCTCGGGGCCGCGGCGGCCTGTGGGTCCTCGCCTGCGCCCCCGGGGTGCGGGGGTGTGTGATGGGGTGGGGGTGGGGGAGTTGCGAGTTGTCGTGCGAGGAGGAAAGTTTTCAATATGGCGGCGGGAGCCCCTGGTCCTTTGTGTGGTGGCGGCGTCGGCCCGGAGCGGCCCTCACCTGGGCGCCCCACCCTCCGACCCGGGCCCCCTCCCCGCCGCGGGGTCCCCGGGCGTCGGGCGTCCCCGGGCCGGGGTCGAGGAGGGGGCGTCCGGCGCGGCCGGGGGGCGGGGAGGAGCCGCGGTCGGCCCGGCGGAGGTGTTGTGGGGGCGTCGGCGTCTGGGGGCCCTCGTGGGCGGCGGGGTGCGGCGGGCGGGGCGCGCCGGGTGCCCGCGGGCGCTCGGCCGGCTGGCACGGCCGCCTGGTGGCCCGGCCGCCGCTCCCCGCGGGAGGTGTGGGCTGTGCCGGCGGGGCTGGGGCCCGAGAGTGGGGGACATGTCAGCGCAGAAGCGCTGCGCGGCCCTCACGCTCACTTCCCGGCCCCCCAAGTCCCGGGGCCGAAGCGCAGGGGCCGACCAGCCCTCCGGCCGAGTGCGGAGCGCCCGGGGCCGGGGCCGGTGTGAGGGTGGGGTGTGTCAGAGATCGACCCTAACGGCAATGACTTGAAAAAACTGTAATGTTCAGAGATGTGAAGCGTGAGGTTAGTGTGTTTTGAGCTCTTGGTTGGAGCTTTTTTTAAACACGCATTCCTGAACTCCAGACAGCAGATCCTGAAAACATTACCATGTTACTCTAATCACCTAACTCCAGAGACAAAGAACAGATCCCTATCAAAACCACATAATTACACAGTCTTTAAAGCAAGATCCTTCCAATTTTCTGTGTGGTTGCTCCAGCTCATCATTTGGTGATATTTAAACCAGATGGTAGAGTCTCATCCTTGCCAGGCTTTAGGTTGGAGGAAGAGAGAGGACTGAGCAGGATCTCTCAGCATCTGTGTGCCAGTGTCTCTTCATTTATGGGATAGGGTTTGGGGAGGTGGAGATGAGAAAGGTCCATAAGGAGACTTTTGGGGCTTATAATCTCCATTTTGTAAGTTTTCATCTATTCTGAGCTCTTCTCCTGGAGAGGTTCTTTTTTTTTTTTTTTCCAAAAGAAAAAAGAAAAGTTTGGGTTTTTTTTTAAACTTACGCACTCAAGAGCTGGGGTGTAAGCCAGAGATGCAAGGGGTGAGAGGATTCACCAGAGACGGAATCCAGAATCGGGAGCAGAAAAGGCAGATATACTTAAAATACGCTGCTGAGGCTAAAAGAGGTGGGTGGAGACAGGTGGGTTAGCTGAGCCTTGTGGGTTAGCTCCTTGGCTGGGGATGGAACTGGTGCTGCAGTGGCTGTTGATAACTTTTTAGTGCTGAGACTTAACCAGGAAGACCATGAAAGCATTTTTGTTACATGGCTTTTGCTGCCACGGTAGGATACTTTCATAGGTAAGGAAACCGCTCATGTTAAGTGACATGTTTAAGGTGACAGCTTTTAAAATATAAATTGGGGGTCCTCCCTGGTGGCCCAAGGGCTTAAGACACAACCTATGAAGCTGTCTGCAGCTTCTGCAACATGAGTTCCATCCCTGGACTAGCCAGGGAGCTACCCACATGGCGCAGCAGACCTCTCCTGTCTTGCCCGCTGCTCCTCTCAGCAGTGTACTTCGTTAGTCTGCCTTTTTTGTTTTCCACTCTGTCTCTGGTGGATCCTCTCACCCGCTACACCTCTGGCCTGTCCCCCAGCTCTTGTATGCATAAATAAATAAATCTTTTTAAAAAATAAAAATAAATGCAAGTTGGGGAATTCCCAGCTATGGCTTTTTTACTTCCAACTTCAGTGTTTTCCTTGTAATACACATGGACTCTTTACTTTAAAAAAAAATTTTACCTTCATTTTAAAATTTATTCTCTCACTGGTCAATTTTATCAGTCATCTCTCAGTTAAATGTGCTACAAGTCATTGTTGCTAATTTAGTGCTGAAACTAAGAAAAGTACTTTCTTGGTGTTTCTCAAGCCTCTCTGAGGTGGAAGCTACAACTCCCTACACAACTGCCTTCCAAAAGAATGTGATTTTCAGGGCCTCTCTGGTGGCCCAGAGTTTAAAGTCTCTGAAGCTATCAGCAGCCACTGCAGCCTAAGTTTAATCCCCACCCAGGGAGCAACCCACATGGCACAGCATACCTCTCCTGTCTGGCCTGCTGCTCCCCTTAGCAGTGTATTTCTGTCTATCTGCCTGTTCTGCTCCCCACTCTGTCTCTGGTGAGTCCTCTCAGCCCTGCATCTCTGGCCTACATATCACTTCTACGCAAAAATAAATAAAATAAATCTTTTTAAAAAATAAGATTTTTACAGTCAGGAACATAATAGGGCTTTTGAATAATACAGTTTACTTTTATTTTGAAAGGCTTTAATAAAGCCTTTTAAAAGTATTTAAAAGTAAATTTAAATTGAATTTCAAGGAATTTATATGGTACTGCTTGAAATTTGAACTCTGATAATACCCACTTGATACAGAAACACTGTTTTTATGTTAGGAAAATGACTTATGAGCCATTTTATTGGTAGAGGATAAAATTTTTGTTCTGATAATGTAATATCCCTTTCAGATACTTATCAAGCCAAAAATTACCACAGTGTTTCCAAGTGGAGAGTGGTCTTCTTTTTCAGTAGTTAATTTTTTTTTAAATAGTTTTTTTTTTTTTTTTTTAGATTTATTTATTTATTTATTTATTTATACAAGCACTGGGTACAGTCAGAAGCACGGGAGGATGAGAGAATTCACCAGAGCCAGAGCAGGAGCAGAGCAGGCAGAAGGACTGAAGTTCACTGCTGAGGGGAGCAGCGGGCGGCAAGAGAGGCCCGCGCGCCATGTGGGACCCTCCTCCAGTGGCTGGGGAGCAGCCGGGGATCAAACCTGCGCTGCAGAGGCTGCGGGCAGCTTCGCAACCCAGCGCTCAACCGCTGCGTCACCAGGGAGGCCCTTTTCAGTAGTTAATTTGAGGATCATTTTCCTCTTTCAAAATTTTCACCAGAGGCTTTATGGTTCTCTCAAACAGTTTTTTTAGCTTATGCATTTACCCACTGTGTGAACCTGCTTACTGATAGGTATGTACAGGGTTTTGTTTTTTGTTTGCACGTTTTTTCCCCCATGCTTCATTCATAGGTTCAATTCATTTGAGAAAGTTTCAGGTAATATATGCATACACAAACAATCTTAACTTTTTTTTTTAAAGATTTATTTATTTTATTTATACAAGCACTGGGTACAGTCAGAAGCACTGGAAGGTGAGAGAATTCACCAGAGCCAGTGTGGGGAACAGAACAGGCAGACTGACGATATACACTGCTGAGGGGAGCAGCGGGCGTGGCAGGAGAGGTCTGCGCGCCATGTGGGACCCTCACCCACGCCCAGGGATCGAGCCAGTGCGGCAGCCCAGCACTCAACCACTGCGCCACCAGTGGTTGGGAGGCCCCAATCTTAACTTCTAAAGTTTAGATATTTACTTGAGATGAAATTAATTTTTATATCGTGTTTTGGCATTAGAAGCCATATTTGATTATTCGGGGAATATTATGTAATACACAGTAGTTTAAATTTATCAAATTTCAAGCCATTTGGACAGTAATCATTTACTTGTATATTCTGACATATTTGATAAGTTTTTGTCTAATCTTCCAGGTAAGTTCATTACAGTTCATAAAGTATTCTAGAGCTAAGCTCTCAGTTATTAGCCTGCCATAGAATTTTTAAGAATCAATGTTATTTGCATTCTGTATATCTGCTCTCTTTATCTTTTCTTGTCAAGTTAAACAAAACTAGATCACTTTCATTTATATTTTTAAGTTAATTCACAAAGATTGTACATCT
Organism: Talpa europaea; assembly: GCF_964194135.1. Taxonomy (NCBI): domain Eukaryota; kingdom Metazoa; phylum Chordata; class Mammalia; order Eulipotyphla; family Talpidae; genus Talpa; species Talpa europaea. The sequence continues at coordinate 75,068,585 of NC_140077.1, forward strand.
TTCACTGACATTTTAAATATTGGAGTCTTTGCTGAAGAGGCAGTAAGACAACAATAATAAACACTTGGAGGCAGTAGGACAACAATAATAAGCACTTGAAGGCTTTATCTGTAATTGCCTTCAAATACAGTTTTTCTTTATTCCTTTCTTTCTTTTCCCTTTTTTGTTGTGGTAATAAATAGCTTTGTGTACCAATGTGTAATCTACTTTTATTTCCTTTTTTAAAAATTGTGGTAAAATGCATTCTATTTTTAACGCAATATTTTATCAGCCATGGACTTTTTTTTTTTTTTTTTTTTTGGCCAGTGGGCATTTTTATTTATGTCTCAATATTACAAAAAAAATTTACATTTTAAATTAAAAGTAGTAAATAGTGATAAATTCCAGTAATATAAATTTGAAATAAAAAAAACTCTTCCCCTTTTAAATTGGGTACATAATGCTTGGGTATTGCTAACATAGAGGTATTTACATTAATATTTTGCTAAGCTGATTTTAGTATTGAACCTTGTTTTCCTGTTTTATACTGAACCAAACATCTTTACTTAACTCGAACATATGTCCTTTGAAATTCTGTGCACTTTGGTATGGTAGCAACAGCTAGTATATGTATTTTCCTTTTTTTAAAAAAAAAATTATTTATTGGGCCTCCCCGGTGGCGCAGCAGTTGAGCGCTGGGTTGCGAAGCTGCCCACAGCCTCTGCAGCACCGTTTTGATCCCCAGCTGCTCCCCGCCACCGGAGGAGGGTCCCACATGGCGCGCAGACCTCTCCTGCTGCCCGCTGCTCCCCTCAGCAGTGTACTTCGGTCCTTCTGCCTGCTCTGCTCCCTGCTCTGGCTCTGGTGAATTCTCTCACCCTCCTGCACTTCTGACTGTACCCAGTGCTTGTATGAATAAATAAATAAATAAATCTTTTTTTAAGAAAAAGATTTATTTATTTATGCATACACGAACTGGGTGTAAAGCCAGAGTTACGGATCTGGGGAGGATGAGAGGATTCACCAGAGACAGACAGAGTGGGGCGCAGAACAGGCATATGTACTGAAATACACTGCCGCGGGAGCAGCGAGCTAAACAGGAGAGGTCCGCTGCATCAAGTGGGTAGCTCCCTGGCCGGGTATGGAAATCCTTGTGCTGCAGATAGCTTCCTAGTGCTGAGACTTAACCCTTTGGGCCACCAGGGAGGCCCCAGTTTCCTGTTATCTTGAAGTTATTAGCACTTACTAAAATTGGTATGAAATCACTGTTGTAAGTCTGTTTTCAGATTTGTGTTTGAAGAGAGCAGGCCTTAAGTACCCAAATTATGAGAAGACGAAGGGGGAGTGAGAATAAAGAAACTTGTTATGTAATTTTACCAATCACACAAAATTTAAGGCTTTTCTAGTCATCCTTAAATGAAGCACCTTTCAGAGTGTCTGCTCACATCATGGGTGGGATTATTGAGTGTGTCAGTCTTTGCCTGGCACATGGTAGAGAGTGAGTCAACCTTTTGTTGCCTGTTTTTAATTATGCAACCACTTGTATTTTGTATATATTTAGCAGCTTCCTCTATTGAATTCAGAAGTGGTATTGCACTTAAATATTCTAGGAGTGAATATCCCAAAGGTACAGTTTGAAAACAAGAGCTTTTAGATTAGCAACGTAAGGTTAAAACTCAGTTTTTCTCATTTAGGCTCAAACTCGTGTAAAATTGAATTTCTTGGACCAGATTGTGAAATATTGGGAGTTACAGGGAAGTACTCTGAAAACTCCACATGTGGAGAGGAAGATCTTGGACTTGCTTCAGCTTAATAAGGTAAATGATCCTCATGATTTTCTCTCTCATTTAATAATCTTTCTGGCAAGCATGAATTTGGTATTCTTTTATTTTAAAACAGACTTACTATTTGAAATATGTAAAATGAGACTCTCAATTTAGTTGTGTGATCTACTTGTCAGGTCTGAAAACCTTGTCTTCAAACATTTTGCCACCACCTGTTTTTCAGCTTCACAATAGTTCCTTAAGTTAATCCTTTCTGTTTTATTGCAGACAAGAAAAGTTCTAGAAAGAGACAATTGACTCAGCAAAAAGATGAAGTGATAATTCAGTACTTTAACTTCAGTTTCACTTAACTGTAAAGCCTCCATTCTTTCCACCGACATGCTGCCATTCTGTCTACTCTCGAGATTTTCTGGAGATTTTTGAGATCACTGAGAAGGACCAGGTAGTTAAACCCTCTTCTTCATTAGAAATTTAAATTTTCAGTCTCGTTCTTCCTCCCAGAAAATCTTGATACCTTGGGGAACTGAGAAGTAGTTTCTGTGGGGCACATTTAAAAATGCTTGTGGACTGTTGTGAAAAGTGATTTAACTTTCTAGCTTAATAGTGCATATGCCTTTTCTTTTGACTTTGAAAGTGTATTTTGAAAAGATCGCCACAACCAAGAACATTTTGGTTTTGCAGCTATAGGCATGTGAGAATGAGAAATAATTTCCAAATAGATGTTTTCAAATTTTTTTGCTGTATTATTTGACAGTTGGTTGCAGAAGAAGGTGGCTTTGCAGTTGTTTGCAAGGATAGAAAATGGACAAAGATTGCCACCAAGATGGACTTTGCTCCTGGCAAAGCCCTTGGCTCACATATTAGAGGGCATTATAAGCGAATCCTCAATCCCTACAACTTATTCCTGCCTGGAAACAGTTTAAGGGTGAGTATTGGGATTAGCTTTGACCTGTTCTATTTCATTTTCTTGGGACGTTGTCTTTTAGAGGGAATGAAAGGCCTTGATTATGTGTGGAAGGCATCGTGCAGAAGCATGTTCTGTGCATTTTCCTCCATTGTTTGTTCTGTTCTAACAGAAGGCATACCTAGAAGTTAGTTTTTGAGACAATTAAGATTGGAAAAATGTCCTCTTGCTGTCAAAACTGAAATCCGTGTTAACTTCACTGTAAATGTTTCTTCTTTATGACAAGGGTTTGATTATTGTCTGATTAGTGTGCTTATGCTTTTGCACTCAGTTGTCATGTTGAAGGTGCCATGTGGGAAGTAGCTGGCTTACACATTTTTCTTTTTCAGTTGACATCTCCAAGTAGAGGTTTTTTTTTTTAAAGATTTTTTTAAATTTATTTATACAAGCACTGGGTACAGTCAGAAGCGCAGGAGGGTGAGAGAATTCACCAGAGCCAGAACGGGGAGCAGAGCAGGCAGAAGGACCGAGGTACACTGCTGAGGGGAGCAGCGGGCGGCAGGAGAGGTCTGCGCGCCATGCGGGACCCTCCTCCGGTGGCCGGGGAGCAGCCCAGGATCGAACAGGCGCTGCAGAGGCTGCGGGCAGCTTCACAACCCAGCGCTCAACTGCTGAGCCACCAGGAGGCCCTGATTTATCTTTTTTGATCGCTGAGCAATATTCCATAGTGTGTGTGGATCACATCTTCTTGATCCTCTTCTCTGTTATTTTTCAGACTTTGGTTGTTTCTATAAGTTGGCTATTGTAAAGCATTGTTCAGTGAACATGAGAGTGCAAGTTTCCTTTTTAAATCAGTGATTGAATTTTTCAGGTAGATGTCTAGGAGTGAAATTACTAGGTCATATGGCAGATCCATTTTTAATGTTTTGAGATACGTCTGAGCTGCTTCCCATTAGGCCTGGACCAGTCTTCATTCCCACCAATGGTTTAAGAGGGTTCCTTTTCTGCATATCCTCGCAAGTACTTGTTTTTGTTGCTTTCCAATGGGCCGTCTTCACAGGTGTGAGAAGGTATCTCAATGTGGTCTTGCTACTTATCCCTGACAGGTGATAGTGAACATTTTTTCATGTGCCTGTTTGTAGTCTGTGTCTTCTTTGGAGAAGTGTCTGATTAGTGTGCTTAGAAGTGTCTGATTAGTTCTTCTGCCCATTTTTTGATTATCTGTTGTATTTTCATTCAGTTGTATGATGTCTTTGATATCCATCCCTTGTCAGATGTGTGCTTCTCCATTCAGTAGGTTGTATTTTTGTTTAAGTTGTATTGTTGTATTTAGTTTTTGTTTTCTCTGTGCAGAAGCTTTTTAATTTGATATAGTCCCAGTTGTTTATGTTCTGTTTTGTTTTCCTTGCTGTGGGGATGAATCCCTAAAGACATTGCTAAAGGTTATGTTGTAAAATATTTTGCCTGTCTTTTCTCCTATGTATTTTATAGTTTCAGGTCTTCCCTCCAAGTCATTTATCGATTTTGAGTTGATTTTTATGTATAGTGTGAGATAATGGTCTAGTTTCATTTTTTTTTAAAAGATTTATTTTATCTATACATACAAGAACTGGGGTGTAGGCCAGAGGTGTGGGGGTGAGAGGATTCACCCGAGACAGAATCAAGGCAGAATAGGTGGATTGACTGAAATGCACTGCTGAGGGGAGCAGCGAGTGAGACAGGAGAGGTCTGCAGCACCATGTGGGTCAGCTCCCTGGCCGGGGATCATACTCAGGCCGTAGAGGTGGTAGTGCTGAGACTTAACCCCTAGACCACCAAGGAGGACCCTCTATTGAGTCTTGAGGGTTCTTTATGTATATTTTCATGTCACCTACAAATAATGATTGTTTTACTTCTTTGCCAATTCAGATACCTTTTATATCTTTCTTTGTCTAATTACTCTAGCTAGAACTTCCAGTATAGTGTTAAATTGTTGTGCTGTGAGTGAACATCCTTGTCTTGTACCATATTTTAGTGAAAAAAACTTTGTTTTTCACCATGAAGAATGAATAATTAGCTGTGGGTTTGTTGTGAATGGCTTTTATTATGTTAAGGTGTATTCTGTTTATCTCCAGTTTTTCAAGAGTTTTCATCATACTGGATGTTGGAGCTTACCAAATACTTTCTCAGCATCTGTTGATGTAGCATTTTAGTTGATGCAATGAATTGCATTGATTGATTTTCAGATGCTGAACCACCCTTCTGTTCTTGGTGTGGTCATGGTGTTTGCTCCCCTTAACACATTGTCAGAGTCAGTTTGCTATGATTTTTGTATCTGTGTTCATTAGGGCAACTGCTGTGTAATTTGCTTTTTTTGTTTGGTTTGTGTATTAGAGTAACGTTGGCATCATGAAATATATTTGGAAGTGTTCCAAAGAAGGTGTTTGGAAATTATTTATTTTTTAAAGATTTATTTATTTATGCACACAAGAGCTGGGACCAGAGATAGAGTGGGGAGCAAAACAGGCAGATTGAAATACACTGCTGAGGGGAGCAGCGGGTGAGACAAGAGAGGTCTGCTGCGCCATGTGTGTCAGCTCCCTGAATGGGGATCGAACTCATGCTGCAGTGGCTGTGGGTAGCTTCATAGTGCTGAAACTTAACCCTTTGCACCACCAGTGAGGCCTCGGTATTTGGAAATTACTTAGATAAGAAACTTGTGTTCTAATTTAAGTAAAACATTGTTACAAAAACATTCCACTTGTCAAGGTCCCCATAGAAAAAAGTATTTTATAAATGGTTTACATCTTTCTCTGGGGGTGGGGGGGTTGTGGAAACCTATAATTTAAGAATTGTGATAGTGCTATGGAGAGGTAGCAAGATAATAACAGTTTCAGAGGGGAAAATGCTAATCAAAACTCCATCTTGGTGTTACAGGCATACCAGCTGTAGTGTTTACTACATCTATAGATCTTTACTGCTTTGTTTCTTACCCTTTCTTTTTTTTAAATATTTATTTGTTTATACAAGAACCGGGGTACAGGACAGTTGCGCGGGAGGGTGAGAGGATTCACCAGAGACAGAGCGGGGAACAGAACAGGCAGACTGATGAAATACACTGCTGAGGGGAGCAGCAACCGAGACAGGAGCGATCTGCTGTGACATGTGGGAGTCTCGCCAGCTGGCCAGTATCAAACCAGCACTGCGGAGGCTGCGGACAGCTTCACAGCGCTGCACTCAACCGCCTGTGCCACCAGGGGAGGCCCTCTTACCCATTCTTCATTTTTGATTTGAGGGGAGCATTTCAAGAGAAAAAAAGTGACAAATCTAATATTAAGAAAGTTAGGGGTGTGTGTGTCTTTGTGTTTGGTATATACTGTATAAATGTTTGGTGAGCTTATGGATTTTTTTTTTTTTAAGATTTATTTAGGCATACAAGAAGTGGGGTACAGGCCAGAGGTGTAGGAGGTGAGAGGATTCACCAGAGACAGAGTGGAGAACAGAACAGGCAGATGGACTGAAATACACTGCTGAGGGGAGCAGTGGGTAAGTCAGGAGAGATCTGCTGTGCCATGTGGGTAGCTCCCTGGTCGGGGATTGAACTCGTGCTGCAGCTGCTGCAGACAGCTTCTAGGTTGAGTCTTAACCCCTTGCACCACCAAGGAGACTCCTGGATGAAATTATTTAGAATATTGTATGTGGAAGGGCCTCCCTGGGGGCGACGCGGGTTGAGAATATTGTATGTGGATCTGAATACAGTTGCCCAGGATATTTTTTTCTTTATTAACTTTTTTGTTAATAAAGAACTTCCATATGGAAGTTATAGTAAGAGAAAAGAATCTAAGGGCTTATGGGTTATAACATTTTAGAAAAGTGTCACCTATATATTCAGTCCAATGTAGTTTCACAGTTGAAAGGCACCTGAAAATGTATACAATGTATCTATAGGAATAGATATTTAAAGATACATTTACAAACATTACATCTACAACACACATAAATATTTGTGAGTGGCTACTATGTGTCAAGTATGTTCCAGGCACTTATATACATTCATTGTGGAAAGCTAAAAAAACAAAGTTTCCTAATCTTCTCAACTGTTATTTCTTTCAAGTCTATGTTTGTGCATATGTATACATGTTGCAAGTGTATTCTTCCTATGCAATGTTGTATTGTGCCTTTTTTCTACTCAACATTTCATAAACACTTGCCATGTCATAAATATTTTGAGGACACAGCTTTTAATCATTCTTCCAATTCCATTTTCATAGCTAGACCTTAACAGAATTTTCCCTGTTGTTGAATGTTTGGGTGGCTCTAATATTTTTTTTTTTAAGATTTATTTATATATGCATATAAGAACTGGGGTACAGGCCAGAGATGCAGGGGGTGAGAGGATTTACCAGAGACAGAGTGGGGAACAGAACAGGCAGCCTGACAGTAAACTCTGCTGAGGGGAGCAGCGGGCAAGACAGGAGAGGTCTGCTGCGCCATATGGATATGTCCCTAGCTAGCCGGGAATGGAACTCGGCCGGAGATTGAACTCATGCTGCAGAGACTGCGGATAGCTTCACACTGCTGTGCTTAACCCCTTGTGCCAGCAGGGAGGCCCCATTTTGTCACTTTAGGTGCTGTCTTTTGATCACAGAACATTGCTAGTTATGTTGACAACTACAGAGTTATAAAATATAGATGCCCTATTCTATTCTTATTCAACATATTTTAAAAAATGAGAAAATTTTCAATGTGGAAAAGTTACTTTGGAAATTTGTAAGGTGTGTTTTAACAGTTTGGACCTTCAGTTAATTGATTTCAAACAGGGATAATTGCAGCTGGCTCATTGGTAGTGCCTTGAGCTGCTGTGCACTGCTGTGCCCTACTGAGAGCAACAATGAAATGAATCCAGCAACACCACTCACCTGTTTTTATATGGTGTTATACTCTATATGTGTGGGGTACATGACCGGTACCTGTAGACATGTCTTTGTGTTGCTATACATTTAAAATCTACGGACCTGCATATACTTAAGTAACTGTTAATACCTGGCAAAAATGCAACAAAATTCTCTTACGTTAAAAAAGGTGGTAGAGGGCCTCCCGGTGGCGCAGCAGTTGAGCGCTGGGTTGCGAAGCTACCCGCAGCCTCTGCAGCGCTGGTTTGATCCCAGCCACTGGGCGAGGGTCCCACATGGTGCGCAGACCTCTCCTCCCGTCTGCTGCTCCCCTCAGCAGTGTACTTCGTCACTCTACCTGTTCTGCTCTCCGCTCTGGCTCTGGTGAATTCTCTCACCCTCCCACGCCTCTGACTGTACCTAGTGCTTGTAAAAATAAATAAATAAATCTTTTTTTAAAATAAAAAAAATTTTAAAAGGTGGTAGATTCATCAATAAAATTGTGTTTTATTTCTAATATATGCAGAAAACAAACCTGGCCATAGACACAATGCACAAAACATACAAGCTCCATAATTCCCCAGAAGCAATCTGCGCCGTCCTCTCACAGAACCCATCCAAACCTGGAGGGCAAAGCTCATGAGAACATTTTCATATGTTGAACACATTCAGAGTTTGAAGTTAACCTCTGCACCCTGGAATTAAATCACCTCAGCCACCTGCACAGGGTTTAGTTTCAAAATCCTCCAAGACGCTTTGAATGACAGGGCTAGAGTCTGGTGGCAAAGCAGGTGCAGGAATCCAGGGGGCAGCTTTGGCACCTGGCCAGGACAGTCCTCTGACTTCCCGGGCAGTAGCAGCAGCACGTCCTGGCAGTGCAGGCTGTTCCAAGGCAGGGCACAGACTCCAGGCCCCACTGGGCACAGTCACTCTCTCCTGGGAAATGCGGGGATCGAGACGGTGCTGTGGCTTCCTCTGGAACGTGCTGCTCTGGGCTTTGGGGTAATCACTGCCTGAACCTGGTAAAGCCACATGAATGATGGACACCCCACGGCGCTGAATCCAGTTCACCCTCCCACTCTAGCCATGGGGCTAACTTGTTCTGCTCAGGAATCCACCTCAGACCGTAAACACACAGCTTGGGGAGAGGGACAACGTGTGTCTGCTCTTTTCCCCCAGAGCCCACCAGGAGAAAAAACTACTCCCGTAACGCCTGCGTCTGCCTCAAAGCTGCTCCGTCACATCACTCTGAAAGCCTTTGTTTTCAAACTGAGTAGATAGGAAAGAAGACCGGGAGGGACAAAGTCTGAAAGTGTGGAAGGGCCCAGAAAGGGAACCCAGTCTTTTGGGCTCCAGACCGCATAGGCACTGCTAGTCCTCAGCCTGCAGGGAGGAAAGCAAAGCCGTCTCCTGGGGAAGCCGCACCCCCTCATGTCACCCACACCACATCCTGCTCTGCTTGTCCCAACAGTGGCTGGAACCTCTCTGTCCAGGAGGGCCAGGCAGGGTGCAGACAGACAGAGCCTGCTGGGAGCGCCACTGCCTGGAGCACAACATCCAGCCCGGTGGGCCTACTCAGCAACGGAGGCAGAGAGCAGCAGTGCCTGCATCAGCACCTTCACCATGAGACCAGGGCTGTCAGGCTCAGGCCCTGCATGGTGGCCTGGACAGTGTCACAGGTGAGCGAGTTTGGGCAGGTTCCCCTGCCCCAGCCCATCCATTTTCCTAGTGCCATGTCAGGGGAGCTGTACTTGGAAAAGAGTGGATTTAGGGTCTGGTCTAGACGGTCTTCAGGAGGGCTCCTCAGGGCTTCCTGTGCTGAGAGAGCCTAGAAACTGTCAGGTGTTCCATGGGGTCAGACCTGGCAGGAAGACTGCAGAGGACAGTGGTTTACAAGCAGGAACTTTTCTATACCCTGAGACTTTGGAAGTTCCCGTTGCCTGAGGCACTCCAGAACATTCACAGTGGGCCCTGTTCACCCGCAGGCATAACAGGCCCCGTAATAGGATGTGGGCCTGTGTGAACTGGGCTGGTGCTGGCTCCCAGGCGTGCTCCTTCCTCCTTTCTGCATGTGAACCCCTCAGTTTCCTCTTCCTGAAAATCCTGCGGTCCCCTCCACCTTAATGACGTTGTAGATGTTAATCTTCCTCTACATTACTGTGTATTCTCCCTATCCAGAGTCCAGTGAGACTCCCCTGGCGCCCCTCCAGTTCCTCACCAAGCAGAATGAAGTGGCTGTGGACCTTTATTTTTTTTTTTTTTTAAAGATTGATTGATTTATGCATACAAGAGCTGGGTACAGCCAGAGGTGGGGGGGGGGAAGGGTAGTGAGAGGATTCACCAGAGCCAGAGCGGGGAGCAGAACAGGCAGACTGACTGAAGTACACTGCTGAGGGGAGCAGCGGGTGAGACAGGAGAGGTCTGGTACGCCATGTGGGTCACATTCCTGGCCGGGGATTGAACTCGTACTGCAGTAGCTGCAGATAGCTTCATAGTGCTAACGCTTAACCCCAGCTGTGGACCTTGAAATAGGGCTCCAAATCCCCCCAGACGGGCCCAGATGGGACTGGCCTAAAAGTGACCCTGGAGTGTCCTGTGCTCCTCTCAGCCAGTTGTGCGGTTATGCACCCAGAGTTGGGGAGGCTCAGCATGTAGGTCCCTGTGGGGCTAAGACCAGCTTTTCATCTTTGCATGCTTTCTTTCTCCTGAAGATGAGGCAAGAACTGGCGCTTCAACAGCTCCCACCCTGGGCAGCTGACACCTGGCACCAGAGACGCTGCCAACCGCTGTGCCCCAGGCACCACTCTGGGTAGGGAGGGCATCCCCTGATGTGGGAGCCATTGATCACAGGGGAGAGGGCCACGTGCCCTGGGACCTCCTGAGGTCAGCGCATCCTTAGCCACCCCCCACCCCTTGGGAGACTGAATCTGGCTGGAGGAAAGAGGACCCCGGGCCCATGGCAGTGACTGGGGCTCTCTGGCCCGCAGTTCCTGGGCTTCTCTGGGCGCTCCACTTCCCTGGGCAGTGGGGTATTGAGCGTTGATCTCGCTGAACAGCCGGAATCTGCCCTGCTGTGCCCTGAGTTTTGGACTCAGGTTCCTGCCCCCTTGTTCTGATGCAAGTTGCCTTTGAACTTGCTCCATCTCTGGCCCAGCAGGTAGGAGGAAGCTGCCTCAGCAGCTCAGCCTCTTCTAGACTCCAAGGAGAACCCCCAGCTGGGAGAGGCTTCTGCTTAGCTCGTATCCACTTCCCAGGTGCCCCCTTCCTTGCCTGAGGCCTGGGAACAGGAGGTGGTGGGGTTTGGGGGGGGAGTGGGAGGAGGCCCTCTGGGAGCCAGGGCTTTGGTACTGGTCCATCGGAGGCATGGTCCCAACCTCCTCCCTGCTGTCTGTAGAGACTGAGGATTGCAAGTGACCTGAGAGTGGATTCTGTGTCAGAATGAAGCGAAGCTCCTGGGCTTAGGCCTTTCTTAAAATGAGGGTATTTGCACACCCATGTGTCTGGTGTAGATGGACACTTTATGGTCCAAGGAGCAGTAGTGGCCACGGGTACATGTTAAACCTACAGAACCCTGGGTTCCATGCTCAGGTGGCCTGGAAACCCGTATATTCAGGAAGACGGTGTTACCTCACTCTCCTACAACTAGGTGGCAAAGCACAAAGCAAGAGGGCCCAGCTTTTTGTGACCTTGATTATGTCTGCACTGTGCCTCACCCTGGGTACACCCCTCGGCACATGTAGCGCGGCCTCTCTGGGTCATCACGGACACTTGTCGGGCTTTCTTTCTCACCTGTATGCCGCTGAAGCGAAAGGGCATGGGGGAAATGTCCCAGGCGATGGAACTTGCCTGATTGGTGTGACAACTAAATAAATATGTACACTTGTGATGTCAAGTCATTGGCTATTGAGTAAAATGTGTACAGTTAAGTATAAATTATGCCTCAATGTTTTTTGAAACACTGATGTGAAGATGGTTGTGGTTATACAAAACATAAAACAAAAACAGAGGCAATTATAAATCAGAGACATCTGCAGGGGAGGAGGAGGGAGAGGGATCAGAGGGATGGAGAGAGCAGCACAGGGGACTGAGGTGATGGTGCACGGGTGCATTGGGGAAGGAAACTCTATGGGGACCACACCTGGGTAGTGGGGGGGGGGGAAGCAAACATTGTTTAAAAATGAAGAATGATGTAAAAAATACATAAATAAAAAGAAAATTTTAAAAAATTATATTACCCCCAAAAAAAATACGGTTGTGGTTAAGTCGCAAGAGCACTCCATGGAAAAAGGGTCTTTCAGGATAAGAGGACAATGGGGGCAGGGGAAGGCCACCTGTGACCTTAACACAGTTACCTGGTCCTGTAGACAAAGCAGAGCAAGTGTCTTCAGGCCTTCCTGAGCTTCTACAGCTGTGGGGTGGATCTGACCAGGCTTCACCTCCAGCTTCATGGAGTGGCTTTCTGTGCACTATAACAAGAAGCTCAAGTTGCAGTTTGTTCTCGCCCCAGGCCCCTGAGCGTACACATCAATTGTAGAGCCAACAACTCGACTAACCTGCCACCCTAGAGCATGAGAGTTGCAAACTGACTTGGGCATTGAAGACTTCTTTGATCTGTGTTACTGCACCTGGTCATGAGCAGCCTCAGTCCACCAGCCTCGGCAGAGCCTCCGCCAGATGGTTTTCTACCACTGCCCACCTGTATTTCCATGGCGTGCTCAACATGGACACTCGGAGTCTAGGCCAAGCCAATTCCCTGTGGACAAGTCTACTTCTCCCTGGTGAGCTGTTCACCTACCACCAGCAGGCTGTAGCCACTCAGTCTGCCCCCCCCATCCTGGGGAAGGGAGAGTTTTGGAAGCCAGAAGGGCCCACCATCCAGATAGGGGCAAGGCGTGGGTCAGAAGGTCTGTGATTACAGCCTCTTCCTTTTGAAGTGATGAGGCGGCCTCGCTTTCTGCCCCAACCTGTTATCAGTTCATATTCCCACAGGGCACTGGGCATACGACCTGGATGATGTTTTATGGGTTTTGTTCCAGGCAGAGTCTTGGAAGATGAAAGGTGGCAGGTCGCCATATAGGAATCCCATACAGGTTCCCCGCCCGCAGCCCACAGAGGGAAGGAGGCGGGTTCTCTGGGTCATAAAGATAATAATAACTGCTTGCTGGGATTAAAGACTCGTCCTGTGGCTGAGACCTAGACTCAAAGGTAGGATGTCGGGAGGCTGACTCTCTTTTCAACTCCATGTGAGGAAACGCGCATGCATGGAGCAGGCTGCCTGTCAAGCAGCTGCCTCAAGAGCTTAAGGGGAAGTGGAGCCTTCATGTATCTGGAATGCTGACTGTGAAATGTGTTCACACATGCTAACTAGACCTGTGTCTCAAGCAGGTTAGGTTATATCCAGTCGGAGATCCCCACAGTGTTTGAAACTTTTTTAAACTATTCATTTCCTAATCTAGAAAAAACTGGGAGGCTGCAGAACCAGACTGTAGTTCAACATCTGCTTCTTCTGTTTTTCCTTTGATGATCCATTTAAAACCTCCAGTCCAGTGTGCTAGCAAAATGAGTAGTCTCCAAGTAACAATACTCAGTGAGTTTTCCATGGTCTGTTATGAACATCAAGGTGGAATCAAAGGCGAGAGATTGGTTTTTTTGTCTCTTAATGAAAACTGTCCATACTTTTTCTTGATTGTAACTTCGAAGGGACCAGTTTCAGTGTCCCACGTGCATGATTTTTATGTGCCTTGTGGTATTGAACTTGCTCCTCTATCCCCTTGTTTCTTAGCAGTTGGCAAATGCCAACCACCAGGGACTGTCCTTCCCCACAGGGCAGTCCTTGTACAAACTCTTCTGGGGGCCCAGAACTAGGCACTTACCCTGTGACTCTGCTTTTTAGGTTCTCATCAACTGCCAGCACCCACAGTGGGGCCTGGGGGAGACCTGGCCAAGGTGCAGCATGCTGTCTACATGCTCAGAACCTCCAGAGCCAGGGCTACTGAGGCCTAGGACCGCCTCAGCCACAGTGTGACCTGTTTGCCAAGTGGCATTTGTGTGCTGGCATCTGAGCGAAGACATGGAGCCATGGGGTTTCTCTGAGCCCTAGAAGACCTGGTCGCCATGGAGAGGGAGTATGAAGAAGTAGCAAAGACTAACAGTGGCGTGGATGGATGTGAGGGGTTCTGGGGTCCTAGCATGTACAATGTCCCGTCTCCCCAGTTTTGTGTGTCTCATTTCTCTGTATCCCTTTAACCCTCACAAATACAATTGGTGTTGCACGTGGTATGGAACTGTGTGATGTGAATCCTGCCCAGGCAGTGGCCTTGTCTTCCCTCCTAAGCCCTGACCCTCCTTGTAAGTGCAGGGGCAGGCTGGGCTTGCCTGTCTCAGCTGCAGACCGCCCTGACCAGTGTGCACGGTCTGTGGCCTTGGCCGTGGTGCTTTGACTTCACGGTGCTGCCTTTGCCTGCCTTTACCCAGCCCAGCTCAGGAAGGATAAACCTTGAGCTTCTGGTGAGATGTGTCCCCTCATTCTGGGACACAAAGCCCATCTCAATTTCAGTGCCAAGAGGGAATCCAGCCTTTTTCCCTTCCTCCCTCCTCATGGCCAGTAGAGGGCGGTGGGGGTTGAATTCCCAGGCCTCCCTGCAGCCTCCATCTTATTTAGGGCTGCAGCTGATACCTCACACAGAAGGAACAGAAAGGGTCAAGAACAGGGACTCCGCTGGACAGGAGTCTAGTCTGGGGCTGTGTAGTTCTGAAAGAACTTTCAAAGGTGCCTGTGACCTTCAAGGCAAGATCCTCAAGTCGGTCTTTCTTTCCTCAAATTGGGTTGGGTAAAGGGATAAAAAAGTGATGAGGAAAAGAACTTAAAGGTTCCAACCATTTGTGGTCATGTGTGATCTTAGAGATCAGTGTCAGTAAAAGTAGCTCAGGTTAAACTGAAGGGTGTCCTTTAGCACAAACCAAGTTAAAAGAAGCTTCTCTTGGACCAGACTTTGCCTATGGACTGGCCGTACCTGCTTTGACATTCAGTTCTAGCCTATGACTCAGGATGCCTCTGGTTTATTCAAGCACCAAGGAGCCTTTTGCTGATGGAAATGCCACCAGTGGCCGTGTTTTCAGTTCTGATGCTAGATGCTAAACAGCTCATCCCCACCTTCTGAGGATGGAGTGAAAGAAGGCCAGGGCATGTGGTATGGTTTTGGTCCTGAATTCTGCCATCAGGTACTAGCATCATGGCAGAGGCAGTGGGCATTTGGTCCAGATACACCTGTAAGTGGGCAGTTGGAATTTCTGGCTTCTTGTTTTTACTTAGATAGAAAGTTCATCTTTTATCCACTTAGGTGACTGGCAAGAAAGGAGTAAGAGTCTGCAAGACCTTGGCTCTCCTGGAGAATGAAAAGAAGCATCTAATGAGTCCGAGCCCAGCCAGCGTCCTGGAGGGCCCACTGAGGCTGCTGTAGTCAGTTCTCTGAGTCAGCACCTATTGCCCCTGCTCTGAGCAGCAGGAGCCCTAGGATCCTCCAGGTGCCACCACCCAGGAGTCCCCCACATATGGGACTTGAAACCCACTTGCCACCTGAGTCCCACCCTAGGGCAGAACAGAGGAAGAGGAAGCTGTGAAGGGGTCGTGGCACATGGTGACGTAGATGCGGAGACACAAACGAACCATGACCCGGGCAGGCAGTGTCCAAGGGGCTGATGGCTGAATGGATTTTTGTGGGCTGGCCAGGAGTGGACCGGGCAGGAATAAGGGGGCAGTGGATGCTTTCCAGTGCCGGGGTGAAGGTGCAGCAGGGTGGCCAGAACCAGGTGAAAGCTCCCCAGAAGGGGGCCATGTGCTCATGGCCTGGGGTCTCCTGGCCCAAGGACAGGTTCCCTGCAGAGGGAAAGGACTGGTCTCTCTAGCACATGAGCCTTTGCGGGCAGGGCCTATGTTTAGATGACCTCCACATTGCGCCGCCCCCAGTCACACTCAGAATCCGAGTAAGCTTGAGGGCCCGGGGTTTGAGGTCTTGAACTGCTGAATGCGGAGTTAAGGGCAGAGAGAGACAGTGACCCCCTAAGACCTTTGGAAGCCAGTAGTTACGGTTCAGGTTCGAGTGATAGCTACAAATGCCAGTGGTCACCCATGTCCCCTGCGCCTCCCTCCCCACATCTCAGTGAGGCTGGCTGGCTCCGTCTTACTGCACAGGGAGAAGAGAAAGTTGAAAACAAATTGGTGACCGACGCTGAACCAGTCCTTACCCTTTCTGGGACATGCTGACCACCCCGAGGAGCAGGTGGGAGGCTGTTGATTCTGACTCAAGCCTGGACGTGAGCACCTTCCCAGAACAACCTAACCAGATTCAGCTGAGGTCCAGAAGGAACAGGTCTGGCCAAGAGTGGACCGGGCAGAAATAAGGGGGCAGTGGATGCTTTCCAGTGCCGGGGTGAAAGTGCAGCAGGGTGGCCAGAACCAGGGGAAGGAAGGTCCTCAGCCACAGGGGCGGGGAGAGGCCTGCAGGGAGCACATGCTTCCTGTCTCGTCTCACCCCAGTCTGCAGCCTTAGGGGAAGGAAACAAGACAGTGGAGTAGCCTGGGAAGATAATGAACCCTTTCTCATATTGAGGGTCAAGTAATCTCTCCTCTGGACACTCCTCTGTAACCTGGGAAACATCTAGATCTCCAGTCAAGGACCTGCCCTGTGTCTCTGGGTCAGGCAGTGAACCCAAGGAACTCAAGATACATGAAGGGTTGTGGATGTCTCCCCCAGTCCATCTTGTTACATCTGTTTCTTTCCATAAAGCTCATCAGGCTGCCCTGCTGGGATTCTTGGTGGTGAGGCTTACCTCTTGTAGGATGGTCTTCTTTCAGGCTATCAGAAATGGAGTAGGCAAGTTCCATGTAGGTTGCATGTAGCAGCAATTTAAAAAAGAAGGTGCAGGGCCTCCCTGGTGGCACAAGCTATTGAGCGCAGCACTGTGAAGCTGTCTGCAGCCTCTGCAGCGCGAGTTCAATCCCAGCAGGCCAGGCACATGGTGCAGCAGACCTCTCCTGTCTCACCTGCTGCTCCCCTCAGCAGTGTATTTCGGTAGATCTGCCTGTTCTGCTCCCACTCTGTCTCTGGTGAGGCCTCTCACCGCCCCCACACCACCCGCACACCTCTGGCCTGTCCTCCAGTTCTTGTATGCATAAATAAATAAATCGTTTTTTTTTTAATTAATTAATTAATTTATTTATTTATACAAGCACTGGGTACAGTCAGAAGCGCGGGAGGGTGAGAGAATTCACCAGAGCCAGAGCAGAGAGCAGAACAGGCAGAGTGACTAAGTACACTGCTGAGGGGAGCAGCGGGCGGCAGAGAGGTCTGCGCGCCATGTGGGACCCTCGCCCAGTGGCCGGGGATAAAACTGGCGCTGCAGAGGCTGCGGGCAGCCTCGCAACCCAGTGCTCAACCACTGTGCCACTGGGGAGGCCCAATAAATAAATCTTTTAAAAAATAAATAAGAAAGAAGGAGTAGGGCCTCCCTGGTGGCGCAGCGGGTTGAGCGCCACACTGTGAAGCTCTCAGCAGCCTCTGCAGCGCGGGTTCAATCCCAGCTAGCCTGCGAGAATCCCACATGGTGCGGCAGCCTCTCCTGTTGCACCCGCTGCTCCCCTCAGCAGTGTATTTCTGTTGTCTGCCTGTTCTGCTCCCCGTTCTGTCTCTGGTGAATCCTCTCACCCGCCCGCACCTCTGGCCTGTACCCCAGCTATTGTATAAAAATAAATAAATCTTTTAAAAAAAAAAGAAAGGAGTAGTTCTTGGCCCATTTTGTTACCATATTCTAGAGAGCAGCTCACCCAGCAATAGTCCCTTTCCTTGAGCTGGGCCCCTTAAGCACAAATCAAGTCTGTTAAAAAGTTAATGGGTGCTGAGGTGTGGGGGACAGCGTGAAAATCCATTTGACTGATTTTAGAAAGACAGCGTGCCCTAGCTCGTTATTCAGAGCAAAAAAAAAAAAAAAAACAAAAACAAAAACAAAAAAACAGAATCTGGATTTGAATCCCAGCTTTGCTACTTAACAATTGTGTGGTCTAGTTGTATTACTGCATCTCAGTTTCCTGATCTATAAAATGATAGTAAACAAACAAAAAAAAAACCCTACCTCCATATGTTGTTAGGATTATCTAGCATTTAGGCCTTTGAGACACAGTTGTGTTGCTATTCGACACAGCTCTGTGTGTAACATAGTAAAAACCCAAAGTGCTCATTGGTGTCAGCGTTGTGAGGATGGTTCTTAGAAGCCACCCTCGGGAGGAGAGGGGGCTTTCCATGTTGCTCTAACACTTTCTCTTACAAGGCTGTTCTCTTTGTAATCTCTGTCCTGTGCTAGGTAATCGCTTCTTTGTGCTCCATTGTAGCTCTCACTTTCCTCCAAATTAGGCTCTTTTGAAGGCACCATTCTCAGTGGTTAACTATTCCAGCTTTCTCTTCAGTTAAGGCTTCTCATGACTTGTATTCGTCCTCTCCTCAACTTGCAGCGTTCCGGAGCCCACAAACTGGCTGCATGCCTCCCAGCCCTGGCTGTAGGCCCACCCACACAAAGGACCCCTCAGTACCTCTCTGCCCCCTCCCCACCTCATCCTGCTCACAGCCAGAGCCTTCAAGTCTCACCCGTGCTCGCAAAAGCTTTTCGGTAGGTCAGAGGGTGCCATTCATAATAGACAAGCAGAACTTTGTCTTCATTCCCAGCCACTCAGCCAGCAGTGAGACCCAAATATTTCATCACCGTGATAGGCAAGCACTAGGCTCTGGCAGAAGGGCTTCCAGCAGACCGGCGCATTCAGGAGGACGGCCCTGTGCTGTGTGAGGCTCATGCCGTTACCTCTTGCCAATATCAAACTGCCCCAAAAGTAGTGGCTTAAAACAACTGCAGTTGATTCACTCATGGTTCTATCATTCAGGAAGAGCCTAGTGGGAGCGGCTCACCCTTGGTCTGTGCAATGGTGAGGGCAATTCCAGAACCCAAGATGTCCTCATTCACTGATCGTGTGTCACTGATCGCGTGCCAGAACTAAGCCGACGGGACTGTCTGGGAGTGGGCCAGGCCTCCCAAGTCCCTCATCCTCCTGTACCTTTTCTCTCCAGCAGGGAGGTCAGACTGCCCTCCTGAGTGCAGCCTCTGTGAGAAAAACCTTAAATGGTGAGGACTTTGAAGGTCTAGACCATAAGATACAGATTGAGTATGAGGTGTTGGGAGCTGAAGAGTGTTGCCCCCAAAATCATGTTGATGTCCTAACCCTCAGTTTCGCAGAATGTGAACTTAAGTGGTGTTGGGGTCATTGCAGATGTAATCAGTTAAGTGAGTCATGCTGCAGTGGGGCCGGGTGAACTCCTAGCTGGGCTTGACTGGGGTCCTTACAAAAGGGAGAATTTGAGCATGCGCACGTCTACCCAGAAGGAAGCAGGCGAGGATTGGAGTTCTGCTCCCAGAACTCCAGATGCCAGTGAAGGCCTGGACCATCCCCTTCCCTAGGGCCTTGCAGGAATGTAGCCCTGCCAACTCTTGCTTCAGACTGCTAGTTTTCAGAACCACAGGACGTAAATCTCTTCTAAGTCATTCAGTCTGTGGCACTTGGGTTACAGTAGCCCTCGCAAACTGAAACAGAAGGGAAAGTGTCCACCTCTGACAGGGTAACTGACAGGTGTACAGGGATGTGAGAAATGGCCATCTTCAGAGACCTTCTATTACAAGGCTGCCTGATAGGCAGCCGTGGACATCAGAGAGGAGGGACTGGAGTTGAGAAAGTAAAACCCGCATCCGGGCGTGACTGAACAAGAACTTTTGGGCGGCACTGGGAAGCTGGTTCTCCCTCTCCCCGGGTGCATAAAGACAGGCTAGATAAAACATTCTTTCAGACTTGTGCTTTCACTAGAGTCCATTAGCCTGGACCAGAATCTTCTGGAGGGCTTATAAACACAGATGACTCTCCTAGCCCTTCACTCACAGCTTCTTACTCTATAGGTCTTGTGGGGGAGACTTGAGAATTTGCATTTCTCAGCAGGTGATGCTGATGCTGCTGGTTCAAGATTTCATTGCAAAAGTGAATCACTGTTTAAAGGTGTGGTTCTCAGCCCTGCCTGTGCAGAGGGATCACCAGGAGAGCTTCCACCACTCCTGCTGCCTGGGTGCTACCCTGGGCTCCTGTGTAACTGGTCTAGGGTAGGGTTCAAGTTCTGGTGGTGGTGCTTTATTTTTTTAACAGTCTCCTTGGTGAAGCAAACATGCAGCCAGAGAGGAGAACCAGTGCTCAGTGGGCCCCAGACATTTGAGGAAATAAACTCTTAGTACATATATTCTAGAAATTGTTCCTCATTGTGACAAACAAAAATATATATAAGTTAAAAAAAAAGGCAATCGTCCCTTAACTTCCTGCCACACTTTGAACACTATAACTGCTGCTCTTCCATCTCCTCTGTTGCTCCTGACATAGTTACACTGGCCAAAGAGAGGGGGGAGTTCATTCCTCAAAGGAAAGGAAAAGTGGGGGCCTCCCTGGTGGCGCAAGGGAAGCTATCCGCACAGCACTATGAAGCTATCCGCAGCCTCTGAAGCACAAGTTCGATCCCTGACCAACCAGGGAGCTACCCATATGGCACAGCAGACCTCTCTTGGCTTGCCCACTGCTCCCCTCAGCAGTGTATTTCAGTAGATCTGCTTGTTCTGCTCCCCTCTCTGTCTCTGGTGAATCCTCTCATCCCCCACACTCTGGCCTGTACGCCAGTTCCTGTATGCATAAATAAATAATTAAAAAAAAAAAGGAAGAAGAAGAGGAATTCCTTGAAACTCTAAGCTTTAAGAGACAAACCTTCCAGCTGCTTTAAAACTTGAAGTTAGGGGCCTCCCTGTTGGTGCAAAGGGTTACATCTCAGTGCTATCAGGTACTGAGGCCTGAGTTCCATCCCTGGCCAGGGAGGTGACCCACATTGCACAGCAGACCTCTCCTGTCTTGCCCACTGCTCCCCTCAGCAGTGTGTTCAGTAGATCTGCCTGTTTTGTTCCCCACTCTGTCTCTGGTGAATCCTCTCACCCCCCTGTACCACTGGCCTGTACCCCAGTTCTTACATGCACAAATAAATAAATCTTAAAAAAAAAAAAAGAAAAAAAACTTGAAGGGGCTTCCCTGGTGGCGCAGCAGGTTAAGCGCCGTGCTGTGAAGCTGTCGGCAGCCTCTGAAGCGCAGGTTCAATCCCAGCTGGTCTGCAAGAATCCCACATGATGCGGCAACCTCTCCTGTTGCACCCACTGCTCCCCTCAGCAGTGTATTTCTGTCGTCTGCCTGTTCTGTTGCCCAGTGTGTCTCTGGTGAATCCTCTCACCCTCCCGTGCATCTGGCCTGTACCCCAGCTCTTGTATAAAAATAAATCAATCTTTAAAAAAAAACAAAAACTTGAAATTGGGTCTAAGCAGCCTAAACCTCCTGAGCCCCTACTTTAACAGCCAGCATGCAGGTAGGAAAGCAGGTTCTGGAGGGAGCTCCTCTGAGTTCCACCCTCATGGTGGTGTGAGCCATCATGTGCTCAGCCCCCCTGTGCTCCAGTGACCTGGAATAGAAGAAAGGGAGAGGGCCTCTTGCACTGACCTGCGATGATCAAGGCAGGTGGGAGGCTCAGGATAGTGTCCGACACAAAGATGGGAATTTTTGTGCCTTGAAATTTCAGCCTTTTTGTGACGTATGCTCATCTTACAGGTGAGCAAAATTCAGTGTATTTGTCCAAGGTCTAGTAGCTGCCCAGGGCACAGGAGGACCTGGACAGGTGCTTGCTTAAGGCGAGAGGCCTGCCCCTTGGCTGACAGGGCGGAAACTGTGCTCCACAGGTTTGCTGACGGGTGAATTCTCAAACAGTCCCAAATCTGAAAATAAGGCCGCAAAGAGTGAAGGTGCAAGTGACCAGAATTTCAAGTTTTGACTGGGCGGAGTGAGAGGAAATTCAGAAGAGCCCTCTCATATCCTGGGAGACAGAGCAGGTGCTGAGATGAGTTTTGGGGTGGGGCAGGGGATATGATTGTATCTGCCTCAGACTTCAGGCTAAGGGAGAGTTGAGACTGGAGGTGACGACGCCTGGGATTCTAGTTTTTTCAGCAAATTATAAAATTCATATTTATGTATCTGAGGTCTTGGGGATACGGTGGTGAACAAGATAGACATACAGGGCTCCTATCTCAGGAAACACACACGCAGGGGGGATGGGGTTACATCCCTGAAACAGTTAATGCAAATGAGAGTTGTTCAAAGGGTGAAAGTCGGGTTGAGTGTGCCTGGCCTGGTGAGAGTTGACAGCCTGGCCTGGTGAGAGGGGAACGCTTCTCTGAGGAAATTTCATTGAATCTGAGGACGAGTAGAGTTAGCCAGATGGAGGGGATCCAGGCCAGCAAACAGCAGGCCCATGGAGAGAACTGCACTGGCTGTATTGCTGAGATGAGATTAGTGAGGGGGCTGTAGGACAGAGCCAACATTTTTACCCTATGTGAAAGCTCGGTAGGAGCCATTGAAGGATTTTAAACTGATGATGCCCTGACCCACGAGGCGAGGCATTTCTTGCTTTATAATTCTGAGCCCTCTTACAGGCCCAACATTTGACTCTCTAACCCTGTGAAGATACTATCTTTGTCCTGCAGGTCAGAACACAGTGGAGTCCCAGAGATCTTGGGTCTAGGTTCACATATCCCCGCCCTGCCTCTTGCCCTTTCCCCTAGGAAGTAGACTCCACTCCTGCCCACGTAGACTGAGGGGGAGATGATGATATCTGTGGGAAGGACACCTGGATTCCTCTGTCCTCTCTCTTAGCCCTCTTGGAGATAATATTGCTCTCAGGATGTCCAGGACTTCTAAAGCAGCCCAACCAGAAAGGGAAGAATTGTGCCCTGAGGCCTTTGGTGGGACTATCTGCCCCTCCCCACCCACCTGGGGCAGGGCTGGCAACTTAGTGGAAATACTCTACCTGCCTGGGCCTGTCTGAGGTTCCCTGGCAAAGAAGGAAGGAGCTCAGACCCTGTGGTAGGCTCTGGGGGCAGGTCAAACCCAGGCCTGATGGTGCCATCACCCTGGAGCCCTGGGGAATGCATCTGGCAGGGAGCTACCCCAGTCACAGCCTCAAAGGAACAGGCCCTTGGAAATGGGCATGCCCCCATGGTCCATTGCTCTGGGTGGGATGGGAGAAAAGAGGATCCCACACTTGGCAAAGGCCGAGTGCAAGCACCTTGGTCTCTCAGAGTGAAGGGTGAGGTGCATTGACAGCACTCCAAGTGTCTACCATTTGCCTGTCATGTTTCACTTCCTTTAATTCTCATACCAACCTTATATAGTAGATTATAGAGTCCAGTTTTACAGATGGAAAGCTAGCTCAGAGACATTTTCAGGTCTCTGAGCTTGTAAATAGAGCTGGGATTTGGGTGACACTAAAGCATAAGCACGTTCCTTTGAAGCTCCATCATCCCAGAAACTGAGCTTTCTTTCTTTCTTTTTAAAGATTTATTTATTTTTACACAAGAACTGAGGTACAGGCCAGAGGTGTGGAAGGGTGAGAGGATTTGCCAGAGACAGAGTTGGGAACAAAACAGGCAGATGAACCAAAGTACACTGCCAAGGGGAGGAGAGGGCAAGACGGGAGAGGTCTGGTCTGCCCCACCATGTGGGTATCTCCCTGGCTGGCCGGGAATCAAACCAGCACTTCAGAGGCTGCAGACAGCTTCACAGCGCTGCGCTCAACCCATTGCGCCACCAGGGAGGCCCAGAAATAGGGCTTTCTTATTTCAAAGGAGAGACTCAAAGGTTTTAGAATGAAGGGGTGACGTTTGTACTGGAACTGTGTCTCAGGTGCTTAGCATTCAGTAAGAACTCAAAAGGTTTGGATGAATGAAAAACCTGCTTGTGGGAGGGTCTCCCTGGTGCCGCAAGGGGTTAAGTCTCAGCCACTACAGAATGAGTTTGATCCCCAGCCAGGGAGCTGACCCGCATGGTACAGCAGACCTCTCCTGTCTCGCCCACTGCTCCCCTAAGCAGTGTATTTCGGTAGATTCGCCTGTTCTGCTCCCCACTCTGGTGAATTCTCCAACCCACACTTCTGGCCTAGACCCCCAGTTCTTGTATGCATAAATAAATAAAATGAATCTTTAAAAAAAAAACAACCCTGCTTGTGTGTCCTGGAACTGGTGGTAGGGGCTTGAGGAGAGAGAGGGAGGGGTCTTTCTCTGGGAATGTAGGCTTCTCCCCAACTTCCCGCTCTTCTCCCAGGAGTGGTGGCTGTCACTGGGTTCTCTCACCTGGGCAAGCAGATCGTGTCCAGACTGGCTGTTAATGCCTGCTAGGAGGAACTCTTCTACCAAGAGACTGAAAATTAGTATTCAAAAACCCGATTTAATGAGTTTGGGAAGGTCTCCCTGGTGGCACAGAGGTTAAAGTCCCAGCACTATCAAGCTCTCACCAGCCACTGTAGATCCCTGGCCAGGGAGGTGACCCACTTGGTGCAGCAGACCTCTCCTGTCTTGCCTGCTGCTCCGCTCAGCAGTGTATTTCAGTAGATTCACCTCTTCTGTTCCCCACTCTGTCTCTGGTGAATCCTCTCACCCCCTGCACCCTAGTTCTTATATGCATAAATAAATAAAAATAAATATTTAAAAAGGTAAATAAATAAATGAGTTGGGGAAGCTAGAAGAGAATATCTACATGTCTACGTGTAAACCACAGTATTCCCTAGGGCCAGGGAGTACACCTATCTTGCTACAAGACTGCATTTTCCAATTTTGTGTTGTCACTGTTTCCAAATAAACCCATTTTGTTGGCCAAGACACTGTTTTTTGTTTGAGGTCAACATATTTGGTGGCCTCTAAGGGAATCCAGAGACAACTTCCCCCCTCCCAACTCTAAGGCTTCTAGAAAAACAGGTGTTAGCTCCCACCCAAGCCCCTTGTTCTCACTGCTTTCCCACTGACCCGGCAGTCTTAGGGGAAATCTGTTCCTGGATCTGAGATCCACTGTTGGCATGGATGCCACCAGAGCAATCCTTCAGAAATTGTCCGTTTTGTTTTAGGCTTTTTTTTCTTTAAAGATTTGTTTATTTATGTATGCAAGAACTGGGGTACAGGCCAGAGGTGCAGGGGGTAAGAGGATTCACCAGAGACAGAGGGGAGCAGAACAGGCAGATGTACTGAAATACACTGATGAGGGGAGCAGCTGGCGAGACAGGAGAGGTCTGCTGTGCCATGTGGGTAGCTCCCTGGTTGGGGATCGAATTTGTGCTGCAGAGACTGCGGATAGCTTCATAGTTCTGTGCTTAATCCCTTGCACCACCAGGGAAGCCCTGATTTAGGCCTCTTTTGCCAGGAGTACCATCCTAGAAAGTGGGCCGCTCCCCTCAGGGAGTCAGGTTCTCCCATTGGAATCACAACTGTGTTGGCATTGGCAGATTTTTTTCCCCAACTACCCCACCCCCAAATCAGGTAACTTATGATTAGAGCTGTGCTGACCTTGAATCCTAACCTTCGTGGACAGACTTTCCAGCCTTGGGATTACTGCTGAGTCGAATTTACACTTTGACCGTATCATTCTGGGAACAAGTTGTGCTGTTGGAGTTGTGTGGCTTCTGTGAGTGTGGCCTTCAACCAGATTTCCTTCTGGAGATGGGGGTTTCCAACAAGGAACTGGTAATTTAAGGAATTCCTGACTGTAATAATAAGAGAAACTGAGAGCCCAGGTAACTAAATGTTTTGGGGTGTTCCTCCATCAGGAACCCCTGTGAGCTTAGTGTTTCCAAACATGTTCTTCCTTGTGTGTGTCCCTAACTGTCTGGACTCAGCTAACTAAAAGTAAATCTCCAATGACTATTATGGGGAACTTTAAAAAAATTTATTTATTTATGCATACAAGAACTGGGGTACAGGCCAGAGGTGGGGGGGGCGGTGAGAGGATTTACCAGAGACAGAGTGGGGAGCAGAACAGGCGGATTGACTGAAATACACTGCTGAGGGGAGCAGCGGGAGAGACAGGAGAGGTCTGCCACGCCATGTGGGTAGCTCCTTGGCCAGCCGGGGATTGAATTTGTGCTGCAGAGGACTTCACATTGCTGTGCTTAATCTCTTGACCACCGGGGAGGCCCTATAGGGAACTTCTGAACTCCTCAAACTTGTTTCCTTAAAACTGAGTTGGACATCCATGGTTCTGAAAATACTAAAAGTATTTTCAATAGGTATTGGGTCTCCAAACATTATGAGAGTCTAAAATTGCCTATTTGCAAATAAAACTTTTTAATAGACTGATAAAATCAAATGCCTATGGAAAGATGAAATTGGCTTCTGAAGCTTCTCCTCCTGTCCCCACCTCCTCTGGCAGGATGCTGGGAAGCAGAGGAGTATTCAAGCTTACCTCCTGTGCCATCTTTTTCATCCCTCCCTGGGCCACCTACCTCCCTAACAAGCCCTCAGCTGATCCATCCTAGTTCTGCCTCCCTCCTCCTTCCCACGGAGACTCTTTCTGATCTCTCCTACTCTGAACTTATTAAAATCTGTCCTTTTAAAGTTGAGCCTTCTGAGGATCCAGACAAGCCTTAGATCTCTTACATTCCTTGGACTAAGGCCAAATGTGAGCCATAGAAAGAATTTACTAAAATAACCACAAAGATTTGCTGGAGAATTTAACATAGTTACACAAATCTATCAACCTTGTTTTCCTGACCTGTATCATCAGTTAATTCACAAGCTTTTTGGTGAGGGTCAAACTGAATATCAGATATAACTCACAGATTGGAAAGTCCTAAAAAGGATTTAGATAAACAAAATCCTGTCTTTTGAGAAGAGGCTAGGACTTTACCAAACTGTTAACAACAATGTTTTCTAAGCCTCTTGATCAGAATGAAATTCAGGCTTGGACACAAAATCTTGGTAAGTCTTTTTTTTATTATGATTTTTTTTTAAGATTTATTTTATTTATACAAGAACTGGGGTACAGGCCAGATGTGCGGGAGGGTGAGAGGATTCACCAGAGACAGAGCGGGGAACAGAACAGGCAGACTGATGAAATCACTGCTGAGGGGAGCAGCAGGTGAGACAGGAGAGGTCCTCTTGCTATATGAGTTGCCCTGAGGCCAACGGGAATCTAATCAGCACTGCAGAGGTTGTGGATAGCTTCACAGTGCTGTGCTCAACCGCCTGTGCCACCAGGGAGGCCCCATTATGATTATAATCAACTTCAAAGTGCTTTTTTGTTAAGATTAATTTTTTTTAAAGATTTATTTATATAAGAACTGGGGTACAGGTTAGAGGCGCGGAAGGGTGAGAGAATTTACCAGAGAGAGCGGGGAGCAGAACAGGCAGATGGACCAAAGACACTGCTGAGGGGAGCAGTGGGTAAGGCACAAGAGGTCTGCCACGCCATGTGGATTTCTCCCTGGCAGGCCGGGAATTGAACCCATGCTGCAGAAGCTGCGGACATCTTCACAGTGCAGCGCTCAACCCGCTGTGCCACTGGGGAAGCCCTTTAAGATTAATTTTTTATGCATACAAGAACTGGGGTACAGGCCAGAGGAGGGGGAGGGGGAGAGGGTTCACGAGAGACGGAATGGGGAGCAGAACAGGTGGATGTACAGAAATACACTGCTGAGGGGAGCAGCGGGCGAGACAGGAGAAGTCTGCTGCACCATGAGGTCAGCTCCCTGGCCGGGGATTGAACTCATGCTGCAGTGGCTGTGGATTGCTTCATAGTGCTGCTTCTTAACCACCAGGAAGGCCCTCAAACAACTTCTATTTGCCCTGCCTCTGACAGTGGTACTAAAGTGCATCTGGAGACACTGATCATTTGTTCCTATTGAATCAGATACCATCCTCCTAATGGACAAATTCTCGTACTAATGTTGGTAAAATTCATAGTGCATCAAGACTCAAATAGATCCTTCTCAACCTCTCCCCAGAATTAATCAATGCCCAATTAGCAAAGAAGTCTTTGGCATCAAGCCTATACAAGATTACAATCATTACCCTTTTAGTAAAGAAGTCTTTGGCATAAAGGCCTCATTATTCCTTGCAAAGCCTTTGCAATACTCCAATTTTACCTGTGGAGAAACCCAAAGGCCAAAGTGGAGGTGCCTCCTAGACCTCTGAGCAATGAACAACGTTGTCATTTCTTGGCCTTCAGTTGGGCCAAACCCTCACGTATTACTAACAGCCACCCCAACTGAAAGTAAATCTTTTTTTTTTTTTTTTAAAGATTTATTTATTTATTTATACAAGCACTGGGTACAGTCAGAAGCGCGGGAGGGTGAGAGAATTCACCAGAGCCAGAGCGGGGAGCAGAGCAGGCAGAAGGACCGAAGTACACTGCTGAGGGGAGCAGCGGGCCGCAGGAGAGGTCTGGGCGCCATGTGGGACCCTCCTCCAGTGGCCGGGGAGCAGCCGGGGATGGAACCTGTGCTACAGAGACTGTGGGCAGCTTCGCAACCCAGCGCTCAACAGCTGCGCCACCGGGGAGGCCCTGAAAGTAAATTCTATAATTGCTCTATGCAGTGTGTATTTTAGCTTTCAAGTTGATGAAATTGGTCAATAGTTATTTGCCTTCACCTGAGAAGGAAGGCAATTCACCTGGATAATAATGCCTCAGTTTCACTGAAAGCCCTTACCTCTCACAAATCCTGAAAGCTGCTCTGGGCCATAAAAAGGTTCCCAGGGATTCTACCTTGTTGTAATACATGAATGATTTGATTCTTTGCTCTCTATTCCAAGCCTCTTCTTAGGAAGACAGCATCAATTTGTTAAAGTTTTTAACATTAACATGTCACTAGGTCACCAAAGAGAAATAGCAGTTTTCCCAAGCCCAGGTTTGATATTTAAGACATCTAAGAACACCTAGATGTGCCCTAAATTTCCCAAACCCCAAGACTAAGGGTGAAGTTTTCTTGGACTAGCTGGCCATTATAGTAATTGGATTCCAAATCTCTCTCTCTCATGCCAAATCCTCTGAAAGCTTTATTAAAAAGAATAAGCACGACCAAATTCTATAGGAGGAACAGGACAACGAGGCTTTTAAAAGAAGGATTAGGGGGCCTCCCTAGTGGCACAAGTGGTTAAGTCTCAGCATGATGAAGCTATCAGCAGCCACTACAGCATGAGTTCAATCCCTGGCCAGGGAACTGACCCACATGGCACAGCAGACCTCTCCTGACTTGCCTGCTGCTCCCCTCAGCAGTGTATTTCAGTCAATCTGCCTGTTCTGTTCCCCACTCTCTGGTGAATCCTCTCACCTCCCGCACCTCTGGCCTGTACCCCAGTTCTTGTATGCATAAATAAATAAATCTTTAAAAAAAAATGACCCTAGATGCTAAAGGAAGTTGCCTTACTGATGTTTCTGCCAGGAATGCTGCTCTAAAAGGAACAAATAGAAGACACAACTCTGTCATGATTCAAAGAGAAACTTCCAGGTTCTGGTAATCCTGTAGCACCCTGGAGAGGGTAGATAACTGGTTGTTCAGTAATATATATTCTTTAATCTGTAAAATGGGGAGCCCTGTAGACTGTCTATCCCACATGGCACAGCAGACCTCTCCTGTGTCACCCACTGCTCCCCTCAGCAGTGTATTTCAGTCAGTCTGCCTGTTCTGCTCCCCACTCTGTCTCTGGTGAATCTTCTTACTCCCCAGCACCTATGGCCTACACCCCAGTTCTTCTACAAATAATCTCTCTTTTTTTTTTTTTTAAAGTGGGATGGTCATATAGCTTAAGGGCAGCGAATGGACACACTGTCAGGTTAAGAGCGAGCTGATTGGGAGGTTTGTGATGGGACATCATTGTCCCCGTTCCTCAGCTTGGTGTTTGGGGCATCAAAGGTTTAAGGATCTCCACATTCCAATCCTCCCTGTTATTGTCTCTGACTTTGGCTAATTAACTTTTCTGAGTTTCCTTTTCTTCATCTGAAAAATGGTAACAATGCTACCTATTTCATGTTAGTTACTCTCACATCACCCCCTCCTGCCAGCATTTTGTGCATCAGATCCTGTGCTGGACACTTGATATGATTTGGTCAGACAGACACTGAATGTCAAGTGAGCATGGTAGACTGGGTAGTGCTCTGTAAAATTATCCTGTTATTGGTATAGAAGCTCTTTTATTTCTGTTCACAGACTTTCATCTTTAATACAGAGAATTTCAAACATTCCAACTATCCAGAAACTTAGAGTTGGTTGTGAGGGCCCCTCAGCTCAGAGACTTTAGTAGGAATGGTAGTGGAAGTTGCAGGATGAACTGGGGTTGGGGGTGTGAGGGGTATGGGTCCCCACTTTGTCTCAGTTTCTCTTGGCAGCACAAGTTTGCTCCTCAGATATCTAGGGTCTCAAAAGTGGCCCAGCTGGAAAAGGGAAGAAATACACCCTCTACCTTTCCACTCCCCTATTGGCAGGGCTGGCCACACTGGGAATGCCTCAATTGCTAATTTGCTAGTGTCTTTTTTTTTTTTTTTTTAATGTATTTTTGGGTAGAAGAATTGGGGTGCAGGCCAGAGGTGCATGTGTGTGTGTGTGTGTGTGTGTGTAAGTGGATTCACCAGAGACAGATAGGGAAGCAGAACAGGCGGATCTACTGAAATACACTGTGGAGTGGAGCAGCGGGTGAGACACGAAAGGTCAGCTATGCCCTGTGGGTTAGCTCCCTGGCCAGGGATGGAACTTAGGCCTTCCTGTGGTAGTGCTGAAACTTACCCCCTAGGTTACCAGGGAGGCCCCTGCTAGTGCCTTTTGGAGACTCAAGGGAAGGGGAGGTCCAGACAAAGGTGACCTTTGGGCCCCACATTCAAGTAAACCAAAGTCCTGAACCCTGTGTCCCCTGGGGCAGAGAAGGGATCCTAGGGCTAGAAAGAGGTGGGAGAAGGAAAAGTTACATAGTGATCGGTGCCTTCCTGAGACCCAGACTCAGCCTCCCAGGACAAAAGCCCTGAGAAGACCCCCAAGGGCAACAGCCACAGGTGGGGGTGGGGCCGGATCAAAGAGCACAGATTTCCTACTCCGGAGGCCGGCACCACAGAGGAGTGGGCGGTGGTTCCAGGGAAATAAGCAGGGCAGAAAGCGGGGAAGGCCGGGAGTTTATCCCACTGTGTGTGCTCCCGCATTCTGATCCGTTGTGTGCTGTCTTCCTGCTTCATCTGGGCAGCCAGGTTCTTCTCCTTGTCCAGTCTAAAACTCTACCTTCAACCAGTTTGAGAAAGACACTCAAGGCCGCGGCTGTTCCCCTTCCACAGATGCCTCCGGAGCTTCTACTACCTGTGTGCTGCAGGCCTAGTGATCATCACTCCTTCCCCCGGTGGTTACTGTCTGGTGGTGAGCACTGTGTAGGGGAGAGGGCACGAAAGAGGCAGCGGAAAGATGGAAAATACTGAGTCACAAGCGCTGTAACAGACAGTAGCAAGCAGACACTGTGAGAGTACACAAAACA
Source organism: Talpa europaea (assembly GCF_964194135.1). NCBI lineage: Eukaryota > Metazoa > Chordata > Mammalia > Eulipotyphla > Talpidae > Talpa > Talpa europaea. Next base: position 75,099,553 of record NC_140077.1, read on the forward strand.
AACAGGGAGGCCCAAAAAGCTGCAGCTCATCTTGAGATCTCAGAGTTTGTGGGTTTCCATGGTGCATACCCGACACCAAACATTCCCAGGCACGAAGAGGTGACAGGGATGATGGCTTTGGAGAGAGGTGAGAATGGATTGTAAAGAAGCAGAGGGAATGGCAGGGCATAGGGGAAATTGCGAGAAGGGAGAGGAGATGAGGTCAAAGGGCCTGGGGGGTAAGAATCTTGTTAGAAGGGACTCAGCATGAAGAAGACTGAGAGACCTGAGGTCGGAGCGGAAGGAGGCCCATCTCCTACCCTCCAAGCCCTCCCTGGAAGTGGTGGCTGCGGCCCGCGCGGCGGGGGCGGGGAGCGGCCTCCTCACGTGCGCTACGTGCAGCGCCGTGTGCCGCCCCCTCGGCCGCGGGGGAGGCCGGGCTGCGGGGCCTCCGCGCCTGGGTCTCCAGGCTGTGCACCTGGAATGGAACTGTGGGGAGGGGCGAGGGAAGCGCTCCCTGTTTGGAACCCAGGAGCCTGTCCTCCTATCGCGGCGACCGGAAGGAACGTGGGGAGCGCCTCATCACCAGTCGGGCAGATCTAGGGGCGCAGTCTGCAGATCTGGAGGCGCAGGCCGTGGGAGGCATAGAACAGGTTGGGGGCGCGAGGCCTGGGAGCCAAGTGGACAGGATACAATGAACACTCCGTGGGAATGCGCCCAAGTGCTGGGGCTGCACACACTGGGGTGCTCTGGGGGACCGAGGTCCGGGAGGGGCGGAGGGTTGTCCTAGAGCAAGGGGGGGGGGGTTCCTGGAGACGTGGCACTCCGAGCGGGGCTGGGTTCCGCTGCGGCCGCCGGGGTTCCAACTCCGCTCGCCTCCGGGAACCCGAACTTGACCCCGGCAGGGACGCGCTCCCAGACGCTTCGCTCCCAGGAGCCGCGGGACGTCCGGGCCCGGGTGGCCCCGGGCCGGCCTCTGGGGCGTCCGGCCGGCCCCGGACCAGACAATGCGGCGCGGGCCCCGCCCCCGGAGGCTGACGCGCCCGCAGCGCGGCCAATCAGCGCGCGAGGCAAGGCTCTTTAAAAAAAGAAGGGCCGGCCGCGGTGTGGCTGTCAGCTGGCGAGGGATCCCTCCGCCCATGTAAACACACATCATAAAGGGCAGCAGGCGCGACTCCCCGGCCCGCCGCCGCCGCGGCCCCGCGAGCCCTGCCGCTGCCCGGGCTGCCCTCGCTCCCCGGCGGCCGCCCCGCCCTCGGCGTCGCTCCGCGCCGCGGGGAGCCAGACGGCGGCCGCCGGGTGTGGGGCGACGGCCCCTCGTCGCTTAGGGTCACTGCCGGAAATGGAGGACGCGGCGCCGGGAGGGCTTGGAGCTGGGGGCGGAGGGGTCCACGAGGCCGGGCGCTGGCGGGGAGCCCCGTGGGCCGCTCTTCCCTCCCGTGCAGCGCGCTTAAGTAGCAGCCCCGAGTCGTACCTGCGCAGACTCTTCCTCAAAGTTACCCCTCCCTGGTTTGAAGGGTGTCAGTGTTGGTGGGGGGGTTGGGGTGTTGGGGGGCGGGCGGTAGAGGGAAGGGGAGATGGTGGGGGAGAGGGAGAAGCACAGGACAGGAAATCAACTCCAGCAGACCCTCGAAAGAGCAGACCCCCCCACCCCCACCCTGAGCAGCAGCGGATTTGGCAGCAAGTTCCTCTCTACCCACCACCTAAATTCTACCATGGTTTTGTTGTGACTTGCTGTATTTCCTATCTAGCTTAAGTCTCCATTGCAGAGAGCACAAAGTAAAGGTTTACCTGAAAAAAAGAAAAACTGAAGACTACCTTCTCCAGAGATCGTTCTGAACTTTTGGAGGGGCAAGGGCCTCTGGATTTCATTGAATATGAGACTTGTTCTTCCCCACAGCACTACTCACCTCTCTCAAAATGAATACTCCTAAAAAGACTGCCCCCTCTAGGTGAGTCCTAGAGGGTAGGGCCCCCGCTGAGGGGAGGCTAGAAAATCCTGTGACAGGATTTGGCTGCTTTTTATTGTTGAAGTCCTGCTTTTTGAATTTTCTCTCTCCCCTTTTCTGGGCTAACAAATCCTGACCCGTCAACCCAAATAAAATAAAATATGTGAGCACTGTCAGTACAACTTCTGCTCTGGCAAGATAGCTCTCTTGGTGCCTTTTTGTCTTTCTCCTTTTCCTAATAAAGCTGTCTGCAAATTGGGAAAAATAGCAGTACTGACTCACTAGGATGGTTGTGAATATTTATTTATTTTTAAAGATTGATTTATTTATGCATACAAGAACTGGGGTATAGGCCAGAGCTGCGGGGGGATGAGAAGATTCACCAGAGACAGAGTGGGGAGCAGAACAGGCAGATCGACTGAAATACACTGCTGAGGGGAGCAGCAGGGGAGCCAAGAAAGGTCTGCTATACCATGTGGGTAGTTCCCTGGGTGGGGATCAAACTCATGCTGCGGGGACTGCGGATAGCTTCATAGGTTGTCTCTTAACCCCTGGAGACACCAGGGAGGCCCTTGTGAATCTTTCAAGTTAATATATGTGAAAACATAAGAGGCCTGCCTTACACGAGTAAGCATCAGATAAAGAGCTATCATTCATATGCTAATAACACCCGGATTTACATCTCAAGCTCTGATCTTGCACTTTCAGACTTGCACCCTTCAGGAGGCAGGTACCCCAACAGAAGTACCAAAAGACTTTTGGTCATACCAAAGACAACCAAACTCAGGGTGCCAGGAAGTGAACACAGCTTCCTCCAGACTGACTCCTCATATAATCTAGATGACTGCCCAGCAATGTCAAAGGACCCCCATCTACTCTGGCCACAAGCTGGTCATCTGAGTCATTCCTGCTACTCTACTGTCTCTCCCCCATTTACCAACTCGTCCTAATGGAGTCTCCCCCATTGGCACTCCTTCCTCCTAACCTGGGGCACAGCGCCTTCATCTAGGCCCCTCATTTTCTCATCCGGAACAGTCACAAGGCTTTTGCTGCTCTCACATACCGCCTCGCCTGCCTGCTGCTCTTGGACCACGCTTCTCTGCAACACCTTGGCCCTCCGGCCAACAGTCCCACGACACATTAGCTGTGGGCACTTGGGCAAACTGCTTCCTCAACCCGTGGTCCGGGCTGATGGCAAAGGGAAATCCGGGGACGTGCCTCCTGGTCCCACGACCCATCACGCGAAGCAGTTCGCGCAGGGCCCTGCACAGGAGCGCCGAAAAGTGCCCTTGTGCGGCGGGTGCCTCCCGCCCTCGGAGCCGCGCGCCGCTGTCTCCTTCGGGCAGGGCCCGGCCCGGAAGACCCCGGCCCATCCCAGGGGCCGGCGCCGGCCCGGGCTCCCCCAGTGCGCCCTCGTCCCGGGCGCCCGCACGCCGCAGCCACGAGCGCGACGCGGCCGGCTGGGCGCCCGGGGGTGCCGGGGCCGCGGGCTCGCGGGGGAGGGTCTGGCAGCAGGGGCGGGCGAGGCCGCCTCGGGGGCCCGCTCGGACCCCGGCGTCCGGGCGGCGGGCGCGGCCCCGCCCGGTTCGGGGGCGGAGCGGGGCGCCGGGTGGGGGCGGGGCGGGACTCTTTTTCCTCGCCGTGGCGGCGGAGGCGCACGGCGTGGGCCGCGGCGAGCGTCGTCGCAGGAGGCTGAGAAAGCCCGAGGTGCCGCCGTTGCTGCTCCCGGCCCCGCCGCCGCCCGCCGCGTCCGCCCCGCTCCGGCCCCGGCCCCGGCCCCGGCCCCGGCCCCGGCGCCCCCCGTCGTCGCCCGCGCCGAGCCGCGGCGATGGAGCCGGCCACCGCGCCGCCCCCGGGCCCGCGCCCGGCGCTGCCCCTCGGGGGCCCGGGCCCGCTGGGCGAGTTCCTGCCGCCCCCCGAGTGTCCGGTGTTCGAGCCCAGCTGGGAGGAGTTCGCGGACCCCTTCGCCTTCATCCACAAGATCCGCCCGATCGCCGAGCAGACCGGGATCTGCAAGGTGCGGCCGCCGCCGGTGAGTCACGCCAGCCCGAGCCTGCTCGCGGCGGGGGAGGAGCGCGGACGCGCGGCGCCGGGGCCGGGGCCGGGGCCGGGGCGCGGGTGGCCCCGGCGGCCGCGTCAAGTTTGGGGCGGCCGGGGCGTCGGAGTGGGGCGGGGGCGGCGGAGGGGCCGCGGCGGGGCCGGGCGGGGGCGGCGGGGCCGGCGGGCGGGCGGCGAGCGCGCGGGCGGGTGTGCGGGCCGGGCCGGGCCGGGCCGGGCCGGGGTTCGGTTCCGGCTGGAGCGGTGGCAGCGGCGGGGGGTCGCGGGGTGCTGCCTCCCGGAGGCGGGCGGCGGCGCGGGCGTGCGGGGAGGCGCCGCTCGGGGCCGCGGCGGCCTGTGGGTCCTCGCCTGCGCCCCCGGGGTGCGGGGGTGTGTGATGGGGTGGGGGTGGGGGAGTTGCGAGTTGTCGTGCGAGGAGGAAAGTTTTCAATATGGCGGCGGGAGCCCCTGGTCCTTTGTGTGGTGGCGGCGTCGGCCCGGAGCGGCCCTCACCTGGGCGCCCCACCCTCCGACCCGGGCCCCCTCCCCGCCGCGGGGTCCCCGGGCGTCGGGCGTCCCCGGGCCGGGGTCGAGGAGGGGGCGTCCGGCGCGGCCGGGGGGCGGGGAGGAGCCGCGGTCGGCCCGGCGGAGGTGTTGTGGGGGCGTCGGCGTCTGGGGGCCCTCGTGGGCGGCGGGGTGCGGCGGGCGGGGCGCGCCGGGTGCCCGCGGGCGCTCGGCCGGCTGGCACGGCCGCCTGGTGGCCCGGCCGCCGCTCCCCGCGGGAGGTGTGGGCTGTGCCGGCGGGGCTGGGGCCCGAGAGTGGGGGACATGTCAGCGCAGAAGCGCTGCGCGGCCCTCACGCTCACTTCCCGGCCCCCCAAGTCCCGGGGCCGAAGCGCAGGGGCCGACCAGCCCTCCGGCCGAGTGCGGAGCGCCCGGGGCCGGGGCCGGTGTGAGGGTGGGGTGTGTCAGAGATCGACCCTAACGGCCCCAACGTTCGCGAGCAAAGCCGGCCCACTCTCCCCCGGCCCCTGCCAGGTCGCCCCAGCGAGTTGCGCTCCCACCCCCGGGGGCGTTTTTTTCCTCCCACCTTCCGGAGGCTCCGAGTCCGGCCGATTTGGCCTAAACGACGGTTGGACGGGTTGGACCGTTGGGAAGGTTTAACTGCCTGTCCTACAGTTGAGGAATCTTGCCCCCACTCTACTCCCTGCTCCCCACCCCACCCCACCCCAGTTGAGGGGGAGCCCCCCCATCCCTTTCTCTCGGAAGCTTGCTCTTTGTAGTGACGTCCGAGGCGCAGGGCTTCTGAGTGTCATCATTGTTTTGGAAAGCTGGTGTGAGAGCCAGCCCCAGGGAGCCCTCTCCCGGGCCCTTTCTCTCGCCCCTCTCCCCGCCCCCCACCCCCCGCAGGAAAACACGGACAACGTATTTTAATTTTTCCTGGCCAACTTTGAAAATGGAAATGAAATACATCTTTGAAAAACAACCTGGTCGACTAGTACGGGAAAATGTTTGAAAATAGATTCCTTTCTCTTCAGAAGTGGAGGTGGTTGATTCCTTTTGCTTAAGGGCAGTGCATTTCTTTCAAGAGTTAAGGAGGTTTGTAGAAGTTATAGCTATGACTGATGAGAGCTGAGGCTTTCATTCTTGAATAGGTCATGTTTCAAACATTTAGCAGTGTAGCGCTCATGTTTGAAAGGGTGAATATGAATATCGTAGATTTGTGTTAATGGGATTTTATTCAGAAATGAGCATCTTGAGTAATTTCTTTGTAACCAAAATGTGTGGAGTCAGGTTCCTGGGAGTGAGTTGGCCTCCATGTTGGTATTGTGGTTTGCTCTGGCCGGGGTAAACCTTTTATCTTACTTCTCTGCCTTTTATAGGACTCCTTACCCAAAATAATAGTTTTTGCTCTGGTTGGGTTTGGCTATTCATTTTCTCCTCATTGCTAGCAGATTAATGGGAAACTTTGCAAAACGTGTGATTTCATTGCATTTCCCCACTCTGAATGTCAGATGTGATGGCCACCATTTTGTATTGAGAGTATTGCACACTACAGTCTGAGGAAGGGTGTTAAAGAAGCACACATAGTCTGCAGACATAATATTTTGGAGGCCGCCTGTGTGGAGGGGGCTTGCTTACTTCTTTGTTTAACAAACTCCTGTGCCAAGTGGAAAGAGTTTGGGAGTATTTGTTGTTGATATTAACCACAAAAAGGAAAATCTTTCAGAAGTTAAAGCTCTTGAAGAAGGGTCTTGGAACAAAGGCTAGTCTAAACAGCCTTTGTTTTAGAAACTGTTTTGTTTTAGGAAGCTAACTGTGAACAAGTGGTTTCATATAGTCGAAAGCAAACAACAGAAAACCAAGAGGTGTGAAATATTTTCCATGGCCATAGCTGTATAATGTTTGTGTTTCTCGATTTTTGTCTATTGAGAGTTTGGAATAGCAGTTACTGTGTTAAATTGGGGTTTGGGTCTCTTGATATTTTGCTTGTAGGTGAGGGGGAAGTCACTTCTGTTTCCTTTTGTTCTTTGTATGTTAATGCTGTATATAGTTTCAATTTATAGCTGCTTTCTCAGTGCAGCTCCTAAACTGCTCTGCTTCGGAACTCTTCAGGTTCACAAAATTTTGTGAAAATATAATAAAGATAAATGTGATAAGGCAGCAAATCAAGAAGGCTAGTTAAATCCTGAGTCAAAAAAGTTTAAAGAGTGAACCATTGTTTCAAATTATATCAAGTACGTAGGATAACCAAACCTTAAAAAAAGGGATACAACTTATGTTAACTTTAAAATTCAAATCTTAATTTCCTTCTTCATCTAGAGTCTTTTAAAGTACCAATTATATTTTTTATGTCAGTGTGTTATTTGGAGATGATAATTTTAAGAGATAGTTACCTGCTCAGTAAATAAATTTTTGAGTCTCCAGAATCTGGTTGTAGCATATTTGATAACTTTTACTTTTTTTTTAATAATTATTTTTTGTTGCCCTTGAACAGCTGACATTTGACTATAGAGAGTCAGATTCCACAAATTTCTCTTTTGGCAGTGTCCAAAAGTCAGGGATTTAAATCAAACCCCAGATGGTATAGTAGATACATTTTTTCCAACTTTAACTCTTGTGGTTACTAGTTTGATCTTGTAAAACCTTTAAGTGTTTTTTTAAATAGAGTTACCATCTTTGAGTGAGCCTCTTGATTCCACCCTAATTAGGATCAGGGAGGAACTTAAATACAGCATTCTCTGTGTAGTAGAGGTGTTAATGATATGGAGGCATGGAGTCTGTTCTGTGTGTCATGCCCCTCATTTTGGGTTTGATTGACTTTGGCCTAATCCTGTTGTTTCCCACTTTCTTTGGTTTCGTGAATCCTTTCTGTACTTCAGTTTTTTTGGTCACCTATAAGTCTTTAACATTTGAAGAATAGACTTAGCAGTAGAAATATTTGCGCAAAGGGAAACCTTAGTTTGATTGAGATGTAATTCATACACATTTCAATTCACCCGTTTAATGTGCAATTCAGTGGTTTTAAATATTTTTAGAGCTGTACTGGCAGCATCACAATCTTAGATCATTTCATCATTCCTAAAAGAAACTCCCTTATCCACTCATAACTATATATTTAAGAAGAATTTAGGTTTATACTGCCCTGAAGAAAAACATTATTTCTTTTCACTTGGTAGGAGGCTGAAGTTCTACAGTTTTAGTTCGAAAGTGTCTGCCTTAAACAAAGCAAAACCAAACTTCATTTGTTGTTGTCTTTGAATGGGTGCTAAATTTGACTTTGCCAGTGGTAAACTGGTCATACTAGGAGCTGCAAATGTATCCATCTAGTTCTACTGATTAACAAAATTAATAAAAGTTTTGAGTGAAATGTGAGGGATAGTACGAGAGGCAGTTAAAGATTCCCATCCTCAACACCACATGAAAAATTTCCCTTCCTGTGATTATAGGATTTGTTTTTAAGTGGGCAGTCTTAATCTTTTTAAAGAGTCAAACGAATAGAGAATTGCTTAAGAAGTATTAATAAATGATCTGTATTAAAGCTGGGGTTTGAATTCTTTCTTTACTGAGAGAGATATTAATAAAGTAGAGAAAATTATTTGTCCTCAGTTTCCTTCTTTCTCTCTTTGATACTTTGTTTATTCAACAACAGCAAAGTCTAGTATGGGTGAGATGCCTTGATAACCGGAACACAGAAATCTGCCACTGAGTTTTCTTTTAGAAAAGCAAAAAATTATCATTGTATAATATCCGATGAAGAAAAAAATTGAGGGGGCCTCCCTGGTGGTACAGGGGTTAAACACACAATACTATCAAACAGTTGCCAGCCACTGCAACATGAGTTCCATCCCCAGCCAGAGATCTGACCCACATGGTCCAGCAGACCTCTCCTGTCTTGCCGACTATTCCCCTCAGCAGTGTATTTCAGTCGATCTGCCAGTTCTGCTCCCCACTCAGTCTCTGGTGAATCCTCTCACCCCACCCCCACCCCCCTTGCACTCTGGCCTACAACCCAGTTCTTGTATGCATAAAAATAAATCTGTTAAGAAAAGGAAAAAATCGAATCTGGTTTGTATGTAAAGGGATCTTTTTATAGATATTTGTACCTTCTCAGTACTGTCTTAATTAGACTACATTAAAGTTGACTACAGAAAAGATTAAGAGAAAGTTTCTGCCCCTCAAAATCAGCTATGCCGATTAGGTTCCTAGCTCTGGTTCCAGAAAGCAGACTTGACTTGTTTATCTCTTTTCAAAGGCCACCTATGGATTTTGAGAAATGTAACCCAGCAAAACTTTGCTCTCCCCTTGCATAGTCCCTTCAGCTTGGTTTGTGTTGTGCAGTTTTTCCTAAGAGAATTAATATTCTCTGGAGATTATGCTAATATGCCTATTACAAGTACACATGATCATTGCCACCTCAAGAAAAAGACAATTAGGTGGAATAATGTTAGGAACTGAAGGCTGGCTACACTTTCAGAAACTTGTTAAGTTTGGGTGAGTTGAAGCCGGAATCACCTCATCAAAGGTGTAGTGATGATTTCCTTTAGGTGTAAGTGCCTGAAGTGATACTTTGGGAAAGCCAGAGAGGTTACGGAACTACTTTGGTTAGTAGTTGGATTATTTAAATTTTGTGAAGCGAATGACTGCACTTTAAAATCTGAAATGTAAACTTACAGTACAGCTACATGATTGCCTTTAGCACTGGAGGGTTTGGTCTGTGAGAATGGCAAGTGGTGCACCCAACCTTCTTTCGCTGGAAAGTTGCAGAGGCTGCCCAGAACCCATGTTCCTGAGACTTGTCCCTTTCCCCAGATGGAAATCACAGCCAGACCCCAGTGACTAGAGGATGGAGCTGTGTACTTGACTATGAAGGAACGGGTCAGCCTGGCACCTGCTCAGAGGATCTTGTGCAGGATGTGATGCTGAAGAGTGAGGTAGCCGTGGTCTTGCTAGCATCACCCACTTCCAGAGCAACTCTGATCTCTTTTCTCTAGACCATGAGGAGCCTAGGAGCCGTTAGCAGTAGAGCAGGCCCTAAAGGTTACATCTCAAAAAATAAGAAGGTTGTCCTACTTAACTAAAATAATAATCGTGCAAAATTTAAAATGCCTCAAAATCATCGGTTTTTTAATTTTTTTAAATTTAAGATTTATTTTATTTATTTATGCGTACAAGAACCTCTGGGGTGTAGACCAGAGGTGCAAGGGGTGAGAGGATTCACCAGAGACAGAGGTGGGAGCAGAACAGGCAGATCTACTGAAATACACTGCTGAGGGGAGTAGTGGGTGAGACAGAAGAGGTTTGCTCCCCATGTGGGTAGCTCCCTGCCTGGGGATTGAACTCAGGCTGCCAGTGGCTGGAGATAGCTTGATAGCCCTGAGACTTTAACTCCTGTGCCACCAGGGAGGCCCCAAATCTTTAGTTCCTTTTTTTTTTTTTAAGATTTATTTATTTATACAAGATCCAGGGTACAGACCAGATGCATGGGAGGGTGAGAGGGTTCACCAGAGACAGAGCTGGGAACGGAACAGGCAGACTGAGTGAAATACACTGCTGAGGGGAGCAGCGGGCGCGGCAGGAGAGGTCTGCCGCGCCGTGTGGGACCCTCGCTGGCTGGCCGGGATCGAACCATCGAACCAGCGCTGCAGAGGCTGCGGACAGCTTCACAGCGCTGTGTTCAACCACCTGCGCCACTGGGGAGGCCCAAATCATCAGTTCTTGATGAAAACGTTCTTTACCTGTCAAATACCAGATCGAGTGGACTTTTATTTATTTATTTTTTAATAGAGGCATTTTATTTATTTATTTGTTTGTTTGTTCTGTTTATACATGCACTGGGTACAGTCAGAAGCGCGGGGGGGGGGGGGGTGAGAGAATTCACCAGAGCCAGAGCGGGGAGCAGAGCAGACAGAAGGACCGAAGTACACTGCTGAGGGGAGCAGCGGGCGGCAGGAGAGGTCTGCGCACCATGCGGGACCCTCCTCCGGTGGCCGGGGAGCAGCCGGGGATTGAACCGGCACTGCAGAGGCCGTGGGCAGCTTTGCAACCCAGCGCTCAACCGCTGCGCCACCGGGGAGGCCCTGGACTGTTATTTAAAGTAAGGAATTGACTTAAGAACCATCTTAAATGCAGGGAAGTATGCATTTTTTTCTGTAGATTTGTGGATTTCCATAGATTTGGTGTTTTTCAGTTCATTAAATTTATACATTTTTTAAAAAAGATTTATTTATTTATGCATACAAGAGCTGGGGCACAGGCCAGAGATGTGGGGGGTGAGAGGATTCACCAGAGACAGAGTGGGGAACAGAACAGGCAGATTGACTGAAATATACTGCTGAGGGGAGCAGTGGGTGAGCCGGGAGAGGTCTGCTGCGCCATGTGGGTTATTCCCTGGCCGGCCAGGTACCAAACTTGTGCTGCTGCAGATTGCCTCATGGTGCGTTGCTTAACCCCTTATGCCACCAGGGAGGCCCAATTTATTCATTTTGATATACAGAAAAAAACTTGAGTTGTGAGAGACTTATTTTAAAACATGACAATTGTATGCAGCCTAATAGGGGGTTCTTTTTTAAAGATTTATTTATTTATGCATACAAGAACTGGGGTACAGGCCAGAGGTGTGGGGGAGGGGAGCTGAGAGGATTCACAAGAGATAGAGTGGGAAAGAGAACAGACAGATTGACTGAAACACACTGCTGAGGGGAGCAGCGGGCGAGTCAGGAGAGATCTGCTGCGCCATGTGGGAAGCACCCTGGACCAGGGATCGAACTTGTGCTAAAGTGGCTGTGGATAGCTTCATAGGTTGCATCTTAACCCCTTGCACCACCAGGGAGGCCCCGAGATACTGTATTTTTAACAACTCCAGAAATGTTCACTTTTCTGCCATCTTTGGTGCATTTGCCTTTTACAGTACTCTGTTTATGACTTATGAGGAAAAACTGCCTGTCTGTAGGGCAGTGAGACATTTCTGTTCCTTGATTGTAAGATGTTTGGAACAAGGAAGTGAAATATTAGTTACTGAATTCATTCTTATAAGTCCATTAAAGAAAAAGTCAACCAAATCTTTAATTGTAGACCATTCCTTTTAAAGTATCCTTGGTCATGCTTTAGACATGGCCTAGATTCATCCTATCTTCATTTTTTTTAAACCTTTCTTTCTAAACACAAAAGCTAGTTACTTTGTTTTGCCAGAACCATTGTTTTAGAACATAAATAAAAATTTTTAATTATGAAAATAGTCAAACATATACAAAGGCATAGACATAGAGTCTCTTTATTTTGTGGTCCTGGACATAGAGTATGATGTTACTCTTTGCACATTGGCATTGAGCATGAACTAGTGCCTTTTAGTTGTAGAGGACAATTTCAATTTTGTCTTATTTGAGTATGAGTAAGATTTGGATAATGAGGAAAGAGAGATCCAGTCTTTAGTGAATGATGGTCACTTTCCTCAGTAGGATGAGCATTGTATTTCTCAGTGCTGGTCTTTTGCTTTGTTATACATCTGGTACATGTTGGCACCTGTGCAGAAAATTTGACCATCTCTGGTTAACTTTGGGTAGGCGGGGTTTGGTAGTGGGAGGGGGATGGAATGTGCAGTGGATAGAGGGCACTCTGCCAACACAGTTTACCTGTATTTCTCTCTGCCAAACTTTATCTTTTTTTTTTTTTTAATATTTATTTATTTATGCATACAAGAGCTCTGGGGGGCAGGCCAGAGATGGGGGCAGTGAGAGGACTCACCAGAGACAGAGCGGGGAACAGAAAAAGCAGACCAACTGAAACACACTGCTGAGGGGAGCAGCGGGTGAGACAGGAGCGGCCTACCTCACCATGTGGGTTTCTCTCTGGCCAGCCAGGGATCTAACTCCTGCTGCAGAGGCTGCAGACAGCTTCATAGTGTGGTGCTTAACCCCTTGCACCACCTGAGAAGGCCCTGCCAAACTTTACCTTAACTAAGGTGGGAGATAGGAGTAACCAAGAAATAGAATAAAGGTCTTTTTTGAAAAAGCACTTTAAGGAATTCTAATGAGTTGTTGGTTAAGTTCTCTTTTTGTTAAGATGATGGTTTGACTTTAAGCCTGGATGTTGTTGCGGTTTCTGATCTCAGCAGTATTGCTAGTATTTATGTGCTATCAAATGTTCAAAGTGGCTTCTTGAAGAATCAGGTTATTGAAAAACTTTTTTCCAAAAACTCCTTAAAATTTAGTCATTCATCCCCCCTCACTATAGTAGTAACTTTCTTTTTCAGATAGGAGACTAGTTTCAGGCAGATAATGAGATAATGAATGACTTCTAAGAATTTCTTGATTCCATTTCACAGTTACAGGGAGATGATGTAATGGCTTCTAAGTATTTGTTGATTCCATTTTACATGGTAATTTTTTTTTTAAAGATTTATTTATTTATGCATACAAGACTGGGGGTAGGCCAGAGGTGCGGGGGAGGTGAGAGGATTCACCAGATACATAGCTGGGGAGCAGAACAGATGATCTACTGAAATACACTGCTGTGGGGAGCAGTGGGCGAGACAGGAGAGGTCTGCTGCGCCATGTGGCTAGCTCCCTGGCCAGCCAGGGATCGAACTTGTGCTGCAGTGACTGGCTATAGCTTGATAGGGCTGTCTTTAACCCCTGCGCCACCAGGGAGGCCTGTAATTGTTATTTTAAACAGCTGTAAAATTTAAGGAATATTTTAAAGGGATAAAAGTAAGTTTTACAAAGGAAATGTGTGTTTATTACGTTTTATGAGTCAGTTCTCTATTATGCAAAAGAAGTCACTGTTTCTAGAATTCTAAGTAAAGTGGGTAGAATTTCATTCATGACCTTGAACAAAATCATTTTTCTTAAGGAGACCTGACATGAACCTAGAGCTGCTGTCCAGATTAATTAGTTGATGAATTAATTGTAAGGCGCTTAATCTAACCAAGACCTTATAAGATCATTGCTAAGAAGAGTCTGGACAGATTAGGAAGGCAGAGGTTAGTGCCAAATATACATCCTTCACCTCCCCTACAGTGAAGAGATTTTTTAAAAGTAGAACCTGAAAAGTCAAAAGCATCAAACTAGAACATAGAAAATGTAATTGTTCCATTGGTTTAGTTAAAACTTTATTGTACCTGGATCTTTATAAAAATTAATGAGATTGGGCCTCCCTGGTGGCACAGGTGTTAAAGACAGCCTATCAAACTATCGTCAGCCACTGCAGCATGAATTCGATCCCTCATCTCCAGAAGGCCAGGGAGTAACCCACATGGCACAGCAGATCTCTCCTGTCTCGCCCACTGCTCCCCTCAGCAGTGTATTTCAGTAGATCCTCATGTTCTGCTTCCCACTGTCTCTGGTGAATCCTCTCACCCCCCACGTACCTCTGGCTTACACCCAGTTCTTGTATGCATAAATAAATAAAACTTTAAATATATATATATATATATAAATTAATGAGATTAAGTTTTTCCCAGGCAGAACTTTTTTTTTTTTTTTAAGATTTATTTATGCATACAACAACTGGGGTATAGGCCAGAGGTGGGGATGGGGGATGGTGGTGAGAGGATTCACCAGAGACAGGGGTGGGGAACAGAACAGGCGGATTGACTGAAATACACTGCTGAGGAGAGCAGTGGGGCGAATCAGGAGAGGTCTGCTGTGCCATGTGGGTTAGCTCCCTGGCCAGGGATCAAATAGTGCTGAGACTTAACCCCTTGCAGCACCAGGGAGGTCCTCTTTATTAACAACTAGAAACTTACAAAAAATAAATTATAATCATATCAGTCCAGATTCCCCAATTTTTTGTTCTAATATATTTTCTGTTCTTAGACTTCATGATATTGCCTCTTAGGTGAACTCTAATACCCCATTTCTACTAGTACAATTTAAAAATGCTTTGTCTTGAGTCAATTTATTCATACTTTTTTCTAGATATATTAAAACACTTTCCAATGTTATATATAGCAAGTCTTAAATCTTTGGAAGTTGAGTACTTTAGTTGTGAGTATGCACCTACACTCAGATTTCTCTTTCTAACTATGCCCCTTGTATGGCCCAGTGTAGATTTTTGTACAGTGCTGCAATAATGGTTGCCATTTCACTGAGTTAATCAAACTAATGTTCGGAGATGTGAAGCGTGAGGTTAGTGTGTTTTGAGCTCTTGGTTGGAGCTTTTTTTAAACACGCATTCCTGAACTCCAGACAGCAGATCCTGAAAACATTACCATGTTACTCTAATCACCTAACTCCAGAAACAAAGAACAGATCCCTATCAAAACCACATAATTCCCAGTTTTTTAAGGCAAGATCCTCCCAATTTTCTGTGTGGTTGTACCAACTCATCATTTGGTGATTGTTTTTTTTTTTAAAGATTATTTATTTATACAAGCACTGGGTACAGTCAGAAGCGCGGGAGGGTGAGAGAATTCACCCGAGTCAGAGCGGAGAGCAGAGCAGGCAGATTGACAAAGTACACTGTTGAGGGGAGCAGCGGGCGGGAGGAGAGGTCTGCGCGCCATGTGGGACCCTCACCCTGTGGCCAGGGATCGAACCGGCGCTGCAGAGGCTGTGGGCAGCTTCACAACCCAGAGCTCAACCGCTGTGCCACTGGGGAGGCCCCATTTGGTGATATTTAAACCAGATAGTAGAGTCTCATCCTTGCCAGGCTCTAGGTTGGAGGAAGAGATAGGACTGAGCAGGATCTCTTAGCATCTGTGTGCCAGTGTCTCTTCATTTATGGGATAGGGTTTGAGGAGGTGGAGATGAGAAAGGTCCATAAGGGGAATTTTGGGACATATAATCTCCATTTTGTAAGTTTTCAGCTATTCCGAGCTCTACCTTCTCCTAGAGAAGCTCTTTTGTCAATATAACCCTGCATCTTTGGACAACTTGAGAAGCCTCTCAGATTTTCCAGTGGGACGCTGGCTTGAAGGGTGTTGGTTTGGGTTTTAAAAGTGGTACTTGATGGTGGTCCATTCTCCTGGGTTCCTCTGTAGCTACTTCTTTTTTCTTATCTTTTGAAATGAACAGGGTTTAGAATTTGATTTCAGATGCAAGAGAATTTGGTTTTGGAAGTTAGTTTTAGCTAGATAAAAAACAAAAACTGTGCCTCCCTGGTGGTGCAAGGGGTTAAGCACCGCACTATGAAGCAATTCGCAGCCTCTGCAGCACGAGTTCAATCCCCGGCCAGCCAGGGAGCAACCCACATGGCGCAGCAGACCTCTCCTGACTCACCCGCTGCTCCCCTCAGCAGTGTACTTCGGTCCATCTGCCTGTTCTGTTCCCCACTCTGTCTCTGGTGAATTCTCTCACCCCCCTGCACCTCCGTCCTGTACCCCAGCTCTTGTATGCATAAATAAATAAATCTTTAAAAAAAGAAACTGAAAAAATAGAGATTTCATGGAAAGAATACTGGAGTAGGAATCAAAACATTTGACTTCTGGTCATCCAGAGCTGGTAGCCTTCAGTGGGTCATGACTGTAGAGTTTCTGTTGCTAAAATGGGGTGATACTGGCCTTGCTTACATAGTGAGCCCTAAATAGAGGTAAATAAACTTGTTCAAAGTATGCCAATGATGGGGCCAGGATTTGAACCCAGGCAGCACAGTCCTGAGGGAGTGTTCTGCACCACTGTTTATAGTGCCTATAGCAGGGGCACCATTGTGATGACATGAGGTGGTTGCGGGAAAGTCATTGTCTTCACCTTTTTGCTTATACAGTTTGTATCCTGGTAGGCCACCTCATTATTCATTTTTTTCAGCAGAAAGCATTTTTGTTACTTGGCTTTTGCTGCCACAGTAGGATAATTTTATAGCTAAGGAAACTGCTCATGGTAAGTGACATGTTTAAGGTGACAGCTTTTAAAATGCAAGTTGGGGAGTTCCCAGTCATGACATTTTACTTCCAAGCTCAGAACTTGCTTCCTGCTATGCAGTGGGCTCCTGTAGGCACGGAAATCAGCAGGCTGTTCTCTCCACTCATGGTTCTTTTAGGAGGGAGACTGGTTTTCCCTCCCTTCCTCTGGCCACCAGAGACGGCCACCAGGAAATGAATTCAATGGTAAGCTTCACATTGACAGTATCAAAGCATCCTTTAGTTTTTTCTGTTATATTTGTCTTTACAATTTATAATATTTAAATCATACTCTTTATTTTGGTTTCTCCACATGCATGAGCTTATCTATTTCAGGTATTGTTGTTTGGCTCATTTGTGTTGAAATTTCTGGCTCTTGTACTTCAGAACCCACTCGACTCCTATTGGATAAGTTTTAAGACTGAGAGGTTGGGGCCTCCTTGGTGGCACAAGGGGTTAAATCTCAGCACTGTGAGGCTATTGGCAGCCCCAGCCACATGGCGCAGCAGACCTCTCCTGGTTAGGCCGCTGCTCACCTAACCTCAGCAGTGTATTTCAGTAGATCTGCCTGTTCTCACTCTGTCTCTGGTGAAGCCTCTCACCCTCCTCCCCCACCCTACACTTCTGCTCTATACCCCAGCTCTTATATGCGTAAATAAATAAAATAAATCTTTAAAAAAAAAAAAAAGACTGAGAGGTCCTCTTGAATTTCCCTTGTGTCCCATCAGTCATTCTGAGCTCCACCCCAGAAGAACTGAATTGGAACTTAATATATATAGGGCCCAAGTGTTTGACTATTTAGAAGCTCCTCTTGTCATTCTAAAGCTCAACTAGGTTTGTAAGCTCTTAATTTAAATAGTTCCCTTTTGAGGCATAGGCCACAGTTCATAGAAGGAATTCTCTTACCTATTGTCTTTGTATTAATAGGAATTCTTAACTCTGCTACAGGAAATTCTTTGTTGCTGTGTAGATGGGTATAATAATGATTTGGATCTTGAGGTTGGTTGTGAATTCAATCAGTTATTTAGTGACATGTAAGTACTAGTCATATGTTCAGGTTCTAGGGTTTTAGATATGAGTTAAATAGTTTCCACTTAAACTCATGGTCTGTTGGAGAAAGTTATGCAACTGCATTCTATAGTATGATGTGTGCAAGGAGTAGAAGTTGTATGTAGGGTGTTTGAAGATAATAGTGTTGGAAGGATATGGAGGTAGGTGGCTTATATGACAAGGGGGCTCCCTGGGATCTCTGGGAAAGCTTTGGATTAGGGAGGCACCAGGGGTATAGAATAATGAGGGTCATGACAGAACCAAGGAAACGCCAACATTTATTTGAAGAAGAAAGAGAACTCGCTGGAAGCTGCAGGAGATATGTTGGGAAGCCAAGGAAATAAAAGGAAGTTTGTTGAGAAGTTAATATTTCAGTCTTAATATGACTTCATGGTGATGATTTTCTTAAGCCTCCACCCCATGCACAGCTGCAAATCCTTCTATTTATATCCTGGAAAAGTAGATAACAGAATTTTTATAGTGTGTGTTCCATTGATACTAGTCAGCCTTTTCAATCAGCACCAGTTTTATCTGGCTGCAGCTTCCTCATATTTTAGGTTAAACTGAGTTATCTTTCAATATTAAATTGAATATTCAGTGTGGCAATAAACTGATGGCAGTTGATGGCAATTGATAGTGCTAACAGAGCAATAATTATACAGTTTGGTTTGATGTATATCATAGGATATATTTATGTTAGTATCTATGGAGGGAAGACAGTCATCTACCACCCCAAACTGAGCATGCTTGTGTATTAGTGCATCCATCTCTCTTTAAACAGGAGATCTACCATTAATGCATGGTCAGAATTATAGCATATTGAATAGACTGGCAAGCTGCCCTTGTGTAAATATTAAATGATCTGACATCGGGATAAACAGCAGTTTTCTAGCAATTCTAGTTCAGGTTCACACTTCAGTCTTTTACTTTTGCTATGGCTATTAGGGACAAGAGATATTCTAAAAAAATTTTTTTCCCACTTTTAATGTTAGAATTGCAGTCATGTCTTAATTTCAGTAGAACTAACTTTCATATTTGCATTTAATGAAATGTATGGCTTACACTATGTGTTTCTTTTTTTTTGTTTGTTTAAGTACAAAATTGTCTTTAGATGGACATGGAACAAAACAAAGGTTTTGTAATGTTTCAGTGTCTTCTCTGAGGCTCAGACTGATTTTTAATCATTACTGTCCTTTTCCTGACCTTGATTTTGAATCTCTAGGAGTGCCCAGTCTGTAAAGCACTGACGGTGGAGAGCATGCGTTTACAGATCTAATGAGGCCTTAAAGTTAGGTGTGGGATGTTTAACTTTGCCTGCCCTTGGTGCCCAGGTAGGTTTGGGTGTTGCTGGTGGAAGGTTGAGGGGGCAGAGTCCAATCTCTTTCCTACACCCTTTCCTTGACAAACAAATCAGTTTTGCAAACTTTCTGATGTATTTAGTCTTTTCATAATCATAGCAGCCTCAGTTTTCTGCCAGAAATGGTCTTTTTCCACTGGGATCATAAGTATGAAAGAAAACAAAATAAAAAATACTAAATAATTTACTGGGAATGGGGAGAACTGTAGCAGCATAGTTTCTTGATAAATCCTGTATGGCTTGGTGTAGCAATATTTAAGTAATATTTACACCAATTATTAATATAATTGCTATAGGGGAAATGGATTTGAAATTTCTCATGTTCAATAATTTGTGTCATCATAAGATAGCTATCAAGGACTTGAAAGAAATACTGTTTTCTAGCTAACTTTTTGGGATCTATCCATTTTCAGTGGGTTGTCAATCTTTAAAATAGTGCTTCTATATAGACCTGATAAGACATTGGCAGTATCCAAAATCCAAATTAATCACTCTAGTAGATCTCTATTAGGGATATGTAGAAGAGTAAGGCTCTCTCTTTGACAGTTATTTTCTTCTGTTTTTTTTTTTTTTAATTTTAACATTTATGTATGCATACAAGAAGTGGGGTACAGGCCAAAGGTGTGGGGGGTGAGAGGATTTACCAGAGACAGAGTGGGGAGCAGAAAAGGCAGATTGACTGAAATACACTGCTGAGGGAAGCAGTGAGTGAGTCAGGAGAGGTCTGCTGTGCCATGTGGGTAGCTCCCTGGCCAGGGATTGAACTCATGTTGCAGTGGCTGCCAATAACTTCATAGGTTGCATCTTATCCCCTTGCGCCACCAGGAAGGTCCATTTTCTTGTGTTCTTTTATTAAGATGATGATACTTACGGTGCGTCTATTGGTTGTCGGAAAAATCATGACGCATTTTTGCTTGAAAAACAATATATATGTGGCTTGGAAGAAAACTCTTTTAGCTTTGGGAAGCAGTATCAACGAAAAGATTATTTTACATCTTCACACGATTTTGACAATAATACATTTAAGTCATTTTGAGGTCCTGCAAATACAGGTGATCATTGTCAAGTTTTGTAAAAAGTGATGAGAAACTTATTAGAACTAATGATTAGAAATTAATCCCATGACATATACCCTAGTTACCATTATACAGTTGATCCCTGTACAACAGGAGTTTGGACTGTGAGGGTCCATTTATACATTTTTTTGTTTTCCTTTTCTCTGCTTGGGCAGTTGGGCATGTGGGTGGGATGGTGGGATGCATGTACTCAGCAAACTGCTGATAGGGTTTGGTTGAATCTGAGGATCTGGAACCCACATATGTGGATGGCCAAGTTATGTGTGGATTTTTAATTGTATTGAATCAGTGCCTTCAGCCCCTGCCTTGTTTAGGGTCAGCTTTGTTCTTTTCTAATACATCATCCTAGAAATGTTGTCTTTCCATTCTGAATATTTTATATTCAGAAATCTTCTAAACATGAAACTGAAAACTGATGGCTTTTGCTAGACTCTGTGAGTTAGCGTTTTAACGAAATCCTTATATTTTGGTACTTTTAAAAAATGCAATTATAAAAAAAGTTCATGACTATATGGATAGTTTCAGGATCTTTTTGGTAGTAGGACTTGAGAAAAAACTGGATTGACAAGTAAACCTTTCCTAAAAATTTTCGCATTGTACAAAATATAGACCAAGAAGTGATTGTTGGTGACTGCAAAAAACACTTGTATGGACTATATTTGAAATCTTGATTATTTCTATTAAACTAGACAGCAAAGAGATTTGCAAAGTGCCTCTCATTGTACAGTATTTTGCTTTTCAAATGATTGACATTTTAAAAATGTCTTTCAATTTTTTTAGATCAACAGATAAGTCATTTAAACTGAAGCTCCTTGAGGCACTCAATTTTTAAGAATTTGAAAAGGGTCCTTTCAAAGGGGGCCAAAAAAATGGGAGCATTGTTATAATAACAAAAAGGGAAACACTGAGAAGGCATAAGTCTAGGCTCTGTGGGTAAGAGATTTCTCTCCCTTGCCTTGTATTTGTGTGTGTTTCTGTACTCACCCATCTAAGAGCCTTAATGAAACCAGTAGGGGATTTGGTAAAAACTTAAGTAATTCAGGCTTCTATGGGGTGAAAATTTGGAAGTATTTTCTGAAGTGCAAACACTACATTTCCCTGTATAACCAATAACATTAAAATGTTGGTCTAAATTTGTTATTTTGTTAATTTAAGAAAATTAACAAACAGATATGTTTTGTTTCTTGAGCTCTGTGGAGTCAGAAGAGTTTGGAATATAAAACACAAGAATTTGAATAATTTTTCTTAAATAGCTTTTTTTTTTTAAAAAAAAAGATTTTATGCATACAAGAACTGGGGTACAGGCCAGAAGTGCAGGGGGTTGAGAGGATTCACCAGAGACAGAATGGGGAGAACAGGCTGATCTACTGAAATACACTACTGAGGGGAGCAGCAGGTGAGACAGGAGAGGTCTGCTGTGCCATGTGGGTCAGCTCCCTGTTGGTGGATCAAACTCTTGCTGTAGTGGCTGGTGACAGCTTGACTTTAACCCCTGCACCACCAGGGAGGGACCCAGCTTTATTTTAAACCTATTGTTGCCTAGCTTTGCCCTCATAAGAGAATACACAGTCAGGAAGTTTTATGTGGAGGGCACACAGGATGTCATGGTTAATATAAAATTCTGCGATCATGGAACCATACATGGACTTGCCCATTAGAGTTGCATTTTAACGTATAGACTGAATTCATTGCCATCAGTTCCTCAGCAGATCCATTGTTACCTGCTTCTACTCATGAATTTAGGAACCTAAGCAGTCTTAGAAGCTTTTCAAGCATGAAAATCTGATGGAATATTCTATTTTAAAATGCAAGGTTGCCTGTGTCTCAAAACCAGAAAAATACACATTTAATGGGCTTTGTATAGCATATATTAATTTATGAATTCCATTTTACACTATTGTATGAAAAGATTAGAAAATTGAAACCACAAAACCACCACCATCCCCAAACAGGGAGAGTGTACTTCAGGCCTCTGAAACTAAAACTTTGCCATGTAAGCATTTCCTAATAGGTAACGATTTTTACCATTTACTTTGTGTAAATGCCAGCCATCTATCTGAAGACTTTCCCTGTATTATTTCATTTAAGTCTCATAGTTATCCTGTTTTTTCATGTATGGAAGGTCAGGGAGATGAGTCTAAAAGCCATAGCATGGAGTAGGGCCAGGATGTGAACACAGGCAGACAGTGTGACTCTCCAGAGTCTGTTCTCTTTAATGTTTGTTTTACTGTCCAAGGGAAAGGTAAATGGCACCACTGTGCTTTTAATATGAGCATTGGAGGCGGGGTAGGGAGCCTTAAATTTAACCTTTATTGAAATTGCTATGGTGAAAATTGCTAGTTGGCAACTAGATGCCAATTAGAGTTGGACTAGAAGGCTAGCACTTTTATTTATTTTTTTAATTTTTATTTTTTACATCATTGTTCATTTTTAAACAATATTTGCTTCCCCCCTCCCCCTCAGATATAGTCCCCATAGAGTTTCCTTCACCAATGCACCCATGCACCATCACCTCAGTCCCCTGTGCTCCTCCCTCCCTCCCTCTGATCCCTCTCCCTCCTCCTCCCCTGCAGAATGTCTCTGATTTATAATTGTCTGTTTTTGCTTTGCTGTGTTTTGTACTGTTATTATTTTTTTACGCTGATGTCTTATTTGGTTCCTCTATATTCTTGCTATAAGTGAAACCATCCAATATTTTTCTTTTTTCCTTTGGCTTATTTCACTGAGCATAATTCCTTCTAGCTCCACCCATGTTGCTGTGAATGGCATGAGTTTATCTTTTTTGCTTGCTGAATAATAATCCATTGTGCATATATGCCATATCTTCTTGATGCTACATCTTCTATATGCCACATCTATTTTTGGGCAAAATATATAGAAGAAAACATAGGTAAAACACTACAAGACATACATCGCAATATCAGCTTTAAAGACTCATCACCCAAAGCACAGAAAGTCAAGGAAAAGATAAACACCTGGGATTACATCAGACTGAAAAGCTTCTGCACGGCAAAAGAGACATTAACCAAAACAGAGAGATACCCCACTGATAGGGAAAAAAATCTTTGCACTCCAGTCAACTGGTAAGAGACTGATCACAAAGATATACAAAGAACTCACAGGACTCAACAAAAACAAAATAAATAATCCAGGCTAGCGCTTTTAAAGGTAAAGAGTTTAGAGGTCAGATGTTTTTGAGGGCCTCCCTGGTGGCGTGAGGATTAAGATGCAATCTATGAAGCTATCAGCAGCCCCTGCAGCAGGAGTTTCATCCCTGGCCAGGGAGCTGCCCACTGCCCACATGGCGCAGCAGACCTCTCCTGTCTCGCCCGCTGCTCCCCTCAGCAGTGTGTTTCACTCAGTCTGCCTGTTCTGTCCCCCACTCTGTCTCTGGTGAATCCTCTCACCCCCACACCTCTGGCCTGTACCCCAGTTCTTGTATGCATAAATAAATCTTTTAAAAAAAGAAAGTTGAAGTTGCTGTGACTTTGTTAGAGGAACATTTATATTTCAGTGGTTAAAATGTAATAATGATATTTTGCTGCACAGAAATAAAACTTTACATTTGTAATTTCAATTTTTACCATAGTTCTAAAGGTAGCCATTGTCTGTACTTTTCAAGTGGAGAGGTTGAGATGCCTCATTTGGCTGGAAAGAACTTTATTTAAGTACAGTAATTCTCTTTCTTCCTACACTATACAGTTTCCAGCTGAGGTTTGGAGGAGTCATTGTCTTATATATGTTACCATGCCTTGGTTAAGTACAGGGAGAAGGGATCAAAAGAAAGTAAGTTGTAGTATAAATTTGGAGGTACTGTTATTACATTTTGGAGGTGCTATTATTAAATTTTTTAATGAATGCCAGAATTATTGCCAGGGTTTAAGATTACAGACCTCTCTGAGACGCTGATGAAATTAGACTTTCCCAGAAAAATCCACATATACTCAGTTTGCTATGTAACTTAAGAGCCTCTAATTTAAGATACAAAAATGTGGTTTCATAGTTTCATTGTTTTTATTTATTTTTATTATTTTATTTTTTAAAGATTTATTTATTTAAATAAGAACTGGGGTATAGGCCAGATTTGCGGGAGGGTGAGAGGATTCACCAGAGAGCGGGGAGCAGAACAGGCAGACTGATGAAATACACTGCCGAGGGGAGCAGCGGGCGAGACTGGAGAGGTCTGTTGCGCATGTGGGACCCTGGCCGGCCGGGATTGAACCGGCACTGCAGAGGCTGCGGACAGCTTCACAGTGCGGCGCGCAACCGCCTGCTCCATCAGGGGAGGCCCAGTTTCATTGTTTTTTATTAAAGACTCACTAAAGATGGGACATCTTAAATAGGCTTTTGAACAAATGGGTACCTAATTAAAACTGCTGGGTATAAAGCCTAACCTGAGGGAAGCAAGAAGTAGGGAGAAGAAGCATTATCAACTAAAGCATTTTGTTTTTATTTGGAGGAAATCAAGTTTAGTCCTTTGTATGACAAAGCCTTTCCTGTAGACATCGGTCATTAAACGGCAAGTGGACTTACAATGGGACTCCTAAATAGTGACCCTGCTTGTTTTTTTTTTTTTTTTTTAAAGATGTATTTTTTTTTTTTTTATAGAGGCATGCTTTATTTATTTATTTGTTTTGTTTGTTTGTTTATATATGCACTGGGTACAGTCAGAAGCGCGGGAGGGTGAGAGAATTCAGCAGAGCCAGAGCGGGGAGCAGAGCAGGCAGAAGGACCGAAGTACACTGCTGAGGGGAGCAGCGGGCGGCAGGAGAGGTCTGCGCGCCATGTGGGACCCTCCTCCGGTGGCCGGGGAGCAGCCGGGGATCGAACCGGCGCCGCAGAGACTGCGGGCAGCTTCGCAACCCAGCGCTCAACCGCTGCGCCACCGGGGAGGCCCGACCCTGCTTGTTTTTATAACTTACAAGTGGGGATTTATAAGGTTATAATGCATCTAGTTCTTCTTCCATTTTTGTAGGTGTTTGACATCTTTATTTTTTTTTTTTAATTTTCTAGAGGCATGTCTTATTTATTTATTTATTTATTTATTTATTTATTTATTTATTTATTATTTGTTTGTTTGGTTTATACATGCACTGGGTACAGCCAGAAGCGCGGGAGGGTGAGAGAATTCACCAGAGCCAGAGCGGGGAGCAGAGCAGGCAGAAGGAGCAAAGTACACTGCTGAGGGGAGCAGCGGGCGGCAGGAGAGGTCTGCGCGCCATGCGGGACCCTCCTCCGGTGGCCGGGTAGCAGCCGGGGATCGAACCGGCACCGCAGAGGCCGCGGGCAGCTTCGCAACCCAGCGCTCAACCGCAGCGCCACCGGGGAGGCCCGGTGTTTGACATCTTACTGACATAAATCCATTATATTTATGAGAAAGTTCCTCTTAGGTTATATTTCATATATACATTACTCAAATCTTCATATGTTACCATGCCTTGGTTAAGCACAGGGAGAAGGGATCAAATTGAAAAGTCTTGTCATGCCTCTTTAAAAGGTTCTGACATTCTTTAAAATACTAAAATAAATTCTTGTTTGGGGCCTCCCCTGGTGGTGCAGCAGTTGAGTGCTGGGCTGCGAAGCTGCCCGCAGCCTCTGCAGCACTGGTTCAATACCTGGCCGCTGGGTGAGGGTCCCACATGGTGCGACAGACCTCTCCTGCCGCCCGCTGCTCCCCTCAGCAGTGTATTTCGTCAGTCTGCCTGTTCTGTTCCCCACTCTGGCTCTGGTGAATTCTCTCACCCTCCTGCACTTCTGACTGTACCCAGTGCTTGTATAAAGATTTATTTATAAATCTTTTTTAAAAAATTAAAAAATAAATAAATTCTTGTTCGTAGTCTTAGAATTTTGCACTTTAGTTTTCTGTTAATGTTGAAATTGAGAATTTGTTTTTCTTGATTTGTTTATATATATTTTACATAATTGTTCATTTTTAAACAATGTTTGCTTTCTTCTCTCAGGTGTAGTCCCCATAGAATTTTCACCACCAACTCACCCCTGTACCATCACCATAGATCCCTGTGCTCCCCCCTCCCTCGTTCCAATCCCTCTTTCTTCCCCTCCCCGGCAGAATATCTCTGGTTTATAGTTATCTGTTTTTGTTTTGTTTTGTTGTGTTTTTTGTTGTTATTATTCTCCCCCCCCCATGCCTTATTTGGTTTCTCTATATTCCTCCTCTAAGTGAAACCATTTGATATTTTCCCTTTTCCTTCTTATTTCATAATTCCTTCTAGCTCCATCCATGTTGCAGCAAATGGCACAAGTTCTTTTTTGATTGCTGAATAGTATTCCATTGTGTGTATATACCACAAGAATGTGGACTTAGAACATTAGTTTAATTCTCGGCATTGGATAAATACCTGTGAGTGCATTTATTCCACGACGACCGGTTTAATAGGATGTATGCAATTAGAGCAAAGCTTTAGTCCTTAGTTAATGGTATCTTTGTAAACTTATCAGAATTTGTTTTTGACATGGATTTTTAATTGTTTTCCTTGGTGCAGGGAGTCAGTGAACCACCTCTTGAGACTCTGTATAGAGTACACTTTATTATTTTGCTGATTATCAGGTAGTGACAGCCTCTAATTAGATTAAAACAGTATTGTATATTAATGAGGATGCTGATAGTGGGCCTTTTAACAGTAAATTTTCCTTACATCATGAAAAACCCTTAGCATCCTATGAAAATTCTTGTCTCACAAGCTAAGTTTATCAAACATTTCTCTTAGTTAAATGTTCTCTAAGTTATTGTTGCTAAGTTATTGTTTCCTTAGTGCTGCCACTAAGGAAAATGTTACCTGTTGTTTCTCAGGCCTCTCTGAGGAATGGGAAGCCTCATCTTTCTACATAAGTGTCTTCCTGAGGAATTTATTGTCTAGTACTCAGGAAAATAATAGTTTTTGAAAAATACAGTTTATTTTTATTTTGAAAGATTTAGACTATTTAAAAGATTTTAAATTAAAGTGAATCTCAGCAGGGAATTTATATGCGACTGCTTGCAATCTGTGAATTCTTGTAATACCTAGTTGGTATGAAAATGCTGTTTTTATGTTAGAAAAATGATTTTATGAACCTTTTTATTGGTAGAGGCTAAAAGTTTTTTTTAGATGATATGAAATATCTCACTCACTAAGACACAAGTGTGAAACCCAAATTACTATTTCTAAGTACAGACTTTGTTTGGCTACTTAATTTGAGGATTGTTTTTCTATTTCAAAAATTTTTTACCTCCTAGAGACTTTAGTATGCTCTCTTCCCTTCTTCAATGGATCCCCCATGCTGTCAACCCCCTCCCCTGCACTCCTTACTCCTGTGCAATTCTGGCCTCCCATTGAGGCCGGAATTTGCTACGGATATTTTAGTTCAATATGACTATTAGCATTACAAGTCATATATAAGTCTTTAATTGGAATGCAGCTTGCAGTTGACAATACAAATGTCAAAACTGAGTAATATTTACCTCATTTTGGAGAGAAAATTTTCAGTGTTCTGTGTTTATTATGGGGTTGGGTTGATCATCTGAAACAATTTCTTTAGTTTTATACATATTATGCCTACCATGTAAACTTCCTTAATGACATATGATTCGGTCTTTTATTAATACTTCATTTATTAGGGCCTCCCCTGGTGGCACAGCGGTTGAGCGCTGGGCTGCGAAGCTGCCTGCAGCCTCTGCAGCACCGGTTCGATCCCTGGCCACCGGTGAGGGTCCCACATGGCACACAGACCTCTCCTGCCGCCTGCTGCTCCACTCAGCAGTGTATTTTGTCAGTCTGTCTGTTCTGCTCCCCACTCTGGCTCTGGTGAATTCTCTCACCCTCCCGCGCTTCTGACTGTACTCAGTGCTTGTATAAATAAATAAATAAATCTTAAAAAAAAAACTTCATTTATTAGATTCATTTAATTTGAAATATTGGAGATACAGTAAGCTTAAGTTATGTAATAAGCACAAAGACAAAAACCTTAAACCTAAAACTATAATGTATATACTTATGTATGTAATATATACACTTAAGATAATTTTTTTAATTTAT
This sequence comes from Talpa europaea, assembly GCF_964194135.1. NCBI lineage: Eukaryota > Metazoa > Chordata > Mammalia > Eulipotyphla > Talpidae > Talpa > Talpa europaea. Next base: position 75,127,371 of record NC_140077.1, read on the forward strand.
TTTTATTATTTATACAAGAACTGGGGTATAGGCTAGAGACGTGGGAGGGTGAGGGGATTCACCAGAGACAGAGCAGGTTGCAGAACAGGCAGACTGATTGAAAAACACTGCTGATGGGAGCAGTGGGCAAGACTGGAGAGGTCTGACATGCCATGTGGGTATCTCCCTGGCCAGCGGGGTAACAAACCCTCGCTGCAGAGGCTGCGGACAGCCTCACAGTGCTACACTCAACCTGCTGCACCACCAGGGAGGCCCTATACTTAAGATAAAATTAATTTCAGTATCATAGTGTTTTGGTGTATTTGATTAATCATTATATATTACCCAATGGTTTAATTAATATATATATTACCCAATCATTTTAGTCGATCAAATTTCAGGTCACTTGGACAGTGTGTTAATCATTTACTTGAATATTCTGACACGTTATCTTTGATACGTTTTTTATGTAACCTTCAACCCAGATCAATTCATTTAGAAAACCTACAGCTTTTATAAAGTTTTAGAGAGCAAAGCTCTCAGCAGTAATGGTTTTTCTACTAACCTGCCATAAAATTTTAAGAATTGGTGTCATTTCCTTCTAGTACATTATATTTTGTATAATTAAATACATTGCTTTCTGTATCTTTACTTGTCAAGTTAAACAAAACCAAATCACTTTCATCTTTTCACCAAGGATGGAAAAAGCCACATTTCTAAGTTTATTAACAAAGATTGTACGTCTTTAATTGACATTTGAACATTAGATGGGATCTTTGTTGAAGATGCAGTAGAACATTAAACACTTGAAGGCCTTATCTGTAACTGCCTTCTTTTTAACAGTTAATGTGTTCATTTTTTTCTTTATTCTTTCTTTCTTTTCTTTTCTTTTCTTTTCTTTTCTTTTCTTTTCTTTTCTTTTCTTTTCTTTTCTTTTCTTTTCTTTTCTTTTCTTTTTTGTTGTGTCAAGAAATAACATGTACCAGTTTATAATCTGCTTTTTTCCCTTTAAAAAAAATTGCGGCAAAATGTAATCTATTTTTGATGTGTATTTTATTGGCCATTACCAGTGGGCCTTTTTATGTAAATTCATCACTAAAACTAAACCTTTTACTCTTGGGCTAAAAGAAAAATTCATTATAGATTTGAAATACAGACTTCCCTTACTTATGATAGTCTTTGAAATTTGCATATGTAATATTGATATCACTTTGTATGTCTTAAATTTCTACTTAGGTAGTCCTTGGTATCTTTCCTTATTTAGAACATCTATATATTTTTTATACGAGGTATTTTTTATTATGATGAAGACTTTTACTGTTATTTACATACACACCAACTTATATTAGCGTATTCTTCACTGGTGGTATTAAAGTTTTAAGTGAAACAATTCTGCTGTGAATTCCCCTGTTTCTATATCCTGATGCTATGAGTGGTAATAAGTATTTTGTGGAGTATATTACTGCCAGAGGATCTGGGGGGGGTCAGAGGTCCTTTAAAAATAAGATGCTTGGGGCCTCCCCAGTGGTGCAGCGGTTGAGCACTGGGTTGCGAGGCTGCCCGCGGCCTCTGCGGCGCCGGTTTGATCCCCGGCTGCTCCCCGGCCACCTGAGGAGGGTCCCGCATGGAGCGCAGACCTCTCCTGCCGCCCGCTGCTCCCCTCAGCGGTGTACTTTGGTCCTTCTGCCTGCTCTGCTCCCCGCTCTGGCTGTGGTGAATTCTCTCACCCTCCTGCGCTTCTGACTGTGCCCAGTGCATGTATAAACAAAACAAAGAAAGAAAGAAAGAAAACATGCCTCTATATAAAAAAATAAAATAAAATAAGATGCTTGGGGCCTCCCCCTTGGTTCAGCTGTTGAACGCTGGGCTGCAAAGCTGCCTGCAGCCTCTGCAGGGCCGGGTTCCATCCCCAGCCGCCAGTGAGGGGCCCACATGGTGTGCAGACCTCTCCTGCCACGCCCACTGCTCCCCTCAGCAGTGTACTTTGGCAGTCTGCCTGTTGTGCTCTCTGCTCTGGTGAATTCTCTCACCCTCCTGTGCTTCTGACTGAACCCAGTGCTTGTATAAATAAATAAATCTTTAAAAAGAAAATAAGATGCTTTCCTGTTTGAAGGTTCCTAAGTCTACTAAAAATGGAGCTACCATACGACCCGGGAATTCCACTACTAGGGATCTACCCAAAGGGCACAAAACATTGATTCAAAAGAACACCTGTACACCTATGTTTACTGCAGCACTATTTGCAATAGGTAAAACCTGGAAAGAACCCAAATGCCCAAAAATAGATGACTGGGTCAAGAAGATGTGGCATATATACACAATGGAATATTATTCAGCAAGCTAAAAAGATAAACTCATGCCATTCACAGCAACATGGATGGAGTTAGAAGGAATTCTGCTCAGTGAAATAAGCCAGAAGGAAAAAGAAAAATATCGGATGGTTTCACTTATAGCAGGTTTATAGAGGAACCAAATAAGACATCAGCGTAAAAAAATAATAACAGTACAAAACGCAACAAAGCAAAAATGGATAATTATAAATCAGAGACATACTGCAGGGGAGGAGGAGGGAGAGGGATCAGAGGGAGGGAGGGAGGAGCACAGCGGGCTGAGGTGATGGTGCACCGGTGCATTGGTGAAGGAAACTATTGGGACTACACCTGAGGGGTTGGGGGGGTGGTGCAAATATTGTTTAAAAATGAACAATGATGTAAAAAATTAAAAAAAATATATAAATAAATTAAAAAAAGAAAACAAAATAAGGTGCTTTCTAATTGCCCTCCAGGGAGGTTGTACTGGTCTATCACAGGGCAAACACTTTCTCACATGATGCTAGTACTGGTGGTATGCATGTTTTTAATCTGTTAGGTAAATGCAGGGAGTTCTTGTATATATCTTGAATTTTGAGTGCTGTGGACACCAATCATTTATTGACCGTTTCTTCTTGTATGAGTTAATAAAATTTTTCCATTTTTCTGTAATTTTTATTATTGTTTTAAGCTTTTTGTAATAATAGCTTTTGTACCAGCTGTGTAATATTGAGTGTTATAACACCATAATAATCACACCTTCCTAACAAAATTGTGCAAATTTTATGCATGCATATTGACTCTGGGTGAATTGCTTTCTTAGAATAAGTTTGTTAGTTGTGAAATTGGGTGAATGAACTTCTGTATATTAACTTGTTTTACTAATCTGAAATTATATTTAATAGTTATTAGTAAAGTATATTATATGTAAAATGGGTAAGAAAGGAAAAGAAAACCACCTATAATCCTACCACCACAAACACTATAAACATTTTGCTATCTACCTTTCTAATGTTTTACTTTTCTATTGAATAACTTATCATTTCCTTCCTTAACATAAGCAAGGAGAATCTTATGAGGTCAATAAAGACCTATACTATGGCATAATTTGTCTTTCATTGCTTATTTTTTGTGAAAATAATACACTATACAAAATTTTCTGTTGTAACCCTTTTCAGGGGCAGTACTGTGACCATAGTACATTCACAGTGCTGTGCACACCCCGTCACCTCTCTCCATCTCCACCAGTTAGTCAGAAACTGTACCTGTTAGTACAGCATGATTTTTATACCTTTAGCTTTCCTGTACTGTGGACATTTGTTTGCAGTTTCCTCCATGTATAGGCAAGGATTCATTATCCCTTCATTCTGATTAATTTATCATGATAGCAATTTTTTAGAACCGACGTCAGTAACTATGGTAAGGATGATTTTTAAAATCGGTTTTATTTTTTATTTATTTATTTTAAAGAGGCATGTATTTTTTATTATTTATTTATTTATTGTTTATTTGTTTGTTTATACATGCACTGGGTACAGTCAGAAGTGCGGGAGGGTGAGAGAATTCACCAGAGCCAGAGCGGGGAGCAGAGCAGGCAGAAGGACCAAAGTACACTGCTGAGAGGAGCAGCGGGCGGCAGGAGAGGTCTGCGGGCCATGTGGGACCCTCCTACAGAGGCCAGGGAGCAGCCGGGGATTGAACCGGCGCCACAGAGGCCTCGGGCAGCCTCGCAACCCAGCGCTCAACCGCTGCGCCATCGGGGAGGCCCTTAAAATCGGTTTTAGATATCACTTTTTCTTCTACCCCCACAAAAGAATTTACCTAGTTTTACAATAGAAAATGTAAATAGAAAGTTATATATACATTGTAGCTTAGAGGCATTTACATTTTAAAAAGTGTTTTGTAAAAGAAAGGATAGTTGCATGGACTAGAGGAGTGAAAGTCTCCCCTAAAGAGGCTATTTGTTTTTCAGCAGCTGTTGGGGCTCAGTGACATTGATCAATTGGAAGAGTGTGAGCAGGAGTGCAGTAGAATATATTGTTTATTTGGGGAAAGGTATATTTTGCTGATTTGGTGGAAAAAAGTCTTGAGAGACTATTACTATATGTTCTGTTTTGTTTGACTAGTTAGAGATAACACATGCTATAATTAACCCAGGTTTTAATTTTATGTAATTTTAAATGCTGACTGCTTCTATTCTTTGCTTTTGCTATTGCATAGAGAACCTTCAAATACATTATTTTAAATTTAAAAGTTTCTTTCTGATTAAATAAAAATCCACAGTAGCTGGCATCAAATTAGAATTCCTTTTTTTATAGACTTTAAAAATTTTTTTTATATTTGCATAGAAGAACTGGGGTGTAGGCCAGAGGTACTGGGGAGGGGCAGGGGTGAGAGGATTCACCAGAGACAGAGTGGGGAACAGAATAGGTGGATTTACTGAAATACACTGCTAAAGGGAGCAACAGGCTAGACGGAGGTCTGTTGCCCCATATGTGGGTCAGCTTCCTGGCCGACTGGTGATAGCACTGAGACTTAACTACTAGGCCACCAGGGAGGCCCTCAAATTAAAATTTTACTGAAGTTACCACAGGCCAGTACAACTGTCTTGTCTTCCCCCTGGTGGCTGGAAAAATCACTTGCACCCAGGTGCAGTGGAGATGCAGGAAGGCTGCACTTGGAGCAAACTGGGTCTTTTTTGTCACCTTTGTTCCTGTTTTCTTCACCATTGTCACCATTGAGCTTGAACATGGGAATCTTGTTGACCATCCTTGACGTGTAAGAAGATCTCCTGAAGGCACCATCTCTAAAAGGGGCAAACTCTGTGTTAGGTGATTTAACATTCCCTTCTTACTTGATCCTTAAACAGGAATCTTCAGCAGGGCATAAGCAATATCCATGAAGTTGTACTTGTCAATGATTTGAAGATAGTATATATTGAGAGGAGTGCCGGGAGCTTCCATTGCTCTAGAGTGGCTATGGTTCTGCTCAAGTGCCAGTTGGCAATAGGAAGCCCTGGAAAAAAAAAAAAAGTTTTTTTATATAATGTAATACACAAGCGTGCAGCCCCCAGTAGCCACCATATTGGTCAAAGCTACCCTTTTGCCCAGAGGCACTGGCATTCTGCTTCCCGGAAACTTTTGATGTTTCATAGCACAGCTTTCTTGAAAACCTTCGAAGGAAAATTGTCCCTTGGGAAGCAAGTTCCAGCATTGTGAGCAATTGAAGTATCATACTGCAGAGAGTGGGTGGGAGCCCAGGTTTTCATTTTAAAACATTTTTTTTAATGTCAGAAGCATAATTCTTCTAATAAAAGCCTCTGCTTCTCCCCAGGATTGGCAGCCACCATTTGCATGTGATGTTGATAAACTTCATTTTACCCCACGCATCCAGAGGCTGAATGAATTGGAGGTAATGTCTTAACTGCTGTTCTGGTTGCCTATATTCCAGAAGGGCCTTTTTAGCACTCTTCTACCTCAAATCTAGTGGCTGTTATGAAACTAAAATATGGCCAGTGATTGATAATCACATTGAGTCAAATAGTAAGAAAACCTTTGCAGCAAACCAAATTCCATTAAAACACTGATTTTTATCAGTAATTGTTGGTTTATAATTTAATGCACTTCTGTCCTAAATTCATATGACAGCCTCTAGAATTTGAATTTTGTAAGTTATGTACTTTGAGAACTGTTAGTGGAAAAAATTCGGAGCTCGAATTCATTTCCAAATATCTGTTTTCACTTAGAATTCATAACACACTTAAATTTCCCAAGAAGGAGTGAGGCATACAGGGGACCCTTGACAGTGAAAATGTTTCCTCAGTCTCTGTGCTATTGAAATTCTAAGTATAGGATACATAAAGTTTGGGTATTGCTAACATAGAGGTAGGTGTTTACATTAATATTTTGCTAAATTGATTTTAGTGTTGAGCCTTGCTTTCTTGTTTTATGCTAACCATTCTTAACTTAAATGGAACATATGTCCTTTGGAATATTGTGCACCTTGGTGTGGCAGCTAGTATATGTATTTTCAAGTTGAATTTGAAAAATAGGAGATGGGAACTAACTTTAAGGTCTTGCATGTTGTTGGGGACATCTGAATATTGACCTCAAATTTTGGTTTTGTACAAGATTAAAGCTCTAAAATGAAAACTATTATTTTATAAGATGGAAAAAAGAAAAGGACAGATTGAAATAAAAAGATATGGAAACAATGGTAATAATTTGTTAAGGAATTTTAGAAAGTTTCCCTGGTTTCCTGTTATCCTTAAGGTATTAGGAGTTCCTAAAATTGGTATAAAAACAGTATTGTAAATTTGTTTTCAGATTTGTGTTTGAAGATAACAGACCTTAAAAATACCCAAATTATGAAAAGATGAAGGGGGGGGGGTGAGAATAAAGAAACTTGTTATGTAATTTTATCAGTCACACAAAATTTAAGGCTTTTCTAGTCATCCTTAAATGAAGCACCTTTCAGAGTGTCTGCTCCCATCATGGGTGGGATTATTGAGTGTGTCAGTCTTTGCCTGGCACATGGTAGAGGGTGCCAACATGGTAGAGTCAACCATTTGTTGCCTATTTAATTATGCAACCACTTTGTATTTTGTATATATTTAGCAGCTTCCTCTATTGAATTCAGAAGTGGTATTGCACTTAAAGATTCTAGGAGTGAACATGCCAGAGGTACAGTTTGAAGACAAGAGCTTTCAGATTAGCAATGTAAGGTTAAAACTCAGTTCTTTCTCATTTAGGCTCAAACTCGTGTAAAATTGAATTTCTTGGACCAGATTGCAAAATATTGGGAGTTACAGGGAAGTACTCTGAAAATTCCACATGTGGAGAGGAAGATCTTGGACTTGTTTCAGCTTAATAAGGTAAAATGATCCTCTAATGATTTTCTCTCTCATTTAATAATCTTTCTGGCAAGCATGAATTTGGTCTTCTTTGACTTTAAAACAGACTATTTGAAATATGTAAAATGAGACTCTTAACTTGAAACATTTTGCCACTACCTGTTTTTCAGCTTCACAATAGTTCTGTAAGATATTCCTTTCTGTTTTATTGCAGACAAGAAAAGTTCTAGAAAGAGAAAATTGACTCAGCAAAAAGATGATGTGATAATTCAGTACCTTAACTTCAGTTTCACTTAAATGTAAAGCTTCCGTTCTTTCCACTGACATGCTGCCATCCTGTCTACTCTAGTTTCTCTGGAGATTTTTAAGGTCAATGAGTAGGGCCAGGTAGTGAGGACCCCCTTCTTTATTAGAGATTTAAAATTTTCTGTCTAGTTCTTCCTCCCAGAAAATCTTGATACCTTGGGGAACTGAGAAGTAGTTTCTGTGGGGTACATTTAAAAATGCTTGTGGATTGTTGTGAAAAGTGATTTAACTTTCTAGCTTAAAATTGAAAGTGCATGTACCTTTTCTTTTGACTTTGAAAGTGTATTTTGAAAAGATCACTACAACCTTAGAACATTTGGGTTTTGCAGCCATAGGCATGTGAGAATGAGAAATAATTTCCAAATAGATATTTTCAAATTTCTTTTGCTGTATTATTTGACAGTTGGTTGCAGAAGAAGGTGGCTTTGCAGTTGTTTGCAAGGATAGAAAATGGACAAAGATTGCCACCAAGATGGGCTTTGCTCCTGGCAAAGCTGTGGGCTCACATATTAGAGGGCATTATGAGCGAATCCTCAATCCCTACAACTTATTCCTGTCTGGAGACAGTTTAAGGGTGAGTATTGGGATTAGCCTTGACCTGTTCTATTTCATTTTCTTGGGATGTTGTCTTTTAGAGGGAATGAAAAGGCCTCGATTATGTGTGGAAGGCATCGTGTGGAAGAATGTTCTGTGCATTTTCCTCCAATGTTTGTTTTATTCTAATAGAAGGCATACCTAGAAGTTAGTTTTTGAGACTTTTAAGATTGGGGAAATGTCCTCTTGCTGTCAAAACTGAAATCTGTGTTAACTTCACTATAAATGTTTCTTTATGACAAGGATTTGATTATTGCCTGAGAAGCATGGCTATGATTTTGCGCTCAGTCATCATGTTGAAGGTGCCATGTGGGAAGTAGCTGGCTTTTACCCATTTTTCTGCTTCAGTTGACATCTCCAAGTAGAGTTTTGATAGACTGTTGATTCAGGTAAAGGGTGAGGGGCTTAATGATGCTGGGTAGTTGATGCTCCCTGTTCTGATAGTTCCTGTGTAGCCGTGTTTACTTCCTTACAATGAAAATTTTGAAAATCATTCAGGAAAAACGCTTTTGCTCTAAGTCAAATGATGTTATAAAGAGGTCCCACTTTTCTGAATGCTCTGGTAGAAAGAAATATTTTGTAAGCTGTTTGCACCTTTTGAATTTTCTTAAGACTCTAAAAGTGACCCCTATAACTGTAAGAATTATGACAGTCCTTTGGAGCGGTAGCAAGGTAATAACGTAGTCTCAGAGGGGGAAAGTGCTAATCAAAATTCCAACTTGATGTTATAGACAGACATACCTGCTGTAATGCTTACCTATTGTAGCAGTGGATCATTATAGCATTGTGTTTTTTCATTCTCTTTCTTTTTGATTTGAGGTGCACTTTCTAGCCTAGAAGAATGTGACAATCTAATATTCAGCATTAAAAATAAATACATAAATAAATCTTTAAAAAAATAAAAATAAATAAATAAATATTAATGTTTAGTGAGCCCATGGATGAAATTATTTAGAGCTTTGTGTGTGCAACCTTTATGTCTCTGTTTAATTTAATTTAATTTAATTTAATTTTATTTTATACATTTATTTATTTATGCATACAAGAACAGGGGGACAGGCCAGAGGTGCGGGGTTGAGAGGATTCACAAGAGACAGAGTGGGGAACAGAATAGGCAGATTGACTGAAATACATTGCTAAGGGGAGCAGCGGGCGAGTCAGGAGAGGTCTCCTGTGCCACGTGGGTTGCTCCCTGGCCAGGGATCGAATTCATGGGATCAAATTCGTGGTGCGATGGCTGTGGTCAGCTTCATAGGTTGCGTCTTAACCCCTGCACCACCAGGGAAGCCCTGTTTTTTTTTTTTTTTTTAAAGATTGATTTATTTTGTGCATACAACAGCTGGGTTGTATGCCAGAGGTGCAGTGTTGGGGGGGGTCTTGCAGGGTGGGGGTGAGAGGATTCACCAGAGACAAAAGTGGGGAGCAGAACAAACAGGCAGATTGTTTATGTCTCTGAGAATATAACCTGGACACAAAAAGTGTCTACCTGCCTTGGGTTGCAAAATTTTAGAAACATCTCACGTGTATACTTAGTGTCATTGTAGTTTGACAGTTGAAAAGCAAAAGAACATTTGTATTATATAGTCTCACAAGAATAGTCATTTAAGATAACCTCTACAAACCTTTCACCTACAACAGGATAAACTGTTGAGGTATCTACTATGTGCTAAGTATGTTACAGGTACTGATACATTTTAGAAAACTTGAAAACAAAGGAAATTTTGATACAAATAAAATCACTTAATCCTCTCCCTTGATTTTACTTTCAAGGGTATTTTCATGAATATATACATAGATTGGAACTGTATTACTCATGTACAATATGCTATCCTTGCTATATATCATGAACATTTGACTTGGTGTTTAATATTTTGAAGATGCAGGGTTGGGATACTTTGCTGTTTTTATTTAAATTATTTTTATTAGAATAATGTTGGGGCTATAGGTTCACATTTCCTCAAATGGATGTTACTATTGGTTCCTCTTTTGCTATCTTTGCTTTTCATTCTGGCCCTCTAGAGCTAAGTTAGCCTCAGTTCTACAGTGAGATATCAATGATTTGTTTTGGTTGGTTTTTGTGAAGACATGATTTAAATGACTCCCTGGAATTCCATTTTTTTTTTAAATAGAGGCATGCTTATTTATTTATTTGTTTGTTTGTTTGTTTTTGTTTATACATGCACTGGGTACAGTCAGAAGCACGGGAGGGTGAGAGAATTCACCAGAGCCAGAGCGGGGAGCAGAGCAGGCAGAAGGACCGAAGTACACTGCTGAGGGGAGCAGCGGGCGGCAGGAGAGGTCTGGGCGCCATGTGGGACCCTCCTCCGGTGGCCGGGGAGCAGCAGGGGGATCGAACCGGTGCCGCAGACGCTGCGGGCAGCTTCGCAACCCAGCGCTCAACCGCTGCGCCACCGGGGAGGCCCTGGAATTCCATTTTTATAGTCAGACCTTGATAGGATTTTTCCTACTGTTGAATGTGTAGGTGATTCCAGCTTTGTTTTGTTTTTATTATGATTCCCTGATGGACATTTTTTGTACATAAATTTTTTTTTAAAGATTTATTTATTTTATACAAGAACTGGGGTATAGGCCAGATGCGTGGGAAGGCAAGAGGATTCACCAGAGTCAGAGCGGGGAACAGAACAGGCAGACTGATGAAATATGCTGCTGAGGGGAGCAGCGGGCACAACAGGAGAGGTCTGCCGCGCCATGTGGGACCCTCACCTGCCAGCTGGGATTGAACTGGCACTGCAGAGGCTGCAGACAGCTTCACAGCACGGCGCTCAACCGCCTGTGCCACCAGGGGAGGCCCTGTACATAAATTTTTATGCACATTCCTGATGCTTAAAAATAATACTCGGACAAAGAGAGAATTGGAATACATCTATTTTGTTTAAAAAAGAAAAAGAAGACTGGATAACAAGATACCACTACACCTACTAGAATGGTCACAATCCAGAGCACTGAGCACACAAATGCTGGTGAGGATGTGGAACAACAGGAACTCTCATTCCTATTGGTGAGGAGACAAAAGGGTACAGCTGCTGTACACCAGAATTTAGTTTGGTGGTTTCTTAGAAAGTTAACCATACTTTTACCATACTACCCTGCAGTCATATTCTCTGGTATTTACCTAAAGAAGTGGAAACTTAATTCCACACAACATTTACATGGATATCTTCATAGCTTTATTCATAATAGTCAAAACTTGTAAATAAGCAGGATGTCCTTCAGTTAGTAAGTGACTAGATAAACTGTGTCACATCCAGACAACGGAGTGTTATTTACTGCTAAAAAGAAGTGAGCTATCAAGTCATAAAAAGACATGGAGGAACCTTAAGGGCATATTATTAAGCGATGGGAGCTAATTTCAAAAGGCTATATACCATATGATTCCAACTATATGACATTCTGGAAAAGGCAAAACTATGGAGATAGTAAGATTAGTGGTTGCCAAAGGTTTGGAGTGACAAGAAGGGTGAATAGGCAGGGCACAGAGGATTTTTAGGGCACTGAAAATACTATGTAACGTACTTGTTGTTACACATTTGTGGAAATCTGCAGGGTGTGGACCAGCAAGAGTAAATTCTTTAAGCTATGGACTTTGGGTGTTAATGGTGTATCATTGTAGGATCATCAATTAAAAAGAAATGATTCACAATGAAGGAATTGTTGCAAAAGGGTGAAGTAGAGTTCATCTAGAGTAAGATTAGAGAAAAGTCATGAGGTGATGTACTGGTGTAATGGAGCAGAGGCCTCAGTCTTGCATCCCTGTGTTTTTTAAATGTCTTAAAGGATGGCTCATTCTCTGTAGGATGATGTCATCATAGTGTGTTGCTATCCCATTTTTCTAAATCCCCTTTTCTCAAACAAAGGTTAGAGCCAGCATGTGGATAGTATTAGCTATACAACCAGTAGTACATTAGTTGTCTGTTTTGAATTGTGGTTTGACAGGAAATATTAAAGCTTTTCATATATAGTCTAAGAAGCTACTGATCTTGATTTTACCTTAGGTGTCCACATTCTCACAGAACCAAGTAGATCATAGATTATGGAACCATTTCTAGTGGGAGATAGGAGCCACACATAGAATGTCTGAATGTCTGACCCTCAGTTCAGTACACTCTTTCAGCTCAATCTGTGTCTCTACAGTCATAGGTCTTTTTGGGTCTCAAATAAAAAGTTCAGTTAGATGTTGGACAGATTTTATTCTTCTCTGAATGTTTTAAGTATAGTCTTAATGTTCAGTTGAGGATTTGTTACAGAATGGAATACAATCACATTCCATATAATTTAGTTAACTTTTCCAGGTCAAAGCAATGTATAGGTTGAATTAGAACAAGTAATAATTACAGGTTGTTGTGTTAGTGTTAGTTTCTTTAGATGCTTAGAGTCTCAGGTAGTTTGTATTAGTAAAATACTTACTCTTCTGTGCTTATTTCTTAAATGTTAGAAATAGATTTTGTTGCTCTGTGATTTCATTATTCCCTTTCCCCAGTCTATTGATATTTCTTGCAAATGTTACAAGGAAGGAGGTAATCTAGTGAGACATAGTAATGGTGCTTGTGGAGCCAGGAGTTCTGGAAGGTTGTTACTGCAGGGTATCTTTCAAGCATAGATGACATACTATACCTCAAGTGGATCCATTTTGGAAGCTGCTTTTGAAAATGTTTTGAAGTTTGTGAGTTCTCTTATGAGAGGGAATAGTGCTCACCTGAAATCTTTATTAGATTCAGTGTTATTATTTTGTTGTCACTGTGTTTTGTTGAATTGGCATTCAATTAGCTGGTTCTGTCAGCTTAGTATCAACCAGAAAGAAAACTCGAAGCAAGAAGAGATACTTCTGTGATCAGATTGAGTTTTGCTGTGGGATACAGATTAACCTTTGCCTTGTGAGTTGGCCTTTGTAGGATATGTTGAAGTCAGTGAAGTCCCAAAAAGGGAGAAGACTTTAGTCACGTGACCCATTTTGTCCCTTTAGGTGCTGTGTTTTGGTCACAGAACATTGCTAGTTATGTTGACAGATACAGAATTGTAAAATTTAGATATCCCTATTGGATTCTACTTTTTCTTAAATGTTTCAAAATGAGAAAATTCTCAGTGTGGAAAAATTATTTTGGGAATTTGTGAAGTTTGTTTTTAACAGTTTGGTCCTTTGATTAATTGACATTGCAAACAGGGATAATTGCAGCTGATTCATTGGGAGTGCCTTGAGTTGCTGTGCACTGCTGTGCCCTACAGAGAGTGACAATGAAATGAATCCAGCAACACCACACACCTGTTAAGCATTTTTAAAATGCTGTTATTCATATTGTGTTTCTGTATGTCTGGTAACTATGTACTTGTCTTTTTGTTTAGATAAAAATGTGTAGACCTGCTCTGTATCTACATAAATAGTTGTTAATATCCCCCTTGCAGAAATCCAATTCTTAAATTCCCTAATATCAAAAAATGGGGTAAATTTATCAACACAGATACGTTTTTTCCTAGTGTCTGCAGAAACCAAACTTGACCACAGACATGAAGGACAAGGAGTACAAACCCCATGATATCCCGCAGAGGCAGTCCGTGCAGCCCCTGGAAACTTGTCCCCCGGCCCGCCGAGCAAAACGTATGAGAGCAGAGGTGAGAGCCTCATGAAATTGTTGAAATCGAATTCTTGAGCTTTTGTAGTCATGCCTGTCTGTCCCTGATCTCTCATGAATATGTTCTTCCTGGTTTTCAACCTTGTTGACCTCACTGAGCAATGCTCTGTATATTTCAACTTCTGTACTTGGGGGAGTTGTACTGTGGAAGGAGTTAGGAATTGAACTCTCCATAAAGAGTTTCTGCTGCAACTGTTAATAGTCAGTGTTTGGAAGAATAGGCTTAGATTGTGATGATGTTTGGTTTGCCTGTTACCCTCATGAAGTTAGGAAGTGTTTATTGGGGATTAAGATAATGAGACGTGACAATGGGGAGGTTTTTGCTGAGAAGATACTTTTTTTGACAGAGGTTAGAAGTTAATGAAAGCTGTTATGTACAGTATTCCTACAAAAAAGTATGGAATCAGTAACAAACATTTTGGCTTAGACAAAAATTAGCATGTGAAATGGGAGGGGGCAAGGAGTGACCACATAAGATGAAATGAAAATAAAACATGAGGCAAAATCAGGAATGGAAAACTGATAAGGAATATATTTTAAGACACCCCCCTCACCAGAAATGAGAGAAAAATGTATCTGTTTCCAGATGCAAAGATTCCTGCCTGACTGATGGGGGGTGAGTATTTGGATTCAGAGATAATATATTATGAATAGTACAGCTGGGAAGTCTGATTGCGTTAATTTAATTTCTGAATTAATTCCTGATTATTAACTTCTTGTTAATAGGCAGTTCTTGTTTGAGTATATCTTGATATGTAAATGTGTTAGACATGCTCTAGTGCTGTATTAGGTCTGCCTTGATAATAGAGTAATAATGGTGACACTGCCCTGGAAGAAACCTTGTTAACCATATACATTCACAATATGTTTGAATTAATAAGTCAAAAATGTTCAGGTGGTAAAACAAACTTGTGGTGAAACAACAAATTTGTTTTATTTGCTTTAACAATAAATGTTAGCTCTTCAAGAAATAGTGAAAACTGAGTGACATTCTCTCAGTGATAAGGGAATCTTCACAATATAGCAGTGTTAGAAGAGTAGTTTGTAATTAATGGTTTACTTAAAGAACATAAAAGAATGTTATTGTGGAAGTTGAATTTTCCATATATACTAGCAGGCCTTGGAAGAGGTCTGCAAACTGCTATAGGCTAATGAAATTGTGATATTTTATATAACTGTTTAAGGTTTTTCTTTTTCTTTTTCTTTTTTAAAGAGTTATTCACTTATTTATACAAGCACTGGGTACAGTCAGAAGCGGGGGAGGGTGAGAGAATTCACCAGAGCCAGAGCAGGGAGCAGAGCAGGCAGAAGGACCGAAGTACACTGCTGAGGGGAGCAGCGGGTGGCAGGAGAGGTCTGCGCGCCATGTGGACCCTCCTCCAGTGGCCGGGGAGCAGCCAGGGATCGAACCGGTGCTGCAGAGGTTGCGGGCAGCCTCAACTGCTGCGCCACCGGGGAGGCCCCTGTTTAAGGTTTTGCTTAGTGTATGATTTTTACATAACTTTGGAGTTTTGCTTAATGATAACTGAATAAAATGTGTAAAGTGAATAGGTGAGAATTGAGAAGCTTCTAACAGGAAAATGAGTTCCCAGTTTAGATAGTAATATGTTCCCCAATTTGTTCCTGATTCTTTGACATCTGCCTATTTTTTTTATGTCTATCAAAGTGGAGAATATCATTCCTTAAGTATAGTATTTATAGGGGTGATATTGCTCTTCAAGGGAAAAGTGTGTTTTGACTGCCATATTGATAGAGACTTTTTTTTTTTAAGATTTATTTATTTATCCATACAAGAACTGGGGTACAGGCCAGAGATGCGGAGCAGGGGTGGTGGGGGTTGTGGGAGGATCCACCAGAGACAGAGTGGGGAACAGAACAGGCAGATTGACTGAAATACACTGCTGAGGGGAGCAGTGGGCGAGTCAGGAGAGGTCTACTGTGCCATGTGGGTTGCTCCCTGGCTGACCGGGGATCGGACTCGTGCTGCAGAGGCTGCGGATAGCTTCACTGTGTGGTGCTTAACCCATTGCACCACCAGGGAGACCCAATATTTTTCTTTTAAAAGGAAATATTCATGTTCTAAAATTTTTTTTTAAGGCAATGAATATTAAAATAGAACCAGAAGAGACAACAGAAGCCAGAACTCATAACCTGAGGCGTCGAATGGGTTGTCCAGCTCCAAAATGTGAAAATGGTAAGAAAGTTTATTCATGAATAGAAAAAAAGTTCAAACTAGGTAATTTAAAAGCAATTACTCATTTCTTAGTTTTAGAAAACATTAAAGTAGCTGTTACATACTAGTTACAAGTTGGGCCCTGAGAAAGAAAATCTTCCAGAGTCCTTGTTCAGTGATCAATAGTAGAGATAAACTGATGGCCATGTGCATGTTAGAAATGTGACTGATTTTTGAACTTTTACTAGTTGCTGCTTTGAAATGTTGTTCAATAGCGATTATTCAAAAGTGATTTTTGAAAAGCCTAGGTAACTTTTGGGTGAATGTCTCAGGTTTGTTTCAAGCAAAACAGGCAGATATCTTTTTTACTTGTGAATTTTAGTTGTAATTGCTTTGCCTGACTGTTGCTTGATGGCCAGTCACTAAGAGATAGACTTGGGACTCTTCGGAGAAATCCTCTGTACTATATAGGTAGGCACATACAAATGAATTTATTAAAATTTGTCTTCTTAGTGATTTGTGTATTTAATGGAAGGGCAAAAGAAATTTTTAAAATACAGACAAAAGAACTGAACATAAGACCTGAAACCACAAAATATATAAAGAAAATATAGGTAAAACACTACATGACATACATCTTAGCAACATCTTTAAAGACTCATCCTCTAAAAGCAAAGAAAGTGAAGGAAGAATAAACAGCTGGGATTATATCAAACTAAAAAGCTTCTGTATAGCAAAAGAGACATTAACCAAAACAGACATCCTACTACACCCTACTGATTGGGAGAAAATTTTTGCACTCCATACAACTGATAAAGAACTGATCACAAAGATGCACAAAGAACTCACACAACTTAACAACAACAACAAAAAAAGTAAGCAATCCAGTCAAGAAATGGGCAGAAGAACTTAAAAGACACTTCACCAAAGAAGAAATGCAAATGGCCAACAAGCCTTTGAAAAAATGTTCAACATCCCTCATAATCAGGGAAATGCAAATCAAAACCACAATGAGGTATCACCTTACACCCGTGAGAATGGCACACGTTAAAAAAACTAGCAACAACAAATTTTGGCGAGGATGTGGTGAAAAGGAACTCTCCTACACTGCTGGTGGGAATGCAAACTGGTCCAACCACTATGGAAAGCTGTCTGGAGGTTCCTCAAACTACTAAAAATGGAGCCACCATATGACCTGGCAATTCTACTCTTAGGGATCTACCCAAAGAACAAACACAAAAACATTAATTCAAAAAGATAACTTGCACCCCTATGTTTATTGCAGCATTATTTATAATAGGCAAAACATGGGAACAACCCAAATGTCCAAAAATAGATGACTGGATCAAGAAGATGTGATATGTGGTATAGATACCCAAATGGAATACTATGCAGCAATCAAGAAAGATAAAACTCATGCCATTAGTAGCAACATGGATGGAGCTAGAAGGGATTATGCTCAGTGAAATAAGTAAGAAGGAAAAAGAAAAATATTGGATGGTTTCACTTATAGGAGGAATATAAGGGTACCAAATGAGGGACGAAGGGTAAAAATAATAATAATAACAGTATAAAACACAGCAAAACCGAACAACAATAAAAAGACAACTACAAATCAGAGGCATTCTGCAGGGGATGGGGAGGGAAACAGACCAGGGCAAGGGTGAGAAGAATACAAGGGAATATGATGATGGTGCACAGGTGAATTGGTGGTAGAAATTCTATGGGGACTACACCTGAGAAAAGAAAAGCAAACATGGTAAAAAAAAAAAAAGAAAGAAAATGCTAAGAAAACAAAAAAGCAGCACAACAATATTTACAATTTTTTTGTACTCCATTGTGCTTTTATTTCTGCTGAAACATTTGTCTTGAACTATGAATTTTGAGTTACATGAAGCCTTCAGGACTGTTTCTCTCTTACGAAATACAACCACCTATTTTTTGGAGGAAAAAATGTAGATCTGAATCCTGATTCAACCAATAGCTAGTTACATAACCTTGCAGTATTTCTTGACTTTTTTAAATGTCCATTTTCTTTTTCTTTTCTTTTTTTCTTTAAAGATTTATTTATTTATTTATTTATTTATTTATTTATTTATTTATTTATTTATTTATGCAAGCACTGGGTACAGTCAGAAGCGCGGGGGGGGGGGGGGTGAGAGAATTCACCAGAGCCAGAGCGGGGAGCAGAGCAGGCAGAAGGACCGAAGTACACTGCTGAGGGGAGCAGCGGGTGGCAGGAGAGGTCTGCGCTCCATGTGGGACCCTCCTCCAGTGGCCGGGGAGCAGCTGGGGATCGAACCGGCGCTGCAGAGGCTGCAGGCAGCTTTGCAACCCAGCGCTCAACCGCTGCGCCACCGGGGAGGCCCAGATGTCCATTTTCTTATATTTGAAGTGGATTTTCTGCAAAGTACTAAAAAATTTAAGTAAGGCCTACTACAGTATAGATCATTAAGTTAAACCTAGTGATTCAGCTAAAATTCTCAGTCTTTAAAACAAGGAAGTTGGAGAGATAAGTAATCTTTCGATTATGGAGGGATATTATATAATATGCAGGAAGTACAGTTGGTGAATTTTGTCATTCTCTTACCGTCAGTATGTAGAAGAACTTGCTTTCATCAATCTAAGTTATTTCTTGATCGTGGGAAGACTATCTTCAGGTCCTATTTTATAAGTATACAAACCTGAGCAACATGCCCAGAAGTATCCACATCTTGGAATTTGTGAGAATTTGTATTTTATTTTATCATAATCAGCACCCTTAACCCTCGAAAATAGTGACAATGAGTGTGAACTGCAGCTAAAATGAAAAGAAACGTGAAATTATGTTTGTGTGCAGTGTGCTTTGGGAGGGAGGTGATGAGGTAACGGGGAGGAAGTTGAGAAAGGAATAGTGTAGAAAGAGCTAATGTGGATTGCCTCTTACAGAGAAAGAAATGAAGACCAACGTTAAGCACGAATCCATTGAGAAGAAAGAGTATATTGTAGAAAGTGAGAAAGAAAAACCTAAGAGTCGATCTAAAAAAACCACCAATGCTGTGAGTTGGCATTTTTAAACACTTTTTTGCATCTTACTTAGGACTGCTTTCTTAGTGTCTGACGATGAAAAGACCTTTCCACATCAGTGTATGACTTTAGTTTATAAAGGAGGACATATACAAATGCATTATGAAGAAGGTAGTAATGTCTGGGGGGCATTGACTACCATTTTCTTGGAGTACATTCAGTTTAGCATTAAATAACGGGGAGCTGGATCTTATAGAATTGTTCATAAATCATTAGGCCATCCCCAGATAAGCCAAAGGCTAAATTAAATATCAAGTTGATATTTTCCAATTTTGTGGTGAGGAAGGGAGAGAGGAGGGAAGAAAGGGAAAGGAAAGGTGGGGGTTAAGGGATAGTAGGTGAGAACCTGACTGTTGGAAGGCCAGGGAGTCATTAACTCAATGGAAACTTACAAGTAAAGCTTGAGAGCATTTAAAAAGGATCTTATTGCTTCCCCCACCCCCTTATGAGAGCCTAGTGAGTAACTTGACCACAGTACTTTTTATCATGGAATTTGAAATTATTCCAATTCATTGTTCATAAATATCTCCCTCTAAGTCTGGCTCACTGACCCTCCCCCCACCAAAAATATGATCAGAATAGTAGCAGAACCTAGATTTTTATTAGCTACAATAAGTCTGTGAAAAAGTGAGATTTTCTGTTTAGTTGAATTCTCAGCTTTATAATATTGGGTAATGTATTAATTTTCTAGGGCTGCTGTTACAAAGTACTACAGATTGAGTGGCTTAAACAATAGAAATTTGTTTTTTCACAGTTCTGGAGGCTGGACATGTGAGATCAAAGTATGCACAGGGCTGTTTTTTCTTTTGACTTGTAGGTGGACATCTTTTCCCTGTGTCTTCACATGGCTGTTCTCTCTACATGCCTTTCCTAGTCTCCACTTCTTTTTTTCTTTTTTAAAGATTTTTTTAAAATTTATTTTTGTATAGAAGAGCTGGGGTGTAGGCCAGAGGGGGTAAGAGGATTCACCAGAGACAGAGTGGGGAGCATACCAGTCAGATTGACTGAAATACACTGCTCAGGGGAGCAGCCGGCGAGACAGGAGAGGTCTGCTGCACCATGTGGGTCAGCTCCCTGGCTAGGGATCGAACTCAGGCTGCCGCCTTGCTGAGACTTAACCTCTAGGCCACCAGGAGGCCCAGTCTCCATTTTCTATAGGGACACCAGTAATTGGATTAAGACCCATCATTGTGACCTCATTTTACCTTAATCACCTCTTTAGAAACCCTATCTCTGAGGTACTGGGGTTTAGAACTTCAAGACAAGAATTAAGGGGAACACATTTAGTGCATGGCAGGTAGTAACTATTTTTATCACTTGTTTTTGGAGAATATCTTAACCATGACCTTAATTAGAAAATAAAGTGGTAATGTAATGTGGCTAATCAAACAGTACACATTCCCTTAAAACATGTCAAAATTGAATGAATTTCTAACCAGGGTGAAAAAAAGCATTGAATTTTTCCTTTATACATTATACTTTTGGTTAGTCTGATAATCTGTCATCTAACAGATTAAGCTACTGAAAACTGTATCTTTAAGAAGCAAATTTCAGTTAAAAAAGTTTCAGAACACTAGGAGATTACACTTTCAAGGTGAGAATGTATGAAGAATTATGAAATAATCAAACAGTAGCTCAAATCTCTTTGTTCCGTACCCCTTTTCATCACTGCAGGTGGACCTGTATGTGTGCCTCTTATGCGGCAGTGGCAATGATGAGGACCGTCTTCTCTTGTGTGATGGTTGTGATGACAGTTACCATACTTTTTGCTTGATCCCACCTCTCCATGATGTTCCAAAAGGAGACTGGAGGTGTCCTAAGTGTTTGGCTCAGGTAAGAATTAGTGGCAACGATAGTATTAGAAAATTTTCTTCAGAGTGATTTTCTTTGCCTTTAGGTTTTAGATTTGAAATGCAAGTGATAATAATGAGGTCCGTAAGAAGACTGGACTGGACTGAATAGTGAGGGGGTCTTCAAAGTAGTTTCACAGCTATGAAGGCAGCCAGGAGGCAGAAAAAGTTAATCATTACACTTAAAAAGTGTTTTTTCATTTTAAAGAAAGTGCAATGCTTTGTCCAAAATCTTAAAACATTAAAAAAAAATGAGTTATGATTTCACAATCCATAGATAACTATTAATATTTTGGTGTCTCTTTATCCAGGCTTTTAATTAAACAAGATGTAAGTAATTTTATTAGTAATCTGCTTTTGTCACTTACATTTTTATGTATAAATGAAATAGATATAAAAATAAGATTTTTACTTTATTTTTTTCAGGAGTGTAGTAAGCCACAAGAAGCATTTGGCTTTGAACAAGCAGCCCGGGACTATACCCTCCGTACTTTTGGGGAAATGGCCGATGCATTCAAATCAGATTACTTCAACATGCCAGTCCATGTATGTACATACATACTGTTTTGATTTAGGATCTTAAAATCTTCTGGAGAAAGTGTTTCTGAAGACAAATTTAAATAGCCGCCTGTGTCAGTCATTGTGGTGCACATGGAGGCCTTTGTTTAGTGATATCAAAATTCTACAGCACCTTCATATGTATTCTGATTTTTCATTTGATTTCTCTAAAGATAGGCTTTCTCCATACATAGTATAGCAGCAGTTATTGTTATACAGTAAAGGAACTTCATCCATTCACTTCAACAAATACAATCTAAAGAAAACATCACAAAATGTATTCAGTGACACTTATGTCCACGCAGTGAGCTGTGTATTGGGAACACATTTATTTGTTGTTATTTTATCGTGTTAGTTTTGTAAAACTCAGGATGAGTCCATTTTCAGGTCTCCTTTATTCACTTAGAAGCATAAGCATGTTTCATTCATTATTTGATATTCCATGAAATGAGTACATAACAATTAAGTGGCTTTCTACTGTAATTGGATATTTCAGTTTGAGTTTTTCTTCCTATTAACAAGTGCTAAATCAAACACTTACTGCATATTGAGCGCTTTAGTTGGATTGTTTTCTTGGGATGATTACTGTGGTCAGATAAGAATATTTATCCACTTCTTCCCCCTCTCTTCCCTGTATAATTTATGGGACTCCAGCAATATATAAACGAACCTGCTTTCCCCAAATATCACTAACGTTAGCTGTTAAGTTACTTAAGCTTAAAATGTTTGCTTATCTAATAGGCCTATAAATTCAAATTATACTCCATCTGAACTTTACATTGTTTTGACTCCTCATGCATCATACTACTTCCCTATTTGCTTATTTAACATACTTGCCATCCTGGTGATGTGCACATAACCTTTTCTATCTGTGGTTTTTTATTTTACTTAAAAGATAAGGACACCTATGGATAGACATTTAAGTTACCTGTTTTTGAGCTTGCATCAGATTACCAGCACATCCCAGATTCTAAGTTTGGTGGTGGCTCTTTATATTAGTACATGCTACTCAAAGTAATTGCTCTTTTTGTGTTTACTTTGCATTCTGTCTTTTTCATCATGGTTGCCTACATTACTCTTAGCCAGGTCTAGTGAAAAGAATGAAAGGTTAGATGCATTAGATGCATGTTAGATGTTTGAATGTATTTCAGAGGCTAAAGCATCATTTAAGCACAAGTAACTTATATTCCATAATAGTCTACCAAGTTGTGTACTACATTTAAAAAAAAATTATTTATTGCTAAAAGAAGCGGGGTGTAGGCCAGATGTGCAGAAGTTAAGAGGATTCACCAGAGACAGTGGGGAGCAGAGCAGGCAGAGCTACTGAAATACACTGCTGATAGGAGAGGTCTGCTGCATCATGCGGGTTAGCTCCCTGGTGGGGGATCGAACTCAGGCTGTAGCAGTGACAGCACGGAGACTCAACCCCTAGGTCACCAGGGAGGCCTTTATTACATTTTTCAAAATAGGAAAACATCTCTAGTTCCCAAATACTGGCATTTTGCTTTTCTTGATTCTCTTTTATAGTAGTGGCCAGGTTAATGGTTAAGAAACATGAATTCTTACTCTTAGAAAATAATATTCTAGTCTGAACTGCCTGGGATTCATTTGGAACATTATGGATCTGACTGTTCCTTAGGATTGTCTGCTGCATTTTCTGTCACCTTATCTAGTCACATTGGTCACAGGGAGTTTGTGAGTGTCTGATGAAAATTGTTTTTTTCTTCCTCACTGTTCTGTTTTCAGATGGTTCCCACAGAACTGGTTGAGAAAGAATTTTGGCGACTAGTAAGCACTATTGAAGAGGATGTCACCGTGGAGTATGGGGCGGATATTGCCTCAAAGGAATTTGGCAGTGGCTTCCCTGTCCGAGATGGCAAAATCAAGATTTCACCTGAGGAAGAGGTAGGATCTAGCTGTGAGATAATTATATTTTGAGGGGGAGACCTGCATTTAAAGGTCAGGTTATTGCTTGAAAAGACCAGTTGCAGCCTTACTGCAAAAAACATGCATAGCTTGGAACTTGACTTATTAATTGAAATTCTACTTGGTTGCCTTGAAATAATTGAATTAATTTCAACAAATCCTTAATTATCAGGTTTTTTAATGATTTCTAGAAAAGTAGAAAGAAAACTTCAACTCAAATTTATGCCACTATATTGAAATGATATGGGAAAATTACTTACCTCCCTTAGCTTTTAAAATCTGTAACTTTGGTTTCTCCTGAAGAAAATCTGAGGGATTAGGACCAGACCTCTATTATTCAGCTTTGAATTTAATGTTATGAGTCTTTTTTAGCAAACTTCTAATAAGGTCTCTGTTTGTAAGAAGTCAGATTTTTTTGGTAAACTATTTCAAAATCTGACATACTCACAGGAAAGGTACATTATCATGTGTACAGCTTGATGAAATTTCACAAACTGGACCCACATGTGTAACTTGCACTGGAACAAGTTAGAGGCCATTACTACTGCCGCAGAAGCTCCCCCTTTGCTCTCTTTCCTTCACTAAACTTCTCTCAGGACAACCATTATTCCCACAGGATAACCACTGTCCTAACTTGTAACACCACAGATTAGTTTGCTTGTTTTGTACTTCTTATGTATAAATGATTCATACAATGTATACTCCACTATAACTTCAAAAGGTCAAATAGAGAACCATAGACCATATATGTCTGCTTGTGTAAGTTAACACATGGCAGGACTTACCAGTGAGCATCCCAAGAGGTTAGCATAGTGCCCTCTCCTCCCTGCCTCTACCAACTCACTCAGTTTTCCCTCACCCTCACTCCCACCCCCACCCAACTGAGTTAATTTGAAGGAGCTTTTTGACAAATAATTTTAAAATGTTAGAAATGTGTAGCTAACCTTTAAACTTTTGGGCATACTTTTTTAGGAATATCTGGATAGTGGCTGGAATTTGAACAATATGCCAGTGATGGAGCAATCTGTCCTTGCTCACATCACCGCTGATATATGTGGCATGAAACTTCCTTGGTTGTATGTGGGAATGTGCTTTTCTTCATTTTGTTGGCATATTGAAGACCATTGGAGCTATTCAATTAACTACCTGCACTGGTAAGAATTTTCAGATACCCCATGCATAGCATGCATCTCAGATATGTCTTAAAACTCTTTCACTGTGACATATGTCTTAAGCGTAATGAGCTACTTTATTTTCCTTAAAAATTTTCACTGTTGTTGGAATAGGCTTCCTAACAAGTTAAGTTCTTAAAGATCCTGGAAATTTGTTATCCCCTGAAATTGCATACGTTCTATTTTTCAAGTATGTTTCTGGGGAGAGGGTAGACAACTTTTATCCAGTTGTCAAAGTCTTTACTCATAGAAAGATCAAAAAGCTCTGAACATTGTTTTTACTATGGAAAACCCTTTTTGGTGATAGAGGGAGCCCAGATACCAGAGGAGTAGAGTGTAATTACCATGGTGTCCAGGTATTTGAATTTTGGCGTCAGTGCACACAGCAGAGTGGGCCTTATTCAGGAGTGTATAAAAGGGGGTTGAGATGGGATAGGGGGTAGATTTGGATTTTTTCATTTTATAAACTCTTCAACCAAAGTCATTTTTTTCTTTCACATCTGTTTTACACCCTCCATTTCCCTTGCTCTTCTAAGTACAAAAAATGTTTGAAGATTTTTTTAACTCACTTAAATCCTCACCCAAGGAATTTGAGGGTATACCGCAAGAAAGAGGGAGTTGGCATATATATGTAGGACATCAGTTCTGCTTCCCTAGGCAATTGTTCCCAGCTGTAAAGTGAAGATTATATTTACCAAATACCTCACCAGGGATGTTACAGAAAAATTGGCTCACAGTTTAAAGTGCTTTGAAGAATAAGGATTCTTGGGCCTGCCTGGTGGCACAGGGTTTAAAGACACAGGCTATCAAGTGATGGACAGCCACTGCAACATGAGTTCGATCCCCAGCCAGGGAGCTGGCCCACATGGCACAGCAGATCTCTCTTGTCTCGTTCACTGTTCTGCTCCCCACCCTGTCTCTGGTGAATCTTCTCCCCCTGCCACCTCTGGTCTACACCCCAGTTCTTGTATGCATAAATAAATAAATCTTTAAAAAAAGATTCTTTAGAAGTGCTAATTGTCTTATTAGTGTTCAACTTAACCTCATTTTGTCAGAATGGATAAAGGAAAAGGAAGAATAGTTACCATACCTTTAGTTATTGTTGGAAGTTGCGATGACCATGTATCCTGTAGCTAACATGAAACCATATATTCTTAGAACATCTAGATACCAGTATTTTCTAAAGGGTCAGAAAAAAATGAGAGGGAGAAAAGGAAACTCAGATGGGAAGTTTTGTGTTTAAATTTTATACTTGAAGGAGGAAATGCAATACATATGTTGAGATCACATTTCTCGTGAAGCCTCTTAGTTTGAACATTCCTTTATAAAGCATAGTCTTACAATGCAGGGTCTGAAAAAAAATGAACTGGTAAATCATTTTGTTTGTGTTATTGTTGCAGATTGATTTATTTTTACAATTTTTTTTATAGGGGTGAGCCAAAAACCTGGTATGGAGTACCAGGGTATGCTGCTGAACAGCTGGAAAATGTAATGAAGAAACTAGCTCCAGAGCTCTTTGTGTCCCAGCCAGATCTCCTCCATCAGCTCGTAACCATCATGAACCCCAATACTCTGATGACTCATGAAGTGCCTGTATGTTTGGGTCAATCCTCCTGTCACTCAGTGCTTTCTTCTTTTTTCAGTGTTCAATTCAGTAGTTTTTAATATATTTACAGGTTGTACCGTCTTTACCATTCTTGCTTTCTAAATAGCCACTATTTTTATAACTTCAATTATTCAATGCAAAAAACATAAACCTAAAAGACATGTTATTTTTCTGTATAAACTAGATTGCTGTGAAAATGGCTAGGTTCTGTTATAGTCAGATCTAAACTTTGGTGTCCTTGATACTCTGTGCCTATTTTTAAAGAAAAGTTATTAAATCTCCATGATACTAATTTTGAATAAACTGAGATCACTTGCTGGTAGATTTTCATTACCTTTCGCCCTCTTCCTAATTAAAGTTATTTTAAGAGATTTATTTCTAGGTTTTGAGCTTGGACTTTAGGGCTCCCACGCTGGACCAAAGGTATTGTGGGTGGTACTTAACTCTGAGGTTACTATACAGAGTAGCACTTTTTAATACACTGGCTTCATTTTGTAGCCTCCTTCCTTCAGAGAATGTTCTGAAGATATTTGGGGAGGCCAGATTGAGATGTATGAAATTTAATGAGTCCATATTAGCTAAATTAAATGCATATTTACAGTTTTAAAGTGAATTCTTCCATTTATAGTGTTAAGATGAGTTTTTGATCTTGCTGTGACCTAAATTTTATGATATTGGATTCATAGGTTAGTAAGTGGGGCAGATGGAAAGTACTTTACTTTGTGTTATCATCAATTATGCATGGACCAAGTTTAGAAAATAATGACCAATAAGTAAATACCAAAGTAACATCATCTCCTCTTGGTATTTTCCACATTGATTTTTTTCCCCCTTCATATTGATTGACCCTTTTGATCTATTGATTTTAATGACCAATTAATTTAAGTTACCCTAAATAAGACTTCTAATCCTGGTTCTATAATAATTGAGCAAACTATGTGGGGGGCTAGCTTCTAGACAAAACAGAGATAGATGAATGAACTTGTGCATCAGGGTTCTTGAGATTTACACAAAAACACATAATGCTTACACAGATAATGGACGGATGATAGTGTGTGGTTTGACAATGGTGTCAAGTAGGAATTTGACCCATCAACTCTGTAGGAAATCAGGAAGAGCTCATGGTGATGTGTGGACTAGGACCCAGAACTCTGATAAGGAGTGTGTGCAAATAGCAGTGGAGGAAGTAGTCCTGGCAAAAGGGATTGTATTGCATTTGTGTGGTAGGGAGTGGTCTTCACACTTTCAGCCTGATCAGAACCTTGAAGGGCATGCTGTGCATGGCTGAGCCTCACCCCCAAGTTTCTTGTTCTGTAGGTTTGGGTGATGCTTGAGAATTTACATTTCCAACAAGTGTTGAAAATTGGTGTTGATAAATGTTGTTGGCCTGGGAACCACAGATGTGGAAATATATATTGAAAAGACAGTCTGATATTATTACTACAGAATAATAATTTCAGTCTGAGGATTTGTGTGCCTAGAGCATTAGAGGTGTTTGATCTGGGATTGATGTCAGGAAGAGAGGGCTGTTATTGAGAGGAAAGTTTGAGGTCCAAATTTAAAAAGGACTGTATGGGCCTCCCTGGTGGTACAAGGGGTTAAGATGCAGCACTAGGAAGCAATCCGCAGCACGAGTTCGATTCCCGGCCAGAGAGCAACCAACATGGTATAGCAGACCTCTCCTGTCTCGCCCACTGCTCCCCTCAGCAGTATATTTCAGTAGATCTGCCTGTTCTGCTCCCCACTCTATCTGATGATTCCTCTCACCCCACTCACCTCTGGCCTGTACCCCATGCATAAATAAATAAATCTTTAAAAATAAATAAAAATAAAAAGGACTGTGTGTGGAATGAGATCCTTAAAATAGTGTAGAATTTCTTTAGCTGTTGGTAGGAGATCCTATTTTGGTAAAAGAATGTTAGGATATTCTTAATTGTTGCTGTGTTTAAGAAGCTCTCCTGCTCCTGTGTGCAGCCTCATTTTCTATTCAGATACTAATCAGCCCTGGTAGTCTGGGGTACTACTCCACCTTGTGGCAAGTGGGAGTATCTAGGTGATACTATACCATAGGTTTTTTTTTTTCCCCTCTGGCTCACTTTTAATTGTTGGAAGCTACCTTTTCTAGATAATCTATGACCAGATTGTCTTTGTTAATGTCTCTAAAAACTTCAAATTTCTGTCTCTTTAGGTTTACCGAACTAATCAGTGTGCTGGAGAGTTTGTGATTACATTTCCAAGAGCCTACCATAGTGGTTTCAACCAAGGTTTTAATTTTGCTGAAGCTGTTAACTTCTGTACTGTTGATTGGGTATGTAATTGTAACTTAGTAAACTTTTAAAATATTATTTTTCTGTAGCAGTGATATATAATGCTTTAGAAACTTTCATGTGGATAGTTGCTTAAAACAGTGCTGGTCTGCAAATTGTTTACCACCCAAATTGAGATGTAAGGCACTACACTGGTAAATCAAGCCTGTACTAGCTAAGCTCATTGCCTAGTTCAGATGGCATATTTTTCTTTTGTAGTAAGACTTGGTGTAGAAATAGTCTGTCACTTTAAATTTTGACTGAAGTTTGTATCTCATTCGTTTGCAGACGAATAATAGTTGTAGTTTTTAGACTATATCACTTCTCAGCCTTTTGGCTAAGATCATATGCAGACTATATTTTATATGCAGACTATATTTTATATAGTGCTAGCTTAAATTATCCACAACACAGCAATTTTTAATGATGCATTTGATTTCATTTAGTTATAAAGTTGAATTTTTCTATCACTGTTAATACTTTTTCCTTAAAAAGGTCTAGTTTAAGTATTTGTGATGTTCAATCTAGTTAATTAGCCTGTTTACTGCTTTTCTGAATAGTAGCACTTACCTGTGTCTAAAGTTATTTTCTGTTACATAGTTCTGCATCAATATTATACCCTAGAGTAGGCCACCCATGTCAGAAATGTATAGATTTTGTGATTAGAGTCTTCATTATTGTGGACATTTGAGTTTTTTTAAACCACTTTTAAATTAGATTACCTGCCATGCTAGGTCTTTAAGAGGCAAAGATAGAGCCCAAATTAAAAAAAAAAATTGGGGCCTGGGGTGATCTTTAATAATCTTAGAGTCTGGTTTTTGAGTTGATAGGTACTATGTGTTATGATGCACAATAAAATATTTGTAATTTGGTAATAAAAGTCAGAAGTCTTTGGAAATAGGAAAGAGAATGGTGAAAGTTATATATTTTCTTCTTTTGATGTAGCTGCCATTAGGCCGACAATGTGTAGAGCATTATCGGTTACTTCATCGCTATTGTGTATTTTCCCACGATGAGATGATTTGCAAGATGGCTTCCAAAGCTGATGTACTAGATGTCGTAGTAGCTTCAACTGTTCAGAAAGATATGGCCATTATGATTGAGGATGAGAAAGCCCTGAGAGAAACTGTCCGTAAATTGGTAAGGTTTCTGGGATGCTAGTTCCATGTCATTGGGCATTACTTAGTAATGTGCACTTTAGTACTATTCTAGAAAGTCTTTTATTATTCTAATTTCCTTTAAGATCATTTCTAATAAATGTATACCAACATTCCATTGTAGTTTTAACTTTCATTTCTCTAATGACCAATAATACTGAGTATCTTACCATGTATTTATTTGCTGCCTGTATATGTATCGTTTTTATCAAGTGTCTGGTGAAATGTTTTGTCCATTGTTTGTCTTTTTATTGGATTGTTGTAAGAATTCTGTTTAAGATACCAGATCCTCAAACTTTGTACTTGATTTGATAAGTTGTCTATAAATAATTTTCTTCCAAACTCTGTCCTGTCTTTCATTGCCTTAGCAGTATCTTTTCAAATAGCAGAAATTTTTTATTTTCACAAAATCCCAAATTACTGGTTTTTTCTTCTATGGATCTTTTTTTGGGTGTAAGTTCTACTTAAGAAATCTTGCCTGGGGCCTCCCTGGTGGCACAGGGGATTAAGCACCGCACTATGAAGCAATCTGCAGCCTCTGAAGGACGAGTTTGATCCCCGGCATGCCTGGAGCAACCCACATGGTGAAGCAGACCTCTCCTGTCTAGCCCGCTGCTCCCCTCAGCAGTGTATTTCAGTCAGTCTGCCTGTTCTGTTCCCTGTTCTGTCTCTGGTGAATCCTCTCACTCCCCTACCCCTGCATCTCTGGCCTATGCCCCAGCTCTTGTATGCATAAATGAATAAATTTTTTTTTTTTTAAAGAAATCTTGTCTGCCTCAAAGTCACAAATATTTTCTCCTATGTTGTCTAGAATTTCATAGGTTTAAGTTTTACATTTAAGTCTTTGATTTGCCTCAAGTAATTTTTATCTGTGGTACACAGTGTAGTTCAAGTTTACTATTTTTGCTTATAGATGTATAGTTATTCCAATTTTATTTCTTAAATGAATCTTTTCCCATTGAATTGTGTTGTTGAAATCAGTTCACCACATATATACTGGATCTATTTCTGTGCTAGTTTGTTAAGCTGTGTATCCCTTCTCTTGCTAATCATGTGGTCTTGATCACAATACTTTTCTAATAAGTCTTGAATGAGGAGTGTGGGTCCTCTAACTTTGTACTTTGTAAAAAATTTTTTTTGTTCCTCTGTTTTCCCACATAAAATGTAGAATCAGCATACTGATTGCTATTTAAAAGCCCATTGGGATTTTTATTGGGACTGTATTAAATCTGTGCATAGTTTGGGAGAGAATTGATACCTTAGTAATACTAAGTCTTCAATCCATGGACATAATCTATTTTGCCATTTATTTAGGTTTCTTGATTTATTTAGTTCACTGTTTTGTAGATTACAACATATAGGTCTTACATATATTTACTTGGTTTTATACTTATGTATTTTATGGGGTTTGGTACTGTTATTTCAATTTCCAATTGTTTATTGCTAGTGTTTAGAAATATAATACACTTTCGTATATTTATTTTGTTTCCCATGAACTTGGTAGACTCAATAGTTTTAAATGCTTTTTTTTTTTTTTGGTAGATTATTTTGGGACAGTCATATGTACAAATACAGTTTTACTGATTCTTTTTAAAATACGTTCTAGGTAGAATCCTAGAATGTTGACTCCCTAGAATGTTGGATCAGCAGTAGTGTGCCCACTTCCCTGTGTTATTTTATTTACCATTGGGGAAAACAAAGCCTAGAGTGTTTAAGTGCTTTTCCAAGGTCTTACATCAATAATGGTAGCTCAGTTTTGGAACCTTGAGAATGTACTATTTTTCCCAGATGTGGAAATTTACAACTTAAATTTAGGTGAGCTAAGCTACGTGTTCATTCTCATCTAAATGCATAGAGTTGTTTCTTTTTTTTTAAAGATTTATTTATGCATACAAGAATTGGGGTATGGGCCAGAGATGTGGGGGTGAGAGGATTCACCAGAAGCAGGGTGGGGAACAGAACAGGCAGATTGACTGAAATACACTGCTGAGGGGAGCAGCGGGTGAGTTAGGAGAGGACTGTTGCGCCATGTGGGTCACCTCCCTGGCCAGTGATCGAACTCGCATTGCAGTGGCTGTGGATAGCTTCATTGTGCTGCATCTTAACCCCTTGTGCCACCAGGGGAGACCCATAGAGTTGTTTCTTAATCTAATTTTATGAAAAAATTTCAACCTTCTCCATAACAGAATGCTTTTTAATTATCATTTCCATATTAAAACCAAAATTCATTATAGTTTTTCTTACTCTGCTTCATCTGTTGTCCATGTAATTGGCAGAAAGTGTGAAATGGCCTAAAGGCTAAATGCAGGATAAAAAAGTAAAACAAAGTAGCTTGATAGTTCATAAACTGTCTCAATCAGGCTCTGGCATGCTCAAGGTTGAATTTGGGTCCAGTTCCATATGAGGAGAAAAAGGTGGTAAAAGCTTGATCTTTGAACGACAAAAGGCAAATTCCAGAACCTCTAGATGTTAGGTGGTAAAAATAACAGTTGAAATATTGAAATCTCTTTCTCCTTGACACCCATTATGTTGGGAAATGTTTTGTTATGACGTTAGTCTCTTGCACAATTTATCTAACCTTTTCGGATAGCAATATCCCTTCACAAAACTTTTCATGTTGAAGACTAATAGACCACTCAGTACCTGTTCCATCTTCCACCATTCTTACGGAGGTAGTCTTTTCCATTTGCCCAATTTTTTCCCTTTTATTTTGTTTTAATTGATTTTTACAGCATTATCAGTCTGAAGCCGTATATAGTATTTCCTCTGAATTCAAAAGTATATACATTTTCTTTGCTCTTATTTATACCCAAAATTTGGATGGAGCCAGTTTGGAATAAATAGCTAGTCTCAGTAGTTTTAAAGTCCTGTTAGTAACTTTCATACTCAGATCTAATGGCCAAACATAAAGCCTTGTCCAAAAAGCCATTCTCCCTTGACTTATGAAATAGATTAACTTGCCCATATCCATTCCATGATCTTAAATCATGCACTCCCTATTTTGGTAAGGCTTTTTAAAATTTCTTTATCTCTTTTTTAACTCCTGTATTTTTGTCTTAGGGAAGGGGATGGCTTATATTATCCTTTAGAGGTCTCTAAAGTATACTGTATTTTAGGGAGTAATTGATTCGGAAAGAATGGATTTTGAGCTGTTGCCAGATGATGAGCGTCAGTGCATAAAATGCAAAACGACATGCTTCATGTCTGCCATCTCCTGTTCTTGTAAACCTGGCCTGCTTGTTTGCCTTCATCATGTAAAAGAATTGTGTTCCTGTCCTCCTTACAAATATAAATTGCGGTGAGTAGGAAGAATGATTTTTCTCTATGAAAAAACTCTACATGAATCCTTAATAAAAATTCAGTGACATCCCTGCTCCAGGGTTGAGTTACTGAGTGTAAAATGTTTTACTTTCTTCATACCCACATGTCCAGATCTAAGTCTACTATTCTGTTTCTAGGTATAGGTACACTCTGGATGATCTCTACCCCATGATGAATGCATTGAAGCTTAGAGCAGAATCTTACAATGAATGGGCTTTGAATGTGAATGAAGCTTTGGAGGCGAAGATTAACAAAAAGAAAAGTATGTGATACAAATTGTGTGACTTGGTGATGGGCAAATTGGAACCAGTTGTAATGTAGCCAACTTAAACTTTACCAACAAAAGGATTAATTGAAGCAACTCGACTTTGTCTTGGTTAGCACCTGTGTCCAGCCAAATTTATAGAGCATTAACAGAAAAGGGTTGAAAGCCAAGAATGGATGAGGCAGATGCCCTGACATCAAAGTGATGTCTTGATATATGAATTCTACAATTTATGTACTTTGCAGAGACCATGTTGTTAGTCTCACTCAGGCAACAGAATAATCTATACATCTTTATTTCAGAAATAAAAGAATTTTATATATTATTTGGAACCTTAGAAAATTAAAAAATAAAAAATAACCTTAGAAAATTAAAAAATTAAACAACCAAGGCAATGTATCATTAAATTAATGAGTCTCTGAATTGTTGGTTTAGTTCATTTATTTTAATGAAGTCATAGCTGTCTGCTTCTTGTTATTACCTTTTAAAGTCACAGCTCCCCTTCCCATCACTTTCAACACATTTTCAGTTGCTTTCCTTCCTACCACCCTATTCTGCTAGGGGAGGGGACAGTGTCACTCTCTCTCAACACACTAGTTACCTGGCAACTGCAGAATAAAATGGAGGAGAAAGAAGTGGTACAAGCCACAATAAGAATCTGCATTTATTTTGCTTTGAAAAGTCAGTTATTTTCCTAGACATTTCTCATATAAATGTTTCCATATAGGGGCCTCCCTGGTGGCACATGGGGTTGAGACTCATCCTATGAAGCTGTCTGCAGCCTCTGTAGTACGAGTTTGATCCCCTGGCTGGCCAGGGAGCAACCCACATGGCACAGCAGACCTCTCTTGTCTTGCCCGCTGATCCCCTCAGCAGTGTACTTTGGTCAGTCTGCCTGTTCTGCTCCCCCCCGACTCTGTCTCTGGTAAATTCTCTCACCCCCACCTCTGGCCTATACCCCAGCTCTTATATGTATAAATAAATAAATCTCTGGGAGAAAAATAAATAAATGTTTCCATATAGAAATGCAATTCTTTTTTTTTTTTTTTTAATTTATTTATTTATACCCGCCAGAACCCAGGTACAGGCCAGATGTGTGGGAGGGTGAGAGGATTCACCAGAGACAGAGCGGGGAACAGAACAAGCAGACTGACCGAAATACACTGCTTGAGGGGAGCAGCGGGCGAGACAGGAGAGGTTTGCTGTGCCATGTGGGTATCTCCCTGGCTGGCCAGGGATCGAACCTGCACTGCTGAGGCTGTGGACAGCTTCATAGCGCTACGATCAGGCGCGCCACCAGGGGAGGCTCCAGAAATGCAATTCTTGACAGTTGTTTAAAACACTCTGTCCTCAGCCACACACACAAAAATCTAATGAACAAGGTTATTAGTGATCTGAAACATTTTCTAGTATTTTAAAATTATAATTAAGATAAGAAATGACTGTAAAAAAAAGGCAAGCTCCCTCCAATATTTCATACCAGTAGTGATAAATATAATAATTATAAAAAAGATGACCTTTTCTTTATTCTTAGGCCTTGTTAGCTTTAAGGCTTTAATTGAAGAATCTGAAATGAAGAAGTTCCCAGACAATGATCTATTGCGTCACCTTCGCTTAGTCACACAAGATGCAGAGAAGTGTGCTTCTGTTGCACAGCAGCTGCTTAATGGCAAAAGGCAAACTAGGTATGTGCTTGTGACTATTTGAGTTTAGACTCATTGGTGGCTAAACTTGGAATCCTTTTGTGACTGTTTTTTCCTTATGTCCTGCATTCATGTGATTCTGGAACCTGGGAAGAGGTGTGAATATGTATGTTCTCATCTGACTTCCTCTAACCTTTGTCTCACAGATATCGATCTGGTGGAGGAAAATCCCAAAATCAGTTGACAGTGAATGAGCTCCGGCAGTTTGTGACACAGCTGTATGCTCTTCCATGTGTCCTCAGCCAGACACCGTTGCTAAAGGTAATTGTAGAGGTGTGTGGGAGGGTACTTTGGTAATCTGTATTCTGTGAATAAGTCCCATTGATACGATGAAGTTGTATTCTTGTGTGCTTAATTTGTACATTTATTTACAAATGCTTTCAATAACACATTGAATGATATTATAACATTGAGATTATAACAAGTCCACAAAGGAGAATGCTGGAAATTTTCTGCCTTGAAAATGACTACCTTGTAGTTGGCAGATTTCTATTACAGTTAGTTTTTTTAGCTGTCAGTCAACTTATTCACCCATGTTACTACTAAAATCAAGCGAGTTGGAAGATGGTCACGTTGAACAGCCATTGGAAATCCTAACTACTAAAAGAAGTCATTATTAATTGTTGTTGATGCATCAACCTGTGTTTTTTTAAGGATCTTTTGAATCGTGTAGAAGATTTCCAACATCATAGCCAGAAATTGCTCTCTGAGGAAATGCCCAGTGCTGCTGAACTGCAGGACTTGCTGGATGTCAGCTTTGAATTTGATGTTGAACTTCCACAGCTTGCTGAGATACGTATCCGTCTAGAGCAGGCCCGCTGGCTGGAAGAGGTGCAGCAAGCTTGCCTCGACCCCAGCTCCCTTACTTTAGATGATATGAGACGTCTCATAGACCTAGGGGTGGGTCTGGCCCCATACTCAGCAGTGGAGAAGGCCATGGCCCGGCTTCAGGAACTGCTCACGGTATCGGAGCATTGGGATGACAAAGCCAAGAGTCTCCTCAAGGCCAGGTAAAAAAGCAAACGCATATCTTGCTCTTGGGGGGAGGCTGGGTAATATATCCATCTTAGAGCAAAGAGCACAGTGATTGGCATATCATGTATCACTAGCTACAGTTGTACATGTAAAATATATGTGGAAATAGCTGGGATATTTGGGGCTGCTTTGGAACTTGGGCAAAATGATATTAATTTTTCTTATTTTACTGATTATGAAGTGAATGATTTGAAGAGACATAACCTTTTCTAACGTTGATGTAAGGAAATTTCCCTGGATGGACCATGTATGGTATTACTCTCTTTGGGAGGAGAAAAATTACAAATAAGTAGAACTGTTTAAACTCACAGTTTAATAAAATAAGTCTTAAAGAGAAATGTGTGAAAGAGAATATGCACTGTTCTGTAAAATGAAGAGAGTGCCAATACTTCCGATAGTAACAAGGGCTGTACTTTTGCTTAGTAATTCAGGACACTTTATCTCTGAATGAGAGACTGGGTTGGATTTGGGCTAACCATGTGAAAGAGAAAAAATTAGTCTCTTTCTAGTTTTGTGTTCTGACTGACAGATCCTTATTGGTCCAGTTGTCAACATAAAGAACAATAAATATCTGGGTTATAGACATTCTTTTATTGTTTTCAGATACAGTGGTCACTGAGCAGAGAATGCAAAATTCTTGGTACTGAGCTTTGAGTATGTTGACATTCTAGAGAAGTTTAATTTTCTTAGTGAGACTGAGTCTTGACAATGTATGTAATTTAACATAGAGCATATTATCTCTGTTACCGTCTATAAATGGAACTTTGTGGCTTAAATCAGGAATAAATAGGAAAATAATTATCTTAGATGCTCTTAAGTCTTAGTGCAGCCATTTAAAAGTAGTTAATTTGCTATTTAGTAGTACCACTTGAGAAAATTTATTTGTTGTTCTGAATCATTTTCTTTGAAATGATTTTTCTAGTTTCTCTGGTAAACTATAAGAGAAATGAACTGTCACATTAAATGCTAAATAAGCTTTTATATTTCATTTTTATAGACCTCGGCATTCATTGACTAGCCTTGCTACAGCAGTAAAGGAGATTGAGGAGATCCCCGCATATCTGCCCAGTGGTGTGGCGCTGAAAGACTCAGTGCAGAGAGCCAAAGACTGGCTTCAGGATGTAGAGGCCCTGCAGGTTGGTTTACCAAAAATAGGTTCTCTATGTATAAGAATATCTGTAAAAAAACATTAAAAAATTGTAAAGGATACATGTTGGACCTCACTGCATAGATTCAGTATTTGGAGTTGGCCAGATTATTAATTCTGTTCATCCTTATTGGATATACTGACCCACTAGTTGCCTGGACTGGTGGGCTCAAATATTTAAATATTAGCTAATTCAACCAGTTTTCTTAGGGAGCCTGGAAAACCTTCCATGAAAAATTTTGAGTACTTGGTTAGGGACCTAAAGAAAGACCTAAGACAAATTGTGAGAGATGTGGTTTCTAATCTTTGGTAGGTACGGTTGTCTTTTGTTAACCACTTGGAGTTTAGATAAGAGTAGCAGATTCTTTGAATCTAGTTATTTGATTACACAGCCGTAGTTGCCCCAAGGGCCCAGAAATTTCACCTTCTAGCAACTTAAACAAAAATGCCCCCCATTTTTATAAAAAAAATAAAGCTTTCCAAGTTTCAAAGTAATTACCCAAAATAGTTAGGATAAAGTGTATGCTCTTATGCTACATGTTATACTTACTGGCATGTCTATAAATTAAAAAAGAGAATTAAATTCACTAGCTTGGACTTTGATAAAAAATTATTTAATGGACTAAGTTTTAAAAATTTAATTTATGGGCCTCCCCGGTGGTTTAGCGGGTTGAGCGCAGTGCTATGAAGCTGTCCGTAGCCTTTGCAGTGCGGGTTCAATTCCAGCCAGCCAGGGAGATATCTACATGATGCGGCAGACCTCTCCTGTTTTGCCCGCTGCTCCCCTCAGCAGTGTGTTTCAGTCACTCTGCCTGTTCTTTCCCCACTCTGTCGCTGGTGAATCCTCTCACCCCCTGCATCTCTGGCCTGTACCCCAGCTTTGCATGCATAAATAAAAGTAAATTAAAAAAAATTATAATTTATACCATTTTTGAATCTCAAGTTTTGCTGAAGTCATCAAACTCCAGGAATAAAATACCATATGGTTTTCTGAATGTTGGTGAAATTTTAAGTGGTGCTAGTTAAGTGAGTCCTAAAAATAAATGCCAAACAGGTCCATTTTAGCCAGATGTTTGCAACAAAACATTTGGACATCTAGTTAATATTGAAGAGAAGACATATTCTTTGATATTATTACACAATTAATGGGTGACCCTACCTAGCCAAAAGGAGGGAGGGGACGCAATGAAAGTACTTCCTGTGCATAGAATTTTCTTAGAGTGAGAGTTTTATTCATTTATTTATTTTTAATTTTATGTATTTTACATCGTTCTTTTTTTTTTTTTTTTGCAATTATGCTTTCTCACTTTATATAGATATATTCTATCTTTCTAAGTTGCTTTAATTTTCCTGATTTATTAGGTTGGAGGACGTGTGCCAGTGTTAGACACACTCATAGAACTTGTTACACGAGGTCGATCCATCCCGGTACATCTGAACTCTTTGCCAAGACTGGAGTTACTGGTAGCTGAGGTTCAGGCTTGGAAAGAATGTGCTGCTACTATATTCTTGACTGAGAACTCTCCATATTCTCTCCTAGAGGTAAGTTTGCACCCATTCCCTCTATAAGACATTGGAGCTTCTAGCTTGGTTAAACACACAGACCCTCAAATTCAGTGGTGGCACCACTAATTGATCTGTGTTCTGTGAGTTATTTTTCTCATTAGAGCCAGAGTCTTCTAAGATTCTAGTGAAATAACCTTTTTTTTTTTTTTTTTTTTTTTAAAGATTTATTTATTTATTTATACAAGCACTGGGTACAGTCAGAAGCGCGGGAGGATGAGAGAATTCACCAGAGCCAGAGCAGGGAGCAGAGCAGGCAGGAGGACCGAAGTACACTGCTGAGGGGAGCAGCGGGCGGCAGGAGATGTCTGCGAGCCATGTGGGACCCTCCTCCGGTGGCCGGGGAGTAGCCGGGGATCGAACCAGCGCTGCAGAGGCTGCGGCCAGCTTCGCAACCCAGCGCTCAACCGCTGTGCCACCTGGGAGGCCCTCTAGTGAAATAACCTTTAAGTGTTTTCTGAATACATTTAAAATAGCATTCAGAGGCTAAGGAAAAGCAGTTTTCTCATTGTAATTTGTCAATCTGTGTTGAAATTGGGCTTTTACCTTGGCTGTGCTGTATACTTACATTTAGTTGGCCTGATAAATGATGTCATCTACCTCTCATAAAAGACTGTTGTTAACACTTGTTATATTTTTTATAAGCTAATACCAGTATGCATTATTACTGGAATCAGTATAAGATAATTTTTACTTACTATTTAATTAAATCTGGAATCCAAGTCAATCCAAAATCTGCTTCCCTTCCTTTGTAGAGGAGGGTTTTGTGGCCTCAGGGTTGCATATTCCAAAGAAAACGTCAGAAACTAAGAAATTTACATCTTTCCCACTGTTCAGGTTTTTATTTTGGGATTTCCAAATGCTTTGTCTGAAATCCATCTTACCAGTCGTTGTTCTTTGTCCCATATTAGGTGCTGTGTCCTCGGTGTGATATTGGCCTTTTGGGATTGAAGAGGAAGCAGAGAAAGTTAAAGGAGCCCTTGCCAAGTGGAAAGAAGAAAAGCACCAAACTGGAAAGTCTGAGTGATCTAGAGAGAGCTCTGACTGAAAGCAAAGAGACCTCTTCGGCTGTATGTAATGGGTTTTTTTCTTCTCCTTTCTAAGTTCTCTAGGGAGGATATTTTCTGACTTTCCTTTGTTTACAGGGTATTGGGAAAGCAAGTAGAAGAATAATTTTTCTCAGTCTTACCAAAAAAGACTTTCTGAAAATTGTCACATGTACATGTGTAGAAGTTTGATGGATGATGCATAGAGGAACAGACGATTGTTCAGAAGGCCTCCCAAACTTAGAAATGGCCTTGTCGGTGTCTGTGGGCTGATCCAGGGATGCAGACAAGGGATATCAAGGCTAACAGATATGTGACACTGTAGTGCAATTTATTAATTTGCAGTAATAAATACAATTAAAAATGTATTGGATAATTTTGAGCCCCATCTGCATATTAGTAAGCATTTTGGTTCAGAGATAACATCATTTTCAAGAAGATGAGACAGTGTCTAGCTAATGTTTAGTGAAAACATTATTGTAATAAGAGGATAGTTCTGTGATTTGGATTATTTTTAGAAAGTTTTGATTAACTATAGTCACCATGCTTTCATTACTCCCTGGGACTTACAGTTCCATTTGGATGTTTTTAATAGTGCAGAGCTTTGCCCATTTTAGAGTAGGAATTTTCCAGGTCACATGGGTCCATCCCGTGGGCTAGAGTACCTTCTTACTCCCTATCTTACTGTTGACATGGGATTGCCTTGATTTAGTTGTCCATTTTGACACAGACTTTCTTTGGGCATATTAGGATATTCAGTCAGATCTAGTCAGATATTGCTGCCTGAGCACCACTGTGGTGTTTTAAGTGCTACTTTCCACTATTATGTCCATGGTTCATTTTTGTGAAGACTCTGTCGGTTTGGAAGTGATGGGCATACTGTGCCTTTCACAGTGCATTTAGCCTCTGCCCGTCTAATCTGTGGGCTGCTATAAGAGCTCCTGTATGTTACCTGTTGATTTCATGGAAGAACTTTTAAAGGCCAGTCATTTGTTCTCCATTTCTAAGCTGTGGGAAGGCATCTTGTTATCACATGACTCATATACTGTTTGCTCATCAATAGAGAAAAGTAGATTTTTTTTTTTAAATATGTCAGATGTTAATTACCTGGCATAAGTTAGATATTGTTGCTTTTTTTTACCCTGCCCACCCCGCCACCGCATGCATTTTCTTCTGCAGTCCAAAAAAAGATAATGGAGACTTTGTTCTGGCTTCATAAATGAGGTGCCTCATCTGGTGAGTCGTGATGGATCTGATTGTGGGCAGATCTGATAATTAGAAATGTTTTTAACTATGACAGATTAACATGTAAGGATTTAGAATAGACTTAATGAAAAGGAATAGGTCCTGGAACCTTTAGCTTTTGTTTCTAGAGAGGAAAGGTCAGTTTTAGAAATCCTTGCTTGAACCTCATTTGTATTTCCCTCTCAGTAAAGTAATAGAGGAGGACTTTAGTGGCCCAGTCTTGGCCAGTGAAAGTAGACATTTAGAGATGGCTAACCCCGACAGAACTAGTGATTTGAATTTGACACCTTTAGACTCTGCTTTTACTTCATGGTGCATAGTAATAAATCTGTAATGCCTGGGCTAGTTTATATGTTGGATATTATGTATGTATTAGTCTGTTTTTTTTTTTTTAATAGAGGCAAGTTTTTATTTATTTGTTTGTTTTGTTTATACAAGCACTGGGTACAGT
The DNA here is from genome assembly GCF_964194135.1 of Talpa europaea. Lineage (NCBI taxonomy): Eukaryota > Metazoa > Chordata > Mammalia > Eulipotyphla > Talpidae > Talpa > Talpa europaea. Next base: position 75,168,646 of record NC_140077.1, read on the forward strand.
CAGAAGCGCGGGAGGGTGAAAGAATTCACCAGAGCCAGAGCGGGGAGCAGAGCAGGCAGAAGGACCGAAGTACACTGCTGAGGGGAGCAGCGGGCGGCAGGAGAGGTCTGCGCACCACGTGGGACCCTCCTCCGGTGGCCGGGGAGCAGCCGGGGATTGAACGGGTGCCGCAGAGGCCGTGGGCAGCTTCGCAACCCAGCGCTCTACCGCTGTGCCACTGGGGAGGCCCATATTAGTCTGTTAATTAAAGTTCCCCTTACAGACAGCTTGTAAAGAAATCAGAAATATGTTCAGTAAATGATTTTGCTTTTTATTGTGAAGTTGCTTCTATTTGTTTTTAAGTCATTCATATAGGTTCATTGAACTCAGCACCTTGGTGGGTCATGGCCCTTTTTAATAGAGAGGAAAGACTTTACAATAAGTATACATATAGTGTGAAAAACTTTGAAGAGAAGGAATTTTAGGTGTAAATGTGCAAGGAAGTTGGACTTTCAAGAAGTTGTGTATGTTTAGTTATTGCTCACATTGTTTGCTGTGTGTCACACGTCTTTCCTTTACTCATCATCACAGCCCTATTACTAACCTTTATACGTGTGGAAATTTGGTCACAGCAGGATGTGTTGTCCAATGTCACTTGCACAGCTTAATGAAACAGCCAGCATTTGAATGCAGATAATCTGTTCTGGAGCTCAGATGCTTAACCCCTGGGGCCTGGACATTTTAGGGGAAGGTCAAGTTCTGCATGATGTTATCTTTGATTGTTAACTCCTCTTTTAGATGGCAACACTTGGGGAAGCTCGCCTAAGGGAAATGGAAGCCTTGCAGTCTCTTAGACTAGCCAACGAAGGGAAATTGCTGTCACCTGTGCAAGATGTGGAGTTGAAAGTCTGCCTGTGTCAGAAGGCCCCAGCTGCCCCTATGGTCCAATGTGAACTCTGCAGGGATGCTTTCCACACTAGCTGTGTGGCAGTACCCAGTATTTCACAAGGCCCCCAGATCTGGCTTTGTCCACATTGTCGGAGGTCAGAGAAACCTCCGTTAGAGAAAATTCTGCCCCTGCTGGCCTCCCTACAGCGTATCCGGGTTCGCCTTCCTGAGGGAGATGCACTTCGGTATATGATTGAAAGAACCGTGAACTGGCAGCACAGAGCCCAGCAACTGCTCTCATCAGGGAATCTCAAATTTGTGCAAGATCGAGTGGGCTCAGGACTGTTATATAGCAGATGGCAAGTCACAGCAGGAGCGGTGTCAGAGACAAACAAGGTGAGTCTGGACTTTTTTTTGTTACAGGAGTCTGATTGACTGTATATTTTTACTGAACCTATAGCTCTGGTGTTGCTGTTCGCTTAGTGATCATTACCAGTTACCAACACTCGCTTTATGTGTAGCTCCCCATGTCAAGGGTCCTGTGTACTACCATGTTCTTTTAGTTTCTTCTGCTCTTGATAGTCAGGAGTTGTTGCTCAGGTCCTCTCTCTATAGCAGATTTCACCTTTTCATATATTCATATAATATTTCCATTGATGTGTATGAACTCATAGATGTATATATGTCTAACATATAGGCATATTTTAAATTTTTGTTGGACTAAAAATTTCCCCCTTGCTTCCTCTCAGTGTAAGTGACTTGAGTGTAAAGGGGGAAGTGTCTCTTCCTACCTACCCTTTGAGGAAGACCAGATTTAGAAGAATCTAAGCACTGTGTTGCTTTGGAGGAAAGCAGTGGGTTTCATACCATCTTTCTGTCAAAAGTCAGAATCTTTTTTTTTTTTTTTAAGATTGATTTATTTATGCATTCAGGAGCTGGGATACAGGCCAGAGGTGCGGACGTGAGAGGATTCACCAGAGACAGAATGGGGAGCAGAACAGGCAAATCTACTGAAATACACTGCTGAGGGGAGCAGTGGGCGAGACAGGAGAGGTCTGCTTCGACGTGTGGGTTGCTTCCTGGCCGGCTGGGGATCAAACGTGCTGCAAAGGCTGCAGATTGCTTCATAGTGTGATGCTTAACCCCTTGCGCCACCAGGGAGGCCCAAAAGTCAGAATCTTTTGACCATCACTGGGGTAGGCAGAATTTTCTGTCTTCTTCCACAGAGGATGTCTGCAGGAAAAGATTGTGAGCATATCAGAAAAATACAGTGAGGAGACTGGTGTTCAGTCTTTTCATAAGGTTAATCTGATGACTTTCAGGTCATTTTTCTAGATTTTTTAGTAGTGATATCATACCTCTTTGTGCTGTACTAACACAAGACACATGGATTATTTGTGAAGACATTTGTGTTTTTTGCAGATATGCTAGGGATTTGGATTTTTATTAATAGACACTGAAGGTGAGGAGGTGGGTGTGACTAACTGGCAGTTCTTCAGCTGGTTTCCTCAAAGGAGAACACGTCTGTGTTCACTGCGTGCTAACCTATGTAAGGAGACTTATATGTACATTAAAAGGCTATACCTTCTGTCCTTGTGTAAAGGAAAGGACTTATTCCAGTGGTGCTCTTTACCTCTGTGAAATCAGTCCAAGTGAAAACAGGAACACGAAAGTCTTGCTGGATATGAATTGATTTGCTGGATCTAAAACGGCAGGAGACTTCTTCCAATTTAGAAAAATCAAGTCTTTTTCTTCCTTGGTTGCCTATCTCAAAACCCAGGCTACGTTCATTGGACTGGTAGATATATTTTTAACCCTAGAAATGGTTTCCTTCCTTTAGGTATCTCAACCTCCTGGCACAACATCCTTTTCCTTGCCTGATGATTGGGACAACAGAACCTCATATTTACATTCTCCCTTCTCTACTGGACGGAGTTGTATCCCCCTCCATGGTGTGTGGTTTGTTGTTGTTTTTGAGGGCTGGATAGTAACAAGTGACCTTGCAGTAGGTTTTTGCTGTAGATCAGATGCCATAAAAAAGGATTTTATCCTCAATTGTGGAGTATGGGTTCCTATATATTTGTAAGGTAGAAGGAACATAGCTCAAAGCTTATAAATGCAAAGCAATAGAGAAGGAGGCTTTTATATCCATTGCTTTCAGAAATGAAAGGGTTAATCCCATGCCAACGATTAATTAAATGTCAAGCATTTTGATCAGATGCTAAGTCAAGGATCCCCTTCACACTGTTAATTAGGGAGACCTATGGAGGATCTTAGAGATAATCCACACTTGAAACCCACTTCCTTTTTCCCTGTACTTACCTATAAATGACTGCCTTGTGAGGTAAGCCCAAAGCTGCATCATGTCAAGAGGCCCGATCCTCAGTCATCACAAGGACATCGTGTATCCAGGTGTGGGCTCCGAGCTACTTGATGCACCCAGGTTGGCCCTGCCCTCGACTGTTTTGTGCTTTCTACTTAAATTCTTAAAAAGCTGTCAAGGCAGAGGTGCAGCCTTTTCTGTATTAGCAGTAAGTTTGTGAGGGAGGGATTCATTGTGGAATTAATAATTTCTGATAATCATGAGACTTAGGAAATCTAGTTTGGGCTCTGTTAATGTTGTGGCTTTAGGAACATTAAGTGAAACTAAAGAGTAATTTTACAGTGAGAGGGGTTTAGTGGTATAAGGAGCAATTCTGTTCTCCTGCTTATTAACAGGTCTCATGTCAGTGTGAAACTCCCTTTGTTGTCAGCATTATGATTTGGTCTGATCTTTAACAGGTATTAGTCCAGAAGTGAATGAACTGTTGATGGAAGCCCAGTTGCTCCAGGTATCCCTTCCTGAAATTCAGGAACTTTACCAGACTCTACTTGCAAAACCAAGTCCTGCTCAGCAACTTGACCGAAGCTCACCAGTTAGATCCAGCAGTGAGAAGGTGAGTGTCTGGGAAATGGTATCATTCCATCTAGATAGTTTGGAGAATGATGATCAGAAAAGGGTGCAAACTGTCCTTCTTGCAACCCCATTCCTCAGGCTGTGAATGAGCAGTAGAGGCTGGATGTCACTTTGGGCACACAACTTGGATTTTGGCTCTGTTTTTTAAGTAGTTGTGTGATTTTTTTTTTTTTTTTTTTTAAGTAGGGTACTTCTCATTCCCATGTAATAATAGCTAGAAGCAAGATTATTTTCTCCTCTAAAAGAACTGTAGAGATGAAAATGTAATTATATCTGGGAAGGCCTTTTGGGATAAAGCCTTCAAAAATCAGAGATATTCTTGGAATTAACATTTAACAAATGCTTTATGTAACTCCTCTAAGCCTAACAAGACAGCTGGCGTGAGGACTGGGTGATTAGACTGAGGATGCCCCTTTTGAGTGCTGGCTACTTGAAGAGGAAGCTATGTATAATGTTCTGTTTTTTTGCATAAAGATGCTGCTACTACTTCAACTTGTGAGCTAACTGACCTGTAACATTTAAGACCACTGAGAATATAGTCAGGACAGAGAGGAGTCTCACTAAAGATGGCATGAGGGATTGATATTGATATATAGAATTTAATTTCTCTTTATATGTTAGTTTATCACTGTTATTGATAGTGTTCACTTTAACATGTCTTCCTTCCATAAGGGGCGGGAATGTATGTACTTAAGGGAGGAGAAGGCATCTATATGGTTCCTTAGACATGTGAAGGTTAAAGGATAAGCAAAAATACCTAGAAACTATGTAGTCATCAATCACTTACTCACTGATTTGGTAAAAAGAATGTAGGGCATCTCCCATTTCCTGGTGCTACTTGGCTAACTTGAAAACTAATCATGTCTGTAATATTTTCATTTTCTAGTATTCCTCAGATGGCATTAATATTTGGGAAAGAAGTCAGTTAAGTTCAAATAAGTTGTCATCGAAGGCGTGAAGGGGGGAAGGTAGTGTGGTGGTGGTGTAGTTAGGAGGCAGAGTGTGGAGTAGGGACCGTCTGGTTTCTTGCAGAGCTAATACTTAGCTCCCCCAGTTCTAGTAGTAGGCATACCAGAGGCTACAATTGAGCCTGTCCATCTTCTGCCCAGAATGACTGCTGCCGCGGGAAGCGAGATGGAATCAACAATCTTGAGAGAAAACTTAAGAGACGCCTGGAAAGAGAAGACCTCTCCAATGAGCGGTGGGATCGCATCAAAAAAATGAGGACCCCCAAGAAGAAGAAAATCAAACTGAGCCACCCCAAGGACATGAACAATTTCAAGTTAGAGAGAGAGCGTAGCTATGAATTAGTCCGTTCTGCCGAAACCCATTCCCTGCCCTCAGATACATCCTATTCTGAACAGGAGGACTCTGAGGATGAAGATGCCATCTGTCCAGCTGTGAGCTGCCTGCAGCCAGAAGGAGATGAGGTCAGTGAGGTTTGGGCCGTAGAGGACGTGCTTTCCCTTAACTCAGAAACCCTGTGAGCTAGACCTCATCTCGCTGGGTCTTTCTCTTCTGCTTATCTGCTTTGAGCTGATCTGAATGGATTGCTCAGCCCTCCCCCCACTGATATCTGTGCTCTTACCATCGTTCCTGAGTCTTCTCCCTTTTCTGAAGAAACTCTTAAAAATTCTTCCCTTTTTCCTCTTCCTGCTCTTCCAGCTTTCACCGTCCTGGCGCTAAGAAGGTGGGAGGGATGCTGATGTAATGCCCTTTTGCTTACTTATCACAGGGCGACGCTGTCTTAGCCCCAAAGCAGTCACGACTTGAAGAATGGCTTTGACTCGGTTGCTTTGGCTGGTGGGCCAGCTACACTCTTTTGGCTTAGCTGTTGTGCCAGAGGCCCCCGTGGTGGGACAGTGGCCCTTAGTGGCAAATGGCCTGAATGTCTTGAGGCTGGCCTGCCCAATTTTGAATCACATTTTTTCCTCTGAAAACCCCGTCTCCCTGCTCTTTGTAACCAGGTGGACTGGGTCCAGTGTGATGGCAGCTGCAATCAGTGGTTTCATCAGGTCTGTGTTGGTGTTTCTCCAGAGATGGCAGAGAAAGAAGACTACATCTGTGTGCGCTGTACTGTGAAGGACGCACCAAGCCGAAAATAAAACAAAACAAAACACACACACACACCCCACCCCCTACTTAATGTAATTCAGGACTCCAACCAAGAAGATTCTTCAATTTCTCAGCAAAGCTGCAGGACTGGTATTCAAACCAGCCTGTAAACGGTGCTATTTCTACTCCTTTTGGGATCATTTTTCCAGAACTCTTTGAAAAAAAGAAAAAAACACCTAAAAAATTTTTTGACACTTTTTGTATTTTTTTCCTTAAGAGCTGTTTGTGGTTGTTGAGGTTTGAAATGCTGACTGTTTTTTGCAGGGGTTTCCACCAATTTGAAAGGCGTTGGAGCTTGCATCTTTTCATGTACAGCATTAAAATCTTACCTCTGTCTGGGATTTACCGATTTGAGAGTCCAACTCAGTTTCAGTGCCTAGAAGGGCACCAGAAATTCCAGTAAATCCTCATTTGAGGAATTCCTCTCGTTTACTCTGTTACCATATTGGGGAACTTAAGTTTTTCACTTTGGGGATTTTGTTTGTTTCTTTATCCACTTTTCTTTTTTCTGGTAGACTAGGTTTATTTATCTAAGCAATAACTTCTATGTTGGTTTCAGTGGCTGGAATTAAAACAAAACAAAACAAACTTCCAAACGGTGTGTTGGTGCTTTAGCATTTGGTTAATGTACAGAACGCAAATGTCTAGTTTCTAGTGTCACTGATGAACTAGTGATGTAGAAAAGAGACTGCTCTGTAAGTAACTGCCACGGCTGTATTTTGGCTTCTCCCCGCCTCCCCCCTTCCCCCCCCCATTTTTTGGTAGCTTGTATCAAATGTTGCAGTTTATATTGTGGAATAAACCCTTGGTCCTAACAGAACACTAAACGCTGGTTATTTAGAAGCCATGAGACGCCTGCTGCTTCTGCCCTCAGCCCTTGGCTTTGAAGAGCCATGGGGGTTGCTCGCTTTTGCCTCTGCAAGCAGGCTACAGTAGCTGCAGATGGTAGCCTGCGAACATTAGGGGGTTCTTTTGTATCCTGCTCTGTTTGGTAGGCCATATGCCTTCAGCCTCCACAAATAAAGAACCCCCCACCCTGTAGTCTTCAAGGGATAGAACCTGTCTTTAAAGCCATGCTGTTTTTTAATAAGCTTGTTCAGAATGTCGGTGAGTCACTCCAACCCTCAAATCAACCCTTTTTGTGGAAATGATGCCCTTACTATATTTAAGCTGATGGGGAGAGCTGGTCTAGGGTTACGATGGTAGAAGGAAATCACAGCAGAGGGCCAAGAAAGTATGGGTGGAGGAAAAATTTGTGAACACCTAGGCTTTACCTTCCTGGTTTCCTTCCCCGTCTAACACTGGGGGTTATTAGTTGTGGGGAGCCCGTTAGCCTTTCTTTTGTTCTTTTAAAGGACTCTCATCTGCAGAGGAGGAGGCGTTGCGGTAAACAGAACAGACGCACACCTGCTTGCTTTCTCTTATTCTGTTGCTAATCTTTGTTTTCCATACATTCTATAGCCATAAACCTGAAGATGGGTAGCACTAGTGGGTCTTTAATAAAACAGCAACAAAAACAGCAGTTTGTGATGTAGCAGAGATTTAAATGTACTATCCCCTTTTACGCTATTAAAATAATTAAATCTCTTGAAGAATGACTCCTAATTGTCTGCAGTTTTCCCAGAGTTGTGATATTTTCTCCTTGTCTGATGGGGTTTCTGGGGCCAGCAGAGAAGAATAGTCTCCAGAGTACAATCTATAATATTAGTGGCTTGGCCTTTTTAAGTGTCCAAATTCATAGAACCCCCCTGCCATTGGGCAGATGCCAACTATTCCAGCTCCATTGAGAAAGTAAACTGAAGAATATGTTGTTGCTAGAATAAAAGGAAAAAAAAGCTTTTGCTAATCTAGTGTACACCTTACCCCACACCCTCTAGTTTTTCCTTTCTGGTTGTATGTAATCCTTGATCACAGCATCCTCGGTGAGGTGGAGTGAGGGGAGGGAGCGAGGCAGATCACTTTACCAGTCATCTTTTTACGTACGGTGATACTGGAGCTAGGGAGCCAGTGGCTAGTGTACTGTTACATGCTGCTCGTAGACAACCCTGGTGCTGTCTTCCTGCTCCCTTGTGCTGTTCATCCCACCTTGAACACAGTCGGACACTGTAAGTGAACACAGATGTGGGTTTACCTTCCAAGTGGTGCATTCTCTTACGTATCCAGAATGACTAGAGTGATGCTGTTGCCTAAAAGCAATGTTTTATTGTATCTTAGCTGTAAATTAACCTGTATCCTAGAGAAACTCCTGAATTTGGGAAAAGAAGACAAAACCCACAGAAACTGGCACTTTTCCATCTCGGTATTCCCTGCAGGAATATGAGGTGGGGGAGAGAGGACTGTGTTAGATTGGAGCCTGAGCCAGAAGTGCCAGGGGTGAAGAATCTAGAGAACTTGAATCTGGGTGGATGAGTACCCCTGCCTCCCCACCACCATACTCTGACATTGGTGTTTTTCCTTCCACATCAGATTCTGGGGTTTTCTTATATGAAGAATTGGTTTGTGTGTGCCTGCCATCCTGGAGGAGGATTGCATAATTTGACTAACTGTAGGAGATGAACTTTTTTTTCACAGCCTCAGTTCCACATCCTGGGAGGTGGGACTCATTTTCTGTTTCTAGGTTAGCCTGAATAACCTTAAATAGCCAGAGATGCCACCTTTGATAGTGGAGGTTAGTAAAAACCTCGGTTTCCCTGCTTCATTCTGCATGTACCTAATTTGTGATTATACCCACTGTGGGAAAACAACGTGGCCCTTTGGGTATTTGTGCAGCCTGAGACAAAAGTAGGTACCTATCTGAAGGGGGCAAAGTTTAATTTCTCTTTTCAACCATAGTCTGCACTTGTAAGGGGTTAGTTACTGCCTTCCGCGCCCCCCCCCCCCGCCCCCATGTACAATGTTGGTTTATATTTGGTATTCTACCAAGACCTGCATCTGGCTTCGTTCCGGCATTGATTAATATTTAGCGCCCATGGGTATTTTTCTGGGCTTAGTCTTGCCTAGGCTTCCTGCCTTACAGCACAAACGGGCATGGGCTGTAGGTGCTGGGTACCTGTGGCGGGAGAGGGCATCGGATGGTGCCTGTTGCCACTCAGTAATGAGCCGAGCTAGCCTGTGCTGAGCGGCCGCCCTGTTGAGTCATCTTTCCTTACCGTAATAATGCAGGGGACACAATCCCCTTCCAATGAAACATTGCCTGTTGGGAAGAAGAGCTAAGAAAAACGAAGATCCCTGTGCCTTTTAGTTGCTGTGATGGTTACGGTCCTTTCTCAATTCCTAGTTCAGCACCAGAGCGGTGGCCTCACAAACTGCCTCTTTCACAGGCCTGGTTGTGTGGCTCCTTTAAGGCTCTCACCTTTCTCTGATATTCCATGTGTAACTTGTAATAGAAATGTTATTGAAAAGCTGCCTAAAGAAAACATTGTATAAGGTAGGAACTTGTATAAAGCAATACCATTTGTAAATTCATTTTCAAAGCATAAAGGATCAATTTGTAAAATGTATTGTTCCTTCCAAATTTATGTAAACAATGTTTCATATTCCACAATTTTTCATGTTTCGCAATTGCTTGCATAGGAGTTTATCTTTACATTTCTATTAGTATAAATGGAACATTTAAAGCCAGCCAATGATAGAACAGATTCTCTGGCTCCCTATTTTGATTCTGGGTTAATTTTTAAGTACAAGAATGAAGGGCTGGGATATGGTGAGTTTGGATATGTCTTTTGTTTTCAGGACACCCTGCTGCATTGTGATTCAGGAACGGAATTGTGAGGTCATTTGATCTGTTCCAGGTAAGTGGAGACTAAAGAACTTTTCTGCACCCCCTTAGATGGAAAAAGAGAAATTAAAAAGTTGCCTACTGAGGAATCAGTTATTTGTTTTAAAATAAATTACTATGGCCTCCCTGGCGGCATAGGGGGTAAGCCTCAGCGCTATCACCACTGAGGCCGGAGTTTGATCCCCAGCCAGGGAGCTGACCCACATGGCACCGCAGACCTCTCCTGTCTTGACCTTGCTTCCCTCAGCAGTGGATTTCAGTCAAGCTGTCTGTTCTGCTCCCCCATTCTCTCTCTGGTGAATCCTCACACACACACCCGCCCCCGCACTTCTGGCCTACACCCCAAATCTTCTACTCAAAAATAAAAAAATTCCTAAGGACACTCTTCGCACACAAGAAAATCTGGCTCCTCGAAACTTTCTTAGATCTTTGGACGGGTAATTTCCTGTCTGTCCCTGCCAGTACTGTTTGATCTTAATTCTGTAGGACTATACACAAAAGGAATCCCCTTTTGCACATGATTGGGACAGTTAAAAGTTCAATTAAACAAAGATACATTTTGTTTAACCTAAATCATGTTTATTCATTTAATAAACCTTAAAATTGAGAAAAATGATAGTTTGGAGGCAAGGGTCCTCATTCACAGTAGTCATGATGCCTTAAGATTATCAGCTTGGGTTTCCTTTAAAATGGACAAGGAATTTAGACATTATGAAGTAATTTGACTTTAGAATTCTAGATATTTACTCATTTTCTCCAGTATACCTATAAGCAACTCTGGTGTTCATAAGAACAACTCTACCACTTCATTGGGGTTTGTAGTAATATAATTGACTAGTAAACATTTAGCCTTACATACCACACAACAGGGAGGAACTGAAGAGGGCAGACTGTTAGTGCTCAGCATGCCAAGCCCTTCAGGACATTTTACAGAAAGTAAAGAGTTCACTAGCTTAATCTGGAGTTAGTTGGTCCAGCTCTTGCAAGCCTTCCTAAGCTCCTAGGAGACTTAAAGATGCTCTGTGTCCCCTGCAGCTAGGGCACCCTGGGACCTTTCTTAGCTCCTTGTGACTATTCCTTAGGCATAGGTAGGCTGTAGATAGGCTATAGATAGCAAGTATTACTGTTTCACAGGTGTGTGACCTGTGAGCCCCGGGAGAGGTGGACTTTGGGATCTCTAAGACTGATCTGTGCTTGAACACATTTTTAAGGAAGAGCCAAATCTCTGTTTTGCTGGGCCTCAGTGGCGCATAGCCCAGGGGTTGGTGAACTTGGTTCAGTCCTTGCTGTCCTGTTCCCAGACAAATGTAACCAGAACCAGAGTCACTGATGGTTTTTTTTTTTTTTTTTTTTTTTGTAGCCCTGGTGATTTCCTGAATCTGACAACCATGTTTAACCTTGACATGGCCACCCCAAGTGGGCAAAACTCAGTGAATTTCCTTTTCAGATACGGAGAACACAGACAATAAACGTTGCATGCTAGGGCTGACCTCATCAGGTGCTTCTGCATCCTCAGCCTGAAAAGAGGCAGGTCCTGGGTATAAGTGCTTCAGCCATGTCCTGTCTTGGAAGATTATCATCTAGCAGAGCTCTGTGGGGGGTGAGGGTGGTGCATGAGTGCAAAGTCTGTTCTCATGGTCTTCATTTCTAGCTCACTCCAAAGCCCGAGAAACTCTTCAAGGAGCAAGAGTGAACAGCTTGCTTGGGAATGAGGTTTCTCATTGAATCAAGAGAAAGTCAAAGCAGACTTTCAATCAAAAAGCAAAGCAGATGAGCTGGAGGACTAAGGTAGTAGTTATGCTTGGATACTAATGCTGTCAGCTCAATAATCTTATTAATTTTCCACTGATTTTATTTAGCACCTGTTCTTGAGTTAGAGCAACTCTGGCTGCCACTCCAGGATTGACCATCAGAGGACACCATTTAGTTTCTCTGCTATGATTCTTTTGGGTTGATGTAGGTTTGTCCTGTTTAGATTGGCCAGGAAAGAAACAGTGAGTTGAGGCAATCTTCAAAGGGACCTTGTTGCAGGGATTACAATGTTAGGGGTGATCACAGGGAAGGACTGGCCCTGATCACAGGACAGGTTCTGACCTAAAAACTTACGTCCTTTCCCAAGAGCCAAGCCACCATCTTTGGAGAAGGGTCCAGGACAGAATCCTTATTTCTTACTGAGGACTTTGAGTCAAGTTTAGAATAGCCAGGACCTCAGGGAAGCAGACATAGAAACTGATAATTCCTTCGTTGCTCAGTGGCTTATAGACTAGGCACTGGGGAAGCAGTTGTGGGGGATATGGGACTTGAACTGGATTTGACTAGGGTCTCTGTAAAGTTTAGCCTGCTGCTGAGCCAGAGGTCAACCCCACAGCCTGCTGTGCGTGGCCACACGTTTTCTACTGTACTGTGACTTCTGCCACTTCTGAGTGCACTTGGAAGCAATCCTATAGCACCAACTGCCAGGTAATTTAGGGATTTTACATATATTATTTAGTCCTAATATTTCCTGGTGGGTGGCTAGAATTTTGATTCAAAACTTTGCCCTTGATTGTTAGCTATGGAGTTTGAAATAAGCATATCAGAGTCACTTGCTGAAAGGCCGAGCCCAGGGCTACAACATCTCTGCCCAGGAAGATTGTGACCCATTTCCCATCCTGACCTAATGGCAGTCACGGTTGTCTTTGCTACATTAATATTAATCCACTAAACACTTCAGGGTTGGATATTGGAGAGGTTTGGGACAAACTAGCAGGAACTAATAGCCAACAGAAGAGGGCAGCAGAGGACCAGGGACAGGCAGCTTCCTCCCTGGTGCTCCCCCCAGAGCGGGGCCCAGTGGAGGAGAGGCTGTGGTAGGCCTGGACACCCAAGGTCCCTCTGCGGTCCTTTCACTCTGCAACCTGCCCTCAGACGCCAGACCTCTACAATATCAACCCCTCACAAAGTTCATTTCCTCTTAACTTGCCATGGAGGAGGAGATTGAAGGTCTGACGTTGGGTTGTTCTGAGGCAGAGCACGGACCTAAGCTGGGGGCGGTCCCAGTTATGTGCCCAGCATGCTGAGCACTCCACTGAGTCCTACACCAGCCTTTACAGATTCAGGGATGTACAGAACACAGACATGGTACCCAAGGAACTGAATGTTTAGAAGGGAGGTACGCGCACAGGTCTTTATTTTTTCTCACTTTAGTGGCCGTGCATGATTATGACAGAGAAAGAGCAAGGCCTCAGAAATATGAAAATTGCACTGATACTGGAATTATGTCATTCGATCCTTTACTGAGGATAAGGGCCTGGCACATTTAAAATAAGACTGACTTACAAGATCCTCAAGGACCCTTCTCTCATTCATAAACTTGGTTCGACTGCAGCTACTAGAGCAATGCCTTTGGTGAATCAGAGACAGCTGAAAATTGTTCCAGTGAAGGTGTTCCTCTGAGGAAAGTAGACCTTGCCTCAGAATGGGAACTTTGCATGCAATCTCATATGAGTGAAAGAACTGTTGTGGGGGTCTACTTAGTGCCTTCAAAAACCCTGGTGTGGTCAGAACAAGATGGATGCATCAGGTAAGCTGAGGAAGGAGGCACTTGAGCAAAGTGATGGCGGCTGGAATGATCAGGTACAATAAAAGCCAGCACAGCCCTTAGTGTATGCCAGACTCTGTTCTGAGTGCTTTGCATGCATTCATTTCATACAACATCCCAGTGAAGTTGGTACTGTCACCCCCATTTTACAGATGAGAAACTGGATGCAGAGAGGGTAAGACTCAAGGTCACCCAGTGGATACATAGAAGAGCCAGGATTCCAACCCAGATATCTGGTTGCAGTGTTAGGTGGGCCCTTAAAACTAGGTGGGAGGCTAAGTGCCTTTGTGCCTTTCCTCTGGGGCTGTGACTATGCACAGCTATAGCCATTCCTAAAACACCCCCAACAGAACTTCCGGTGTCCTTAAAGGCTATGGGTTTCCTTTGTCCCACCACCAGTTGGGTGAGGCTTGTAGGCTGAGTAAACATTCATTTTTTCCTAAACAGTTTTTAGTAATTCAGTTAAGTTGGAAATTATTTCAGCTGCTCCATTTAAGGTCCCGTATATCGGATGCCTAAAAGGATAGGCACTCAGGTCTGTGTGGGGACCCGACCTCAGGGTGTCCTGGAGTGAGTAGCAGCTCTGCCCTGGTACTCAGGGCTCACCCTACACCTCCACTTATTAGCAAAGTCACCTCTGTTGGGCCTGAGGCCAGGCATATGCATTGTGTTCCTGGCATCAAGAGCAAGCCAGTGCAAGAAAACCAAGACATTTAGTGATGGAAATTGCATAAGCAAAAGTGTGGAAAATCTCAAGGTGACTGGCCTGACTGGGAAAAGGCAGCCACAGCATCAGGCAGGCATGGGCTGAGGTGACCTGCTCTTGTGGCAGAAGCTCCTAGTCAATGCCCCATAACCTGTATAAGTACCCAGCAGGCCCATGCTGTGCTGCGCTGGGCTGCGTGTGGGGCTCAGCTGCATACACATGTAGCAACTGTCCAGAAGGGAGGTCCGATAATGCAGTACCTTAGGGGCCGGAGACACAGGAACTGGCTCCGGGTGTTCAGTCTCTTTTGAACCTTCCCCCAATCAAGCCATAGGCTGAGCATGAGAAGCCAGAGCAACCTCTTGACTTCTAGGCTGTTTCCTTGGGAAAGTCACTTAACCTCTCAGCAAATGAGGGGACTCTTCATTAAACTTGCTGTCCTAGAACAGAGACAATGATTACTGCAAGACCATTTTTTTAAAAAGATTTATTTACGCATACATGAACTGGGGAGTAGGCCAGAGGTACGGGAGGGGGCGGGGGTGTGAGAGGATTCACCAGAGACAGAATGGAGAGCAGAACAGGCAGATCTATTGAAATACACTGCTGAGGGGAGCAGCTAGCGAGACAGGAGAGGTCTCCTGTGCCATGTGGGTCGCCTCCCTGGTGGGTATCGAACTCTAGCTTGATAGTGCTGAGACTTAACCCCTTGCGCCACCAGGGAGCCCCTGCAATGTGTAATTTGAATGTCAGTTCTGGAGTACTTACTGCTAGGCACTGTGTCAGGCACTTGGGTTACCTCGGTTGATCCTCACCAGGTGTCTGGGGTGGTCTGTAAGTACTCGGGGTCTGTGAGAGGTGTGCCAAGATTCAAACCCAACCCTGCAGCGAGTGCTAAGCACATGCCCCCCTGAGAAGTTGACAGGGGAGAGGGCCTTGCAGCCTCTCTAACTCAACCATGATGTGACTGGCTTGGCTTTTTTTTTTTAAGTTTTATTTTTATTTACTTATACATATAAGACCTGGGGTGTAGGCCACAGGTAAAGGAGTGGGGGGTGAGAGGATTCACCAGAGACAGAGTGGGGAGCAGAACAGGAGGATTGACTGAAATACACTGCTGAGGGGGGCAGTGGGCAAGACAGGAGCCATGTGGGTCAGCTCCTTGGCAGGGGATAGAACTCATACTGCAGTGGCTGCTGATAGCTTTATAACACTGACTTTAACCCCTGCGCCATTAGGGAAGCTGTGACTGGCTTTTCTAAAATAAAATTGATCAAGTTTCTTCTGTGCTTAGATTCCTTCAGTGGTTTCCATGACCTTATGAAGAAAAGCCAAACAGCCTGGCTTCTCACCCACAGAGAAGCAAAACCCAGCGCAGGCTTGGCCTTCCCTCGGATCCTTCGACACTGTCCACACCCACCCTGCACTGCGGCCTCCTGAGCACTCTCCACTGCCTCCAGCACCATAATAGCTACCTCACCTGCATTATGTGCTGCGTGTGAACACTGAGCAGGCCCTGAAGCTCCTTGAGCCAATGTCCAAGGCAGGTGGCGAAGTCTCCCACAGATAATGAAGTTGAGGTTTTAGAGAGGTTAAGAAACAAGCCCAAGTTCACACAGCTTTCTGAGTCCTCCCCTCAAAGATTTCAGTGAGTACACTGCCCGGCCTACGCCTGCTGTCTTCCGTGTCTGTCCCATTGCCTGCCAGCAGAACTCGTCCCTTCCCTGCCGCTGGGAAGCCTGACCACCTAGGCTGAGTGAGTGGTGCTCCCAGGTTCCCCGGCACCTTACACTCTGGTGCTCAGGGATCACGCCCTGCAGCGTGACTGGTGGTTTCCACGTCTGTCCTCCCAGCTAGCCTCTGCACTCCGAGAGGAGTTTAAGTGTTCACAGCACACAGCCAGCCCCCAGGCCGCCTGACCACGTGCTGGGTGGTGGTGTAATTTTTGACTGGAGAGATGATTAGGTACATAGATGAGCCTGAAGTTTAAGAGATTTTGCTCGAGATTCTCAGACCCAGAAAAGGGTGCAGGCAGTGGCCCTGGGACAACCAAATGAGGTGTTGGTTTTGGCGTTTCTCCCCCTGGTGCCCAGTGCTCTGGCTTCTAGCACTCACCTCCCACAGCTAGGGCACACCCCAAGGGCAGCTTTGTGATGCAACCTCAATTTATGAAGGGTCTTAAGGGATTCAGAAGGTGTTTGAACTGGTTTGTTTTTCATCCCCGCAATGGTAGGTAGTTTAAAGTTCAGATCCCCTCTTGAAAAAAAAAAAAAAGACATTCCACCATTGTATGATTTCCAATTTTGAGCCACTTTTTCTTCATGATCCCGAAGGCAAATCCTTATAGGTCCTCATTTTTGGATTTACCAACACTGTAAGGGGAAGTGGCTGGGAATGGGCCAGTTTTGACACTGGGTAGAATGATCTGGAAGAGCCCTCTCCTCTCCTAAAGTATTGACAACCAAGGCTCAGAGTAACTGGCATAATACTAGGTGTCAGTACTTCTACTTCGTTAAGGAAGGCCTAGTTGGCTCTTGTGTTTAAAATTATTATTCCCTTTGAATTTGAGAAGGAAAAACTCATTTTCCTCTTAATTAGGGAAAGAAAAGGAATGTGAAAAGATGAAGTCCCCATGATAGTCACTAGTTCTAGGCTTTGGTAAAATTCTGACATTAGTTGCAACTTAAATGAATATTGTCCAAATGCCAGATATGGTCCTGAAAACTTTAAAATGTTCTCCTGCGAGTGTAAAATTATAGATATGTTGTCCTCTTCCACACTCTCCATTCTGTCATATTTAAGAATTTTATTTCAGTTCCATGTTATTTATTACTTTTATTGCTTTGTTCATTGCAGGGGGAATAAATGTAGTCCACTTAATCAGCTTTCTGGAGGAGTTGGCCTTCACTGGCTGTTTGGAGACCTGGTTTTAAAATTTTTTTAATTAAAACCTATGTTATTATTGGATTGTGTGATATTTAACTTTATCCATGCTTGTTTTATTGTTCCCATTTGATGAGTTAATGTCTTTTCTATTAAAAATATTTTATGGTATATCTAAAAGTTCAGTGGATTCTAGTATGACGTATATTAATTTAAATAAAATTTAAAATGTAATTGAGCTTGGTGTATCTACAAAAACAGATTAGAAGAAACCAAGACCTTTAGTCACAGGACTTTCACTTAAGGTTTTAAAACCAATGACTCAGGGGCCTCCCCGGTGGTGCAGCGGTTAAGCGCTGGGTTGTGAAGCTGCCTCTGCAGTGCCGGTGATCCCCAGCCACCGGCTGAGGGTCTCTCATGGTGCGCAGACCTCTCCTGCTGCACCCGCTGCTCCCCTCAGCAGTGTATTTTGTTTGTCTGTCTTGCTCCAGCTCTGGCTCTGGTGAATTCTCTCACCCTCCCGTGCTTCTGACTGTACCCAGCACTTGTATAAATAAATAAATAAATCTTTAAAAAAAATAAAACCAATGACTCAGGGGGCCTCCCTGGTGGCGCATGGTTAAGTCTCAGCGCTATCTCCGCTGAAGCCAGAGTTCGGAAGTTCTATTCCCCCATCTCGTCGCTGCTCCCCTCAGCAGTGTATTTCAGTCGGTCTGCCTGCTCTGTTCCCCACTCTGTCTCTGGTGGATCTTCTTTCCTATCCCACCCCTACCTCTGGCCTACACCCTAGTTCTTGTATGCATAAATTAAAAACACATATACAAAAACCACTGACTCAGTGACGGTGCAGGTGAGCTGCAGTGGAGAGCTCATCATTGTTTGCTAATTGTCAGGAACATCAAGACTGCAGAAGAGGACTCTGGATGCAGGGGTGGGAGAAGGGGGCCTGCAGGAACCAGTGTTTGAGTTGGGATGTGTTTTGGGATGTGTGTGGAGACAAAACAGGAAATGGGAACTGTGCATTAAAGCTGGGACCAGCTCTCCCCTCTCTGGTTCAGTTATATTTGCTCTGAAGACAGCAGCAGAGCTTGCTGAGCTTAAAGACCTCACCAGAACAAGGGGGGATGCTGGGGGGTGGAGAAGAGGGATATAAGTGTTAGGAAGGTCAGGACCTATGAGAGAGAGAGAAAGGATGGCCCCTAAATGGGATTATTTAAGCCGAAGATTCGCAGTCAGGAAGGTTCTGGGGACTCTGGGTCCAGGGAGAGCTGGGATTGGGGGTAAGGGTCAGTGGTTCCCTGCACTCTTTTGTCCTGCCTGGGAAGAGCCAGAGAGGAAGCCACCAGGAAGCACTGCAGTGGAGTGGCGAGACTGGACCCAAGGGTTATAGATGCTTCCCCGAATGGGCGGGCAATCACCCGGCTCCTCATGGGTTCAAAGTGATGGTGAGAGCAGAGGGAGCCCCTGGGTGGCTCCTAGTGTGGGTGGAGTGTGCCCTAGTGTGGATGGGGGAAGACACCTAGGGTCACCTCTTTAAAACAACAAACACTTGAAAGGGGAAGTCTCCCCTAACTGGCTGGGTGTGGAGGGGGCGGGTGTCCTCCCCATCCTCTGCTTTCCCCCTCCTGAAGCCTAGGGGGCTAGTAAGCATGAGGGATGCTGAGCGCTTGATTAGGTTTATAACCCAGACACTCCTGGTGCTGATGAATTAAGAGAATATTAAGGCCGTAGCTAGGGATACCACGTTTTTCATTTAACCAAATTGATTGCAACATCGACTCTCAGTGGTCTGGGAAGGCAGGCTGGCTTCCTCTGCCTTCAGGTTCCCACGTTGGCACCTGGCACGGGAGGAGTGGGGGCAGCAGGCTGGAGGGACTTTTGAGGGATGTGTGAAGCAGCCACAGCCCTCCCTCTGGCCCAGCATCCTGCAGACTCGCTGTCAGCATGGAAGGCAGACAGAACAAAGTGATGGGCCTCCCTCGTGGCTCAGGGGTTAAAGACTGCGCTATCAAGCTACGGCCAGCCACTGCAGCACCTATGGCACAGCAGACCTCTCCTGCCTCCCCGCTGCAGCAGTGTATTTCAGCTAATCTGCCTGTTCTGCTCCCCACTTTCTTTGGTGAATCACGTCACTCCAGTTCTTGTATGCACCTCTGGCCTGTACCCAAGTTCTTATATGCAAAAAATGAATAAATCTTTTTTTTTTTTTTTTTTTTAAAAAACAAATCCAGCGGAACCAACCTCTTTGGTGAAGCAAAGTCCTGGGACACAGCAACTGAGGCAGGGCTGAACCTCTGCTGTAGGCCACGAAAACGACGTCAGTCTAGTTTCAGCCCTCATAGGCTTGACTGCCCTGCCTCTCCTGCCCCTTGCTTTGGCCATCCCTCAGGGGCTGTGGGCATGCCTCACGCTCATTTAGGACACGCCAAAGGTCTCCTATCACTGCTTTCATGACAGCCACTGAGATGGCGGTCACCGCCCCACTTGTTTTGATGGTCTGGGGATGGTTTCCACGTTCTCCGTGGTGTTACTGGCAAAGTGATCTGAAAAAGCCCCCTCCACTGCTTGACCTCACACCCCCAACCCTGAAATCCCACTTTCTCTGCGCTCTCTCGGATCCATTTATTTTCATGCTTTCACTCAACTAGTGTGTACTGAGGACGGAGGTCAGGAGGGGTCCTGATTGGGAGCCTCACCCAGCACCCACGCCTGGCATCTCCGGGAGAGGCAGATGCTGTGCTCCTGCCGTGGAAGGTGACTCCCAGAGGCAAAGTGGCTATTCCACTGTGTTGTGTGGATTTCTGAGACGGTGTGCTCTGTCCTCCCCCCCTGCTTCTGCCATTGGCACTGGGTAGGTTACAAAGGAAAGGGCTTGGGGTGGGTACTCTCTCCCTAGGCTGCTCCTGGGGGCCCCACCTACCTACTTCCGTGGCTTCTTGGCCAAAGTGTCTTTGGGCAACTGGGCCCTTATCTGCAAGCTGCCTGTGGAGCTGACCCTGAAGGGGTGTCTTAGCTTTAAGCAACCTAACATCTGAGACCCTCTCAGTTAATACATGGCAGTTCTAGCTTCTCCTCTCCACCTCATCCTGGTCCTCCTCCCCACCTTCCTTGCCACCTCCCTGTTCCCTTGTGCCCCCCACCCCCAATTCTCCTAGGCCCTAGCCACCTTTATTTCTTTTTTCTTTTTCTTTTTTTTTAATTTCCTAGCCCCCTTTAACTTCTCCCAAAGACCCCTCCCTCTTCCTCACCAACCCTTTAGGCTCAGAATCAAGCAACTTGGGGTGAAAACAATCGGTAGAAGTCGCCTTGCTAGGAGGAGGGAGGAGAGATCCCGAAGGCAAGGGGCCTCCTGAGCCCAGTAACGTGGCGTCCAGCTGCAGCGGAGGCCGGCGGCTGAGGAGGCGAGGGCTCCAGAGACCGGCCCACCGCGGGTGGCGGCCCTGCTCTACGACCAGGGCGCAGCAGCCGTGACCTTGAGCGGGAGGCGGGGGGCAAGGTGGGGGCGAGGCGCCCAGAGGCCCAGGGGCAGCGCCGCCCGCGCCCGGGTCCCCGCAGGGCAGGTCCGCCCCCTCCGCCTCCCGCCCCCTCCTGCTCCCGGGTCCCCGCCCTCCCGCGCCGCGGCGGTCTCCTCCCCCCACTGCAGCGCTCGCGCTCGCCCATTGATCAGCCGCCTCCCTCGCCGCCTCGGCGCGGACTGCCCGGCTCAGCAGGACTTGCGGCAAAGCACTCCGGAGCCGAGTTGGGGCAGGGGCGGGGCGGGGGCTCCGGGCCCGCGAGGAGCGCGCCCCTGCTCAGCCGTCGCCCCCTCACTTCGGGGCCCCGGGATCTCTGCTGCCTGCTGCGGGTCGCCCCCGGGTGAGTCTGTCCCCCCGCCCGGGCTGGGCACCGACCTCGCGCTCCAAAGTTTCTCCCGCGGGGCGGGTCCTGCGGCCGGGCGGGGGCGCGGGGGGCCGCGGGCGGCGCCGCGGGCGGGCGGGTGCGGCTCGGGAAGTTTGAGGCCGCGGCTGCCCGGCGCCCGCGCCGTCCTTTGCGGGGGAGTTTGGACGCGTTAGATGGAAGGTTCGTTTTGGGGAGCAGGACCGGAGGGGTGAGGTGCCGGCTTCTCTGCGGGTCTGGGGCGACCTGAGCGAGCAGATTCCCGCGCTGGTCTGCAGGGGATGCCGCGGAGCGCGGGGCCGGCGGACGTCCCGGCGCTTAGTCCCTGCCCCAGCGCGAGCTCCCGGCGCTCCGACGCCCCCTACGTGGTGCCTCCCGCTTCCCCGCTGCCTCTGCGGTCTCCGGAGACGGTCCGCGGGCCCCGCCTCAAGCCTGGGGACGCCCCTCCCGGGCCTGGCCGTCGGGGCGGGGGCGCAAGGGAAGGGCCGCGGGCTGCCAGCGGCAGAGACCCCGGCGAGGGGGCGGCTGGGAAGACAGGTGGGGGGGCAGCCGGAGGGGGCCTGGAGGACCTGGGTTGGGCGCAGGACGGGGCGGAGGAGCCCCGCGCCTTTCTCCGAATCTCATGACTCAGCACGACCTAGGACGTCCAGTGCCCGCTCGGCCTCCCCCAGCGCTGGGCTCCCGCGGGACAGTGCGGACAAACCCCCCCCCCCCCAATTCCGGTTCCTCTGCTTTCCCCCGAGGGTCTCCCCTTCTCAATTTCCTCCCCCTTTCTCAGGACACAGGGTTTTTATTTTTCAACTAAAAAGACAGGTAATGCATTCTCCTATTCCATTAACCCAGGTGACCCTTCCTCCATCTCCTTCCCCTTTTTGTTCCTAAATTCCACAGGTGCTCCAGGACACCCCTGGGCATGGTGTGCGGGACCACCGGAGCCCCGTCTCTCCCTCTGCTGCATCCTCTCCCCATTCCCTGTCCGGCAGAGGAGTGTTTCTGCTGCTTTCCCCCAGCAGCTGAGAGAGTGCAAGGCAGAGGAGGTGGTGGCCCAGGGCCCCAGCACTGCAGTGGGGTGCCCGTCCCTCCTCTCCTGCTGCTGCCCTGAGGGGGCTCGAGTAACATCCCTCAACCTCATCCAGCCGGTCCTTGGTAATTGGGCACTTTACCAGAGGGTAATATGGTGAGGAGCCGGGTAGCCCTTAACCCTTCTGGGCATCTTCCTCAGCTTAGGTCCAAGTTCAGTCTTCTGACTGCTAGAAACATCTCTGTGACCCCTGGAAGAGCTGAAAGGAGAGTCTTGCCCAGTGCCCCTGAGGCTGCCAGAGGGGGTCAGAGGGTCCAAGGGAGGGGCAGGCGCTCTGATGCAGTGGGACGTGCCTGGCGGGCAGGGGCCTGGCTGGCACTGCAGGCTGCAGTGTGTCAGGGCCTGGGGTGAGTCAGTGTCAGGGGTCCACACCAGGCTCGCTGGGCCTGCCCTGGGACTCCGGCCCCAGCCCCCTCTCCTCCTGAGCCGCTGGGGGATGGCAACGCTAGGTGCACTTTCTTTGCAGGATTCTGGGTTGGTGTGATCTGCTTTGCCATGCGTGGCTCTCAGATCCCTGGTCTCATCCTCTGGGATGCCCCTGGGGCCTGGCTCTTTCGGGGGATCTCTTGGGCTTGATCCTCACTCCTTCCTTTCCCTGCCTTGCTCAGGGAGGAGCTGGGAAGCTTCTGGGAATGAGGGAGGGGAGGCAGAGATCTAGCACACAGACCTGGCCCCCATGCCCAGGAGGAGGAGACCAGGCCCCCTGTGAAGCTATGTTTAGCAGTTCAGGGGCTTTTCCCAGTAGAGACACAATTCTTACTTTTTCTGTTTTGGGGCTTGATACCCAGAGAATAAGACCCAGGAAGAGGGAAGTGTTGGTGTTTGTAAGCTTATCCATTTTCCACAGAAGAGCTTGCAAGCGACTTCATCTTGAGAGGGTGTTGCTTTTATCCCCGGGCAAAGCAAGTTCCCATTTGAAGACCTGGCAGGGGCAGGGAGACCTTTTCTGGAGGTGGGTCTGGGCTCTCCTGGCCTCACTCTGCACCTAAAGCTCATTCTCCCTCTCCCTGTCAGGCAGCTTTTTGGTGTGTGTGATGGGGTGTCTGCTGAGGTGCAGAGACCTGGGGTTGGGTGGGCTTTGGACAGAACTGGAGAAGCCTCCTCCCTGCCTCCCCAAGCCCAGGCAAACCTACCTCGAGAGGCCCCTTCCTCCTCCACCTGGACTTTGGCTGGGGCTCCTCTGTCCCCCTCAGTGCCTGTGCTGCCCTCTGGGGAGCGTAGGGAGGCCAAGGGTGGGCTGAGAAGCCAAGTGTGAGAAGATGGGGGGAGGGAGGGGAGTGAGGAAGGCTGCAGGATGCTCATCACCGCCTCTTGGACAGTTGTGCCCCCTGGATAGTGAAGGGCTCTGGGTGAGTAGATGCCCGGCCTCACTAGCTTTTGGTTAGCTACACTTCCCAGTTCTGGGTTCTAGATGAAGCTGGGCCAGACAGCACAGAAGGTGCAGGGTGATGGGGATTCTCCAAGACCTGGAATGGCAAGGCAGAGGGAACAGCAGAGGGCCTTTACTCCTGCAGGGGAGTGGCTAACAGAGGAAGCAGCAGAAATGAGACTAGGAGCCCGACAGCCTGGGTGCCAGTCCTGGCTACTCATTACAAATTGTGTGACTTCATGGATGAATGTCTGTTCCATGCCAGGCACTGTTCTAGTCACCGTGAATACAGCAGTGCACACAATAGACAGAAATCACTGCCATTGTGATTCTGCGTAGTAGGTGAGTTCCTCAGCCTCTCTGAGCAGAGTTTTCTACATTCGCTCAATCGTTAGTTTCAAGCCTGCTTCGTGCCAGGAGCTGTGTGAGGCGACAGAGATTTAGTTGGCACAAAACAGACCTGGTTCCTGCTCTCATAGAACTTATAATCTAATGAGGAACACAGAATTAAACATATAATCATACGTAATTCATCACAACAGTGACAGGTGTTAGAAAGGCCACCTTAGGGTGCTGTGAGAGGGTATAATGGGGTGACCTGAAGCATTTCAGCTATTAAATGGTGGTAACAACGCTGACCCCATGGGGTAATGAGCGCTCAATAAATGCTAACTGTGAATGGCCCACTGGACGGACATGATTCTGAATTCCCAGCGTGAATGGTCATTACGCATTGATTATTCATCGGAGAGGCTGGAACTCAGTCCTGGGTTCTCACAGGGACAGGGAGCCTGTGATGATGGTCATTTCACTGGAAAATGTCAAGTCATAGGTCTTTTTTCAAGAGGCAGCATAATGACTACAGCCAGGGCCCTTGGGGTTCTGCCCGTCACTCTGACTTTGGGCACGTCACCCAAACTGATTATCAGTCTTCCCCTCTGTAGAGTGGACGTAAATTCATGACTAGAGAGGTTGAAATCAGCTCAGTACTGGAGAGTGTTCAGAGCAGTGCTGGCGCAGGGTGGGCTCCCCGAAGTGTTTCTCCTCATTGTCATGTTGCCCATGGGGTCCTCATAGCCCTTCCCCTTTGCACACAGGGCTGGCGCTCTCCCTCCCTGACACCACCCCCGCCACCACCAGGATGAAGCCTTAACATCTCTCATCTCTGCAGATCCCAGTACCTGCGAGGCTCAAGCAGCCATTTCTGTCCCATTTTGTGATGAAGAGGAAAAGGCCCAGAGAAGTCTGTCACTTGTTCAAAATCTCACCCCACTAAGAAACAAAAGTGAGGTCCCAGACACAGGGAGTAGACACTTTGGGGGGCTTTCTAGGTCATGGTAGCTGGTTACTCAGAACTTTCCCTCCCCACCTAGCCTCCTTCCCCTGCCCCTACTTGCCAGCTCTGCTGCAGTGTGGGGCCAGCAGACTTGGCCAGGGGTCATCAGGGATGAGGTCATCCCTGCCCTGAGCATGAACAGCAGGCCTGGTGATTGAAACCAGCAGCAGACTTGACAGAATTAGGCATGATTCCTTGGGGAAATTCTATCAGCTCTCCCTCTTTGGTGTTGGGTTTCCTTGGCACTTGCCACAGGGGGGGACCTGCTCTGAAGGGGTAGGGAGGAGCCTGTGGGGGGCCAGCATGAATGACTAGGCTCCCTGAAGGCTGATGCTGCCCGCCCCCCCCCCCCAACCCCCAGCAGCTTTCCCTGAGTGGGACACAGCCTCTGCCAGTCCCCATCTTGGTAATCACAGGCCTCTAAAGCCCCAACATGTTTCCCCAACGTGTGTGTGTGTGTGTGTGTGTGTGTGTGGAACCATGGGTTTGGATAGAGAGGGGCTCCCCAAGAAGGCGAGGGAGGTGGTGTCTAGTTGGTGGCAGATCATTCCTCTTCTCCAGAGTCCAGGCTGGAGAGGCAAGATCCCCCAGGGACACAGCCCAGAGCCACCCTTGCAGGGTGCCTGGAGCTCCAGCATCCACTGAGCCGGGCACCCTCCTGATTTCTTACTTTCTCCCTCCACTTCCCATTCTGGTGGAATGAGCACCTATTCTGGAAAGGCACTAGGGACTCAAAGGGAGCTCAAAATAGCCGATCTCCTCTTTCGCCTGAGAGCTCCCTGAGGGCAGGGCAGTGGCCCCTTCTTTCCAGGCCACCGATGCTCAGCACAGGCCTCTGCAACCAGAGCCTTGGCAGTGGCTGGGGAGGGTGGGGGGGCTTCCAGGTGGCTCCCAACCCCCCATAGCTGCCTGCCATGACCAGATTTTCCTCAATCTTTGCCCCTGTTTCGAGTCCTTTTCCTCTAGAAAGAAGCTGGGAAGCCAAGGTCCCCATCATTGGAGCATCTGGGGCCAAGGTTGGACAGGGGCTGAGAGTTGGGGAGACTCCCCTGAGGCATTTGTGAGAACCAGGTGTCTCTGGATGGGACAGGGAGTCCTTAGGTCACGCAGAGCCCTGCAGGGCTTCCCATAATTGGGTTGATGCGGTAGCTCTAAAATTCAGCAATTAGGGAGTATTGCAATTAGAGAAGGAATTCACCCATTGCTGTTCCATGCATCTTAATATTGAGTGTAAGTGGTTGTAACTATGAGCGTGGCACGAGGGAGACTGGAGAACAGAAATGAATGGAAGAACAGGATGAGGAGGGCTCTGAGACCAAGGAGCAGGGCTGGGAGGAGTTTAACCCTTTTCACACCTAAGTAGAGGGAGTGACTGTCCTGCAGGTGAGCCCCGGGAGCCCATCGCACAGCAGGAGCCACTGCGGCAAGATCACTGCAGCTTCTGGTCTCGATGGAACTTCAGTGCAGGTGGGGCCCAGAGGCAGGGCCTGGGGCGTGGGAATCCAGGCCAAGAGGGGAAGGCTGCAGGGAAGAGCTCTGCTCCCAGCTGCCTGCTCAGGAGAAACAGGAAGGAGAGCCTTACAGCCAACCGCAGTGGGTGGATATGCATGCCCGCTTGTGCGTGTGCAGACACGCGTGTGCATGTGCAGGTGTGCAAGCTTGAGAGACAGAAGAGAAAGCCGTAGTATCATTTCCTCCCACCTTTCCCTTTTCTGTTTCGTCCTTTCACTCCCCTTCTCTGCTTCTACTTCAGTTTCTCCTGGATTTGGAAGAAGAGGGTGTGTGATTAGCCCAGGGCCCCAGGGCCGGGGTGGGGGGGGGGTGTAGGCACGTTGGGCGTGGCCTGTGGCCCCGGGTGCCTCTTTGTCCCCTTCCAGAGCAGAAGCGACTTCCCTGAGGTCAGTCAGGTCTGAGCTCCAAGGACCCTCCCCAGAGCACCCCGTTTCCCGACCCTGGAGCTGTCTGAACGACTGTCAGGTGTGTTGGGCATGTCCTTGCTCTGAAGTGACCGCGCGGGCGCGGTTTATGCTGTCTCTAGAGGGGAAGTCCTTCCTGATGTCCAGCCTCAGCTTCTGTGGCCCCTCAACTTCATGCCCCTGAGTCTTTCACCGAGAGGAGAGCCCGGGGGCAGCACGCGCATGTCCTGGAGAGGGGCTTGGGCTTGGGCAAGCATGAAGGAGGTACCCGAGGACCCTCCTTGTCCCTTGTTCCGTGTCACCCTGTGTTTGCTGGAGAAAAGCACTTTGGTAAACACCGTCGTTTATTTCATCCTCTGGGCTGCCTGGCTCCCCATCCTCATTGCCAGTCACTGGAGCCCTTATTGTGACACCTGGGATGGACCTGGCTGTGGCCTGAGTGGGAGGGTCTGACATTTGATGCCAGAAGCCTGGAGGGGCAGGGGTAGAGGGAGACCCACAAGCAGGAAGAAGAGGGGGATCCCCATTTCCTGCCTATGACGCGCTGCGCAGGGAGGATGCATGAGAACCTAATTGTTGACGTGCTCCGGGATAGGGGGAGACCTGGGGGGAAGACCTGTCTCTCTTCCCGGAGCCAAGGTTAGAGGTGAGCCCCAGGAAGCGCAGGCGGTGGTGGCGGGGAGAATCCGAGTTCCCAGGAAGCATGGAGTTAATTGCAGGGAGGGAACGGGCTCCCTCTCCCAGTCTGACTCTCCCGCGAGGAGGAAAAGGCATCACTTTAATAAGGCTGCCCTGATTCCAAATCAATCCTGGCATTGCAGGAGGCGACTGGGGAAGCACGGTCGAGAAATTGGATTAGCTCTTTGATGCTGGGAACCGTGCTGGCCGCTGTGGCTGCTGCAGGAGGCAGGGAAGAGGTGAGGGCTGAACCCGCGGTGGGCGGCCCAGCCCCAAGGTCTGAGGTCCCCCAGGGAAGCCCTGGCCCCCACCACCAGCAGGGCGCCCACGGGTCACCAGGGGTAAAAGAGTAATAGTAGCCAAGGTCTTTGCCACTGCAGAGACTGGAGGTGACCTCAGGCTTTCCCTGGAGGGGTAGATGGTGGACCCCAAAGGCCTGGAGCAATGGGGCAATCAGGAAGGCAAAGAAGATGACTGGCACCCTTGGGTCCATGCCCCACAGTTGCACGCTCCACGGGGCAGAGCCAAAAGCATGTGTGCGGCGAGACTGCCACTTCTGCCTGCCCCAGACAAGTTCCTGCACCTCCTGAGCGTTAGGCTTTTCACCTGGAAATGGAGCTCCCAGCACACAGCCCAACCTGGGGCAGATTGAATGGCTCCCCAGGGACAGCAGTTCTCGGTGTGCTTTAGAGTATGCTTTCCTTTTTTTTTTTTTTTTAAGATTTATTTATTCATGCATACAAGAACCGGGGTACAGGGCAGATTTGTGGGAGGGTGAGAGGACTCACCAGAGACAGAGCAGGGAACAGAACAGGCAGACTGACTGAAATACACTGCTGAGGGGAGCAGCGGGCGATACAGGAGAGGTCTGCTGTGCCATGTGGGTATCTCGACGGCCACCGGGATTGAACCTGTGCTGCAGAGGCTGCAGACAGCTTCACTTTTCCCAGGCACCTTCCAGACTAATCCTAATGTTGTCTGGGCTGTGAAGCCATGGTGGGGGGAACTGCTGCTCCCTGGCATGGGTCAGGTGGGGCGCTGAGCTGACCCAGCACTGGTCCACCAAACACAGACCTGCAAATAAGTCAATGCCAGTTGCACTTAAGAATTTTTTTGCCAAAGTAGCAAAGACAGGAATTTAAGTCTTGACTCTTGGGTGCACCTCTTTTTAACACTCCACAGTAGAATGAGTTTGCAGAAGGAGCTTCATCTTTACAGCTGTGATGTTCTACCCCATTTACTGGTGAAAGTGAGTTTCAGAAAGGTAAGTAAATGTCCCCAAGGTCACACTGCTGGTGGGTGGCAGATTCAGCATCCAGATCCAGTTTGCCCTAGCCCACACTTCTCCCTGTCGCACAGGCTGGTGGTCATAGGGCTCTAGCTGGACCTGGTCATCTGGGCACTGGTCCTGTCCACACTGCCCTGGGATGCAGAGGAAACTGAGCCCCATTCAGAAATGAATCTCATGCGCGGGGCACCCGCAGGGCACCTTGTTAGGCTTTTTAGAGGGCCTAATGCTCCGCATTGAGCAGGTGTGCAAGAGTCACCTCCTGGGGAGTAGATCCAGGCCTCAACGTGGCACCCTACCAGGGAGGAAGTTCTTCCTGTGTCTGGCCCCAGTCCTCCAGCTCTGCCAGTGTTCCTTCGCTCTCTCCTCTTCCGCCTCCTGGCCTGGCAGTCTGGGCTGGATCTGCACGGTCCGCAGACCGCAGAGAAGCTGAGAGCCGGAGGCAGAATCACTGCACGTTGCCTGTTACAATTAAGATTTAGCGCCCTGATGCCAAGGCCGGGCATAACTGCCCTCCCCACAGGAAGCGCAGGCAGTCTGCCCACCTCTTCCGTGGTTTTCATGGCCCTGGCACTGAGACAATGTGGTCACTGCATCCTGAGGGGACAAATGGAGGGCAGGGAGGTTGTAGAGGACGGCGGAAGAGCTGCCTCCAGCGAGGTCAGGTGTCTGCTCATGCACATCTGGCCCGACTGGGAGCAGGCATCTTGCGGCTCCTGAGTGGCCACGGCCTGGTTAATCCATCGCAGGGACACATGGCTCCTTCCCCCACTCGGCCTCCCTAGCCCATCCCCACAGGCCAGGGGAGGGAAGGAACAGGACAAGGTGAGAGATGGGGGTGGGGCTCCCAGGATGAGAGGGGTCACGGTCCTTTCTTGGTGGGGCGTCTGAGATCCTACTTGCTGTCATGCCATCGGCTACAGCAGGAAGAGAGCTCCTGGTCCTTCCCGCTCCCTCAGGCCTGTAGGGGCTTTCTGTCCCTCCAGCTTCTCTCTGGCTCAGGAGATAGGTGCACACAGACTGGTGTGGCAGCTTGTGGCCACAGTGGTTTGGGAAGTGAGCAGTGGCAGGGCTCGCGGCTTCTCCAGGCTGCGTTGTGTCCACAGGGCTCTGGCCCTTAATAAAAATAGATTCTCGAAGAGCCTCCAGGACCTGCCCCTTTGCCCTATTTTCAGAGAACATTCCCTTCTTGTTTGGGGTTTGTGACACCGCAGGACACTTGGCTCAGAGAAGGGGAGACCCACAACTACTCATAAACACACCAATGCGACACATATACGCACACACCCTCTTGGCAGGTTGCCCGAGGGCAGTGGTGCCTCCCTCTCACATTCCTTGGAAATTGAGAATGAAATTGAACCTGAGGCCTCATCTGCAGGTCGGAGGAGACGGTCCTCACGGTGACGTGGTTCTCTTCCCCCTCCTCATGCCACCTCTCCACGTGGCTGAGCTGTGCTCTGGGTGGGTCCTAACAGTGTCCGGCTCAGGTGCATGGCAGTAGTGTGGTTTGCTCGCACCCTTTGGGCCTGTGGTTTCTCTTCAAACCACTGCTGCCTTCCCAGATCCTGCGGCAGCTCCATCTGCGGTTAGGAGCTGACGCAGGTGAAGCTGGCCTGGCTGCACTGTAGCACCTTCTGGGGGCGGCATGGAGGGGGTCGTGGCTCTGGAAGCAAGGGTCTTGGGGGAGGGTGAATGAGGTGGGGTCTGGGGTCTAGACCATTGTCTTAGTGCAGAAGTGGTGAGGAAAAGGGGTGTAGGGAGCATGGAGAATCACGACTTTGCCAATGTGAATGTGACTTGTGGGATGCCAGGTCAACCCCTGGCACTTTGGGGAGGGGGTGTGGCCCTCATATGTAGCACCACACCTGAGGATGAGGCCTGGGGGGAGAACTCTGAAGCAGGAGGCAGGATCTGGGTTGCAAAGAGGAATGGCATTTCTGACTCTGCCTCTTAATTCCCCTGGTGACCTTGAACTTGTCACTTTCCATCTTAGTAGCTGTTTCTTCCTTTGTAAAATGAGGAGCTTTGACTAGAAAGTCCCTACAGTCACTTCTCAGAGTCCAGAAAAGCATTAGAGGTTTTCAAAGGCCAAACTATGGTCTGGCCCTGGAGACAGAGGAAGGAAATCAGGAGCATGGCTGAGGAGGCTCCTCAGCCACTCGCTCTGGAGAGTGGGGGGAGATGGACGAGAACAAGGCCAGGGCTGGGGGCCATGGCCCCTTGATGTCACAGATGTGGGAGTGGGCATGGCGGGTGTGTTCCAGGATGGCTGCAGTCAGGGACGGGGACATGACAGGAGGAGACAGTTGTCATTTCCCCGAGAGCAGAATTTGAGCAATGGTTGAGAACTGAAGTAAGCAGGCTTTAAGTTAGATCTTAGGCAGCACTTTCTGGCTGATAGCACTGAGACGTCTGGCAGGCGCAGAGTGTCCTGTAGATGCTTCACCATAGCTGAGAGAGCTTCTCAGAGGGAGTGTTTACAGGGAGGTGGGGTGGGGGGGGTGAATGAATGACCTGACAAGGTCTCTCCCTTGGACGAGCCCGTGGATCTCTTCTCTGATGTCAGCGCCGTCTGGATGTCTGTGAGAGGAAGATGTCAAGTCCTCTTGGAAATGAATTTCTGAGCATAAACTATCTGGCTTCCCATCTCCCAATGACACATGTGGCTAATGGTGCAGTTGTCACACTCAATCACGGGGAGCCCGTTACACTTCTGCTCCCATGTCCTGATGTAATATAAATATGGCTCCTGAGAAGTATATTAGTTGCTGGCAATGTGATTTCTGGGGAGGCTGGGTGTGGGTGCCAAGAGAGGCTGGGGGAGTTTCATGTTTCAAACCCAGAGGCCAGGACTGGAGACGTACCCTTGAGATGTGGGTTTAGGTAGCCCTCGAGTCTTCTTCTCAGGGGACACCGAGGCAGTCCTATCCTTAGATGGGCGATGCCACAGCTGCCCTCCTTTTTTTTTTTTTAAAGATTTATTTTTATTTATTTATACAAGCACTGGATACAGTCAGAAGCACGGGAGGGTGAGAGAATTCACCAGAGCCAGAGCGGGGAGCAGAGCAGGCAGAAGGACCGAAGTACACTGCTGAGGGGAGCAGCGGGCGGCAGGAGAAGTCTGTGCGCCATGTGGGACCCTCCTCCGGTGGCCGGGGAGCAGCTGGGGATCGAACCGGCGCTGCAGAGGCTGCGGGCAGCTTTGCAACCCAGCGCTCAACCGCTGCGCCACCGGGGAGGCCCTTTTTTTTTTTTTTTAAAGATTTATTTATTTATTTATACAAGTACTGGGTACAGTCAGAAGTGTGGGAGAGTGAGAGAATTCACCAGAGCCAGAGCGGGGAACAGAACAGTCAGACTGACGAAATACACTACTGAGGGGAGCAGCAGGTGGCAGGAGAGGTCTGCGCGCCATGTGGGACCCTTGCCGGCGGCCGGGCATCCAACCGCTGCTGCAGAGGCTGCGGGCAGCTTTGCAGCCCAGTGCTCAATCACTGCGCCATCAGGGAGGCCCCACAGCTGCCCTCTTAAGGGCCCTTTCTGTCCTTGGGCTGCTGTCACTGGTGGTTGTGCACTGTGCGCGTAGATGGGGGGGCACTGCACTCAGCACGCAGCAGCCTGCTGGTGATAGAAGATCCGATGAAACTCTGCTCCCCATTCCACTGAGGAAGATGCTCTACTTCTGTAATAATAACTCAAATGTCAGAGGCAATAGGGTCACGCTATAGTGTGAAGGATTTCAGTTGATCCAAAGAGGAATTTCTGAGTAGTAAGCGTGGTTAGACATCGTGACAGAAGACCAAACAGGTGGTGATCCGGCGGTCAAACAGAAGGGAAGTCTGGAATGGAGAAGGTGTTAGGAGAGGATGGATTGACCACCAGGGTTCCCTGCCGCAGGGTTCTAGAGTGTGGGTCTCGATGTGCCGGAGAGAGATGTCTGAGTGTGCAGTTGTCAGCCGCAGTTCGCTTGTATTCAGTGAGCCTCACAGAGTGGGGGGAAGAGTGCAGAAGGGAAGGGAATACTGATGGGCAGAATAGGGCTTAGGCTGAAAGCCCCTTCTTTGCTGTGTGTGTATGTGTGTGTGTGTGTGTGTGCGTGTGAACTCAGCATCAAGAGACTTCAGTATGAGAGCCAAACCTGCAACAGAATGTTCAGGGTCCCCTGGTGTGTGGACAGAACTGCACATTTAAATTCTGGATGCTCTGTGCCTACTACTAAAAGTCCTCCTCTGTATGTGATCCTTTCACATGTGCAGAGTGTTTCCTCTGCCAACAAGCCACAATCATTAGATACTGAAGGAAGACCGAAGGGCCGGGGACCTTGGCCCAGTTTCCAGGTTCTTTCAGCAGGGACTCCAGTCTGGACTCAGGTTAGACTCAGCTTCTTCATTTTAACCCAACCTTGATGTCATCCCAGATATTACCAGCGGTCTCTCATGGTTAGAAAATACATAAAACTCATCAGAGGTGATTTTGCGACCAGCAGAGGAAGAGTGGACAGTGCATTTATTTTTTTGACACCCCTGTCCCTACGCTTTAGCAATCATGATTCTGGACCTTGAAAGATGTGTTCCTGAAAGGTTCTGATCCCCAACCTTTAGCTTGTTGTCAGAGCTTTTAAAAATCCTCCATATCTTCTAAAGATTCTGCTGTTGTCCATATATCCTCTAAATTTCTCCTAGCGTTCCTTCTGGTGACTTCCATCTTAGAAGGTTTTCCTTTGGCTCTCAGTCTGGTTTCCTCCCACCTGGCATCTCAGTACCTTAGGACCAGGTGGCCATGCCCAGTATGTGGTGACAAGAACTGAGAAATTGGGATGATTCACTGTCCCCTTCCCCATGTACATTTATCCCCCTAGAGTTAGTCTCTGTCTCCTTCAAGTAATTGGTCTGTTGTAGCACCTTACAGTACTGGAGTTCCCAGCAGGGCTTAGAATTGCAAACCACAGCTGCCTGGGACTGGTGGGTGGGTTCAGCACCATGGATAGAGCCCTGCAAGGCTCCTGTCTGCAAGGGGTTGGTCACAAGCTGAGTCCTAACTGCAATTTTGGAGATAGAGGCAGGAGGAAAGGGAAAACTGGTGCTGGGGAATATAGTTTCCACTTTTTACTTGACTGAGACCTTGGCCAACATACCTCCTTTTCTTGGGTCCCTCAATAAAAGGAGGATAAACTGCAAGCTCAACTTCCTCCCTGAAGGAGCCTGAATATCTATGGTTGTCTTTCCCAGGAGATCCTTAACAGTAGTTTTGATATGTATGACCTGGGTTAGGGGAGGAGACAGGTCTCTGTGACCTCAGTCCTGGATTCTGGTCCAACGTCATTGACTTCCATCTCTCCAGCTGGTTGAAATGTTTGAGGTAGGGGCATCTTCTCTGCAATAGTGTTTATATCCAGTTACCTTGTTGCCCACTCATGCAAAATCTAGCCTGGGTTGGTGAGAGGGAGGGGTTTTGTGGTGGGCATGGCCACGTGAAGCTTAACTGGGGATAAAATATTGAAAAAAGTCTGGGACTGAATAGGTACCTCTCAAGCAGGAGGGCTGCATAAGGATTAGAGTGGAGAATCTAGGCGTCTCCGTGTTGGCTGGGAAGCAGGGTGTTAGCAATGAGTCCTTGTCTTGCTTGCGAGTGGGCTGGGCTGCTGTGGGAACAACCGGAAATGGGAGAAGGAAGCATGGCTGGATAGGATGGCATCCGTCCAGATGTTGGGGAGGATGGGCAGAGACTGGAGCTCTCCAGAGCTCTGAGGGCTGGAAAAGCCCGTGACAATAGAAATGATAGAGAGCCAGATGTGCTATGTCCTTGTGTGCTCATAGTAGGGCTGCACCACCTTTCTGACCCTTTGGGTCATCCAAACAGGGCCCGCCTCTGTTTCCAAGCCACAGGAAACCCCTCAGGAAAGAGGAAGCCCTGCTCTTCTTTCTCTTCATCTCTTCTCTTCACATCCATCCACCGACATCTCTTCTTTGACCACCATACATCTCACCCTCCTTGTTTCCCTGCTCAGGACTCTCAGGCTGGGGCAGAAGGTGTAGTGCTCACTTCTTGGGTCATGAGAGAGGTGGCCCAGGCTCTGTGTGCCGGGCTTAGAATCCTCCACACCTTACCAAACACAAAAGGGGGGATCCAGTCAATATTCAAGTTACCTGCTTTCTCCTCACTAGGTGCTTTTCTCCATAAGCTCCCCTCAGAGCTGCCGAGTGCCTAGAGGTTCCTCTCCACTCGTCGGGTCTGCTCACCTCCTCTCCCTTCCCCCGACTCTGAGAACAGGCTAGTGTGTCTAATTCTGCAGCCCTGGGCACAGATTTAGGCTGCCCCTTTGTCGAGCATGGCACTCGCCTCAACAAAAAGACATCTGTGTGTTGACTAGTCAGAGCCGCCTACCCCAAAAAGACTGGGTGAGTGATGGTAAGACTCCAGGCATGGTGGAGGCTGCTGGGGAACATGTTTCAGGCTGTTTCTCTGCCACTTATAACACCAGGTGGGTCACTCTCTACCTCGCCAGTAGGAAAACCAGTTTTGGGGAGTGGAGTGGGGGCAGGGAGAGGTGGAGGTGGATTCTTGCTCGGCAGGGAAGACTGTCATGTGCGTATGTGTGGACAGCATTCATGTGAGGAGACAGAACTTAGGGCTTACACACCTAGCACCAGGAGAACCCATGGGTCAGGCCCAGTCCTGAAAGCCATTGCCCCAACAAGCAGATGGCTCTGGAGCCCAAGGGCAGCCTGGGGCAGCAAGCTGGGTGCCAAACTTCTTGCAGAGAGCCCAGGACTTTGATCTTGGAGAGACTCAAGTGCGTCTTATCCCCTAGAGGCCCCAGGGACACGAGAGCCATGGGGAATCATTTTGATCCACTCTTAAGAACATGGTCCTAACAGCAAGAATGTGGTCTGTTGTGGGTGTAACCAGTGTCTCATGCAGTGCCTGGCACGTCGGAGATGTGCAGTGAGTGTGTTGGGTGAGTCAGAATGGGTAGTACTGCCGGCTCAGTGTTCTTCCTTGAGAGACGCGAGCACCTGTCCTTGGCAGAGCTCAGCAAGGCCAGGTGGCACTCAGCTGCATGTGCTCCTGCAGCTCTCTTGGCTTGGTCTTTAGGCCTTTTCTCTTCAGCTCTGAGAATCCACGATTCATGACCTTTAGGATGTGGCTGGGGCTGGGCCTGTAACGGGATCTGTCTCAGGCACACTTGGCCCGGTACCTTTTGCCCAGTCACCTCTGCTACATCTACCTGCCAAGTATGCTTATCAGACGTGATAAAGAGAGCGTGTCTGTTTCTCGTTTCTTGGAAATCTTTGCTGTGAGCTTCCTCCTGTGTCCCGTCTCGGCTTGGCCTATGACTTGCTGGCCATCTGTTTAGTGGGGTGATGGCCATCTGACTGCCATGTACACGTTTTAGAGGTGGATGCTCAGTAGGACTCTGGGTCAGTGCGGGGAGGATGGGAGAGATTGTTGGTTGCCTCCGGGGGGAATGGAGGTAGAGGGGGTGTGGGTCCCAGCCCCAGCTGCTCATGTGCGGTGTGCCTGGCTCTGGCCCTGACGGGATGAATAATTGATGGTGACTAATGGATTATTGCTTCTGGATGAAATATTCAGCAGGGACCGTGGCAGGTTTGTGTAATCAGATGTTTCCTGCTGCCCTCCTGGTAAGTGTGGGACTCCTGGGTTTCCCTGACTCTTGGAACCATTGGGGGGTCACTTCTCCAGGGAGAAGTGGGGTTTGTGTAAGGGGGCCAGTGGAGCAGCCTTCTCAGGGTGGATTAATACCCAGAGTCCTTAATTCTGGGGACTGCACTTGCGGAGTGTCTACATTGCCCAACATTCAGAAAGTTGATGAACTGGGCCTCCCTGATGGCCTAGGGGTTAAGTCTCAGTGCTATCACCACCTCAGTTTGATCCCTGGCTAGGCGGTGACCCACATGGGGTGACAGACCTCTCCTGTCCCTCCCACTGCTCCCCTCAGCAGTGTATTTCAGTCAGTCTGCCTGCTCTGTTCCCCACTCTGTCTCTGTGAATCCACTCACACACACCCCCACCTCTGGCCTACACCCCAGTTTTTCTTCATAAAAAACAAAGTGGTGAACTAAGGGGTAAACCAAGAAGCAGTGTGCAGCTGTGGGTAGTCTGAAAGGGTTAGTGAGAGGCTGACGGGGAGACAGAGGGTGGGGGGGTCTTCCCCTCCCACAGTGGTTCTGTCCCCTCAATGGCCTTATTATGCAGATAAGGAAGGCTGATTGGAGGGGTTAAATGATTTGCTTAAGGTCACGCAGCTTGTGACCTGTGCTGCTGGGCTCCTCCCCTGATGCTCTCCAGAGCAGTGTCTGCAAAGACTTGTTTGGCCTCTTCTCCCCTGCCCACTCCCTCCTCCCCTACCCTGTGGGGATGATGTCACTGGGATCCCAGGATAAAATTACAGCCACAGCAGCCATGTGCTTGAGAAGTCAACTGGTCCCCGGTGGGGGACGGGATGATGGGAGTGTGCTGTTGGGTTGTGTCCGCGGGTTCGTCCTTGCGTGTTGAAGTGACCTGCTTCACATGTGTGCCCAGGGTCTGACCAGTCTCCTTTCATTAGGGAGCTGCAGACGCCTCATCAGCTCAGCAGGAGAATATATCAGAGCCAGGAATTCAGGGAGGAGATAGCCGGGAGTCACAATTGGGGGCTGGCTCCCCTGTGGGGTGAAAGGGGGCGCCTTTCCTCATCACCCTCCAGCCTGCTCTAGCAGCTTGGGGTCGGCCCCCTTGTTGCTACCCCCTGGGAGCATTACCCTCCCACAGAGCTCCAGGGCACCACCAGGCCCCTCTATCCTGCCATCTCTTCCCCATGCCCCGCGCCACCATCAGAGGCTGGGTGAGGGGCACCTCAGACTACTGTAGGCATGAACCCGCCTTAGCCACTCTCCTTGGTTCTGACTGAGAGAACCGAGCTAAAGCCCTTGACCTCCCATTTCCACCTGCTCTGTAGTCCCACGCCCTCCTGCAGCAGACACGGCCTCAGCTCTTGGATTTGCAGGCCTCCCCTCCAAGGTCTTATGTAGTGCCGCCGGCTCGGAGACAGGTGAGTGATGCTTGCTTAACAGAGAGGAAAATGCAATTCAGGATTTTGGGTTTAGAGCTAAGTCCCTTCGTACCTATCTCTCATCTCCAACCTGACATATTTCTCTGCTCCAAACTGGAGGACTATCCAGAAGGCCAAATAGCATTGAGTGGGCAGTCCTCTGTCTCACGCAGATGCTCGCTGTGTCCACCACAGGCAGGCCAGGCTTGCAGGACCGGGTCCAAGGCAGTGGGTCACGCCTGCATGGCTTTTGCCACATTCTCTCGTCTCATCCTTGGTGGTGAGACGCCAGTGGTGCGGGAGAAAGGCGAGGTGGCACTGGCAGATTACATTAGCCCATTTTACAGATGGGGAAACTGAGGCTGAGAGCAACGACTGCCAACGCTCCCATTGCAGGCGGAGGTGTGAAAGCATGTTTGGTGAAGGCGTGTTTGGCATCCTGGTCTGAAATCCAGCCCTGGGTACGGGGGCGGGGGGGTGGTGACCAGGGAGACATTTGGCGCCTCTCAGCCTCTGTTGCAGGAGCCGCTCCAGCTGACCGCAGGGCAGCAGCATGCACCAGGCCCGAGCTGCCACCCGTGGGCACTGCCCCATTCCATTCATGAGCTGTGATGGCTAAATAGATGGTTGTTCTTATTTATTTCAGCTTTGGTTCGGTGCTGGGTGTAGAGGGGCTGAAAGGGCTCACTTTATGTCTCAGGCTCCCAAAAGGGAAAAATTAATGGTATGAGAGAGAATCTGTTCATTAAAAGATAAGCAAACCAGGCTGTTTCTGGCAGAACAGCTCCCCTCCTTGTCAGACACGTGTGCCTGGGCATCTCTGTCCTCCGGGCTTTCCCTCCATACCCCTCCTTCCCTCAGAGACCCCTTCCCTGTCACTCACTTTCCAAGCTCTGCTGGAGCCTGTCACTCGCCCAGCCCAGGAAGCCGAGGGCAGGCCTTCCACGGGCGAGGAGTCCCCTCTCTGCCCCTCTCCTGTGTGCTGGAGAGTCTGACCAGCTGCCCTGGAGATGCGGGAGTGACAGGAGACAGCAGCACGTCAGTCACGGGACGGGAGGGGCACTCTGTGCAGGGCTAAGACGGGCCTCTGGAATTGGAGGAGCTGAGGAAACCAGGCCTTGGGTGGGGGCCAGGAGACCTCTCAGAGGACGACATGTAAACTGGACACACACCTCACTGGGGTCTTTGAAGGGCCTCACTCATTCATTTAGCAAATATTTGATTGAATGCACGTGATGGGCAGGCGTTCTGCTGAATGCTGGGATAGAAAGGTGCTCGTGGCCCAGCTGCCTCCGTGAGTTCACAGCCCATGGCAGGGGCCCCCAGGAACGTACAGGTGTGGAGGGGGAGGGAGTCAGGGAAGGATATGCCTGAGCTGGTGCTTGAAGAAACAGCAGGTATTTCGCGGATGGTCAAAGGGAAGGCCCTCATTTCAAGCATAGGAAACTGCAGGAACCAGGCCTGGGAGGGGAAGCACCTTGGCAGCCTTCGCAGGGCTGAGGAGGAAAGTGGGTGCATCAGCACAGGAGAGCGGAGAGATGAGGCTGGAGAGCAAGTGGGGTCCATGCCCGGAAGTGCCCTGGACGCCATGTTATTGGGAAGGAGGCTGGTGAGAGGGAGGAAGTGCCTTTGGGGATCCTCACCCTGGCAGGGTGTGGAAATGGCCTGGAAGGAAGAGAGTTTGGGTCGGGGTGATGGCCTAGGAGGTGGAGGATGATGAGAGCTGATGGGACAGTGGTGGTTCTGCCTGCCTGAGCCCAGCAGGGGGTAGGCAATGGGTTTCCAGTTAACTGACCTTTGGCCACTTGAGAGTCTTGGGAGTGGGGGACCTCATAGTTCCCCAGCCATGCCCCTGTCTCTCTCAGCCCTGTGGACACACAGAGCCCAGAACTCCTCCTTAAGGAAGAAAAGAGAGAATGTGTGACTTCACTGTTTTCCTCGAGGCCCTGTCTGTCTAAGTGTGACTCAGAGACAGGCTGAGGCGGGAAGGTGACAGGGAGCACTCACAGGCCTCTGGCAGGTCCTCTCTCTGATGAGTGTGCTGGCCCTGTCCTGGCGGGGCCCTGGCACTGGCCACTGAGGGTTGACCTGTGCCCCAGTGGGGCTGCGCGCTGGCCCCGGGAGGCTGTTTTCCAGAGACCTCGTCCCCTCCGCTCTCTTGCAGGGAGCACGCCTTCTCCACCTTCTAGCTGCGCAGCCTGTTTCTTTAGTTAATGGAGCTGGGGAAATGTGCATTCATTTTTCCCCAGAGCTGTGACAGGCAATAGGAAATTTGCCCTGAAATATGCTTCAGTGTGGACTGAAATAAAATACCCAGTGTATTTTGTAGTAGAATATAAAAAAGGAATAACACAGGCATCTCACCCTGAAACTGGCATTTGCAGGTAGATTTCCCCCAGACTCTCTCCTCTCCCTGACCTGAGCTTCCCTTTGTGGGGGTGAGGCGGGAAAACGTGGGCGGGAAAGGAGCTATGGATGGTTGCCGAGGGCTGGCTCTGAAGTGCCCACTTGCCAGGGAGACCAGGAGACCCGGAGTTCTGTGTTTCCAGAATGATGGTGACTTTAGCAGTGGAACAAAAAATGGGTATGTTCAAAGCCTTCAGACCTGAATCATTAAGTGCTGTTGATTGTGTTGGCAGCGGAATTCTGAACGGTGTAAGCAGCACTGGTGTTAGGACGGGATTCTGGAATGGGAGGTACGTAGTGCAGAGGTGGCCTCTCTCAGCACAACGCCCCTTCTATTTCTTATAGCCTGTGAACAAATAGAGTGAGGGACACCAGCTGGAAGGGGGAATGGCTCTATTTTAGTTTATTTTGTTCCTTAGGAGGTGAAAGTACTGTTGTTCAGGTTACTTCTTCAGTGGGCTGGTTTGCCAGGAGAGGGCTGAATTTCCAGAACCTGGTTCTGCCAGGGGTTCTGTTTTCCCCTGGCCAGGTAGGATGCTGCCAGGGAGCCTGTCCCCCCAGGGTGGTCACCAGGGCCCTTCTCCTTCCAGGCGTCGTCTGCTCCTTTCCACGCATCCATACGCACCTGGCCAGGCTGGTGTCCTGCATGCGCCTGGCCCCAGTCGCTGCTCGCCACCATGAAAAGTCTTTTAAGCATGTCACCCCACCACCCCCAATGCCGTTTCCTGGAAATATCAGGTGGTGGGGGGGTGAGATTGGGCATCAGTGGGGCAGCCAGGGAGTGAGCTGCAGGGGCTCAGACTGTCCTGACCTGGGTCAGTCGTGGGGTTCTGCCGCACGCCGGTGGTGGGGGGGTGGCTGGAGCAAGTAAGTCACTGACCAGCTGAGACCCAGTACACTGGGGGGGGGGGAAGGTGGGTGGGGACACCCAAAGACAAGTTCCTGGGGACAAGGTTGTGCATTTTCTCTTTTTGAAGAATCTATTGACTGAAATATAACAAAATACAGGGCATGAATCATAAGTGTACAGTTAGGTGACAAGTCTCAAACTGA
Source organism: Talpa europaea (assembly GCF_964194135.1). NCBI lineage: Eukaryota > Metazoa > Chordata > Mammalia > Eulipotyphla > Talpidae > Talpa > Talpa europaea. The sequence goes on from NC_140077.1 coordinate 75,209,586, forward strand.
ACATGCCTGTGTAACCTGCATCCAGACCAAAAGACAGAGCATCACCAGTCCAGGTGGGGGGTGATACCAGGATAAGATATACCTCAGTTTCCCTAACCGTGGCTCCTAGCACTGTAGATTAGTTTTGCCTGTTTTTGAACTGGGATAACACCCCAGTTTGCACTCATTCTTGACTGTCTTCTTTCTTTTTTTAAAGATTTATTTATTTATTTATTTTAAAAGATTTATTTATTTTTAATTATACAAGCACTGGGTACAGTCAGAAGCGCAGGAGGCTGAGAGAATTCACCAGAATCAGAGCGGAGAGCAGAGCAGGCAGAAGGACCGAAGTACACTGCTGAGGGGAGCAGCGGGCGGCAGGAGAGGTCTGCGGGCCATGTGAGACCCTTACCCGGCAGCCGGGGATCGAACTGGCACTGCAGAGGCTGCAGGCAGCTTCGCAACCCAGTGCTCAACCGATCCACCACCGGGGAGGCCCAAGATTTATTTATTTTTGCATACAAGAGCTGGGGTGCAGGCCATAGATGCAAGGGGGTGGGTGAGAGGATTCACCAGAGACAGAGCGGGGAACAGAACAGGCAGACTGACTGAAGTACACTGCTGAGGGGAGCAGCGGGCGAGACATGAGAGTCTGCTGCACCGTGTGTTTTGCTCCCTGGCCGGCCGGGGATGGAACTCGTGCTGCAGAGGCTGTGGATAGCTTCACAGTGTGGTGCTTAACCGCTTGTGCCACCAGGGAGGCCCTTGACTGTCTTCTTTCACTTACCATTTGTGTTTGTGACACTCACCCTGTCGTGGCACACAGTGGTCGTTTATTTCCTCCTGCTCTGTCATACTCCATTATGACCCCAAACCTCGCTTTCTCAGTCCATCCACTCTTAGTGACATGCAGGTGTCTCCAGCCTGTGGCTGTTTGAGTACTACAACTGGGGGCTCGTTCGCTATGCCTTTTGATCAACACATTTCTCTCATCGGGCCCTGGGGAGTGTGTACATTTTGTTTTGTCACTGTGTATTGTGCATTTTTCAAAATGCTCCCGTTGGCTTTCTCCCCCACCCCAGCAGTGACGGCGGCTCCTGGCTGCTCCAGTCTTGCCAACACTTGGCACACTCTGTCTTTCTGTTTGAGCCATTATGGTGGGTGTGTCTGGCATCTCCTTTTTCAGCATGCTTTTTTTTCTTGATGGCTGATGTGAAATGGAAGAGCTTCCAGTGTTTTCCTTTCTCTAGGTGGGGAAGCCCACTTCTTCCCACTGTGGGTTTCTTCCCTACGTGTCTCCTTTATTGTGAGAGAGAAGACTTAGCTTCTGACATGTGTGATCACCAGACAGGGGGTTTCCCACACCAAGCAATTCTCTGCAGTGTCCACTGATGTCCTACACTTCAACTCCATCCTGGCCTGTCTGCCTGGAGCTGGTGGCAGATCTCACAGGCTCAGGGCTCAGTTCCATGAGACCACCTCTACTTCAGATGCCAGTTGCAAGCCCGGGATGCCACCTGTGCTTCTGACCAAGGATCTGTAGCTGGAGGTGCTAGCAACACCTTACTTGGGGTCAGTTAATTTGCTAGAGCAGCTCACAGGACTTAGGGAAACACTGAACTTACATGCACCATTTTATTGTAAAAGGATGTGAGAGGGGACACAGGGCATGAGCAGGAGGAGGACAAAGTGCACAGAAGAGCCTGGAGCTCCTGCCACCCCACGTGCTCACCAGCCTGACTTCTCTAAATCTTGTGTTTGGGGGATTTTATGGCCATTTTATCATGTAGATATGATTGATCATTAACTGCATTTTCAGCCCTTCCCCCTTTTAGGAGCATGGGTGTGTGGGTGGGGTGCTGAAAATTCTGAGCTTCAAGTCACTGCTGCCCTTACTGGCCAGAGCACCCCCAGTCTGCTCTTCTTGTCTCACCAGAACAAGCCATTCCTATCACCCAGAAAATTACAGGGCTTTCAGGAGCCCTGTGTCAGGACCTGGGGGTAGGAACCAATGTGCTTATTTCTTATTATAAGTCACTTATCACCACCAGAAAAGCGGAGCCCCTTTCCCTATCCTTGCTGGCCATTTGAATACCCTTTTTTGAAGTTGCTATTTAAGTCTTCTGCTCATTTCCTCCCAGCCTGTCTGTCTTGTTCTTACTGAGTTGTGGGCACTGTGCCTACCTCTCTTGAAAAGACCCCGGGCTCAGAGCCCTCTCTTGCGCTTTTCTTCCTAAAGCAGAAGAGCTGGGGTGCTTTTGGAAACTTGAATCTGCTTGGTGAGCTGACTGGTTCCCTCATCACCTACCTGCTGGGTCAAGTTCCAGGCTTGCCTAGGGTGAAGGCTGGTCCCAGCTCAGTCCCACCCTAGCAGCCTGCGCCTTCCACCCTCAGAACCCAGGCCCCAGATCAAGTCTCTGCCTTCCCTCCTCCGTCCTGCTCAGGCGGGCTTTGGCTGGAGTGCTTTCCAGCAGACTTTTTTGGTGCAGATCGCCCTCCCCACAAGGGAGCAGACGGAATCGCACCTCTTCCTCGAAGCCTTTTTAGCTCTAACAGCTCATCATGGCCTCTTCCTTCTTGTTTGTTTGCCTCCTTTAGCAATTAATTACTTCCTGTCCTGTGGCACCTTTTCTCTTGTCTCTCCTGCCATTTATCTTTCTGTGTTTATGGCTCCCCCACCACTGGGCTGGTGGTGCCTCTGTTTCCTCAGAGCCTGGAACTCAGGCCACAGGGCAACCTCAGCATGCTCCCTTTGCCCTTTCTGCCCAATCAGGTCATTCAGTCAACCAATACGCCTTTCCTGTGCACCTACTGTGCGCTGGCAGCTGGGAAAGGATGCAACAGTGAGCACCCCTCCATGAGCTCTGTCTCCCTGAAGACAAGACAGGGGCTCAGGGAGCCCCAGGGGTGACTTAAAGCCAGTGCAGATGGGGTGGTCTGGGAGACCAGGAGGTGCAGCCACCGGGAGGCCGCATGACTGCGTACTGCTGGGACAGCTGAGAGCTCACCGGCTCCAGGCTGATCCCCACCAAGCTCACAGCTGCTCACAGGAAATCAGCACCGTTCATCTCTGCTCCTTGCACCCCACTTCCCCCTTCATGGGAAGGCACGATGGGAGGGGGCATCCCGCACCGCCCTGACTTCTTAGCTTCTTTAATGGTGCTGCTAGCTCTGGAGGTCGGGTGAGGGGTAGCTCAGAGCTGCCCTGTCCCCTGCCTGAGACAGCGGCACTGCCCACAGCACCACGCTGCTGACCCCGTGTCCCCACTCTGGGGGACGGCCACCCTGCTTGAGCCCGGCCCCGCCTCTGGCCTTGGCCTTGGTGGCTGAAGATCCTGTACTTGGCCCAGCGCTTTCTCCATCCTGGAGCTGAAGGGCTCTCAGTGCGGCCTCTTAGAGATTTCACTTAACATCTCCTGAGTGCTCTGTGCGCTGGCCTCGCCCGGGGAAGCTAAGGACCCTGCTCTGGGGATTCCTCCTGTTAAATAAGACGGAGATGCCGCGATTCTGTGCAGCTGCTGCCTCCACGTCTCACTACCTGGGCTTCTGTCCCAGGGCCTCTCCCTTTGATTCTCCCCCACCCAAGGCCATTCTGCCCAAGGGGGGAGCCAGTGGTAGCCTGGCATCATGCCAGTGGGTGGTGTGGGTCTTAAGGAGGCTCAGCGGGTGGTGGCAGAGAGGAGGGTGGGCTTCCCAGTGGGGGGGCTGGGTGTGGCCAACAGTGGGGTGGGAGCACAGTGGCAGCAGGGAAGGCCCCCCACACTCCGCTGAGGCCTTGTCTGGACTCTGCCGGCACGTGGGTGAGGGGCCTGGACAGAACCCCAGTGGGGGTCTCGCGGTGGGCTTCGGACACCAGGAGTGGGGGTGAAACTGCTATTTTTGTTGAGGGCTCTTGTGTTGTTCTGTGAATCGCCTGAGACCTTAGCCCCGGTAGCCCCAGCTCTGCTGCAGACCTGGAGCCGGCAGAAGTCTGCTTGGGAACACAGACCTTTGCTGTGGCCGGTCTCAGGAATTCGTTGGTGGACAACATGAGGTGTGTTTGACGTGAGCTGGGGCCCTGAAATCTGGGAATGTTTTCTGGGAAAGAAAAGCACAGGGAGTGTGTGAAGAAGCTGAGAGTGTGGGGGCATGATGCACGTTGTGTGGCTATGGAGGGCTCTGCGAAACCTCCCTCCTCCCCACCTTCCTGCCCACCGCTGCATCGGCTGTAACGTAATCACCCCTGGCTGTCCACGTGGGGAGGGCGCTCAGCAGCACTTCACAGGCCGGTCCTAGTTGCTGTAGCTCCTAGAAGCAGGGGCCAGTCTGTTCTGGTTTCCTATTTCAGCAGCAGTTACACAATGGCCTATATTAATTAGAGTTCTCTGAATTTTTATGTTAGATTTTAGGAAACTCACTATGTCGCCACTATGTAGAGCCTGCGCTCAGTGCAGGCACTGGCCTGGGTTCTGGGATGCAGAGCTGAATAGCTGGGCTCTGCCTTCCCAGCCCAAATCCTGGGGACCCTGCATATAGAACATTGACTTCAGACTGATAGCTGAATTTCAGGGGGACAGAATTCCAGCTGAACTCAGGGGGGCTGGCTTGCTTTGAGAGGAGGAGACATTGGATAAACAATTCCAAGGAGGAGCCAAGGTCACTTGATGAACTGAGGGCATCCCAGGCAGAGGGAACAGTGCGAATAAACATGGAAAGGCACAAGCAGCACCGAGGGGTATGGAGTCAGATGAGGAAAAAGTTGAGGCAGAAGGGAAAGTGGAGGCCAGGTCACCAAGGGCTTGGATCCTGGGCTGAGGCATTTGGATCAAGGGGTGTGATGTGAGCAGCTGTATGTCTTAGGAAATCCACCCTGGCAGAGATGTGATCCCTGGTTTGGGGGGTAGTGACACAGAAGACAGGAAAAGCAGTTAGTAGATAATTGTGGAATCTAGGTGAGAAATGATGAAGGCCTGGACCTCTGGGAGATGGAGTCTGCGTTTGAGAACTAATTAGGAAGAATAATGCACCAAACCTGCTAACCTGTTACAAGTGGGAAGAAAGGGTGGCTCGGGATGATCCCCGGTCTCTGAGCCAGGGGGTGAGCACCCTGAGCTGAGAAGAGAAATAGAGCAGGAAGGTTGGGTTTAATGTGAGGGGTGAGATGGCTTTAGTGTTGGACACAGTGAGTCTGAGGTGCCTCTGGGGCACCTGTATGGGAATCACAAATAAGCAGCTGAGAGGGTGGGTCTTGTCTTAGGAGAGGTGGCCCGAGCAGGCTCTCCAATGAGGCCTGCCCATGGGTGCTTGAGCTTCCTCAGCAAGGTGGCTGGATTCCGAGAGTCCGTGTCCCAGAGAACAAGGCATTACATATCCACAATGTGGCCTTAGTCATGTGGTATCACTTCTGCCTTAATTTTTAAAAAAAGATATATTTATTTATGCATACAAGAACTGGGGTGCGGGCCAGAGATGCAGGGGTGAGAGGATTCACCAGAGACAGAGTGGGGGCCAGAACAGGCCGATCTACTGAAACACACTCCTGAGGGGAGCAGTGGGCGAGACAGGAGAGGTCTGCTGCACCATGTGGGAACTCCCTGGCCGGGGATTGAACTCGTGCTGCAGAGGCTGTGGACAGCTTCATAGGCTGCATCTTAACCCCTTGCGCCACCAGGGAGGCCCCACTTCTTTAATTTACCGGTCAAAGCAGGCACAAAATCCCCCCAGTTTTGAGAGGAGGATACATAGGCCTCTCAATGTTAAGGAAAGAATTGCAAGAACTTGTTAGATGGGAATAGCAACACCCGTGTGTGTTTAAAACTTCCACCTAAACAGAATTTTATAGTCTATATTCTTTCATGCATTTCTCTCATTTGGCCTCATGTGGTGAAATTTAGACTTGAGCTCACTTCTTTATGCAAGCACGGCTGGAGTGCAGGAAGGCGGCGAGGAGGAGCTGTTAGTAAGGTCACGAATTTGGTTGCAGCTTAGCCTTTGTTGCTATACCGCGCCAGCCCACTGGAAAGCTTATGCTGTTGCAGCCGGACGTCGAGCCTGGTTGTCTGATGTGAAATGCGAGGTTCATGCTTCTTGTTTGGCCATTAGTCTTGGCAAGGAAGGCGAGAAGTGCGGCCAGTCGATGGGAGAAGGGGTGCCTCTGGGTGCCAGCAGCTGGGAGGCAGGCTGACTAAGAGAAGGCAGGTTCTTGCCCTTGAGAAGGCAGCAGTCACCTGGAGCAGTTTTGCAAGCTAGTGGAGGAGCCCAGAGAGGGTGGGATTGGCGTGGCTTGGGAGTGAAGAGCTGGCTTTGCATTTTCTTCTGTCTCTGGGCTCCTGGGGGCAGCCTGGGTCTCATCCAGCCTCCTGTTCCCAGTGCTCTGGAGGGCACCTGGCTCAGCGTGTGCTGGATGCCCAGGCAAGGAAGTGGGACTCAAGCCTACTCTGCTTCAAGTGGGGGGGGGGGTGCGCACGGTGAGGGGGAGGGGGGCAGGAAAGGCCAAACATCCTGTTTGGGGCAGCCCAGCACCCCGCCCAGGGAGCACCCTGAAGACTGTGGGGATGGAGAAGGCAGTGTGCTGGGATGGAGCCTGGCCCTGCCACTTGCGGATGATGTGGCCGAGGGAGAGCTGCTCAGTCCCTGTCTGTAAATACTAACACCTGTACTGTGCCTGACTCGGGGTACATGTGCGAAAGAGCTTAGCAACGGTTGTCGTGCCAGCCAGGGCCAGGTGGCCTGAACCTCAGCCGAAGAGCTTTAATTGGGTCCTTTAGGTGTTGTTTCCATCTGTTAGCCTGGCTGGCTGCTCTGGGTAGGGGGAGAGGGGGTTGGGGGGTGGAGGGACAACATTCGGAGACCACATGAGAAATCCATTTGGGTACCAGTGAGCAGACACGTTTCATCCTAAAAGACTGGAAGTTCTGGGCCTCCCTGGTGGCGCAAGGGGTTAAACACTGCACTATGAAGCAATCCGCAGCCTCTGCAACATGAGTTCGATCCCTGGCCAGCCAGAGAACAACCCACATGGCGCAGCAGACCTCTCCTGTCGTGCCCGCTGCTCCTCACAGCAGTGTACTTCAGTCTACTGTTCTGTTCCCGACTCTGTCTCTGGTGAATCCTCTCACCCCCGCATCTCTGGCCTGTACCCCAGCTTGTGTATGCATAAATAAATAAATCTTTTTTAAAAAAAAAGACTGGAAGTTCTTTCTGCTTGTCAGTCAGGACATTTAGTGACACTTGATCGTGACCTCTCCCTGCGGATGCCAGGGAGTGCCAGGTGCGGCCTCTCCTGCCGCTGCAGCTCAGTGCAGCCCTCGGGCAAGCTCTGGGTGAACCACGCCCCGGTGAAGTCCTCTCACCGCTCCCTGTGCTGACCCACGGCCTTGGTGTGACCAGAACTACTAGGACAGCTGGGGTGTTCAAAGGGGCAGTGAAGAGTCCCAGACAGGGAGGAGACACGAGAGGCCATGTGACTGCAGCTGTGGGCAGGGGAGGGAGCTGGCAGTAGAGGTCAGTGTGGTGGACAGGGCCAGACCACACAAGGCATTAGAGGTCAGGCTAAGAAGTTGGGGTTACGTACTAAGTGCATTGGGAAGTCTCAGAGAGTTTTAAGCTGAGGAGAGATAATCCGGTTTACTGTTTATGGTAGAATCTTCCGGTTGACAGTGGGTTGTACTCATAGTGACTGAAAACGCATAACCATGGTATGCACACCCAGACACAGCCTTGAATTTACAGGTGTGTCCACATAATGTTGGCTTACACCCACTTTCATGGCCTTCCACACAGATGTTCAAGTATACGGTGCGGACACCTGGGCTTATGCAAATGACATTCACGTGCGCACTCACGGCATTCCAAGATCCACACATATCTCCACACACTGACCTGCCCACACAGGTCTTCCTGTGGCACCTGCAGCTGTCACGCCCACCTGAGTGTGTGCCCACTCGTCCACGCCCACTGGAGCTAGCCAACTCTGCCTCCCATCCCCCAGGCAATCTCGTCCAGGCTTCCAGCAGCAAATGAGATCTGAACTCTATGAGGAATTGTCCTCTCTGTTGAGCATGAATGTGCTAAATAAATCTTCCTGCCTCGAATAAATCTTGTACAGATGTAGAAAATGCATTAAAGGCTCAAAACCAGAGGTGGCTGGAGATGATGGTAGGAGCAAGGGTGTTAAATCTTCTGCGAGGGGCATGCCAACAGCCAGCGACTTTCCACGTGCCCAGGAGCAGGGGAGGGAACTGGGGTTGACAGGTCTCCTTCCTGGAGGTCACCAGCATGGCCATGGCCACCTCCCCTGGGTCATGCCCAAGCTGTCTGGGCTGCCCCACAAATGAGGGTGAGTGTAGGTCTAGGAGACACTGACCCACTGGTATCACAGGAGGCATTCTGGAAGGAAAAACACTGGTTGAGTCAAAACTCACTCCAAACCGTGGACTGTAGGCTAATGAGCAATCTGTCTTTTGTTTGTTTGTCCTATTTTAGACTTGGATTGCTGATTCTTTCCTGGAATGTAGCTGAGACTCCAGAGCCCTGGTTTTATGGTATTTGGGGCCATTTGCCCTGACTTCCTAACTTAATGTCCCAGCACTGAAGCTGCCACACTTAGATCTGTGAGATTGTCCTATTCATTCAAGAAGGCTCCTCGCTTCAGTGTCTAAGTGAGACGTAACAGTCCCCGTCACTCAGACATGCTTACCTTTCCAGCGGCTCTATTAAGACGTTCAATAACTCCAGGCCGACAGCTACATGCAGAGGGCTGCTCATTTGTCATTTCTTTTTGTTTTCCATCTCTCAGGTTTTCTTTTAGCTCTACCCATCCCATCCAAGGCCCGGAGGTCAAGGTGAGGAGTGAATAATATCTTCCTTCTGCTTACATTCTAGCAAACGCCAGGAGGTTACGACACATCTGCACCTATATTTTCTCCCAACTCTTGGTTTGCTTGTTTGGGTCTTCATTATTTTTAAGGCTTTTTTGTTTGGTTTCTTGCAGTTTATATTATGTCTGGATTTTTTTCTGCTTGGGATTTGTTGGGTTTCTTGAATCTGTGGATTGACATCTTTTTATCAGTTCTGGATATCTTTTTTAGTCTTTATATCTTGAAATATTGTCTCTCTTGGGCCTCCCCGGTGGCGCAGCGGTTGAGCGCTGGGTTGCGAAGCTGCCCGCGGCCTCTGCGGCGCCAGCTCGATCCCCGGCTGCTCCCCGGCCACAGGAGGAGGGTCCCACATGGCGCGCAGACCTCTCCTGCCGCCCGCTGCTCCCCTCAGCAGTGTACTTCGGCCCTTCTGCCTGCTCTGCTCCCCGCTCTGGCTCTGGTGAATTCTCTCACCCTCCTGTGCTTCTGACTGTACCCAGTGCATGTATAAACAAAAACAAACAAACAAACAAACAAATAAATAAAAAGCATGCCTCTATAAAAAAAAAAAAAAAATTCTTTAAAAAAAAAAAAAAAAAAAAAAAAGAAATATTGTCTCTCTTCTTTATACTCTTGCTGTAATTCCAATATTCTTTTCACTGTGTCCTCTAAATCTTTTACCCTTTCTTCTGCATTTGCCAAGAATTTGCCACTGGTGCTGGATCATTTCTTCTGATCCATATTCCAATTCACTAATTTTTTTCTTCAGCTGCATTAAAGCTATGGTTAAATCTGTCCATCAAACCCTTATTTTTAGTCATTGTATTTATCAGTTTAAAGCTTATATTTCATTATTCCAAAAACATTATTTGCAACTTTCTATAGTTTTCAGTTCCCTGCTGAAATTTTTATGGTTGGTTTTTCATTTACCTAAACATAGAAAACAGTTGTTAATGATCAGCACCTGCCAACTCTAGTATCAAGGTCCTGGGTTCCCTCGTCTCTCTGTTGTTCCTGCCAATTCTCACTCAAGGTGTCTGTTTCCTTGTGTGCCTGACTTTCTTCAGCTAGTACTAAGCACTGTATTTAACAAATCAATAACTGTCTTTCCCCAGAGAGGATTTTTGTTGGCATCTGCGGGGTGCCTGGGGGTATTCCTAATGCATGGCACCTTCATTCAAGTTCAAGGCTTAACTTTCCATCATGGACAGAGAGTGAAGATTCAGACAGGAGCCCATTTAGCTTTGTCCTGACATGTGTATGACAGATAAGATCCTCTGGGGTCCTGGCCTAACAGCAGGTCATTTATCAAAGCCCCCTCTCTGGTGGGCCCTGCCCATCGACTTTGATTTCTGGACCCCAGGGAGCTGTCAAAGGTGTGCGGTGCCCCCGTCAGTGTCTTCCCGATGGACCGGGATCCTAGGGCAAAATGGCTTTGCCTCTGTCCTTATGCTTCTGGGGTCTTCTTCCCTACTGTCCTTTTATTTTGGGGTTTTGACCCAGTGCTCCCTCCTCTTGTCGGGTCTTCAATGTGTTCAAGATGACTTTTTTTTTTTTTAAAGATTTATTTATTGGGCCTCCCCTGGTGGCGCAGTGGTTGAGCGCTGGGCTGCGAAGCTGCACGCAGACCTCTCCTGCTGCACCGGCTGCTCCCCTTAGCAGTGTGTTTCATCAGTCTGCCTGTTCTGTTCCCCGCTCTGGCTCTGGTGAATTCGCTCACCCTCCCACACTTCTGACTGTACCCTGTGCTTGTATAAATAAATAAATCTGGGCCTCCCTGGTGGTGCAGCGGTTGAGCACTGGGTTGCAAAGCTGCCCGCAGCCTCTATAACGCCGGTTCGATCCCCGGCTGCTCCCCGGCCACCGGAGGAGGGTCCCACATGGCGCACAGACCTCTCCTGCCGCCCGCTGCTCCCCTCAGCGGTGTACTTCGGTCCTTCTGCCTGCTCTGCTCCCCGCTCTGGCTCTGGTGAATTCTCTCACCCTCCCGCACTTCTGACTGTACCCAGTGCTTGTATAAACAAACAAACAAACAAATAAATAATAAATAAATAATACATGCCTCTTTTAAAAAAAATAAATAAATCTTTTTTTTTTTAAGATTTATTTATTTGTACAAGCACGGGGTACAGTCAGAAGCGTGGGAGAGTGAGAGAATTCACCAGAGCCAGAGTGGGGAACAGAACAGGCAGACTGATGAAGAAATACACTGCTGAGGGGAGCAGTGGGCATGACAGGAGAGGTCTGTCGCGCCATGTGGGATCCTCGCTGGCGGCTGGGGATCGAACCAGCTCTGCAGAGGCTGCGGGCAGCTTCGCGGCCCAGCGCTCAACCGCTGCGCCACCAGGGGAGGCCCTCAAGATGACTTTTGTCTTCCATCAAGCTCTTCTTAGGTGTCTTCAGTGGGAGAGCTGATTTCCCTAAATTAAAAGTACATCTGTGTGTTTTGGCCTGTGCACACTCAGCCCCTACAACCCCGACGCCACTAACGGGCTGGAACTGGGAGCTCGTGCCCAGCTCCCCTTGAGCCCACAGGTCAGGCCCCGTTCTGGTCCTCACTCCTCCCCAAGATTGCTTGTTATTTTTTCTGGGGTCAAGAGGATGGCCACAGCTGTGTTTCTGCGAGGGGGGCTCCTTACACGGTTGGGGGCTGCGTGGCCATGGGGAAGGGTGTCCTAGCTCTTGCTGGTGGCTGCCTCATTAGAGCAGTGGTGTCCCGTGGAGGCGATGGGCCATAGCATAGCCCAGCCTTTCTGTGACCGGATTCGTCTACAGCAACACTCAGCACGTGAGCAGACGCAGGCAGCGTCCCCAAAGTGTGGGAGGCCTCAGTGGGGTGCATGTCCAGGACTCCCCAAGGGCAGAGAGACTCTGAAGGGAGGCCCTGTGCTTCAACGCAGCCTCCCTCCACAGGCCTTGAAATAAATTCTCTCTTTTTCCCTCAATGACACCTAAGATGGTGCGACTTTTTCAGAGCCTGTATTGATCAAAACAGATGGAAGAATTGGGGCAACTGGGGCAACACGGAGCAGCGCCCCGGGCTGGCAGGGGTGCCTGCCTGTCACTCAGTCTCCTTTGCCTCTGCCTTCAAACACTAGGTGCGAGGGGGTTAAGTCATCTATCACGTCCCACCCAGGCTGTTCAAAACCAGACTTGGCCGTTATAAACAGCCCTGCCCATGCTGTGCCCCCAGCTTCCAGGGAAAGCAGCAATTAATCCTGGCAGGAACTTCATTAATCTTGATTTAGTGCCCAGTGTAGCTGCACCCCCTTCCCCTTGCCCTTCATTTCTCTACACATTAAATGACTCGCGAAGAATGTCCTTTCCTGGTGATAGCTGGCTGGGGACAAGGGGTTCTGCAGTTCTTCAGCTGCTCAGAGGTTCAGGGGTCTCACCCCAGTTTCCAGCCAGTAGCTCCCTGGGGTGTGCATACACACACAAACACTGCTCTCTGCTGCTGGCTCCCAGCCTGCTCCTCACCATTTCCTCTGGCTCTGACTACAGGGAACTACATTTCCCAAGCTCCTTTGGTAGTTTCAGCCAAAGGTGGGCAGGGTTCAAGACTGGAGGGCTCTCTGCGGCTCTCCCTCCTAATGGAGGGCTCAGGTCCTGATCATGCCGCCTTCTTACCAGCTCCAAGAGGGGGTAGTGGTTTCCTACTACCAACTTTTCTTTGGGTTGATTCTTCCCCCATTTGGTTTCTTAGTTCTTCCACCTCTTGTACATCAATCCCCAATTAAATTCTCCACATCTGAAAGAGCTGGAGTGTATTTTGTTTTTCAAGGAGGTGCTGGCTAACGTGTGTGTGTGTGTGTGTGTGTGTGTGAAATGCACGCACACACACACACACACACATACACACTTGTCGGGTAAACATTTGGGCTGAGACTCCAGTGCTATCAGGCTCAGTTGTGCAGCAGTCGGAGCAGCTGCATGGAAAGCAAGAAATTCGGCACCTGGGCAGCATTGTTTCCAGAGTCTCAACAGACCAGTAAGTCATTGGCTTTTGACAGTATCTGTGACATATCTCTGAAATTGTAGGCCTCTATATGGAGTGAGCATTCTCTTTTCCTGCCCTACCTGGCCATTCCCAGCTTCTGCCCTTCAAAGCTCTCCCTTCCTATCATGGGTAACACATAAAAAAGACGCAGAATCTGGAGGGTCCCCAGCCCTGTAGGATTGCGCTGTGGGGTGCCAGTCTGTCCTAATTTCCTGGATGGGAAATTTCTCTGGGTGAAGTGAATTTTACCATTTCAACAAGCAGATTGGATCCAGCTTCTGCTGCGAGAGCCAGTCAAGCTGTCAGATCACTGGGGATATCTAACCTAAATTAGTTGTTTGGCATCACGAGTGCCAGGTAATCTTTTTTCCTACTGAGCGTCTCTAACAACCAACTTATTTTAGTTAGCTCTTTAAAGGAATAATTTTTTAAAGCTTTATTTATTTATGCATACAAGAACTGGGGTACAGGCCAGAGGTATGGGGGGTGAGAGGATTCACCAGAGACAGAGTGGGGAGTAGACCAGTCAGACTGACTGAAATACACTGCTGAGGGGAGCAGTGGGCGAGACAGGAGAGGTCTGCTGCGCCATGTGGGTCACCTCCCTGGCCGGGGATCGAACTCATGCTACAGTGGCTGCAGATAGGGGAAGGGTGGGTGAGTGGGGGTAGAAGGGGTCACTTATGTGGTGGGTCGTAGAAACAAGACTTTTGGTGGTCAGCATAATGCAATGTAGACAGATGTGGAATTATAATGCAGTACATGAAACCCTACTTAATGTTTTAAACCAGTGTTGCTTCAATTAAAAAAAATTAAAAAATAATTTGAGCAAGTCTTGATCTTTTCCATCTCATATTCACTTGAATAGTGAGTATAATATTTTTTCCTTTCTATGAAAAAAAAAAAAGGAACTGAGTGATGGGAATGTGAGACAGATGGGAAGAAGGAGACAAGTGTAAATGGTGGAGAAAGTCGTGCTCGAGGTCCTCATGCACAGAAGAGAAATGTAGGGAAGATGTGTAATTCATGAAGTGGTGCCCCCTCTGCTGTGGTGAGGCTCAAAGTGGCTTGTCTCTAGCCCCAGGCATTGACTCCATCTGAAGGTCATGATGCGGATTCCCAGACTTGCCACTGGGTTGTCTTAGTCCAGTTAAAAACACAAATCATCACGTACTTCTCTGCTGTCTTCCTAATCAATGCTGGAGGTAGGAACCTTGTCATGTGTCTGCAGTCCAGGGTTTAGGAGACAGTAGGTGTTTTTTGATGACTGTCACAGAAAGGGAATCAGAAAACTGAAAAGCAGTGTAAGAAGTTGTTTGGTTCAACCTCCCTTTCAACAAGATGCAAACTAGTTACTTAGTAACTAATAACCTAGTAAGTAAGTACTCCATACTTACTCCTTGCAAGAGGTGCTGTTTTTGGTAGTTGTTGCAATTCCACCATTTCCCACTTTCAGCCCAGGGAAACTCATTTTCCTATTAGAAGAAAGCCAAGTTTCTTAGAACAGGAGGCAGTGAAAGATAAGAACAGAGAACACATACATAACCTTTACATTATTTTAAATTGAAGTAAAAAATTTAACTTAGATAGGCACTCCATACAATGGCATACAATGTTCAGTAACAAAAAAGAATAAGCTGCTGTTATCTGCGATAACATGGGTGACTCTCAGAATAATTACTCTGAACAAAAGAAGCCAACTAGAAGAGTGTACACTGTGTGATTTTGTCATATGAACTTTTCAAACAGGAAAAGCTAATCCAGGAGAGAGGACAGATCAGATCAGTGGTTGCCTGGGGCTGGGTGAGAACTTGAGTGCAAAGAAGCAGGAGGCACAAGGGAACTTTTGGAGGGTAATGAGACTGTTTTGATTCTTCATGGGGATGGTGGTAAAATGGATATGTACTTAGTAAAGTTCATGAAATTGTGCCCTTAAAATTAGCACATTTTATTGTATGAATGTAATTATAGACCAGTAAAATTGATTGGAAACATAACCACAGGGGTAACAGAGGAAATCGGGGGCCTTGTGGCTGTGGTATGCACTGGGAAGCCCAAACAGGAGGTCAGTGAGCCGGATCGGGGGAGAGGTGCAAGTTCATGGATAAATGGAACTCAGAGGCATGCCCTGTGGGTAGGGTGTGGGTGGCACAGAGCTGTGGGTGCCCAGAAGGGAGGCCATCTGGAGAGATAGGGCCTGCCCTGGATGCCAAATGTTAAGCCCAACTTGTCTAAATCCTTCTGAGTGAAGCGGAAGGCCCAGAGCTGGTGCAAACAGCTGGTGCAAAGGCTGGTGCAACAGTTGGTACCAACAGCTGGTGCAAAGGTCCAGAGGTGAGAGAAAACAATTTGGTACCTGAGTAAGGTACCTGAGTAAGCGTGAAGTGTGGGATGTACACACATGTGTTTGAGCTGGTGGTGCTGAGTGTGAGATAGAGTGAAGTGGAGACTAGTAGATGTAGGTGAAAAACAAACCTGCTCTAGCTAAGCCTCTAGGTCCAATGATCGATTTACAAGAAATATGCACACAGAAGTAAATGACTCCAGGAGGAAGAAGTGAGACAGGCCGGAAGTCAGGGTACTATATGGGGTGAGTGTTTGTCCCACAAATCTATGACATGAAAAAATGAAGAAGTAATATTGCAGAGTAATAGACACTTAGTGGCTTTAACAACCTAATGCAATGTGTGCATTCAAACAGCAACTTTAAAAAGGCATCGTGAGACTGAGAAATTTGAATATGGATTGTGTGTTATGTCCTATTGAAGAATCTTACTGTGCTAAGTGTGAGAATGGCACAGTGGTTAAAGATATCTGTATAAAGATTATCTATCTATCCAGAAGATATTTTAGTTAGAGAACAATCTTGAAGTATTTATGGAAAAAGTAGCATCATGTCTGGATTTGTTTTTAAATTCTCCAGGAAAAAGGGCCTCCCTGATGGTGCAAGGGGTTAAGCATCAGCACTATGAAGCTATCCGCAGCCACTGCAGCATGAGTTTGATCCCCGGCCAGGGAGCTTACCCACATGGCACAGCAGACCTCTCCTGTCTCGCCCACTGCTCCCCTCAGCAGTGTGTTCAGTAGATCTGCCTGTTCTGCTCCCCACTCTGTCTCTGGTGAATTCTCTCACCCTCCCTGCACCTCTGGCCTACACCCCAGCTCTTGTATACATAAATAAGTCTTTAAAAAAATAAATTCTCCAGAAAAAAAAAAATAGAGCATGGTACACATACTAGGTAAACTGAGTTTGCAAATATTGGTAAATGTTGAAGTTGGTAACAAGCACATAAGGGATTTTGTACTCTTGTACTTCTGTATAAGTTTGAAAATGTCCATAATAAAAAGTCTTTAAAGATGCTTCAGCTTCTTTTTCTCAGGCGGCTGAAGAGATGTGGACATTCAGATTGAGCATGCCTACTGGAAGGAGCAGACTGTCTTTCAAAATAAGAACAGCTTCCTGCTCAGGGAAACTGGTGAGGAGAAGCTCCTGAGATGCTACAAGAACATTGGCCTGGGCTTCAAAAAGGAGGCCACTGAGGCACCTGTGCTGACAGATGCCCATAGCGTCTCCATCCAAGGGCAGGCCCTGTCTGGTGTGGAAGATGAAGATGCAGAGGACCCTGGTCACCCGCTGAGACCGCCTCTCCTGCGTCCAGGGTGCAAGCTCATGGGGAAGCGCCATGAGGGCATGTCTGTGCTCTCGTCACCCTGCCCCATGGACGTCTAGATCGAGGACATTGTCACTGCAGGGGAGAGCTGGCTCCTGAGTGAGAGGCAGCCTCAGTGTGCTCAAGGCCGCTGGCACCAAGAAACACTTCGAGAAGTTCTGAGATGACACCCACTCATTGGCTCAAACAAACAAGTTATTTTCCATCAAAAAAAAAAGATTCCCCCAAAATTTGACATACAGTAGTGCCCCACTAGATGGGGTTCAGGAGGAGGAGCCTATTTGTAGGTGAAGGTGAGGGCTTAGCCAGGAGTGCTTTGTGCATGGGGGCAGGAGGTGTAGGCTGGAAAGCAGTGGGAAGGCCAGGCCAAGGCTGAAGTGGGGGACTGAACCCCTGCAAAACGACTGCCAGGTGTTAGCCCATGGGGCTCTATGCAGGGGCCTGCGTCCCTTGCTCTCCCTTAGGGAAGAGGACACCACTTGCTGCCTGTGGAGCCGGGGGGGCTTGACAAACTCAGTTTCTTGGTGTCCATGGATGGGTCCTCCCCAGCGCTGGGCTGGCACCTTGGCCCTGACCCTTGCCCTGCACACCCATAATCTTAGGCTAATAGGGGGAACTTCTAGGGAGGGACCCGCGTGATGCCCAGAGGAGTGGAGCAGAGCTGAGTTCTAGAGAAGGGAGAAAAATATGTTCGCTGAGCCCTGACCCCACACAGGCCCCTTCCGGCCCAGGTGGTTTCCTGTTCACAACAACCCTGTGAAGTGACTGTTTCCATGACAGGAGAAACCTGTCACCAGTGAGGCGGAGAGTTAGTCAGTAGCTCCCGCAGTTAGCGCCGGGCAGTAGGAGTGACCCCAGGACTCAGGCCCTCCTGCCACTGCTTCTCCCTCCAGGAACAAGCACTTTCATTTCTCCGTCCAGCCGCTGACGGCGGGCCAGGCACGCGCGCTCCCCTTCTTCATACGCTTTGTTTAGTGCTCGGCACACGAGACGGATGTTACAGTCCTTGCGTACAGATGATGATCCCCAGGCCAAGAGGGTTCTCTGACTTGCCCAAGGCTGATCAGACAGAAATGGCTGAACCCAACTACTTTCTATATAGACACTAAAGCCTGTATTTGTAACCATTATACAGCATCTCCCTGTGACCTGGCATATGCCCCGAGAAGTTGGGGGCATAGGCCCTCAGCTCAGAGAGGGTGGAGTACCCAGCTCCACCCCCCTCCCACCCCCTGTCGGGACAGCCCAGCTGTGCAGTATCTGAGCAGGTGAAAGGGTCACCCTTGGCCTTGCCAGGAGCTGTGCTGCTCTACCTGTGCGAGAGCCCTTGGCTCCAGGGAATGTTAACAATTGCCATACTCCCTCCTAGAGGGAAGATCACTGCAAATTAGAGGGTTCACTTTCTGGCTGCAGTGTACACAGCATTCCCCCGGGCAGGCCCAGTTCTACAGGGGAGACCCCAAAGTGTAATTCCTACATCCCTAGCAGGGAGTGAAGCTGCAGAGGCGGGGGAACGCTGCCATCTGGAGATGTGGGCCTGGGCCCAGTTCTGCCAGCAGCTCTGCAGGCATCCAGCCTCTTGCCACATCCTGGCCTTTGCCCATGATATGCTGTCTACCTGGGCTGGCACTGGGGGTTCCCGATCCTCCTCTGGGACTTGCACAGCAGCCCCCCGCCCTTCTGTTCCCACTACACAGATGACATTATATTGTGATATCTCCTCAGGGCGTGTGAGCCCCTTGAACTCGGGACCCACATCTTGGTCACCTTTGTATGTCCGGTGACAAGCGCGACCTCGGTCCTGAATGGACTCTCATGGAGTCTGATAAATGAATTAATGAGTGGGTGAATGAATGAATGAAGTAGATGTAGCATTGTGACTGACTCTGAACAGATAAGATGGTTTCCCCATCTGCAAAATAGGGGTTCCTTTTGGAGGATTCTGAAGGCCTTTAGTACTTCCGAAGCTCAGCAGTGGGGTGGTGGGGACGGGCCAGCGCCTGCCGAGTGTTCTCTCTCAACACCTGCCCCCTTGGAGCAGAGACCGGAGGTGGCAGGCTGGTGATGGATGCGGGACTGGCATGAAAAATTGAGGCCACGGTTGAGCTCCCCCTGCCAGTTGGCTCGAGGGCCGCCAAGTGGCCCAGCATAACCGCACGGGAATGTTATCGATGGCCTGACACGGTGTTTGGGGGAATTAGCCCGTCCTCACATGCAATTATGAGGCATAGGATTATGTAAAGGGACAGGCCTGGATCAGAGGAAACAGAATACATTGCCCCCGGCGGTGGCGATGAGTGAGCTGGGGAGCAAGGCCAAGCCATCCGTCTCCTCTGGAGCCACCGGGGTCCCCTGTGGCTGCCTCTGTGAGTGGGGGTGGGGGAGGCAGCAGCCACGGGATTTTAGAGCTGAGGGTCCCCCAAGGCAGGTGGCTTCTCAGGGCCACCTTTTCCTGATGAGGAGCGCTTAGCCCCCAGCCCAGCACCTGGCAGAGAGCAGGTACTGAGTATCAGGTATTGAATGAATGAGAGAATGAAACAGTGGGTCCCACGTTATATTGTCTGTGAGGG
This sequence comes from Talpa europaea, assembly GCF_964194135.1. NCBI lineage: Eukaryota > Metazoa > Chordata > Mammalia > Eulipotyphla > Talpidae > Talpa > Talpa europaea. The sequence goes on from NC_140077.1 coordinate 75,228,643, forward strand.
GAGGGGTTCTTGCTCGGCTCATTGCTCTCTCCCGCCACCTGGAGCAGTGTTGGGACTCCAGCAGGTGCTTCATGTGTATTTGCTGAATGATAACTGACTTCAGGAATATGGACACAAACTACAAGAGGGTGGCAGAAAAAACAAAACGCCAGAGAGTGCTTGTCGCCTGAGACAGGGAGTCTGCGCAGGGTGTAGGGCACAGGGTCAATTTGTTAGCACGCTGACCCCATCCACACCTTCCTCAAGCCTTGGATGGGACCATCTCCCATCCTCGGTGCTGGTGCTTCTCAAGATGTGTTCTGTGTTATCATCACCCTGGGGCCCTGAACTGAACCCACTGAGTCAGAATCTATGGGGTTGGGGCTGAGAAATCTGCACCTTAAGGAAGCTTCCAGGTGATTTTAATGTATATTAAATCTGGGAGCCATTTAGTTAGATCTGCTGGAGAGGAGATGCCTGCCCTTCTCGCATGTTCTGGGACAGGAGTAGTGAGACGAAAAGTAGCCTCCACTGCTGAGGCCATATGCAGTATGTCATGAGCCCCTCTGGCAGCCCTGTGAGCTGTGGCTACTGCAACCCAAGGTACTGACGAGGAGGCTCTGAGAGCTTCGTGAACTTACCCTGGGTCAGACGGCTGAGGTAACTGAGTTGGGACCAGACATGACATTGCTTCATGGGTTCCCTTTGCTTTCCAGGCAGGCCGTTCCCCAGGGATTAGTCCCAGTCCTACTGTCCTGGCCTCAGAAGAGAGCTGTCACTTCCTTCACCATCCACGGGTGCAGCGTGGGCAACAGCTCTTAGGCAGAAGATCACTTTGTTCTTATTTAAAGACATATGGGTCCTGGCGGCGCCCTCCGCCTGGGGCCCCGGGGAGACTAGGACAGAAGGGGGAGGCCCTGCAGCAGCGGCTCTGACCCTCCCAGCCTTGGGATCCCGCCCCCCTTCTGTGCTAGTGCCTGTCCGCACCTCTCCTTGGGCTGTACCCAGCTTGGCTCAGCTGTGTCCTGGCGGCCCGTGAGCCAGAGCCATCTGTGCTCGAGAGAGCCCCAACATCAGAGGCGGGCAGACGGGGCCCACACAACCCCTCCGCGTGATGGGGAGCAAGCTTAGCTCCCTGTGGTGCCCCACCTTTCCCTGCCTCTGCAGAGAGGGAGCTTTCAAAGCCTTTCCCGTGGCTGAAATGCCCTCCCCCAGCCAGACGCAGAGGCGATCACAATGCCTCATCCAAGTCTTTTCACTCTGCTGCCCTCTGTCAGCGTCCCCGGAGCCTCTGCGGCAGTCGGAATCCCAGGGAAACCCTCCAGAGTGGGGCGAGCAGGGAGGGGCGCTGGCTGGGGTGGGGCTGGCTGCCCCCGTTCCGCTAGGCATCCACTGAATGTATTTTCTTTGCTTTTTAAATTAGGAAAGCAGAACTGGACTGAAAACTTTCCTTAAAATGAAACCCAAGAACAGAACACAGAGGTAGGGTGTGAGCGAAACTGGTGAGCTGTGCAGTGGGGAAAGACGCGGCTCCCGCCTGCCAAGGAATGAGGCAGGGGTTCAAGTTCAGGCTTTTCTGAGAACCCTGTAGCAGATTTGGTATTGGCTGCTCCAAAGGGGGCACTGATACCTCTCAACACCCACCCCTACCCCAGTAAAGCTGAGCGAGAGAGAGATTGATTGATTCTGGAATGTAAAGCCTTCTCTGCTGTGAAGGAGCCTCAAGCCAGAGCCCCTGATTGGAGCTGAGAAGTGCTCCAGTGCAACAGACATTTAAGTTCAATCAATCTGTGTCCCCGGCCCTGCGAAGGGAGGATCAGCCAGTCTGTGCTCCTTCCACCCAGACCTCCCGTTTACATCAGGAGCAGAGGGTAGGGGGCTGTGCCCGGAGGGGCTGGAGGTGGCTGCAGCATCCTGGGTCAGAAGCAGCTGAGACATCCCCAGGTAAACTGTCCACCCTATTCTGGAGGCATTGGCTGTGCATTTCTCTGGGAATGAGGACTTTTAGGGAAAAAACTAATGACAAAAAAATCCTACCACTGCAATGCAGTGCCTCTGAGGCTGGTGCAGACGGCTCTGCTGCGGCTTGAGGCACACACACCGCACTCCCTCACCAGCCTGCACCGGGGCCCAGGGCCTCCACGCCCCTCGGCAGCTGGGCTCACAGCCCTGAAGCCTAGAGGCAGGGAAAGGGGCACCAGCTATCCTGCCATCCAGCTCTGGATTGGCCCAGGGCAGGATCAGAGGTGCGTCAGTAAAGATGGGGATTCCAGAGCTAGAGGTAGGGGACATCAGGGGGACACAGTGGCTGGGCTGAGAGGTCGCCTTCTGGGCCTCAGTTTCTGCTCTTTCTACCTCCTTTGCCATACACTGGTGGTTGGCGACCCCTCAATGATCTCCACCATCGTGGGCACATTTAGCTGAAATCTGTACGTTCTCATGGCTGACACCATCCGGTGTGAGATGTCCTTGTTATTTTCTGCTCTTTTGCTCCAAAAATGGGGCCAGGCAGCTGTTGCCATGCACCTGCGTTCACTCTTCCAGGTCGCAGACTCATGGAACCTACAAGATCCAGTTCAATCCTCTTATTAAGAAAGAAGCTGAGACCCAAGAAGTGAAGTGACTTGCCCAAGGTTGTGCAGTGAAATGAGCTGGTCCTAGGACAGAGGCTGGTCCTAGGACAGAGGCTTAGTGGAACCATGTGGGAGGTCCCCAGCGGGGTCTGGACATCTTGCCGATTGATGATGAATTCATAGATTCTTTGTTCAAGGCAGCCAAAGAGGAGGGCATTGTTGGTGCCCAGGCCAGAACAGACTCAGCATTAATCTCCGATACCCTGAACTTCTCCCAGGATGCACTGCCCACACCCTCTAGGGGCCTCTCCCTCCAGAAACCCTCCCTCGAACTGCCAGATCCAGCCTGGTTTCCAGAGCTTGTCAAGGACAGTGAGGGGGTTCCCCGGACTCATGTCTTTGCTGGCTGTATTCAGTTTCCAGACTGGGGGGCTGACATGAAGGTAAGAGGGAGGCCAAGCAGGGCCACATCTCACATTCTTCACCGTGGGACACAGGAAGCCCAAAGCTAGCTCACAGTGCTGTACGAGGGAGAAGAAAATGTATGACCCACCAACCTTCCAGAGCTGCTGGTGGCCCCTCCCTGATATCTCCCCTAGGTGTGGTAAGCACCAGAGAGGGCAAGATTTCCTTTCTAATGCCTGAGACCTGGGGGGCAGCTCTGTCCAGGGTGTTGACCCCGACCCCCCAGGGAAATGGACTCCACGTAGCCTAAGAAGAGAGGATTATGGGTGGGGAAAGAGACCTCCCTGGTCTTGGGCATCTCTTCTGAGGCTGCCAGTGGGCCTGGCTCATGGGTTGCCCTAAGGCCGTGGTGCGCCTGCCTCTTGAGTGAGTGTATTTGGAGTAGCTTTGTTGGAAGCTGGACCTGATGAAAAGACCACTGCGCCATTGATGAGATGGACCCCACCGCTGTTTGAACCTGGTACTTTTGAGGCTATTTAGCTTGTGTTGTTTTTCTCTGGACATCCCATTTCAAGAAGAACACTCAAAGACTGGATCTTGTCTAGAGCTCGGTAGAGGTAATAGAAAACACTGAAACAACTGTAGAAGAAACACTATTTAAAAAAATTTTTTTTTTATTTTTAAAGATTTATGTATGTATACAAGAGCTGGGGTACAGGCCAGAGGTGTGGGTGTGTGTGTGAGAGAGAATTCACCAGAGACAGAGCGGGGAACAGAACAGGTAGATTGACTGAAGTACACTGCTGAGGGGAGTAGTGGGTGAGTCAGGTGAGGTCTGCTGCGCCATGTGGGTTGCTTTCTGGCTGGCCGGGGATCAAACTCATGCTGCAGTGGCTGCGGATTGCCTCATAAGTTGTGTCTTAACCCTTGTGCCACCAGGGAGGCCTTAGAAGAAACACTTTAGACAGAACAAAGATACCCAAGGCAGTGTTGCTGGCTGTTCTCAGAAAGCTGGAGAACTGTCATGTCTTTGGGACAGCTAGACTCTGAATAGCAAGGGAAGCCACAGGGGAGCTGATTTTAATTCAAGATAAGGACGTCCACTCTCATTCTTAAAGATGTGCAAATAGTGGAAAGGCCTATCTCATGACATAGCTGTTTACCTACTGCTGGAATATCCACCAGGGTTACAAGTCAGAATTCCTGCAGGGAATAGGAGGCTGGACTGGGTCAGCTAAGCAGAAAAGCCAAGAGAGCATGTTTATGGTTGAGACACTGTACTGGGCCAGCGACATGTGGTATAGCTAACATTTAACCTGCTGCACAGCTATTGAACCATCCTTGCCAAAAACGTGTTATTTTCTGCTTTTACAGATGACAAGCCTTAGAAAAGTTAAAGATACTTCCCTAAGATTGTCCACTTAGAGAACAGCAATTGGAACTTGAACCCAGACCTGTCTGCTTCCAGATCCCTTGGTCTTTAGTGATAGATCCTTCTACCAATTCTTGGCTTTGAGTCTTAAATTTACAGGGCCCTAAGTAGGCTGCAGGGGCCAAAAGCTCAGAGGATTTCACTTCTCCTGCTCTGGAGCTAAAAACAAAATAAAACAAACAAACAAACAAACAAAAAAACCCCAGCAAGAACAAAGCAGAAAAGAGCAGAAGCCCTTGGGAGCTGATGATCTGGAGAGGGTTCTGTTTGCCTTGGAGTCACCAGCAGTGGCCAGCAGGGACCCAAGTTCAGCCTCTGGGTTATCCCTGACCAGGGTGAATGACAGACTGACTTCTCTGATTGGTGTGTGTGTACATGCACATGTGTGTGCTTGTGTTCCAAAGCCCACCCCTCCTGTCCGTGTCCCCCAATCTCTCATCCCAGCATCGCTGATGACCAGCAGGGAGCAGCAGGCCGTTGGGGAACACCTGCTCCCTGTCTTTCAGGGGATGAAGCAGAGAGGGTTTCCCAGCCTCTTTCCTGCCAAGCCTCCTCCAGTAAGAATGAGCCCTACCCTCGGGTTAGGGCATTGAGCCAAGCTCCTGGGTATGTGACTGGGGATGGACAGGACATGGTGAGGGCCCCTCATCCTCAGATTTGGGGGACCCCTACACAATTCCACACAAACCTGTCCTCCTCTTGTGTGCATCCCATGCCCGCTCACCCTCCCTCGCATCCAGCACACCCTTTTCATAGGAACAACCTGTTCTGCACACAGCAAGCCACACTCTCTGGTCCTTATTTCCTGGTGCCAGCCCCCCCACTGCTGCTCTGGCCAGGAAGTCCCTGCCCAGTCCTCCCTGTTCGGCCCATCACCTCCTGCCCACATAGGCCTCCAGGTCACCTCACCCTTCCCTATATCTTCCCTGTCTCCTTCACCACACAGGCTTGGATCAAGGATGGAAATCAGGAACCAAATCTTCTAGTCCTTGCACTCCGGGGCCTCATGTGTGCCTCCTCTCCCCTTCTCCCCAGCAATACCGGTTTCTTTTGGAGAGACAGGAAGGAAGACACATCAAACAGGCCCAACTCCTCAGAACCTTGCATAACTTCTCCAAGCCTTAGAGTCTTGATCAGGAAAACAAAGACAGGAATATCCATCTTACAAGGACCAAGTGACTAAAAATGTACAGACATCACAGTGCACAGCTGAACGTTGTGCTCCCTGTGCCTGAATTAATGGCGGTATTCGCTTGTCACTGAGGACACTTGGGCACAAGATCAGCCATTGCTTTAACAGGGAAAGGAGTTAAATGACCCTGTGATAGAAAAACAGAACAAGATGACGTTGTGAAATGGGTTTTCATTCAAGTTTAGTGGGTCCCGGTCTGGGGTGAATAAGATCTGACTTCCTCAAGGCTGGCCCCAGGCCCTCTTCTCATCAGAAATGACCACACCCTTCTGCCAGCAGGTGAGTCCGCACCTGTATCTTCAGTCTGAGCCTGCCTTGCAGCTGGACAGCAGCGCAGGCCGGGAGCCTAGGAGTTGCTATTTTTCTTTTAAAGATTTATTTATTTATGCATACAAGAGCTGGGGTGTAGGCCAGAGGTGCAGGAGGGTGAGAGGATTCACCAGAGACAGAGTGGGGAGCAGAACAGGCAAACTGAGTGAAATATACTGCTGAGGAGAGCAGCAGGGGAGCCAGGAGAGGTCTGCTGTGCCATGTGGGTAGCTCCCTGGCCGGGGATGGAACTCATGCTGCAGTGGCTGCAGACAGCTTCATAGTATTGTGTCTTAACCCCTTGTGCCACCAGGGAGGCCCCCCTGGGAGTTGCTATTAATGCTTCCCTCTCCCTTTCCCTTCATACCAATCCAATACCAAAGCCAGTCTTTCTCTCTCACCCGGGTTGTGCAGAAGCTGTTTGCTTGTATGGGATGCCCTTCCTCCCTTTGCCTTTTTGATTCCTTTCCAGACTTCAAGCCTCAGCTCAAGTGCTACTTCCTCCAGGAAGCCATCCTTGATTTCCCTGAGAAGTCCCTCTATTATAGTCACATAGCACCATCACACACTCCCTCGCAGTACTGTTGTAGAATAGGTGTGACACACATGAGTGTTTGTGGTCATGTGATTCATGTCTGAACACCCTCTGAAGGCATAACCCTGTCTTTTCTCATTGTTAATCCCTCGTTGCCAAGAACGGCATTGGACACATGACGTATGCAGCTCCCTACCACGTGTGATGAGTGAGTGAGTGAGTCTGCGGTAGATTTTGTCTGAGGACAGAGGCTGGATGAAGGGGTTTTGCACCCCTCAAATATACAGGGTTGGGCTGAACGCAGAGCATGGGGGAGGGGCTGTGGCAGGCTCAGAGGAACCCTGCTCCAACAGGGAGTGTGGGCAGCCTTCTTGGGAGAATGTGCTTTCTTGGGTCATGTGACTGAAAATATTAGTCCTCTGGAGCAATTAGTTAAGTTAATTAGCTCATCCATTTAAGCAGCAGCAAAGGCAACAGGGCCTGAAGACTGTTTTGGGAAAGACACTCAATTATTTGCACCAATGTCACCCTAATTTCCCCAGTAAGCTCGACTGTGGCTGGGCAAGGGAAGAGACTTGAACACTCAATTAATTTTCCCTGTTTGAGTGGGAGGGAGCAGGGGCTGCAAGCTGGCTGCAAGCAGGTTGTCAGAGCATCGGAAGCCACCTTTGCACCTATCACCTCACTGAACCTTCTGATAAAGACATTAGGTTTTCCTGGCCCTGAGATGCCAGCCCAGAGAGAGGATAACAGCCACGTTTGCACAGCACGTTGGTTCTAGGACAGACCCAGCGCCAGGTTTCCAGCCTCCCAAAGCAGCACCCCTCCTCCAGAGGAGCAGAGAAAATGTGTAGAATTTCTGTGGTGGAACCCAGAGGTCAGGGCATGCGGGGACAGGATCACATGCCTTGGCTCACTGGAGCAGCAGCCAGAGCAGAGGAGCCCCTGATCCCGACCTGAACTACAGCACCCCATCTGGAAACTGAAGCCTGTGGTTGTGTGAAGGGGGCTTGGAGGTACCCCCCCATTCCTGTCCTTGGTCGCAGAGGTGCAGAGGTTCTGGTCTTTCTGACCCCATGTAAGGTCATCCATCAAGATTGAAGCAGCGCCCGGGCCTCCCTGGTGGCGCAGCGGTTGAGCGCTGGGTTGCGAAGCTGCCCACAGCCTCTGCAGTGCTGGTTCGATCCCCAGCCGCTGGGTGAGGGTCCCACATGGCGCGCAGACCTCTCCTGCCGCCCGCTGCTCCCCTCAGCAGTGTACTTCGGTCCTTCTGCCTGCTCTGCTCCCTGCTCTGGCTCTGGTGAATTCTCTTACTCTCCCGCACTTCTGACTGTACCCAGTGCGTGTATAAATAAATAAATAAATCTTTAAAAAAAAAAAAAAGATTGAAGCAGCGCCCACCATGTGGCCAGGACTGCACCTGGTCAAAGGCTGCAGCGCAGATGCCTGCAGCGCCCAGTTTATAGCCTGAGGCAGGAGCTGGTGGCCCAGGACAGGAAGCAGAGAGCACACAAGGACAGACCTGCCCGCAGTGAGCCCTGCAGGCCAGGGAGGAGAGAGGGCACTTAGAGGGTTTGGGGGAGAACAAAGGGCTTTCCACGTAACACTGAAATGAGAGGCAGGAAGCAGCATGTGAGGGGCAGAGGGTCTGAGAGTCAGCACTGGAGGGCAGAGGCACCAGGAGTTGGCATGATAGGAGGGGGCTGTTTGGGAAGGGTCTGAGAGCAGCATTTAGGCTGGGCACAGCTGCAAAGGGGGGTGCTCAGGGTTTTCAGCTGGGGTGGCGGCATTAGGGTGTCCAGCCACACTGGCAGAGATGGGGAACTATGCCACTGGGCAGGGGCACGTTTTCCATGGGTGACTGAGTTGGGGACTCTCTGGTTAGCTTAGGTTAGAAGGCAACCCCAAACTCTATAGCAGGGGTGGAGATTTATATGCCTCGAGGGCCAGCACAAGCTCTCCCTGCGCTGTGTATGGGTTGTGTTGGGCGAAGTAGCTGCGGATACGCTACTGAAAGGGAAAGTGGAGCCCAGAGGCTCTAAGTGGCTGCGTCACACGGTTAACACCAGCAGGGCCTGCGGCCCAGGTCTGACTTTCAACCACCTTCTTTCCATCGAAGCACTGGTTTTCAAGCTTGGCTACACAGAGAATGCCTGAAGCCTGGGTCCTTCCCGGGCCGAGGGAGCTGGAATCTCTGGGAGGGGCCCAGCCATGGTGGGTTGAAGAACCCCAGGTGGCTGGTGGCCGGGGAAGTTGAGAAGCACCCACTGCAGTGTGTGGCTCCCTGCTTTGGCCCCCACACCCCAGCCATCCCATCTCAGGGCGATGGCTTTGCTGTCACTGTGCCTTAGGCATTGTCAAGTATACAGAAAACAGGAAGATGAGATGATGCCTCAGAGTTGTGTCCTGAGCAAGGCTGGTGCCACAATTGAAGAATTGAAGGCGCTGAACAATGAGAACCTTAGCGCATCTGCAGGGGGCCCCTGGAGGAGGCTGAACCCCTTGGCACTCCCTGTCACCCCCACTTATGCCTGGTCCCAGGAATGTCAACATTCGCCTACGTCTCCCAAAGAAGACAGACTTCCGAGTCAAGATGTCGCTTCCTCAGGCTGAAGAGTGAGGTTGTCCTCGCTCCAGACACTGACACCGCTGCTCCCCAGAGATGGTTCAAGCTGAATAGCTGACCATGAGGCCACCACTTCCGCTTAGCTTGTGTGGCTTATTTACAAATATCCCTCAACTTTCTTTTTTTTTTTAAGATTTATTTATTTATGCATACAAGAACTGGGGTACAAGCCAGAGGTGTGGGAGGTCAGAGGATTCACTAGAGAGAGTAGGGAGCAGAACAGGCAGATCTACTGAAATACACTGCTGAGGGGAGCAGTGTGCGAGACAGGAGAGGTCTGCTGCGTCATGTGGGTCACCTTCCTGGCCAGCCAGAAACTGAATGCGTGCTGCAGTGGCTGGCCATAGTTTGATAGCGCTGTCTTTAACCCCTGCACCGCCAGGAAGGCCCTCCTTCAACTTTCTAATTCTGTAACAGACCCCACACCTAAATGCTTTAGGAAAAGGAAAAGGGATTATTTCAGAGCATTGCAGTCTCTTGAACTTGAGGTAATAATGTGTCACACAGGAATGTGCTGAGGTGGAAGGAGGACCAGCCAGGGCTAAGGCCCAGCAGCCTGGGGTCGAGTCCAGTCCCAGCCCCCTTAGGAGTTAGTAACATCTTCAGCCCAGGTTCTCTCCATGATTTATGAGTTGTGACTTCCAAAGGCCTATCTCCCATTCAAAGCCCCTTGGTCAGCTCCAGGTCCACCCCTCTGAGTGCCCACTGGACACTTCCTCCAGCCTGGACTTTCAGCTCCCGCCCTGCTGTGTACCCTCTCCATGGGTGACTTCGCATCCTCCAGTCTCATGAGTCAGAAACCCGGCGGCCGGGCTCTTCCTCCCCCTACATGTCCCAGCGAGGGGAGCCTTCCAGGGTTCTAGACCTGCAAGTCCGTCCCTTCCTCTGCACTTCCGCTGCTCCTCCTCGGTATCATCTTTCACTTACCCCAGGAGGCCACCTGTTCTGTGTATAGCTCGGCCCCTGCCGGCCCCCTGCTTTCAAGCTTCCACAGTGCTGTTGCCCAGGTGGGTTAAAGCTTGGCTGCAAGGCCTTGTGCAGGCCCTGAGGCCCTCCAGCCCCACCCCCAGTGCCCAGTGCCCCCAGAGGACTCTCTCCATGCCCTCCTGCCTCCATGCTTTAACCTTGATCTCCCCTTGCCTTGGACAACCCACTCCATTTTTTTTAAAGATTTATTTTTATTTATTTATGCATATAAGAACTAGGGTTAGACCTGAGATGCGTGGGGTGAGAGGATTCACCAGAGACAGAGTGGGAAACAGAACAGGCAGATCTACTGAAATACACTGCTGAGGGGAGCAGCAGGCGAGACAGGAGAGTCTGCTACACCATCTGGGTCACCTCCCTGGCGGGGATCAGACTCAGGCCGCAGTGGCTGGCAATTGCCTGAGAGCACTGAGACTTAACTCTTGCGCCTCCAGGGAGGCCGCACCCCACTCCTTTTCCTCAGGTCAAATCAGAAGCTTACCCTGAGACCAAGGGAAGTCACCTTCCTGGGAAGGCCTCACACCCTGGTCAGCGAGGCCCGACACTGGGCCTTCACCATGCACACCTGCCCTGGGTGCTTCACGCACACCTGCCCTGGGCCATCTATCCCTCCCTCCATCTTAAGGTACTTATGGGCTGTCTCCCTGCAGACTCCCAGTGCTGTAGCCAGAGGCGACTGGAGTGCCTGACTCCTGATGTGTATATTCAGTAAATGTTTGTTAAAGGAATGCTTAACAAAAGGAGCTTGCTGGTCTTAAAATTTTCCTGATGTAGGATTTGAACACTTTGCTCCTCAGGGAGGAGCTCTGGGCTCTGTGTTCCCTCCTAACTGGGTCACTGTGCCGGGATGGGGATGGCGAGATTGTCTCAGTTTGGATGCGCTTTCCTAATCCCCTGTCCTGCTGCAGGAGTTTTTTGCTAGTCTCTAGGCTTTGTTTTCCCTAGAGAAATTGTTCCTTATGTAGCTGTCGATTCCATGTCTGTGGGAAGAGGGGAGTTCAGGATCGCCTACAGACCATCTTGAACCCGAACCGCTAGAAAGGCCCTACTATTTTATTTACTTATTTATTTATTTAAGATTTATTTTTATTTATACAAGAGTTGGGGTACAGGCCAGTTGCACAGGAGGATGAGAGGATTCACCAGAGATAGAGCAGGAACAGAACAGGCAGACTGACGAAATACACTGCTGAGGGGAGCAGCGGGCGAGACAGGAGAGGTCTGCTCACCATGTGGGTTGCTCCGAGGCTGGCAGGGATCGAACCGGCACTGCAGAGGCTGCAGACAGCTTCACAGCGCTGCGCGCAACTGCCTGAGCCATCAGGGAGGCCCAAGACCCTACTTTTTTAGACCAGTGGCATATGCTATGCCTTTTATACATGCCCTCACCAGTAGGTGGCGCCAAACTATCGCCCTGTGCAAGCACGTGGCCCCTGCTGGCCATCATCTCAGGTAGTTGCAAACCTCGCCTCACAGGTGGACAGAGTAACCAGGAAAGGTGAGGCTCACACAGGTAAACGGAGTTCCCAAGATTGTAGTTTACACACCCATAGTTGTGAGAGTGGATTATTTTGGCCTCTGTAGTTCTCTGGGAAGATCCTCTGAGTCTAGGCCCAATTCCCTTTTCCTCCTCAGTGCACTCTGCCAACATGTGTTCTTAGAGGGTCTACATGTCTGACCTGAGTCTAGAGACAAGTTGGAGTTGTTCCTCACGTTCAGGAAAAGCTCCTGCTGGGGAGAGGAAGATGAGCTGTTCTTTTGTGCAGTGCAGACCAGACCCAGCCTGAGGCCTGAGAGCAGTCCAGGAGGCTGAAGTTAGCCCTGTGGCCTCGGGTAAGTTACTTCACCCTCCAGAAGCTTGACTTGAATCCTGGCCCTGGCACTTCCCAGCTATGTGAACTTGGACAAATCATTGCCATTTTTGAGCCTCAGTTTTCTTAGCCGTGAAATGGGAACAAGCCCTGATTTCACCAGGTGGTTGCACGGATTAGTAGGAACAAGTGCCTACAGCTTTGTCCGGCTTCTGGTTCGCAGTGATGGCACTTGGCATTGATTGACAAAGCATATGACAGAGCAGCAGAGTAGCAACTAAATCCTGCATCCTCTGCTTCCTAGCCGTGTGACCAGGGGCAAGTAATTTTACCTCTCTACCTCAGATTTTCCCTCTGTAAAATGAGAATAAAACTAATCCTGTCTTCTAGGGTTGCTGTGTTAAGTACATAAATTCATGTCAGACACTTATGAGAGTGCCTGCCACATAATAAACCTTCAAGGTGTGTTTTCTATCGGAGCTATTTTGATCAGTTTCCTCATCTGCAAAATAGATAACTAAAAATAACATAATAAAACAGTATAAATATCAATGCATGTGTCCTCCATCGGCATTCACCATCATCATCTCAGAACCTGAACCTCATTAGCTCCAACTACCTTCCTGCTTCTACAGAAAGTCTAGCCTCCCCCAAACCTGCTTCACCCCAGCATGCATTCTGGCAGCCCCCTAAGGCTGGACTGACTGAGCGCAGGTCCTCATGTGGGTCTGGGCTACAGCTTACTGCTGGGTTCCCAATCCTCTCCCCAGGCTTTCCCTCTTCCCAGCCTCAGCAGCACAGCTGTCCCTTTGAAAGGGAGAATGAGAACTGCCCTGCTCCCCCCTCCTTTGTTAATGGCTGTAGAGTCAGGACTGGACACTGAGCAGGTTTTCTAGGATCCAGCAGACCGGGTAAAGGAGTCAGAGTCCTCAGTGGTTTTGCAGGTCTTTTATTGGGGTTCACCAGGCAAATGGCAGGCAGGGGTGCTGGGGGCCGGGAGGCTGGCAGTCCTCCCAGCCCCCAGCAAGTCTTCACCCTATCTGGGCTCTCCGGCCTTCTCTGCTTCTCTCTTGGCTTCTGCTACTTCTTTCTCGGCTTCTCTTTTGACTTCTCCTGGCGTCCCCGTGACGCTGCCCTTAAAAGCACAGTCTTAGCCCAGGTGTACCCACTCCAGGTGCCCGCCATCAGGCATGCATTCAGGATCACAGGGTTCCCTCATCTATCCTGATGGCGGGAGGGCAGAAAAGCCTGATACCTTTTACCTTACCCTACAATGGCCATCTGAGGGGCAGGGTTTGCAGCATCCTTCAGTGGGACACCTAGCCCCAGGGTCACTGTCATGGTCACGACCAGCCACTGTATCCCACCTAGAGTGCCCCTCTCCTCGGACCTTCAAGCCTCGTGGAGTCTGCATTCTTTCTTTCTGACAATTTCTCTCTCAGAATACCCCCATGTAAAGTCTGCCAAATATGTCTCCGTATGTCCCGAGTTCGAGTTTCTCCCAGGTACTGCTCTTTATAAACCAGTGGAAATACCCCAGAAGAGGGCGCTGGCACAGTCTTTGGGGCTGATGTCTGCACATGAACTCAGTCACCCTGGATTCCTTGCCCCCATGACAGCTGTAAACTGCCCAGCATATTGTAGGCACTAAATAAACAACAGCTATTTTTATGTTTCCTCTTCTGCAAAATAGAGATCTTGTAGAAATAGTGGCTAACATTTACAGAGCACTTATGTCTCAGACTAGGTTTTTTGCATGTACTAATGTAGGGTCAGGAATGGGCTACTGAGCAGGTTTTCTGATCCAGCAGACCGGGTAAAGGAGGAGTAAGAGTCCTCAGTGGTTTTTTGCAGGTCTTTTATTGGGGTTCACCAGGCATATGGCAGGCAGGGGTGCTGGCTGGGGGGCTGGAAGGCTGGCAGGCCTCCCAGCCCCCAGCAAGTCTTCACTCTATCTGGGCTCTCTGGCGTTCTCTGCTTCTCTCTCGGCTGCTGCTTTCGGCTTCTACTTTCGGCTTCTGCTGCTGCTAGTGTCCCCGTGACGCTGCCCTTAAAAAGCCATTCTTAGCCCAGGTGAATCCCATCTACCTATGCCCACACCCTATTCCAGGTGCCCGCCTTCAGGCATGCATTCAGGACCACAGGGATCCATCATCTATCCTGATGGCGGGAGGGCAGAAAAGCCTGACATTTTTCCTTACCCTACAACTAACTTTTCAGTATTCATGTGATTGAGGTAGATGCCACCTTTGTGTCCATTTTACAGATGAGATCCAGAGAGGTTAAGTAACCTACCCAAGGTCACGCAGCTGCTAAGTGGCAGAGCCAGGTTCACCCCAGCAGTCTGGCTTCGGAGTCTATGTTCTAAGAACCAGGTATTACCCTGTTGCCAGAACTGATGGGAAGATGCAGTGAATCACAGGCTTATGGCCCCATCCAAGCACCTGGGTATCTGCTCTGGGGGCTCAGTGAAGGGGAGAGGAGGGGGATGGAGGGGGACGGTGGGGAAGGAGGGGGAGGACTCGTACAGCACTAGGGATGATCCAGGACTGCAGGACTTAGACGCTCTTTGCAGAAGCCCTAGGCCTTGCTGGTGAGGAGGGACTGAGAGGCATTATTTGTCTGGACAGGCCTGAGTGAGGGGGAACTTGGTCCAGGTGAAGTGCTTCAAGTGCCCTCTTCTCCTTTCTCCTGTCGTCTTCCCTCTCCACTCACTCAGGAGGAGCTGCAGCTGGGTGTCGGGGTTTCCAGCAGGGCTGCAGTCACGTGCTGCATCTCCGGATACAGCTGTGGGGATGCATGGGAAGGAGGCCTTTGGCGTAGGCTCGTGGACCCCCAAAACAGCACCTCCACTGAGGCCTACGTGGTGCAGATATAGGAGGCTATCGGAGCAGGGGTGGGAAGGTAGCCAGGGAGACTGCAAAGTCCTCTTCCAGGCACCTCTTCCTAGTCTGACCCTTGTCCACCAGCCCTAGGAACATACGGGCAGCAGGAGCCTGTCCTGGGTGCTCCGTTGGTGCCAGAGCTAGGGCAGCATCGCACTCCATCTGGGGCGGGGTGGAGGCTAGCCATCTCATTGGAAGGAGGTGAGGGGATTTGTTTTAGTCTGTGGGGTGACTTGGAAGTGACTTTCAGGGGAGGCTGGAGATCATGAAGAAAACTACCCAAACCCCCTAGCTCTGCTGGTGCCCCCCCACCGTGACTCCAAGCCAGCGGTGGGAAGTGCCGGCCCCTGAGGCCGACAGGGAGGAGCAGGAGCTGTGGGCCTGGGTTGTGACATCTGGGTGGTGATGGAGGAGCAGGCACAGCTGCTGTCCACTTTATCCTAGAAGCTGGGGAGGAGGGGGATTTCAGGAGCCACTAAGTGGGGCAAGGGAGGAGAGAATGTTGGGGGACAAGGAGACAAGATATATTTAGTACCTGGGGAGAAGGCTGAGAGTAGAGGAAAATGTTCCTTTATTCATCAGTCCTTATTTCTTTCCCATAGGAGCCAGCACGGATATGCCAGGGAGGGCCCAGTATGTACATGATCCCTTTAAGCCTTACAATAACCCTGTCTTACAATTCAGGCCCCCACACTGCAGGTGAGAAAGTGAGGCTGAGAGAGGCTATGTAATTTGCCCAAGGCCACACAGCAGTGTGTGGATTTGAGGCTGCTGAGCCTCAGAGCCGCTAAGCTGTCTTGAGTGCCTACTCACTACTGTGGGCAGTGGGTGCTTTCCTTCCTGGAGTTTACAGCCCAGTGTGGGGAAAGAGAAGAACAAGAAATGACAAGGGTGACACACGGTACAGATGAGGACAGGGCACAAAGGGAACTAAAAACTGGCTGGATGAAGGGCAGTTGTCATGGTGACATGCAGCAGGGAGGACAGTGCCCTCCACTGGAAGGACAGCATGTGCAAAGGCCCTGTGGCAAAAAGAGCACAGTACTTTCTGGACCTGCAAGGCCAGTGCAGCTGGAGCACAGAGGATGAGAAAGGTGCAGTGGATGGTGAAACTGGAGGTGGGTAGGGGCAGGAGGGTGGCATAGGACATCTGCAAGGAGAGGGGTTGGAGGGGCAACCTGGGCACAAGGAGCAAAGAGGGAGGAGGGTGCAACTTTGACTACGACACAAACCAGTAGACCTGAGGGACTCAGCATTGGGGACCACAAGACTAAGCTTCATACCCCAAGCTTCAAACCCAGCATGGGGCCTTGGGTGAGTCATCCAAGCCCCCTTTGGGGGCTCCTTGTGCCTCAGTGGAGTGAACAATCACATCTGGTCCTTACCTTAATGTATTTTGGGTTAAGAAGATCAGTGAAATCAAACTTGGAATCTGTTGTTAATGATCTTGTGTTTGTGTGTGTGTGTGTAAGAGAGAGGGGTGTTTGTTTTGGGGGTACATTCTGGGGCTCTGAGCAAACCCCAGCTGCTTCTTGCAGTCACCCATCCTCTCCTACCCCATCAGAGTCCTGCCTCACCCCCCCACCCGGCAGGAGGATCAAGGGTACAGGGGGAGTGGCGAGCCACTTAGACATTAATCACAGGTATTTTCAGAAGGAGTGGACATAGTCCTACATAAATGCTTTATTTTCTGTGATTAGACCCCACTTTACTCAAGTCAGCTTTGAATAAGCCTCAGATGCTGTTTGATCCATTTAACCAGAAGGAGCCATGGGGCTCATTTCACCCACCTCCCTGGGTCCAACGGGCACCAGGGCCTCCTCTGATTTAGAAGTCCTAAACCTTCTCCATCGCGCAGGGCTGTGTCCTGGGGTGCTTAACTCAGAATGTCCCAAAGTCTAACCAGAATCCAGCCTGCAGAACTCTCAGCCTTGCCTCCCTCCTCTGGGCAACACAAGGGGTTTCAAGATAAGGATTTCTTCCCCCAGGGAGAAACAAAAGAGGGGCAGCCAGGTACAGTGTGGGAACTGGCAGTGTGGCTCTGTGGGGGCATCCCTGGCCCCCTCCTCCTAAGCATGTGACCTTGAGCCTGATCTCATTTCCCTCTGAAGAAGGCTGGGGGTCAGCAGAGCCGGCTAGGGAGCACTCAGCACCAGCCCTCTCCCACTACAGGTGCCCACACCCTTCCCAAAGCTGCCTGCAAGCCCAGCACACCAGCAGCTCAGACTCCCTCACAGGGCTTGCAGCCTGGAAATCCCTGAATCAGCGTTTTCTGCAGGGCCTGCAACTAAGGAGAGCCTCCAGCGCATCCAGGAGAGCCGGCGCTGCAGCACTGCGGTGGCCCAGCTTTGGAGCCATGTGGCTGCTGTGGGGCTGGGATGCAGGGAGAGGGAATAAAGGGAGTATTTGCTGCAGGTATTGGGAATTCCTGGGCTTCCTCAGACTGGGGATCAGCCAACCTGGCAAGCTCTGAGTGAAGCCCTTCCCAAAAACACATACAGGATTTGGGGGAGTATCACTTCCTGGGTGAACCCCAAATTTGATTCAGGATTCTGAACATGCATAAAAGGATCAAACAGGAAGGAGCCACAGCTCTGGGTGAGGGGGCGGCTCAGGGGAGGAGGCAGGGGTGGGGGGTGCTGGGAAGGTAGGGGAGGGGTGGTAGCCTGAAGGGCAGAAATTCCACTTGGCTGAGCTGGGCTTCTGGGGTCTTAGCGGCAGGTATTGGGGGTTGAAGATGAAGCGTAATGTTGAGACTGAGGGGGTCGGGGGAGACCCAGCGAGGCCCAGCCCCACAGGCACCGCCGTCCCTTTCTGACCTTGTGAGGTGGGAACTGCCCAGGGCTCTCCCCCAAGAAGGAGAACGGAGCGTTGTGGCAGTGGGTGCTGCTGGGTCAGGATCCTGTTGGGGGGGTTCCTATCTGGGAGCCAGGGCCAGGGTCCTGTGCCAGCGGCCCTTGCTCCTCTCCTCCCACCGGCCCCTCCACGCGCTTCTCCCCGAGAAGCCCGCGCTGGGCCCGGACACCAGTGCCTACTGGGCCTCCCGGGCCTGCAGGGGGCAGGGGGCGGACACCCCCCTCCTCCCTACCCCCCAGGAAGTAACTGTCTTTTGTCTCCATCACTGCGCTTCTCCCTCCCTGTTCTTTTCTTTCCTGACTCTGGAAAACCTCCACCCGTGTCGCCTGAAGCAAATCGGCTCCCTCCTACCCACCAGCGGTTCCGACTGCAGGGAGGCCCCCTCCCCCCGCCAATGCCCGCACCCCGGGGGCTCATAAAGCTCTGGGGTGACGGGGTGGGGTGGGGAGTGTCGCAGGAGGGCGCGGGTCAGAGCGGGGGAGACTCCTCCGCAGTGCGCGGGAGTCCCGGGGGTTCCGGGGGCGCGAGGCAGACCCCGCCCACCCCAAACTTCTCCGGGGTCGGGCCGCACTGAGCCCCGACCCCCACCCCACGTCTCCGCGGCACACACCTGGGGTCCCTGCCGCCCCCCTCCCCGCCCCCCGCTCGTCCCGGCTGGAGAGGGGGTTCGGGGCTCCGGCGGGCGGCCTGCTCTCGCCGGGGATGGCCTGGGCGGGGGCCCTGCGGCGCGATTTGCGGGGATCGCCCTGGCAGGGGCCGGCCCGCGCCGTGTGCAGGCGGATGTGAGGAGCATCTCAATCGGCGGGGGGGGAGCGGGCCGGGCTGTTACTACTGCAGCGAGCGCGGGCGCGAGGGAGCGGGCGCGGGAGCCGCGGGCGCGGGGGAGCCGCAGCGGCCGGCGCCGGGAAGTGACTCGAGGGGGACCTGGACTTCGGGACCCCGGCCGTCCCCGCCCTCCGCGTGTCCCGCCAGCGCAGGCCGAGCTGCGCCCGCAACGTCCCCGGGTAAGAGGCACCCCGGGTGGGGGCGCCGTGCCAGGGGAGCCCGTCGTCCCGAGTGAAGCCGCGCGGACCACCGCGGCCGCCCCGGGTCCTGGGGCGCGGGCGGATGCGGGGTCGCTAGACCGGGACACTCCGACTTTCTGGGCTCGGTGCCCGCGCCCGGATAAAGCCAAGTGCGGGAAGGACTGAGCCCCGAAAATCCCCCGGCGTCGGAATCGCCCGGTTAGTCCCAGGGGAGGTGTTCTGGACGACCCGGGAACCCCTCGCCCGCGCCCCGTGTTCTGGCGGGGAGCCCGGGGCGCGAGCGGGGGCGCGGGGGGGGGCGCGGCGGCGCGGGCACCGGGGAGCGGGGAAGCCGAAGCGCGCGGCGCTGGGAGCCGTGGGGAGGGGCGCGGAGGGGGGCGGAGGAAGTAGGTGTGCAGTGAAAAGTGGGTGCGGGGCGCGTGCCTCTCTCTCCCCACCCGCCGCGGTGAGGACCAGCCGAGGGACCCCAGCGAGGAGCTCCGGAGCCCCCTGGCGCAGAGCGGGGCGCGCTGGGGCCACCCGCGGCGCCGGGAGCTCGCTCTCCTCGGCGCCCTGCGCCCTGCGGCCGCCGGGCTGGCGTGCTCCAGCCCTTCCTCGCCTCGAAACTTTTTCATACTCCCACAAGCGCCGCGGCTCGGTGCGTTGGAGGAAGCAGGGTCCCAAGGATCCTGCGGGCAGCAGAGCTTGAAGAGCCCAGGGAGTGGAGTGGGGAAGAGGCAAGGGGTCTGTGGGCCGCATGCTCCGTCGGTTGCTGTGTGACCTTGGGCAGCTGCTGCATGTCTCTGAACCTCATAGAGGCACGCGGTGCTCCCCGGAATGCGGTGCTCCTGCCCTGAGCCTTCCTGCTCGGAACCTGCTCCCTTTGCTGGCTGGTCTCTGTGGGGAGTTCTGTGTTCCCTTTGTGGGGAGGGGGTGGGCAGTGTGGAACTGTGTCCCCAGCTTTATAGGGGGAGTCAGAAAGCCTCCATACTGACCCGGCCTATGACCTTGATACCTCACTTACCATCTGGGCCGCCACATTTTCATCTGGGGACTGGGGTTCAGACCTTCTGATATATGAAGTCTCTCCCAGTGCTGACACCTACTGGCCCCAGTTTGCAGATGAGACCCACTGAGGGGTGGCAGTGGGGTTCAGCTTCCCCAGTAGCATTACCTGTGACCTAACCTCTGGGGAACTGTAGTTCCCTCCTCCCAGAAGGCAGCAGGGCAGATGGGTGCCTGCTCATCCATCCTGTCTTCTCACTCTCAAGTCTCCACTGGGATCAGATCAGCTGCCTTTGCCCACTACGCATCCTCTTTGCAAGGGTCCATTCTTCCTCAGGGAGAGATTCCCAGTGGGTTAAAGGGGGACGTCAAGGACCTCCCAAGGTCATGCCATCTGGCTCCTAGCCTTCTGTCTCTAGGCAGGGGTGCTTCCTCCCCAGACCAGGACCATCAGGTTTAGGTAGAGCTCCCCAAGTGGCCCGCAGCACCCCATTGTGCAATCTCGTCACAGGCCTGGCCCTAGGAAGGTCAACTCTGTTTCTGTCTTTGGTAGGAAGGAAACCGGAGGTTCTCGTGGGCCTCAGGTGTTGTGGGGAGAGTTCTGGGTTAAGATGAGAGAACTGAGTTTAATTCCTCCAATTCGCATGACCTTGTGTGACCTTGGGCAAGCCCCTAGCTTGCTTTCCTCACAAGCTCAACGAGAGGGATGAACTAGAGAACTTCCCAGGACCTCCCAATACTCAGTCTGTGGCTGAATTTCTAGACTGGTGTCTGATGGCAGGAAGTGGGCTTGGCTGGCTGGAATTCCCATGCCACTGTTGTCCCCAGCGTGGAGACAACTCAGGACAGAATACTCTCTGCGAATGGGACTGCTTCCAAGACCCTGTGCAGCCCTGGGGTGAAAACTCAGGAGCTCCGGTTCCCGTGGTCGCTAAGTGTGTGACCTTGAGCTAGTGACTTTACATCTTACGGGGCTGTCAAAGCTGAGTGATAACAGTGGTGGTATCCAGGGTTATTGTCAAGTGCACGGTCCAACGCTGAGCCCTCTGCATCCTTGGTGAGTGGCAGCTCCTGTTAGGATAACATAAAGCCCTGAAGTGAGCAGGTAGCGGGGCAATGGGTGCCTGCGGGTGCCCAGCCGCAAACAGCGTCCAGGCCCGTGGGAGCAGGGAGAGATTTGTGCGTTTCCAAAGCGCCCCTGCAGAGCAGGAACAGCAGGTCTGCCTCTCCCTCTTTGCCTCTCTCTCCTGGCACCATTTTAGTCATTCTGCAGCAGAAACTTCACCGAAAGGAGACTGGCTGACTTTCCTCTCATCTCACATCTGTTTTCCTCTTCTCCCCCTTGCCCACTTTCTGCCACACCTCCGTGGTCCCTTCTGTGGTTTTGACAAGATGGGCCTTGTCCTGGCCTTTTTCTTGAGGCCAGGACAGGGGTGAGCCCGAGTTCCCAGGGCCAAACCTTCAGGCACATCTGCACTAGAAGGAATGGCACAGGCACCGCTCAGCTGTGAGGAGACTCCCAGCATCCCAGGGTGCCAGAGGGTCACCAGATGGGGTATACTGGTGGGGTGACGAGCAGGTGGGACTTGGGTTACCCCACACTTGCTGCATGATCTTAGGCAAATCATATCCCCCTCTAGTCCTTGGCTTCCCCCTTGGCAAAGTAAAAGCTTGATTTAGATAAATTAAAGGTCATTCTAACCCTCTGGGTTCTTGGCCCTGTTGGTTGTGCTTTTGCTGAGGCAGGGTTGGGTGGGAGGTTTGCTGGGGCCGTCGGGGCACCGTGCCCACTGTCCCTCGACACAGTCCTGTGATATTGATGAGGATGCCGTCCCAGTGTGGATGTTGGTGGTTAAGAGCGAAGGCTTTGCAGTCAGACCCAGGTTCCTGCCTAGTAGATGTGTGAAGTTGGGCCTCAGTTACCATCTATGAAATGGGAATGGTATTCCTACTCGTAGGAAGAGCACATGGGAATAATTTATATAAAACTCCAGGAATATAGGGGAGTAGTGTGGACTGGGAGCTGCACAGGGAACAGGTTCTGTGTCATCACAAGGGAGACACAGGTTAAAGGAAGGGCGGGGACATCTGTCACCACGCACAGGATTTTGAGAAAGTGCCCCAGTTTTCTATGTCCTCTTCCCACTGGACACTGGCTGTGGCTGCAGGAGTTTGCATGTGCTGATCTTTGTCACTCCTGGCAGGGGGCAGGGCTTGGCCTTGGCCAGGGGTGGGATGGGGTTGGGGTGGTGGGGGAGAGGGAGGGTTGCAGGCAGAGCCTTTGACTCTTTCAGAGAGCAGCACAGAGGCTAACAGAGCTTCCCTCTGTGGTGAGGGAACACAAGCCAGAGGCGTGACAGCCCTCCATTCAAGGTCAGTCATGGGGACAGCACGCAGAGTGAGGTCTTGGGGAAAAGGGCCTTGCTGCCGACAGGGGCATAGTAGGTGAGTGGAGTCCAGCGCATGGTGCTGAAGGGGGGCTTAGGGATCATCTCATGTAGTCTCTGATTTTGAATTTGTGGGGAAAATGGGGATCCGAGAGGAGGGGCACCTTGCCCAGTACCGAAGGCCTGGTAACCCTGGAGTCGTGGCTGCACCTGCACTGTGGTCCCTCGGTCCAGGGCTCCTCCTAAGCTCTCCACTGAGCAGCAGCCATTGCCTGGTCTTCTGAAATCTGAGCACAAGGCAGAATGCCATGATTGCAACCAAAAAGACACGAATCGCTGATAGAGCTTCCTGACCTAGATGCCAAGGTCAAAGCCAACATCCCCATTTTGTAGATTATACCACTGGGGGCCAAGAAAATGAAAGGACCAGCTTGATATTGCCATGCCAGACTTGAACCCCCAGGCCAGAGTGCCTGCGGCTCCACCAGCCACTCCATGCTGCTTCTTTTGGGTCAGACGTGCCACAGGGCCCAGGATGGCCAAACTGAAAAAATGAGCCCTATGGGGCTTGCAAAAGGGGACAAGGACAGAAGAACAAAACAGAAGACAGAAATGCAGAAATATGACTCCCGAGACCATGACTTTCTTCCCTGGGGTGCTACTGTCAGCCCCCCCTGCTTGGAACTACTGGGTTGACAGCCTGCCTTACCCTGCTTGTGGGGGAGACAGTCGCTAGTCCGCAGGCCCTGCTGGTCTCTGTTCTGATGGCAACGCTGAGTGAAAGAAAGTCAATATTTGCCCAGTGGCAAAGGAGGGGAAATAAGTCTGACTTGGGACAAGGGGGTGGGAGTGATTCTGAAAAGGAAGCTTGCAGAATGCGGGGCCTCCGTGTCAGCACTTGACTTCTAAGGCCAATTTGGATTCACTGCATTGAATAACCCTTTGTAGCTCGGCCTCCCTCGCCTGCTGGTTGGGCTGCCGTGGCCCGTCCCTAATAGATTTCCCTTATTGTTTGGCGCTGACACACCCAGCCTCCAGCTCCCTGGGGAAATGGGACTTCTGAAGCTTTTGCAGAGAGGCCTTGGAGCAGATGGCCCACGGAGCCAGTTCAGGCGGGGCTGGGCAGGACCTCCGAGCCCACGCTTCCTCGTCTGGGCCGGAGCCAAGGGAGAGGTGTGCGGAGAGTCCTTGGCAGGTCAGGAGGGCCTGCTAGTGATTTCTCCCTGTGCCTTTGTTTTGTTATCTTTCCATTTTTTCTTCTCTGCATCCTGCTTCTTTGTCCCGATGTTGGGGAGGAGCTGTGGGAGCGGGAGGAGGGCTAGAGTCCACAGTCTTTCCTCGACTGAGATGAAATTCTTGAACCCTGACAGCTGCCACTGCTTTAATGGCTTTGCGATGGCTGCGCTGCTGCTCATGGAATTGTCTTAGCAGCTTAACAAAGGGTGCGTTTGGAAGCAGAAGCCTGCCCGGTGCCAGAGGTGCCAGCGGTGCCAGCGCTGGGGCTGGGCTCGGGTGAGGTTCCGGGAAGGACTTCCTATGGTGGGAATCGCCAGCTCTTGGCCAATCCACTAGGTGGGAAGCGGTGAGAAGGATCTCTTCTCTCGGGAGTGGGCCCCTGGAGAGGTATCCGTGACATTCCTGGAGGTCAGGGCTGTCACCGAAATTAAACTTGGTCCCACACCCCCCAGATGGGTTGTAAGCTGGTAGTTCCTGGAGACCAGAGAGCCAGGGTGACCTCCCAGCATAGGGGGTGAGCTTTACTCCATGTGAGCTTGGGGCATCTCTGGCTGAGTGACTGAGAGGTCCTGGGGGGAGGGAGAAGAGGAGGAGGACCCTGGCCTGCCTCCATTCAGCCAACTTGCACCCCACTCGCCTCAGAGAGAGGCTGCAGCATGACTAGCCTGCTAGGGCAGAAGCGCCACCTAGAGCTGCTGCCACCTCAAGGGCAGACCCAGGCTGCTGGCCCCCAGCCTGCCTTCAGCCTGCTCCAGCCTGCTGGGCTGGGGACTAGAGGCAGATTGCAGCGTTTCCCCCACCACATGGCCCCTGGGGAAGAGTGCCGTGCTGCAGAGTCCCCTACCCCAGGTCCCTCACCCACTTTTCCTGGGATCTGGAGTAGGACCAGAGGTGCTTGGCACAATTGCAGCGTGATTCAGAGCTCGGATACTAGGGCCAGGTTGCCCAGGTTCAACCCCAACTCCTGTGGGACTTTGACTTGTTAAATGCCTGGTAGCTCAGTTTCCTCATCTTTAAGAGGGAAATAAAACATGCCATAGGGCTAGCATGAGGAGTGAATGGATTCACATTTATATAAGCCCTGAGTGCGCCAGGTGCACGTGGTGCTGTGGAGGTGTCCTACTATCATTACGCTGTTGCTTAAAACAGGGGCTTATTGAAGATAAGCACACATAGCACCCAAGCTGGGAGTGGGGGTGAGGCAGGGACATGATACTGTCCTTAAGTTACTGTCCAGGGCCCCAGGCAGGCTGTTTCTTCCTCTCTCTGGACCTTGTCGTCCCCAGCTGATGGGGGCAGGGGATGGTGACAGTGTCCCTCACCTCTCCCAAGATGACCTGGTGATCAAGTAAAGTGAATGATGGTCTGGAAACGCCATGGGCCTGGGGGATGCACGTGCCTCCTCCCAGCTCCCTGCGACTTGTGCCAGCTTCCGGGTTGAGGCCCTGGCCTAATGAGCTCCCTGCAGGTGCCACTGATCCCAGCGAGGCCGTTTGGGTCCTGGGCACCTCTGGGCTGAATCTAGTCTCTTCCATGCCTGCTCCTCCTCGTTTGGCTGTAATGGGTTTTGCTCCTTAGCAGGGGTGGGCAGGAACATTCTTGGACACGGGCCAATGTTGGACAAGCAGAGAACAGGAGGGGGGCATCTCCAAGCTGGCACACCCCGGCCGGGAGCCTGGGACAGACTGAGGTGGTGCCTTCCCTGGGATGGCAACGCGGGAGCCCCTTCCCTCCTTCCACCCTCAGCCAGACGATCTGCCCTGCAGAGAGGTGCAGAGAAGGGCTGCCCAGAAGCAGGACATTGACTCAATGTCACATTCAGCACCTTTCCTGCCGGGTCAGTGAAGGTTAAATTGATAGCCTCTTGTCCTCTCCCTGGCTCGCCTCCTCCCTGGGGAGGTGGCGCCAATCTGACCTGCTGGCAGTATTGGGGTGATAGCAGGCCAAGGGTCTCATTGTCACCAAGGTCTTCTGCTAAGGATCTCAGGGATGACTGGGTTACAATTGCTCAAGCCAGCAGCTGAGTGATGCCATAACCCACCAGGCTGGTAGTCTGGGTAAGCAGCAGGCATGGGGTGGGGAGGCCACTTGATTTCACAGTTATACAGGGTTTTGGAAATGTCACCTCTGGGGCCTTCATCAGAGCCAAATATCATTTTACTGAGAGCCCCAAAGATGAAGTTGCTTTGCCGAGGTGATCCCCAAAGTTAGCCATGAACTCATGCTCTAGAGTCCACCATGTTTCATCTGCTCTGTTCCCTGGGCTTTCTAAAGAAAGTGCTTCTCTAGCCAATGAAGAAACTAGAGAAGAAATATCCCAGTCTGGTGCCCATCTAGATCTTGACCTTGGCCTCAGATTCTCCTGAACATCATCCCTGGGGAAGTTGGAACAACTTCCTGAGTGGTCTCATTGTGAGAGGGTATGGAAGCTTTCCCCAGCTCTTAAAGAACAGAGCTGCCTCCACTGAGTCCAGGCTGGGCTAGGTCTTAGGGAAACAACCCTGGGCTCGGGTTCAATAAAACAAAGCCACTGCTGACATCCACCAACTGCTGGGTGTCCTCTAACCTTATCGCCCTTATCACCCTCATCTCTAAATTGTGATGGATACGCCTTCCTTCATTGGGCATAATTGGGTATAATATTTTTTACTTAAAGTAAGATTTATTGAGTCTCAATTCACAACTAACAATTGACTCAAAGTCAATTCAGTGGTTTGTATGTCCACAGAGTGGTACAGCCACCCCCCCCCATCTGATTTTTATTCACTCCCAAGTCATTCCCTAGTCTTCCTTCCCCCAAGCTCTAACTGATGGATACTTTAATTTCTGGCTTTGTATTTGTCTCTTGTAGATGTTTCTTGTAAATAGGGTCCTACAATATGTGGCTGTTGTGCCTAGTTTCACTCACTGGCATGAGTTCTAGGCTTGTCCATGTTGTAGCAGGCCTCTGCACTTTTCTTTTTTATGATTAAATAATATTCCACTGTCTGGATATACCATAGTTTATCTAGCCCTTCATCAGTTGGTAGACATTTGGGTCAGTGTTAGCCTATTATGAATAATGCTGCTAAACATTCATTTGAAGTTTTTTTTTAAAGATTTATTTTATTTATACAAGAGCTGGGGTACAGGCCAAAGGTCCGGGAGGGTGAGAGGACTCACCAGAGACAGAGTGGGGAGAGGAAAGGCAGACGGACTGAAAGCACTGCTGAGGGGAGCAGCAGACGAGACAGGAGAGGTCTACCGCACCATCTGGGTATCTCCCTGGCCGGCCCAGAATCGAACCCGCGCTGCAGAGGCCACGGACAGCTTCACAGCGCTGCACTCAACCTGCTGCGCCACCAGGGAGGCCCTCATGTGAAGGTTTTTGAGCAAACATATGTTTTCATTTCTCATGGGTACATACTTCGGAGTGGGATTGCTGGGTCAAATGAGATACTGATTTTTAAAGCTAGCATTTAAAGAGCCCTACTCTAAGTTACACAGATGATTGCCTTTAATTAGCACATACTCTATGAGCTAGGTACTACTGTGATTCCCATTTTACAGAATTGAGGACACTAAATAACTTGCTCAAGGACATTCAGCTAACAGAGTTAGGACTTGAACTTGACAGTCTTATACACCCTGCTGCCAAGAGTAAGGTTTAAATGAGATGAGGGGCCTCCCCGGTGGCGCAGCGGTTGAGCGCTGGGTTGCGAAGCTGCCCGCAGCCTCTGCAGCGCTGGTTCGATCCCCGGCTGCTTCACGGCCACCAGAGGAGAGTCCCACATGGCGCGCAGCCCTCTCCTGCCGCCCGCTGCTCCCCTCAGCAGTGTACTTCGGTCCCTCTGCCTGCTCTGCTCCCCGCTCTGGCTCTGGTGAATTCTCTCACCCTCCCGCGCTTCTGACTGTACCCAGTGCTTGTATAAACAAAACAAACAAACAAACAAACAAATAAATAAATAAAAATAAATGAGATGAAGGTTGAGAGTGTCTCAGCCCACTGTTGGCCTTTAGCAGCTGTTCTGTAAACAAAGGTGCATCCTGGGAAATATGACCAGACACCCTGCATTTCTCTCTATCATGCTGTGTGACTTTCGGAACGTCTTGTGTCCTTTTGAGCCTTAGTTCAGTTCCCAGTGTAGCTTGAAGAGGCAAGCTGACGCTGACTTGGCGGGGGAGGGGTGCAGTGCAGAGGAAAGCGTCCTGGATTCGCCTCTGAGTCTTGCTGACTTGGAAAGGGATTTCCCTTCTCTGGCCCTCGTTTTCCCATTGTTCAGCGAGGGGCTGGAGGGTTGATTCTCAGGTTCCTCAGAGCTCCTACCTCCTATGTGAGTTCTGTGCAGTCTATGTGAGTCTCCCAGCAGCCTGAGCCCCCCAGGAGCTCCTAGAGCCTTAGGTGAATGCCTCTTCTCCCGCCAGTGTGTTCACGGAGCAGGATGGGGCTGGGTGGGTGATGGCTTGGGGGAGCACCCTCTGTAGCTCTCTCTTCCATCATAGAGCCTTGCCCTGGCCTGGGGACCTTCTCCTCTGATGCAAGCCAGCAAAGAGCCATTTTATCTACATACCTCCACTCTTCCTTGGTTTCCCTGCAGCACCCCTGGAGTCCTGCTCCCTGGAGTCCTTCAGCCCTTGTGCTCCAGCTGGCTCTGGAGCCTGGCCCTAGTTCGTGCCCTGGGACCACTTAATGGAATGCACTGAGCATACAGTAGGCGCCTAGTAAGTGTTAGCTGATCTGTGTCTGGCTCAGTACTTGAACCAGTGGTGCCCCTGGTTCACGTCTCCCTGTCCTCTTGCAGTGAGCGCATCAACTGCACTCTCCATACCTAATCTGGCAACACCTGCCAGGCAGTCACAGCCGTTCTGCCCCATCCTTCCTGCAGGTCACCTTCTATATCCTTCTCCCGGACCCTCTCTCTGCTTGGTATCCCCTGCTCCCCTAATCTGCCGATTAGAACCCCTAGCGATCCCGCATCACTACTGTGCAAGGACGTCACAGGAGGAGGGTGTGCTTCGCCCCCAGTGGCAGGGAGCTGTAGTGTCCCTATTTCATGGAAGAGGAAACGCGGCCAGGATGGGGAAGTGACTTCTCCAAGGTCACCACACTGGCAGGTGGCAGTGGGAGGATTCAAGTGGAGCCTGTCTAGCCCCGATGCCAAGGACCAGACTGGCAGGAGAGGTGGCGTGAAGGACGCTGGGGAGAGGATGGGCCTTCCAGAGCCAGAGAAGCCAAGTGGACCCTCTCTGGGCAGGTAGGCTCCGAATTCCTCTAGGGCAGCTGTTGGTCACTGTATCTTTTCTCTTTGTACCCCTGCACTGAACTGGGTACCCCTGAACCTCTCCTCCAGACCTGTCTTCTCATGTGAGCACCCCCAGAGAGATTGCGTGGTGGCCAAGCAGTCTTCCTTCCACTGGGGATGGAGTCAGCCTCTGCAGGGTTTGCTGCTCCTGCCTCTGGTAGGATGAGCTAGAATCTCTGTCCCCAGCTCCCCTCCCCCACCAGGTGTCTCTATTTTTAAGCTCCGTGGGCTTAATGAGCTGCCTGCCGTGACTCGTCTTCTACATTCACCTTTTCCTCTAATAAACCCCAAAAGCTGAGCTGGGCTGTCTTTTCACTTGACAGCCCCCTCTTGCCCCCAGTCAGGAAGCCAGGGCTGGGCTAGTCCCCATCTGGGGTGGTGGCAACAGTGGACTCCAGGCCTTCGGGGACTGACCCCCTTCTCCCCACGCTGCCCTTGTTCTTGCTCCCCCCACCCCACCTGACCCTGTCGAAACCCCAAAAAACCAAAATGAAACCAGAGTGTTTAGAAAGAGCGTGCTGTGTGTATTAGAACAGTTTGCAAACCCGGAGCTTTCGTGTTCAGACTGAGCGGAGCTTACAGGCGCGAGGTGACAGGGTGGCTTGTGAGGGAGGAGAAAGTCCTTCACCTGCACACCGGCTGCTCTTACCGCGAGTCTTCCAGGCTTAGGAAGATGACCTAAGTTTCTTTTATGATTATCAGAGGCATTTACAAGAAATAATCTAATTTTTGCTTATGTTCATGAAATAAGGGAGACCCAGTTTTGCCTAGGGTGGCTTAGTTGGTTTTGTCTGCTCAGGGAATTCTCAATCTGGTCTCTATGTTATATTTAACTTTAACATCCCAAGCCATTCCCGGGAGTAGTGATGTGATAAAAAGAACCCCCACATAATGGGGGGGCAGTTTCTTCTGAAGAGTGAACTTCTCAGACTTGGGCCGTTCATGGCAAGGGAGGGAGATGTCAGGCCGAGATGCCCAGGGGAAGGGACTTGATGTCCCTCTGGGCTCATGCTCTGTCCCCCACCTGGGTCCTGTCCGTGGCAGTGGTCTAGTAGTGGTCTAGTAGTCTGACCTCAGCTTGAATGCCCCCAGTGACAGGCAGCTCATACCTGATTTTATTCAGGATTTTTTACAAAGTGCTGATGATGCAAAAACTCACCCATATTTTGAGCCTGAAGATGTGGTCTTCTGCTGGACATGGCTGCGAGTCAGAGGGAAAACGGGAACCCTCATGAGGACCCACAGCACCTCTGGGCCGGGGGCGGTGCGTCTGAACCAAAGCCGAGGTGTGGTCCTTGCCTTTGAGGCTGCAAGGGGGAGTGGGGCCACCAAGAGGAGCTGAAATGGCTGTTAGAAAAAAGGGAGGAAGAGGCCTGAAGTCCTTCCTGCTTCAAATGTGTGAGGAGCTCGAACACTAACAGAACATTGGAAATTCTGGAATAGACCAGTTCTGTCTATGGAAGTGGCCCTGTGTTGGTCCCCCCACGCCATGGCCAGGTACTGGGATGTGGGTCTGATAAGAGCCACGTGAGGAATTCCAGTTCCGGGCCATCCCCGAGGGTGCCTGGAGGCCTTGAGACTCCAGGGAGCTGAAGACACTCACCTACTTAGGGGAACTCTCCAAGCCTGAGGGTTTGCCGATTTGGAGCCAGGTTCCTTCCTACTACCTCTGAGTTCCCGGCAGCTGGGCAGCTGCTGCTCCCCTCTGGCTCTCAGCAGCCATGAGGCTTACTCTGCGGACCTTCAGACAGGGTGCCGGGCTCCGCAGGCACAGGATGCAGCCTGGGTGTTTTTTTCTGGGTCCGGTCTGCAGGGCGCAGTAATCATGAGAAGGAGGTGATCCTTTGCCTCCTCCTCTGGCCCGGGCCAGGGAGGCAAGGGTTGTGTGAGTTCACTCCTAGCCAGGGGTGGGAGGGTGGGCATCTCGAATGTTCGGGCAGTGTAGATGCTTCAGCTCCCGAGGTAACCTGGGACCTCTGCCTCCTGGTCCAAGGAGGCCAGCTGCCAGGTCAGGCTCTGTGCAGCAGGGCCCAGAGGTGGCTTCTCTCGAGCCAGGGGCAACTGCCTGCATCAGCTGTCAGCCCTGCACCTTCTAGGCTGCTGGCAGTCATGGGTCCCACCTTGTTTGGAAGCTGCCAGCCACTTGTCTGTGCCATCTCTGCCACCTCTGTCTGTTGCCCGGTGCTGGCTGCCTCTTCCAAGCCCACTCGAGTCTCCCCTAACGACTTGGATTAGTGCCACTTCCAGGAAGCCTCCCAGGGTGGTGCTCCCAGGCTCTCTGGGCCTTTGCCCCCAGGTCTCAGCAGGAGCACCTGCACATGCAAGACAGCAGTTGGCAGTTCAGTGCCCAGCAGGCTGGCAGGGCCATGTGTCTCCCTACAGTGGTGCCTCCGGCCCAGCTCTTACCAGCACTGACTGTGGCCAGCTCGCAGCTTTTTATCTCTGCAAGTTCTTTTTGATTGAGATGTAACTTAGATTATCAAAGTGGGCAGCTTGTCAGTATATGCTCCTGTGCCAAGGCCAAAGACACCCCCCCCACCCCGCATCTCCCTGGGTCCCTCCCAGAACTGCTCACCAGTCTCCAGTCTCCTTCTCTTCCTGGCTGGCCAATCCCTGCCATTCCTCACCCCCCTTGCATTTCCGCTTTGTCCAGGAATCCTGCAAATGTTGGTGTTCCGGAAGCCATCTCTGGCCCTTTTCTCCCCAGTCGCACTCTTGCCAGGTGACTGTACTCCCAGCACCGCCCCCCACCAGCGCTGGTAACTCCCAGCGCCCCCACTCCTGAGCAGCCCAGCAGCCCACCCAGCTGCCTGCTGGACGCTGGCAGTCTCTTGGATGGCCTGCTGGCTTTGCTGGGGTCCAGCTGGGATGTGCTTGACTTGTCTGGGTGTCCTGGCCTCACCACTTCCCAGTTCTGTCATCTGCAGAATGAGGGTGGTGGCCAGAGGAAGAGTGGCCAGAACCTGCTGACTTCGGGGTTGGGGGGCCCAGGGTCTGAGCGCCACACCTAACTTGAATGCTCAAGCAAACACAATAGAACCCCGGCAGCCCCAGTCCAGGACAGCCCAGCCTGAGCGGGGGACAACATGAGCAACAGGGGGGCTGGCTGCAGTGCCTGGACACGGGCAGGGAGGAGCAACTGCGGTGGCCCAGGGAGAAGACTTGGCCCTGGGTCGGGCCTTAGGCCAGCGGGGCTGGAGATGAGGGCGTGGGCAGGAGAAGAGGTTGAAGAGCAGCTGCTGTCTCCCAGGAAGCTCAGAAATAGAGTGTGACCTGGGCCACTTCAGGGCCCAGGAGGGACTCCCCGCCTCACCCACTGGAGGCCCCCTGCATGTTCCCGTGGGCTCACTCCCAGCACCCCCAGGGACCATTGTGGACATCATGGCGTGCTCTACATGCATTGTCCCCGAGCCTCCAGCCCGACCAGGCAGATGCCATTCTCACTGTCATGTCACCCTTAGAGAAGCAAGCGCAGAGGTTAAGCACCTGCCGGAGTCCTGTGATCAGCAGCAGCACCGAGGCCGGCAGCCAGGCCTGTCCGGCCCCCACTGGCCCTGCTCTGGTGGCTTTACCTGGCTCCTTTCCCTGGGCACTGCTGCCTGCTCGCTTTGCAAGTGAAATTCCAAATTGGGACTTTCCTATTTGAAGCTCGCCCACATCTCTGCCCTCCTCCAGCCTGTGAATGGGTTGAGGATGTGGCTTGCCACTCCCACCCACTATTTCCCATGTCTGTTCAGGTCAGGCAAGAGAAAGTTGGCTTCTTTGGGGAATATGATTATGCCCCTGGGACTTGCATGACCCAGTTTAGTTCCAAAGACCACGAGCTGTCAAAGGTGGTGGTGGTAATGGGCATCTCCTGAAAAGTGATGGCACATCTTTTCCCCCAGGGCCTGTCCAGCATCTGGGGGAAGCAGGCACTCACAGATGTGGGGGGAACAGACTCTCTTCCTCAGCGCACCCCCTTCTCAGGTGCTGGCTCCCCAGGCTTCTCCTGACCCCCTAGCTCCCAGCTACGTGAGGGTGAGGCATTTCTGTCCATGGGGAAAGGGGACTTGCACGTGACATGAGTGCATAACCTCTATTGTACCCTCGCAGCCTCAGTTTCCTCATCTATAAAATGGGAACAACAGCGCCTACCTCACATGAAATGAAGTGCGGTGTTGGCACTGAGTAGGGTCTCAGTGAGGGTTTCTGTCCCTTCTTCTGGCACCCACGGTTCCTCAGGGCCCAGTGCCTTCCTGATGCCTCTCCTCCATTCCCCTGGCTAGCGGGGCTGTGCATTGGGAGGGGGAGTCCAGAGCAGGAGTCAGGGCTCTGTTCACAGCGAGGCCCTGGGCAAGTTGGTCCCCAGCGTCACTGTCTCCGTGGGCGGGGACAATCCCATCTGCTCCGTTTCCACAAAGGCTGGAGTCTGCCGTCTCCCCTGTGAGCTGCGGGGATGGGGTTGAGTCTTATTTATTCATCTCGTATTTATTCTCGGCTCTAGCACGGAGACTGGCGCAGGACTTGGGGGAGTCTGTGAACGCGAGGTGCAGATGAAAGAGAGGGTTTTTAAACAGTTATATATGTCAGGGGTCATTTTCAAGGTTGGATAAGGTGGACACCTTCTACCCCTCCCCTCATTAATTAGGGAAGTGGTCTCCTCCCCCTTCTGCAGCCCATGATCTCTGGAGGGGCTGCCCTGGACTCCTTCCCGAGGGGAAGTCTGCTGAGAGGCTGCCCATTTATCACCCTCTTGTTGAGCAGCCCAAGACAGCAGGCCCGCCCACCCCAGATGGATGATGGCTCGGCCCTGGGCGGGGGGCTGGCTTTGACAAGCATGCTTTCATCTTTGGGGTCTCTTTTCTCCTTGGGAGATCTGGGAGCCTGGTGGAATGTGGTTGTCAGAGAGCAGAGCTGGAGGGTTCACATGGGTAACCCCAGCTCAGATACCTGCTGCAGGCTCAGCTGACAGGCATGGGAAGGAGCCCCCAGGCCTCGGGGCCTCAGAGTATCTCGCTGCATATCCTGGGCAGCTCCCCATGCCCTCCCGGAACAGAGCAGGCTCTGGTGGGCAGAGTCCCTGGCTTGGCTGGCACGATAGGCCTCCTTCTGAGCAACAGGGTCTGACCTTATGCACGTGGTCAACGTGATTAAGCCAGTCTGCTGAGAAGAGACGAAGGCAAGGGAAAACACATGTGTTTGGGCCCGCTTTGCTCCAGCCCAGCACCCCTGTGGGCCAGGTTCCTTGCCTTCTGTTTGTTGCTGAAAAAATGATACCCAAGATGTGAATCCCTCTACCCAGGTTGCCCAGGTAAACATCAGCTCCAAACCCAAGCCTGCTATTGTCAAACCTGGCTAGGTTCTCTACCCCTCCCCCCTGTGCTGCTCACAGTCTGGGCCTGAGGTGAGAAGCCCCAGGTTTTAGAAGCTGGGGGCCCACCGGCAGGGGGACACCACTCTCCAAAGGGCCAGACGAAGGGAGGAGGAGCCAGGCCTCCTGACCTCATAGCACCTTTGGGGGGCAGAAGAGACCCTCACCTCAGAGGCTGGCAGGAGATCATAGGGGTGGTCTCCCCAGCTCCCAGGATCTGGGATTTGTAAGGTGACCCATGCTGGAGTTCATGCCCCTCACTATCCAATTGCAGGGTCTTAGGCATCACCCCAGGTTCCTGGACAGGTGCTGTGGCCCCAGATCCCCAGTTCTCCCTTCCCTATGCCTTCACCTGGCCTGCCCGATGCGCACGCCTGTACACACTCCTGTCCAGGGTGCCTGTGCCGCCGCGGCGCACAGTGCTCAAGCATGCGGCCCCCACACACAGGCACGCAGCCCTACTGGTCCTGCCGCCCCGGCCCATTGCTGCCGCTCCAGCCTCTCCCTGGGCCTGAACAACGCGGCGCAGTCCCCTCTCTCCGTGCCGGCGGCCGGCAAAGCACTGGAGCTGATGTTCTGCTCCATCACTTGGCTAATGGAGCCTCCCCCTGCTCAGACTCCTGCCGGTGCCGTCTCCCTTTCCAGGGTGTGAGCATTGACTCGGGCCTGGAGAGTCAGCCGGCCAGGCTGGGGGCCCTCACCCCGCTGGTGAGGAGATGGGGCTGGGGGCTGCGGGCTCCCGGTCGGACAGTGGGGGCACCGCCCTCAGAGCTGGGCCCCAGAAGCAGTGGAGCTGGGAGGAGGCGCCGGCGTCTCTGACTTTCCTTCCTAGAGGGGCCTAAGGCAGCCGGCGCCAGCCTCAGCTCCCTCTCCCCAACCACCCCAAAACACACACCACACGCCCCTACACTCACACACTCAGAGACACATTCACACACTCGTGTTCATACACTTTACACACACGCTGTCATCTCAGACACCGTACACACTCACCTCCCTCACACACGGCACACATTCTCACACTTTCCATGCATACATCACACCCACACTTACATGCCCATTTGCACAATCCTATACACACAGCACACATGTTTACTCCACACACACATTCACACACATGCACTCACCCCACACAACACCACAGTCACACACATGTATGCTCACGCTCACACACTCATACATGCTCACACACTCACACGCTCACGGCCCCTTGGTGGGCCCATGCTTAGCCAAGCTGCATGTTCAAAGCTTGTAACATTTAGTTGGGGGAAGATGCATCAATTTTTAATGGTTTCAGCTCAAAATGAAGATGTGCATGTGGCGTGAAGGATAACAGGGCCGTGTTGGGAGGGGCTGTGCTCACCGCATGATGGGCTAAGGGCCACTGACGTGGCTGCACAGGGCACCTCTTCTGCCAGTTGCCTGGGTCTGGGCATGCTCCCCGACGTGACAGGGCAGAGCCCCTGCCTGCCCTGGGCCCGCCCTCATACCCCGGCTCACACACTGGCCCCCACGAGGCCTGCTGCTCTGAAGGCAGAGCTCTGTGTCCATCCATTGCCCACAGTGGCCACACCGGGCTGCCCAAGGTCTGTGGTTCACATGTGTTGGCCACCCATTTGGGGTCCCCCAGATTTCCCCTGTGCATCCCGATGCCCAGCACGTGAAGACCTTATCCCCCACATCCCAAGAGCTGCCTTAGACATCGTGAGTGCCAGGCAATAGGGAACCCTGGATGAAGGCCCAGGGTCCTGAGTCTTGGGGGGGAGGAGGATTCCAGCAGGTGTGGGGCCAGACGGGGGCCCCTGGGCAGGCAGCAGCGGGTACCCTCAGCAGGCTGCTTGGGGGTGGCCTGTTGGCTGGGCAGGTTTCCCTAGGAGTGTTGGGCACTCACTCTCTCCAGGAGGTCTGGACCCCAGCTCCTCTCCTCTGGGGTACGGGGGCTACTCATCCTGGTTCAAGTTGAGTCCTGACTGGGGTGGTGGAGGTCAGGGGGCCCAAGGACCTGGTCTGACTGGGGGCTCTCTGCCCCCTCATCACTGCACTCCTGAGCCCTTAGCCACGGATGTAAAAGGACCCAGTGGAGGTTGCAGGGATGGAGTGAGGGGCAGCTGAGACCAGGGTGCTCGGCTATGTGGTGAGGTGCTGGGTACTCATTCCCTTGGAGGCCTCAGTTTCTTCATTTTTCAAACAAGGGCTTTGCACTGTGTTGTCAGCAGGATTCCTTCGGCTCTCACAAGTCAGGGTGTTATTTGTCTGTGGGTATTTAGGAATATCCCTGACTCAGCGAGACCTGCTCCTGGCAGGTGTGTGGTGCCGCGGGGCGGCGGGACCTTCATAGGCACCTCTCTGGATCCTCGCAGGCCCGTGGAGTGGCAGACATGGCAGGCTCACCTGCCGAGGGGAGCGGAGGCTCAAGGAGCAGCCACACATCTGCGGTGGAGACAGGCTCGATCCCAGGCCAGATTCTGAGCCTCAGGGCCATGGCCTCTGTCCCAGGTCTCCTCGCAGGTGGCTATCTCAGCTTAGGTGCACAAGGAGGTCAATGAGTGCTACTGCAGCAGGAGAGATTGAGATTAGACACAGGGAGGACTTTGCAGCCCTCAGGAACTCTGGAAGGCTACTTCTCCAGAGCCACTGGTCAAGAAGAGGCTCTGCTTCTACGGGGGCAGGGGAGGGGGGGAGCAGCGACCTTGCCCCAGGTAGAGACAGGTGAACACCAGAAGTTTGACACTCAAGGAACTCACAGAAATGGGTGTTTTATTCTCAAAGTTATATGGAACACGAATCCATTAAAACTGTCTTCTGCCTCCCAGAAACAAATGTTGGGATGGAGTAGTGCAAAAAAATAAGGACAGAAACGTACCCTTAAGTATTTGCTCTCCTTCAGCCCGCCAGCTGCAGCGAGAGGGATCTTTCTGGTTAACCTCTTTCCCTCTCATTACTTTGGCTTCTGCAAACAAAATGCGGGGGAGGATTAAAGAAATTGTGTCTAGTTAGCTCTCCATTATCGGCATTAATCGAGGCCAGGCCTGTGTGGTATAATCCACAGAAACACATGGTTCCCTGCCATGTTCCTTGGGCACACGTGCTCCAGCCAGGGATGAGGCTTGAACTTCATCTCTGATGTGGGGTCAGGGGGACATGGAGGAGCCCAGAAGCCTGCAGGAGGAGAGGCTAGAACTTCTGGGCATTTCAGGCTAGGGGAGCAGTAAGGTGAGGGAATTGGGTGAGGACAGAAGGTTCTGGGGCCTTTGTCCTGCAGCTGGGTGCCGGCGGGGTGATTCCTAGTCAGCTGTGCCCATCTCCTCTTTTGCAAGTTCCCATTCAGAGGTACTCTGAGGTGGGGTGGGGGAGGGAAAGACAGGTAGGTATATTTATGGGACTCAAAACCCAAAAGATACGGAAAGGTTTGCCAACCATTGCTTTCCTGACTCCCCAGAACCAACAACTAATGCCACCAATGCCTTTTGCATCTTTTTTTTTTTTAAAGATTTTTTAAAAATTTATTTTTATGCAAGAGCTGGGGTACAGACCAGAGGCATGGGAGGTTGAGAGGATTCACTAGAGACAGAGCAGGGAGCAGAACAGGCAGACAACAGAAATCCACTGCTGAGGGGAGCAGCAGGCGCAACAGGAGAGGTCTGCCACACCATGTGGGATTCTCAACAGCCAGTGGGGATCAAACCGGCACTGCAGAGGCTATAAACAGCTCCACAGTGTGGTGCTCAACCTACTGCACCATCAGGGAGGCCCATCTTTTAAAAAAAAAAAAAGAAAAGATTTATTTTATTCATGCATACAAGAACTGGGGTACAGGCCAGAGGTGCGGGGGGTGGTGAGAGGTTTCACCAGAGACAGAGTGGGGAGCAGAACAGGCAGATTGACTGAAATACACTGCTGAGGGGAGCAGCTGGCAAGACAGGAGAGGTCTGCTGCACCATGTGGGTCAGCTCCCTGGCTGGGGATTGAACTTGTACTGCAGTGGCTGCAGATAGCTTCATAGTGCTGCGACTTAGCCCCTTGCACCACAAGGGAGGCCCCTCCTTTTGCATCTTGCCAGAGCTTTCTAGAATCTGTAAGCACACAGGCACATCTGCTTACCCTCTCCCCAGATACTATACTTACTCCTGTGCACACTGATTTTTTCACTGACACTTTCAGGATCATCCCATCTGTACAGAGAGAAGTGCTGGAGTGCATGGCCTCCGAGTTGGTCCTCGTGGGCTGACCATGTGCACAGCAAAGGCCCTAAAGGCAGAACAGCCTAGAACTTCTGGGCTTGTGTGTGTGAAGCCATCTCCTGCTGCCTCCACCTCTGAATTCCCTGTATTCTACTCAACACTTACTGTCAATGGTTCTCCCTTCCGTGTGGATCCAAGAATTGCAGCTTAGCTCTGAGCCCCTGTGGGCGTTTGGAGTTAAAGGAAGATGGATGGTTCTGCTTACTGAGAGTGCCCCATTAACTCCTCCTTCTTAATGCCCCCCTGTCCTGCTTCCTGCCCTGTTCAGACCTCTCCCTTTGGTTTGGTCCAACAGGACAGAAAGAAGAAATAGATAAATCAACCAGGTTGTCACCAGCACCCTAGCACCCCGGTGATCCCAGGCAAGTGTGGCTGTGCACCTGGCAGAGGAGCCACAGGCTGCTAACTTCTGCACCCACATGCTCTAGGCCCACACCCACCACCACTGGCCGGCCCACCCTAACCCTTTCTGAACCTGCAGCTCCCAGCCTGGAGCAGCTGGTGAATAGCAGAGCTTGGTTAAAATGACCACTTCTTTGCTTTCCAAAGGTAGAGTGCAGGCAACCTGGGGACTGTCTGGCGAGGGTCATGGCAGGGGGTCAGGGCTGTTTGAGTGCAGCCCAGAGGTGGGACCCACTTCCTTGGAAGAGAGAGGAAGAGCCAAGAGGCCTTCTGAACAGGCAGACAGACGGACAGCGGCCAGTAGGCCTGGGAAGAAAGGAGGCCCGAGCACATTCTCCTCCTGCTTCTTTGCCCTCCCTCTGTCATCCCAGCCCCTCCGGCATCCTTTCTCACTACCGAGACCCCCCTCCTGAGCTCTCTCTGAGGCCTGGGGACCCCCCCACCTGTCTCTGGGGAGATAGAGATGTGGGAAGAGCAGGCTTGGACTCAGGCAGGTTTAGGCCTGAAGCGCTATGTGACCTGTGGGGCAGGTCAGCAAGTGGACTCTGCCTTCTCTCTGAAGCGGGCTAAGAGGACAAGCCTCTGGGGTGGGGGGCGTCATAGCTGTAGTGGTCACGCCGCGCTGCTGCTGTTTCCCCTTGCTGGTGCATGGCAGCCGCATGGAAGCAGGTGGGGGCCTGCTTTGGCCCAGCAAAGCCTTTGGAGGCTGGTTTTACGTCCATCAACTGGTCTTGAACTTTCACCGCTGGCGAGTCACTGCTTTTCCACACTGTGGCTGCCGACCCCTGCATCGGAGTGCACCAGGGAGCTTCTTCCCTGCGGCTCCTGGGCCACTCCTCTACCCACGGGGTTAGGCTTTGGGGACAGGGTGCCCTGGCGGGGGTCTGGATGCCCCAGAGAGACCCTTCCTTCTCCCTTTCCCTGACTCTCTGCCTCCCAGGCCCCTCCCTCTTCAGACCTTGCTCCTGGCCCTAAAGGCAGGAGTGTGTCCCCCACCCCCACCCTCACCCCACCCTGCGGTCACAGTGCCTTGTACCCACCTCTGCCTCATGGTGCCATTTCACGTGTTCCTGCTGGGGCCATGTTGACCAGACAGAGGAGCTCACTGTGTCTTGGGAGCCCTGGAACCCCAAATCATTTGTCATCCTCAACCCTTCTAGCTAGCTGCCTTCCTCATGTCTGAAGCTGAGCCACGAGAGAGGCTTATAAATCCTCGAGGATCTGGCTTTTCCTTCTGCTGTTCTTGTCTCCTACCCTGTTGGGGCAGAAAGGGCTGGGCTGAGTTCGCTCTGGGTACATTTAAAAACTCTGATGTTAGAAGACAGCGGAGCAGGTGACTAGGGGTTACAGAGTCATGTCAGGAGAGTTGGCCAAGCAATCCTGGACGCAGCCTTGGGAAGGCAGGCACGCAGCATCTGCAGTGCTGGCAGGGTCTCCACTGCAGGAAGGGTACGCGTCTCCCCCACATCATCTCCTTGAATCACAGCCTCTGCTCAAGGCATTAGGAGCCTCAGCTCCATTCTGACAGGTCAGAATCATGGAGGTGAAAGAAACCACCCCAGGGCTCATGAGGGGCAGGCCTGGCCCCATAGGCCGAGGCCAGGTGAAATAAGGGGGCCATCCTCTGAGCTGCTCATGCACCCTACTTCCCTTTGGAGTCTCATCACATGAGCAGGTACCCAGACCTCCCAACCTGTCCTTGTGAGGTACCCCTGAGCCCAGGCCCAGCCACCCTGGAGCAATTGATTTAGGCCTGTGGAAAGTTCCCTGGTTTGCCCTGAGTGACCCGCAAGGACACTCCCTCAGGCCTCATCTGAAATGACGTCCTGCATGCTGTGATTTAAATGATCCCTGCTCTTTTGCTTACTCACTCACACAGTGCGTGTTTACTGGGTGCTGGTTATGTGCCAGGCAGCCTGGTCTCTGCCGGGGAAGGGTCGGCAGTCCTCCAAAGGACAGGTAGTAAATATTCCAGGCTTCGCAGGTCATTTCATCTCTGCGGCAAGTGCTCAACTGCTGTTATAGCACAATAGCAGCCAGAGAGAAATTGTAAACAACAGAACTTTATTAAAAACAACTAAATGGAGGCTGGGTCTGGCCCCTGAGCCATGTTGACCACCCCCTGGCCTGGCGCCCAGTGGGCTCTGCCTGAGTAGCCCCCACACGTACCGGCTGGGAAGATGAGGACCGAGCTGCGCGAGCCAGTGGCTGGGGTGTTGGTCTGGCTTTGGGGCGCTCAGGAAGGCTTCCTTGAGGAGAGGCCATTTGAACTGAGGAAAATACGCAGGTAGTTGGCGGGGGTGACAGGGGAAGGGTGGCGGGGGGGCACAACCTGTGCCAATGTCCAGAATTGGGGCTGGGGAAGTGTAACATGGTGATTAGAAGAAATATAAGCGGCACAGGTGGTTGATGTTAGGAGCCCTGGGAGCGAGAGATGAGCTGCTGGTGGGTAAAGATCATAAGCCTGTAAATCACGTTCGGGGTTTCAGCTCGTGAACCTGGGGTAGTTGACCAAAGTGACTCGATCAGACTTACATTAAATGAAGATCACTGCTGACATGGCACAGCTGACTGGAGGTGAGCTAGGTAGGGACGGGGGACAGCACGGCCGTGTCAAGGGGCTGGCTGGCCCTCTGGGCCTGGAACTCAGAGCGAGTCGGGCTGCGACATTGTCAGCGAGGCTGAGGCTGAGCCTGAATGGCCACCTAGGGTCCCCAGGGCCGAGAAGGGAAGGCTTTCCAGCAGGCCTTGGGGCAGCTGAAGGAGTAGTCAGAGTTAGGATGAAAACCAAGGAGTGCTACTCAAGGGGAAAGAGGGAGCAGCGGTAAGGGGGAGGTCAAGTATGGCCAGAATAAAAATGTCCCCTGGGTTTAGTGACCCCCCCCCCCAAGTCATTTGCGACTTTCCAAAGAGCCACTTCTGAGGAGTGTTGGGGCAGAGCTGCAGTGGAGGGGCTGAGAGGATGACCACGAGGTGGTTGGCCCCAAGGGAAGGGGAGGCGAGGCATCTGGGGGAGGAGGCGTGGGCAAGGCCTCATTGGTTGGTTGGTGATATTTAAAATGGGAAAGAGCCCACAGAGGGCAGGGGAAAGGCTGAGCAGAAGAAATAACAGGGGCAGTGAAGGTTCTCCATCCCAAAGGTCAGGCATTGGGGGTTCAGTGAGGCCTGCTGCTTCCTGCTGCCTCCTACCTCTGCCCACTCAACTGCCTATGGGCCTGGGCACCATGAAGAGATGGCCAACAAGGGCCCCTGCCAGCTCGGCTGCAGACACTGTAAACCAGGCGGCTGATCACAACAAAGCACTTTTTTCACCGTTCTGGGGGCGGGGTGTTTGAGGTCAGGGTGCCAACACAAGGTCGGTTATGGTTCTAGACATGTGTCTTGTCTGCAAGGGAGGAGAGGTCGGCCGGGTCCCAGGCCTCTTACAGAGGCGCTGCTCCCGTTCATGAAGTGCCACCTCCTGAAGGCCCCACTTCGACCCAGCATGTGAACCTTAGATTTCAGCATTGAACTTGGGGACATAAACATGCCGTTTATAGGGGGTCTCCCCAGGGCTGATGTTTTGAATTGGGGGGAAGTTATTGATAAGATGGGCCTTCACGGAGGATGAAGACAGAACAGGCTCAGGGTGGCCCAGGAAGGTCAGGGACACTCCTGGGGAGCAGTCTCTCCCCAGAGGAAAAGTCAGGGCAACAGTGTGCATAGTGGTTTGTTTGGTGAGTTTGTGACCAGAAGCAAGGAGGCTGCCATGACCCGGAGGGAGCGACTGAGAGCAGAGGTGACAGAAAGTGTGTTTGGGAGCTGGCTAAGGGCTTTGTTCTAAGTGGGATGAGCACCCCCTGCAGGGTTTTAAGTAAATGGGTCTGGCTGAAGTGTGGAGATTAAGCTCAAGGGAGGGCCTCCCTGGTGGTGCAAGGGGTTAAGCATCGTACTATGAAGCTGTCTGCAGCCTCTGCAGCACAGGTTCGATCCCCAGCTGGCCAGGAAGCTACTTACATGGCACAGCAGACCTCTCCTGTCTCGCCCGCTGCTCCCCTCAGCAGTGTATTTTAGTAGGGCTGCCTATTCTGTTCCCCACTCTGCCTCTGGTGGATCCTCTGGCCCCCTGCATCTCTGGCCTGTACCCCAGCTCTTGTATGCATAAATAAAATGAAAAAAAAAAAAAACTTAAAAAAAATTAAGCTCAAGGGAGCACGTGGAAGGTTCCAGATAGGAAGCTATAACCAGTCTCCAGTGGGGGTGGGGCTGGGGTGGGAAGTGGCTGAACTTGGAAAACATTGTGAGGGGGCTTGAGGAGTTTGCAGACACCTGGCACATGGTGGGTGAGAGCAGGACAGGAGTCCAGGATGACCCAGGCCTTTGGTCTGAGAACCCTGTGCCACGAAAGGTTGTGATCCTTGCACACGGCCCGAATCCACCCCCTTGGTCTCTGGGCCCTTGCCCATGAGCCTGCCTCTGATCTTGAGCCACCTTCTCAAGCATCTTTATGTTTCCCTTATTCTCTGCATGACACTGGCACTGTGTTTTAGTGGGATTTGAAAGGTGATCCAGGCTGCAGGCCCAGAAGTCACTGCTTTATTACCAGCTCTGCGTTCCCTCCCAGCAGCTGTATGATGTTCCCTCTGGCGATTCCCCAGGAACAGTGTCTTGTTATTCATGACTGCAGGGAGGATAAAACATGCTTTATTAACTGTTTTCCACTCTCTCCCTGCTTCCCTTTGGACTCATGCTCCGGCCTAGCTCCTTCTCACTACAGCCCAAGTGAAAATTTCAGACTGTGAACCTGTCCACATCGGCCCCAACCTTAACACCCTCCAGCACTCCCCGTTACTGGGAGTAAGGGCAGAATTCCTTGCTGGGGCCCACAAAGTTCTTCCAGCCCTGCCCACCCACCAGGCTCGCCCTTGCGCACCCCACGCACCTCACGGTTTTCCTTCAGACCCAGCGCGCTCTGCACGTGGCCCCCATGCTGGGCTTCTGCACTGCTGCACTCCACGAGGCTGCTCCCCCTGCTCTTTGTCTGGCTACTT
Organism: Talpa europaea; assembly: GCF_964194135.1. NCBI lineage: Eukaryota > Metazoa > Chordata > Mammalia > Eulipotyphla > Talpidae > Talpa > Talpa europaea. Next base: position 75,272,173 of record NC_140077.1, read on the forward strand.
CCCAGCTCATCTTCAGGTGCTCTCCCATATTAGGTCACTCATGGCCCATTATAAACTCTCCTGCCTCTAAGCAGCTCTTTGTGGCCTTCCTCTCAATTACACTTTCACATTCATTTATGTGTGATTATTTAATATCTTTTATCTGGGATGCTTGCTGTGATCTCGATCGATATTTGTTGAATGGATGAAGCAGTGTCTCTCACGTCTGTCCTCGCTACTCCATCCCTACTTTCCTACCCTGGTTTGGGTCTATATCATCTCTGGCTGGTCTGTTGAACTAACCCCCCACTGTCTCTGGCCCCGAGCCTCATCCCTCCACTCCAGTGGCGCTATCTTCCCAAAGCCCCACTTACACCCAGCAGGCCATGTCCCTGCTTAGAAATCCTTGGTGGTTCTTGTTGGGCACAGAAGTAGGTCCTGCTCCTTTTTCTTGGACTTCAAGGCCTCCTAAGGCCTTCAAGGCCTCTGCTCTCCCTTGCTACCCTGCTCTTAAGGTTCCCTCCGCCTCGGGAGCACACAGCACTGTCCCTCCTGGTTGGTCACTCACCCTGCGGTCTTTGGGTCCTCAGCTCTTAAGAGAAGGTCCCCCTTTAGCAGGGCTCTTGGGCCCCTCTACTGTGCTTATGCCACTTCCAGGCCTCTTAGAAGGGGCTTAATAAACCCCTCTCACATTCAGATCTGACCCACATAATTGAATGTCATCTGTGTGCCAGACACAATTGAATTTATTCTTTTAATTTTCACGATGGTTTTGAAAAGTAGGTATGATTTTCTACAGTTTTTATATGAGGAAATCAAGTTTCAGAAAGAGATCTGTTTGGAGTCCTCTGGAAAGCGGTGGCTTGCCTGGGAGCCACAGTCAGCCTCTCCCCAGGCTGTGCTGCCTCCCCCACTGCAGGGAGGGTGGGGGCGGGGCACTGCAGGAGCCAAACGTGGAATTGGGAGGTGGTGGGAGCTGCGTGCAGAGTTGGGGGCAGGACTGCCAAGCCAGGGCCATGGTTGGAAGGGACGATCACAGGGCTGCATCTGATAATGGCATCTATAAAAAGCACACAGCTAATATTGTACTTAATGGAGAAAGACTGAAAGAGTTTCCCCAAGATCCAGAAAAAGATAAGAATTGCCACCTTCACTGCTTCTACTTGGTAATGTATTGGAGGCCTTTGCCAGGGCAATTAAAGAAGAAAAAGAAGGAAAGGCACATTCGGCATGGAGAGAAAGGCGTGAGATGGTCTCCATTTCCATGACCCCATAATAGAGAAAATCCGAAGGAGCCACGCACCCCATTAGAGCTAAAAAACAAGTTCAGCAATGTGGAGGATGAAAGATAAAGACATACACATCTCTTGTATTTGTTTACACTAGCAATAAACAATCTGAAAGTGAAATTAAGAAGGCAATTCCGTTTACAACAGCATCTAAAAGAATAAAATACTTAGGAATAAATTTAACAGAAGTATAAGACTGTATGCTGAGAACTGCAAAACAATGTTGAAAGAAATTAAAGATCTAAATAAATGGGGAGACAGTGGAGGACTTAATATTGTTGAAATTGATTTACAGGTTCAGTGCAATCCCTATCAAAATCCCAGCTGACTTTTTTTGAGGAACAAATAAGCTGAAGTTAAAATTCATGTGGAAATACAAATGACCTAGAATAACCAAACCAATTTTAATAACATTAATTCAATTAATAAAATCATCATTAATTATCTTATTAAAATAGCTAACATTGTTTGATTTCAAAACTACCTAAAAAGCTACAGTAATCAAAACAGTGTAGTAGTGGCATTAGGCTAGACTTGCAGATCAATGTTATAGAGAATCAAGATTTAAACCTTCAGATTTGTAGGTAGTCAATATTTTACTACAACAAATCAGTGGAGAAAGAATGGTCAAATGGATCTCCACACATTCACATAAAAATGAATTTGAATCCCTCCTTTATACCATACACAAAAATTATTCAAAGTGAGCTATAGACCTGAATGTAGAGCTAAAATTATAAAACATCTGTCAGAAAGCATAGCAGTAAATATTTGTGCTCTTGGGTTATGAGCAAGCTTCTTAGCACAACACCAAAGCACAAGCAATAAAAGACAAATTGAATATCCTCAAAATTGAATACTTTTGTGCTTCAAAGGACATCATCCAAAAAATGAAGACGTAGAATGTTGCAAAGCATATATCTAAAAAGGACTGGGATCCAGAATATATAAAGAGTTCTTAGAACTCAATGAAAACAGATAACTAATTTTAAAATAGGCAACAGAGAAAACTTAAATAAGGGACCAGGAAAATGAATAACTATAAGAAAGTGAAAATCAAAATCAACAAAAAACTATGAACCAGAGACACTTTTTGGGGGGTGGGGGGCGGGAGGGGAGGGATTGGGGTCAGAATGGGGGGGTTGCAATTGTATGGGGAATATAAAAATAAAATTTATTATTAAAAAAATAAAAATAGGCAACAGATTTGAATAGGCATTTCTCTAAAGAATCTAGGCAAACCACTAATAAACACATGGGATGTTGCTCAACCTCTTTAGTTATGAGGGAAAGGACAGTGACAACCATAAGGAGATGCCACTTCACCATCACTGGGATAGCTACAAACAAAAAGACATAGCAACAAATATTGTCCAGGACATGGAGAATTTGGAACCCTCTTATATATTGTGAGTGGGAACATAAATTGGTGCAGCTGGTTTGGAAGATATTAGTTTGGTAGCTCCTTAAAATGTCAAACACAGTTACCATATGACCCAGCAATTCCTCTCCTAGGAATTCACCCAAGAGAAATGAAAACAGAGGCCTAGACACATGGAGGTACATAGCAGCATTATTCAAAAAGTGGAATAACCCAAATGTCCATAAGTTGGATAGATGGATAAATAAAATGTGCTAGTTCTATAATGGAACATTATTGGGCAATAAAAGGCAGTGCTGACATATGCCATAACATGGATCAATCTTGAAAACATTGTGCTGAGTGAAAGAACGTAGACACATTTGTATTAAAGGCCCAGAATCAGGAACTCTGTAGAGACATCAAGTAGATTAGTGGTTGCTTATGGCTAGGAGGAGAATGGGAATGGAGAATTATAAAGGGCAAGGAGTTTCTTTTGGGGAGGTGAAAATATTTTAAAATTAGATTGTGGTAATGGTTGTACAACTTTGTAAACATACTAAAAAACCCACTGAACTGTGCTCAACATGGCTGGATTTTATGGCATGTGAATTATATCTCAATAAAACTATTTTAAAGAAAGGCCACAGGGACCCTGGACTGTGTGGTGGGAGTAAGGGGAGATGGTGGTGTTAGAGGGGCCTGGACATCCTTGTCTCCCGAAGTGGTTGCTTGTAGTTCTCATCAAGCCAGGGTAACTGTCGGCACCCAGAGGGAACTTCCAGGGAATCTTCAATTATTTTTTAAAGACATATTTATTTATGCATACAAGAACTGGGATACAGACCAGAGGTGTGGGGGGCAGGGTGAGAGGACTCACCAGTGGCAGAGTGGGGAGCAGAACAGGCAGCCTGACTGAAATACACTGCTCAGAGGAGCAGCGGGTGAGACAGGAGAGGTCTGCTGCACCATGTGGGTCACCTCCCTGGCAGGGGATTGAACTGCTGCAGTGGCTGTGAATAGCTGTGAGGTGCTGTGTTTCAACCCCTTGCACCACCAGGGAGCCCCAAATCTTCATTTTTCATTTCAGGACAAGTTTTAGGATCAAGGCTGTTGTAACCTGGTGTGTAATAAGAGCTTAAATGCATGGGGAGTTTGAGTGAGCAAGTGAATGTGCACCTGCATCCATGTGATGGTCTCCAGCCACCCTTGGGGACTAGAACAATCTCATGTGGGCGGATGGAGGGGTGAAGACTCAGGTCCTAAAAGGAAGAGGTGGAACTTCAGAGCCCCTAAAATTTTTTCTGCACAGGGCCCTGAGAGTAGCAAAGAGTTAACTCATCCCGGACACACAATAGGGACGTGTGTCCTTGAAAATTTACCTTGAAAATTCTTGAGCTGCTTGTATCCTTCTCTATGTTATTTCCTCTTGTTAATAAAACAAACAGAAATTGTCCTTAAGAAAAGCTGATGCTCTGGCGATGGGCTGGCAGCGCTCACTATTGTTATGAACAAATACCGCCTGGTGCCCACTGTGTGCTTGGCACTGGGGGACGGGGGAGACCGATGCCAACCCAGGTCTGTCCTATGGGACTCTTGGAGGGGTCATGTACCCCCACTTTGAGAAGCAGAAATGCCTCTGTGGAGAGGAAAGGGTTGGGGGAGCAGAGTTTGAGAACATTGCTTTAAGTGAAGACTTAGCACAGTGATGTTTTTGCTAGCAAAAAATTGAAACCATCTAAATGTCTAATAATGGGATAGTTAAATATATTACTGCCATTAGTGGGGTATTATTTAGCTATCTAATAATAAAGGGATTTTTTTAATGTTAAACAAAAAAAGTTTATGGTATAATTTCATGTTTAAAAAAACAGAACACCAAAAGGTGGATTGTATGGGCTCAGAAAAAAATATTGTCATAAGGTGCCCCCAACACTGGCCTGAGTTATCTCTGGATGGTAGAACGATGGGGAATTTCTCTCGCAATCTCTCTTCCCACCCCCAAATTTTCTACAATAACCTTGGATTGCTTTTGTTATTAATGGATACAAGTTGTTTGATTTAGGAGAGCTGATGTGTGGCGTATTGAGGGCGCTGGGCTGGGGGTGACCCCAGCATAAGGGCAGAAATTCTACACTGAGGACTGGGGGAAAAGGGACTCGGCTGTAGACCTGGGGCGCCTCTTCCTAGAGGAAAGATCGAAACAAACCCTGACTTGGGGAGGAGGGCTGGTAAAGAAAGAGAAGAAGGTATAGGAGACGCCTTAAGGAGCCAGGGGAGGAGCTGGAGGCAGTGAGAAGAGAGCAGGCTGGAGTAGTAAGGGGCAGGCAGAGAATGTAGGCAGAGCAGTGTTCTGGAAGTTAAGGAGCAGAGAGACTTGAGAAAGTGTCCTAACTGGGAAAACCTAGAGTTGTGTGGTCAGTTGAATTTAAATGAGATGCATGAAAGAAATTGAGTTTATAGGCTCTGGAGTCAGGCCAACAGGTTCAAAACTGATTTGCAAAGTGACCTGGGCAAACCTCTAAACCTGCTTCTGCATTTGTAACAATGGAATAATAATCATACATGAGGCTATTGCTTGGAATAAATGAGATCAGTTATTGGAACTAATATTTCATTGGAAATAATGAGATCAGTCACGAAGAATACTTTGCACAGTGCCTGACCATGTGTACTAACGTAATGATGGCTGTTACTGTTTTCCTTTAACCACAGTTGTTAATGTTATGTTAATATTTTAATAATAAATGGGTTACTATAAATAGTCTTTAGCTTTTTTCCTCTGCTATTTGGGCAGAGTTTTCTGCACTTGGACTTCCGAGGTGTTCACCCCTTTCTCTCATCTGCAGCCAAGCCCTCTGCCACCATGAGGAACATCTTCAAGAGGAACCAGGAGCCCATTATGGCTCCTGCCAGCACCACTGCCACCATGCCCGTCGGGCCCGTAGACAACTCCACGGAGAGTGGGGGTGGTGGGGAGAGCAAGGAGGACATGTTTGCTCAACTGAAGGAGAAATTCTTCAATGAGATCAACAAGATCCCCTGTGAGTGTCCCTGGTGGCCGGGAGGGTGGGGTGTGGTCAGAGTCAGAGAAGGGCCTGGGGTGGCAGAGCAGGTGAGAGGAAAGGAATGGCACCCCTGGGAGGTGCGCCCCAGAGCTTTCCTAATGCCTGGATTTCAGGATGGATTGTTTGGGGACCCTTTTCAGGAATGGGCAGGGGAATGTGGTCCAGCACTAATGAAGGGAACGGGGGAGTTACATGCCTTGATTTCCAGGGGAAAGTTGGAAAACTTGGAAAACTGTCAAAAGATGATGAAAAATTATGAAGCAGAATCCAACATCATGTTTTCCACTCACACTTTGACCGAACTTATTTTGGAAGATAGGCAATAAAATCTCCCACTGCTTTCTGAATCCCTGGTGAAGACGCCCAGTCTAAGGGGGGATCCTCAGCAAGTGGTGGTTATTCAGGACCACGGAGAGCATCCAGGCCCATCACCAAACCCTTGCTTTATGCCACGTCCAGACTTCTAAAGCCTTGAGGAGCTTGGCCTTCCTGGCTCTGGGTCAGCCCTGTCAAGACTCGGCAAGGAGCGTGGTCACAGGGCTCTTCCTGCACAGCTGGATCTGATAAGATCCGTCCCATCCTCTCCACAGTGGTTCTCCATAGATCAAACTGGTTGTTATTTTTTTTTATGCATACAAGAGCTGGGTTGTAGGCCAGAGGTGTGGGGGGTGAGAATATTCACCAGAGACAGAGTGGGGAGCAGAACAGGCGGATCAACTGAAATACACTGCTGAGGGGAGCAGCAGGTGAGACAGGAGAGGTCTGCTGTGCCCTGTGGGTCACCTCCCTGGCCAGAGATTGAATTCATGCCACAGTGGCTGCAGATAGCTCCATAGTGTTGAAACTTAACCCCTTGTGCCACCAGGGAGGCCCCAAACTTGTCAGTTTTAATAGAGTAAAACTGATGTTTGCCTTTATATACACCTGGCTGCTATCTCTCACTTAGCAGGCTGTATCCACGAGGCAATAGGCCACGAAAAGCACAAGTATTCATGAAAAAGCATTATGCATGCAAACCACTCATGGGTATATGGTTAAAAAATTGTGGGACGTGGACATGAAGGGAGTCATAGTCATGGCCCTTTTTTTGCTCAAGTTGTGGGGTCAGGTGCTGCAGGGCTCAGCACTGCTGACTCCAGGGGTCTTCTCTGTGTGGGCAGTGCCACCCTGGGCGCTGATCGCCATCGCTGTGGTCGCTGGCCTCCTGATCCTGACCTGCTGCTTCTGCATCTGCAAGAAGTGCTGTTGCAAGAAGAAGAAGAACAAGAAGGAGAAGGGCAAAGGCATGAAGAATGCCATGAACATGAAGGACATGAAAGGGGGTCAGGTAGGACAGCACGGGGGTGGGAGGAGCTGAGAGGGGTGCACCCGGGCCTTCCTGGGCTGAAAGGAGAAAGGTGAGGCAAAGGCTTCTGTTCTATGGCCAGATTGGCTTCCCTCCTTAAAACTCCACATGGCCCTCCATGTTGGCCACATCTCTAGCCTAGTAGCATCTCCCCACCAGCTATGGGGAAGTGGGGCTTACCCATGTGTGAGCAAGGATTCACTCTTGAAAAGACAGGGGGAAAGAATCTATCAACTTCCATAGAGGCTGCTGGGACAAAGTGCTGGGAACAGAGACTCCCATCCACTAGAAAGACATCATTTGAGTGGCCTTGGGTTTTTCTGCCAGAAGGACTGAAGAACTATTTTTCATCGGCTGCATCTAACTGGGGGTGGGGTGGGGAATCAAATGAGAAAGAATGTTCCTGAAGCACCGGGGCCAAGAGGAGTTCATCTCTGGTTACATAATACTTTATCTACCCTTGTCCTTGGGGTTGGTCAGTCTGGATAAGGGCCCCATACACCCAACTTGCTCCTTTTAAGTTTGCCGAAGCCCTTGTGCTCCGCCTTTCCCCACATTTGTTCTGGGAGCAACCGGGAAAATCTCTTGCTCAAGGAATCAATATGGATGGAAGGAAGGGCCTGGTCTTAAGTTAGCCAGGGCTGAAAGTGGCCTTTGAGAGTGTGTGCATGTGTGCGCATGTATGTGGTTCCAGAGGAGCCCTAGTGTGTGTGTGGGAGGGCAGGGGTAGAGCCCATCTGAGTACAGCCCATCCTGAGTAGAGCCCATCCTGAGTAGAGCCCATTGGGTAGAGCCCATCTTGGTCTCACACAAGGGTTGGAATTCAGGGCTGGTTTGAGTGGCAGGACTCTCTTACATAATTTTCTTCCTTCTCTTCCCACCTCTGTGGACTCACCTGCTCCTGAATACCTGGACTGCACCCCTGGTACGTCTTGCCCAGGGTGGGTGTGGAAGTACTGGGGAGGGGCTAACAAGGGAAGCACCCCACCCCCAGCCTCAGGAAGCTGCGGGCAGGTAGCTGGTGCTGACCGCAGAGTGATACAACCTGGAAAGAGGAACCGTCTCTTCCTCACGCAGGACTGAGGATCTGGGGGTGCCGTCTGGGGCTCTCACAGGCTGTACCCTAGTCAGTGCCACAGCCCCTGCCCCAGGCCCCACCCCGCTACCTGTTGCCCTGCACCAAGCCAGGGGCTTCTCTTGTGGCCCCTTTTAACTAGTTCCTCATTTCCCAGGCTCCCACAGGATGATGACGACGCAGAGACAGGCCTGACGGAGGGGGAAGGTGAAGGTGAGGAGGAGAAAGAGCCCGAGAACCTGGGCAAACTGCAGTTTTCCCTGGATTACGACTTTCAGGCCAACCAGGTGTGTGGGGCTGGGCTGTGGGGCCCAATGGAGAACAGGGGGAGGGCTGGGAGTGGGTGGAAATAGCTGAGAGATGGAAAGGATAGAAACCCCCAGAAACCCCCACCCCCACCCCCCACCCCCCAGCCAGACACCTGTGGGCATTGCTCCCTCCTACAGCGTGAGCAGGTCAGAAAGCCCAGGACATGTGCTCTGCGCGTCGACTCTGGCCTGGCCGCCAGCCTGCTCTAGTGAGGCTCCCTGAGCCTGGCTGGTTCTGCCATGGACCTGCCCACCAACCTTGGGCAGACCAACTGCCCCCCTAACTTCCATTTCCCCGTGTCATTCCGTTTCGTGGAGGTGGAGACCAACCTCCCTCTGTAGCACCAACCTGCCCCCCACCTCCCAGCTGCCCTCCAGGGGGGTGCTGGGTCTGGGGTCTGGGATTGGCACAGCCCCAAAACTCAGATCCCTGCCTTGTTCTCTCCACAGCTCACCGTGGGCGTTCTGCAGGCCGCGGAACTGCCTGCCCTGGACATGGGCGGCACCTCAGACCCTTATGTCAAAGTCTTCCTCCTTCCAGACAAGAAGAAGAAATATGAGACCAAAGTCCATCGGAAGACACTGAACCCCGCTTTCAATGAAACGTTTACCTTCAAGGTGAGGCGCGCTGGAAGGATGCTGCCTGACCCCAGCCCAGCCCACCTGCACCCTGCAGACCTCCCCAGGCCTGGTCAGCTTGGATATGTCCCCCATACACCCAAGTTTCTCCTTCTGAGTTTACAGAAGCCCTGTGTGCTTCCCCTCCCCACAGCTGTTCTGGGAGTGGCTGGGAGAAAACCCTTGCCCGGAACCAGCTCAGTCTGGAACAGCACCAGGCGGGACCTAGGGTCAGACCCTCCCAGCCTCCCCATGCTCTGCCCTCTCTCTGCCCCCAGAGACTCCTCCTGGGTGGGTCCTGCAGCCCAGGGCCCTGCCCACAGCATCCCCTCTCTGATCGGACACTCTCTGACCCTGCCGCTGTCCTGCAGGTGCCATACCAGGAGCTGGGGGGCAAGACCCTGGTGATGGCCATCTATGACTTTGATCGCTTCTCCAAACATGACATCATCGGAGAGGTGAAGGTGCCCATGAACACCGTGGACCTCGGGCAGCCCATCGAGGAGTGGCGAGACCTGCAGGGCGGGGAGAAGGAAGAGGTGAGGTGGAGACCAGGCTGCCAGCTGCTCTCGGGCTGTGGTCTTCCGGCCCCTAGGAGGGGGTGGCTGGGGCAGATCCCTGCTCCCCACTTCTGGCTGCGTGACACTGGGCACACGGCGACTTTCATCTTTCTGCCTGAGTTCTTGTTCGTCCCTCTACAGTGAGGATTAGCCATGCATGTGTAGTATGTGGCGTCTGGGGGGTGTCTGGCATCTGGCAGATGCTCAAATGAAGGAGAATGCGATTGGAGTTGTTATTCCTCAGCCTACTCCCAAGTCAGGGCCAGTGATTTATGACTCTGCCTCAGTTTACCCACAAGGGAAGCACATATTTGCTCTAAAGGAGTCTCAGCACGTGGACTTGTCCTCCCAGCACCTGCCACAGCATTTACTCACGGACCAGATGCTTACAGGGCACTGGCCTTGTACCGATAGGCCCATTTTAGCCCCTGTGTCTCCCAAGCATCAGTCACGTCTCAGCCAAGGCCCTGTGGTGTGGGTGCCGGGTTGGGCCCGAGGGACGAGAGAAGATGCTTCAGACACCCTGCCCTCCTCGGGACTCAGGCTGGCCGGGGCCTGGGAAGGTGGCCGCCTTGGCCAAAGCAGTCTGGCCCCGGGAAGCCTCACTCAGGTCTGGCGAGAGAACTTTGGAGTCAGGAACTCTGGTTTTCACCCTGTGGCCCGCACTGCTAAAGTGTCTTGAACCTGAGTATCTCATTGGTCACAAAGAGTCTTGCCCTGTCTTCATGGAAGAGTTGCAGTGACAGTGACATAAGAAAAGGCACACAGAGCACTTTGCAAACACAAATCGCTTGCCCCTGGGTGGATGATGGAGTGAGCTGGGGGCTGCCTAGGCCGGGGAGGGCTCCCCCGAATCTGTCTCCAGGGCCCTTAGAAATGACCCCGCGGCCCAATGCCCACTCTCCCACTCTCCTTCCCCCTCCCTGCCCCTCCACCTGGGTCGGAGCCTTCCCACAGCTGCCAGATCCTCCCAGGATCACCCACCTCCCACCCGAGCCTGTCCTCTGTGCCCCTCACCGACCAGCCTCCTAAGGTCACAGCTCCTCGGTGCCAGCCAGTCGCCGTCAGGGGCTTTGGTGCACTGCACCAGGAGGCCCAAGTCAAGTGCCAGACAACCTCATCCATCACAGAGTGGGGACTGGGGACGGAGGGAGGTGGGGACATGCCACTGCCTTGCTGGTCTCAACAAGGGAGGGTCAGACTTGCTAGAGGCAGCGGGACCACAGAGATGACCCCAACCCCCACCTCCCCCTGACAGCCAGAGAAGCTGGGCGACATCTGCACGTCACTGCGCTATGTGCCCACGGCCGGGAAGCTCACCGTGTGCATCCTGGAGGCCAAGAACCTCAAGAAGATGGACGTGGGCGGCCTTTCAGGTATGTGCAGGGCTTCTGGCTGCCAGTGGGTGGCACCAGCGAGCCAGTCAGAGCCCAAAGCCCTCAGTGCAACGTCCTGGCCACTGTTCTGGCCAGGAGCACTTGGGAGCCTCTGAGTTGCTGTGGGTCTGGCTTTCCAGCCCCCACCCATGCTTTCTCCAGGGGCCCCTGCACCGGCTCCGAGCTGCCTTCCCTGTGCTCTCCTGCCGTGCCCCGTGGGCCATGGAAGACAGGATCAGAGAAGTCCCAACCCCTGGATGAGTTGGTGCCTCAGGATTTTGATACTTCTGAGAGTGGGCAGGACTTGGCCCAGAGCCTGTTCTGTGCATGGCCAGAAGCCAGGACACCTCTCCGGGAGAGGCTGGGGTGCTTGGGGTTGGACTGGCCCACAGTCCAGGGTGCTGGTGGGCAGGCGGCATCCTGCCTCTGCCTACCCAGAGCCCCAGCTCTGTCACTCAGCTGCTGTGTGACCTTGGACAGGTTGTTTCCATCCTCTGGGCCTCACTTTCTCATCTGCAGGGTCAGGAGGGCTGGGATGGTTTGGGGTAGCTGATGTGTACTGAGCCTCTAGCATTGTCCTACTGCATCCAAGCAGCTCGACCTCTCACCGAGGCCTCACTAGGGCTTCAGAATGACCTGATGTAATTTTCCAGGCAGTCACAACCGATCCGCCAGAGGTGGTCCTGGGGGGTAGGTGGAAGCTTTTGCCCCCTCTACCCTCCCGCCCGATCAAGATGCTCACTCTGATGTCTGAGGTCAGGCTTGCTAAGGGCCTGGGCTCGGCAGTGCTCTGGTGGGGGGATGGCAGAAGCTAAGGGGGGCTCTCGGTTGGGGTTCTCTCGCTCAGACCCCTACGTGAA